>NC_141700.1:106369194-107729374 GCF_964263255.1 Lissotriton vulgaris
AACTGAAGTGTGAAACCGTCCCATGTCTTTATTAATAATAAGACTGAAACACGTATTAATTTACTTTAGGTATAAACGGAAACGTATTTTGGAAGTTTGAATTGGAATTTACAAGGTTGGATAGATCCATACAATTTTGAGCACCAATACTATAAAACCGAAAACTATTTGGTGAGTGGAATCATTGATCGCATTTACATTGAATTTAAAGGTGATGACCAAACTGTGCACCTAGTATATGAGGGACTGCTCATAACATTTGAAATACTAATCTAAATTATAGGTGAGGACATAATAAGGAATATATTGAAAGAAGATGAATTCATAGAGGAGAAGAGTTGAATGTAGACATCTACCACCAACTAGGTGAGCTATAAACTTGTGATCTGTCAGCTATGGGTGTTATCGGGAACCCCAAACCTTAGACTTAATAACTCAACATACATAACACGTATTTAGTGGATTTGATAAATTCTGTGATAAATTGTTTGACTTTGCTGTACGTTATATTTCATGTCTTTGGCAGATATGTTTCTTCTTGGAGAAATCAATGTGATAATACCGATTGTTTATTAGTGTGGGTTTCGAAATGTGGGAACCAATGTGATATATAATTTTTTGATATGTTGAGAATTTGAGTAATGTTTATAATTTCTGTAAACTTACTTGCGCGAATTATGATTGATTGTTACTATTTGGGTTGCAGCCCTGAAGAAGTCAAAATTTCCTATACGGATTTGACGAAACGCGCGTTGGCTGCGAGCAACTTTTGTTTGAGAATTGGACTTGATCTGAAGATTGATTGGAAAATAAAAAGAATAGTGGAAACTATATAAGGACTTTTCTTGATGACGTTTGAGTGCTCGGAAGAATACAGTTAATGTTTGAACCTCGGTTTGTCTTGGTGACTGTGGTAACCAGTCCCCCACCTCTTCCTGAGCACCAATTTGATAACTTGATTTTGTATTGTTTAAATAATTATACCTTGACTTGTGCTGTGCGCTCCTTTAAACCGTTACCAATTTTGTTGTGTTCACTGGTGTGCTTGCCATCCCTGGACACGTATTTCGAGGTCATTACCTCTCATCAGCAGGGATTAGGCGGGTGCAAGGGGTTGCTGCTTGGGCTGCCGTAAATGTTCTTAGGTCCAGATACCTCTTGTGGCGTGAGGGTGCGTTGTCTCGAGGTAGTCACCTCCACCGGCTCAAGGGAGCCTGTATAAATAGTCTTTCCAAATGAGGTCGCACACTGCTCGTCCCATTAGCGTGTGACCCCGGAGCATGATGGTCGATGTAGTCGGTATCAGCGGGTGCGCTTCTACCCGAGTCTTGAGTCTTCAAGGTGTTCACTGGTGTGCTTGCCATCCCTGGACACGTGTTTCGAGGTCATTACCTCTCATCAGCAGGGATTAGGCGGGTGCAAGGGGTTGCTGCTTGGGCTGCCGTAAATGTTCATAGGTCCAGATACCTCTTGTGGCGTGAGGGTGCGTT
The DNA here is from genome assembly GCF_964263255.1 of Lissotriton vulgaris. Lineage (NCBI taxonomy): Eukaryota > Metazoa > Chordata > Amphibia > Caudata > Salamandridae > Lissotriton > Lissotriton vulgaris. The sequence continues at coordinate 106,370,685 of NC_141700.1, forward strand.
GTCTCGAGGTCGTCACCTCCACCGGCTCAAGGGAGCCTGTATAAATAGTCTTTCCAAATGAGGTCGCATACTGCTCGTCCCATCAGAGTGTGACCCCGGAGCATGATGGTCGATGTAGTCGGTATCAACGGGTGCGCTTCTACCTGAGTCTTGAGTCTTCAAGGTGTTCACTGGTGTGCTTGCCATCCCTGGACACGTGTTTCAAGGTCATTACCTCTCATCTGCAGAGATTAGCTGACGAGCTCATGGTTACGCACCTGCGTGCCACGAGAGGTACCAGACCTGAGAACATTTTTCGGCAGCCTACGCAGCGACCCTACATACATGCCTAGGCGGGTGCAAGGGGTTGCTGCTTGGGCTGCCGTAAATGTTCATAGGTCCAGATACCTCTTGTGGCGTGCAGGTATTATTTATTGCATAGGTCTTGTGAAGCCTTGCAGGTGAATATTCACTTTCTCCTCTTTTTTTCCCCAATCTTCAGACACAGAGCGTGGCTTGCAAACTATAGCTTGTACTGACAGCAAGAATAAAAAAAACTATCTGCAAAAGTCAACTCCAACTAACAGGGAGACTGGTGGTGACGAATCTGCGGTCAGAAAGAGCACTAACGAAAGTAAGTAACTCTTTCTTCTGAGGGATACTTCTAGTCAGAGATTCCTCACCCTATGAATCAGTACCAAAGCAGTAAACCCTCATAGGTGGTAGCTCTGGGGTTTGCACTTGCATCCAATGTCCTGCAGGACTGCCTTTCCTTTCTTTGCATCAGTTCACCCAACAAACAGTTAAATAATCAAGACAGCATTATCTAGCTCATCACAGTAGAAGCTAAGGGTGGGCCACTGGTCCATCCGGTGTGGCCTCTCCTCATTAGCGGATGCCCTGGAGAAAAGAATGCAGAGAGCATGACGGGATGCTCAAAGGGAAAAGATTCCACCACTTTCGGATGAAACTATGGACAAGTTCGGCATGTCAGGATTAGGATCTTATATAGAGACTGAACTGACATGACCTGTAGCTCATTAACAGGACACTGAAGTGAAGGTATTAAAAGGAAAATGCTACTTACCAGTATGCTTCTGTTCTTGGCATGTAGAGCTGCAGAGTTACACACTACGCATAGATCGCCATCTAGTGTTGGGCCCGGATGTTTGCACTTGTTTTTGTCCTGAAAAGTGTTTGGAAGTCACAAGATAGGTGACTCCTCCTTTGGATCACATTGCGCATGGGCATTGGCTCCATCCTTAGATTGTTTTTCACCAGCAGGGAAGTGATGGAGCTTCGTAAGAAACAGGAAGGATGCTCGTATAAGCTGTATCTAATTAAGATAATACTGGAACAGATAAAAGTAGCGGGGAGGCTGGTGGGCGTGTGCAACTCTGCAGCTCTACATACCAAGAACAGATGCGTACTGGAAAGTAGCATTTTCTGTTCGAGGCATATAAACTGCAGATTACACACTATGCATAGATTGTATAGCAGTACCCCCTCCTAGCGGCGACCACCAGTATCTGTTGCAGTAGTTTGAAATAGTGTTTTGAGAAGAGCCTGGCCCACAGTAGCTTGTTGTTTAGTTTGCACCTCTACACAATAGTGTTTTGTGAATGTGTGCGGTGTAGACCATGTAGCTGCTTTACAGATATCATCTAGGGGAATGTTCCCTAAAAATGCCATTGAAGCCCCTATCTTTCTTGTAGAGTGGGCTTTAGGAGGAACAGATAACATACGTTTAGCTTTCCAAATGAGGTCGCACACTGCTCGTCCCAGCAGCGTGTGACCCCGGAGCATGATGGTCGATGTAGTCGGTATCAGCGGGTGCGCTTCTACCCGAGTCTTGAGTCTTCAAGGTGTTCACTGGTTTGCTTGCCATCCCTGGACACGTGTTTCGAGGTCATTAACCCCTTCCAAGCTGATGACGAGCTGGGCTCGTCATGGTGTAGCCTCCTCGTACACTGATGACGAGCCCAGCTCGTCATAAAATAATGTCAAATAGCAATTCCCAGCACAGGAGGGGAATTGCCTTAGCAGCCATGGAGTTAACTCTCATCAGCAGGGATTAGGCGGGTGCAAGGGGTTGCTGCTTGGGCTGCCGTAAATGTTCATAGGTCCAGATACCTCTTGTGGCGCGCAGGTGCGTTGTTTCGAGGTCGTCACCTCCACCGGCTCAAGGGAGCCTGTATAAATAGTCTTTCCAAATGAGGTCGCACACTGCTCGTCCCATAAGCGTGTGACCCCGGAGAATGATGGTCGATGTAGTCGGTATCTGCGGGCGCGCTTCTACCAGAGTCTTGAGTCTTCAAGGTGTTCACTGGTGTGCTTGACATCCCTGGATACGTGTTTCGAGGTCATTACCTCTCATCAGCAGGGATTAGGCGGGTGCAAGGGGTTGCTGCTTGGGCTGCCGTAAATGTTCATAGGTCCAGATACCTCTTGTGGCGCGCAGGTGCGTTGTCTCGAGGTCGTCACGTCCACCGGCTCAAGGGAGCCTGTATAAATAATCTTTCCAAATGAGGTCGCACACTGCTCGTCTCATCAGCGTGTGACCCCGGAGTATGATGGTCGATGTAGTCGGTATCCGCGGGTGCGCTTCTACCCGAGTCTTGAGTCTTCAAGGTGTTCACTGGTGTGCTTGCCATCCCTGGACACGTGTTTCGAGGTCATTACCTCTCATCAGCAGGGATTAGCTGACGAGCTCATGGTTACACACCTGCGTGCCACGAGCGGTACCAGACCTGAGAACATTTTTCGGCAGCCTACGCAGCGACCCTACATACATGCCTACTTCCTGCAGATGAGAGGTAACAACCTCGAAACACGTGTCCAGGGATGGCCAACGCGACAGTGATTTTTGCTCAAGACCTTGGCAGAGGCGCACCCGCTGATGCTTACTTAATGGACCACAATGCTTTGGGGTAACACGCTGGTAGGACGAGCAGTGTGCGACCAATTGGACTTTTGTTTATATTCAGGCTCCCTTGAGCCGGTGGGGCTGACAAGCTCACGGTTACGCACCTACGTGCCACGAGCGGTACCAGACCTGAGAACATTTTTCGGCAGCCTACGCAGCGACCCTACATACATGCCTATTCCCTGCTGATGAGAGGTAACAACCTCGAAACACATGTCCAGGGATGGCCAACGCGACAGTGATTTTTGCTCAAGACCCTGGCAGAGGCGCACCCGCTGATGCTTACTTAATGGACCACAATGCTTTGGGGTAACACGCTGGTAGGACGAGCAGTGTGCGACCAATTGGACTTTTGTTTATATTCAGGCTCCCTTGAGCCGGTGGGGCTGACGAGCTCACTGTTACGCACCTGCGTGCCACGAGCGGTACCAGACCGGAGAACATTTTTCGGCAGCCTACGCAGCGACTCTACATACATGCCTATTCCCTGCTGATGAGAGGTAACAACCTCGAAACACGAGTCCAGGGTTGGCCAACGCGACAGTGATTTTTGCTCAAGACCCTGGCAGAGGCGCACCCGCTGATGCTTACTTCATGGACCACAATGTTTTGGGGTAACAAGCTAGTAGGACGAGCAGTGTGCGACCAATTGGACTCCCATACGTTTAGCTTTGTGGTAGCAAATTTGTATGCATTTGACAATCCACCTAGCTATTCCAGATTTTGATATGTGGTTGCCTTTGTGTGGTGGTGAGAAAGACATGAAAAGTTGTTTAGTTTTACAAACGCTTGTGTTCTTTCAATGTAGTAAAGTAATGCTCTTTTGACTCTGCCTTTGTTATTGTTACCCCTGTAACCACCTCTCTGGTAGCCTCTAGTGAAGGTGGATTGGGTAGGGCTTTTGTAAGAAGTGGAGGGGCTATCTGAGGAGTAGCCTCTGGTTGCTTCTGTAAGATGAGCGACGAAAGGAGCGTCTGGGAGCTTGCAACTGCAAGGCTCCCATAGATTAAGCTGTGTCGGTATCCTTCTTCATTTTCTCAAGGGATACGTCGACATTCGGGCCAAATAAGTGTTGCTCATCGAATGGTTGATTGAGGATGGAACTCTGGACCTCAGGTTTGAAACCTGAAATACGTAGCCAGGCATGCCTTCGCAAAAGGACACTGGTGTTACTTGCTCTTGAAGCAGTATTTGCTGCATCTAGGGCACAACAGATGGAGGTATTGGTGATAGTTTTACCTTCTTATATGAGTTCATTGGCCCTATTTTTGTATTGGTCTGGGAGATGCTGCATTCTGGCTCATCATAATGTGCCCTGTCGTACCTTGCTAATAGTGCCTGAGTATTGGCTATGCGCCATATGTTTGCCGCCTGTGACGCCGTTCGTTTGCCAGAGGTGTCAAGGAGTTTAGACTCTTTATCTGGTGGGGGGGGGGGGGGGGCTCACCTGATGTTTGGGAATTAGCCCTTTTTTGCGCATTGGAGACTACAAGGGAATCTAGTGGTGTAGGGCCTTTAATGTTGGCTGGATCTGTGGGGGCAGCCTAATACTTTTTCTCAATTCGGGGGTTGACGAATCGAGCCCTGACTGAATCTATGAATACCTCTGGTGCATGCTTAATGACCCCCTTAAACATGGATAGAATTGAGGTGGACCTTTGTGTGGTGTCAAAGGTATCCATGAGGAAATCTTCCTCTACTGGGTCTGTGTGTAGGTCTACCCCATGGTATTGGGCAGCTCTATGGGCAAGTTGGTTAAAATCCATAGTGTCCTCGGGGGGGGGGGGGGGGGGGGAGTCGGCCTGGAGGGGTATATGTCATCTTGTGGTATTTTAGGGACGTCTGGGGTGCTATAATCATCCCAAGGGTCAGGGGAGCTAGGAGGACTATGATTGTCTAGTGGTTCATTGTCCGCACCTCCTCCTGTGTCATCAGAGGTGCTATCCCAGTTATCATTGTCTAATGGAGTAGGAGATGGTGTAGGAGAGTGATGTGGTGGTGGAGGAGGAGAAGTTAACCTTTGTGAAGAGGTTGCAATGTCCTTCTTCTTAGGAGGAGGAGCTGGTGCAGGCGTATCTAGTGGTCGTTTTTTAGAGCTAAGAGTCAAGCAACCAGTTTTGGGATCTTTCACACGAGTTTTTTGGGTAGGATCTGGTTGAAATAGTTCTTCTGTGGAAGGTAGATCCTTTGGTGCTGAAGTCAATGGTTCCGTAGGCTTTTTCGGCACCAAACTGGTAGCGTCTTTTGGCTTCGAAGTGTGCCCCTTTGCATTGTCTTTGGCCGGTAGAATGTGTAGTTTTTTCGGTTCCGAGGCCTTTTTCGGCTCCGAGGCATGGGAGTCAGGCCCTTTGGTGGCAGTTTTTTGGTCGCCTCAGAGTGTGTTTTTGGTGCAGAGGAGCCGGTGCCAGTCTTCGGCGCCGAGTGCTTGGATGTGGAAGCAGCGATCGGCGTGGATGAGGAAGAGGATGGCTTCTTTTTTGGTGCTGGAAGGTGTGTGCCGGTACCGGGGGTAGGCTGACTCGAGCCCGGGTTGCCTGCAGGCTTAGTAGGCTTCTTTACCAGGCCCGAAGGCAGGGCATGGGAAGCAGTCTCTCGGTGTACACCTGGGCCCGAAGGTGAAGGTGTGACTAAGCATTTTTTGAGGGTGTCGAGGAAGGGTCGAGGTCGATGTGTGTACTTACGGCCTGCTGTGCTGGAGTGATGTCCTCGACGTCAGAGTCCTCAGAGTCGCTGACAATGCCGTGTTCGACCTGCTCCTGTTCTGGGACGTCAACGCCCTTTTGGAAAATGTCATCGGGGATCGAAGATGAGCAGCGAGACTTGATCCTTCGAGCTCGTGGGTCCCGAATTTTCTTTTTGGAGCGGAAGGAGGCGCAAGCTGAACAGTCTCTGGCCTCGTGCTCCGGTGAGAGGCAGAGGTTGCACACCTCATGGAGATCGGTGTGGGGAAACGTCGACCCACATTGAGGATACTTATAGAATGGCGTCCTTTCCATGCGCCAGAAGATAAGGCCCAGGTAAGCCCAAAGGCGTTTGTCGACGACCCTATTCGAAGACTTCGAAGTTGTTAAGAGTCACGTTGATTGGAAAATGCTCGAGACAATACAGTCGAAAAGAGTGAGGATTGGGGGAGTGGCTAGCAGCCAAGCAAGATAGCCGCAGCCTAGTGGAGATCTGAGGGTGAGGCTGACACCCCAGTAAATCCGCACATTAATCAGTGCATAAAACTGTACCAAGAGCCCGAAATTGTGTTCCGGAGGTGGAGCAGAGCTGATCGACTCAGAGCTGGTGTCTCCCCATGGTCGGCGCCGTGAAATATCGCCTGAGGCAGGCTGCGGCCCATTCGCACATGTCCAGCCGGGGACGAAATTTTGACGCTGCATCTGCTAAGCGGCCGGTTGGAAAGTGAGGCGGAGAGGCGGCTTGCATCGGAGGTAGGAGGGCGGGCAGGCAGGGGCAGTGGCGGCTGCCGCCTGAAGTAGTGTACGGCGGCAAGGGACCCCTCTACCCCCCCCCCCCGAGGATAGGAATCGGCAGCCAGGATCGGGCCTCTGGGCCGGGTGGAGGCGAGAAAAGGAAGCTGGCGCCGCGGAGTCATGGCGGGGCTCCGCTGAGGCTCGGAGCGGCGACGCTGAGGACAGGGCTGGAGCACGCACGGTGCACCCGAGGGAGTGACGGGATTAAGCCACATAATTAGCCAACCGGTCGAAAGGACCTACCGCTGCAGGACTGCAGCTTGGGAAGATATATATCTATTTCCAAGGCATGGCGATCGGCAGCTGGATCAAGGGTCGCCTGAAGAGCATCCACATTACATAAAGCCTCTGTCGGGGGGTGTTGACAGGCAGAACTACTAAGGGATACACCGCACAGCGGCACACATGAGATACGGGCGCATTCAGGAGCACGTAAGATAGAGGTGAACCGGCATTAAAGATCCCATACAATAGCCCCTAGGTGGTTAAGGGCGTGACGCTGGAAGCGTGACGCTGGAAGACAGTGTCCAGGCTCACGGAGCAGGGGAGCGACCATAGAGCCCCCAGTAAGTCCTGCTGACTCCCTCGTCTGAGACAAGCCACATCAGTCTTGCAGAAGCCCAGCAGTGGCGGGAAGAAGCGGCCAAGTAAACAATGAACGGCAAGGGGTCCCGCGCGGCCCAGCAGGGCAAACTGGATAAGTTTGCCTACACTAAAGACTTTCCCCATTGCCGGAACGCAAAGGGACAGGGGCTAAAGGCACGGAGGAAGACGGTGGCTCAAAAGTGGCGCTAGAGGATGTAATGGCGGCCCTACACTAGGTACAGCCCACAGTCGGCACAATCTCCACAGAAGTCACATTCCTGAGAGCGGATTTCCCAAAAATGTCCGCAAGAGTATCTGAGGTGGAACAGGTAACGACGTCTCTTGCTAAAGACACTACGCTACTGATTAAGAAAGTGACGCAATTGGAGGACGACAGCAAGCGTATGGCGGCAAAGCTGGACCAACAAAAAGGTCGCTCCCGCCGCAACAATGTTCGAATCACAGGGCTACCGGAGAATGAAGGGGGACCCGCTATGGATCCCTATGTTGAAGAACTCATAAAGGGTAGACTGCAACCTAAAGGACTGCCAACCTTTTTTTCTGTGGAAAGAGCACACAGGGTACCAGGTGGCAGGCCCAGACCTGGAGCCCCCCGCGGCCGGTGCTGGCCCGCATATTCAATTTTCGGGACAGAGATGCAATTCTTCGTGCGGCACGTGTAGCACCGCCTATCCGAGTGCAGAACTCTGTGATCTCTTTCTTTCCGGACTTTACAGCGGCGGTTGCCGTACACCGCAGAAGCTTTCTGGAGGTTAAAAAGGCGCTGAGGGTCCGTGAACAACCATATTCTATGCTCTTTCCAGCAAAACTTAATGTGGTGGCAGACGGCAAAACCTGTTTTTTTGACATGCCAGAAGAGACACATGACTGGCTTGAGGGATGGCGACCAGCGGAGGGGTCTGGACGAGCGCAAAGAGGACGACGGCAGCTGGGGAGAGGAGGTGATTCTGAAGACATTGAACAAGGAGAGGTGGAAGCGGTACAACGGAATAAGGACTCCGGAGAGTGAAACCTACGGGGAGAGCCCACCTTTGCCTTAGGGGAGTATACCCAGATATATGTTATGCCCCACCTCGATCTTATGACTGCAATAGAATTGTTGATGGCTAAGGACTCTGGGGCATGGGGATGGAATGGTCTTCCTCTGACTTCCCGTCCCTGTACATGCAAGTAAAGTTCCAAGGATGGGGTTCTAAGCACTCTGCTGAGTTGGGATGGCGGGCAGTTCTGGGTCCGCAAGGCAGGGAGGCAGGGAGGGGGGTTGGGAGGCTGGGACTGTTTCGAAGTTTTTGGTATTTTGTATATGTTGTGGTTAAGTATGGAGGTGGTTATGCAGTACTAGCGCACACAGGGAAACACTCACGTTCAACTATGGGACAAGTCACTAGCATTGATAGGTCTGTTAGACATAGCGATGGGAGATGAAACACAGATTGACTCAACGGGGGATTCCAGCACCATGGTACCATCCCTCTCCGTGCTCACATGGAATGTGCGCGGGCTGGGTGATAAGATTAAGCGTGGCCTGGTTTTACAGTGTATTAAGAGGGGAGGCCCGGCAGTGATACTTCTGCAAGAGACACATCTCACAGGCACGTCCAGCAAAGCGATGGACAGGTGGGGATATAAAATGGTGGTACATTCCGAATTTACGTCTAGCTCCAGGGGGGTTGGAATATTAGTGAAGAAGCAGTTTCCCTTGATAATAAAAGAAGTTAAGTCTGATGGATCAGGGAGATTCGCTGCCATAAATACACATTGGGAGGGGAGGCCCTTGAATGTAGTCTCAGTTTACATCCCCCCTAGCATTGCACGCGGTGGCCTTCCCAGATCTAAGTGAATTCTTGCTTGGACTCCCAGTGGGGGAGCTACTTGTTGGTGGAGACTTTAATACGGTTGCAAACAACTCCATGGACAGATTCCCTCTGAGGGCGGGTGCATCCGGAGCATCACGCCTTGGGAGTTTCATTGGGTCTGATAGATGTATGGAGAAGATACCACCCCACAGAACGTCAATTCACATATCATTCCAGTGTCCATAATAGCCTCACAAGAATAGATTAGTTCCTGGGCTTGATGGGTAGCCTTCAAAATGTAGACAATATAGAAATTAGACCACGGGGCATCTCTGACCATTCCCCACTGCTGCTCAGATACACCCATCACCAGCAGAATCTACCCGATACGCCCTGGTTATCTCCAAATTCACAAGATCAGAAAGGCACTCCAGAAGGCAACAAGACATTACTTTCAAGACAATGCGGGGACTGTTGCTTCCTCCACCACTCTCTGGGAAGCGTTTAAGACAGTCATCAGGGGACAGGCAATAGCTTCCATCACAGCTCACAAACGGGAGGGACAGCTGGAGCTACAGACTCTGGAGTCCGAATTAACTATTGCAGAGGCCCAACACACTAGAGACCCAACCCCCGATACAGCACACAACTTGCACCTCACGCAGCGACGCCATAAAGAACACCTGATGGAACCGACCAGACAGCAGCTGGCGAGCACGCGACACAAAATATATGACATCGGCGACAAGGCTGGGAAGTTACTGGCATGGCTAGATAAACGGGAGAAAAGTGACAGGTGGATAGCGCAGCTCAGCACAGGGGGGAGGGGGGAGGGGGGGGGGTTGACAACAACCCTCAACGTATCCACACGCAATAGTACGCACACTGGCACGACACTCTTTGGCAATGTCGGTGGTTGAGGCCCTGACCTATATAAAGGACTGCACATGCACAAATTGACCCTTGACGAAGCGCAGGAATTGGAGGCCGACCTCACGGCAGATGAGGTACAAGCAGCCATTAGGGCGCTGCAATCTGGCAAGGCGGTAGGACCAAATGGCATACCAGTCAAATTTTATAAGAGGATGGCTGATTCCGTTGCACCCCACCTGTTGGATATGTTCACTGAAAGTTTAAAGGCGGGAGAACTCCCGCTGGACCAGCTCACGGCCACCATAGTAGCTATTTTAAAACCTGGAAAACCTGCAGATCACTTTACCTCATATCGACCTATTTCCCTCATAAATGCAGAGGCTAAAATCCTTGCAAAACTGCTGGCGCTTCGACTCACGCCACACCTGTCAAAGCTCATACATCAGGACCAGTCGGCTTTATGCCTGGCAGGAACACAGCACTTAACCTAAGGAGATTGCATGGGGTACTTGCACGCGCAGTATACGTGCAGGAACCGGCGGTGGTGCTCTCACTGGATGCACATATGGCGTTCGACATGGTCTATTGGCCCTTTCTCTTCGCAGTGCTACGCCATCTAGGGTTCGGTCCAAAGTTCTATTTGTGGGTTCAGCTGCTCTACACTCAACCAATGGCACATGTTACCGCTAATGGCCACATCTCTGATGACTTTCCCTTAGCAAGAGGCACGCACTAGGGATGCCCATTGTCGCCGCTACTGGTTGCTCTGGTAATAGAACCACTGGCGGCATGGATATGTTAAGAGCCAATGATACGCGGCCTCAAATGGACAGATAATTGGGAGGATCGAATCTCTCTGTACGCCGACGATATCCTGTTGTATTTGACCTCCCCTAGGCGCTCCATAATCAGTCTCCTAGATATTTGCACGGCTTATGGTCGGGCATCCGGGTACACCCTCAACTGGTCTAAATCCATCATGTACATGTTGAACGGCCCGCCACCACATCTTCCTGACAATTGCCCGCTTAAGATTGCGGAACGTATGTTCAAGTACTTAGGGGTCTACATCACAACCGACTCAGGAAAATGTCACAATAAGAATCTGCAGCCACCGCTAGATCGTCTCAGAAGAGACATACGTCACTGGGAAAAACCACCGCTGACCTTGCTGGGAAAGGCAGCACTTTTTAAAATGATGGCCCTACCTCGGTTTCTATATATTTTGGAAAATACACCATACCCAGTGATGTCCTCATACTTCAAAGCTATTGCAGCACAGGTCTCTAATCTGCTGTGGGGCAATAAACCAGCACGTATTGCGCAGGCCAAGCTGGTGCGCGGATGGTACGATGATGGAATAGCGCTTCCTGATATACGACTTTATTATTGGGCAGCGGAACTGAAAGTGATTATTCAATGGCTACATCTCCCACAATCAGACCCGGCATTTAAGGCAGACAGAGCCCAGTTAGGCGTGAGAGACATGTTAGTTCCCCTCTATCACAAGAAATTGTCACTGGCACTGTTTGGACCATTGCGTCATACACTTTGATTGTGGCATACGGCTCAGGCAAAATTAGGGTGGCGGGGGATGATAACCCAGCTCACTCCTCTGTGGGATACAAAACGGCCAGGAAAACTCAGACATAGTAAAGGATTTGACCGTTGGGATGATATTGGGATATCAACGGTCAGAGATATGTGGCAGAAAGGGGAAGTGGTTTCCTTTGAGAGTTTGCGGCAGCAATACGAATTGGCCCCCTCAGAACTGTTCAGGTACACGCAGATACGACATGCTCTGATGACAGCACTGCCGCCTGGTTCAGAAGTCCCTGAGGCATCCCGTATGGAGGATAGATTGTTAACTGTTTACATGCCAAAGAAGGCAACCTCTCTAACCTACCATAAACTTGTGAACAACCTGCCTGACCCGACGGGACCCCGGAGGAATAAATGGTCCCACGATATTGGTGAGATTGACGATTCATAGTGGCAGGAAGCATTAGCATCCCCAAGGGAGGTGGGCATACCCTCACGCCTCAGGTTGATGCAGTTATGCACCCTACATCGCTCATACTACACCAGACACACCTTGCATAAGATAGGAAGGGTGCAACATCCCTTCTGCCTGAGAGGCTGCGGAGAAGAAGGGACCTTTTATCACACCATATGGGATTGTCCCAGAATAGCGGAATATTGGACGCAAGTGTTGAGAACTGTATCACAATCGGAGGGGTCTCGCTGCTACCTGAGCCCAGGTGTTGCTTGTTAAATATATGGGAGCCAAACGACCTCACACGTTCTGGGCAAAGTTGGGTTACACTGGGCATGATGGTTGCCAAGGGGAATATAGCACAAAAATGGGGAGGAGTGGAGGTGCCTACCCTAGCAGCATGGGGTAAAGATATGGATGCAGCCATGATAGCTGAGAGGGCAGTATTCAGTAGTAGGGGATGCCCTAAAAAGTGGAGTAAAATCTGGGGGGCATGGAATACGTTAAGAGGTGATATTTGTGATCCTCCATCGGACTGAGATGCCAGTGGTTCAGATTCAGAGGAGGTCTGATGACCCAGGAATGAGTAAAGGAAGTTGGGTCTCAGGCGTTATAAAAATGCATACTTGTGACTTTGTAATAATTGAAAATGTTTATGATGATGATGTGCTGTACTATGCTGCATGTTTATGCTGAAGATTGTTTTATTGTGTTATCAGAATGAAAACGAATAAAAAGTGTTTTTTTTTAAAGAAAAGGGTGAGGATTGCACGCCGAAGAAGAATCTGTTCCAGACCGGAGCGCAGGAACACATCCGAGCCCGATGGTGGAAAAAACCAAGCTAAGGATGGAGCCGATGCCCATGCACAATGTGATCCAAAGGTGGAGTCACCTACCTCGTAACTTCCAAACACTTTTCAAGACAAAAACAAGTGCAAACATCCGGGCCCAACACTAGATGGCGATCTATGCATAGTGTGCAATCTGCAGCTCATATGCCTCGAACACATAGTTTTCAAGGTCAAGAGCCCCTAATGGAGTCTCCAAAGAGGCACATATCAGAGAGGATAAGACTTAAATAAGGTTGCACTTTAGCTAAATAAAGGGAGCAGCAGGAAACATGTGAAGGCCCTTTTATGAAATGAATCTCAAAGGAGGCCTTTAATCATGGGGGTGAACAGGCAAACAACAAAAGCTGAAAGGGCCAATAAGTACATTTTAAGTGTCTACAGTAAAATCCTGTTGGTCCAGATGCAGCACAAAACAAAAGAACATCAGACTATTGCCTCCGGGGGATACCTAGCGCAACATACATTTATGCGAGATAGCGGGCAGCCAGAACAACCACCACCAAATCCAAAGGAAGGAGGAAACCTCTGTTGACTCTGCTGAGTCTTAACATATGAAGGTATAGATTGTGAAGTTTGGGTGCAGTCCTCCGCCTTGCTGCTGGCTCAGCAGATCTTCACAAGAGGAAGCTAAATGGGAAGGTATATGCTCAGGGACAGTCTTCAGCACGCATGGGATAAGCAGCAGCAGTGGAAATGCAGGCCAAACTCATTGAAGATGGAACAAATCTCCCAGGGAGGGAAACTCTAGAGCACAAAATGCCAGCCCTGAGCGTTTTCAGAGTTGGTAAAAAGGACTACCAAAGGCCTGCCACTCTGGGCGGAGAAGTCCTGTGCGTCCTCCAGGTGTAGATGCCACTCATGAACTGCAAAATGTCGCCTGGTGAGCTAGTCTGCTCTGATGTTTAAGGACCCTGCACCGATGATTGAGCATCACAGAGCTCCAGTGACAAGCCTGCCAGCAGCACAGCTTCAGCGCTTCTGGAGACACTGCACGGTTTGTTGCAATACCAGTTGGTGGTCATGAGGTCTGACAGCATCTGGATAGACCTGCCCTTGATTTAAGGCAGAAAGGCATTGATATCACGTTGGATGACTCTCAGCTCCACAAAATGTAGGTGATTTCACTGCTCCACTGAAGACCAAAGGCTCCTGAACTACCAAATAGGCAAGGTGACCTTCCCGGCTGAAATATGGTGCATCATCACCACTATGACTTCTGTAAGGGGTGAGAAAAACAGCTTGCCAAAAATCAGATTGGGGTACACCTTCTACCAAGGATGGCCCTCAGCAGCATCATCAGATACGCTAATCATTTCGAAAAGGCACTCCCAATGCTTGGCCCACTCAAGATGCATGTATTCCCTCACCCACCAAGATGGATCGGAACCATCACTATGTTCTTCGTAAAGACCAGAGAGATCAATGTAAAGCCAGAAGGCGGGATGGTGAACAGGAAATGGAAACACTGACCTACAACATGAAAATAGTTCCTAGGAGGCTGTAAGATGCCAACAAGACTTAGTCTGAAGCCCCCCACAAAACCGCATTGGCTTTCACTCCAAAAATAGTGGCCCCATCAATGGATATTTTCATCAATGGTGCCTGGGCACCTCCGGAAAGTCCAGTGATCTGTATCCAGACAAGGCTGATAAAAGTAACATTGGTGCCCCCTGAATGAACTACATAATATTGTCTACGCCAGAATGAAGAATCTATTGGCTGTGTCTTGACTACTGTTGAGATGTACAGGGCTCCTGAATGATATATGGTCAAGCACTCTGCTCAGAGTGTCCGACTATATGCGTATTTGTTATCCCGACATTTATTGGTGTCACGCTAGTGTGTGCAGAGGCCTAGGCCTGTCCTTCAGTGGACAAGGTCCAGGACCTGTACGAGCAGCTAAAAAACATACACCAAGTGTGCCCTCATAGTGGACAGACGGCTACTGCCCCTTTCCAGGGTTTAGCACATAAGTTGATGGTGGCATCATACCATGTTTTATGGCATTATATAGTGGACCAGACCTTTTAATCTGTGGTAAAGATACATGTTGCTTACTGGTCCTCTTATGTCACATTCCGCTGTCATGTGAAACCCAGACCCTTGCACTGACAGCAAGTGCATATGTTAAGTGCTTGTGTAGTATGCAATCAGTACTGCGGTTGGTAGTAGGCCTCGCTGTGTGTAGGAGTCTAAGTACTGAACCCAATGGGACCAGTTTTGGAAGCTCTGGTTTAGCATGGCATACAATGGAGGATAAGGACAGATTTCCAAGACAGTGGGAGTGTATTGTCTGCATTCTTGTGGCTGGAGGGTAGAAAACATGTCACTGAAGAAGGGAGAATGGAAATAAAGCTACTTTTACCAATGTCATCCTGACTTTGTTATCAAGAGACTGCCAATTAGATCTTCCTGAGCTCTACCATTTGGTAGGTGGTCGAGCTGAACCGTATTAGTGCAGTTTCTGTTGTTCAAGCGGAGGAAGTTTCTAGCTCAGGCCTGCAATTTTGTTAGTTCCAACTGCTAGTTCGAAAAGGTGGATAACAGCCAAATTCAGAAACCTCATACTTCATAGTGCCAATATTGTGGGTACCAGAGTTTGGACATATCCCTCATGCTACCCGCTATAAGAAGCACTGATTCTGGGAGGAGCCACGCGTGGAACCAAGATGGCCACGTGAGCTCGTTTCTCCTGGGACCCCAGCCGACTTCGGGTTAATCCTGCTCTCTATCCTGGGCCCTGTGCCACGTATCCTGTGGCGGAAGAGAAGCGACGTTCGGTGCCGCAACTCTCGTCGGAATCCGTGGTCGGGTTCCAGAGATAAGCCGCCCGCCAAAGTGTGGCCTGGTGGTCCCCTAAGCCGGGACCTGGAGTAGCCCCGGTCCCCGGCTGCAAAGTCAACAACAGGGGGAGCCGGAAACCGGAAGTCACCGGTCCGGCCCTGCCTGCGGCCTTGAATCGGCCCGAAATCGCGGCGAATTTCGGATGGAGGCACCCGACTGCGATACCGGTAGCGCCTGGGTAGGGCGGATGCACCATCAATCGGGCCGCATATGGAATTGGCTGGCTGCAACCGGTGCTAACAAGGCTGGAAATACACGACGACCCCCCCAGAACACACAAGATCGCGCAGTGGAGGACATAGGCATGCAAGGCACCTGGGATTGTGGTGATGTAGCGGAGTGTGTATTGTGAAACACGCAGGAGGCGCACTGTTGGGGCTTGGGGGATCAGCTCCCTGCGAGAGACAATGACGGGATGGGCTGTGTGAAGAGCTGCACTATACTCACTGAGCAACCGGCAGGAGACAGTCAGGACCATTGAAGGCGGTGGGCCTGAAATGTTGGAGGGCTATAAGCTGCTTGAGTGTACTGCACCGATGATGAGAGTGTGGGGTAACTTTTGCGATGACTTGAGGTCCTGGCGGTGAATGGAGATCGGAGTGGTGTTGGTTCGCGTTCCTCGTCAGGTGATTTTGACTTTTGGAGATGGAAGGTGCCACAATATTCTGACTTGTTATTCCTGAGGGGGTGCCACACGTTCGCAAGTGGGAGAGATTGTGCGCATGGACTTAGTCACCCTCAGACATAAAAGTTTGCATACTACGTCTAATCGCGACAGCAGATAACTGATCCCCAAACGGAGACACGAGCTTGACGCCCCGGTTCCTTAGGGGTGAGAGACACTCACAGGGATGGCGACGAGACTTGACTCCGATAAGGCAGTAACCAGGACATCAAAGGGTGCAGGTGAAATCTAACAAACTCGACAGATACATAATGCCTAAAGGGTCACCGGTGGAGCTTAAGAAGGCTACTGGGTCGGGTGGAGGCGAGCTTGATGCCCTGAGCCAAAGCTGACCGATGTCATGGCTGCAATAAAAGGGGTTCAGGCTTCCCTCGGGGGAAAAATTGAATCTATGGACAATAAACTGGATGCGGTTACGATGGAAGTAAACCTGATACGTGCAGACCTTACCACGGCTAATGAGAAGGTGAAGTCGCTTGATATCAAAACCACTAGTTTGATAGAAGATGTGGCGGAACTGCAGCAGGAAGTGTGTGCTCTTAAGGCCTCTCGCGACTTCACAGACCGTAAACTCGACTAGTACGAGGGGAGAGCTCGGTGCAACAATGTGCGTATCCTTGGGGTTCCCGAAAGATAAGAAAATCCCGCGCCAGACTTGTTCATAGAGGACCTCATCATCAATCATCTCAAACCAAAGGGTCTTAGAAATTTCTTTACCATCGAGAGGGCCCATAAAGTACCAGGAGGGAAGCCTAGGCTGGGAGCACCACCTCGCCTGATAATCGCCAGAGTGCTTAATTTCCGTGACCGGGATGCTATCCTGCAAGCGGCGCGGATGGGGGCTCCACTGCGGTACGAGAACACAACTCTTTCCTTCTTCCCAGACTTCGCTCAGACAGTGCAGAAGTTAAGACAGTTTCCACCCAGTAAAGAAGAAGCTACGGGACAGGGGACTGCGATACGGTATGATGTATCCGGCTCGGCAGAGCGTAGATATTGATGGAAAGGCCTGGTTCGTCGACAATCCGAAGTGGCATCGGACTGGCTTGATAGTAGACCTGCCGCCGAGGCCGAGGGACAAGAACGCGACGAAGGAGAGGAGAGTAGGATTAAGGGCCTGGGTTTGGATACATCTGTGAGACACTTCGAACTATGTGAAGCATTTTGTTTGCCGTCTCTTACTGATCAGGAGAGCTTTTGTTGTTTTTGTATTGAAAGCAGGGCGAAGTAAGTCACTTTGGGGGCCTGGGGGTAGGGGCAGGGCATTGGTTTCCTCCTCACTACTACTTTTAGTTATCTAGTTGGGTGGATATGGGGCGACAGGCACACAGCGAGTTGGGGATGGGCATTCGCCTTATGCAGGGGTGCAGGGAGGGGGGATGGCAATTTGGGGAGGCGGAATGGGTGGGTTTTGCGATGTCATTCATTGTAGGATTTTTTGCATTGTTGGGTATATTTTTGGTTGTATTAGTTTTCTTTTTGCATCAGGTGACAGCATTGCAATTAGATGCTAGCAGTGTGGGGTAGATGTCACGTACTAGTCAGGGATCGGGGGATAAAGGTGTTGAGCTGGAATGTCAATGGTCTGGGTGACAAGATAAAGAGAGGGATGGTGAATCAGCTAATCAGAAGACATGCCCCGGATGTCGCATTGTTACAGGAGACACATCTTGTCAGGAATCGATGCATGGCCCTCCACAAGGGGAGTTATAAACTAGTGGCACATGCTGGGTTTACATCGGGGTCTAGGGGGGTATTGTAACAAAGCATTCCTTTCCGTTGACAGTACAGGCTACTTGTTCGGACCAGAGAGGCAGATATGTAGGTGTCTCGGGCAGCTGGGGGGGAAGAACAGTTACCTTCCTGTCAATATATGTACCATCAGGCCTTCAGTCAGAAACTTTCAAAGATTGGAGTGTCGTTTTTCTGACCGTGCCCCTGGGTCTCCTGGTGCTGGGGAAGATTTTAATGCAGTACTTGATGGGGGGGATAGATTTCCGACACGCATGCATACATCATCGCAAAGGTGGCTCCCGGATTTCCTTGAAACGATGGGGTTGGTTGATAGTTGGAGGGTACGTAACCCGACTCAGAGGCACTTTACTCATGTGTCCGCCGTACACCACAGCATGTCCAGATTGGACTACATATTGATACCGGCGGCTATGGCAGACACAGTTAGAGAAGCACGATACCTTGGCAGGGGCATCTCGGATCATTCCCCGATGTGGTTACAGGTCGAGTTCGGGCAGCCAGCGGTTGGCAGGGTTGCTCCGATTAATGCATGGCACCTGAAAGATCCGGCCACTAAAAAGTGGCCGGGCTTCGGAACGCTATTTTCAGGAGAATGTGGGCTCTGTCGACTCGGCGCAGACACTTAGGGAGGCATATAAAGTGGTGCTGAGGGGTGAGAACCTCTCCTTGGTTGCGGGTAGGAAGAAGCAGCCTCGGGCAGAGGTGACCAGGGTGGAGGCTGATGTGATAAGGTTGGAGGAATGGGTTGCGGAGTCTGCCGCTCAGGGGGACCTTCACCTACTGAAGTTAAAACAAGATGAATACAAGGGCCTCTCCAGGGAAAGAGCAATTCTTTATAACCATGCCACACAAAGTCGAATATACGAACATGGAGACAGGGCCGGTAAACTGATTGCTTGGTTAGAACATGGGGAGCGGGCCTCTAGGTTGGTGCCGGAGCTAGAGGGGTCGGGATCCGACAATCACAGACCCGCAGGCAGTGGCAGATGAATTCTCTGAGTATTTCAAAGACGTGTATGCCTCGATCGGTGGTTTTACAGAGGCCGAGAATGGCAAAATGATTAAAGATATTTGCATGCGGAGATTGTCTGAGGACAATAGAAATTATTTAGACTGCTCTTTCTTATGGAAGATGAAGTTGCGCAGGCGATTAGAGGCATAAAATCTGGGAAGGCAACGGGTCCAAACAGGATACCAACAGAACTGTATAAGTTGAATTCCCATAAAATCGCTCCACATATTCGTGCCATGTTCCTAGAGAGTAGGGAGTCGGGCCAACTCCCATACGATCAACGGGTGGCAAATATTGTGGTCATTCACAAGACAGGCAAGATTAAGACATCTCCTTCCTCGTATAGGCCCATCTGGCTTCTCAATGCCGAGCCCAAGATTTTGGCGAAATTGCTCGCCACCAGATTGGTCAAGGTTATTACAACTTTGATACACCACGATCAATCCGGCTTCATGCCACGTAGCAGCACAGCTCTGAACCTGCGGAGGCTCCACTGGATCCTGGGTGGTTCCCAAAAGATACTGGAGCCAGCAGTATTGGTATCCTTGGATGCAACTATGGCATTTGATAGGGTCGAATGGGCCTATTTATTTGCAGTCTTGGCTAAGTTGGGCTTTGGCCTGGAGTTTATCGGGTGGGTTCGACTGTTGTACGCCATTCCCTTGGCCAGAGTGGTCGTAAATAATTGTAAATCAGCCGATTTTTCCCTTGGGAGAGGCACGAGACAGGGATGCTCGCTGTCCCCACTTCTCTTCACTCTGGCGCTGGAGCCTTTGGCAGCATGGCTCAGGTGGGACCGGTCCCTGTTTTTAACTGAGAGAAAGTTTTCGACTGGAAATAACTTCTGGAGCCCGAGCTGCACATAGCGGCTATTCCGGAGCTGGAGCTGCCCGAGGAAGGTGAGCGCTCCGGGGGTGGCTGGCAGGACGGGCTGGGGCTGCAGAATTATTGAAAGAGCCAGGAAGGGGCACCGATTTTACAGAAGCCCCTCGTGCAGTGAGAGAGTGGGCGATGAACGTATACAACGGAGAAGAAGTGGCGAGAGTGTTGCCTGTGGGATCTGGTGGGTGAAATGCTTATTTTTGAACCCAGTGGCGCTAGTTCTAAGCCGGGCGTTACACAAACGTGTGATCCTGGACACATCGCCTTATCTCCATGTGCTTTAGTCCTCCTAAAGGATGTACTGGGCACAGTGACAGCGGTGTGCATTGCTGCAGAGTCGAGCACATGGGTAGCTGCAACAATGAAACTCTTATTCTAAGCCTCGCCCGGTGCCAGGGTGCCTGATCCAGCCTGAGGGGGGGTATGGGGGGTGAAGACGGATTCTCATCACTTAAAACCCCCACTCTTAAAGGGATTTAGGACTTGTGTAAAGTAAATGTAATGTCCCGTTTCTCACGTATAACATGTTCCATATTGAACCTGGGTCCGGTGCGCCGAGATGCCCTCGAGAGGCTGAGCTGTGATCTGTGAAAGCAGGGTCACGGTGAACACGAATGTCGGCGTCAGTACTGGCCAAATTGTGTGATCCTGTGCAAATCATCTTCATGGCACAGACCTTCAGTTCCTTTATCTGCCGAAATTGAGTGTACATTGCTTAAGGACACGCCAATGCCCAGTATACAGAAGTGCTATACAGTATTCGCAGGGCTATAAAACACTTGCATACATCTGTGCCTGTGGATTGGATGCAGGAGTTTGGGAGGGCTGAAGCTGGGCATCCCGTCCTCCCCCCTCTGACCTGTTTTTCCTTCGCCCTGCCCCATCTCCCAGGTTACAGACCGGCTGGACCACTGTCAGAGGAGGGAGAGGACCGACCCGAGCCATGACGCTGCTGCTGCTGGGAGGTGAGAGGCGCTTCTATTTTAACTCGAGGCGCTGCCGCAGGGCTGTGACACCCCCACCAAGAGGACGGTAATAGCCTGGTCTGGGGCGAGGGCGTAAGTGGGAGAGAGGGGGGCTTGACAAGTGTATGCAGTGCCAGGGTCTGTTCCTTACTTGCCAAGCACAGGCAATTCTTTAACAGTGTTGGGGGGGGGGTTTGGTTCGGTTTGGGACTCTCCAGGGTGATGTATCTGACATGTAGTTAAGATCACTGAAGTGTTTTTTAAGCATGGGGGTTGGTGTTTACTAACTCCTCTCGCTTTGTAATCAGAGAAAGAAAAGTAAAGTGAATAAAAATGTGACAATCTAGCTGGGCACAGGGAGAGTGAAAGGAAAGGCTGTGGGATGTAACTTTCTTTGTAACACACAAAATCATTTAAATACCTGTAACTCAAATGTACACATTCAGCAGTTACAAAAGCAAACATCAATCCCATGTGTTTTGTAAGTCTGAAGTGTGATGCAAAGAAAGTTCTAATAGGTTCTAAACAAATCACAACACTTTACTTGGTGGTGCACACATGATAGATATTCATTTAAACCCAATTTCCTCACATTATCATTTGTGTTCATTATAGTTGATCAGTAAAACTGTCTGTCTGTGCACATTTATTGAGCATTTCAATGGGAAATGTGCTGTTTGTAAATGGCAGTGCGCTACCACACGGCGCTTTAGTTACATTAAAAAAATCACCCCTCATGGCCATTAAAGGTTGGTGGCTTGCAAGAGTTTGTCAGTCTGAAAAGTGAGTCCTGCTTCTAAAAAGTTTGGGATCCACTGTCCTAGTGTCTACCCAAGTGACCTTTGATAATGTATGTAAACATTTAAAGTAGTTTTCACTTCGTAAAATGTTTTGTAATGTTGGAATCATTAGAGTTATTTTAGTTTAAAACAATTGTCTCATTGTTATTTTCAATATTCGCCATCATGGCTTTTTTAATAATAAGTACAACAGTAAAATATTTTCTGGCTTTTTTTACTATCATTCTTTATCCGAATCTAGAAGTAGTGCTGCACCCCCCACCCAATCAGTGATAGTCCGTTGATAAGATACCAGAGTGATATGCTTGCGTTCTTGCATCTGTACATGTACTGTGCACCAGGGCTTTAAGTGGGATTACAAAAAATGAGGGGTCTCTCAAAGGGGCGTGGCAGTGTAATTAGTGTAATGTAGTGTAATGCCGCTACAGGAGAGAGAAAACTGCACACTATTACCAAATCTACTTGAAATGCCTGTTGACTCAACCCCAGATGGATCTTTTCTTTGGGAGTCCGACCTCTCGCCCTGGACACTATTACCAAATCTACTTGAAATGCCTGTTGACTCAACCCCAGATGGATCTTTTCTTTGGGAGTCCGACCTCTCGCCCGTTTGTCCACCGCCGGCCTCTGCCGCAAATATTTGGCTGTTTTTCACTTTTCTCTGGCGCCAGTGAAGCCTGCGCCTATTGGTAGATTAATCAGTCTTTTCGAAGAAATTCGCCCCTGGGCGCATTTCTTAAATGTTTCCCAACCTCGGGGCGCACAGAGGCAGCCGGCTCACGAGCGTGCATGTGCGCAGGCCGCTCTCACAACAGGGTGTGCCAGTACTTGCCTGGATCGGGGGTACGAGATTGCGTGAAGATACAACCTGAGGTGAGCAGTAACCCCCCCCCCCCCCCCATGTCCCCTCCCCCACCCGTCGGAGCTGGGATCGAGAGCCTGCGGGCGTGCGGTCTAAGTGTGTAGTGGGCTAAGTAACTGCTTCTGGAGGCCACACGAGCGCCTCGTTGTGCAGTGAATAAATAGCATATAAAGAGCCCGGGCCTACGTGAGGTGCACTGGTCCTGCCAGCAGGGGGAGTCTGGAGCTGGTGACTGCGGCGGCTGCAGTGAAGGCGGGCCCCTGTGTACCCAGCGCCGGAGGTGGTGAATGCGGCGCGGCCTAGCACCAGTTAATGGTGGCAGAGGCGGATGCAGGCCGGGTGCGGGCGGCGTCCCGTGAGCTGCAGAAAGGTGAATGATATATGGTCAAGCACTCTGCTCAGAGTGTCCGACTATATGCGTATTTGTTATCCCGACATTTATTGGTGTCACGCTAGTGTGTGCAGAGGCCTAGGCCTGTCCTTCAGTGGACAAGGTCCAGGACCTGTACGAGCAGCTAAAAAACATACACCAAGTGTGCCCTCATAGTGGACAGACGGCTACTGCCCCTTTCCAGGGTTTAGCACATAAGTTGATGGTGGCATCATACCATGTTTTATGGCATTATATAGTGGACCAGACCTTTTAATCTGTGGTAAAGATACATGTTGCTTACTGGTCCTCTTATGTCACATTCCGCTGTCATGTGAAACCCAGACCCTTGCACTGACAGCAAGTGCATATGTTAAGTGCTTGTGTAGTATGCAATCAGTACTGCGGTTGGTAGTAGGCCTCGCTGTGTGTAGGAGTCTAAGTACTGAACCCAATGGGACCAGTTTTGGAAGCTCTGGTTTAGCATGGCATACAATGGAGGATAAGGACAGATTTCCAAGACAGTGGGAGTGTATTGTCTGCATTCTTGTGGCTGGAGGGTAGAAAACATGTCACTGAAGAAGGGAGAATGGAAATAAAGCTACTTTTACCAATGTCATCCTGACTTTGTTATCAAGAGACTGCCAATTAGATCTTCCTGAGCTCTACCATTTGGTAGGTGGTCGAGCTGAACCGTATTAGTGCAGTTTCTGTTGTTCAAGCGGAGGAAGTTTCTAGCTCAGGCCTGCAATTTTGTTAGTCCCAACTGCTAGTTCGAAAAGGTGGATAACAGCCAAATTCAGAAACCTCATACTTCATAGTGCCAATATTGTGGGTACCAGAGTTTGGACATATCCCTCATGCTACCCGCTATAAGAAGCACTGATTCTGGGAGGAGCCACGCGTGGAACCAAGATGGCCACGTGAGCTCGTTTCTCCTGGGACCCCAGCCGACTTCGGGTTAATCCTGCTCTCTATCCTGGGCCCTGTGCCACGTATCCTGTGGCGGAAGAGAAGCGACGTTCGGTGCCGCAACTCTCGTCGGAATCCGTGGTCGGGTTCCAGAGATAAGCCGCCCGCCAAAGTGTGGCCTGGTGGTCCCCTAAGCCGGGACCTGGAGTAGCCCCGGTCCCCGGCTGCAAAGTCAACAACAGGGGGAGCCGGAAACCGGAAGTCACCGGTCCGGCCCTGCCTGCGGCCTTGAATCGGCCCGAAATCGCGGCGAATTTCGGATGGAGGCACCCGACTGCGATACCGGTAGCGCCTGGGTAGGGCGGATGCACCATCAATCGGGCCGCATATGGAATTGGCTGGCTGCAACCGGTGCTAACAAGGCTGGAAATACACGACGACCCCCCCAGAACACACAAGATCGCGCAGTGGAGGACATAGGCATGCAAGGCACCTGGGATTGTGGTGATGTAGCGGAGTGTGTATTGTGAAACACGCAGGAGGCGCACTGTTGGGGCTTGGGGGATCAGCTCCCTGCGAGAGACAATGACGGGATGGGCTGTGTGAAGAGCTGCACTATACTCACTGAGCAACCGGCAGGAGACAGTCAGGACCATTGAAGGCGGTGGGCCTGAAATGTTGGAGGGCTATAAGCTGCTTGAGTGTACTGCACCGATGATGAGAGCGTGGGGTAACTTTTGCGATGACTTGAGGTCCTGGCGGTGAATGGAGATCGGAGTGGTGTTGGTTCGCGTTCCTCGTCAGGTGATTTTGACTTTTGGAGATGGAAGGTGCCACAATATTCTGACTTGTTATTCCTGAGGGGGTGCCACACGTTCGCAAGTGGGAGAGATTGTGCGCATGGACTTAGTCACCCTCAGACATAAAAGTTTGCATACTACGTCTAATCGCGACAGCAGATAACTGATCCCCAAACGGAGACACGAGCTTGACGCCCCGGTTCCTTAGGGGTGAGAGACACTCACAGGGATGGCGACGAGACTTGACTCCGATAAGGCAGTAACCAGGACATCAAAGGGTGCAGGTGAAATCTAACAAACTCGACAGATACATAATGCCTAAAGGGTCACCGGTGGAGCTTAAGAAGGCTACTGGGTCGGGTGGAGGCGAGCTTGATGCCCTGAGCCAAAGCTGACCGATGTCATGGCTGCAATAAAAGGGGTTCAGGCTTCCCTCGGGGGAAAAATTGAATCTATGGACAATAAACTGGATGCGGTTACGATGGAAGTAAACCTGATACGTGCAGACCTTACCACGGCTAATGAGAAGGTGAAGTCGCTTGATATCAAAACCACTAGTTTGATAGAAGATGTGGCGGAACTGCAGCAGGAAGTGTGTGCTCTTAAGGCCTCTCGCGACTTCACAGACCGTAAACTCGACTAGTACGAGGGGAGAGCTCGGTGCAACAATGTGCGTATCCTTGGGGTTCCCGAAAGATAAGAAAATCCCGCGCCAGACTTGTTCATAGAGGACCTCATCATCAATCATCTCAAACCAAAGGGTCTTAGAAATTTCTTTACCATCGAGAGGGCCCATAAAGTACCAGGAGGGAAGCCTAGGCTGGGAGCACCACCTCGCCTGATAATCGCCAGAGTGCTTAATTTCCGTGACCGGGATGCTATCCTGCAAGCGGCGCGGATGGGGGCTCCACTGCGGTACGAGAACCCAACTCTTTCCTTCTTCCCAGACTTCGCTCAGACAGTGCAGAAGTTAAGACAGTTTCCACCCAGTAAAGAAGAAGCTACGGGACAGGGGACTGCGATACGGTATGATGTATCCGGCTCGGCAGAGCGTAGATATTGATGGAAAGGCCTGGTTCGTCGACAATCCGAAGTGGCATCGGACTGGCTTGATAGTAGACCTGCCGCCGAGGCCGAGGGACAAGAACGCGACGAAGGAGAGGAGAGTAGGATTAAGGGCCTGGGTTTGGATACATCTGTGAGACACTTGGAACTATGTGATGCATTTTGTTTGCCGTCTCTTACTGATCAGGAGAGCTTTTGTTGTTTTTGTATTGAAAGCAGGGCGAAGTAAGTCACTTTGGGGGCCTGGGGGTAGGGGCAGGGCATTGGTTTCCTCCTCACTACTACTTTTAGTTATCTAGTTGGGTGGATATGGGGCGACAGGCACACAGCGAGTTGGGGATGGGCATTCGCCTTATGCAGGGGTGCAGGGAGGGGGGATGGCAATTTGGGGAGGCGGAATGGGTGGGTTTTGCGATGTCATTCATTGTAGGATTTTTTGCATTGTTGGGTATATTTTTGGTTGTATTAGTTTTCTTTTTGCATCAGGTGACAGCATTGCAATTAGATGCTAGCAGTGTGGGGTAGATGTCACGTACTAGTCAGGGATCGGGGGATAAAGGTGTTGAGCTGGAATGTCAATGGTCTGGGTGACAAGATAAAGAGAGGGATGGTGAATCAGCTAATCAGAAGACATGCCCCGGATGTCGCATTGTTACAGGAGACACATCTTGTCAGGAATCGATGCATGGCCCTCCACAAGGGGAGTTATAAACTAGTGGCACATGCTGGGTTTACATCGGGGTCTAGGGGGGTATTGTAACAAAGCATTCCTTTCCGTTGACAGTACAGGCTACTTGTTCGGACCAGAGAGGCAGATATGTAGGTGTCTCGGGCAGCTGGGGGGGAAGAACAGTTACCTTCCTGTCAATATATGTACCATCAGGCCTTCAGTCAGAAACTTTCAAAGATTGGAGTGTCGTTTTTCTGACCGTGCCCCTGGGTCTCCTGGTGCTGGGGAAGATTTTAATGCAGTACTTGATGGGGGGGATAGATTTCCGACACGCATGCATACATCATCGCAAAGGTGGCTCCCGGATTTCCTTGAAACGCTGGGGTTGGTTGATAGTTGGAGGGTACGTAACCCGACTCAGAGGCACTTTACTCATGTGTCCGCCGTACACCACAGCATGTCCAGATTGGACTACATATTGATACCGGCGGCTATGGCAGACACAGTTAGAGAAGCACGATACCTTGGCAGGGGCATCTCGGATCATTCCCCGATGTGGTTACAGGTCGAGTTCGGGCAGCCAGCGGTTGGCAGGGTTGCTCCGATTAATGCATGGCACCTGAAAGATCCGGCCACTAAAAAGTGGCCGGGCTTCGGAACGCTATTTTCAGGAGAATGTGGGCTCTGTCGACTCGGCGCAGACACTTAGGGAGGCATATAAAGTGGTGCTGAGGGGTGAGAACCTCTCCTTGGTTGCGGGTAGGAAGAAGCAGCCTCGGGCAGAGGTGACCAGGGTGGAGGCTGATGTGATAAGGTTGGAGGAATGGGTTGCGGAGTCTGCCGCTCAGGGGGACCTTCACCTACTGAAGTTAAAACAAGATGAATACAAGGGCCTCTCCAGGGAAAGAGCAATTCTTTATAACCATGCCACACAAAGTCGAATATACGAACATGGAGACAGGGCCGGTAAACTGATTGCTTGGTTAGAACATGGGGAGCGGGCCTCTAGGTTGGTGCCGGAGCTAGAGGGGTCGGGATCCGACAATCACAGACCCGCAGGCAGTGGCAGATGAATTCTCTGAGTATTTCAAAGACGTGTATGCCTCGATCGGTGGTTTTACAGAGGCCGAGAATGGCAAAATGATTAAAGATATTTGCATGCGGAGATTGTCTGAGGACAATAGAAATTATTTAGACTGCTCTTTCTTATGGAAGATGAAGTTGCGCAGGCGATTAGAGGCATAAAATCTGGGAAGGCAACGGGTCCAAACAGGATACCAACAGAACTGTATAAGTTGAATTCCCATAAAATCGCTCCACATATTCGTGCCATGTTCCTAGAGAGTAGGGAGTCGGGCCAACTCCCATACGATCAACGGGTGGCAAATATTGTGGTCATTCACAAGACAGGCAAGATTAAGACATCTCCTTCCTCGTATAGGCCCATCTGGCTTCTCAATGCCGAGCCCAAGATTTTGGCGAAATTGCTCGCCACCAGATTGGTCAAGGTTATTACAACTTTGATACACCACGATCAATCCGGCTTCATGCCACGTAGCAGCACAGCTCTGAACCTGCGGAGGCTCCACTGGATCCTGGGTGGTTCCCAAAAGATACTGGAGCCAGCAGTATTGGTATCCTTGGATGCAACTATGGCATTTGATAGGGTCGAATGGGCCTATTTATTTGCAGTCTTGGCTAAGTTGGGCTTTGGCCTGGAGTTTATCGGGTGGGTTCGACTGTTGTACGCCATTCCCTTGGCCAGAGTGGTCGTAAATAATTGTAAATCAGCCGATTTTTCCCTTGGGAGAGGCACGAGACAGGGATGCTCGCTGTCCCCACTTCTCTTCACTCTGGCGCTGGAGCCTTTGGCAGCATGGCTCAGGTGGGACCGGTCCCTGTTTTTAACTGAGAGAAAGTTTTCGACTGGAAATAACTTCTGGAGCCCGAGCTGCACATAGCGGCTATTCCGGAGCTGGAGCTGCCCGAGGAAGGTGAGCGCTCCGGGGGTGGCTGGCAGGACGGGCTGGGGCTGCAGAATTATTGAAAGAGCCAGGAAGGGGCACCGATTTTACAGAAGCCCCTCGTGCAGTGAGAGAGTGGGCGATGAACGTATACAACGGAGAAGAAGTGGCGAGAGTGTTGCCTGTGGGATCTGGTGGGTGAAATGCTTATTTTTGAACCCAGTGGCGCTAGTTCTAAGCCGGGCGTTACACAAACGTGTGATCCTGGACACATCGCCTTATCTCCATGTGCTTTAGTCCTCCTAAAGGATGTACTGGGCACAGTGACAGCGGTGTGCATTGCTGCAGAGTCGAGCACATGGGTAGCTGCAACAATGAAACTCTTATTCTAAGCCTCGCCCGGTGCCAGGGTGCCTGATCCAGCCTGAGGGGGGGTATGGGGGGTGAAGACGGATTCTCATCACTTAAAACCCCCACTCTTAAAGGGATTTAGGACTTGTGTAAAGTAAATGTAATGTCCCGTTTCTCACGTATAACATGTTCCATATTGAACCTGGGTCCGGTGCGCCGAGATGCCCTCGAGAGGCTGAGCTGTGATCTGTGAAAGCAGGGTCACGGTGAACACGAATGTCGGCGTCAGTACTGGCCAAATTGTGTGATCCTGTGCAAATCATCTTCATGGCACAGACCTTCAGTTCCTTTATCTGCCGAAATTGAGTGTACATTGCTTAAGGACACGCCAATGCCCAGTATACAGAAGTGCTATACAGTATTCGCAGGGCTATAAAACACTTGCATACATCTGTGCCTGTGGATTGGATGCAGGAGTTTGGGAGGGCTGAAGCTGGGCATCCCGTCCTCCCCCCTCTGACCTGTTTTTCCTTCGCCCTGCCCCATCTCCCAGGTTACAGACAGGCTGGACCACTGTCAGAGGAGGGAGAGGACCGACCCGAGCCATGACGCTGCTGCTGCTGGGAGGTGAGAGGCGCTTCTATTTTAACTCGAGGCGCTGCCGCAGGGCTGTGACACCCCCACCAAGAGGACGGTAATAGCCTGGTCTGGGGCGAGGGCGTAAGTGGGAGAGAGGGGGGCTTGACAAGTGTATGCAGTGCCAGGGTCTGTTCCTTACTTGCCAAGCACAGGCAATTCTTTAACAGTGTTGGGGGGGGGGTTTGGTTCGGTTTGGGACTCTCCAGGGTGATGTATCTGACATGTAGTTAAGATCACTGAAGTGTTTTTTAAGCATGGGGGTTGGTGTTTACTAACTCCTCTCGCTTTGTAATCAGAGAAAGAAAAGTAAAGTGAATAAAAATGTGACAATCTAGCTGGGCACAGGGAGAGTGAAAGGAAAGGCTGTGGGATGTAACTTTCTTTGTAACACACAAAATCATTTAAATACCTGTAACTCAAATGTACACATTCAGCAGTTACAAAAGCAAACATCAATCCCATGTGTTTTGTAAGTCTGAAGTGTGATGCAAAGAAAGTTCTAATAGGTTCTAAACAAATCACAACACTTTACTTGGTGGTGCACACATGATAGATATTCATTTAAACCCAATTTCCTCACATTATCATTTGTGTTCATTATAGTTGATCAGTAAAACTGTCTGTCTGTGCACATTTATTGAGCATTTCAATGGGAAATGTGCTGTTTGTAAATGGCAGTGCGCTACCACACGGCGCTTTAGTTACATTAAAAAATCACCCCTCATGGCCATTAAAGGTTGGTGGCTTGCAAGAGTTTGTCAGTCTGAAAAGTGAGTCCTGCTTCTAAAAAGTTTGGGATCCACTGTCCTAGTGTCTACCCAAGTGACCTTTGATAATGTATGTAAACATTTAAAGTAGTTTTCACTTCGTAAAATGTTTTGTAATGTTGGAATCATTAGAGTTATTTTAGTTTAAAACAATTGTCTCATTGTTATTTTCAATATTCGCCATCATGGCTTTTTTAATAATAAGTACAACAGTAAAATATTTTCTGGCTTTTTTTACTATCATTCTTTATCCGAATCTAGAAGTAGTGCTGCACCCCCCACCCAATCAGTGATAGTCCGTTGATAAGATACCAGAGTGATATGCTTGCGTTCTTGCATCTGTACATGTACTGTGCACCAGGGCTTTAAGTGGGATTACAAAAAATGAGGGGTCTCTCAAAGGGGCGTGGCAGTGTAATTAGTGTAATGTAGTGTAATGCCGCTACAGGAGAGAGAAAACTGCACACTATTACCAAATCTACTTGAAATGCCTGTTGACTCAACCCCAGATGGATCTTTTCTTTGGGAGTCCGACCTCTCGCCCTGGACACTATTACCAAATCTACTTGAAATGCCTGTTGACTCAACCCCAGATGGATCTTTTCTTTGGGAGTCCGACCTCTCGCCCGTTTGTCCACCGCCGGCCTCTGCCGCAAATATTTGGCTGTTTTTCACTTTTCTCTGGCGCCAGTGAAGCCTGCGCCTATTGGTAGATTAATCAGTCTTTTCGAAGAAATTCGCCCCTGGGCGCATTTCTTAAATGTTTCCCAACCTCGGGGCGCACAGAGGCAGCCGGCTCACGAGCGTGCATGTGCGCAGGCCGCTCTCACAACAGGGTGTGCCAGTACTTGCCTGGATCGGGGGTACGAGATTGCGTGAAGATACAACCTGAGGTGAGCAGTAACCCCCCCCCCCCCCATGTCCCCTCCCCCACCCGTCGGAGCTGGGATCGAGAGCCTGCGGGCGTGCGGTCTAAGTGTGTAGTGGGCTAAGTAACTGCTTCTGGAGGCCACACGAGCGCCTCGTTGTGCAGTGAATAAATAGCATATAAAGAGCCCGGGCCTACGTGAGGTGCACTGGTCCTGCCAGCAGGGGGAGTCTGGAGCTGGTGACTGCGGCGGCTGCAGTGAAGGCGGGCCCCTGTGTACCCAGCGCCGGAGGTGGTGAATGCGGCGCGGCCTAGCACCAGTTAATGGTGGCAGAGGCGGATGCAGGCCGGGTGCGGGCGGCGTCCCGTGAGCTGCAGAAAGGTGCTAGGGGGCGTGGGTGGCGCCGGAATTCACTGTGTGTGGCTCTTGGAATTATGCTCTGGGGCTCTGTGTGTGTGGGTGTCTGGCTCTCTGTGGGCGTCTGGCTCTGTGTGGGCGTCTGGCTCTGTGTGGGCGTCTGGCTCTGTGTGTGTGTCTGACTCTGTGTGTGTGTGTGTGTGTGTGTGTCTGGCTCTGTGTGTGTGTGTCTGACTGTGTGTGTGTGTCTGACTCTGTGTGCGTGTGTCTGACTCTGTGTGCGTGTGTCTGACTCTGTGTGCGTGTGTCTGACTCTGTGTGCGTGTGTCTGACTCTGTGTGTGTGTGTCTGACTCGGTGTGTGTGTGTCTGACTCTGTGTGTGTGTGTGTCTGACTGTGTGTGTGTGTCTGACTCTGTGTGTGTGTGTCTGACTCTGTGTGTGTGTGTCTGGCTCTGTGTGTGTGTGTGTGGCTCTGTGTGTGTGTCTGGCTCTGTGTGTGTGTCTGGCTCTGTGTATGTGTCTGGCTCTGTGTATGTGTCTGGCTCTGTGTATGTGTGTCCGGCTCTGTGTGTGTGTATTTGTGTGTGGGGCTCTGTGTGTGAGCAATGCCAATAGCTCTAACTTTTCCAAAGGCGAAACCATTGCATTGTAAATGCTTGTGTATATTGTATTATATGATTCTGTACGAATGACAAATCGAACCTCACAATGATGGCAATTCTTGTTCACCTGATGTTATTGTTTCTTTTTCAATAAACAGAATAAAAAATAAAAAAAAGCACTGATTCTGTGTCTGAATGGCAGTGTGAGCGGGACCCTTGAAAGAGAACAACCCCAAACCAGTTCTGATGTTTGAGAGATTTGGTCAACAACCCAAGTTTAGAGAATGAGAGTAAAAGCGTGACTTAAAAAACCCTACTTCGTTCTAATTTCAAGTTCTTCACAATCACAGAAAAGAGTGCTCCAGAGTACCTGAAGGACTGCTGAATGACTAGTGTTGGTGTCTGCCTGACAGCTAGTCTACCAGAGGAATTGGGACATCGCCTTAAATCTGCACTTTCTGCTGGAGGAGCGGAGGGCGTGACTAGTAGCCTGCCTGCCTGATGGGAAAGGGGGAGTCTGCCTGGATCGCTCGTTCAACAAAAGTTCAGGTAACTCATGATCTGAGGAACACCCAGAGAAATTGGACTACACGAGAGAGCAAAGCCAGAAATGCCCCATGACGCAGAGGGTCTGCCGTTCCTTCAAAGTCCAAGAGCGTTTAGTACTTTCCTTAAACTGGACAGACCCTTTTCAGACAAAACATAATACACTTACAAAGTAAAACAATAGCTAAACCTTTTCTTTTATTCTTTAAATAAAATGGGATTCGCATTTTGGCACAGCAAAAAAAGAAACAAATGCAAATGAAAAGGAGGGGTGGTGCCCAGTTAATTTTCAGCGAAGACACAGGAGCCACTAGTAAAATGTAACACGCCTGGATGGGTATGTAAATAAGATCATTCCCTTACCATCCACCCCACCCGCACCCACCAACAAACACAGACGGTCACTTGCCACAATGCCGGGTGCTCCTAAATAAAAGCAAAGATAAATAAATGTTCACATTTTCTCTGCTTCCGATTGCATTCAGTTTTTACTCTCGGAGCTGCTAGCATAGCAAAAATCAGGAAACATCATGTGGGAGAGCAGCAGTCAATAGTCAAGACATTTAAAATATATATATATATATATTTTCATAGGTTGTGAGGCAGTCCAAGGCATGCACAGTGAAGAGTCACACATTAGTAGCTGTCCATACACATCACTGACCAATAAGAAACATAATGGAAATGGCAGCAGGACATTCCAGGACCACTGGTGTACGGCAGCAGATCTCTCTTCAACTGGGTCATGTTCCCCTTAGAGTCCATTGAGGGGAGACTGACTGCATCAATGACCAAACACAGGAAACAACACAGGCAGGCCATGCAAATGAAACAGTGAAAGTGAGACTGAGGGACAGTGGAGAGAAAAGGGGTTCATTCAGAAATAAAGTATTGTTGTATGGAATATGGGAGCCAAGAAACAAGTCATTGAAGAACAGAAGGTGAGAAAGGGGATCTAAAGACTGAAGGAGAAGGGGTGGTATAGAAAGAGATGTAGACAATTAAAGAGAAATACAGGCCAAGAGCCAAACACGCAATAGCATGTAAGAGCAAAAACTAACCAATAGGGGATCTAGCTTATGCAGTGGGATACTCACAGCCACACCCTTCTTCTCTTGGACCCCAATGGTATTTACATCAATTTTGTTTCAGGTACTTGCCTTCGCTGGCAAGTCCTCTCGCTTGGGAAAAGTTGTGGAAATGCTGCGCCCATTAAGATGAGAGATTTGTTACAGATCACTCATGCTACCTCTTTTGCTGGATGGCTTGCACTGGTGTAATCTACGTGGTGAACAAGCACATTGAAGCTTGTTTACCCTAAAAATATAACAAATTAATTCCTGTGAAGCCACTAGACTCCCCCATAAGATTGACCTATGTTTACTTGACAAACTAGGAAATCCAAGACAGGCTTGCAAGACCGTCCTTTAAATGTTGAATGTGTTCAGGATGCACAGACTGGCACCTCTGCTCTCCTGAGAGCATTAGTCTTCACAGATCCGGGTGGACCATAAGTGCATTCCAATTTCCCAACCTTCAAAACGAGGATCGCTGACACAGGTAAGAGGATTTGTGAATCAGTGGACGATACTAGAAGGGTCAACTAACTATAGCAGTGACTCTTGGGGTTGGATCCGAAAGATCGAGACTTCATGGCCAGGCTGCAAAGATTTCTCGACATCACAACAGCCTAACACTATCATGTACAGAGATGAATAAGGCCACAGGCACATGACATGCAGACCCTCTAGCAGACGAGGCTCAGGAAAGTACTGGCAACTTGGTAAGATATGCGGTATAAATAGTATAAGACTCCAAGAAAGGGCTTCTCCTTTCGCAAATCAAGCTTAACTGTGCATTTTTTAATCTGCATCGCTTAAGCACTACGCCAGTGTTTATTGTAAGAGCTCCTTCCCGGCAGGACGAGCAAGCAGTGTCAAAGAAGGTAACATCCAACCGAGCTTTAGGGCCGAATCATTGAATCTTGCATGGTGCAGCAGGCAGTGCAAACACAAAAATCTCATAGGGTACATATTAATTCGGGAAATTAAATTAATCAATGTGCTCTTCTTACGTGAATAGCTTGCTAAGCTTTCTTTGAAGGTTCCCTTAAATGCATGCCGTGCCAAGGCGGCAAGCAGCACAGGAGTTTATGAAAATGTGAAATTGCGCAGGAATTAAGTACGTTCAAGGTTTCCTGAAACCTTACTCCATACAGTGTGGTAGTTTCTACCTTGGAAATAACTACAAATTCATCATCCAAATTTTCCTCTCTTCAACTGATGGTGGATTAAATGATATACAGTGGTACAGAGAGGCTGCCAGTTTCCCAACGCAGTTGGCTCCCTTACTGCTCCTGCACGGATCAGCGCAATCTTCTGCACAGTGGTCACAACATGCAAAGCATCTTTCCCTTCCCCACCCTCCAGACAGATCACATATATAGATAAAAAAAATGTAGATGCCAGCGTCTAATGCAAGTGTCTGAGGCTCACAATGTCAAATTTAATTCAATCCATTCTGGGGTCTTCAACGCCTTCTGAAACCCCAAATGTTCAGCCTTTTCCGAACGCGAGGCACAGAGATCTGGATTTCAAATGATGAATCGTTTGCTTGGAATTGGGGTGAGTGCCATTCCCCACCGTCTCTCTCTCATCCTCATTTTAAGGGTGTAGGAATGGGCCAGTCGATCACAGTGGTTCAAAGAGATTTTTCACAATCATGTAACAGATCTGTTCAGGAACAGTCGCTGCATCCTCTTAACACTTATTTAGCCAAGAGTGAAAAATATCTCCAACTTCTGATGTGCTAGTGAATAATTCCAGACATTAAAGTGCCACGTTTCAGTTTCCTTTCAAACGAAAAACCACGAGATTGGAACCTTACGATTACTGGTTATGCGATTAATATTCAACGTCGCCCATTTCTTTCTTATTGGGGGCGGAATGCGCTCTGTGCAGCTCCTGTGGCAGCATTGGCGGCAGCAGTGCGGACTGCTGGGTTGGAGAAGACCCCGGCTGCAAACTCCTCCTGCGCCTTCTGGAAACTTGCATCGGTCCGGCGGTACATTGAGTGGATCTAGGACAAGGAAATAAGGAAAGGTTTTCAATAAGGCCAGAATCTACTGTGTTAGCCAAGCGTTTTCATAGGCAGGACTCAACAAATAGGACACTGTAAAAAAATACCAGAAAATGGTCATGAGGCTGTCAGAAGAGCAGCGTTTTGTAGATATAAAAGCTTTCTGCAGTCAGAAGTCGTTTATGGGCCAGTGTATGAGATGTCCCCACTGGCGCTCCAGCCCCGCACCCCTTATTTACCTAAAACAAGCAAAGGGATTTACCCATCAGTCTTGAGACCGGCATGAGGCTGACACCAAGCAAGCCTGAATGTCCTTCTGTGGACATAAGCTGGTAGGGAGCATCTGGATGTGTGCCAGTTAGTACGGCTCTGCATGTCGAGCTGATCTGCATCTAGGTGGGCCAAGGAGCATGCATTTAAGGGGTTCATCTTTGATGTATGTTTGTAAGATGCATAGGTATTTTAGTAGCATGAAATTATTAAGAGGCAGTGGAAAGCAGACTAGGATCCAAGATTGTTTAGAAAAGGAAGAGAAGGAGCTACAGAGGTCCTAGAAGGGAAATACAGTGTTTAAAGTGTTGCGATGTAGGGAGACTTGGAAAAGGGGTCTTCAGCTCTTTCCTGAATTGGAAGAGAGTTCGGGGCAGTTCTGAAGTTATACGGTTTTCCAGGTCCTGTGGGCTGAGATGGAAAAGGCCGGTTTCCTTTTATTTATTTCTTACATTTATTTGCCTCCTGTCTGACAATTCCGTGGTTGTGGGGTTGACAAGATCATTACCCCCATTAATGGGATCCTAATCAATGAGTCAATTGGTCCTGAAGAAGAAGTGTGCATGGTGGCAGCGAGGGGAGGGGGTGGGGGGGTTGGTGCCATTAAGTGGTGTTCCATCAAGGTGACGAGGACCTGGCCGAATTCCTTCAGGCCCTTGAGGAGGTGGACTGCTCTTTGAAAGATGCCTTTAAGGGAACCAAGTGAGGTATCCCGCAGGCAGTCAAGCTATTACTGCCTTCTAGAGGTTAGACTACTAGGGCTTTGATGTCTGAAGTCACTCGAAGGAGGTACGGTTTCACTTTCTTTAAAGATTGAGCGGTGCCACCATGCATTGGCGTGGATGAGTCCTCAAGAGCGGGGCTGAGAGAGTATCAGTGATAGTTGTGGGTTAAAGTCATCCTGCTAAATGCTGAATTGGTGACCTGCTGACTCACATTAGGCTTTTGATGAGGTTGAAGAGGGTTTCTTCAGTTTTCGGTATAACAGAGGTGTCTAGAAGGTTGAAGGGTCCGAGGTGGTTGGTGTATGTGTGTTGGATGCATGAGGTGGTGAGGAGTACAGAGATTTCTTCCACGAAGTACGTTTTTTACTCAGGGTGCGGAAATACAAAATCAGGTCAGTGGATGGCTCTGAACGCTATGCACAATGATTTCAAGGCAGTCTTGGAATATAATGGGGAGCCAGACTAACATGTTTATCACAATGGTTGGAACTTTGGGTGGCAATGTAGCTGCGTCGATTTGAACTGCAGTCTGCACACTAGGTGGCTGGTATGCATAGGTTAAGTCGAATTGCATAATCGAGGCAGTACAGAAGAGTGACCATTATGGCTAGGACGTTTTCGGGGTAGGTTGGAAACAAAACTGGCTGAAAGACAGGTCTTAGCTGTGCTCACTGTAAAGCCTTGCTGGGCTAAGGACAGCATAAAGTGCAAGCCATCAGAAAGGCGCCCTGTTATGGGGGACCAATCTCCTACTGAATGTACCAAGCGAAGATCCAGGACCAGAATGTCCAGGGTTAAGCTTTGATTTCA
Organism: Lissotriton vulgaris; assembly: GCF_964263255.1. NCBI lineage: Eukaryota > Metazoa > Chordata > Amphibia > Caudata > Salamandridae > Lissotriton > Lissotriton vulgaris. The sequence goes on from NC_141700.1 coordinate 106,407,790, forward strand.
GGAACACAAGAATAGCATCTGTTGCACCAACCTGACTCCTAAGGATATAACACATTTTGCTGATAAACAGGAAGCGGACACTTGAGGTATGCTGTCATTGAAAACTTTGGCCAAAGAGTGATGCCAACACGACCAATCGTATACTATCATCCGCGTGAAGAACATTGGATTGTCACCACCAAAACACATGAGGTAGGATTAAATGATTCTGTAGACGGGATTCAACTGACCAACCAATGATTAACCTCCTTTCTGACTACACCTTTCGATGCATTCTATCATATTAGGTCATGAGTAGGAATACACCTTCTGTGAGCTCAGGATAGAACTGTAAGAAAAAGTTCTCTCACTTTAAGACCAAGTCATTTAGGGATAACATTTTCTGTACACATGCTAGTCAACTCCCGATTGGTGTACTTACATGATGCCAAAGTCTGGTAGGGCACGTTCCCAAAGCACACGGCCAACAATCTATAACATGGGCTTCCTTCCTGTACACTTTTACAATAGTGAGATTCAAATATTTGGCTGCTTAGGAAGGTCACATAGTCCACATGAACTAGAACACACCACTAATTGTGACTATTTACACATGTTCACGTTACCTCTACTTCGTACATAATATGACTGGTATATTTTAAAGATGTGTCATTTACTTTGACGGGTTTCCAAACCACAAGTCCCACAGCCTGTAGCATTTTTTTGTTCACTGTACTTTTACATCAGCTGACAGTCACATGTTCTACCAGTTAGCCCATACTGCCTGCGGTCTCAACATACGCTACAGTACTTTTCTCCACAAACTTATTTTCCCATGCGTACAACGTACAACAAAAAAAAATCAGTTTGAAAAAAAGGATGTGAACATCAGAAGACTGTACTTTGGGTCACAGTTTAAACCAAGCCACCTGAGGCAAACACTGCCTGCCAGGTCTGCAATGCATTGTAAGCTCCAAAGGATGTGTTCAAAGTTCTTCAGATTTTATTTTGTATTTTTATTTTAAATGGAGCTAGCTCCCACAATTCTAAGCCATAAGGCAAGACGAGATGAGTCTTTGATTGAGCTTAGGTAAGCTGAGAACTTTGCGCACTGTCACCTAACAGTATTCCATTATAAACACTATTTGTGAATAGATTAGAGTCAGGATTTGCACTAGGCTCGGTTGACTGATTTGCAAAACCACATGACTTCATATGTTGCCGATATGACTTACAATTTTTGTTGCAAAATAGAATGTTAAATTAAATTATATAAACAAACATATGGAATTGAGTTTTTGTGTCTATATTTATAAGAGAAAATTTGAAACATACAAAACAGTGGTGACATTTGCTCTGATTGTATGTGGTGCATATATGAAAGCAATGATTTTCTTTAAGTAACTTGTTCATCTCTTGGGATGACAAAGGTGACATTGTGGAATTACCACTATTTTTCTTACAAGCTCAATCACTTGATTGCTAACTTTTTTTTTTTTTAAAGGTCACTCTCAACATATCATAGATTAGCTACCGCAAATGTGACCTGATTACAGGTGCTCTGTTTCCTAACCATTTTCTCCAGTGATTGTTCACACATTTTGTGAGTTTTATGGATTTCAGAGTATATGGGCACACACTTCTGCACAGTCGGTGCTTGGACTAACAATGTAAGGGAAAACGTTAGATATACAGGGGAATTTTATTAATCTGTTTTTTTATCCAAATTCTGCACTAGAAGATAAACTATTTTTTAAAAACATTCTGGACCATCAGTTTCTCATTCAGACTTTGGTTAAAGATTTTCTAATAATAAAAAAGTGGTAAATGTGTATCACTATATAATTTGATTGAGTTACTTTAGTCTTCCATCTTGAGTGGAATCTTCCACTAGATAGATGAAGCTGTGTTGGATAAAGTTGGTCCAACACTTTTGAGATGAGTTCACTACTACTGAGGTTATCATTATTCTGGGAGCATATGTCACTCCTCTCGATAAACTCTCACCCAAGCATCTCACCCCCTTATGTTTGATGAGAAATTACTGCATTGGTTACAGAGGCAAATACAGAAAAGAAAAAAGTGAAAAATAATGAGCACACTACAAGTCAGCAAGACAATACAAACCATAAGGAGAATATATATATATGTCAACTTAAATTTGCATACAAGGTTGTTCTTTTGTAATGCTGACCTGCCACCTCTAAGGCAATGCCATCGACCGATGCTCATGCAGTTGGGTTTGTGGGCCAGCTGTGTTCCGAGAGCGCAGGATTACACAGACCTATGTTCTCTTAGTATATCCGCTCTAGCTTTTGCCTCTCTGGAAGACAATCATACCATTTAGGAACCCTTTCTCAATTTTTAAGCCTTCCCCATGGCCGAGCCAAGTGTACCTCATGTGGGGCCCGCAGCACTGGCTTTGCCCCAATTTTCTTTTCAAATCTGTTTTCTAAAAGTTTTTAATCTTACATCGCAGTGTATAAGCATTAATCAAAGTTCAACATAAAATGCAGTTGGCTTCATAAGTTCACACATGTTCAGTACTGGTATCATCACTTTGCTTCATATTTCCCTAACGTTATGTGGTCAATTATGCCTCAATGCCAACCGTTCACTGTGATAATAGCTTCGCCCCAATTTTAAACAGGCTAACAGTCGAACCCCTCCTTGTGAAGCTTTCGATAATCAGCAGAAAGCGTGAGTCGTCATGTATGGAAAAGTACTCACCCGCTTCAGCATGATGATTCCCAGGACCGCAGTGGCAGTAAAGGACATGGCCACAAGGAGCATTATGACTGCAACCCCTGTGTTGGTTTTGAAGACACTGAGGGTCGCTATCCAGCCACTGCAACAGAAGAAAAGCACATTCAGAAAGAGGGTTTTCAAGGGGCTTTTCCCACCATGATGTCAGATTGAAATGCTCAAAGTGCTTTAACGGGGGTGGAAAGGGTGTGGGGGGCAACATTACGCGGAAGTTGTGCTGGTGGCGCCTAAACCAGTAAGCAGAGCCAGTTTTTTAAAATTATTAAAGTATTATCACTTAAAACAATTAGCAGATCAAGTGCTTACAAGGTACGTCATTTTGCATTACATCACCAATATTTCCAATCCAGTTCTCTATTGTCCCTTCCTCCTCGTTCCAATATGTTTTGATAAATTCCATTGTATGTATGGCAACTGTTAGGTAGTTGAGGTACTGCAAGGTTTACGGCCTACTTCAGCAATGGGCGATACCAGGCAGTTTGGCAAAAACTGGCAGAAGTTCCTTCACCAACCATGCACACTCCAGCCTCATTTAGAGGTAGGTCCGAGGGTGAGGCATCAAAGGCGCTCGTCCAACAATCATGTCTGCTGACTTTTCTCTCCTACTTATGTTATCCATGTACCATGGCGGTCCGAGACAGGAAAAGTGCAAACATATTTCCCATGCAATGCTACATGTATCTTCAACACATCAGGGACACTTTTTTTTGTTTTATTTGCTTTTGCTTGGGGCAGCTCTTGGAAGAACAAGGAAAGGGCTGGCAGGTTCAACTTGTTGCAGTGGACAAGGCCCCCTTTTTTTAACCAAAGCGGATTTCGCAACCTTTTTTGGAGAAAAAAACTTCTGCAGACAGTAGGAAACACGAGTGTTGGTTGGCTAGTTGTAGGTTACAGTACTGCTTCTAGGAAGTCTGCATCCTAGAGTAAATGTTGCCAGTTCTCCATACCTGGGGTACTTGCCTTTGCATGATTATACTTTGGTTTGGCAGGTTTTTAATCAGTGTCCTCACAGAGAAACAGTGTATGCACACACAAGATGGGGATTTCCTTGCAGGTTCTGTTTGTTTATGTGGATAAGACAATGTTAGGATCCTTTGTTCCTGACACTGCAGCTGCATTGTGAGTTGGTGGATGTCCAATCTTTCCCTGCACAGCCGGTTCCCATCCTCCTGTTCTACAGAACCCTCCTCCCTGAAATGCTGTGTTGTGAAGCTATCAACTAGCACTTTGGATGATTTGTAAAATAAATATTGTCCCCCTTGGTAGAAGGTTTTCGCACTTCATCTGTACACGTATATGTTGATTAAAGACCTGGTCTTGCAGGTGGCTGTATTCCCGAAGTGAATGGGCCTTGCGAGTAAATTTGCGTCTGTGACCTGCCCAGGGGAAGGTGGATATTGAAGTCACCAGTATGATCCTGCTGATTGAAGCACTGCATGCAATGCGCTCCTAAGGGACAATTTGTCAAGAAACCTAGACCTCTTTGCACTCCAGCTGATCAGAAGCATTGAGAGGACAAGGAACTGCAGAAATGTTTCTACAAAGACATCTGGCTATATCCATACCAAAAGTGACAAAGATCTTTGGTGTTCAACCAATGTCTCCAGTGTGGTGAGCACTCTTGTCTGCTGCTGGTTGCAATGGTTCCACAAAAATTTCAAACTTCTCTAGCCCTTGCGGTCCTGGAGGCAAACCAGATTTAAACCACAGGGGTATCCAAACCCTAAATCTCCGTTGGAAATAGTTGAACATGTGTGTTCATTAAGTGCCCCTCAAGTTTGGTAGCAATCTGAACCTCTGTAGATTACGGCATAGGTGTGGAATTGTAAGAGCACACAGAAATAACAGGAGAGTGTCCACTGCTCCCAGAGAGGAGGCATTCTGTGTCCGGATTAATTGTTCAATATCACAATGCTACCTTTTTGGAGGAAAATCTCAAGTCTAAGTGGCAGCTTTAGAATTGTTCTCCTGTTTGTGAACAGCTTGAAGAAACATGCTTAGAGTTCAGTACTCAAATCTACTGTCTGCTCCAGGTAGACAAGTCTGTAACGGCTACTTTGCCTCTAAAATTGCTATTTTTAACAACACCTATAACACGTAAAGACATATGTAACAGCCAATCTTTAAGATTTGATAATAGAAGGAAAAAGAATAGAACTGGGGTGAGCACAGCTGACCATACCATAAGGCTGGGTGTGCTGAGAACCTCTTGGCCAGAGCCCTACAGAAAAATGGTAAAGTGATTGCATCTTTTCGGATAGCTTTTTCCCATCTGCCCTGTGGTTGCAGGCGATCCTAACCAGTCAGAAAGGAAAGACAAAGAATGTAACAGAGTGTTCATGGGCATTTGTAATTAAAGACCTGTCATAAATGGGGCAGCACCAGCATTAACATGCTCCAAAAGTACATTTTTAACATTTCCTAGGAAACTAGAAAAATGGAATAGACAGTTGTGATCAAGTCACTGCAGGAGAGGGGGATTAATATATTTAACCCCCACTTTAGGGAAAAATAAACATTAATTGAAATTATAAGCTATCTCAAAGTGATGATTGGATTAAGGAACTCTAGATGTATGCATATAAGTAATATCTACCTAAATTTATGATTGTCACAACAAAAATACAAAAAAATTCCAAATCTACTGGTTCAAAGTTAAGATGTCCAAGTTGTTTTAAATATCAAACATAGGCTGGGCCAGTAACAAGGAAGATGGTACCATAGGCCATAACCCTACTACAGAAGTGAACATTTCTTTTCCTCAATTCAAATTGTTTCATCTGGCAATATTGACTAGTAAGGTAACTACATTTTATGCTGCAGAAGACAAATACTAAACTTATGTTCTAGAAACCATGTTGCTGATTTGTGTCTATTGAAAAGATGCTTTATGAGAGCGGTTTACCTTAAAAAAAAAATGTTTTAAAAATCTGCCAATTGCCCTGTAAAGAACTTTGTGTGCAAACTAATAGGGACACTTTATTTGTGGTTTACTGACCATGTTTCAATATATTGGTATATTTGGTTAGAGTGTTGCATCTCAATAGTGTACTAATTATTTTAATAATTCTGAAATTATAATGTTTGAGGTATTTTTGTGCAAACTGATTTTGGTTCCTTTGGGATAAAACAAAAAAAACCAAATGTGCCTAGCATTTCACTAAAATGAGAACGCCGTACTACAAATCATCAGTTTCGGTAAATATCAAGCTCCAGTCCAATATGGAAGGATCAGCACCAAGAAACATGGCAAACAACCAAGGCTCTTAAAGTAAAAAAGCAATGTTGTCAAGGCGAAATGTATGTTACCCAAAGTCTTCATTCTTTTGACTCTGCTTAATCTAGGACATACCTGAAGCCCCATCCTGGGATGCCAATTGCCTGCAAGACATATACAATGTCCTGCACGAAGAAGATGAAGAAGAAAACGAAGAAATTAAACGAACTGTCACTCCTAGGTAGAAAAAAAAAAAAAATAGAATATGTAGAATTTAATACTTTCAATGAACAATAAAGCACGCATATATTTAGCAGAGCAAAACGATGAGAATATCCCCATGCTTTACCACCTAACTTCTACATTGCATAGCATACCACTCGGCCACAGACATACTTAAAGGCACTGTTCTATGCATTTTTAAATCAGACTTTGAGATTAATCTCGGATCCCACATTTATTTAACATTTAAAGTAGAGACCACATGCATCCCTTTTATGTTTTTCCTTCTTTTATTACCCTATATCCTTTTCATTATCCAGTTTCCTTACCAATTTCTTCCTCTATAAAAAGATGCTCATAATTCCATTCCCTATCACTATCCTTTAAGTACATTTTTCTCATAAGTGACACCATTCTGTTAGTATTACCCTTACCATTATCTCTTTTTTCTTACCTGCACCTTATTTAAATAGTTTCCTGATTTCTTTAACCACCCAAAGAGCTTTTTACATATAGTGTAACTCAAGAGAGAAAACAACATGTCACACATAGAACACAGTCTCACATGGTGAAAGACCTGTACACAATCTTGCTACATTACTCAGGTTTTAACAAACCTATTAACCAGTTATCCTTAGGTATACTGATAGATACCCAATACCGTTATAAAACAAAAAGTAGAATGGATGGAAATACTTCACTGTACACATGAAATACTGCAGCGCCACTCTTCCCATAAGCAAAGAAACAGTGGGGGTATGTATTATTGCAAGCTAGTCCAACCACCCGGTAGGCAGATGGCTCTTTATATAGTGGACCAAAACGAAATACATGGTGTAAAGAGTACAGACAAACCTAATTGGTTTACAGAAGCAAAAATGAGCACACTAAATGCTTCCTTTTGTGGTAGTGTGGGCGAACAGTTTAGGCTTATTAGAGGGTAGTGCTAAGTATTTGTTGTACTCCGAGGCAATAAGTGAGACACACTGAAAAATAAATCCAGGACCAATTTAGAAAAATAAGCTGCATTTTTATACACATTTTGATACAAGAACTTAGCTATCATATAAATACTTTTTTTTATAAATCTTTTTATTAATTTTAAAAAGGTAATAACAATAAGAACGTATCAGATGCAATGCAATTATATACATACAAGCATCATATCGTGGAAAAGTCAGGATAGGAGTGACATAAGACACAGTATACCTGGACTCAACACTCCTAAACAATCAGGATTATGAAATGAACAGGGTTCACTCTATCGAAGGGTGCTGGCCCTCGGTCCCGCTGGTCACAAAATCACTTTATACTTAGATCATGAACAGGATACATTGCAGCCCTTGTATGTAGAAGATACACCAGATCAAACAATAACGCTCGCATTAGCACCATAATACTGAAAAAGGGGGTCAGGATGATTAAAAATATAAGAAAATAAAAATAAAATAAACAAAAAAAACGCAAAGCGCGAAACACCCCACCCTGCACCCCTGCATGCAGCTAACGCCAAATCCCAACTAGCAGTGTGCCTGTCGCCCCATCTAAACTATAACCCATAAAAGGAATGGAGGAGGGCCTTCGTACAGGCTCCTGGCCTCTCCCCTCCCGCTAACTCTAAGCCTCCCCAAGTAAGGATATTCAACGGTTCCACAATCAAGCTAAGATCGGGGGATTCATTACTCGCCTACTTCGCCTCCCGGTATCAACATTATATAGTGAGTCCCACACAGCCACAACTCGAACTAAAGTCTTGAAGGATAAGCCAGTTTCAGCCCAGGCCAGTTCGATCAGGTACACGAGTGTTCTCCACCCAAACAGTCGCCATCTTGGAAGAGTGCTGAACACAGGAGCGAGCCGGAAACATCACGGACATTCAATCACATTGTCACTGGGTCCCATTCGCTCTGTCAAGAACTCCAAACATTGTTTCCAGTCACGTTTAACTGAGTTCGAAAAAAGCAAGAGGGGTACCTTGTCAAACCATTCCAGAGTCCTTACATGAGCCCTCCGATGTATTTTACAGCGCGATTTTCTCTCCGTCAATGTCAATACTGAACATGCAAACACAACAGGGACGCCCGACACATAGCCATTAGCTGATTTGCGGATCAGAGTCTCTCTCCCCTCTCGCTGCACAGGATTGTTGGCGTCGATTAAACCAGTTGCTGTGGACGCCGCCACTTTTACACTGTCATGAAAGTGAACACAAGCCTCTTTCATATGCCCCATATCGAAAATAACAGCATCCAATTTAAGTTCCAGTGCTTGGGCTCTCTGGTTCAGGGAAAGGTGAAGACCACCGACAGACGCCATTAGAGCTGCGAGCGTGGGTTCAATCCTGGCCAACACTGAGTGTTTCCCCTCGTTGGTGGCATACTGGTCTGATATCGAAAACCCCTTGGGTAGGATATGTCGTCCCAAGATATCCGTATGACTTTCCCTGGACCCCTTGGAGGGTTGGGTTCGAATCCTATGCAGTTCGATACTGGGTGTCATGTCATACATTTCCACCATGGTCAGTCCCTCGGGCCTTTAGGGATAGACCAACTAGAGTTAAAGATGAGGACATCCGCTCAAATCACGTACAGGATAGTTCAGGGTCGTCGTCAGGATGTGGCCGCAGCCGCCGGGTCACCTTCCCGACTATTTCCAAGGCGTTCACGGCGCTGGCTCCGTTAATTAATATCCAACTGGCATCCGCAGTGTCTGTGGGGTGTTCCTTCACAGCGCCAATCTGTTCGAACGTTCAATGCAAAGATCGGACAAAAACTTCACTTCCGTTCCGGAAGACCGGCCCCTCCCAAACTCCTGTGTCCGATGTTGTTCAACTAGGTGCCGGCTAGATTTCTACTCGAGGCCCCGGCTTCAGGGCTGATGTAGGCCGCAAACTTCAAGACGATGTTTCTCCGTTCTCGAAGCTGACAGAACTTTCGGGAGCTCACGGTGCGGCGCACTTTTGATTCGTCTACACGGGAGCGTTGCATAGGCACAGGATATCTAGCAGGATCTTGTAGCAGGATGAGGAGGTCTAGGGAGCCGGGAGCCTAAGCGGCCATCTTGGTCGCCAGCTTGGCTCCTCGCCCTATAAATACTTTTTTAAATATTGATTTTTTACAGGTAAGTAAAATGTTCACTTAAAAGCATCTTTATGCAGCAATGCTTTCCTATTGGGAAAAAAGGCATAATTTGAATACAGTTATTTACAGTTGGTTTCTTGGGGAATGAATGAATGAATGAATGAATGAATGAATGAATGAATGAATGTGGAATTTGTATTGCGCGACTTTGCCCGGAGGCATCAAGGCGCATAGGATGGAAAACAGCTGAGTGAGATGTGAACACAGATGAAGGGTTACAGGTAGGCTTCTGCGAAGAGCTAAGTTTTTAGACCTTTACAGAACAAGTCTAGGGACGCCAGGCCCTTGAGTTCTGCAGGAAGCAAGTTCCAGAGTTTCGGGGCCAGGGAAGAAAAAGCCTTACCTCCCCATCTGGCCCTGGTGGTTCGAGGAACAGACAGAAGGTTTTTATTGGCGGAGCGCAGGGCCCTGCCCGGGGTGTAGAAGGACACAAGAGACCTGATGTCTTCTGCACCAGATCCGTGAAGAGCACAGAAAGTAAGAACTAGAACCTTGAAATTAATCCTGGACTGCACAGGAAGCCAGTGAAGGTTCTTTCTAATCAAGGATCCTGAGGACCGCCTGGGAGCATCAACAACAAACCTTGCTGCTGCATTCAGGAAAACTTGTAAGCGATGGACCAGTCTTATGCTAATGCCCAGATATAGGGCGTTACAATAGTCCAGACGAGGGGAGATGAGAGCCACCGAGACTTGTTTACGTGCTTTCGGGGAGAGATAGTGTGTACGTTTTCTCAGAATCCTTAGGACACCACAGCAAGTAGAAACAGTCCTGTTAACTTGCTTATCGAAGGAGAGTGTGGTATCGAGAAGAACACCCAGATTACGGGCAACAGGGGAGGGCTTGGGGCATGTTCCAAGGGCAGTGGGCCACCAGTCGGCCGACCAGACATCTTGTTTACCTCCAAAGATGAGGACCTCAGTCTTTTCCCCATTTAATTTGAGGATATTAGATGTCATCCAGCCTGCCACTGCTTGCATACAGTTCCTGAAATTAGAGGCCATGTTCACCACAGATTGCGAGAGGGAGACCATGATCTGGGTGTCGTCAGCGTACGACAAAACTTCCAATTCAAAGGATCTTACAAGCCTAGCAAGTGGGGCCACATATATGTTGAAAAGGATAGGGCTCAAAGATGAGCCCTGAGGGACCCCACATTGCAGAGGCTTGGCAGAGGAGAGGAAGTCGCCCAGTTTTACCCTTTGTTCACGCTGACTAAGAAAGGAAGTTAAAAGGCTCAGAGCGGACCCATCCACTCCCATCTCACTAAGACGTGTGGCCAGAATGGTGGGAGACAGGGTGTCAAAGGCAGCTGTAAGGTCGAGCAGGATCAGAAGAGTCGTCTGACCACTGTCGACCTTAGCGCGGATGTTATTGACTACCACTGTGAGCGCTGATTCTGTGCTGTGTGCCTTCCGAAAGCCATGCTGAGAAGGATCTAGCAGGTTGGAATTATCAAGGAAGGCACTGAGATGGTGATTGAGATGGGCCTCGAGCATCTTAGCAGGAGCAGGGAGAAGGGAAATAGGGCGGAAGTTCTTTAATATCCCAGGGTCCATGGTGGCCTTCTTCAAGAGGAGCTTGACAATGGCCATTTTCCAGGGTGCGGGGAAAGCACCATTGGAGATTGCCAGATTCATTACTTCAAGAAGCGGGGGAAGCAAGACCTCTCTGCAGTTTTTCAGAATTTTTAAAGGGCAGGGGTCCAGGGGGGATTCAGATTTAAGTCTGTCGAGGAGCTTATTAAGAGCTTCGAAGGTGAGGGGAGGAAAATTGGATAGGTTTCCGCGAGGAACAGAAGTTGGCTCCTGCCAGAGGGATAGAGCGGGGGTACGATTGAGGGCTTCTAAGGTAGTATAGATGTCCACAATTTTGGTATGAAAAAATGTGGGAATCTGATCGCAGAGCTCTTGAAATGCAACAATGGGATCAGGGTATTGAGCAGAGGATAAAGAGTCTACAATTTTAAATAATTCGCTGGGAGAGCTGAGGGAGGTAGTAAGTTTAGTAAAATATGACTGTTTTTCGGCCAGGACTGCGGTCTTATATTCTTTAATAAGGTCTTTGTGTTTAGTCCTTTCGTCGGGGTCAAGATGGGTTCTCCAGGCCCTTTCTTGCCTTCTACACCCCTGCCTGAGCAGTCTGAGCGAGTGTGAGTACCAGGGGGCCGACGGTCGTTTCCTGGCGCAATAGTAATGCTTAGCCGGGGTGAAGATGTTAACAGCCTTCGAGATGGTAGTGGCAAGCTCAGAGGCAGCAACATGAATATCAGAATTGGAAGAGAACTTAAAGTTGGGGATAAGAGGACCAAGGGAATCGTTATTCATGCCTCTATAGTTCCTTTTCGAAGCCCAGTTATTCTTGTCCTTTAGAGGTACATGGGGTAGACAAAATGTAAAATCTATAGGGACTGCCATATGATCTGACCAGGAGAGAGGAAGGGGAAGGTCTGCTTTCAACCTAGAATCATTGGTAAATACTCCATCCAAAGTGTGGCCGGCAGAATGGGTAGGACTTCCCACTATTTGTAGGAGCCCACAGGAGGCCAGCGGGTACACCAAGGATGTAGTGTCGGCCGAGATGGAGTTTTCCAGATGGAAATTAAAATCACAAAGAATGGTGAAATCAGGCATCAATGAAGGGTTCCAGTATTTCCAGGAGCTCGGCTGTGAAAGCTGACCTGGAACCGGGGGGCCTATAGATAAGGATGCCTGCAAAGGATACCGTAGGAGAGGGGCTAAGAGAGAAATGTAAAGCCTGGAAGGAATTCTGAGGAGATGGAAGACACTCGATGTGGCAGTTTACTGAGGTTTTGTGTAGAATGCCAATTCCCCCCCCTTACGTCCCTCTCTGTCCAGTCTCGCTAAGGCATATCCATCAGGGATGGCATTGACCAGTTCGGGTCCAGAGGATTCGGAACCCCAAGTTTCGGTGACAAAGGCCCATAAGGGCTTCCTCTCCGAAATGAAGTCTCGGAAAGCAATGTTGTTTTTGACAAGGGAACGAGCATTAATTAGAAAACCCGTCTCCCTAGAGGAAACGGGCGGGTGTTGCTCCTTTGTCACAGTCGGGGCGCATAGGGGTGTGAGTGGGGGAGTGGTTCTCGTATCCCTAAAGCACCAGCACCCGAGACCGTCCTGAAGTCTCTCAGGCACATGCTTATGATGACAGGATTGCCAGGATGGCTTGAGTGCTTTGAGAGTGCATAGGGAATAGATAGGGCTTACTGCGAGAGGGGTGTTCACTAGGTCAGCCTCCCTAGCCCCTGGCACCTCCTTGACACTGACGGGCGCAGACAGGCAGGACTATGGAACGACTCCCGCACAGGTCCGGCACATCCGCTGATCGCGTCCGCTGCGCGGAGACATGTCCGTCTCCTTCTATGCGCAACTTGAGCGCGTCAAAGCGCTTGCACACACTCAATATGGCCGCCGTGAATCTTTACCCGGGACCAACTCCTCAGCGTCAATACTCGGCTGAGAGTGGCCCAGGCAGCGAAGAGGGGGGAGAGGTATGAGCAGTTAAAAGCTTTTTAAATCAAGCAGATTAACAAGTGAGTTAAAAATCACGAAAATAACAGGACAGCAAGACCTCCCGGCTTCCGCCTCGGGAGGGACACGAACACACAGACTAATCGAGCGCAGGGCTCAGAAGTGCCCCTTTTATGCGCAACTAGAGCGCGTCAAAGTGCTTGCACACACTCAATATGGCCGCCGTGAATCTTTACCCAGGACCAACTCCTCAGCGTCAATACTCGGCTGAGAGTGGCCCAGGCAGCGAAGAGGAGGGAGAGGTATTGAGCAGTTAAAAGCTTTTTAAATCAAGCAGATTAACAAGTGAGTTAAAATTCACGAAAATAACAGGACAGCAAAACCTCCCGGCTTCCGCCTCAGGAGGGACACGAACACACAGCCTACTGCTCGAGACTTAGGGTGGTAGGGGGCTAAGGTCCAAAATACCACCAGAAGTTACTCATTACCTGCAGTGGGATGTCTGAGTGTAGAGGTGCTGGTCTGGTTGGAAGCTTTGCGCGCTACACCGGTGGAAAGAAGGGGCCAACTAGACACAGGCTGCAGAGGTCAGACTTGGGTACAAGTCCAGAAGCTCCCCACCGGGTTCTCGGGTCACAGAAGTCCTGGGAGCACGGAGGCACAGCCAGTTTGTCAGTACCCAGCCTGGGGAGCTCAGGAGCAGAGTAGATAGGTTGGCTGGGCTCTGTGCATCCAAAGTCCTCGCGGTTGTTGGTCTTGCTGGTTGCAGGTGCAGAAATCAGGATAGCCGGGCTACTCCGAAAATGGGTCTCTGTGGTGCAGACGCCCCTACACAGCTGCTCGGTCTCGGTGCTGTTAGAGTTCAGACTAGACTTAAAGAGGTCTTGGTTGATGCAAGGGGTCCAGTAACCCAGGTATTGGAGCTGTGCAGCTCCTGTCAATCCTGGTGTCCTCTCACTCAGTGGGGGCACAGATCTGACCTTCAGGAGCACAGGTGCCTCTTCCTGGGGAGATGCTGCGTTGGAGTGGCTGGGAAGCGGCAACATGGTAAACTGGACTCCGTTTCTTCGGTGCCTACGTACTGCAGGGGAGTAGCTCCTCTACCCCAAGGGAGATTGCTGGCAATTTGCGATGGGTTGGCAGTCTGCTGGGGTTCTTGGTAGTTGCTCCGCTTCAAGACAAGTCACTTGGTCATGATTTTCAAGACTGGCGGAGGCAGGCAGAATTTGGCACTAAAAGCCCACAGTAGTCTTAAGTTCATGTTGACTCGCAGCTCGTTGTCCTCTTCTTCTGGATCAGTCGAATCGGAGTTCCTGGCATCAGGGGTGCCTCCTAAATACTCAATTTAGATGCATTAGGGGAGAGTGACATGCAGTATCCAATGGGCTACTTACCTTTACGGCGACTACACACCGTATAAGACCACTTCCTGTGGGAAGTGGGCATAACCCTGACACAATGAGCCTAATTCCACCAAAAACCAAGATGGTGAAATTCTCGTTTTTGTGTTCACATCAAGTAGCCCACCTTAGGGATGTGAACTAGCCTGATGGGAGCACACCTCCTGATGAACGAATTATCCCGCCTGTCCTATGTCAAATGGACCTGGGGCAGGGGGTGGCATTTCCGTAGACGGGGGAAGTCTTGGTCGCATATGAAAGGTGGCAGAGGCCTTTTGAAGCCTTCTGCCTCGATATGCTGATAAATTAGCCATCCCGCTTGGAGGAGATAGCAACACCTCTGGCCGGAGCAGGCATTATTTCTGCACTCAGAGTGTGAGCTTTCACCTGTAGGCGGTCAGAAACCAGTCTGTGGGGGCAGGCTGGTCAACACTAATCAGCAGCCAGTACACTAGTAGTTGGTAGGTTTTTAGGGGCACCTCTACTGTGCCCTTTAGGTGCATGTATTAATAAATCCATCACTGGAATCGGTGTGGGCTTATTAATATGATATGTTTGATACCAAACATCTTTGGTTTCTGTCAAGTCATCATGTAGCTGAGGAGCATGTACAGGCGTATCATCAGCTCAAATACCAGTTCCGAGCACATCTCTGAAGCTCATGCAGAGGTTCTCACAGGCACTACATTACAAATGTGCACTCCAACTAACCAGGCCCACAATATACATACATTGAAATACCTGGATGTATGCAATAAGACGTTAACACCTACATGTCTGGTCATTTCTCAAAAGGGTAATCTCAGGATAAGCGTATTCGTTCACAACTTCTATGTTTCACGGCTGTTTATCCTTCAAACTCCCTTTCGAAAATTAACCTTTTTAGGGGTTGAACTTATTTATCCTGAGGTTATTCTGGCAACGTATAGGTATACTTGTGTTAAATGATTATCTAGACTTTCTGACGGAATCAGATGTACGAGTATCATAAGTTAACTTGATGCTAACCGTTTTTTTTGTCCTGAATCTTCTTTTGCCTCCTCCCATACCCCGTCTAGTTATCTGTTTAACTTGTATCTTGACACTGAATGCCATGAGCAAGGTGCGCAAGGGTCTGTGGTGGGCATGAAACACACAATGACAGGAGGAATGCTTGCAAATAGACTAACCATTGGCACTTTGGGGTGGATTGTTCCCATGAGGAGTAGACACTGTACTGATTTGAATAAGGCAGATCTTTGTCATGAGTGGCACCATGGGTGAAAAACAATGAGTTGGAATGCTGGCGGGTGCGGGTGCCAGTGCTTAGACTTTTTGCAAGCATTTCTCCGTCCCCTTTTGTGTGTATTATGTGCGAGTTGGATATTTAACAAGAAGGTGCATGAATGGTACCAGCCAACGCATTTTTAATCTGAATACATTGAATGCAGTCACTATCTGCGAAACTGTGGGGCCTGGGAAACTTGGCAATGACAGAAAATAACCTGTTGGATTGTAAGAACGAATTCATGTCCCTGGTATGCCAAACGTGTATTTCCCAATATTAAGGAGTTACTTAAAAAGGAATGCACCCACCCTCACCCACACTTTAGAAAGCATACTTCATCATCGGATTTGCTTCCTCGTCAGCATGAATGATGCTAAGTGGACTCATCCTTTAGCTCTTGCAGTCTTTGGAGAGCTTTTGGTAAAGTTAATACAGGGGTATTTTAATTCTGTAAATGGTTGCTGTCTGTGCAACTGTTAAAGTTGTATTCAGGTAGATTAAATTGATATACTTTTATTCATGGCCAGACTGGACTTTTATTAAAGATTTCTCCTAACCTTTACAAAATTAAAACCAAAAACTAGAAGCGGAAGTAACTTAGTGCACATTACCTGACTCGGCATCTAAAAATAGTTAACGTCTCAGTCCTCACAAGTGTGCAGACACATTAATGGGCTTTCATTAGGACTAATGGCACCCTAAATACTTGCACTAACACCACTAATACTTATTCCCATGTTTAGTTTTTCATGGTAGTTACATGCTCACGTGTTCTTTTTGTGTGCCTATGACCTCGACAGAGAGGGGATACATTAATTCCTCTATATCCCCAGTTAGTTAATATGTACAGCATTTGAAAAGATACAAAATACATGTCAAGGAAGTCTACAATAAGACACCCAGGTGGAAGTACAAAAACGGGTTATACAGACATGTACGTTCTCTAGCTTATGTGGGGAGAAGTGGCTAATCTTGACAGTAATCATACGAACAGGTGGTCCCTGAAAAATCACTAAGGGCATGATTACGATGTCAGTTGGAGTTGTCTCTGACCGACACCTTTGCGGTTTCGGGACCCACCAACCTCCGGTCGGCGGTTCTGATGCCGCAATTACAATGCGACCAAACATGGTGCAGTTGCATACTCATTTTTTAATGGGAGCTTGTGCTGCAGCCATAAACCGGCCAGAGAACAAGCTCCCATAGAGAAATGGGAGATTCTGTTCATTACTGCACCTCAAAGAGGCCGCAAGGAGAAGGGGGCCCTGCTAGGGGCCAACAAACTCGCTTTCAGACAGGCTTTCCATGTCAAAAAGCCTGGCATGGAGAGCCTGTTGGAAACCGAGCATCGTAATCCCGATGGCGGAAATGCAGTCATATGGGATTACGTTGTAGTCTCCGACTGGCCGACAGGCTGCTGGAATCCAGCTGGAATGACCGACCAGTTTCACTTTCAACCACCTAGATTGCTATTAGGAGGTCGTAAGTGAGGTCGGACAGGTAAAAAATGCTGGATATATAGGTTACAAGAAAATCCCAAATATCTGTGTAAAGAAAGAAAAGAGGTGAATACATGTGTCACTAGCCACTCCAAGACCTCAGTGGCTAGGTGGAGGATGGAAGTGAGTGCCCTCTTGTAGTTTCAGGTGGAACACTGAAGAAGTGTCCTTGTGAAGGACCATGAGGAACAATCTCATTCACCAGGAAGAGGCATTTGAGCTCTGTAGAGATGAAGTACAATTTCTTACACCAGAAACTGCGTTCTGGTGAGCGAAAAAGGAATCTCCACCAAAATAGCAAATGGTGAAGGTAGTCCGATGGCTGAAATTGCAAAAGACGTTCCAAGATGCAGGTGGGCCTAGAATAGTGTCCAATAAATTAGAAGTACTTGGAGGTTATTTTGTCTGAAGGTCTCTTCTTTTACCCCACAGAAGCTCGAGTTGGCTATGTTCTTCTTTCTTTCCCTGCCTACCACGAGTTTCTACATCACTGCCAGATACCATTATGCATAAGACCAGCTAACGGGCGTCTTGCCTTATGCTTCATAATGAACAATAATGGGGGTTCAGCGTGAGACCGTCAGACACGTCTGCAGAGAAGCTTTCCCTATACGCAGATGATGTTCTGCTATTTGTTACACAACCGGCGACCACCATACCGGCATTATTCTCGGAACTAGAGCGATAAGGATATCACGCGGGCTACCAGATGAACTGGCATAAATCCATCTTATACGATCCCCAACGAAGGGAGGGGGGACCAAGACGTCAGAGGGGTTTACTTATCTCGGGGTATTCATCACGACGGATAGGGTGCTCTCATTTGAGAGGAACATTCAGCATATACTACGAAACATTAGCGATGATGCAGCACGATGGAAACTGCTTCCCCTCACGCTCCTCGGTCGGGCGGCAATGTTTAAAATGATTACGCTGCCCAGGTTTCTGTATGAATTCCAGAATGAATACTTTCCCTTACAGAGCGGGGTGTTCAAGACCATACATGCGGAACTCCGATCGTTTCCCTGGTTGGGAAAGCAGCCTAGAGTGGCGCTCTCGACGCTGCAAAGGCATCAGTATAATGGGGGGGGGATCTCCCTGCCCGACTTGGAGGCCTACTACTGGGCAAAGCACTTGATAGCCATTAATGAGTGGATGCATCCCCCGGCCATCCACCCCACCTTTGCACTAGAAAGGCACACATTGGATACACACACGTACTTACATTATCTATACGGAGGCAAGGGGAGGGCAAAACTACTGCCCACAACGAGGCTTACAGTAGAGATATGGCTGAGGGCGACGAAAGCGATAGGGTGGTAACGGAAACCGACAAAACAAACCCCACTGTGGAAGTGCGCCTGGCTACGGGAACTCAATAAGTTAAAGGGATTCAGAGGCTGGGATGATATAGGCCTGTCGACTCTGGGGGATGCCATGAAGATGGGAGTGCTACAGTTGTTTCCCTCACTGCGCAAGGAATATGGACTACACCACACACAATACTTTAAATACATGCAATTCAGACACGCGTGGAGGGCAGAGGGGGCATTGACAGAGGCACTTCCAGATTCGACCGCTGCTGATCTTTCTGGTGCTGGCCTTAGTTGTGGCCAAGACATGTGGCCAGGAAGTGGGGGGCACCAGACACACCACGAATAGAGGAGTGGAGGAGAGGGATGGACTTTTACATGGCTGCCGAAAGAGTTACGTACAGGGCAAGGGGGTGCCCCAAGAAATTTGGCAGGGTATGGGGCAAATGGAGACGCTAATACGGGCTAGATGGAGGATTATGAGTCACAAAGGGGCGTGAGCCCTCTTGTTCCAAAGGTGCAGATCGAGATGTGGGGACTGAGGATGATCTATAGTAGGGCATGGACTGAAGTCTCTCCTGAACCATTGAACTTTGTGGCATATGTATTGGATCTAAAGAAGGGAAGAGAGGATGAGGGGGCGGGGGGGATGGGCGTGTAGATCGACATTGACATGCTTGATGTTTGTAATTATGATGCAAAAGCCAATAAAAATGTTTAAAAAAAAATAATGAACAATAATCTCCAAGTATTTGAAGCTCCTGGGAAAATAGGAAAACTGTGATAAGCACAACAGCTTACAGAACAGAAGAGGAAACATCCTTGAGTCCTGTTGATTATGATCAAATGTATAATTACCTGAAAAGTACGGAACGCTTGCAACTGAGAAGTAGTCACAATGGGCCGGTTATTCGGGCACAGATTAAGAAGCATATGCTAAACAGATATAATGGCCAAGTCTACAATAAACAGGTAAGCACTTACTCAGTGCTGTTCACACCCTAAGAGTCACAATGCTGTCCGAGTATTGATGAACCATCCACAATTCCCTGAGCACAAGTCTTTGCTCCTTCTGGCATTAATCTTCATTGAGATGCATCAGAAAGTCTTATGGGTCCAATGAGCAAAATCAAGCTACAGGCTGTGCACTTCCAAGATGTGGGTGCCTTCGAGATAAGGGACGGGGTTACCCTATTGAACCTGATAAATGACACTGCGAAGCAGCATGTGGTTCAGAGTGCTGAAAGATACACAGGAAAATAGTAGACAAGAGAAGCATGTTGATGCAGATGTATGTACATCCGCAGGTACTGATTGCGCACACTTTGTTTATTGATTATTGCTAAATGGTAGTCTAAAGGGCTGCGACAATGTGGCAGACATTTATTGGTCACTTGAGTCAAATGTATGCATAAATCATCTTTATGCATTGGCAGAGCTGTGAGAACTAATTCAAACTGCTGGCAGTCAGGATTAAGTGGTAGAAAAGTGAGTCTGGGTACAGGATTACCAGGTTCTGTGCGTCAGCAATGAGGTGAACTGGCAGCAGTCTCTAATATCACAGAAGCAATCTGCCAACACACAAGAGGCAGTACCAGATAGACATCAGCACACATATGTATGAATGCACATTTCGACACAGCCAGGCCAATGCACCCCTGTCCTGCAGCACCCATGCTTTTCATGCAGTCGGATCCATACATTCTCAAAGCACCATATTCTAGCCATGCGTCACTGTTCGGCCATTCCAATACAAGGGATAGCACACCTAAATAGTAACGGGTCACAGTCCTTTCTCAGCTAGTACAGAGAAGCTAATAAAAATGGACCTTAAACAGGAAACCCATATTAAAATGCTAGACATAAACTTGTGTCCAAGTCTAGATAATTTGAGGGCAAAGGGGTTAGTTTAACGCAGTCTCTGATGTTTGGGGATACTTACCGGATGGCCTTGTACAATGGTCTGTACCAGCAAAGAAAGGAGCAAGGCGTGAACAGGAGAGCCCAGAGGATAGAAAGGCCAAAGTCTGATCCAACAGAAGATTCCACGCAGAACCACGCCATAGTGGCTATGAAATTCATCAGCAGTGTTCCTGTGCTAACTGCAGGGGTACAAAAAGAAGAGCAGTTTGTTAGAGAGAAAGAAAACGTCAAAGAGAATTCCAGTATCTGTTGCTTTGAAGGCTATGGGTGACGTGTCGCGGGCCATACTCACAAAGCCAGAGGTAGTACATGGTATTCATAGTCTTCTGACACTCTAATGGAATCTCCAGTGGGATGTCCTGATAGAAGCAAGGCTGCATTGGACAGAAGGACGGCAATGGGGGCCAGTTGTTCTGCCTCGCTGCAAATCAGAAGGAACGCTTAACATGAAAATCATGGCTTAGTCGTCATTCTACCATTAACTATTATTAAAATACACATCCAGACACTTCCAGTATTACTACTGTGGCAGGAGACACTTCAAATTACTACTGGGAAACTACCATGAGCCTATTTTCTCTCTCTCTCTCTCTCTCTTTCTCTATTGCCCTGAGGAAGCCTTTTTATGGTGAAATGTGTTGGCTTTGTGTTTGTATTGTAGATGAAAACCCTAAATAAAAGAAAAACTACCATTTTGACAAGGACCCAAGATTCATGATTTGTGCCGATTGTTAATTTATACTCCGATGTGTTTGTTACCTTCCTTTTCTGTGTGTTCTCTCTCTCTCTCCTCTCCTCTCTTGCACCCACCCACCTTGTCAGCAGTAGATTGCCAACCTTATCAATGTGGGCACAGATTGGAGATGAGGTGGTGAATACCCTTAAACATATCCTTTTGTGGGAGGCACAGACTCACAAGACATTCCAGCCATGAAACTACAGTTTCACACCTTCATTTAGCCCCTTTATGTAGGATTTGCAAAAGGTGGCAAAATTAGTCGTGCTAGAACCCAAAACCTGATGTAACAAGATCCCGAACAGTCAGACAGACTATTACAAGTGTTCTGATACAATTGAGAATGTTGTCATAGACCCCCACTATGCAGTATTTAGTCTGCATGCGTTTTAGTCAATGAAATACTAAATTATGGTTGTCATTTAGTTCCATGTCATAAAGACCCCTTATTTCTAGTCTTACAGTTTAACTTCACAGCTTAAAGCACTTGGGAAACAAATCGGTTGTTTCCACAGAACCAACTGTGAACATGAATTTTAATGGAAAAGCCCAGGACTCTCTAAACATATGGAGGTAAGTGCAACCCTAGCCGATACCCAGGCCAGGGTATCTTGGGCTGCCGCTGTAGGGCACATACATAGCTCTAAGTTACCCTGGTTAACGAAAGTGGGTACTGTGCACAAGTTAACTGCCTATTAATTCACCTTTGCCTAAAAGCCAACTGATAAAATGCCCTATACCTGAGAACAAGGCTATTCTACAGGTATGCTCATAGGGACTGGCTTGTGAAGTTGTCCACCGCATTAAACATCAGTCATTTTTATCCCGGTAGCAGACAGCACTGCCAGTGGTAGTTCGGGTGAAAGCAGAACCACCTTCCTGAGACTGGGACACATATGGACTTTTGTCCGGTCGGATAGAAGTCCAGCAAAAAATTATACAAGTGGATGGCTAGGACACAGGACGACCTGTCAGCGCAGAGCTATTACGAGGACCAGTGATATGTACAAAATGGGTATCATAGACACACACTTGTTCCCATTGTTTTTAGAATGAAAACAAAGAAATTGATGCAACTACAATATTGTTATTGTAAAGGCAGAATCTACTTGCATGTGTTTTAAAATGGAAAGATTTGCTTTAAAATAAGACTTTTATAATGTAACATGTGTAAGTTGTTCAATGAAGCAACGTTAGAAAATAAATGTAAGCTCTGACAAAGGCATTTCCCCAAATGCTGATTCAGGATATTATGCCTAAACAGTGACCTTCTTTACTTATCTAAAATCTCTCAATCTCACCTTAGGACACTTGTGTGTTATTTTTCCTTTACATTAAATGTTAGGCCCGGACTTCTTTCATTTCTATGGAGCAAAAAGTCTCTACATTTTTTTATATCCAATCAAAAAGCAGTTGTAGGTAGATTTTTTAGTACCCATATTTTTGCAGTTTGGAATATAACAAGTGTTACTGCTAGAAAAACAATACCCTCAAATTTCAGTGGAACGGATTCAGATGATCCCAGCAATACCAGAACATACCTTGCCAATACGCTTCAACTGGTTGGCAAGTTACAATAATAAACGGCGAGATCAGACCACAGGAGTATACTTGTATGCCCAATTGAGACCTGGGTAGTGAATATGTGTAAAAGAAGCAATGTCTCAACAGGTAATAGTTATTAGATTAATAAGCAAACAAGCACATTTAGTTGCAAAAAAGAAAGGAACAGGGAGACTCCAAGGTAAAAGTATGTGCCAGGGGCACTATATATTCAAAAAAACATGTAATGGGACAAACAGAAGAAACAATAGTATCAGCATGTGTGCACGACTTCTAGGTGCAGATTCCTTACCTTTGAATAGATGCCCAAGCAATACCTCTGTGGAGGTGGGTCTGCAAATGCAAATAAACAAAAAGGTCCTGCAGGACTGAATGAGCAAAATGCCCAACATGAAGGACCTGACAAAGTTTTATGAATGTGTGCAATGATGCCCACGTCGCTGCCTGGCAGCAGTCCAGGAGACGCAGTGGTCCCAGCTTGGTCTCTGGTAGAGTTAGCCTGCAAGCCCTAAGGGGGCTGTTCCTTGGCCAATATGTAGCAGATCGTAATGCACAGGACAATCCATCGTGAGATGATCTTCTTATGTACAGCTTTCCTTTTTTTGCTCCCACATAGCCCACAAATAGCTGATCGTCCATTCTGAACTATCTTCTGTGGTCAAGGTAGAACAACGCTCTGTATGGGTCCAGGCAATGAAGTCTCTCCTCTTCTCTGGAGGGTTGAGGTGTAGCAAAGAAAGTAGGCAGGGTGATGTTCTGGCCTACATGGAATGGAGTCACAACCTTTGGAAGAAAGGAGACATGCGTTCGGAAAACCAGCTTGTTAGGGGCACAGGAGTGTGCACATAGAGCGTTTGCAGTTCGTTGACCCTCTTAGCCAATGTTATGGCCACTAAAAAGGCAGTTGTGATGCCAAAAGCCTATGAGGGCAATTGTGCAGAGGCTCAAATGGTGCACACACGAGAAAGGTAAGGACTAGGTTGAGCTCCCACTGAGGCATGATAAAGGGTGCAGGTGGAAACATATGCTACAGACATATGCTACAGTCCTTTAAGGAGCCTAGCCACAGCAGGTGACAGAGGGAAGGCTGATCTGCCAACCGCAAGAATGCTGAGATGGCAGACAGAAAACCATAACTGTGTCCAAAGCAGAGCCCTGCTGGGCCAAACAATTCAAAGAAGAGAACTCGTGAGAGAGGTACAGATTGGGGGTCAACATTGTGGGAAGCCCATCATGACACAAATTTCTCCTAACGGCTGGCAGATACCGACTTGGTGGAGGGATGCCTGTCTGCCAGAATAACATTGCAGACTTCATGAGGAATGTCGAAAGCTGTCAACTGTCACCTCTCAATCTCAACGCAGGCAGGTGTAGGGTGCGTAGCTTAGAGTGTAGAACCCTGCCCTGTTGCGGAGATGGAAGATCCTCCCAAACAAGCAACCTGACTGCAGGTCGTATGGTCATGCTCAACAGCTCAGGATACCAGTCTCTCTGTGCCCAATTCAGGGACACAAGAATGACTTGGACCCTGTCATTCCCGATCTTCTTGAGAACTCTGGGCAGGAGTGGTATTGGAGGAAAACATCCAGGAGGCTGGAGCTCCAATTGAAACGAAAAGAGTCTCCAAGCGAGAGATGTACTGGAAACTCCAGCACACAGAACTGCTGACATTGTGCATTCTCAGCAGTGGCAAACAGATCTATCCATGGCTCGCCCCACTGCTAAAAGAGGCCTTGCACCACAGCAAAGCCTCTTGACAAAGGGCCCACGACCCCACTGACCTTTTTGTTGCAGTACCATATGGCGGTGATGATGTCTGAACACGTGCACCGGCCTTCCCTTGATCGAAAGAAAAAAGGCCTTTAAAGACAGCGAATCGTGGGGCGTGGCCAAGATGGCGGGGTGAGCGGACGCTTCTTCCAGCAGCTCCTCCGGCCCGACTAGGCCCGAGCCCTTTATAGACAGCTTCTCTCCCCCCGCTGGAGCTCAGCGGCCGAGAGAAGGGTGGTGGAGACCTTGGTGCATGCACAGGTGTTAAAATTTGGTCCCGAGCGCCTTTGCAGGAGCCTACTCGGACGATGGCGATTTGACTGCGGAGCACCACCGAGCCGAGGCGAAGCGGATCGCCAGATGAAAGGCCTGGACGGGCCCCGGCACTAGAGCTCTGGTTGATTAGTGTGGCGTCTGCTTGCCTACTCGCACCGGCTCTGTGCCTTTGAAGCTCGTGTGCCGGATGACCAGCCCGAGAGGGATGCCGCGAGGAGAGTCGGTTGCTGCCTGAGCATAGTGACACTCGAGACCGCGGCTGTGGCCTGGTACGCTGCGTGCTTCCCGGCCCCGTATCAAGTTTGGAAAGGAGCACGGAACAGAGAGGCAAGGCACTCGGCCCTCCTACGGCTCGAAGGGGTCCGGAGGGGATTCATTGTTGTGGCCTTGAATCTGTGCGCGATCCGGGCAGTGACCATCGGAATCGGAGGGTCTGCTTGGCTACGCCCAGCCGCCATTTTGTCCCCATAGAGGCGATGGCGAGGACTTCCTAAAAGTAGCGACCTGGATTACTTCACGCACCCCCGGCCCCGAGCAGAGCGCCCGGCACCGGTGTGGTTCCGTTGGAGGTGCCGCGGACCGGGAGGTCCTTGGATTGGTCAGCGTTTTGGACATTGGTTGGAGGTGTAGGACGGTCGACACAGTGGCGCCCGGCCGCCATTTTGTTCTCGGAAGCACGGAACGCATAGCGGCCCTGCTACATCGGACTCTCCCCTCGCTGATGCCTTGCCCATAGGTGGGGATTCAGCGACACCGGGACCTGCTGTCTGTGGCCCGGCATCGCCTCTTCCGTTGAGTGGCGTGCTGTGACCCACGGTGTGCAAATGTCGGGGAACCGGGGAGCGAAGAAAGGTGACCGCACGCTCAGCAGGGCCAAGCAGCAACGTGATAGGGCTCAACCGTCCCCGAGCTCTTCCAGAAACTCAGGAGAACCGGCTGGGGGAGAGCCCCCAGTCACGAGATCCTTCATGGAGGCCCTGTTTAGCTCACTCAAAGCGGACTTTCAGACGCTAAAGCAAGAAGTGGCCAGCGAGGTGCGCGAGGTTCGCAAAGAGGTGGAGGGCCTTGGTGAGCGGATGGAAACGGTGGAGGCAGCGGCTCAACGGAGGAATGAGGAGATTGTTCACCTACAGCAGGATGTACTCCGCCTCAGGGAACAGCATGTGGACCTCCAAGCGCACAATGAAGACTTGGAGAACAGGTCGAGACGAAATAACATTCGGGTCCGGGGGGTTCCGTCCGCTGAAGAGGGAACTGATGTTACTCGCTACCTGAGAGACATGTTCAGAGAGATCCTGGGTGAGCCCGCGGACTTCCCGATCCGGATTGATAGGGCCCATAGGGTCGGCCGTCAGCGACAATCGACGGCGCCTCCTACGGATATTCTGGCCTACCTTCCGGATTTCCTAGTGAAGGAACGTATAATGGCGGAGACCCGCAAGAAGCAGCCGCTGACCTTCCGTGAACGGCCCGTTTCAAGACCTGTCTGCCATCACGCTGCAAAAACGCAGAGCCTTCAAGATCGCAACGGACTTTCTAAGGGAGAATGAAACACCGTACTCTTGGGGACATCCCTTTCGCCTTATCTTTCGCTGGAATGGCGTACTGCACCAATTGCGCTCCTTGCAGGACGTCTGTGGGGTCCTGGGTCTCACAGCTACGGAGGAGGGTGAAGCAACACCGGGCCGGAGACGCCCTGAGCGAGGAGGACGACGGCGGACGGCGAGGCGGAGGTCGGCGGCAAGCGCCGGGAGACCGGACTCACCCACCATCAGAGCGGAAATGGCCAACGCGTTGAGAGAAGCAGCCAGGGACTCTGCTGCCACGAACGGTGTGGCCTTGATGGCGTAGAAACGCTGCGGGGGGAGATGGACACAGCTTCTGAGATGACAGGTTTGGGGCTGGAGGGGGGTTGAGGGGGAGGCGGGAAGAACGAGTGGCCGGACGTCCACTTTTTGTACTTTCCAAGGACTTGTCCGTTTTGGGACATGACTGGGACAATGGGTTGTTCGGGTTTGAGTAAGGGGTTGGCCAGTTGCCACGGGGTTGGTTCGAGGGAAGTTGGGAACAGTTGGGGGGTGGAGGGGACATCGTCCAGTGTCTTATATGTTATTGCATTGTCTTACTTTACCTCTTCTGCGCTGCCGTAACGTTCCCCACCCCCCCCGATTGGGCGCCCACGGCCCAGCACACACTGCCCTTCAGGAATATGACGACACTGAAAGTAGTAACCCTTAATGTTAAGGGATTGAACAATCCGGTTAAACGGAGGGCAATCTTGTCACTGTTGGAGGGGACACATGCAGACATAGGTCTCCTGCAGGAGACCCACTTGTTAGCACAGGATTGTCATAGGATGCGCTCTCGCAAGTTTCCCACACAGTTTTTCTCCTCTACTGCATCTAAGAAAGCGGGGGTGGCCATATTGATAGCAAGTTCCTTCAGGGGAGAGGTGCTGTACAAATTCGCAGAACAAAAGGGAAGGCTGCTGGCGTACCGCCTTAAGCTGGGAGATGTGACGTTCACTACTGGCTCTTTGTATGGCCCGAACGACCACCAGGAGAGCTTTCTAGACTCAGCGCTGGTGGACGTAACTGCCTCCCCAGACAGACATGTCATTCTAGGGGGTGATTTCAACATAGTTTTTGATTCCACACTTGATAGATCCACGCAGAGATACCCGCAAACTGGGGAACTTTCACAGGCAGGAAAGGCTCGACTCGCTGATCTGAACCTACATGACCTTTGGCGCACACTACACCCCACGAGTAGGGACTATTCTTACTATTCACATGCACACCGGACGTATGCACGGTTGGACCACTTGTTGGTCAGCAGACCGATGTGTGCCGCCGCTACGGCGGCGGACATTGGGGTCCTCTCATTATCTGATCACGCACCGGTCGTGGGCACTTTTGCGCTTCCACCGGCCCCCCCCCTCTTGCGGTGTTTGGCGACTTAGGGACACCCTCTTACATAAAAAAACTGTTGTGAAACACATTGAGGAGTCGATCCGGGAGTATCAAACACATAACGATAACTCAGACACCTCGCTAGCGACACAGTGGGCGGCGTTGAAGGCGGTCCTAAGGGGAGAGTTCATTTCTATCTCCTCGGCGGAGAACAGGGAGAGACAGCGCAAGAGGGAGGAACTGACTTCCAAAGTCAGAGAACTGGAGCATGTACATCGCCGTACGGGGGCTCCTAGGGTATGGAAACAATTGAAGGCTGCTAGGAAACTCTTATCGGCGTTAGACATGGACAGGGCAGAATACGCGGCGCTGCGCCTGAAACACGCGTTTTACACGGGGGGATAGATGTGGCAAACTCTTGGCGAATAGACTTCGTATGGCGCACCAGCGTAACCTGGTTAAGGAACTGCTCGATTCTGATGGGGTGGCAGTCTCTGACGACGCGGCCGTGGCGGAGGTGTTCCGTAGGTTCTATGAAGACCTTTATACAGGGGAGCCCCCTCTGTCGCAAGATACTGCAGACTATCTGGAGTCAGTGGCCCTTCCGGCCCTGGACCCTGCACAGGCGGAGCACTTGGAACGCAGTATTCATGTAGAGGAAGTGATATCCGCTATATCTAGGCTCAAACATGGGAAGGCCCCGGGCCCGGACGGTTATACGTCCTTGTTTTATAAAACCTTTTGCCCGGTTGTGGCTCCTATCCTTACCCGCCTATTCAACTCCTTCTCTACACCGGGAGCCATACCGCCGGACCTATTAAGAGCAACGGTCTCAGTGATTCCGAAACCAGGGAAGGACCGGACCCTCTGCGGCTCGTACAGGCCTATATCCCTCCTGAATGTGGACCTAAAACTGTATACAGGGATTCTGGCGTCTAGACTGGCCTTGCATCTGCCGGGCCTAGTTGAGGCTGATCAGGCTGGATTTGTCCCAGGCCGACAAACAGTCGATAACACTAAGAGAGTGGTGCACGTCTTGGAAAAGGCCTCACGGATTCAGGGTGAGAGAATGTTGCTGGCGGTGGACGCTGAGAAAGCATTTGATCGCGTTCATTGGCCCTATCTTGAACAGGTACTCCGGAAAATGGGTATTGGAGAGAAATTCTGCTCGATGGTTTTTAATTGTTACAAGTCCCCTTCGGCTACAGTTAGAGTTAATGGTTGCAGCTCACGCAGCTTTGAGATAGAAAGGGGTACTAGACAGGGGTGTCCGCTTTCCCCCCTCCTCTTCGCTCTTTATATGGAGCCGTTTGCCCAGAGGATTCGCCAGAACCCGGATGCGATTGGGGTTAAGATGGGACGGTATGTCCATACGATAAGTCTCTATGCAGACGACGTCCTATTGACCTTGGATGACCCGAGGCGGGCCCTCCCGGCATGCGTTCAGGAACTGGATGCTTTTTCGAAAGTGGCGGGCTTTAAGATTAACATGGGCAAGTCAGCGGCCCTAGATGTGTCCCTGACTGCGGATACGAGATGAGATCTGCAAAGGCTTTTTCCCATACAGTGGTCGTCATCCCTGGTGCCTTACCTGGGGATTCTGTTGGCACCGACGTTGCCGGCGATGGTAGCGGCCAATTATGCCTCTCTAGGCAGGAAAATCAGGGAGGAGCTGGCCCGCTGGGGTAAAGGAGTGTTGTCCTGGCTCGGCAGGATAGCTGCGGTCAAGAGGACGGTCCTGCCCCAGATCTTGTATCTCTTTCGAGCCTTACCGCTCCAACCACCTACGGGATGGATCAGGCAGACGCAAGCAGATGTTGCACGTTTCATCTGGCAGGGTCGCAAGCCGAGAATGAAGAGGGTTCTCTCCACACTGGCCCCGGAGGCGGGAGGCCTTGGCGTCCCAGATCTCCGGAAATACTTTCAGGCAGCGCAGTTGCGCTACTTGGTGGAATGGAGCAAATGGGAATCTGACAAGCACTGGCTCTTTCAGGACCAGGCGGTGGCGGGGCGTCCCCTACAGAAAGTTCCATTCTTGCGACGGATTCATCGCCCTCCCAACTTGTATGCTTCCTATGTCACACGAGTCCCCTTGAGGGTGTGGGACACTGTTAGTGAAGTTCACGATCTCACCACATTCCCCTCGCCTTTCACGCCGATACTGGCGAACCCTGATTTCTCCCCAGGTCTAGAACCGGGCGCTTTTTCGCACTGGAGGGCAGCGGGTTGCCGCGCGCTCTTCCAGATGTATGACTCGGAGGGGGTGGTCTTTTTTCAGCATTTAAAGCAGGAATTCCAATTGACTGAGACAGATAGGTTGAGATACATGCAGGTCAGGCATTGGGCGCTTCAACCGCAGGTGCGAGACACTGCAGATCGTCAGATGAAGCCGTACGAGCGGTGGTTAATAACTCGCACCTCTGATGCTAAGCTGATCACGGACCTCTATAAATTCCTGCAACCCCCCCCCCCCCATTTCATTTTTATAACCCGGGTAGGGAACGCTGGAATAAGGAGCTGGGAAGGACGCTCAGCCACAAGGAGTGGGATCAGATTGCATACCGTGCGATACACTCTGCATACCACACAGGACTCACAGAAACACTCACAAAGGTGACCACGTATTGGTATTATACCCCGGAGCGGCTACATGAAATGAATAGGAATATTGGGAAAGAATGTTGGAGGGAATGTGGACACACAGGGACTCTCACGCATGTGCTCTGGGACTGCCCCCTGTTGAAAGAGTACTGGAAGGAGATCATTGATGAGATAGATACTCACTTTGAGATAGAATTGCCACGCTTCCCGGCGTATGTTCTGTTGGGCCTCCCGAATGGGCTAATTTACCCGCTGAAGTCCCGCAGAGGCCGGCAAATAGCAATAGCACTGGGATCGGCGATTCAGAACATATTGATTCATTGGCGCACTACCACGGTCCCCTCCACCACGGGCTGGCTACACAGACTCTGGCATGTTCTAGGCATGGAAAAACTCTCGCTTATGGTGGCGGGGGACGTTGAGCAATTTGATGAATTGTGGCAACCCTTTCATGCGCTCTGGACCACGGAATTCAGAGAACTTACCTGTCCGAGGTACCTTAGACTCCTGAGACTTACACCTCCTATGGACCCGACCAACTAAGTAGACATGGGATGGGGGCTCATGGGGTGGGGGGGTGGGGTGGGGCAGCAGGATGCATCATTGCTTAGCGCTGGACGGGGGGAGGTTGGGAGGGAGTTGGGGGGAGTTGGGGTGTTTGGGGGGAGGGTTCTTTGCTTTTCTTCCTTTAACTTTCCAGCCTTCCTGACAGTGGCAAACATGTTTAGCTTTCTCTCAACGAAACCTCATTTGCAATAGCCACCGTCCATCATCATGCTTTAATTACTTTCACCTTGATATTTGATTTGTAATGTGTGTACCCCTCCCTCCCTTGTTCCCTTTCCTCCTATGTTTTTGCCTTAATAAAATGCTTTAAACCTAAAGAAAGCGAATCGCTTGACGCTTTAACAGGTTTATGTGAAGCTCAAACTCCAGTGGAGACCAGAGTCATTTAATCTTCACCTGTCCAGATTGCCACCACAGTCCAGAAGTGACACATCTGTCACTACAGTCCGCTATGGTTGGAGAGGGGTCTGCCATTGACCCACTTGTGGTTTGTTAGCCACCACTGCAGGTCTTTTGCAGTCCCTCTGAGATCTGGACAATGTTGCAGAGATTTCCCGGATGCTGAGCCCCCTGGGCCTTCAGGTTTCACTGCAGAACCGACATATGCCAGCGGGCACGTGTCACAAGCAGGATGCAGGAGGCCACGAGCCCAACAGCCACAGTGCCAGTGTGAGTCTCAACCAAAATCCAGAATAGATACTGAAACATCTGTCTCATAGCCTCAATAGCCTGGATTCACTGATCGGGAGAACATGCCCAAAACTGCACTGTATCCAAAACAGTTCCTATTAAAGGGAGCGTCCAAGTGAAACAGATGTGACTTTGGCATGTTGATAATTAAACCTGAGTACAGGAGGTTCACGGTAGTGTGAAGGTGGGTGGCATATGTTTGCGGTGAGCCCGCCTTCAACAACCAGTAGTCTAGGTAGGGGAAGACTGAAATCCCAGACCTCCACAGATGAGCTGCGACCACTGCCACTACCTTGGTGAACACCTGAGGGGCTCTGGTAAGGCTGAAAGGTTCGCACATCAAACTGAAACTGCTCTTGGCCCACCGTGAACAGCAGATGGCATCTGTGGGACGACAAAATGAGGATGTGGAAATAAGCGTCCTGCGAGTCCAACTCTACCATCCAGTCTCCCGGATCTAGGGCAGACAAAACTCAAGCGAGCATGAGCAGTTAAAATTTTTCCTTCAAGAAGAGGTTGAGAAGGCGCAGAGCTAGGATAGGATTAAGTCCTCTGTCCTTCTGTGGAACGAGGAAGTATCGCAAATACCAACTACGACCTACCTTTTGATGCAGGCACCCTCTCCATGGCTCTCTTCACCAAGAAAGCCTGCACTTCTCGCAAAGCAAAGAAGAGATGGTACTCTGTCAGCCAAACATAAGTGGGTGGCATGGGCGATTGGTGTTCACAAAGGGAAGGTAGTAGTCAATTTGGACCGTCTGTAGTACCCAATGGTCTGATGTTATTGACCGCCACTGTGGGAGGAGATGGCATATCTTGTTTGCCACTTGGTGCTCATGATGGGCAGACTAAAGACGCTTGGAGTTAGTGGCGGATAGTGGGAGGGGGGTGTGGACTGACATGACTGCTGGCAGCCTGTCCCTCGTGGTCTCTGTGAACCACGCCATCGGCCCCGAAAAGGCTGGAAAGTCGGTTGGCCGCAGTTGTTTGGAAGGGTATGGACTTGGTTGGAGATCCCTTCGGTATCCACGAAAGGTGGATTGAGGTTAACAAGGGGCCACAGACCAGTCCAAGGACCTGGCTGTAGCTCTGCAGTCTTTGAAGTTCTCTAGCACTGTATCTGCCTTGTCTCCAAAGAGCAAGAGCAATCAAATGGTATGCCAATGAGGGAAGCCCGGACATGCCCTGAAAAAACAGATGTTCTCAGCCAGGCATGGAATCTTAAGGCCACAGACTATTAAATCAATCTACCTAGCGAGTCGGTCATGTCAAGTCCACATCTGATGGGGAACTTTGCTGCATATCTCTTCCTTCTGCAAAAGTCTGAGAGAGTATGGTCAGGGCCTCCTCAGGGACTATAGGCAGCACTTATGCAACCAAATCCCCTAGTGTATGGGAATAACGGCCCAATAGGCATGCAGTGTTCACCGACCACAGTGCCAGGCTGGTGAAAGAACATTCTGCCTGAAGGTGTCCAGCCTCTTGGATTCCCTGCCCAGTGGGGTGGTAGGGATGATACTCCGAAACAGGTCCCAGGATGCTCGTTTCAGGTTCAGGGAGGACCAGGCATGGCAGTTTGGGCTGGACTGTCCCATGAGGAGCAGGGTCAAGACTGATTTGCATATGGCTGAGTCCAGACTGGGGTGGCATGGTGAGCAAAAGAACGATAGATTCAACACAGATTGCTTGACTGGGGGTGAGTGGTTAAAAAGTTTCAGCACTCCGTTCATCATCTTCTTGTGTTTGCCGTGGTAGGGAATGCGCCAGGGTGAACGTGGGATGAGGAGGCTTGAACCATCAAGCTTTCCAGGGAAAGAAGCTTGGATACCCAAGAGCAGGGCGATGGCGGCAGGCAATTGTCCTATTCACAGGAGCCCCTTTGCAGGGCTTGGGCCAGACACAATGTAGGACGTCCGTAAGGGCTTCATTCAATGGGAGAAGGGGTGACTCCCGGCAGAAGCACCTCTGACAAGACGTTAGTCTTGACTGCCACGGGGGGGGGTAGATTAAGGGGTAGGACCTCAACTGCACTGCCTACCACCATAACAAACAGTAGCCAAAGTAGGAGGGGAGACCAGGCCAGTGTCAGGTGAGGTAATCAATCCACTGGCCTCACCCAGTTATTCATACCAGTTGTCCTCATTAATTGGATCTTCTCCAAAGGAGCCATAAACCACTCCCAAATGTCTCCCTCACCAGGCATATCCATCAAATAAGGCACTGGCTCCACTCTGGAAAGGATGTATTCAGCCGGCGCTGGATGTGGCGCCAGACGAAGCCCACCCGGCTCTGTTTCCGAGTCAGAGACGATGATGGGGATGGCGGCACCTCAGGTGTTGGCACTGGAGCCGGCGCCAAGGAAGGCTTGTGGGTCTTCCCCGATGCCTTAGAGTACGACGAGGAACGTCAGGAGGCTACGAGAGGAACAGGATATCGAGCTTTTGGTGTTGACAGACATTGGGCGGCGAGAAGCTTGAGGGATCGCTTCCTCTGTGCCTTCAGGTGTATAGCAAGCCAGTTTTCAAAGTTGTTTCCTTGCTCCAGGCACCAGAAACACACCAAGTGAGGGTCTGTCACCGACATTTGCCGGTGACAGGCCCCACATGGTTTTAAACTACCCGGTTTCTCGGGTGGCATCCTCACACCTAGAAATGAAATCTCACAAAAAAAGTTCAACAAAAAGTTTTTAAAAAGCCAGTAAAAAAAATTGAGGGGTAACTCAATTCGGATCAGTACTATCTGGTATGGAAAGGAAAAAACTGATGTCAGCATGTCGAGGTGGCGTCTATATAGGTACAACCCCCGTCACTTCCGGTGCGGATGACGACGTGGAGTTGAACAACGTTACCTAACGGTATGCAGGAGGTCTGGTCAAAAATCTTTCTCATCCAGTCGGACGCCTGGATATGTTCAAAGGTAAGGAATCTGCAGCTAGAAGTCTCTATCTGGATTTTATTTACTAGCTCTCAGCTCCTGCACTTACTTAAAGGCAGAATGTTGTGCTTTTATCCCAGTGGTAAGCTAAGATGGGAATCCCGTCTGAAATACCTTTGTTCTCACACTCACAAAAACATGCAGATGTCTTGAATATGTAGGAAACTGAAGCAGTGTGAAGCAAACCAAAAAGAAACACCATCAGACATGTTCATGTCCGACAATGCAATCTCAAAGGATCTGTGGCACAGTAATAACAGACCATTGTAATGCCCATCTTGATGATACTCAATTCATAAAGAGTTAAAACTCTCCAATCCACAAACCTGTGATGTGAAAGATGCATAGAGATCACTTTACCGTAATGTACTGACTGAAAAATGAAATTTCCCATGTGCCTCCTAGTTGAGCAGCACCCAGCATATTCAACAGGGACTTTTGCTCTCTCGTATTCATGCTACGCAGCATAGCAACCATCTTTTTACAAGCTACTCCAGGCAGAGAACAAGAGTGCTAAATATATCAGGCAACATAAGACTCAGTATTGCAACTAGCTGATCATTCGTCCAGCATCTGCGCCGGCTATCACAAGCAGTTGGCACAGTCTAACAATTAAGCTATGTGCATATCACACTCAATACTGATGATCCACCAAAAACATTTAGAATTCACACCTCAGTCTGCGATAGAGTCCTTGTAACGGGCCGTTAGTATACCTCAAGTCGGACAGCACAGCAAGGCCACACTTTGGGCACAGCATGTGCTACAGAACTCTCTACAACATTTATATAACTAAGCTGACTCCCTCTCGGGACGCCCGTTACCACACAATGGAATATCAATGTTAGTTGACAGAAGATGGCATCATACTTGCTGTATTTCCAAGGCTCGCGTTTCGCAGCTCCCGCTCCCGTCGGTCGAGCTCTTCCGCTTTCCGGTTCAACTCTTCCTGCTGTCGCAGAAGATCAGCAGTAGCTGCTGCTGCTGTCTCCTAAGCGATAAGAAAACAGGGACAATGGAGGAAAAAATCAAAAGAAGCTTCTACAATTCAAGAGAGCCCAGTGATACAAGTAGAGGTCTGCTACATCAGATATGAATCACCCCATTTGCCCCAGCAATGCATACGTTAGAGAGTACCCTTATTAAACATCAGTTGCACATGCCTCATTCATGCCACAATGCCAGGTTTTTAGAAGATCAGTATATACAATTCAACAACGCATTGCCCATATTCTGCCCACAGATGGCTAACTCACCAAAAAGCAAATATGCAGCACAAAAGTGACCCCTATGCGAACTAGCCAGCAAATGGGACAATTGGATGGTGTGCACCCGATGCTGCATAATTGACCTCTATAAATCCCACTGATGACTAACTCACAGAAAGGGAGTATGCAGGATCTGACACCGACCACATTCACCCAATGATGGCTAGCTCCCAGAAGACCTGCTCCACTGATGTATGGTTCACACAAGACAAGTATATAGCATTGATGCAGTTCGCACAATCACTTTGCTGATTGCCAGCTCGCAGAAGCCAAGCACTAATGATGGATAGGTCACAGAAGGAAAGCAGGCAGCATTAGCTGCATGACCACTTTGATGTCACCCACAACTGTAAGCCAGACGGATATAGGTATACAAGACATGGTAGGACCACATCTATTTGGAGTATGCTTCTATCCCCTTGCCTCTCCAGACACTTAACAGCAGAACTGCACACCGTCTAACACAAGTGAAATTAAAATGGCGGGCTGATTCAGTGTTCAATAGCGAGATCATAAGCGCTTCACAACAATGCCGCCTCATGAGCTCAGAATGCAGGGCTTTACAAAAGCCTTTATCTCATTCTTTTGCTTCATATATAAATGACGTGGGAAATTAAGGGAGCTAGGAAGGCTCAGAGAAATTGCCTGGAACTCCCCTTTAGTGGAACACAACAGCATCAATTAAAGAGCACAGGTAGTGAAAACATCACTCTGCTGTAAGTATCTTGGGACATCGGACATGCAGAAGAACTTCAGATTACGAGCCCACTCAAGTGTTGGCCTCTACCCACCAGAACACCAATGAGTACTTAACATTCACCCAGCTTTCTCGTTTTATCCATATAAATGTACCACTCTCCGTGTCCTTTGTTGTCAACCAAGTTCCCACTTCATCCGCCCCACACATTTTTTTCATAGCAATTCCCATCCATCCCTACTTTCAGATCCATCCACTCTACAACCTCTTATCTTCTTGTTCCCTATGCTCAGTGTCAGTCATGACCATCTTGCACTTTCCTGATCACTCGGCCAGAACGCACTCCACCTCAACAGTTAACCGACCACAAGAGCAACGTAATTGCTGGACTTTCTGCAACCACATGCACACATATACCTGAGAACCATAAGACCCATAGTTCTTGGGTTCTGTAGGGCTGGTCTTCTTAGGTGGCAGTGCGGCTGGAGGTGCAGGCTGCGGCACGCCAGCTGCTGGGAATGGTGGATTCATCACTGGTTGTGCTGGTGGCACCCCTGTGGATGGATGGTACGGGGGAGGCATCTGCAAAGAGAAGCGACATGATGTGGTTGTGAAAGAGATACTCCAATTTCCTCTGTCCAGGCAGCAGATCACACACTTTGAAGTGGATAAGGGGCTACCTATGAAAAGTGAAAATTCGGTTGTCACACTACAGCATAGAAGCAGCCCCCAATTCTAAGACAGCCCTTAAAACTATCTAGGCCCTTACGAGAGTTCATCAAGCTTTGGTTCAACTATAAATGCTCAGACCCTCTAGGCTTTTCTCAATTTTGAGAAGGCCACAAAAAGGCACTATTTGGCAATTTCAATTGTTCTGTTCATTTTCTGAAATAGTATTAATATGTTTTGAGTCTTAAGTTTGTGAACAAACCCCTTTTTAGGTTTCGCCTAGCGGAAGCTGCGCTCTGCGCAGCTTTTCCGCGCAGGCGAAATCCTGTTGAGAACCGTAGGGTGCTTTGGTTCGGCCCTCGTCGTTGATTGGCTGGCTCCGTAAACGGAGCCTTGCCATTGGACGAGGGGCCTGTCCGTCAATGCCGGACCAGACACGGGGGCGTTCCCGACATTCTTTGGCTTTTGCCGACGTCACGGGACGCCGGGAACGCCCCCGTGTCTGGTCCGGCATTGCCGGCACCTCCCTTGCTCCCCCTCCCGCTTGTTTTCCCTGGGCTCTGCGCTGATCCGGTGCCGTTGTGCGTCTTCCCGTTTCCTGCGGTCGTCGTGTGTTCTGTGGCGGTGAGTCGTTCCTTCTCGTGGCAGGCGGGCCTCGGGTCTAGCGATGGTTCGGTTTGGGGCACGTTTGCCACTTGGCGCGTGGTCGCGCGATTGCATTGCCCTTTGTGTTGGTGCACAGGGTCAGGGGAGGCAGCGGCGCTGTGTAGAGGGAATTCCGCCGATTGAGGTCGTTGCCGATGGGAGCGAGGAGAGCGGGCCGGGACTGGGGTGTGGGATGCAAAGACGCTGCGGTTCCTTGCACAGTGGTCTCTCCGGTCAGGGTGCGCTGTTTGGAGGGCTGTTTTGGATCGTGGATTGTTGTGAGGGCATGCTGGGTGGAGTTGGGGAGGCCTGCCGGGCGTGTATAGTGTGCAGTCCTTTCCAGTCAGCAGGTATATGATTGGGACAACATGGGTGGAATGAGCATCATGACGCGGTCTCAGATGCCCGCCCTTTGTTTAATGAATTCCTTATACTGTCTTAGATGAGTTACTCCATGGATACTTAATGCATGCAAGTGTTTCTGAATTAAACAGATATGGGTAAATTAGAGATACGAGTCTTTATTCAAATCAGTTTTTGTGTATCTTTTCCTTCTTTATCCTGGTCATGGAGCCGCAGCTTCTTTACTCTAGTAACAGGGCCATTGCCCCGGGCCTGATTACAAATATATGTAAACCTACTACAGTAGTTGTAAAAGAAAATTTAAAGTAAATTAACAATTTTTAGGGAGAACTCAAAATATTCCCGGAGTACATGGTGTACATCCACGCAAGTGTAAATGCTTAGAAAGGATGCAGTTTTACGTTTTTGTCCTCTAGGAGTAACCGTTTTTCTTGCATCCCAACCAATTTTGTGTATTTTACACCCCTTTCCAACTCTAGGTTTACTTCTACTCTTGTGAGGGAGCGTCCCTTTCTCAAGTATGTGAATGCTAACAAAGCCGTACGGTTGGAACGCCCACTTCCTTCCCCGGAAAGCAGAATAACCCTTCCTGAAATCGTACTTTTTAGGTGTAACATTAGATGTGGTAAAACGGTGGATGAGTGCAAATTCTTGTTTTGTGAACTAAAAATGCTACTGTGCACATTGCACATCAAACCGTTGGAATAAATACACAGAGCCATGTGGTTTCTTTGTTCACAGCCTGACGTGCCTTGTATGTGAACGTTCCCCCGTGTGCTCGGCAGCAAAAACAATCTGTATCAGGTGTTCCAAAGCGCAGGCTGATTGTTTAAAGTCGAATTCGAATGCACTTGTTCTATGAGGTAACAAATGTATTGAAAAATAGGAACCCTCGTTTGTTCCTTATGAGTCTGCACATTTTTGCCGTCAGTTCTGAGTAGTTTTGTTTTTGAAAGGCCAGCAGCTGCTGCAGCAGTTGTTGTTCTGTTCTTGTGGTTGCTCCTCAGAGTTATGAAATGTTTCATTTCCCATCAGAGGAGAGTTTATATATTTTCAGCAGAGAAGCAGGCCAGCATGAAAGGGCACCGCCAGCAGATAAGGTAGTGCAAGCACTACCAATAGAAAGTGAGGTGACTGTGCACGCGGTGTCTGTGCACTGTCTGTTTTGGGAAATTCATCTGGTGTTTTTGTGAAGGTCATTGTGCGCTACATCCTGGCCCTCATCGAGGTTGGATACAAACGTCTACTTCAAATTTATTTCAAGCTCGTGCTTATTTTATTATGCTCGTATATTTTAGTTTACATAGACGTCTGTGGTGAATTGTTACTCGGCCACGTGCATTGTTTTTGAAGTTGGTTTATGCCATTGCGTGTAAATTCACAAAAGTCTCTTCATACTTTGTATACCAAGTGACTCAATTTTACCTATAACAGATTCATATTCATTAAAAAATTAATTAAAGTGCTTAGTGTCCATATTTCTTAACTGCCCTACTAAAGTGCGAAGTGATGATAAAGTGCTCACTGCATATTAAAGTACAGCTATTTCTAATTATCACCAGCTGCTGAAGCCTCATAACAGCAACATTTCATGCTGAAAAAATGTGTAAAGTCACATAAATCAAATATAATCGCCACGCCCTTTACACGGGACTTGATGCTTTCTTGCTGTATTCCCCGTTTGCACCGCATGTGCAGGACTATTTCTGCTGTCGGCCTTCGTGAGTCGAGTCGCCCCCAAATTCACTCGGCTGGTTCCGTCGGTTTGTTTTGCTTGCTGGACTGGTGTTCCTTTCTGAAGTGGCGTTGTTTATGTGCTGTGCCTGTGTCCGAGGAGGTGGCGTGACCAGGAATGGGTTGGACAGAGAAGTGCTGTCACACGAGAGTGATTAGGCCTTCTTTTTTGGAGGGAAGTGATCTGTGAAAACCTTAGAGTTCGTTTTCTTGAGGGATGAGTGGTCGAGGGCTGGGCGGGCTGCTGCATTCCTCGGCTTTGTCAACTCTGGAACAGGCAAACAATTCTCGTGCAGCTTGAGGAGGTGGAGCCGCACTTGTCACTCTGGGTAGTAGTGGGGCGCATACTGTTGAGTTTGTCCTGGATGTGGCGAACAGCCTGCAGATGTCTCTGACCCCGGAGCGGACTGCGGAGGAGCGGAGGCTCCGGGTCCCCGAGGTGCCACCTTGTGGGCAGAGCGTGGCAGGGTGGGTATGGGGAGAGCTCCTGCACGTGTGGTGTGCATACAGGGTTGTTTTGAGTGCACTTTCTCTTTTGGCAGCTGGCCACAACTGAGTGGGCTCTCGTGTTTTTTGACCTGTCTCAATCAAACATGCAGCCTTCATCGTTCGTGCCCATTATTTATCATGCATATTAAATCACTGTACTTAGAGTTAAGAAAAATATGTGATCTCAGACAAGTATGAGTTATGATAGACAGTTCAGATGCTGGCGCAGCTCTTTACATTTATTAACCCTTGTACAATCGAAGCCCTAATGGAGAGGCATTTTTTGTGAGCGGAATTTAAGCGTTGTGGGCCTCCACTTTTTAGGCAAGTTGGTGCATATATCTTTGGAAACTATTATTCGATGACACAACACAGCTATCTGTGCTTATACAAAGTGTTCTTTGGCGACTAAACAAAGTGCTTGCTCTGCGCATTCAGTATCCTGCAGGCACAATTGTTTGTGGGCACAGCTCCATGCGGCTGTATCCCCGTGAAGACACAGTTTACTGCCATATAACTCTATACAGGCTCGAGTTCTTGCCAATAGATTTCCACGTGAACACTTGAACACAAACTCCACGTGTAATCAAACCTATAGTTTGGCAAACATACATGCACAATAAACTCTCTTCAGACACACCTCCCTGCTAGACGGGCATTTGCGGTGCGGTGGGTCTCGCGGTTGTGAGGGTTTGAGCTGTTGGCATTGAGGGTGGCGGTGCCTTTATTAGCTAGCCTTCGCCAGTCACTCTCCTTGTCCCTCAGTGTGCCCCTGTTGCCTGCTTGTGCCATGTGGGTGTGTGTGGAGGGCTCTGTGTGGCTGTGTGTGTGGGGAGGTTTGTGTGGCTGTGTGTGTGGGGAGCTTTGTGTGGCTGTGTGTGTGGGGAGCTTTGTGTGGCTGTGTGTGTGGGGAGCTTTGTGCGGCTGTGTGTGTGGGGAGCTTTGTGCGGCTGTGTGTGTGGGGAGCTTTGTGTGGCTGTGTGTGTGGGGGGGGCTCTGTGTGTGTCATTTGCGAGAGATAAAGCTAGTGGCATTGTAAATGACAATGCCATGTATTTATGTTAAAAAATACATAAATAAAAATAATGTCAAGAGCAATGCCAATAGCTCTAACTTTAACAAAGGCGAAACCATTGCATTGTAAATGCTTGTTTAGACATGTTAAGCAAAAAACAAATGGAAAGTTTATTATTTGAGCTTTTGCAGCTCCTGTGCCTAGTGCATGAAGGGCAAGGAGCTGAGGTTGGACGGACCTGCTGAGGGAGTGTGTATTGCTGATCATTTACACACAAGGTGACGCCCTCCTCCAACCACGCCCCTAAACGATAACCACTTCCTTGTTTGAACAGTCAAGGTGCTTGCCGATTGGACCACACAAGGTCAAGTTGCCTAGATTATTAGGCACTGCTCTGTTCCCTACGCCGATGGGCCTACAAAGACACCTTGCCTCAATTTATAACATACCGATATAGCTTAAAAAAAAAATTTAAAAAAAATAAATAAATAAATAAATAAATGATAGCCCAGTGCCCTCCGATTTAAAACCCAGTGACAGGAAAAAAAAACTCAGATTACTTTTATGGCTGGTTTATTCGCCCTGTACAAACAAAGTCAAATGAAAGACTCATGACTGAGGTTGGTGGCAGACATTGAAACTGTTCACAGTGCATGTACATAGGAAAGAACTAAAGAGAGAAAGAAGGTCAATGAAAAAGGAGTAAACATCAATCTCTAAAGCATATGTATATCATTTGATATTGTAAGTACAAAGGCAGAAAAGTCGGATATTGGCTTCCACAACTGTCCCAGTTTTCAGGATCTGTTCACCACCGAAAGTATACACTTCCTGGTGGGAAAAGGAGCCAGATGTTTACCCATGAGAATGCCAACTCTCCTTGGCTTTTCTTATTTCAATAATGATGCCTCTCCGTGATCGCTGCATCAGTTAATTTCGGACACTCATTGTAGAATTGCCAATACACATTAAAAAAGTCAAGTAGAAAATCGGTTTTCCATCAAACGTATGCTTTTCAAGCTGCGCCCTAAATCTTCGCTCTGGCTTCAGCCTTTTAAATAGGCATTTCTTGTACAGGTTGACGATCAGCTCGCTCTCCTATGGTCATCGCAAGGGAATCTGGATGCATTCTCAGGTGACAAGGTTCATGCAGTATGTTCAACCCACTCTGTTAACAGATTATATTTTGGTAACCAAAGTGCTGTGGAGGTCTCAAAACAGGTATGAAACTTACAGAAATGGGTGGGTACTTCCTCAAAGTATCATACAGAATACAGCTGGATATTTAAGGGCCTAGTCCTACGTCAGTCATTTATTGTCTTATTGTCATTGCCAGATATCAGAACATCTCTGGAATCAGGAAATTGCTCCAATAATGGGTGAGAGGCGAGGAGCGATGCCATGTTTCTTCCCACTCTTCCGGATTGAAGAGTCCATGTAGCTTTGAGAGTCTTTAGTCCGAACCTGGTGAAGACGGACGAAGCTGCCAAAAATCATGCTGCTTGTGCTACGCCTTTCGCTTTACAGCAGGAGGATATGTGATTGTGCATTAACAAACCACTACAGCTCCTTCTGGCTTTCCTACCAATAGTGTGGAGGCCACAGAATGACTGGAGAGTGCTATGCACTCAATAGTTAGCTTGTGCCAACACCAGCCGCTTTTGGTGACACAAAGCAGGCTTATGCAGGTTAATGGATGCCCTTGGGCGGCATCACCACAACCAAAAGAGAGCTATGGTGAAGGCGAGTGCCGGAGGCTTCTATTGTTTCGGATCGCCAGAACAAGATATTCAAGGTCTTCAGCAGGTGAATAACAGGGAGCATAAGCGCTCACCGCTAGGATTAATTTCTCGCTTGTCACCTGAGCCAGGCTAGTGAGGAGTGGAGCATCCACCCTACCACCAAATTCCTGGGCAGATTTGGTGTTTGGGGCACAACGTATCCCATAGTATAGGATTTCTTCTCCTTGACCCTGAAATTGCTTTGACGCCATCACTTCTATGAGCGCATCTTCTACCGTTAACTGCTCAAGAGAAAACTGCAGTGATAGAACATGTTAAAAAACACAGTACAATACAAAACCCCTGCAAAACAAAAGTCATGTTCCAACCAAACCGTTCTCTGGATCGTCCAAAAAAAATTATTTATCTACCCTTCAGCGTGGACATCTCTCTCTAGAGGACATGAAAGTGATTAACAAAAGCCTCAGCGCGTAGCGCTAAATACAAAGATAACATCAAAACAAAAAGAAAACTGCTTTATGTATTTGCCTTAACTGAATCCGAGGAGTTCGGGCTTGCCACAAAGGATAAAATGGAAAATAATTA
This sequence comes from Lissotriton vulgaris, assembly GCF_964263255.1. Classification (NCBI taxonomy): domain Eukaryota; kingdom Metazoa; phylum Chordata; class Amphibia; order Caudata; family Salamandridae; genus Lissotriton; species Lissotriton vulgaris. Next base: position 106,451,263 of record NC_141700.1, read on the forward strand.
ACATAAGTATTTTCCCAACTACTAAAACAGACGTCCCATTCATAATTCATTAAAAACATTGTCTACTTGAACACAAAAGAGGCACTCACGGCAGAAATATCCTCCTCAGGCAATTTTAAGTACATGCACCAGGTTTGCATTTTATTTCAAGACACAAACCTCATCTTTATGGGTTTTTGCAAGCCCCCATAAGGTTGGAGGCTCTTTTCCTGAAGGTGCACCAGTCTGCAGAGGAGGTATTATCCGACCTAGATTCATTCAACCATTGCCGTGTGCAGGACACAAGGAGCGCCCTTATAGAAGCAAGCCTCGAAAAATCTACTCGCCCACTTGCTACGGCGAGTCATTTGGGCCTATTGGTCTGTTCGGGTGAGGGAACTTTAGCTGGAAAGGAACAGATGTTCTATTCATTCAGAAAGTTAATGAGCATTAAAGATGCCTCTAAATCTTGTTTTTATCTTGACACATTTGATGACCGTTTAAAGAGAGAAGTCAAAAGTTAGCTTGTGTCTTTTTACAAATTGCTGCTTATCTTATCCTGGAGATTGGTGTTTACTTTTCTTTCTCTGACTGCAGTTAGAGGATTTTGTCATGTGAACGGTCTGAAATTCACTGGGAAGCAAAAGGCTGTAGGATGTCAGTTTTTTTCTAACAAACATTTAAATGTATTTTTCTAGTTGGATACCAGAGCGTTTTACAGAGAATACAAAACAACATATACAAGGAATAAACATATATATATATATATATATATATATATACATACATACATATACATACACAAACACACAATAGCTGGTGTAGTAGATGGACGATATACTTCGGGGATAGCGATGGAATAATTTTCAAATGAACAGTACAAATATAAAAAAATATATCAGGAACTAAGAAAGCAATTTTTTTGTAAATCCGAAGAGTGATGGAAACAAAATTGTAAATAGGAGCAAAACAATTCATAACGCTTTCTTTGGTGATGTGCAAATGATAAATATTTGCAGAAACTCAATTTCGAAACATTGTGCGCTATATAGTTTTATCAATAAAACTGCACGTCGGTGGCAAATTCTGTGGCCATTTTATTGGAAAATGTGCGGACTGCAAATTACTTTGTGCTCCAACTTCATGCTTTAGTTATATATTTATTCAAAGTGAAAGTTTTCAAACATGAACTGAGAAACTTTCCTGCCCCCGTCCTTATGAAAATGGGGTTAGTGAACTAAGAGGCAAGTCAGGGGTCATGCGCATCATATATGTGGCTAGATTTGTATTAAATATGCACATGTGCGGCAGACATGCTTAACTTACATATTTGAAGGTGTTCTCATATGTGATAACGAAGAAAAAGGTGACTCTGTGAAATAAAATGTTCGCCCAGGATCACACAATTTGAGACCAGTTTATGGGTCAAGAGCATTACACTTAGGTCAAGTAGATTCTTTAAGTCAGTAGATATGCAGGTCTGACAACATGTTTATAAGTGTTCGAGGCCTGAGAAGTATTCCTCTTGTAAATTTTGACCATTCATCGAAACGCTAATCTAAACGTAATAAACACTTTAACTTCAATCTTCATGACTAAGGCAAATCCAAGGTAGCTCCTTCAAAAGGGACTCTCCATCAAGGGCTAATGTTGGGCTCCTGTGAAGGATGCTAGAATGGCATGTTCAAACCAGCATTTGTATTTACACCACTTTGATCCCGAACAACACATTACTATTTTGGTTTGATATTTGTAGAGTTCTTAAGCAATAAGGAATACCAATACTTTTTACAAAGATTATTATTTTAAGGAGCACTTCATTTTATTCATGAATAACTCACTCGTCTACGCAAATTCTCTTAGCAGAGTTTTGTTATTACAGTATTACATAGAGAGGGGTCTCTTGTCATGCTGCTATCCTCAGTGAGTAACAAAGGACTCCTGGCTAGGAGCAGTCAGGATTTGGCAACGGCAGCTTGGAGAGTTAGGACTCTAGTGAGAAAGCCTCCAGTTGGGCAGAGAAACAGTCTTCTATGACAATAGATTCCCTATAATGAACACAGGATGGAATGACAAATGCAAAATGAAGAAAATTTATATTTTCTTTGCTATATATACGCACATTATTGATGAATAGGCAATGTGAGATTAACTTAAGGGCAGTGGGAGTTAAAATTAGGAAAATGTAAGGTAAGGGTTAGACAGGTAGTTTTATAAGTCCAGACCATGCTATTGCCACTGTATTAGTGAGTCTTCGGAATAAAGCTGGAACCAGTGATGGGAATAGGTGTGATGCAGTGTATCATCTTCACAGTTGGGTCATTGCTGTATTCAAAGTAAAGCTCATCGAAAAGTTTGTCGGCATGCAGTCTTCCTTTTTGGTGCATTTGTCTGTTTTTTCATTTTTTGTTCTCATATAGATTCAGTTGAAATCGAGGCATAAGTAGCATAAATGTCAGCCATAATGCATAAGAGGGAAGAAACTAACCCACCAGTGCAGAATAAGAACAATCGAGGTAAGGTAGAGGAGTGCAATGAATAGATAGAAATGAAGATTGTGCCTACCTCAAACCAACCCGACTAACTCTCAAAGTTTAACGCGCATTGCAAAATGGATGAAGAGGCAGTCAGTGGGCAGGCGACAGAGAAAAGGAGTGATAGGGCAAATGTGTGCAAAAGCCAGAGGGAAGGAGAGAAAAAAGGAAAGATAAGACACAAGAATTGTTACAGCAATAGGTAAATGACAGAGCCAACATGGGAAGCGACCGGTCATCAATAGAAAGGAGAAAGAAAGACTTGTGACCAGTAAAGTATAAAAGGGTGGCTACAGTGGAGTATAAAGGGGGAAGGAAGAAGAGTTCTCTGTGGTGTAGTAGCCAGATAAAGTGAGGGTTAAGGGTCTAAACGAATTCTAAAGGGAAACGTTTTGAAGGGGAAGAAAAGGGACATGGGTGCAGTGCTGGAGAACAATGAGTGAGCAACAGTGGTGGGGGAAAAAGTCACTGGGCTCCAACATACATTTTCTGGAGGGGTTACTCATCGGGGTAGCCACTGCATTGGTTAAATCATTTCAGACTTTGAGGGATGAAAGAATGTGGGTGTTATCCACCTACTACAACGCATGTCTATCACTTGATCCATAGTGCAAGTACAGAACCAGCACAGAACCAGCAGGGGAATATTCAAAGCTCCAGGGAGAAGTGGTCTTGGAACCCCTGCAATTGAACATAAATTCCTTCAGAAAGTTTGTTCAGGGTTATTGGATAGAGATTGCTGATGCACTCTTGTTTTTTAACATTAATCCTCTCAGAAACCGATCTTGTGCAGAAAAGTCCTCCTTCCTGAACACCTTTGGGCTTGCATGGTTCTGTGCTCCCAGATGGACCGAACAGCCCTGGCCCGGGATAAGTATGAAGAGTGTATTCAGGACAGGTAGAGAGGCTGAGAGGGAGAGCATTATCGGCTTGTCAAAGATGATACCACTACCTTTTTTGGTTGGGGATTTTCCAAAGGCGGCCATAGACTGATGGGCTAGATGTACAAAGCAAATACCAGAAAAGTAGGAATGGGTAGTGGTCGAAGAACCAACAACTCTGCAGCTCACTGAGTGGTGCTGGAGGATATGAATGGGTTCCTGGTCATTGGCATGCGCTGTATTTTCATCCTAAAGCTTTTTGGAGCAAAGTAGATTGCTGCATTGCTGGGTCTGCTCAGAATCAGTGAGCCACCAGTACCCGCAATAAAAAGGAACGTCAACGCCAGCGAGGTGAATATTGCTAAGTGAAAGAAGACAGGTGGGGTTTCAGGACCTTGAAGGTTCAAAATAGAGCAGACAAGAAAGGGCAAATGAGTGACTCTGGAATCTAATCTAGGGCAATATGGAGACACCCCAGCAAATGTAGGGTGAGAGAACACGGGGTCAAGGGCTGACCATAAAGAAGGAATTAGTCTCACCGGTTCAGGATAGTCATGAAGATGCCACTGTGCAAATGTCGATTTACAAAAGGGGGGTGGTGATGAACAGAGTGTCTGAATTGAGCAGACCACTCTTACCCAGTCCAAAGATCAGGGCTTGATCCATCACCGTTATTTATCTCACTGCCCCATCCCAGCTCAGAACCTGGCTATATGCAAATCAGTCTGTCCCTGGCCCAGTGCATCATGGGAACAGGGCAGACTAAACTACCAAGCTAATTCTTTACCAGAAAGGAGACAAGCTACCGGGGACCGGTTTCTGGCATTTCAGCCTCTTCGGCCCGGCTTGCTTGAATCCTGATGGAGCAGTGAGAAAGGGACTCATGTCTGAGTATACCCTGCCACACCTATAGTGGCCAAAATCGATTTACAAAAGGGGGTGGTGATGAACAGAGTGTCTGAATTGAGCAGACCACTCTTACCCAGTCCAAAGATCAGGGCTTGATCCATCACCGTTATTTATCTCACTGCCCCATCCCAGCTCAGAACCTGGCTATATGCAAATCAGTCTGTCCCTGGCCCAGTGCATCATGGGAACAGGGCAGACTAAACTACCAAGCCAATTCTTTACCAGAAAGGAGACAAGCTACCGGGTGAGAGCTTTCTGCTTAATTCAGAGACTCTGTCCCTCACCACCCCTTGTTGTAAATATTTTTGTCCACCTTAAGCGTGGAAGGGTATTCTCAGATGTGAGACCCTTGCTCATTGCACCATCAGGATTCAAGCAAACCGGACCGAAGACGGCTGTAATGCCAGAAACCGGTCCCCGGGAGCTTGTTTCCTTCCCAGTGTAAGAATTGGCTTTTGTAGTTTGGTTTGCCCTGTTCCCATCATGCACTGGGACAGGACCAGACTAATTTGCATACAGCCAGGTTCTGAAACTGGGAGGGTGCAGTGAGCTAAAAAACGGTGTTGGATCTAGCCCTGATCTCTTGACTGGGTGAGAGCTTTCTGCTTAATTCAGAGACTCTGTCCCTCACCACCCCTTGTTGTAAATATTTTTGTCCACCCTAAGCGTAGAAGGGTATTCTCAGATGTGAGACCCTTGCTCATTGCACCATCAGGATTCAAGCAAACCGGGCCGAAGACGGCTGTAATGCCAGAAACCGGTCCCCGGGAGCTTGTTTCCTTTCCAGTGTAAGAATTGGCTTTTATAGTTTGGTTTGCCCTGTTCCCATCATGCACTGGGACAGGAACAGACTAATTTGCATACAGCCAGGTTCTGAAACTGGGATGGTGCAGTGAGCTAAAAAACGGTGTTGGATCTAGCCCTGATCTCTTGACTGGGTGAGAGCTTTCTGCTTAATTCAGAGACTCTGTCCCTCACCACCCCTTGTTGTAAATATTTTTGTCCACCCTAAGCGTGGAAGGGTATTCTCAGATGTGAGACCCTTGCTCATTGCACCATCAGGATTCAAGCAAACCGGACCGAAGACGGCTGTAATGCCAGAAACCGGTCCCCGGGAGCTTGTTTCCTTCCCAGTCTAAGAATTGGCTTTTGTAGTTTGGTTTGCCCTGTTCCCATCATGCACTGGGACAGGAACAGACTAATTTGCATACAGCCAGGTTCTGAAACTGGGAGGGTGCAGTGAGCTAAAAAACGGTGTTGGATCTAGCCCTGATCTCTTGACTGGGTGAGAGCTTTCTGCTTAATTTAGAGACTCTGTCCCTCACCACCCCTTGTTGTAAATATTTTTGTCCACCCTAAGCGTGGAAGGGTATTCTCAGATGTGAGACCCTTGCTCATTGCACCATCAGGATTCAAGCAAACCGGGCCGAAGACGGCTGTAATGCCAGAAACCGGTCCCCGGGAGCTTGTTTCCTTCCCAGTGTAAGAATTGGCTTCTGTAGTTTGGTTTGCCCTGTTCCCATCATGCACTGGGACAGGAACAGACTAATTTGCATACAGCCAGGTTCTGAAACTGGGATGGTGCAGTGAGCTAAAAAACGGTGTTGGATCTAGCCCTGATCTCTTGACTGGGTGAGAGCTTTCTGCTTAATTCAGAGACTCTGTCCCTCACCACCCCTTGTTGTAAATACTGTGCAAATGTGGCAGGGGATATCAACAGTTTGGAACTCATTCTTTTAGGTGCAGGACAGAGTAAGACGGGCAGCATTAGAGTTGTCTAATAAAACAGGTTATGAAGAGTAGACGGCACAGTATCAGTGGTCACAAATTGTAGGTTTGGATGATCCATTGTGCATCACAGAAGCAGGAAGACTGGACTAAAGCAGGCCTAATGTTGGCCCTGGACTGAGCTTAACCACATGGCTGCTAGGCGTTTTCCCGTCCTGTGCTGCACATTATTGTTTTACATTGTTTTATGACGAGCTGGCCTTGTCATCAGCGCACGGCAGGTAAGCGCCATGACGAGCCCAGCTCGTCATTAGCTTCGAAGGGGTTAATGCAGTGGCATTGTTGCAATAAGATCTCAATAATGAGAGCAAAGATTAATCTGCCATTGGATGCGGATGGTCGGTAAAAAGGCACGAGCTGGCTCAATTATGGAGACCAGGATGAATACTTTAATATAGAAGCTTATTTAAGGCTGGCCAGAATAGAATATATGAAAGGTACAGGAAGGGTGACAGAAATCTAGGTTAGGGTGTTTATGTTACATACCAAAATCTGGTTGAACAAGGTGCTGTCCTGAAAAAGAGGTTAACAGGGGAAGTTCTGTATTTGCAGGTGCACAAGGATTGTCATCTCAGTCTTAATGGATCACCATTAGGGCTCTGGGGGAAATTTGTTACATAGCTCTGCTATCCCTGTAGCTTTAAAAGACACAAGATATGTGAGCCATTAGTGCAGATTCAGGACAGGTTACTCACCTCGTCGTCTCTCTCTTCTGGTAAGGAAATTATTATTGGTGGCTGCTTAGCCAATCATGAACGCCATTGGCACTGAGGGTGAAATGGTACTAGTTCATCATCCACTGGCATCAAAAACTATGTGGAGGACTGTGTGAGGACTATGAAAAGACAAATCAAGTTTAAGGGAGGGGGACACAGCAACAGCCTTATGACTGCTTCATGTGGTCAAACTGCTTAATAAGGCGCTGATTTTGTTCCTTGCGGCAACTGGATTCTGTTAAATAAGTTAAACCCATATTTCAGCGTCAGAACACCTTAGGGTAGCCTCTGTGCTCTATAAATCCAATTAACATAACATAACATTTAAGCACAATAAGCTTAAAATGTGAATGATAGGTGCCCACTCTGAAAATTCCTAGAACTAACAAACGCAAGATGATTGCAGCAAAGTTAACAGCAGCTTTGTTACACATACACGAAAATTAAGAGGGACTGTTTGATTTTGTTGGCTGTGTTGTTTTTTGGTGGGTCAGGCATGATAGCGTGGAGGTTGCAGAGGCCTGCATTTCGCCTCGACAGCCCACAATTACCATTACAATATAATGAACTGGCAGCAGGAGACTTGAATTAACAAAGGTGTTTCTTACCCCTCTGTCGTCGAAAGGGTTGTAAACATCCAGGGTCGCATACTGGTTGCTGGGCTTGTGCTCCGTCACGGCTGGATCCTAAGAAAGTCAAAAGGAATCCATGTCAATACATACAGAAAGCACAGTGTGCACATAAACCTTCCTCGGGAGTGAATACTGTTTCCCTAAGAAAAGAAAGACAATACACCCAACCCAATAAAGTGCAGCTACACAAGACACCTATTCTATACTTCAATGTCCTCTATGTAGGACTGGTTTAAAATAGAATTATTTTAATAAACTGCAGTTTGTCAGAGAATTACGAAGCCTCTGAAGGTGGTGGCCATTTAACAGGTCAGCAGCCTTACCTAGGTAGGCTTTTGTCCTCTCAAGATAGCTCCCCACTCAGATATCGGATGACTTTCCTTATTTGGAGAATAGGAATACCTTTTTAGGTTTCTCCTGCACAGGGCTTGCACCGTGCTTGTGAAATCTATTATTTTTAATATAAACATAAAATGGGATTACATCCCGCTACCTGGCTTTTCATTGGTTCCTGTGAGTGCCACTTACTTTTCCTACATTTATATTGGCTGTAGCTTATTTCCTGCACTTACTGATGCTTGTTCCTCGTCTGCTTTGGTGAACTATTTTTTTCATAAAGTTTTGCCTCTTTTTGCTTTTTCGTCACATTGCATGCATGAAGCACATTTATATAGCAACTTATCACCCGGAAGATTAAGTGATTTGCCCAGAATCATAAGATGTTGAGCCGTAGAGACTTGAACTGGGATCCCCAGCTCTTAAGTCAGCAGCTCTGCCCGCTGCACCACATCCTCTCCACTCCCTTGTTACTTGTCAGGAAGATCCTTCCTTCTTTGGAAAATGATTGATAAAAACAGCTTTTTATTCATCACACAGGTAAAACCAATGCATTACCAATGCTCGTTACTTTGAAGCGTAACTTGAGGATATTCAGGATTCACAAGGTCTGACAGAACACCATTCCTGTTGAAAACGAATACGGAGATCTATGCCCACAGGATACTGGTAATCTTTTTAGGGGAAGAGCATACATTTTTCTTTCCATCTCACTGGGTTTTGAAATGCATAGCTGCCAAGTTGGCCGTACAATTCACAACATCTTCAGCCCACCCCATCCCCTTAGCCGAATGCATAGCTGCCAAGTTGGCCGTACAATGCACAACCTCTTCCCTTAGCCAAAAGGTCTGTCTGCATGCCAAAAAAGCCCTGGAACCCTTCATAAATGCAAAAAGAGAAACTTCATGCCACAGAAGAAAGAAGCCAGAGTAGGCTGAATGAGACATATGACCGTAGACCACTGAGCCACAATGGCCAAGAGCCGACAAGCTGGTTTTCACGCCTGAAGCGATATCCATGCAGCAGTAAATTCAAAGCATGTAGTATCACAGTTGGCCAGCGGACAGTCTCTCTTTCAGGAAGCCTCCCTCGAGTGTGCAGACGCTTGATGAATAAATTATGGAGCAGGACTGAGAAGGGAGTACAGGGATCAATTTGGTAATTAGCAGGCTGCACTTCAGATACAAACTGCATGAGGCTGACTCAGGCAATGCAGGAAGAAAGGACTTGGTGGAGGCAGGAGGGACGGGAAGCAATTCCTTGCAGGTTTGCTTCGCAGACTGGGCAAATCGACAGGATGCGAAGGGCTTGGGAGGGAATATTTTGCTAAAAACGCGGCGCCATCAAACGGTTATGTCCAGCGTTTGCAGGAGAAAGCATTAGCGAGAAGGCACCATATTCAGGGTACAACCCCCGGTATGAAGTGCAGCAGAAACCCATCACTAGAAGGGGCTACAGAGATCTCTGGGTAAGCGCTTCGGGCTGCCCAACACCAGTACTACAGAGACATTAAGCCAACACCCTTACTCCAGGATAAGAAAGGATTGATGGTCTATCCAAACATTAAAATCTGCCATTTTGTAGGGGCAACCCTTGCCATTCCTGAACGATGATACATTTAGATATTTTTCCACCGCCTCTCCGATGTCACCCACCTCTAGCTCTGTTGACAACTAAATAAAACCAGACTCAGACAGGCAAGAGCCGGAGCATGGTGCACAGGGGTTCTGGATGCAAATAATCTCTTAAAAGAGGAGCGAGGGAAAAGTCCTGTAACTCGGTGCCCCTAAGTCTAGCCACATTACAATCAGGGCCACTGGAATTATGAGATTGTGCTGCTGCAGCGGTTTTCGCATAATTGTATATTTGCCGCATAACCCATCATTTGCCACATAATCTTCAGATTTTAACAAAAAAATGTATTTCTAGCTCCAATTGTTCAAAAAGTTAGCATAACACAGTGACACATGTTTTCGAACAGTGAAAGAACCCTTGCAAAGGTTGACTGGTCACCTTTCTATAGCCTGTTGCTATATTTGGGTGTTAAACTGGTACTAATGAGGTTCAACTAATGCCCAGACAGAGTTAACAAGTTTCAAAATGACAGAATCATGAAATAATACTATCACAAGATGCACCGCACAATGCCACATAATGTGCAGTTTCTTTCCGCATGATTTGCCCCTCTCCCGCTGCATGATTCCAGTGGCCCTGATCATGATGCATGAGGCGAATCACACCTTCAGCTGACGCAGCGCCAGCACTGCAGTGCCTCCTATTGCATCACCCCTGGCAAAGACCCAGTGAGCCTGCAAGAAAAGAAACACCGTGCACATCTCCGGATACTTATGCAGACGTCATCAAAGTGCATTTAAATACATTCAGCCATGGGGGAGGTGGGGCAGCACTTATCCCTTCCAGCCTAACTCTGTAGCTATCCGGTGGTCATTTCAGTGTGCACGGTAGCCATCTCCGCCTTTCTCCAGGCCTTTCACTAAAACCAAAAAAACACAGCCTCAGTGAAGTGTTCTCTTGAACATGCCCAGCTGATGAGCCTATCAAACCTAGAAATGGGGACTGGGATGTTGGTGGCATGGGCACTACTTTGTACTGGCCCCAATAGTTCATATTTAAGGGTTAAACTGGCAGGATAGCATTAACAAATGTGCAGGTTGACCCACTTTATTAAGCCTGTCTGGCTCCCTCTGATGTCCAGGCAGAGTTGCTTAAACATATGTTGCTCTCTTTCTTCCTATAAAGACCAGTCTCATCAAATTCACTACAAAGAAGTCAATGCGACTTTCTAGGCGCAAGACACACACACTTAAATCACTTCTTGTTCGATTAAATCGGTCTCAGAAAGTTGAATGGATCAGTTAATACTATTATTTATTGAATTGCTACAATGTTCACACACCTGCCCAGGTATAATTTTAGTAGCAAAAAAACAAAAACACAATTAAAATGATTGGTTTGTACTAAATTTCCTTTCTGCTTTTTAAATCTTTAGCTAACCATAAACTCAATATAAATAAATGGCCAGTTCGAGAAGTTATGGGATCAATATGTGCACATTCTTGCAGCTATATGTGTGCTCAATCCTGTATGTTGAAGTACAAACCGCTACCACAGTACAACAGGATGACTGGTAATATAGTGAAAAGCGTCCCAAATACAAGCGCCCAGGTACAGACTGTGAACAGTTTTTCCTCTTGCGCCAAGTCTATTTTTTGTGACTCGGAAAGCAAAATGGTCTAATTCCCACGTCAGATAGGCTTAACGACTTGAAAGGTCATCATGGAGTTCATTTTGGATTAAATGATTTAGATTACAAGAACCCTTTAGGTCCAATGTCGAAACAATATCCCCTACAATATTAACATAAATGTCCAGCGAAAATGCATCCTTTTTGGGCCATACTCATTATTGGGCTCAATGGCGGCATCCAGGGTGGCTGGTGCAGTTTCCAAGGGCTTGGAGTATTTTGTCATTTCCGGTCATCCCTTCAGTTGTTCCGCGCATCGGCCACACTGTTCCAGCAGGGTAGAGCTGCACGTGTGAAATGGCTCCAGCCGCTACAGTTTAAGATGGCTCCCATGGGCAGAAGCGTAGCATCCACTCCAGGGGATGCTAGGGCGAGCTACATTTGTAGACACTGTTCTTTAACACACTGTAAGATACAGTAGGTAAAATACTATTTCCTCAGTGGCTCTGTGCCTACAATAACTTAACTATATAGGTTTTGAGCTTGGAACATGACTCTGGAGGAAGGGAAGAGGCATACCATAAGTACCATGACATTTACATTTACATTTGACATACTGTACCGAGCACTAAGCCTACGACCAACTGCCTTGGTCAGTATTCAATAAAAAAGTAACATTTTAAAAAAGAAAGTGGGAGTTTTAGTTCGATTGAGTTTCAGTGTGTCTGATTTTAGGGACAGTATTTGTTCATTTCCACTCTAGTACACATGCTTCAATGACAGGTCAGGGCATTTAATTTGTCGCCGATCTCCGTAAATACCCAACAGGCGCCAACTCTAGTTTCAGCAGAGCTGGAAGATGCCAGATTTTCACACATCAAATATGTTAATCTAAGTTGAAATTCTTCACATCATCAGTGGATATTCCCAAAATTTTTGGTGGAGCTGCCCCTTCAGCACATACGCCGCATGGAGCTGCCATCAATCCTAGTTTAATGACAAGCACCAGTATGGAGAAGGCTTTCTCTGGGCGAAGCACTGCTGAGCAAGGTAGAGGGTTGGACAAATATTTACCTTGCCAAAGTGATGGTCCACAAGTGGAAAACCTTTCCAGCAGCCACTGATAGCTATTCTGTGATAGTTAGCCCATGTGCTACATGGACCACTGGAGGACACCATCCTTTCCATCGCTTGACAGATCTTATTCAACTTCTCCGCAATAATACTCTTTATTTACTTACAGTGCCACACGCAGACCTAAAATGGTTGGGTTGCAACCCTGCCCCGGTGCTCCAAAGGCTGTCTAGAGAGGCAGTCCTTTCCCGTCTTATTTTGGTGTGGTCACTGGATGTCGATAAGACACATCTACAATATCTCCTCTAGAAAGTAATTTAAAGTAGTATTTGACACACACATACGAATCGTTGGAATCCAAATTTTTGCAAAAATATAGAAGGCCAGTAAAAAAAAAAAAAAAAAAAGATTCCTTTTGGAAAAGGGGGGGGGGGATATCCCAGTGTCAAGGTTTTCCTCAATGTATAGTTCATATATTTTTGTTCTTGACCCAAACAATATGTTGGGAGACAAGAATTCCACATCCTTATACATTATGGTTAGGACGCCCAGTTTTCTGTTTTGAAGATTTTTAAATATACATAAGGACAGAATGCACCAGCTCCCAGTGTATATATATATTTTTTTTATTGAAAAATACAGAAATGTTGACTTTATTTGAATGTCTTTCCATGCTCTCAGCCATGACTACCCAGACAATAGTTGGGGATTTTATGCACACGGACGAAAACCTGACGTTTCTGTTACCCCTACTTTGTTTCAGGTTGGTTCCATTCTAACCCTACTTGCAACATAGGGCGTGCAGCAATGGTTCTCCTGAATGAGACTCTAAACAATTGTAATATTTGAGTTTCTGTTGTATGGAGAATGAGTAATGTACATTTGCCAAGATTATATAGAAAGGGTCTGGTCCAGTTAGGATGCACCATTTAAGCCAGCACCCAACACACCCCTCCACACTAATGAGAGTGACAGATGCAAGCCATCCCCCCTCCTCCCCCGCACACCTCCACAAATTTGATCTTTCCTCCTTACAAACACATTCTCTGACCATCTGGATGCTTATGATAAAAACAAACGGTACAAGGTAATTCTCTATCACCAATCCCAGAATGCATCTCCGAAATGTCACAAAAATAGTTTTAGGACTTTTGGTTTTTGTAGACCCTCCTAGCCCCCTTCCTTTGTAGGATACCAAAGAGATTTAAACAAAGAATAAGGCTTAAGGAGCTGAATTTGTACACAGGTGACAATCCTAAAATGCTACATTTTCAGGTACTTTTGATGTTTTTGTATACTGCTACTTAGAATTGTAGACTATACTAATTCCAACCTTTTATCTACAATAAAAAATTATTAAATACAATACGATCAAAAAAGATTTTTAAAAAGTCAAAAATATGAATACCATAATAAAATCTGGAAGACTATAGATAAAGAGAACCCACTGGAATTCAATATAACAGATTATAAACAACTAGAAAGACATCGGACATTCTTGTTCAATTCAGAAACTTTTTTTAAAAAATTGAGGCAAACTATCAGAGTCTGACTTTGCCAGAAGCTGTGGTCCAAATCTCTTATCCTTCTCCGGACTAGAAGCGGAGAAAATTAATCACAGGATCACATCACAAAAGAGAGAGAAAATAAATACACACTACTTACACATGATTAGGCAGCTCGTCCTCCCTGCCTCTGCAGTACTAGTTTCTCCTCAATCATATCAGTTGACCCTCACACGCCTGTCCTGAAATGGACACGTCCAATCCTCCCCCTCCACTATTTATGGTTCAAGCACAGCAGCTCACATTTTACAAGTATAAGGATCCTCCCTTCTCTCATATGAAGACTTTAGGGCCAGAGGGCCACAAGAAAAACTGAAATTGGCAAACCTAAAATCTAGATTTGTTATGACTTGTAGTGAAAAGCTAACTATATAAAACAAATTTGTCCTGCCTGAGCCAAAACTGCGTACAACCAGTTTTGCATTCATCTCATCTCCGGAGGCCCAATACGCATTCCTCACTAAAATTACCCACCCTGTTGGCCACAGGACAATAGCCCATCCTCCAGGCCAAGGAAAGAAGGGAGTGCTGCGGTCACCGACTCGCTGTTTAGCCAAGAATAGTCACTTGGGTGGGGCGGAGGCAGCCATCATGACAAAGGACAGCCTTCATACTATCTCATGACTTGGAAATGTGAAAGGGGTCTGACAAGATTTGCTCCCATTTATCCACAGGGCTGTCCTCAACCCTCTGGCTCAAGTCCTAGCAGGATGGAAACTGGTCTTAAACATGATCTATGCAAACACAGAAGTGGTTTAGGGACAATCAGAACCCCTTCAAATGGAACAATAGGTTAGCCCTTTTGGATTTAGATCTTCTGGGAACATTTACAGAAAAGAAAAGAGGAGGTGCTGCAAAATGATTTGGGCACAGGGTAATATTTGTAGACACTGGATAGTATACAATCCTAGTACTTTGCCACACCCTCTGCAGAACATTCCTGATCCTGGGAAGACTACATCTGAAGAAGGCCTCCCCAGAAGACTCAAGGACGCCCAACTCCTGCTGGCACCCGGGGACTAAAATGCTGTCCAATGGAAGATTTCCTGCTTGCCTTCTTCAGTGACATAAATGGCAGAGGGACTCCTAACACCAAGAGGGCACACCTGACCACAGAGTACTGGACCCTGCAGGAACCTTTGTTGCAGAGAGACAGGTTTCTCAGAACCCTATCCCGAGGACCCTGTTGCCACAAGAATGACAAGGAGGGATTTTCCCCACAATAGAGAGAAAAGTGAGACTAAGTCCACCTATCCAGCAACGAAGCAACCTAGTCAGCGAGGAAGTCCAGTGTTGCCCTACTTGGAGGTCTTGGAACCAAAACCAACTGTTTCATCAGGAGCTCAACAGCAACATATCAGCCTCGAGGGACATTCACATGCATCTGCTTTTGACCTTGCTCTGTTGGAGGATTCGGACTTCCAAAAAGTAACCAAGATCAGAAGGTAAGAACTTTGATAAGAATTACACCTTTGGTGTATCCGAATTCCTTTTCATCGTGGTCTGCTTGAAATATCACCTATGCCACAATCAAATGCAAACTGATATTTTTAAATGACAATTTACCTTTTCTCATCGCCAGTTCCCCTTCTCCTATTTTAGCCACATTGATTAAAATATTATTTTTTTCTAAATTGCTTTAGGAATTTCATTGTGTTTTTCCCCACATTAAAAATTGTTGATAGAGCTGCAAACATTGCCTGCTACTGGTGGCATAGTTATCAAGGACTAGGAAGAGTTTCACGGAGACTTATATTGATACCGAAACAGAGTGTGTTCATTAAGTCCGAAGGATTTCCCTTTCCCAAAATAATAGAGCACTTTCTGACACCGACTTTTTGCCTCAAGGGTTTGCAGCCAAGTTACCCAGATGATATTATGAACGTTTCAGGTGGGGGTATTGGGCACAAGGGCCCACTTCCGGTACTTTTATCTGTAGTAACAGGTGTGATGACTGGGAACTGAATGTGGCAGCATTCAGTTGTAATGTTTGAGAGTTGTGTGTGTGTCTGCTCTTTGTGATTACTGTAACAAAAGATGGAAACAAGTCAAGGGTAAGTCAAGTCAAAAGGTAAGTGTAATGTTCTCTCTTGCCACAAAACATTCCCAATAACTCCAATATATTGCTGAATGTAATCCATCATTCCATGTACATCAGCATAATATGCTATTGCCACTTACGAAAGAACCAAAGTTCCGAACAAGGCAAGCAAGTTAAAAAAAAAAAAAATCATCTACATTGATAAATATATTTTAGTTCCTCATCTTGGATCCCCTTGATTGCAAAAGAGCGAATTATGCATTTGCAATGATAAACGTAATAAAAATTCTGAATGGCTGAATCGTTCCATTAAAAACAAGTTTAAACAAGAGTCAGTCATAAGCTTTGCAGTACTCCTATACAATCCTTAAATGTTCGCTAGCCAGCAGACTGACTTCAAAATCACCCAAAAAAAATCTGAACGCATTATGCATTTGATAATCTCGTGTCCCATGACTGCTCGCATCCTGCTTGAGTAGCCAGCGATCTGCAGAAAGAATAAAGCTATTCAGCCACGTCAGACAGATAGTAATGGAGATTTGCACTCTCATTGCTTTCTTCCTCATTTCATAACGCAAGCAAAACACAAAAATCTTGCCACACAAAAACTCTAAATACTATAAATGCCTACGCAGCAGGATTAGATTTGGAGTACGTAATACAGATATCTTCTGCTTGATTTACAAGCTCCTGGATGCGACAAAGATTTCCTCAAGGAAATATTCCACCTCTGCGCAAACATTGACAATTCTATTTATAACTCCACCATGATTCCGCGAGACATCGATCTTCCTGGTCAGACCGCCTTCATTCATCACATGCCACCTCTTGAACGCACAATACCTGAACTAGAAAAAAGCAAAAAACTTCAACCTTTCCAAAAATCAGATTATGGGTTTGGAGAAGCAAGGTCTCACTACACTAGCAACTTTGATCTAACCAACAGTTAACATCAGCGCCGCACTTCTCATCTCTCTGCACTCCACCCTCAGAAACAACAAATGTTGATACAATGGCCCAATAAAGACCCATGAAACCACGCATGTGTTTTTGGCGAGTTCTTTTTCTGTCAATCAAGCATACAAACATTCCATAAAACGAATAACCCATCACAAACTTTTACACTCCACTTCTTAGATGCCACAAACATGACATACAAACCTACCTACTACAACACTATTAAAAAATAAAAAATAAAATCAGTACCATCACTAAAGTGTTAAAATACTGCACCAACAGAGATTAAGAACAAACACATGCACCACTAAAGGATATTTAATTGGCAAGCAAAATAGCCAAATTCAGACTTCATGCCGAAAGCAAAGCACGAGCTTGCCACCAAATCGCTTCATGGAACATCCTCAAGCAGACCTGTTTAAAATTACTCGCCTTCGGATATGTCACTGATATTCCGGCAACTCTCAAAGCCACCAAGAAAGAAGACCACATTGTACTCAACTGTTTGAAATACCGCACCAGAGAACCAGTGAGAGCCCCCTGTCACCCAAGGCATCTTCCATAGAAGAGCAAAACTCAAAGAGATTCTACCACCAGTGACAAAAACAGATCCTGGACCCCAGCGACCTCTGGCATAAAAATCCAAACATCTACCCATCTTCGGCAAAGTACCACAGGGACCAATCTCTTTCTGGTAAGCTTCGAACTGTGTACGGAGGGTTTTTGGGTCTTACTGGCTGATAACAGCATGGATATTCATCAGTATGATGTCAATTACTGAATTAAACAGCTACCTCATTCTCATACAGAAGTGGATGTCAAGTGTTTTCCTAAAATGGAACCTACCAAAAACGGAATTACAAACAGAAACTGACAGGCTCAAACCCAAAAATATTTATCCAACATGAAATTTAGCAGATTCAAACCTCAACTTTAGTGAATGCCAAAAAGACTGGATTCACACTGGACACAAACTTTACTCCACCTAAAACACTCTGCCAAGAAAATCTAGACCGCATAAGACCAACCTGTTCCAGAAACCAAATCATTACTTCTCGGATGCACACTTGAGACTTATTGGGCATGCCCTGGTCTTCTCCCACCTGGATGGTGCAATGTCCTTTCTAACAGTATTGTTAGCTGCAGAATGTTCCTTTGAAATGTAAAGTACCTGCCACCATGAAACTCAATGAAACGCGAAAACTGATCGCGTCATAAACCTACCATGAAAAGTCGGGGCTGGTTGACCGCTACATTCCTTCATCTTCAAAACTAGATGCACCACCATACAAAGTTATATAAATTAACACCCAAACACATCTGGTTGAGAAACAAGAGACTTTTGGTGGCCAAGACAAGGAGTCAAGAACTGCTTGTGACACGAAATGCAATCAGGCAGAAAAAAAACACAGAAGTCAAACCATATCCCACTATGTATCACAGATTTAGAATAACATCTTGCTGTGCATGAATCCTCACCCCAACAGTCCAAACAAATCTCACGAGTCACCCCTTCAAGGAGCACTTCAACTTCCAGCAATACAGACGGAACCAGCTCTACCAACGCTGGGCCTGAAAAGACGGCTCCTTACTCACCTTCCACTTACTATTGGACGTGATTACAAACAATTTCCTCACCTGGACCCATTTCCATGAGAAGTAGTTCTGCTGATTCCCAACTAGGTTTGTGTAACAGAAATACCAATAAATACCCACATATGTACCACAGAAAAAGCCAGTGTACCCTCAAAAAGCCAGTGTACCCCGTTTAGTGTGTTGTCAGATTATCTGGAAAAAGAAAGTCCACAACTAAGTTAAAGCCTGATGTTGCGTAAAAATGCTCAGAGAATATTATTTACAATAAAGGACTCCCACCTCTTATCTCTGGGCTATGCTGCCACTGAATATACCCCTATAAGCCAATACACTATCCTGCTTAAGACAAGCTCAAATTTACTTTGTACAAAATAGAGACCTTAAAGGAACTGTGGTAGTCCTTTCATTATAAAGGCAAGGTCTGGTCTAGAAGAGATCAACTAATTGTGGCGTTTGATCTATGTCACTGTGGATCAGTATACTTTTCACACTCAAGTTGCGCCTTTCAAAATGGCAGTAAGAGGGAGCAGTGGATCCGCGCAAGGCATCTTCTTTCAGAACAATGCACCACTGTAAGATGATCACTGACGATTATGAACTTTATGTCCCACTGTGGCCATGCTGGATTCTCGCCAAGACATTCAGACTACAAAATGTGACCACTCACAAGCAGACATGCAAAAGAAACAAGCCTCCTATATTGTCGTGGGGGAGAGCTCTCTATTGAGTCCATTTACTTGAATTAGGTTTCCAACATCGGCTGAATTTCTCAATTTATCGTGAAATTCCTAGCTCCAGATCACCATTCGAGATATCATTTGATTTCACGAACAAGGGATCTCAAACCATATAGTCTCATGAAACTGACAAACAAAACTAAATAGGAAGAACACATTGCAGATGACAGACTCAGTTTATACCAGTAAGAAAAGGACATGCTCTCTTTGGCTACCCCTTGTGGAGGCTAGGTTTGTTACAGCAACACATCATTCTTAAATATGTATACAATTTAAAAAAAATCAATGTTCCTCTTACAGTGATAGAGGGAGTATTTTTCCAGAAACGTTCCTGAATACCACTTATCGACCAGATGGAAATGTGCAAGAGAGAAATAAAATGCTTGCAAGCCTCCGCCCTCCGAGGATCACAAGGATACACTTGTGATTATGCTGTCCATTCTGGTGTGGGCAAGCCATCATGACACATCCAAAATAAACTTTAATCATTGCCTTGAGAAAATATTCCCCAAAGTGCTGGGCATTCTGGGCATTGATGTCATATGAAGACATAACTGATAGTATAAAACGGTGCAAAGGTTTGATTGGCCTGTATGCAGTATCTCACTACACAACTTCTCATTACTGGTCATTCCACAAACTCAGTTTCCACTTTCTCTCCCTTCCAGATTTTTACCTACTGTTCATGGGAGTATATCTAAAATATGTAAAGATGGATCATTTCATCCACTAACAAACATGAGCTAAAAACTAGCCGTCAGGCAAACCAGGAAAGCATAAATAATGACCAAGGCCTTAAAGTTTTGATGTCTTTGATGGTGATGGGCCATCGCCACTTCACAGAAGAAAGACCCTTACAAACTGGGTGAGGAATTCTCCTAACCCAAGAGCTACAAAGCTTTCAAGAAGGCTACATAGAAATGTGAAGAGTGGACAGGCCTAGAGCAGAAGCATGGACTTAGAAGACTTTATTAGTTGAACAGTCGGTATCTGCAGTAAACCCAGGCCTTCTGGTGCTTTTCTTCATGGAAGGGATAGAACATGGTGCCTGTGGTTCTCCATCAGCCATCCACATTTATGTTACGGTTTGGCCCTGGGTAATAAATATTCACGTAGTCCCGCTACGTTTACAGGAGAGGGTCTGATCCTTTCAAATACCAGCCTCTTACGAGGGCACAGTCACACCCCTTTATTTTCTTCGCAGGCAGTGCTTTGAGGGCCTCTTCATCCTTTATAGGTCCTGGAGCTGAAGGATGAGATTCAGGAACCCTCAATCCCCAAGCACATCTGTGATGATGCTATAAAATGGAAAGAGTTATTAATCCGGTCTGTGACCAGACTGCTGACTTCTCCTAGAAGTCATGTTGGAATAGATATACATTTTACTTTATCAGAACAAATTGTTTATTAGAGGAAGGTGCTTGTACGCCTCCTTTCAATGACGAGCAATGGTATCTTCCACTGAGTGAGGTGCAAAGGAGGAGGGCCAACTGCAGATGTGTTCTTCCGCTGGGCACACAAGACTCCAATTTCATAGCGGTGTTCGTTTGACTGCTACGTGCCACTTAGTAAACGGATCTACGCAACTGTTCTGCCAGGGACAGTAATCCCATTCAGTGCAGCAGGTTTTAATCAGCACTTAACTGGTTTTCAGATGGAAACAATTCTGTTTCAATGTTTAATCAGGAACAGAGCAGTATCATTGAACTCAGGCGAGCACTAGTGTCGCTGAGAAGAAACTGTCAAACAAAGAAAAGATCTTAAGATTTTTTTTTTTTAAAAGCTCTTTAGCACAAGTAATGGACAGCAATTCACAGTAATTGGTAATTATTGTTTCCCAAAAGGGCACTTATGTGTGCACAGCATAGAGGCATAGAGTAAGCGTTATCAGAACAAGTTGTATCCTCTCCAAGATGAACATGTGCTATCCTTTCCAAGAACTGCTGTGGTGGTGGTGCTGCCAACTTACCGATGCTTCAAGCCTGGAGGTTTTCACTATCCAGGTCTTGATTTCATCCTCAACCAACGACCATAATCGCTGGGCGTCCAATGACCTCCAAGAGCTGGAGCCCAGCCATGGACACGCCTGCTTGCCTTCATGGACTAGTGTGACAGGGAGAAGATGCCCATGGCTGTGAAAACCCAAATGACTGTTTCCAGACTTTAGCCAAGCTATTCCAAAGGACGTCACATCTACGATAACATGAAGGTAGAACTCTCAAAGCTCAATCTTCGATATGGGCGGTGCATGATGTGAGCCAGTGGTTACAGATGAGGCCTACCTGCACTTATTTTTGGAGACCGGCCCTTCTTTTTGGGGACCGGCACTTATTTTTGGGGACCGGCACTTATTTTGCTTCTTCAGACTTTCACCTTTGGAGAGTGAAAAAACACACGCGGGGGAAAGGAGGGACAGGAAGACTGAATAGCAGTGGACTAGGAAGCAAGCAGGAGCCTGGAAGAGGGAGATAAAGTGCTAAAGTGTTTGGTGGTGGATTATAAAGACATGAGGTTGAATCAAGACTACGCAGTCACGGTACTAAACATGCCAACATTCAATAGTGTCGGCTGCGGGCTTCTGAGCAAAACTAAATTCCAACAGTTATTTTTCTACAAATTAAGCACTGTATAAGAGATGGTTTTTCTGCTGCTCGCAGTTCAAGGCTGGTATTGAAATAGACCTAGTGAGGCCCTCTCCTTCACTGAAGACATTGCATACATGGATTTCACTTCTCCTGGCCCTTCCACAACCTTATTTCATCCTACGCTACTGACATTTTCCGAGGTTTATGTAACTTTGGTTTACTCTGCCACATCGGACTATGATTGCTTGAAGCCTGGGAAGAAGAGATCCAGGGTGAGCAGTACAGAATGGGTGGGTAGAGTGGAGCCACCATTAGTAGTAGCCGGACACAGGCAAGTGGCAGTGGTCGCGGATGAACTATCAAAATCCTTCCTGCACGCATTTTTTGAACGACTGAAAATACAATTTAAAAAAATACTTATATCTTGTTATATCTATTCTGGGGTTTAACAGGGGAGAGCCCAGGGGTCAGCTGTCCTCACTCTCTCATTGCATAAGAAAGCCCGAAAGAACCAGAGCTGGCGAATATATCAACGGGCTATTTCTCGCCTTGTGAGACACAGGTGGTGGAGAGACAGGGACATTGTACACAATGAGGGGGAAAAATGAGGAACAGGGTAAGAACAGCAGAGGGACGAAGTGAGAATGGTGGAACAAAATGGAAACGCAATAAGTGAAGATGGGAGAAGAGACTAGAAAACTTTAAAGGGTAAAAGCCTGAGAGAGAAGCTAGCAGTGATCATTTTATAGAAAGAAGATGAAATACAGGAAGATAAAGCGAAAGGTGGAGAAGCAGAAAGTAAGAAGGGCAATGTCTGATGCTGGAGAGGGAAGACAAAGTAGCAGACATGGAATAAGGCCAAACATTAAGCACTGAGGATAAAAGACTGAAGAGAGAGGAACATATGGTGGTGAGCTGGGGTTTGCAGAGTAGATAAGGAGGGTTGGATGGTGAGGTCAAAAAGTGGAAGCGAGTGAGAGCAATAAAGAGAATTAAGAGATAGAAAAAGACTTGTGAATGAGCCGAATGAGACAGCGAAAAGAGAGTGAGAGTGAGAGAAATAGGAACAAGGAGAAAGCCTCATTATAAGTCTCCTGGTAGAATGATGGTGTAATACTGCAACCGGTAAAGCATTATTGCTGGTTTCAATTATTACAGTAATCACCATTAGAGGTTTTACCGCATCCTGAAAGTTTTCTTTTTCCAGCTCAGAAGGAGACAAAATGTGGAATTACGAATTTGCGCACACATTTCTGAATGTTTCACCGCTTTCTCCGAGTGAGACACTGAACTAGAGAAGTACACATAGACAGAGCGACGTAGGCATGGAGATATATCAATACAGATCACGCAGTCAGACAAGAAATATGTCTCGGTGGCAAGTGAAATATTACATTCGGTGAAGGGTGCATGCTTTCTTAGGTAACCACTGCTCTCCGCAGGACCTCTATGCATCAATGTGATAGCACATCGCCCATAATGCGCACTTTTAGGGATGTGAAGAGCTCCTTTAGTAAGTAAGCAACCATAATATTTATGAACGAAACATTTTGCCCCTTCACGTCATCTCTGCCACATTTTTCTTTTTTTTCTTTTACTTTGTTAATTGGAAAGGTTTCTTTTTTTTTTTTACTTTGTTAATTGGAACCGTTACAGAATGAAGAAGGGTACTAAATGTGTTTATTTTTTATGCGAGAATGAAGCCTTTTCTCCATATGAAGTAGAAATACTGATAAGTTTTGAGCAACATTGATCATGTCTACTGAGTCACTTAAATCGATGTACAGGGAAACGTGTAGTGGCAACTCTACATTCCTCGGTCTAGCTAGGTACACTAAGTAAAGCCAGACCTATAGACATTGCCAATGCTTGTTTAAGTATTTATTTTAAGTCCTAGTTCACGTGAGGCCTTTGCACTAACTGTTCTCAGGCTGTAGCATCAGGACAACGCCCTCTTCACTTGCAAAGCTTTATGCAGCCACTTAAGCAGCTTGTCTCGGTTTTCAAACCGCTGCCAGTGACTTTCATTTTCATGTAATCACTTCGGGATCGGTTGCGCCAATCAGAGTCCGGATTGGCAGCGCGTGCTCTGGCCCGGCCGCAAAGCATTGTGGGAAATGCGGCCTCTGATTAGGGCTATTGACTCAAGCTCGGATAGGTGTGGCCGTGGGGATCCCTAACATGTACCACGTTTGTGACACATTCCCATAACTGGCAAAGCCTCGACACGGGCCCCTGATATCAGATTCCGAGCCCGGCTGCTAAAAATCAAGGGCGTCTTTCTTCTTTTCAGCTTCCGACTCTCAGACTTTAGCCCCTCTCAATCTAAGACAAACAATGACGATTTTTTATTTATTTAATTTAACGGCCGCTGAGCACGAATGGGTCTTTGCGCAGCAAAAGCCGGAAGAAAGGCTCTTCCTAACGTAATTAGCGCTTAGGAATGGAAGAGTCAATTAAGAGGTCGTTCTACCTATAAGCAGGGCCACTAGAATTATGCGGCAAGTGGGCCGAATTATGCGGCAGAGTTGATTAAGTTATGCAGCAAACAAATGAAAATTGAGGCCTAATGGGGCACATGTGATAGTAATACTTCATTATTTTAACACTGGGAGAAGATATAACCGCCTTAAAAGCAAGCAAATGAAAGGTGACAGACAACTTTTGCGGAGGGCCATCTACTGCACGGGAACAAGTGTCACCATATTTTTAGCAGATATGAGCCATTTGAGTTCAAAACAAAAAATATATTTTCTGGTAAAATCTGCAGATTATTCAGCAAATGATAGATTATATGGCAAATCCATAATTATGTGGAAAACGCTGCTGCTGAAGAATAACATAATTCCAGTTGCCTTGCCTGTTAGACTTTTTGTGAGCTGTGCTGCCAGGACTCAGTTAAAATGCATCTCAACTTTTTAAGCACCTATGAATTCCTGTTATTGCACCTTGGGAGTAGGAGCAAAGCCAGTCCCATGGACAGAGACACAACTGGCACTAGTGACTGGGGGGAAGTTCAAATCCAAACTCTTCTCCAGTATTCTAACGAGGAGGGAGGAGCATATAAGCAACATTCCAAACGGTTAACAAGCAACCATCTCTACACACACCTTCCTCCCCTTAACGACACCCCCCAAAAATACTTACAATAACAAAAAAAAGAATGGCTAACTACTATAGAATGTGTTATAGGTCTAACCTAAACCACTACACAAGCCTTCATCTTCTGTGATGCCTTCACAAGACGTCGCACTCTACAGTTTTCCAAATTCTTCCTCTTGGACCTTGGCGAACCACCCATCGGAGCATTTAAAGCTTCAGTGCCAACGTCAGTCAAGATCCTTTCTCTTTCCGATTCACACTCTTATTTACTGACCGCCACCATAACTGAGTCAATGGCTGCCTCTCTAACCACTAAAGAAAAGGTCACTTGGCCAACCTACTCACATGCCACAATTTTCCACCACTACGTTTGGTAGGGTTGATTAGAAAGTACTTTCTATCTCATT
This sequence comes from Lissotriton vulgaris, assembly GCF_964263255.1. NCBI lineage: Eukaryota > Metazoa > Chordata > Amphibia > Caudata > Salamandridae > Lissotriton > Lissotriton vulgaris. The sequence continues at coordinate 106,476,307 of NC_141700.1, forward strand.
TACGAACTGTCACTGCCAAGTTAACACTCACCCAATCCCTCATCTGAAGATGTCATTTTCTCGCTCTGTGCTAACAATAGTAATACTGCACTTTTAGTATATTTTCTCTGATCACTATCTGGCTAAAGATACAGCTGATTTCCAACACAAATTGCTTTCTATAAAGGCTACTCTCATGCTCTTGATTACAAAGAGGTTGCACCTAGTTAGTGTAAGTGCGACCTGATGAGCACAAATCATTTTCTTAATCTCTTCCTCCTAACCCTACTTACCAATGTTGGCTAGTTGTAACACAACCATGAATCCCTAAGAAATCTCCCAACCGTACCGTTACCTAAGGTATGGTAAAGAGAAGTGATGGAATGAGACATCTCATTGTGTGTGAAATAGTTTCCACAGGACCAGACTTGAGGTGGGGACCACTGTTGCTAAAGAAGCATTTAGGGAGAACTTCTTCAATTATCCCTTTACTGAAGAATCCCAAGTCATGGAATTCTGAGGCTTTTTGACATGTAAGGTTTGCTGTGAGCCACCTGCCACTGCTCAGCTAAAATGTACCTCAACTGTAAACTCCTAACACTATCTCCTGCGAATTGTCAAAACATGAGGCTAAGTCAAGAGTGATACATTCAATCAATCTTGCTTTTTAGCCACCAGCAAGCAGCATGCTGGGTTTTGAAGTTTGCTTTTAACATTGTAAAGGTTAAATTCTCATCACAAGCAAAGTGCTAATAGCTAATAAAACAAAAATATTAGAAGGCATAACATGTCATGGGGCCACGTTGCAGGGTTAAAGGCACTCATACCCAGGTTATGTGTTTCCCACTGTCTCATATCAAAAGGAAATCCATAATGCCTGCACTGCAAAGGCTCCGGAATATTAATGACCAACATATGTGTAGCATTTATTCTCCTGCAATCCCCTTGCCATCCTGGCTTTCTTTCCAGCATTGGAGTGGCTCTAATTACCACCTGACCAGGGCACTGACTAGGGCCTTCCCTGAGCTGGGATCTGTGTTTCTGACTTACCTGCATGGTAGGTTTCCTGCTGCCTCCTGAATAAGGTTGTATGTGTTCTTGCCTGAACTGTAGGGTCTCCCATTACTGACTGACCAGACCAAGGACCCCACTTCAGTTAAAATATTAGGATCTGGTACCAATGGTCCAAAATTGCATCTGCTCTGCAGTATCTTCTATTACTCGCTCCACCTGAATCATCACTGTAGATCTTACAGTACAGAAGGCACGACAACAGGAAGCAGGGGTTAAAGAAGGCACCTAAGCATGTTGTGCCTGCAGTAAAAGATAATGAATTAAGAAAATTGTGCTCGCAGACTAAATAACACGCACCGTGTAACAACCGAAGTAAAGGGGACAGTCACCATGGGAGGTGATAAATGAAGAGGAGGCAGTACTAAGGGGGGACTAGCAAGCCTATTTACGAATCAGAAGCCAGCATTTAGGACAGAAAATGACACAAGTCAATGGCAATTATGGGCGGAGTGGGAGGGACTTCTATTCGCTACTCAACTACAAGTCTGGCTCTAGGCTCGACCTAAAAAGAAAATTTAAAAAATTTAAAGCATGGTAGTGTTGTCATGAGGCAGGAGTCACAGACTCAATCTCATTGAAGCCACGTCTAATTACACAAACGCTTTACCATTCAGTAGCCTTCTGATCTGTTCAGGTCCAGTTGAATACCATAACGCTAAGAGTAGTGACTGGGGAATATGGCATCAGCTAGCTAGCTCTTATCTGATTGGAATCTAAAATGTCCACAAACGTTGTTCATCATACAGTCTGCGGTATAAACAAGCACTGCAAAGATTCTGAAAGCGACGTAGTGCACTCCAAAACTCCTAAATAGAACAGCAAAGTAGCACTATGGGGTCTTCTAAAGTTTCTTCACCGCAACTACATTATGAATTGTCTTTTTGCTTCCTGACCAGTGCTTGTGCCAGCTGAATTGCTCAAATCTGCTAGTGATCATAGGCCCACCTTATTGCCTCTGCTGGGGCTCCTTCTACCTCCTGTCCAAGTATCATACTCACATAAACTACACAGTACAAACTTTGTATCTACTAGAGCCCAATTCATAAAGCAGTTATCTGTGAGTAGGTGTGATCCAACCGATCACACAGAACCAGCTCACCAACAAAAGAATTGCATGTTCTAACAAAAAACATCAAAGAACTACTACCAGGCTTGGAATAGCCACCTAAGTGACGCCGGTAGCCTTTATCTGGAACATGCACATTCCAAATTATATCATATTGATACCAAACAACCCATAAGCGATTTCTACGAGTTCTTGCCCAGGGATCAAGCCCCGTTTATAAACAGTAAAAGATCAGGGCCAAGGAATTACTACATCTACCGCAATTCACTAACTAGGACTGACTTTTTCACTTGTTCTATAGAGTCTCCCCTACAGCAATGTCTTTAGTTTCTAACCTCATCAGTAACTTGCAATCTCAAACTGAGTGAGAAAAAGTATTTTTCTCACTCAAGGCTGTCAGCATTAGAGCTCTTTGAACGTTAACCAAAGAACTTCTGAGCCTCCCTGTTTGCTAAAAAAACTCAAAACTCACTTTTCAAGGAGGCCTAATGCACACAACTACACCATACCAGCACCATCTTCTCTGTGTTGTGTTAAATATTAAGGTTGAAATCCACGGTCTGACCAGGTTGATGAAGGACGCTGAAGATTGCCACCGAACTGATAGTCGCCCACGATCTTGTTGATTAACAAAACATCCAAATTCACCTCCGTAATATGCCTTTGGCAGTCAGCATGAGAAACTGGTTGCTAAGTGACATACTAGCACAAAACAACACAGTTATTTATAAATAATAAACCCAACATTTACTGGCAGCTCTAGACTCATGCTTACGTCATACTCTTGTTTCCAGTTGCCCTTAGTAGTGTGGGATGTCTCTTCGCAAGTCTGACATAACAATGGTATACAAGCCACATTTCATTGCCAAACTAACAAAGGACACTTCACACAGTTATACCACAGTCTAACCTCTCATCCTGCTTGGTACCTCATACATTGATTTATTGAACTGTTTCACTCATCCTGTTCTACCGCGATCACAGAACCTTAAGTGTGTCTGAGCGTCCACATTGTGATTTGTCACCCTGCACGACCCGCACCATTTGACCCCACACAGTAGCAGACCACTTCGCCGTGAACAGCCATGCTGCCTGATCCTTACCCTGTCTGCCTCTACCCTACCATCTATCACACTTCTGGTCTTCAATTTTTAGGCACTGACTTTTCGACCAGCCCCTCCACCCCAATCTCCATTCAACATCACATCTACTGTTTTCCAGTGTAAAATAGCATCCATTTAATCCATTATCCAGTTAGACATCAAATATTTGACCTAATTGCCCTATGCAGGGTTCTCCAACATTTTCTATAACAAGAGCTACTTATATTCTGGACACTGGAGGACGGACTAACAAGATAGCCGCACTATGGTGAGGCTCCGTCAGCCCTGGAGAAACTATTAAAAAATCCTGAACCCGTGAGGGACTCTCGCTGTACTCTGCCCCACAACATGGTGGAGGGTAGGTGGGAGCGGTGTTACCCTTCAGTAACGATCCGGAGACAGCAGCGGACCAGCTGGGCGCCCTGCAAATTTGTGGCCTGTGCGGAGCGGCGCTGCTGGCCGAGCCGAGAGCAGGGAGAGTCCGCCGACGACTACGGAGATCGAGGGGCCGCACAAGTGGACTTGTTGTGGCGACCCCAGCACATACCTGCAGGCGACCGAGAGAGGTGACGGAGCCACTATGGGGATCGCGCGACTGAGGGCATCTGCAGGCTGCGTGCAGCCTGGGGAGCCCTTCTGAGAGACGCTGCGCGCGGCCGGAGCCCCTGACCCTCTACGATAACTACGCCATCCTGATGAGCCCTGGCTTGCATCTTATCCCCGAAGTTTACAAGGGAGCCAGGTACTGTGTGAACCCGGTGGGTCTGGGAGACACATGCGGGCTCCGCTGACCTACAAGCAAACGACAGCACGGGGAGCCGCGCAAGCCTGGAAGCGAGCTGAATTCACGCCAGGCCAGGGATCACGGCCTACAGTGACGAACGCTGTGGTGGATCGCACAAGTGCCCCTAACCGCGGCCTGCTAGGGCGAGAGGACGTCCTGCGTGCCCCGTGGGGCTGAAGACTGCAGAGATACGTGGTGATGATGACCTGCAAGGAGGTAGCACCCACCCCGCGTCGCAGAGCTGTGAGCCGGCGGCCCAACATCACGCCTCACCTGGTGCAATGCGGTGAGCCTCACCCGAACAGGGCTCCCCCGGGGCGAACCCGGCTTCCCGGGTGGGGTGTCCCTGAGCGCTTTGTGGATGGTGAGGAGCGCAGCCCAGCCCCAGATTCAAACCCCATCTCGCTCTGCGCTCCACCTGCCTGGCAGGAATTGCAACGCTATACGCAATTAGCGGCCGGGCATCACAGGCGAATAAAAAGCTATTTTGTCTGCATTCCTGGGTCCCCTTCTGCACGCCACTACCGTGCAGAAGCAGCTGCCACGCCCACTAGGACACACACTTCCAAGGGAGTTCCCTTTTCCTCCTATGGTGGGGAATATTTTTCTTACAGAGTTACCTTTCTTCCTCTGTTGTGGGAATGTTAAAGCTGTTGCTTACTGGCAGCCAAGTGACCCACACTAGATTCGTTGCTGCACAGAAAGCCACACAGGTTCTTTTCGTTTTACCGGGAGGGTTTAAGAGGGTGGGGTCTGTACACAGCAAGTTGGGGTCGCCATTGTGGGGGGCTAGTTGGGGTTTCATAGAGGCCATTGCTCGGATTTCAATGGGTATTAGACTACTCATGTACAGACAACACCAAGACATAGAAGCAAGTCTTCTGGACATCTGCCTCTTCTGGACACTTGCAGATGGCAGGTGACAATCGCCGAACTAACACTACTACGCAAGTGGGACTCGTAATTTGGGATGTCAGCTGGCTGGGGGAGCCCAGAAAAAAACTACACCTATTGGCCTACCTGGATAGGCATCATGTAGGCATAGCTATGTTGCAGGAAACTCATACCCTCCCTACACAACAGCCTCAGTTTGCGGCTAGGTGGGCCTCCCAAAGATACTTTTCTTCCTATTCCGCCTACTCGAGAGGCACAGCTATTTTAATTAAATGTACGGTGCCTTACAACGAAGAGAACTCCATACTTGACCCGCAAGGGGGGTTCTGTGGGACCTGGGGCAGGATGACATCAGCATCAGTCACACTAGTATGCAGCTATGGGCCCAATGTGGACGATAAAGATTATTTTATTAAACTTAGGGCTCATATAGTGAGCATAGACTAGACCCACCTCCTATGTGGGGAGATTTTAACCCAACACTACTCCCATCATGCCCTGAACGCTGAGATAGTAAAGTTCAGGATCAGGTGCTTCAAACCCACCCTGGGCAAACAGCACTATAAGGGTGCTCCACTTTATCTGTGGCTATTTCCCACCCCATGCCAAATGGATGAGCGGACTCTTAAGTCTTGTGAAAAAGGGGAGGCTGGGTTGAAGGGGATGATCATGAACAGGTCTAAAAATGTGGGCATGATAACCATTTTCATTACGGCTAATTGGCCCGCTAGGGAAAGCATCAAGGCTATCCACCTAGTGATCAAGTTTATTTTTAATTTTAATTTATTTGAGTTCTATATAGGGCTGGCTAGACCCGGAAGTATCAGAGCGCTTTACAAAGGGTTCCACAAAGTTACAAAATTACATCAGTTACCAGTTACATCAGTTTCTATAAAAACGTTTCAAGGGCGTAAAGACAAGATAAATGGAGCTTAGAAGAGAGGTGGTAGGGTATAGGGGTAGGAGGGAAATAGGGTGGAGGGACGAGGTAGAGTCTGCCCAAAGACCGGCTGGGTAGGTGCCCGCCGAGGGGGAAGTCCACAGCCCATCTCCTTTATAGCTATCAGGTAGCTCCACCGGGCATCGGCCAAATAGCTAGGTCTCAACGGAAAAACATTTAAAAAGCATAGGGGACGAAAAATGGACCATAGAAGGAGAAAGGGGGTAGGGTAAAGGGGTGGGAGGGAGAAAGCGAAGGCAAGACGAAGAATGTCTGCTCAAAGTCCGGCTGGGTAGCTGACGGCCAAGGGGGCCATCTCCTCTATAGCTATTAGGTAGCTCCATCGGGCATCGGCCAAAATACTAGGTCTAGCGCTTAACATAAGGAAACATTGTGTTACAAATTACAAAATTGATCACATTAATTACAAAGTGTTTACAAATTCAATACAGGAGTTATTAGCGACCATGAAAAACAAGATCCACAGAAAAGAGAGGGGGAAAAAAGAAAAAGGCCTGGGAGAGCAGGGAGTCCACGGGAGGGAGTCAGCAGTGGAGAAAGATACGAGACATACGTCCGAGGTCCGTCTGGGTAGGTGTTGGTCATAGCGGTGTGCCAGAGCCTGCCTCCCCTATAGCTGTCTGGGCAGCTCCACCGGGAATCGGTCATACATTTTGGACTCCGCCGTATAAAGGTGAGAATCAGGAAGGGACCAAAAGTCTAGAGTCCAGAGACAGACTGGTGGAGCTGGCGAGGGTGGTAGGATAGGAAGGGGAGTGTAGCTTGGCAGCCATCTTAAGGTCAGGCAAAACGAGTCTGTTGATCTCCAAGACTCTGTGGGTGGTTTGTCTCTAGATCTTAGGATTGTTTCCTCAGCTAAGCCCATCGGACCCCCTTGTCAGATGGGCCATCTTCCCATACCGGTGAAAATACATTGGAGGGCGCCATTTTAGAGTCAGGCTCCAAGTGTTCTGCTTAGAAAGTAAGTGCCACATTTACTGGGGGTTAAATTAGTCGCCAGCAAGATCTCAAACCAGAGTTAAGGTCGTGAAAGGCTGTTTTATGATTGTGATTGCAGAGAAGTTAGACAGGACTTCCTCACAAAGGGTTAAGGCACCATGAGTAGTCCTACTTTACTTTCCATGATCAGGTTCACTTCTGAAAAACAGTTGCAAGGCTGGTCTTACCTCTTCTTTTTGGACTTCATATTATACACTAAAATTCCAGGCCTGTGTGAGAGATAGAATCTTAGTGGGGGAACACAACGCAGCCCACAAAAAGCAGCAATCCCGTAGTTTACTCGTATTAGTCCCTCCTTATCTTTGACTATGGTTATGCCAAGATACCGGACCTTGTCCTCGCACCACTGTAGCGGGTAGTCCATCGGAAAGGAAGTGGTGCACCGAGTGAGAGGCATCACCTGTGACTTGCCCCAGTTTATGGTAATTACCGCGAAGGCCCCAAATGTTGTTCTTTCGCGGATCATGGCGTTCAATCCTTCTTCAGGATTACGCACATAGAGAGTGATGTCATCCGTGTACAGCGAAATTAAGACTGGCCTTGTGGGGTAGTCCAGCGCGTATCTCGTGTGGTGCTGCCAGAGCATGGTGGCCAGGGGCTCCTTTGCTATTGTAAATAGCAGGGGTGATGGGGGACACCCCTACCGCGTGCCTCTGGAAATGCCAAAGGCCGGGGAATGCTCTCCATTCAGGAGCAGGGTGGCACAGGGGCGATGGTACAGCAACTTGATCCACAAAAGGAACCAGGGAAGGAACCCCATAAGCGTCAATACTGCGGATAGATAATCCCATTCCAGGGAATCGGACGCCTTGGTGGCGTCAAGAAATACCGTCGCTGCCTGATCTTCCTGGCCAATCTAATACATAATAGCGAACAGTATCCGAATGTTTTGCGAGGTGGATCGAGCAGGTATGAAGCCCGCTTGGTCTGGCCTGATTAGATTGCCCATCAATAGCGTAAGCCTGTTGGCCAACACCTTTGCCAATATCTTGACATCGCAGTTTATTAGGGACAGCGGCCTATTAGAGTCTGTAGAGATGGGGGTGTTCCCCGGCTTCAACAGCGAAACCAACATCGCCTCTCGCATGGAGGGTGGAAGTGTCCCCGCTAGGCGGCCTCTTCATATACCCATTTGAGGAAGGGGGCAAGCGTATCTATGTAGGTCTTATAAAATTCTGTAGTTAGGCCATCCTTCTCGGCACCTTCCCGCTCCTTATCTGCATGATGGCCCCTCGTATTTCCTCTACCTCAATGTCGGCCGCTAGGAATTCCAGCTGACCCTTACTGAGCCAGGCGGGTTCTATCTGCTGTAAATATTGCACTGTCTCGCCTTGCCCAGTCGCACAAGACGTGTACAGCGATTTGGTAGGGAGTCATAAAAACAGCCATTATGGCCAGAGTATCCGTGTGTACCTCACTCTTCCCATCGCGGATGGCTAAGACATGGTTCGCAGCTTTTGGCGGTCTAATCGTTTCTGCAGGCGCTTTGCTGGGGCGTTCCCCTTCACCATACCGACATGCTATTTGCTGCGAAACAGGCACTCCCTTTCTGCTTTGGCTTGATAGTCCGTAAGTAACTCACGGACCTTGGCCAGTGTGGGGCCCTCGTATGTTGCGTGTGTTTGTTTCCTGCTGCTGAATCTGGCATTCTAGTGTAGCGAGAGTTGCACGGATGTCTTTAAGAATGCCCCCCGTTTTGGCTATACAAAGTCCCCGTCCAGTAACCTTTGGCGCCTCCCAAACGGTGACCAGGGTTGAGCCCCACTCTTTTTAATCTATATGTGGCTCCCCTTGCACAAACAATAAGGAACTGTGGTTTCACCCCAATATCCTACGCCGACGATACCCAAATCGTGGTGTCAATTAGTAGGGATGTTGAAGACACAGCAGAAAAATTTCAACACTGCATGGTACAGATCAGCCAATAGATGAGAATGAACTGCCTAAAACTTAACGGGGACAAGAGTGGGGTTATGATACTTGGAGGGGACACAAATATATGGTCCCCCTCATGGTGGCCAAAAGATCTGGGAAGGTGCCCCGAATCATCAGAAAAGGTGAAAAACCTGGGAATCACTCTAGACACCAATCTCTCATTCGATGCCCAAGCCAGTAAGCTGGCATCATCACTTTGGTACATCCTAAAAATGATCAAAAAAATTCTACCTTACCTACCGCATGATTCGCGCAAGACAGTGGTGACAGCATTGGCCTTATCCAGACTGGACTACGGGAACGGCCTATATGCCGGAGCCAGGAAGAAAATCCTACTCAAACTTCAACGCCTGCAGAATGCAGCAGCGAGGTTGATACTTGGAATACCAAAGTTTGACACAGTCAGCCACAAACTAAAAAACCTGCATTGGCTACCAATTACAAAAAGGATACAATTTAAATCACTATGCCTAGCATACAAGGCAATCAACGGAACCGGATCACAATTTCTAAAATCCCATCTAAAACACTATGAGCCAAATAGACTTCTCAGATCCGGCCAAAAGAAACTCATCAAGGTCCCGAGATTCAGGAGAGCCAACTGGGGCGGAAGAAGCTTCTTGGTACACACAGCAAGAATCTGGAACCAACTACCACTAGACATAAACATCAGCCCATCCTTGAAATCCTTTAGAAAGGAAGTTAAAACTTGGCTTTTCTCTGCACAGCTCTAATCAACATCTTCAAGAGCCAGTGGTACATCTCAGCGCCAAGACGCCTTCGGGCACTCGCGTGCTCTACAAATAGATGAATCAAATCTAAACATTTACATTCACCAGTTGCGAGGCCCAGTAGTAACCATGAATGTCGGGCACCGCTAGGCCTCCCTCGAAGACCCCCTTTTGGAGCTTACACAGAGTGATCTGTGGGCCAGCTCCACTCTATAGTAGGGCACGGAGTTCTGAGTCCCGCTTTCGGAATAAGTAGGTAGGCACCTTGTACGGTGAGTTTGTAACATGTATAGTAGATGTGAAAGAGCCATCATTTTGAACAATGCTGCAACGTCAGAGGAAGGGTGGGCCAGTGTTCTGCATCAGTTATGAGTCTATCTAACTGCCGCCCTAAATTCTGGTTGTAGTACTCGCCTGGGTCTCAGGTGATGTATATCCCTAAGTATTTGAAACCTCTCTCCTGCATGGGTACTGTACACCTCTTTGACATATATTAAACCTCCAGCCAGAACCTCACTATAATGCCCTCTTGTGGTATAGGTTCATTTTTGTTTTGGACCTTTCCCACTATCAATAAATCCACATTTAGACAGGCGTCATTCCTGACAATCATCTGACCCATGACTATGCCAATCTCTGCTATTACCCCCTCCCCTCCATGGAAGGAGCATACACAAAATTATTATTTAGGCCATGGTCACAAGACCAATTTTGAATATAAATTAGGATGAAACGTAGGTTGGAGGGAGTGGGGTGAACTTATCCACTTGTGAGATGTATGCAATTCAATAATTTTCAAGATTAGACCACACTACTAATGTCATTATCAAATCTCTGGTGTTTTGTCTGGAAGAGCCATGTCTTGAGGTTCCTTAGGAAGTCCATGAGGGAGTGGAAGGTTCTGGGGTGTTTGGGAGGTGCCCCAGGTCTTGGCTGCGACTGGTCTTCTACCCCAACTCTCTACACTACCCTGTCTACCCACACCGAAAGGAAAGGGTTGTACATTTGTCATGCTCTCTTAAATCTCCACTGACATGCATGGTTTCTCCACCTCCGATCCCCGGGCCAATTTAAAACTCATAATCGTGAAAAGGATTGGCCTGTTCTCGTTCCCCTTTGCATCCCATTCCCGTCCATCCCTCACGCTGCCACCGCCTCTCACCTGAAAAGGGTTATCCAGCTCACTGGGATCGCTGAAGGGGTTCATGTCTCTCTGAGCCATGGTGGCCCCTGTCACCAGCTCCCCTGGTTTTGCCCCAGGCGCTTTTCGCTTTCCGCTGTCCTAAGCTCCCCCTGCTTGTCTCCCGGCTCTCCCTGACTCCACTCCCCCTCCGCCCCAGTCACGAGGGTCCATTAGGACCCGCCCGCCCATGCCAATCACACCTGCCAAATGGACATCCAATCATAACGCAGAGTATCCCAAGCGAAGGGCGGGGTTGCTATCTAGACCGAGGCTTGTAACGCAGGCAAGCAGAGGTGAAAGCTGTTCTGCGCATGCTCTATTCAAGGATGCCGGAAGTACAGGACTTTTTTTTAATACCGTATTTTGACAGCGGCTCTGCGCTAATAATTGAAATAGAAGAGAGGCTAGGTGTTGGTCACGTGATTAGCGTTTGAGTGGGTAATGCTTGATAAATAACATTTATTACTGGTCTGAAAAATTAATCGTTAGCGGCTGTTCAACTGAGCAAATTTTAAACGATTCAATTATGTTTTTCAGGGCTTGTTTGTGGTCCAGCAACACACTGCAAGAACGTAACTTGATGCCACTAGGAGCTCAAGCCAAGCTACTTCTAACCCCACTTACCATTCTAACCCCCTTATTTATTTATGCGTTTTTATATAGCGCAAAGTTTACCTGATGGTGTCAGTGCGTTTTACAGTAGAACCAATTACATTACATTTGGGAATTTCTTGGCCCTTTGCCTCATAATTTACCCCGTCATCATGTTTTTTTTTAATTTGTAGATTTATATAGCGCAAACTGGTCCCGAAGGTATTGGAGCGCTTTACATGAGCACCAGTTATGCAACACAAGGACACATTCATTTTTAGCTCGAGCCTAGAGCAACGCATGCACTGTTTGCTCGACTTTTAGTATGGGGGTTTTCAAAGTGCTACCCCATGCTTTGGCTGGCATAGCGCTTGCGTTCACGCAAGCGTTCACGCACGCAGCCGCCACCTGTCTTTCACGGGTCATTAAGCGTGTGGACGCTGCAGCTGCTTTCACTTTTGCAGCTGGGCGCCCACTCGCTCCGCCCTGTCCGTGTCCATGTTGAAGACCGCTTGTTTCATTAGCACTGAACCTTTTTGTTTCACCCTTGGTCAGCCAGCGTGTGCTTATTGATTCACTTCAACAATTGAATCTGTCTTTCAGGTATTCACTTTCCACATTTAGACTTCACAGCTGAGATAAAGTCAGATGTACAGTGTTCAATCTGTGCCCATGTCTCTGTGTGAGAGTAGAGTGTGGAGGGCTGTCTTTGTTTAAAAACGCCATTTGTATGTCTACTCTCTTTAGATTTATTTATGTGCAGAATACGAACATACTAGGTCACATAATAAAAATTTATATTATAGGGAGGGAGGAGCTTCGCCGGCGATCAAGATGGCCGCGTGAGCTCGGAGCTCCGAAGACCTCCCGGTCCTCCGTAATAATCCTGCTATCTATCCTGTCCCACGTTGGTGGGAATCGACTGCTGAGTGGGTCCTGATGCGGCGCCCGCTTTCGGAATGAAAATCAGACATTCCTGGACTTAGTTAGCTCGACGAGGCCCGGAGGCTCCTCCCGTGTCATTGCACATCATTGAGGGGTACAGCGGTGCTTCTGCACGGGCGCTTCTTTGTCTGAGCTTAGTTCCACCGGGGAGCAACTCTGATATCTGCATGCCCCGCTACTCGGCCAACGTAACGGACCCTGGTTTTATCATCGTGTGTGTGGCGCGCCTACCAAGAGGATTCTTACCCCTGCTGGCCGTCTGACCCGAGGTACCAACATGGCGGGCAAAGGAGACCTGGACAGAGGCAAGTCCCAGCGGGTCACCAAAAAACCGTCCCAGTCCCAGTCTACTATCCCGGAACGCTTTTCCCAGTCAAGAAGCTCGCCGGCGCAGGCGGGCTGCACTACTGACTCGAAACGGGATGGATCACCGGACGATTCTGCCATAACGCTTCGGGACGTTCTGGGTGCGATCACGGGAGTGCAGACGGAGATGCATGCACTCCGGGAGGAACTGTCCAGTAAGGTCGACTCCCTGAAGATCGATATGAACCTCATCAGGACGGACCTCGGGAAAACCAATGACCGGGTGAAGTCGTTGGATCTCAAGACGACTAGCCTGGTCACTGATGTGTCCGATATCCAGACGGAGGTACGTGGCCTGAAATTGGCGAACGGAATGCTGGCGCGCCGACTGGACGAGTTCGAAGGCCGTGCGCGGCGCCAGAACATCCGCATTACTGGGGTACCGGAGAAGGCCGAGGAGGACTCGGCTGAACTTTTCGTGGAGGAGCTGGTGCTTAAGAACTTAGCGCCGGGGGGCCTGAGTAAGTTCTTCTCGGTGGAACGGGCACACAGGATACCGGGGGGACCACCCAAGTCTGGCACTTTCCCTCGCCCTATCATCGCACGGCTCTTTAACTTCAGGGACAGAGACGCTATCCTGCAGGCGTCAAGAGCCGCGGGTCCTTTGCGATTCCAGAACTCAGACGTGAACTTTTTTCCGGATTTCACCCAGGCGGTACAAAAACAGCGTCAGAGCTTTACCGGGGTGAAACGAAGACTGAGAGAACTGGGCCTGCGGTACTCCATGCTCTACCCTGCCAAGCTCCGCATCGAGCGGGACCACCGGACTTTGTTTTTTGACTATCCAGACGAGGTGGGGCACTGGCTGGATACCCTGCCACAGGAGCGACGCGAACCGGCTGACCAGACGGAGGATTCCACCGGGGGCGCGGAAGCGCAGGAATGAATATTTGTTGTTTGACGTTCTGTGAGCTGGATAGCCGTATGGGACTTTCACTTCAGACACTGCTGCTATGGTTTGACTCGTTTTGTCAATAATATGGGGGATGACGGGGGGTGATAGGATGTCTCCTTTCTCCTCTGTGGGCTTTTTGTAGGTTAGTTAAGGGGCGACAGGCACACTGCTAGTTGGGGTGGATTTTAGTCTTATGCAGGGGTGCAGGGTGGTGGGTAGTTGGGGTGTGTTTTTTCTACTTCTTTTCTTGTCTTATTCCTTGTCCTGGCTGAGGTCTTATTGTACTACTATGTTATTGCTGTGGGCGCCATTGCGGGCATGGGTGGGGGGGAGGGGGCGGAACGTCCCTGATGATGGGGGGTAGAACTCTTAACTTGTTAAGCTGGAATGTAAACGGGTTGGGGGACCGTATTAAAAGGGGTGTGGTGTTGCAAATGCTCAAACGTTGTTCACCAGATGTGGTTTTCCTGCAGGAGACCCACCTAGTGGGGCACACTTGTAAAGCTCTGACCAGACGTGGTTTCAAAATGGTGGCACACTCAGGGTTCTCTTCGGGATCACGAGGGGTGGGCATCATGGTGCGCATGTCCCTCCCGCTGGAGGTGGAGTCGGTGCTTGCGGATGAGAGGGGCAGATATGTTGCTGTGGTGGGCAAATGGGAGGGCTGCACGCTAGTTTTAGTTTCGGTTTATGTTCCCCGGGGCTACAAGAGACTACTTTCAGGGATCTAGCTGGCGCCATTTTGGGTCTCCCTGAGGGGCTGCTGCTTGTGGGTGGTGACTTTAATTTTGTCATTTCCGGGGACCTGGACCGCTTCCCATCCAGAGATCTGCGTCCTTCCCAGTCCTGGCTGTCTGACTTCTTAGATTCCATGGGGATGGTTGACTGCTGGCGTCTGTTGCACCCCTCCCAGAGACAGTACACGTTCCTCTCCGGCGCCCATGGTAGCCTTTCTAGACTGGATTACGTCCTCACTCCGGCTGCCCAGGCGCAGTCCGTGTCCACTGCGCGTCTCCTGGCTAGGGGCATTTCGGATCACTCCCCGGTTTGGGTCTCCTTTGACTTTCGAACCCCCGTGTCCTCGCGGGTGGCTCCCATCAACCCTTGGTATTTTCGCGACCCGAAGACCAGGTCGCTCCTGGCTAAAGCTATGGATCGGTACTTCGTCGAGAATACAGGATCGGTTGCCTCGTCTGTTTCCCTTTGGGAGGCCTTCAAAACTGTGCTTCGCGGCGAGGCCTTCTCCCTGATTGCGGAGGTCCGCCGGCGGCGGGACGAGGACGTAGTTCGATTGGAATCTGACATTGCTGCACTAAACTCCCAGCTGGAGCTGGGCCCGTCTCCCGAGCTACTCCACGCTCTCTCCCTCAAACAGTCTGAGCTTCGGGCGACCGCCACTGACGCGGCGAAAGCCCTGAGCAGGGAACAGCAAGGCAGAATTTATGACGCGGGTGACAAGGCTGGCAAGCTCCTGGCGTGGCTAGATAGAAGGGAACTCGCGTCTCGGGTGGTCCCGGAGCTGACCAGTGCGGAGGGCCTGTCCCTCACGGACCCGGCGGCTATAGTTGGGTCCTTCGCGGACTACTTTGGGGAGGTTTACGCCTCGGCGGACCCTCTCCCGGAGTCTGCGTCGGCATCCTTCCTGGAGGACATTGAGCTTCCCTGCCTCTCGGACCTCGAGCGCGACGATATGGATAGGGACCTAACGGTGGATGAGACGGCCTTGGCTATTAAATCATTACGCTCGGGCAAAGCGCCGGGGCCAAACGGCATCCCGGTTGAGCTCTACAAACTCAGGGCCGACGCACTTGCGACACCTCTGTTAAACATGTTCCTTGAGGCCCGCGAGGTGGGAGAACTCCCCCCCGACCAGCGGCTGGCCACCATTGTGGTGATACATAAGGAGGGGAAGCCTCGCGATCTTTGTCGATCCTACCGACCTATCTCCCTCTTAAACGCCGAACCCAAAATTCTGGCCAAACTATTGGCTAATCGGTTGGTGGGAGTGATCTCGGACCTGGTACACCCGGACCAGTCCGGTTTCATCCCGCATCGGAATACGGCGCTCAATCTGAGACGGCTTCACGCAGTAATGGCGCGTGTCCATCTGCTCCGAGAACCCGCTGTCCTCGCCTCCCTCGACGCCACTATGGCATTTGACTCGTTGGAGTGGAACTACCTGTGGGCAGTTCTGGCCAAGTTGGGGTTTGGCCCCGCTTTCATCGGCTGGGTCCGGCTGCTGTACTCCGCTCCAATGGCCAATGTGACGGTCAATGGTCGGTTGTCTGCCTCCTTTGCGCTGCACAGGGGCACTAGGCAAGGCTGCCCGCTTTCCCCGCTCCTATTTGCCTTAGCGCTTGAGCCACTGGCGGCCTGGATTAGAACGCACCCCGATATCTCTGGGATACCGTGGTCCCCGGGTTTCGAGGACCGGATATCGCTCTATGCGGACGACATCCTTCTGTACCTCTCCTCTCCATGCCACTCGCTCATAATGGCCTTTGAACTCTTGCGGACCTTCGGGACCCACTCGGGCCTGGCGATCAATTGGTCTAAATCCTCATTGTACGTACTGTCCGGAGACACGCCGCGCCTCCCCCGTGGGTGCTCAATTCAGGTGGCCCAGCAGGGCTTTCGGTACTTGGGCATCTACGTGTCGCGGGACTCCCGAGCCCGGTACTCGCACAACCTCCTCCCGCCATTGGAGCGATTGCGCCGGGACGTCGAAGGCTGGAAGAAGTTGCCGATCTCCCTGATGGGTAGAGCCGCGCTTTTTAAGATGATGGCGCTGCCTCGCTTCTTATATGCCCTGCAGAATACACAGGATCCCGTACCGGCGAAATACTTTACTGATATCGAATCACTGCAGCGGGCGTTGCTGTGGGATGGTAGGCCGAGAATCTCGTTGGCTAAGTTGACTATACCAAGTTATGACGGGGGCATTGCCCTACCTGACGTGAGGCGCTACTATTGGGCGTCCCAGCTGGCGGCAATCAATCATGGCCTCTATGGCCCGGCGGTCAACCCGGGCTATGCTATGGATCGGTGGCTAGTGGGAGATGGGAATTATTATAGAGCGTTGTACTCCGGGTCCCTGGATCGGAAACTGACAGGTCCCACTATGACGATGGTGCGTATATGGCGCACAATTACTAAAACTCTGGGCTGGCATAATAAGGTTACTATGGCCACCCCGCTGTTTGATTCGGATATACTGGGGAAGCTGTGGCATACTAAGGGCTTCGACAGGTGGGACACCATCGGGATTTCCAAGGTGGGGGACATGGTGGCCAGAGGACGGGTCAAGTCGTTTGAAGTGCTGCAGTCTGAACACCAACTGGCGGCGACGGAATTCTTCCGACACGCCCAGCTTAGTCATGCCCTCTCTCCCTATGTAGTGGAAGGGGAGCCTATCCCTGAATCATCCCCCCTGGAGGATCGGGTGCTGGACGGCCATATGCCGGACAGCGCTATCTCCCTAACGTATAAAAAACTTATTAATGTACGAGTGGACTTGCTGGTGCGACTGAGAGAGCTGTGGGTGCATGACGGTATAGAGGTGGATGACGAGGAGTGGCAATCGGCGATCTCCTCCCCTAGGGAGGTGGCAATATCTGCACGGCTCCGCCTGGTGCAGCTGAAGATACTGCACAGAGTGTATGTCACCGGCCCAAGACTTCTACGTATGGGGCTTTCTATGGACGGCATGTGCCGGCGGGGGTGTGGTATGCTTGGGACCTTCCTGCACATCATATGGGAGTGTCCGGATGTGGCCCGTTATTGGAAACGTGTGCATGAGGTTATGGAAGAAGTGACTGGTGTGGCCCTGCCGGCAGAGGCCCGGAGATGCCTCCTTAACATCTGGGGCCCGACCGACTACAATGTCGCACAGACCCGCTGGGTCACCCTGGGCAATATGGTGGCTAAGAGAGACATTGCCCAGAAAAGGGGTGTGCCTGCCCCTCCCTCGCTCAGCCTATGGGAAACTAACATGGACTGGTGCATGCTGCGTGAAAAGACGGTGTATGTAGCCAGGGGTAAACCTAAAATGTGGAGATCTGTTTGGGGTGCCTGGAACACTCATAGAGGTGATATTTGCGACCCCCCCGTTGAACTTGATCCCGAGATCCAGCTTTCCCCGTAGCGCCCCCTGCCTGTGGCTCCAGATTGTATATCCTGCGGTACTACTTCCCGCATGCCTCATTGTTGTCATTGTCAGTGTGTTACCTTGGGTGTGCAGCCCCCGACCTCCTGCCGCCACGCAAGTCCGCTGAATCTGTATTGTCCTCAGCCTACCCTCTCTTCCCCTCTTTTTCTCCTGTGCCTCTTGCACACTTTTTTTTCTTGGCCTTCTGGCCCCCCTTTTATCTTATGGTTTATTAGTTTCAGCTTTGATGTTATTTTAAAAATTAAACCTGATTGCTCCTGCTTCCGATATGGTACATGACCTATCCTATTGCATTAATGCTGCCTGGCCTCCGGGATGTATGGCTGAATAGCGGTGTACTTTTTTCCTATAAATAAAGGTTTTCCCAAAAAAAAAAAAAAAAAAAAAAATTTATATTATAGCTTCTAATATGCCTCCGCATGAATGTGGGTTGAGAGAAAGCAGGGATTTCTTAAGACTTTATTTAGAATTTATGGCAAGTAGAGCTATTTATACTTGTAAATTCTGATTGTGAATGTTAACACACGAGTGTTTTGTGCGTAAGTTTCCATACATGGGAATTTCTATGAATAAATCAGAATGCCCATCAGTGCCCATATACGGTAAAGCACAGTGGCAAACTAGAAAAGTCTGCTTACAAAAAAAAATGACTGCACGGTACAGATTTTGCACATTGGTCGCAATGGCGAAAAATCACAGACCTGAAAGCAGTCACCCGTGGAACATAAGTAGTCATAACCCACAGCCAGGGGTTGTTCCTCTGTAAATGCAGCTAACAAGCTAGCATGGCCCAGAGGCATAGTCCCCTGACATGTGCCACGACCTGAACAGGAAGTGTGGGTGGAAATAAACCATAGTATCAAACGTGGTGGAACATTACGAACAGCAGAACAATGGCTCCACCTTATAACTCATCTTGCTGGGCATGGAGCTGCAAGCAGTGGCTGAGGTGCAAATGTAGTAGGATGAGAAAATATGTATGATGGAGTCCAAGATCACAAGGGTGCACATGGCAGCTCCATCGTCCGTGTTAGGTCTTGGCACACATTTTCAACAAGGTCTTGAGCAAGCTAGGCCACATCATGTCACCCCAGATGCTACATGGATCGGCATCGCTTTATCTACAGCCAAGCTGGCCAAAAATCATTCAGTTCAAAGTCTCTGTGCCCTGTCTCTCTCTCCGTATGTTCTTGTTTTTATGTCTGAGTACCACTATTCTGGTCTTCCCATTCATGTGACCCCATGATGTTACCTGCATCTACGTATGCCTGTCTTTCTGTATCCATAACTCCTGTTTTCCTGTCCGGTGTCCATGTCTCGGTCTACCCACCCTGCCTCTATGTCCATGTCCCCCTGAATCCTTGGCTCATGTTCCCTTTCTTGCCCCGTATTGTACCACCTCATTGAGCATCGTGTATACCAGTAGCAGACCCACTTGGACCAAGGATATTTTTCACAGGTTTGGTTGCAAACCAAGTAAGCCTAATTTGCATGTTATTTGCACACACATGCAGGGCCAAACAGTGCCTTTGCACATGAATACGATCAATGTGTGTGTTACGAATATGTAAAAACATGTTACTGTGCTTGGTTTTAATTTTCCTATTATCCTTCTCAAGACAGTCATTGTATAGTTCTGATTCCCTTTTCTAGGTGTCCAATTCCTTGGTGTAAATACATTCTAGACGATTTGTTTTCATTATTTTGAAGCTTTTTATTACACAGTTATTCACAAATAACATATCTGCAAGACATCCTTTCCATTATACGGGTAATAAAAACCTTTTTAATTGAAGTCCAACACCTGTTACTCCCCACATAAGGCCTGCCAGACAGGGGCTTTATCCAAGGATAAAAATGTGCATATGCTTTATGAAGTTTTACATTCTTCACAGACTATTTCACCTCTTGTGAGACTTGGTGCTCTTGAAAGAAATGTAGATTTTAGAGATGCCCTTTAGTCCCTTTTAAAAACAATGTATTATTTTAGTGTGTTAAAAATAAAAATAAACAAGCATTGGCATAGCCAATAGGTCTCGTTTTTGGGACCTTATAAGTATTTAGTTATGCAGCACAAAATCCTTGGTGCAACAACATTAACTGGTGCATGGCTAAACACGTATAAGGTCCGAAAGGCGAGACCTATTGGCTATGCCAATGCTTGTTTTGGAAGGCACGGGGAGATTACGTGATTTGCCCAGAATCACAGGATGTGGAGTTGACCCCGAGGCTTGAACCTTGGTTTCCCAGCTCCAAAGTCGGCAGTCTGGCTGTAAAACCACATCCTCTCCCCGAGAGTGGTGTTTTTGTTCCAAGTAGGCACTACAACATCCTGTTCTTTTCAATAAATATGTTGAACGAATATATTGGATTAAATGTCTTGGGTATGGAGTACCATTTTGTCAAGGTGACCCCACATAGCACTCGACATGGGGTAGGTACTAACATAAATATCTTTATTATTCTGAGCTGCAGCATGGCATCTGCGTACATAATGTAGTTATGGAAACAATTCATCCAATTGTTCCAGTTTTATGCAAAAACGCTACATGCACGAAATAAGGAAAAATGGGCCATTATTGTAATTGTTATAACATTTTTATAGTACTTACTACCCCTGACGAGGCAGTCAAAATGCTTTTCAGCAAGTAGCACTCTACTCCCGAAACCAAAAAGGAGTAGTGGTGACTTAGTATTGGGGTATATGAAATAGATTTGAGCGGTGGACTTGAGTTTGTTATTTGGATTGAAAAATGATAACGTAGGGATAGAAGAGAGAAGGGTTTGCATTTATATAGCGCTTGCTATCCCTGATGAGGCGTTGAAGCACTTTTCAGCGAGTAGCATCCTACTCTGGAACCCAAAAAGGATTAGAGGTGAATTAGTATAGGAAAATAGGACATTGATTTGAGTGATGGGCATGTAAGTGTTATTTGGATTGAAAAAGGATAGTGGAGGGGTAGAAGGGTTTGCATTAATATAGTGCTTGTTACCCATGATGAGGCATCAAACTGGTTTTTGGTGAGTGGCACGCTACTCTGGAATCTAAAAACAGCACTAGGGGTAAATTTACATAGGAAAAATATGAAATTAATTTGAGCTGTGGACATTTGAGTCTGTTAGTTGGAGTGACAAGGATATTGTGGGGATAGAAGAGGAAAGGGTCTTGAAAGTGTTTATTTGGAGATCATAGCAGTAGGAGGAGGTTTAGGATGAGTAAAGGGAAGGTGGAGGGGAGATCTGAATAGTAAAAGCGGTTTGAGATGATGCAAGGAGGGGTAGAAAAGGGGCGAGTCTAGAAAGGGTTATTTTTGGGGTCATAGTAGAAGAATGGGGTTTGGGATGAGTCAGAGAGTGTAGGTAGAGGATATATTGAGAGAGGTATAGGGTGAGAAAAAGGGTAGTACATTGGAGAGAGTAGTAGAATGAGGTTTGGGATGAGTCGGAGAATGGAGGTATAGGATATATTGAGAGAGGTTTAGGGTGATATCTAGGGTAGTGCATGTCATCTCTGAAAGTAGAAACACCCCTCAAACTCCTGCCCCACCCCCAGTAAGGTAAGAGCAATGTTCAAGGCTGAGAGCCCTCACTTTCAACATTAGGAAGGTAGAAAAAACAACACAATTGACAGTAGACAGGTTAATCTCTGTTCAGTAAAATGAATTACACAGAGTGTATTTTTCTGCTGTGCAGGTGGGTTCATATTAGATTTTAATAAGAAGCAATGTAAAAACAGCATTAGAAAGTTGATCAGTTGGCATTGAGGGAGAGCTTTGGAGATATTGAACATTGATCCTTACCAGCTGTGTAATTCTCACTTAAAACCATGCAGACAATCTCCAGAGCCACTGGCTGTCACCAGAAAAGGAGACTTTTCTTCTTCAAGACTGGAATTATGCCAGGGTTTGTCGTTTGTCGTAGTATTGGATTCACAATTTTGAATGTGTTACTGAAAGTGTGAGGAAGTAATTTTGGCTGTAAGGGTGGCCGGTGGTCTTGATGTATGTGGTTACATGGTCAAGAAGATTCAGTTTCATGATAGAGTGTTGGCTAGGTGTACATTGCAAAACAGAGTGATAACCTAGCGTCAGCCTGAGCAGATGGGAATTATGATGAATTACAACTCGCAAGAACACGTCCTTCTAGTGTCTAACTGTGATGAGGAAATAGACATAGTCCGTGATATCTAAGATGTTTTTAGAATAAAACTAGGATTACTAAAGTGGTTTGGGCACAAAGTATTCCTTAAGAAGAGTGCTCTGCAAAGTGTGCACAGGGTTGGAAAAGTCCCTAACACGATGATCCACTCAAGGATGAGTTACAGAAGCTGCTAAAACAGGGTGTTAGGGAGGAAATTGCGTCCTTTGAGTGGGTCGCTCCAGTTGTATCAGAACCTAAGGAAGGAGGGAAAAAAAGAAGTATGTGTGTTGACCTTCAAGACTCGAACAAACACCTTTGAGTGGACGATCAGGTACGCACTAATATATCACAGGTTCTGAAGGGGGAACGTCCTTTACAAATGAACTTTTACAACTAAGCACCGTTACGAAGCAGGTTTAACAACGAAAGTCATTACAACAACTTTCGCTGGAGGGCGCTCTAGGATAGGTAATAGTTTAATTTACTATCCAACACCTTCCCTACTATCCACGGGGACTGGAGTTGGAATAGTAAATTAAACTATTCACTATCCAGCGCCCCCCAACGCAAGTCATTGTAACGACTTGCGTTGTAAAACCTGCGTCGTAACGGTACGCGTTGTAAAAGCACGCGTTGTACTGTCATACATCCCATGTTACCTCCTTTGTCATGTCCCCAGGAGCATACAGGGTAATTCGTATGCTCTTTGGTTTATCATCTGCTGCTACATGTTTCCAAAAGGTGATAAGATGGTGTTTGAGGCAATACCTCATGTCTTCTTTTTTCAAGGCCATATCCTGGTGCCAGGAAAAACAGGGACGATCAAGATAGGATTTTGTGATTTGTTATGCAAAGACTACAGCATTTTGGCATTGGGCAAAACATGAAAAATGGAGTTCAGAGTAACCTCTTTGATTCATTTGGGCCACACCATATCTGGTGACGGGATTAGTCCAAAATGAGAATTGGAAAAGGCATTGTGGGATGCACCCGCAAATGAGAATCAGGATCAAGTATGATCGTTCCTTGGTTTAGTAGAATTGTGCTCGAAATTTAATGGCAACTTTGTGAGTGTGATACAGCCATTAAGACTATTGCTCAAAGGAGTCAAATTCAAGTGGTTAGAGGGGTGTGGGAAAGCCTTCAAGTCTGTCAAAGTCTGCATCGGTGCTCCAACTACTCTTGGGCACTTTGATATGTGTAAGAAGAACATTGTGTCTACTGAATCCAGGCATTATGGTTGTGATTTCATGCTTTCACAGATAGTAGATGGGGAAGATATAGGGGTAGCATTCACTTCAAGTTCAGTTATAGGGGCTGAAGAATACTACTCTGAAAATTGAACAAGAGGCAGTGGCAGTAGCGTGGGCAATTCACCACTTCAAATCTTTCTTTTCATTAGAGGTTTACCGTCTACAGTGAGATCAGACCATCAGTCTCTTGTTCATATATATTCTTGTAAGAGTAGTAAAAATTCAACCCTGAGGATGAGATGGTGTTTGGAGGGTTTGTTAGATAGAAAATGTATGTAGATAACATATCAGGATGTAACAATCACGCTGCTGACTTTCTGGCATGCTTGCTAATTGAGAATATTGAGTAGGTTGTAGAATCTTTGGTAGTTAACTAGGTGAGAGAAAATACTGTAAACACAGAGAAGTGACTACAAGACAGGGGCAGTGATGAGGTATTCAAGGTGATCAGTGAGTTTGTTATCAAGGGGTGGGATGAAATTGTAAGCCTTCCTAGTTTCCTGAAAGGATACTGGAATGTACTTGAAGAACTGTGCCTCTTTGATGGGAAGCTCTTAAAAGGCATTCATTGAGAGAATGGGTAATGTCTGGCCCATGACGGACACTTGGGACTGAGCCTAATGAAGGCCAGGGTGCGAGAACTTTACCAGGATGTCTCCGGGCACAAGATTTGTGCTTAATAAATTCCTCATTCATTCATACAGGCAGTCTGTTCAGGATTGACAAACCAAAGAGGTTGTGAAAGACTGATGACTGTTTGCTGAAAGCAACAACTGCAAGACAACTCATTTTGCTGCTCTGGCTCCAGTTGAAGTTCCCCTTGAACCCAGTACAACATTGGATTGTGAGATTATTGGTCCATTCAAGCTCTTAATTCAAAGGGAACTTTATGTGATAATTCTTGTTGATTATACCTCTCGATGGGTGGTGACATTGTGCGAGCAATTGAGGTTTTGAAGAATTCATTTGCTTCTGAAGGAATTCCTAAATTAATTGTCACTGACAATGGTGTCCAGTTGGTTTCTCAAGAGATATGAGAGTTTCTGAGTTGGATGTCCCTTGAGCACCTTAAAACAGCTCTTTCCTCCCATCAAGCTAATGGTTTAGTGGAGTGTATGAGCTTGGTGGTTCAGACAGCAGTTGACACCAAGATTCCTCTCAAAGATGTGTTGCATGAAACGTGGAAGGCTCATTGCAAATCCCCCAATGGAGTGGCCTTAAAATCTCCTTTCTTCACCTTGAAAGGTAGCATGCCTTATTCCAAATGTAATTCTGCTTGGTTAGCAACATGGAAAAGAAATGGGGGGCGTTGGTTTAGATGGGAGCGTTATCACTGCTAAAAGGACGGAACACAAGAAGCGATACAGGGCTAGATTTGATGTTAAGTATTGTGTGAAGCGTGTGTTGTGGAACATGGATGATTCTGCTGCTTTTGAAAAGATCAAAGGTTCATTATGAAGAGTGAGATTAATTTCAAGGGTCCATTTTCCATTAGTTAAGTGAAAAGGAATGTTTTGGATTCCTGGGATGTGTGGAACATGTCCAGATTGGTCAGATCGAAATCAATTCTGTGTTCCAATTTTGGCACTGAGGAAGTCACACATTCTCATGTTGCTAAAGAAGGTCTCCACACTGACCTTTCTATGTTAAATGCCTCTGCACTGAGGAGTGCTTCCTTTGTTTTCCTGCCTATTGTTTCTTGCTCTGTGTTGGGTGGCGGGTGTTATGACCAATCTCCCAGCAAGCTTCAAGCGTGATCTTTCTTTATCACCTAGTTAGCACAAAACCTGTGCATACCACACTTTACTGGACTGTTGCGAATTGGTGGTTTCTTCTGTTGCATCATAAAAGACAATAAATGTCTGAGCTGCGACCGACTTGTGATTGGGGCACAGTCCCATCACAAGACCTAGTGGCCCTGGTTATTTGAAGTGACATTTTTAGTGTGGGCATGAAAATCAACAATGCCCTTAGCCTGAGTTCAAAACCAAAATGGGCTACAAATTCACAAACTTGTTCTCCATTGGATTGGGGGAGGATGTGACCTAATGGTTAGAGCGCTAGACCTCTAAGCTGGGGAACTAGGTTTGAGTCTCGGCATGGATGCTCAACATCCTGTGATTCTGCGCAAATCACTAAATCGCCCGTGCCTAACAAAAATTAATCTGTTGCTCTGTAATGCAACTGGTGCTCATGTAAAGTGCTCTTATACCTTCTGGTCTTAGTCACACTATATAAATCTCCCAAAAATAAAATAAATTCAAAAATGGGGACCCATTGTCTGTTTTGACCACAGAGGATATGCCAAAGGTGTCAAAGATCTTATCCAGCGTTACTATGACAATGGCAACTTAGGTGCTAGGAAAGGCCATCCTCTAGGGAAAAGGTGAGCATTCATCAATTACAACCAATAGATGTTGTCAGGTGGCAATGAATCAAACAATCAAGTGCAACATCTTCCCAAGTATTGAGAGGCAGGTTTGATAATAGCGGAAGCTCCAGAGCTTTGTCTTTTTTTCCTAATGCCTGACAGACATGGCGCTCCCCCATCAACCTTTCCACAAAGTTGTAAAGTTAAGGAAGTTAGACATTCTGAGGTAATAGGAGCTTCATGGCAAAGATACCTTTTTGTCCCTTGCGTGCCACATGACTTTGTAACGAATAAGGGCGAGCAACTAAATACATCGACATATGAGTCTGGTACGTTTTTCACCTGTTCACTGTCAATATGTCTGAAATCGTTGAGGTTTTTGGCCGGCTGCCTATGTGCAGCCAGTATGCGTAGTCCAGATATCTCCATCTCTGTGTTTCAAAGAGGTCAGATATTGGCTACAATACAGGATCATTTGTTATGCTTGTATATTGGTTATCTTGCACAAAGCACAAGGGAATGCTTTTTTGATGATGTAGCAAAGCTACTCTTCAGCCACAGATGGTTTTGTTTCACAGGAGCAAGTCGAACCCTTAGCACACAATTACTTGTGTTCCTGTCTTTGCCCGGCTGATGTACGATTTGAAACATATAATCTTTCAGTCGGAGTCCTCTGTCAATTGTTTGGGACATTGTTACTTTGGGTTTTCTGAACATAGTGAGCAATGCTTGATGCTCATTTATGACATTGAATGTTTTGCTGAAGTCAAAGAGATGAAAGTGTTCATGTGCCTTCTTTCTCTGCTTCAGAGCGGGCTTATTCAGAACTTGTGAGACTTTGGCTAGTGTATGTTATGATGCGACACAGGGCCTCAGGTTCAGTGCCCCCTGGAACTACAATGGCGCCTAAGTCAACGTGACACATCTACCAAAATATCTTTGCTAAGACCCGGCTCAAATTATGCAAGATCATCAGCAGCAGTGTTTCTGTTGTGAATTTGTTAAAGTGCTTTTTGACAGACCACTTAAGAGGTTCTCCTTTCATTGTGAAGTCTATCAGAGGGGTGCTAGCTGGGGCAAAGTCAAAGTCGCATTGAGAACAGCCGCTATCCAAGCAGAGGAAGGAGCAAAGAGCAGGGTTTGAGTTGGATTTTGTAAGGATCTGGCCACATGATATCCCATGATTAGATGTGACCAGAGAATTTGAGAGATGTTTTTCCTTTGTCTTTGTACAGTGTCAGATTTGCTTCGTGTAGCGCCTGGCATACTTTAACAAGTGTCTCCTCATGTTCCTTCTGGGATGCTCTAAAAGCAAGGATGCCATCCCTATAATTTAGCCAATTTGGAATGCCCTGCATGCCATGGGAAATGTCCTCTTTAAATAATTCAGTGGCAGAGGAAATAATGAAACTGTGCTGTTTGTGTCTGAAAAGGTTACCATAACTTTCATGGTGAAGTTATAGCATGTCCTGAACGTGACAAGTCACGCGCCTCTCATGCTGGATGACCAGATCTTGCAGCACATTTCACATAGATGCTTATTTGGCCCGCAGCATGGCTTTTGGTGACAGGAAGAGTAGGGAATACTAATGGTGAAGGCATGGGGCCATCCATGGTTCAGTAATGTCTTGTTTCAGCAGGTTGTATATTTCATCTTTCACTTGTTTTTTAATGTTGAAATGTATGCAGCAAAAATACTGTGCAACATGTAATCATTTTTCAGTCGAGCCTAGAGGCAGCGCACATGCACTGCTCGCTCTGCGGGGCATGCAGTAGTCGAGTATGCTGTGTAAGCCTCGCCTTCTCTCCGCCCATATTTTTGATTGGCTAGTGTCATTGTCCTTGATAAATGCTGGCTTCTGATTCATTATGAGGCTTCTTAGTCCCCCCTTGTAACTGCCCTGTCTCCACTTGTGACCGCCCATGACGACTGAATCTTTTTCTTGGCTCTGTACATGGTCGGCTTTATCTAGGGGGTGAGCACTATTTTGTTTATGGGCACTTATGGAGACAATTGCGGCTGCTATTTTTTTTGTATTTGAATCATGAGGGCGGTGCCCGCCTTAGGGATACCGCGCTCAGTTTATTTATTTTAATTTATTACTGAGCGCGGCGTCCACTTCTGTTTAATTTTTTGTTTTACTTTTATAGTGAGCATGGTGCCCGCTTCAGGGACACCACTCTGTGTTTGTTAGGTTTTTTTAAACTGTAAAACTGAGCGCGGCGCCGCTTCAAGGACAACGCGCTCAGTTTCTTTCTTTCTTTTTTTAGTTTACCACTGAGCGGCGGCGCCCGCTTTAAGGACACCGCTGTCAGTGTTAAAGTTATAAAAAATGAAACCGAGCGTGTTGTCCTTGAAGCGGCGCCACACTCAGTTTTAAACCTAAACAAGTATTTGCAATGTATTAGGTCTCGAATTTACGCGAGTTTAAGGTATTGGCATGGTAAATGACAATCCCTTTTATTTAAGTTTTAAAAAACAAAAATAATTGGCATTGCCATTTACAATGTCAATAGCTTAAACTTGCGTAAATGCGAGACCTATTGCATTGAAAATGCTTGTTTCGATGTGCAGATAGATCAGTCAATCTTGGCGCTTGCCAATGGCTTAGAGGAGGTCCTGGAATATTGTTACAATATCATTGCTGTCAATTACTTCAGTTACTCTGGCAACGAGTTGACAAAGGACGCGTGGAATGCGCATTTTGCCAGCAGACTGGAAGCTTATAAGGCATTCTTTGCCAGCTGTTGCTTTAGTGACGTAAATGTCTCTGTTAATAAAATGAACTTGTTGAGCGGGCTTTGAGCTAAACCGTCCTTGGCGTTCGAGAGTTTTTTCGAGCCATACACAAATATGCAGACGTTGGAGTGTATCAGCAGAGGTTCGTTTTGCAGCATGGTGAAAGCAGCTTCCATCATGACATTGAACCAGTGTCCATAAGGAAAGGTATTGGTGCTCCTTTTATGTTGATGTACACAACCCGTTCTGACACTACTTCATCATCATCGATACTTCCTTGGATTGAGAAAACCTTAGCTACGTCTAACAATTGTCTGTCAGCCAATGACGATTCAGATAATGGACCGGGGCGAACAGCCACCTCCCTTATCCAATGACCGGTTCTTGCTGTGTGCTTCAGTTTGTCATTAAGATGCTTTGTAGATTTTGGTTATGGCAAGGCCTTCCTCAGTGTTAAAGAGCCCGTCTGACTTCTGCACACACTCTGGAAATTACCTAGTTTCCCACAACCAGACAGTCACACGAATGAGGCATGAAGAAACAGCATCAGTTACAGAAAAGTCTGGATTCATTTTCTTTCAGATGTAAGTCTTTGATCTTATTCACCAAATCCTTGTTGGTATGGAGGCGTTTATGGAGATTCATGGTTTTAGCTTGACATTCATCTATGACCGAGTCATGGGTGATGTTAAACCTGGCACATTTTGGGGGCGTGGCTTGGGCGCCGATGGCGATGGTCGCCTGAGAGCTCGGCTCCGGGACTGAGCCCGGATTTATCCTGTAA
Source organism: Lissotriton vulgaris (assembly GCF_964263255.1). Lineage (NCBI taxonomy): Eukaryota > Metazoa > Chordata > Amphibia > Caudata > Salamandridae > Lissotriton > Lissotriton vulgaris. The sequence continues at coordinate 106,505,269 of NC_141700.1, forward strand.
ATCGGAGGCTGCGGGGCACCCCAGACCCCGCATTTGATTGAGCGGACCGACGAAGACCTGCCGGGACCCTTGGTGGGGCTCGGACGGGGGTTGCTCCGGAGTGCAACCGAAGTTTGCGGAGTCGCGGAGTGCGACCCAACATGGCGCCCGGACTTCTTTGTCCCCCTGGTCGGACCCACTGACTTGGAAGAGCGTCGCAGGCAGCGACAGGCGCCCGTCCTCGCCATCCCCGACTGCTCTCTGCACTGGCTGTCTATTGGATTGGATTTCTCACGACGAGTTCGCACTCGGTTGGGTGGCCGGGCGGATGCCCACGTTATAGGGGACCCCGGGAGCGGACGCCCTGCGATCCAGGCGGTGGCCCGTCTCGCGACTCCGCACCTAGCTGCGTCCTCCCGGCCAGCCCACTTCCATGGGAGGCGCGACACCTTGGCGCTACACATCGTCCGGTGGAGTTGGAAACCCTCGCCCTGGATCTCTAGCGGGTGAGCGGGCCTGCCCGGCACGGCGACGGTTATCTCCGCCCCCTCATCGGTGCCCTCGGACGCCGTGGCAGTGGCGTGAGTCGAAGCGGAGAAGTCTCCACAGGCCTTGGAGACGGAGGTCTCCCATACGCGATCTGAGGACCAGTAGCCGGGAGAGTCGTGATCGACGTCTACACCCGGAGACACCTACTCCGGGACCTTCACGGAGTGCCCCCGGCGACATGGGGAAACCTAGAGGAGCCAAGGGGCCTACCCCGACCGCCTCGGACTCGGAAGCCCAGGACAAAGAAGAGCTTGGGGACCCACAGAGTTCTGATGGCGCGTCGATGCAACGGCAGTTCGACCGCGTCCTGGAAGCGATAACGACCACGAGATCGGCCCTACAACAGGACATTGCCCAGGTGGCGACGAGCCTAGGTCTCCTCAGGGCGGACCATGGCAAACTTTCGGACCGGGTCAAAGAAGTGGAGAGCTCGGTGAAAACCTTGGAGCCGGCGCAGCGAACCTTGGCTGCGACGATGAAGGACGCCCTGTCCCGAATTGCGACCCTGGAGCAGAGGGCGGAGGATGCGGAAGGCCGCAACCGCCGGAACAACATTCGTGTAGTGGGCCTCCCGGAAAACATCGAGGATGGCGACATGGTGACATACTTGGAGTCCTGGCTCCGCGACACGGTGGCCCCGGAGGGGTTATCCTCCTTCTACACTCTGGAGCGTGCCCACAGAGTTCCGGCGCGGCCGCCGCAACAAGGACGCACCCCGAGGCCGGTGGTGGCGCGATTATTGCATTTTGGAGACAGGGATCTGATCCTCAACGCCGCCAGGCATAATGGTCCATTCAAAGTAGCGAACAGTCAGGTGAACATCTTTCCGGATTACACCTACGAGACTCAACGCAAGCGCTTCTCCTTCCTGGCGGTCAAGCGCGAGCTCAGGAGCGAGGGCATCCAGTACTCGCTTCTCTATCCTGCGAGGCTCCGCATTATAGTTGACGACAAAACTCAGTTCTTCAACACCCCGGAGGATGTCTGTGCCTGGCTCGAGCTTTACAGGACAGGGAAAGATGGCTTCGGCTCCTCATCCCAACAGGCAGATGAGCCGGAACAGAGACGGCGATCCAGGAGGATCAGGAATCGCCGCGGCCGCACGGGAGGGCCCTCCACTGCAGAGGCGTCGTCGGAGCGGAGGGGAGTGCTGGAAGTGTTGTCGGAGTTGTCGGGTGCACGGGACGAGGCCGTCGAGGAGGAGGAAACCCTGGGCGAAGAGGTGGCACCGTCGGACTCGGAGGACTCAGTGACTGATAGTGCCCATACACCGGTGATCACACCGAAATCGGTGGAGGACCTCTTGGATGGACAAGGGTAACGGGGTGTGCTGCTTTATTTTGGGTGGGGGCCCGGCAGGGGGGAGGCGGTTGCCGTCCATGAGCTGCTGACAAAGAAGGAGGGGGGGGTGACCCTGTTTCTGCCCCGGGAGAGGTTGTCGACACTGTTTAGGGCTTGCTATGGTCCTGGTGGCCTAGGCCTCGAAGGCCCACTGCCTCCGCCCGGCCCGCACCTGGCCCTTAAGGCCTTCCCACGGTGGCGACCGTGGGATTAGTAGGGGTTATTGGGATGGTGGAAGGCGAGGTTTGGATGGGATCTAGATGGTATAGTTTGGGTCCTGTTCTGGGGGGGGTGGGTGAGGGTTTGGTTTGTTCTTGGGTGGTTTGGTTTTGGTTGGGGAAAATGGCCGCCATCAGTGCTGGGAGGAATGATGTCTTTTCTTTGTGGGGACCCGGATGGGGAGATTGTGCGAGAACATTATGGGACAATGGCTGATGTTGCTAACTTGAAATGTGTCACTTGGAACGTAAGGGGGCTTCATACTATGTCCAGGCACCACAAGGTCCACGCTTATTTAGTGCGTAGGGGAGTGCAGATGGCGCTGCTGCAGGAAACTCATCTGAACAAGGCGGAAGGGGCGGCGCTACAGCGTAGATGGCGGGGGCAGGTCTTTTCCACCTCGTACTCCGCTTATGCCAGAGGGGCGCTAATATGGATCAGGGCGGGGGTCCCCTTCCAGGTCACGAGAACAGTGATAGATCCAGAGGGGCGTTATGTGGCCATCTCGGGAACTCTGGGAGGGAGGGACTTGAACGTTTGTTGTGTGTACGCTCCTAATATGGACCAGACTGCCTTCCTTTCCAGGTTATCGGGCTCGTTGGCCCACTTCTTCTCCGGGCCCCTTCTGCTTGGCGGAGACTTCAATTCCGTAGTGGACGTAGACATTGATCGCTCGCATCCACCGCTTCCCGATTCTCCGGTTCGTCGCACAGCTAAGGGTCGTCAGGATTGGCAGACTCGCTGGGGTTTGACGGACATCTGGAGGGCACATCACCCCGCGGCTCGGGACTATTCGTATTTTTCGAGCCTTCATGAGTTACACGTCAGACTAGATGGCTTTCTTGGGTCGCCCGCACTGGTCTCGGCGGCGATCAGGTCCGAGTACTTATCCAGGACCATTTCGGACCATAACCCCCTCCTGCTGGACCTTCGCTGGTTCCCCGGGAGGCCGACGGTGCCCACCTGGAAGCTGCAACCCGAGACCCTTGAGGACAGTGCTTTCAGGGCGGACCTGGGGGACAAGGTGTTGGAATTCTTTGCATCCAACGGCGGCACCGCGAGTACCAGAGCGTTAGAGTGGGATGCTTTTAAGGTGGTGGTGAGGGGCTACTGTATTTCTAAGAAGGTGGGCATGAGGCGTGTTATCCTAGCTGACTTAGATGCAGCGGATCGGAAACTCCGCGAGCTTGAACTTCGGCGCCCCGGACGCCCGGAATTGCAAATACGAACGGCGGAGGCGAGGGAGAAGGTGGCGGCTGAGGTCGAACGGCTCCGCTGTTTTGACTATAAGGCCTACACGGTCCGCTCCATCGCAGAGGGGGACAGATCGAGCGCGTTGTTGGCGTGGTTGGCAAACCCTACGCGCCAATCCCAATCGATGACAAGTATGCGACAGGCGGATGGCACCGAGGTACACACCCAACCGGAGATTCTTGGCTGCTTCCGGCATTATTACGAATGTTTATACCGTAGTCGCTCCGCACGAGACCCTGACCGACTTGAGGATTATTTACGTCCACTGGAGCTCCGCACGGTGGAGCAGGACCTGGGATCCGACATTGAGCTGGGGGAGATCCGCGGGGCCATTAAACGGATGGCGAGAAACAAGACCCCGGGCCTTGATGGCCTGCCGGTGGAGTTTTATGCAGCTTACGCTGACCTCCTAGCCCCTCGACTATTGGTGGTCTACAGGGAGGCGAAGAGGCTGGGGCGACTCCCGAGCTCGTTGTGTGAGGCGTTGGTGGTTCCTCTCCTTAAACCAGGCCGAGACTCGTCCGACCCGGGGTCCTACCGTCCCCTATCGATGCTGACGGTGGACTATAAAATATTGAGCAGCATCTTGGCCTCGAGGCTGCTGGGACACATGAGTTCTCTGGTGCATGTAGACCAAGCTGGTTTCATCCCACGGCGGAACACGACTATGAATATCCGCAGGTTGTTCCGTTTGCTAGGGGAACCATTTGTGGATGCCCCGTCCCCGGTCGTTCTGTCGGTGGACTTAGAGAAGGCTTTTGATAGCCTGGAGTGGGACTACCTCTGCACGGTGCTGCGGAGATTCGGCCTCGGGGAGGGCTTTATCAGGTGGACCACGGTTCTGTATACCTCTGCATCGGCCAGGGTCCGGGCGGGTCCACTGATTTCCTCGCGGTATCCGGTGGAACGAGGCACGCGGCAGGGGTGTTCATTGTCCCCACTTCTCTTTGCGCTGGCGGTGGAGCCACTCGCGCTGCACCTTCGATCGGGAGCCCATTATACGGGCTTGTGGACGCCTGCGGGCCCGCATTATGTTTCACTATATGCAGACGACCTGTTGCTCTTCCTGGAGGACCCGCTCGACGCTTTACGTGGAGCGGCGGCGGCGCTCACGGAGTTCGGGGAGGTCTCGGGTCTCCGCTTGAATTGGCCCAAGACCTGTCTTTTCCGATACGCAGGGGTACCCCTGCCCCTGCCCTCAGTAGGGAGATTAGGTGGGAACCCGACTGCTTTAAGTACCTCGGGGTATTTGTTTATCACGAACACCCTGACCTACTAGACGGGAACGTTGCCCGCAGCATTCGGGCACTCCGGGGCTGCATGGCCTTCTGGGCCACGCTGCCGCTTTCGGTGGCGGGTCGGATCGCCCTGCTTAAAATGGTGGCGCTTCCCCGGTTATTATACTATTTCCGGACTCTACCGATTTGGGTCCCACCGGCCACGTTTCGACTGTTACGCTCTATGGTGGTCGGATTCCTCTGGGGATCGGGCCGCCGGCGGGTTGCCCTCAAAACCCTGATGAGGCCGAAAGACGAGGGGGGGCTTGCGGTGCCGGACTTTGAAAAGTACTATCTGGCGGCGCAGCTCCAGACCTTCACCCAGGAGGTCGCCAGGGAATTCCGGGGCCCGGAAGACGGAAGGGGAACGGGCATGGCCAGGCATGTTCTATCCTTTATAGCGCTGTGCCAGCGATTGGCCCTTCGAGACTTGTCGATGGAGGAGCGGACTATCCGCCTGTGTTGGAACCGGGCCCACGCCCGGGGCCAACTGAGGATCCCGTATGCACCTGAAATACCGTTGGGGATGTTGACGGCCCTCCCCCATGGAGGGGATTGGTCACGCTTGGCGGCCTGGGAGGATGCCGGCCTGCAGCTGGTCGGGGATCTATACGAGGACGGAGCGCTCTTGTCCTTCCAAGATCTTATTGACCGCTTTGAGATCCCCCGCGGTGACTTTCTGCTACACTCGGCCATTATGAGAGCGATCCAGGCACACTGGAAGAGCGGGCAGGAGGAACCCCCCCTTATCTCAGGTGTGCCAGTACGTGATGATGTCGGCGGGCACGGTGAAGGCGGTCACTTGCCTCTACGGCAGGTTGATTAACGAAGGGTTAGCTCCTCTCACCACTCTCAGAAACCGTTGGGAGGAGGACATTGGTAGGGAGATCCCGGAGACGACTTGGTCCCAGTTGGTGAGACGAGCCTGGAAGGGCACACGCAACGCCCGTTTTCAGCTGGTACACTATTACGTTCTCCATAGAGCATACCTAACCCCGGTGAAAATCAGGCGATATTTTGCCACGAATTCGGCAGCATGCCCTAGGTGTCCGGCTCCGGAAGCGGACCTCCTACAAATGTTATGGGCCTGTCCAAGTCTGTCATCTTACTGGCGGGAAGTAGAGACGACCCTGGAGGAGGTGACGGGGAGAGCCCTATCATTCGATGCGGCGGTGGGGCTCCTGCACTGGTTCCCCCATACCCCCAGAAATAAAATCACTAGTAAATTTATCGACCTAGGGCTCCTCCTGGCTAAACGAGAGGTGACCAGGAACTGGAAGGCACGGGTTGGTCCGACAGGCAGCAGATGGCACAATGAGCTTTTGAAATGGGCGGCGGGGGAGAGCGCGCTGAGATATCAACTAGCTTGGAGGCAGCGTAATGAGAAGGCGCAGGAGGCCGCGTTGGAATGGGAAACGTTGGTGCAGGCCCTCAGGGATTATTGTGCCCCCAGCGACTCTGAGAGTGAAGAAGCGACTCGCCCCGAGTCCCGGTAAACGTTTGAACTGATGGTCCTATTGCTTTCCCCGTGGGTCCCAAGGCAGATCCTGTGTAGGTGGCTCCCTGACGCTGGTGGTGGGGTTGGGTGGGTTTTCTTTTGATTAGTAGTTCTTTGTGGGTGGGGGTTCTCTTTTCTTTTGGGTTTATAGGCTTGTTTAGAAAAGCAGATGACGGACAGTGAATCATCCGGACCAGCTCAAACATCCAACTGATCCCCCTTTGCATTTCGCCGCCCGACCCCAGGGTTGTGGGCCGGATGGCTGTGTTCGGGACTGAAGGTGGGGGGCCAGTGGGTCTTGTTCAGTTGATATTGTTTATGATACAAAGCTGGTCGATACTGTAACGATTTACTAATTCCTGCAATAAAAATATATTTAAAACAAAAAAAAAAAATTAAACCTGGCACATTTTGGCAGGATTTCCCCCGTCTTTTTGCTGCTGACCTGTTTTTTAGACTATGTGCTGCATTTTATTTTTGCTGATTTTAGAACTCTGGGCACTATACCACTGCTGACTAGTGCTAAAGTGCAAGCGCTCCCTGTGTAAATTGTATGTGTGATTGGCTTATCCATGATTGGCAGATTTTATTTACTAGTAGGTTCCTATAGTGGAGTGCACCAGGTGTGCCAAGGGCCTGTAAATCAAATGCTACTAGTGGGCTTTCGGAACTGATTGTGCCAACCACATGGGTAGTCTTGCAAAAATGTCTCAGACCTGCCACCGCAGTGCCTGTGTGTGCAGTTTTAAACTGCCATGTCCACCCAAACGTTCCCATTTATTATATGTAAGGCACGCCCAAGGTAGAAGCACGGTAGCCCCATGGGCAGGATGCAGTGTATTTAAAAGGCAGGACATGTGCTGTTGTGTTTTACATGTCTTAATAGTGAAATACTGCTAATTTCATTTTTAACTATTGCAAGGATAGGGTAACATGGGGATTGCGTTCCCATTGGGAGCTGATAAAGATTTGGAGTTTGTGGTCTCTGAACTCATAATTTGAAAATACATCTTTTAGTGAAGTTGGTTTTTAAATTGCATGTTTGAAAATGCCACTTTAGAAAGTGGGAATTTTCGTGCTTAATGATTCTATGTCTCTGCGTGGCTGTAAAATCAATGTCTGGGTTGGCTGATAGTTGAGCTCTTGTGCATTTACTCTACTCTGTCACAAAGGGAGCCGAGGTGTGCCTTGCATATCCTGATGGGCAATCACCAGGCTGATGGGCCTTCCTGAGCTAGAGTGGTGGGAGGGGTTGTCACTGACACCTGAATGGGCTGTGCCTGTCCTCACACAAAGCTGTGTTCACCCCCGGTATTGTGTCTAGAGCCAGGGAAGGAAAGGCAGGTCTTGTACACTACAAAGTCTTTCTTTTGACGTTTGCCTACTCTAAGGCAGAAAGGGTTATAAGTATTGGACGTCTGACATCCCAAAACTAGAACACTTCTGGACTAAGGACTTCTACTAGGAAGAAGAGCTGGATGCTGTAGAGGGGACTGCACTCTGCCTCTTGCTTTGCTGTGCTGGCCTGCTGCTTGCTGCTTCCGTCCTGGGAGTGAAAAGTCTGGGCGCAGCTTTCTGTATCCGCTTCCAAGGTTCTCCAGGGCTTGTGCGTGCTTGCCTCCTGTTCTGAAGTCTCAGGGCCATCAAAGACTTCCCCTACCAGTGCCTTGTCTCTTCTACGGAGAGCCCTGACTTGCAAAGTGGTGCCAAATCCAGTTCTGGACCCATGGAAGTGCAGCCTGGTGAGAAAATTCACGCATCGACTCTTAGTGCCCGTTTTCTTGACGTAGGATCGCTGTGCGGCTAAAGAATCGACGAAGCACCTGCTGTGCAGCTGAAAATTCACGGCAGCTGAGTCCCGAGCACTGTGTCACCGATGCAGCCTCTGTTTCGCCACTGAAGAATCAATACATCACCTGCTTCGCAGCTGTAAAATCGACGCATTGCATGCTTCGCTGCTGTCACATCGACGCAGCGCGTCTGGATTTTCGACACTGTCTCTTCATCAATGTCGGCCCTCAGTAAGAAACCGAGGCCGCATGTCTGAAGATCAATGCATCACCTCCCCTTCCAGTAAGAACCGACGCATCCCCTCCCCTGACAGTAAGGAACTAGCGCATCATCTCCCCTGCCTGGCAGTAAGGAACCGACGCACCATCTCTTCTGGAAGTAAAGAACCAATGCATCGCTATGGTTTTCTTGAGCCTCAACTCCCCAGCGCCTGTTCCTCCTTCACTTTCTTCAAATTCAAAGTTAATGTTACTTGTGTCAAGATCAACACTTTTTTTGTTTAAGTGGTAGTGTTTCAGAACATAGGAGGGAGACTGCTACTCTATCAATGGATTTTCCCAACACCCTACAGTAGTGCTGCTGGAATTCGAATGGGCTTCACTGGAAATTTGCAGAATGAATGCTACACTTGAAATTGGCAGTAGCAGAGCTTCTCAGCATGAATACTTTGAAGCTGACAGTGCCATCGACTCTCAGCAGAGATGATGTGTCCTTAATGGAAGAGTACTACAGAGATTCAGCTCTTTTATTTCAAACATATCAGAGCCTTTGAGAAGAGTTTTTGTACTTCTAGTAGTGCATTACTCAGAGCTAAGATCCTGGAATACCCGTTGGAGCCCTAGTCCTTCCCTCCGCTTACTCTCTTAACACCTTGGCTGCTAGGTGTTTTCCCCTCCTGTGCTGGAGATCCTTGATATTCATTATTCATGACGAGCTGAGCTCGTCATGAGCATCGAAAGGGTTAATCACCAGTTATGGGGGAGAACACCTAACCTCGAAGCTATACAAAGCATGTATGTCATTAGTCCCTAGCAGGGATGCTAAAATACGGGAGGCATGGGATCGGGACTCACACTGGTCCTTTTGTTGTGCACAAACTAAAGAGGTCCCCTTCAACAGCAGACATAAGCTTATACACTTCAAATATTTGTGGAGGGTCTACATGACCCCGGAGAGTGTTCACTTCATTGATCCCAATCGACTACACTCCTTTCCTAAGGGCACCGGCCCGCAAGCCGATTTTGCCCACCTAACTTGGAACTGCGCTACGATTGAGGACTTCTGGAGATCCATTTCAGATTAATAACACAAATGACACACCTTGCGATGGACCCTACGCCTGAGGTAGCCTTGTTGGGATATGTGGGGGGTCTCCTGAAGAAGTTGCCCAAATTCACGGCCATTGCCCTTTTGCTCGCAAATAGGGAAATAGCTCTCAAATGGGACAGTAGGGCCAGCCCCACAGTGAAAGATTGGCTCAATAGACTCACATACTGTAATACTAATTGTGAACTTTATGTTACAACACCCCCCCCCCCCCCCCGGCGTCCCGACCAAAAGACATCTGGGAGCTGCCTATAAATGACTTACTGGAGATTAGTGCCACCCCTATTTCACTACAGCCTACTGGGATAGTCCCCACTGGGGTAGGGTAATTCATGATTCATTCAACGTGCTCAACTGTTGTGCTTATTATGTCAAGGAAAGTGCGGGCCAGACAGTCGGGGAGAGCCCGCTGGTCCAGGTTGGTCAGATGTTGATATCACAATGTATGATATATGTGCTACCCTGAGGCACTGGCGTGCACGCTTGTGTACACATGTTTTGCAAATGTTGCTTGTCTTTATTTTTACTAGATTTGTATGATCGCAGTGAATGACCATGCAATGTGGTGAGCAATATGAAAATGAAAAATAAAGTTATTTAAAAAAAAGTAGTGCATTACTGATAGCTCACGAAAGACACCAATATTTGACAGGGCATGGAGTGAGGACTCCTCTTGAACAGTCCTACGCAGATTACGTGGATTATGTTTGAGCAGAATTACGTGCAAGCCTTTTTCACACAAAAAAGAACAATTACAGCAGCAGGTCAAATTTAAGTCATTACCAGAGCACTACAGCACAGTCAGCAGCAGTGCAAGCTTCTCTTTGCAACCAGGGTAGTTACAATACATGGAGTAGCACCTCTTTATTCAGACGCAGCAAGTACAGAAAAGGTGACGCCGGAGAATCTTAATCCCGCGTTTATGAGTAGTTTGTCTTTATTGTTTCATTTCTTTTCACTTACCTTAAACCTCCATTTTAGTTAAATCCTTAAATTGCACAACAACATATCCCAGAATGCATGGTAAAACAACGACTAGAGGAGTTCTGGTGATTAATATGAGGTGTCTTTTGGTCTCTGTAGCACTTGAAAGCCATTGTTACCTCATGTCAGGGATTCTTGGCTCATTTGCCATCTAATTTCTTGGTTTTCTGGTACTTGCAGATGTATTACTTTTCCTTCACAGATTCAGAAGTATATGCATTGTATTTACCAATGCAGAAGTACACACATCAAAATGCAAAGCAGTAATTTAATACCATAACCCTTTTGGGCATAGCCAAACATAATAGTATTGCCAAGGCCTAATTGTGTATTGTATTCCTTCCACATGCCTGTGTTTTTGTCACGTACACAGCTTCATAAAGATTCAAAAGAAAACAAACAGCATCACTCAGTACTTCTGTTTTGTATTTTTTGGACTCTCACCATTATAAAGATAAATAAAGCAGCACTGCTTAGTGGTTTAGTTCAGTTTTGTCTCTCTGGGGACCAGTCAACTGCAAACCTTTGCACATTTGGCAACAATATGCATATTGCTCTCATGAAGGTAACAAATACTCAAACGTTAACACAATTAACTGACCCTGCGCTCCATTACCAAAACTACTCACACCATCACTATGCAAAACAAAGAGAATGAAAAGTGTAATTGGCCTGTTCCATCTTGACAAAACTTTTGGAACAGCAAAAAAAATTGTGCAAAGGAAAATTGCGACTGCGCTTCCGCCACAAGAGGTCAAAGAAAAAGAAAAGCAGTTCTTTCTTACATCAGGTGATTGTTTTGTTTGAGGTGCTGGTGCCCCTATATTATCACGTATCCCCAGTGGCTGCCCAGTTCACCCATGAAAATGATGCCCTTTAGAAGATGTGCTACGTGGCCAATTAGCAACTTTGCCAATGGCTGAAACATAGTCTTTGTAATTTGGGATTTTATAGATGGCTCACAATGGCAGAGGAGTTGTAGCAACATTTGTCTCTGAGTACATTAAACAAACACATACTTAATTATTCAACCTTTCTGGACACTTCAAATATTAATTCATTATTTGCAAGCCAAGTCATTTGCTATCATCTTGACTATAAGCACACACATATTCATCTTATAGAAAGGCTGTTATACTTTCAAATATCCGTTAAACAACAGTGTTTAGGGGTGCTTGGAGGGCCGGCCTGGCAGTTCGGGTTTGGCTATCGTATTGTAAGAGGGTCAAGACTGATTTGCATATGGCTGGGTCCAAACTGAGGTGGCGTGGTGAGCAAAGGAACAATGGGTTGGAAAGCTACCCAAGCGATTGGCAGTGGTTAGACTTGTTGCAAGCAGCCTCCCATCATTTTTTGTGTGTTTGATGTACTGCCCTAAGTGGCAAGAGTTTGCCCAGACGTAGGCGCCTTGCTCACTGTGCACTGGATCTAAGGTACACATGACTGAACAGCCCCAATCATGGGGAAATTGGTCTTTGGTTGCTTGTGTTCTGGTTCAGGAAGGACCTGGCCTGGCAGTTCAGGCTGGACTATTGCTATTGGTGCAAGGTTACGACTAATTTCCATATGTGTGGGTCCAGGATAGTGTGCAAAAGAACAGCGGTTTGGAATGCTACCCAAGTGATACCAGTGTTAGACCTATTACAAGCATTCCTCCTATTACCTTTTGTGTTGGCCACGTCAAAGGCTTTTTTTTTACTTTAGCTTTGCTACTAGGCCAATAGGTCACAAAGGCAAGACTTGTTGGGTATGCCAATGTTTGTTTGCTTGAAGCATTTAGGCCAAGGCAACGCCCGATGTCATGGAGTTGGAACATTTCGAAATGACTGAGTGGTGCGATGGAAGCAGTGCAGACGCTCACCTTTACTTTTAATCATTTTAGAGCTCCTGAGACTGGCACACTGCTGCCGTGCATTACTAAGAGCATTGCCCCAGAGGGAATACATTACGTCAGTCTGCGAGTTAGTGAAAAGAGATGAGGGACTATTCCTGTCTGAGTTCCATGCCTCATTCTGAGCCAAGAGGCACAGAGCCTTTATAAAGAAAACCAGGCAACCTGAGTGTAGTGAGCGCGCCAACGTTGTACGTCACGTAGCCACGTGACGTACGGTGACGTAGGGGCGCGTGTGCGCAGCGCGGCATTCAGAACGCGAGCAGGCTGGGCGTAGGACATGCTTTGCGCTCCTTGTATGTGATAGCTTGAATAAAGTGGTTGACACAGTCACCCGACTCCGAGAGTTATTGGGGGAAGAAAGTGCATCATTACAGTGGCGACGAGGGTGGGATAGCGACCCACGACCCCCACCACGCAGACGACGTGAAGTAAGGCGGAACGGAGCGGAGTAGCAGAAGCGAGCAAGGAAGGCCCGAGGGAACGCACAGCGACCACACCCTGTCAGAGTACCACAAGGAGCGCGACGCAGCCAACAGCACGGGGAACAGAGCACCGTGAGAGCACAGTGATTAACCGGTCGGAGAACTGCGACACATCCAAAGCAGGAGGCCAGTCACGGTCAAGGCCCACCGGCAACCGCACTGGCTACCCCACCCGAGCAGGAAAGGGCTGAAAGGAGCAGCCCTCCACCCTTACTCAAGAAGGAAGAACAAAACGGTGCGCCAAGGAGCCCGAGAAGCCTGGAAAGTACGCTGCCCGCATCCCGGGGCGAGAAGATGAACGCACAAGCGGGTTACGCGATAGCGCCAGTCCAGTTCCTTCCCAGACCTGGGGAGCCACTCATGAAATGGGAGGACTGGAAGGAATACATAGATAATTTCATAGAAGTGATGGAAGACGAGAGTGAGGAAACATTCAAACCGCCGAGAAAGAAACGCATTCTGCTGCTAAACCTGGGCCCAGAAGGCCTGAGGATCTACAAAAGCTTGGTGCCTAAGAAGAGAGAGACTGATGACGACGATGTATACGCCCACGCGATGGAAGACCTGGAAGAACATTTCAAACCCTCAGTATGCGTCTCAGTGGACAGGTTTAACTTCCAACAAAGGAAACAATTACCAGGGGAAACGGTGGAAGAGTATGTGGCGGCGTTGAGGAAACTGGCGGTCTCGTGCAAGTATGCCAACTGGGAGAGTGAATTCATAAAAGACCAAGTGGTGATGCACACCACGTGCTCGAGCGTACAGGACAAGCTATGGGCCGCAGGAGACACCTCGCTCAAGGACGTGCTGGTGATAGTCAAGAGAGCTGAACTGGCGCGAAGGTGTGCAGCGGCCACGAAGAAAGAGAGCGCGCCCAGTGGGGTGGTGAACAAAGTGGACAATGAGGACCTCCACAAAGATCACCTGGCGCGGAAACAGCCAGAAAAGGGCCCTCACAAATGGCAAAGCAGCTCAGGCAACCCCGGTAAACCGGCCGGAAGTAACAAACAGCCTTGCTACAGATGCGGCAGTTGGACGCACGAGGCGCACGACCGGAAGTGCCCCGCGCTTCGCGCCAAATGCACGTTTTGCGGAATCGTCGGCCATTATGAAAAAGTGTGCAGGAAGAAGGCATCCAAGAACGCAGTGAAGTACGTGGCCCAAGAAGTGGAGGAGCCGGAAGAGGTGGCCGAGGAAGAGGTGGTCACAGTCCTCTGCATCTACGACGAAATCCTGAGCGTAAACGACCGAGGCCGAGGCCCCGACGGAAGAAGAACGATGAAGCCAATCTTGGAAATGACGATAGGAGGTGTAGAAATCCAAGTGGTGGCAGACACAGGGTCACCTTACACCATAATCCCAAGAAACGTGTGGGAGGAGAAGTTTGCTCCACAACTGGGCCCCGAGCTGGATAAACTGGACATACGTCCAGTCACCTACAATGGAGACAGAATCCCCATGGCCGGATGCAGAAAGCTGAACTTCGAGTTCAGGGGCAGAGCGGCCAGGTGCAAACTGTACGTCTCCGAGAAAGGCCCTTCTGTCCTGGGGTGGCTCGACCAAGGAGACCTGGGGATCAAGTTGGATCCGGGTGGCAAGGAGCAGATATTGCTGACGGAGCCGGAGGAAGGGCTGGACACGAACAAATGGAGGAAGGAGTTCCCAACAGTTTTTGGGGGTTCAGTTGGAAGGCTCGACAAATTCGCGCACAAGATCATACTCAGAAAGGGAGCAGTACCGGTAGCACACAAGGTGAGAAACATCCCGTTGGCAGTAAGGGACGACGTGAAGGAGGAGCTACAACAGCTAGAGAAAAGAGGGATCATCGAGCCGATTGCCTGTGCCGAATGGCTATCGCCGTTGGTGGTGGTGAAGAAACCCAATGGCAAGGTCCGTCTATGCGTGGACCTACGTGAGTTGAACAAAAACATAGTGGTAGAGAAGTTCCCCCTTCCCCGGATAGAGGAGATGCTGGCCAGCACGAGGGGTGTTCAGTGGTACTCCACCATAGACTTGACATCAGCGTATCACCAGATAGCATTACATCCGGAGAGCCGCAGTTTGACATCCTTCATAACTCCCTTCGGATGCTATCAATTCCGCCGCATGCCGTTCGGGCTAGCCTCGGCGGCTGCGGTGTTCCAAAAACTAATGCACCAGCTGTTTCGGGACATCCGGGGGGTGCAATACTTCCAGGACGATATCTTGGTGATGGGTCGCGACAGAGTTGACCATGACAAGAAACTGGAGGTGGTATTGGATATCCTGGAAAGGAAAGGCCTCACAGCAGAGTGGGCTAAGTGCCGCATAGGAATGGAAAAGGTGACGTACTTGGGCCACGAGATAAGTGCACGAGGAGTGACTCCCAAGAGAGAAAATGTGAAGGCGATCTGCGACGCACCATCACCAGCCAACAAGGAGGAAGTCAGATCTTTCCTGGGTATGGCGGAATATTACGGAAAGTTCATAGAACATTTCGCCTCGAAAACCCATCACATGAGGCTACTAACCAGAGAGAGCAGCGAGTTCCAGTGGTCAGAGGACGCTCAGCGAGAATTTGGGGTAATTAAGAGAGAAGTGGCAGGGGCGATTCCTCTGAAAGGATTTGACCCCCAAGGAAGCACAATACTCACGACGGATGCCAGTGATAAAGGACTGGGTGCAGTCCTCATGCAAGACCGAGGCCAGGGGAGAGTAGAAACAATATGCTTTGCGTCCCGCACCCTCAATGACACTGAAAAAAGATACAGTGTGATCGAAAAAGAAATGTTGGCAGTGGTGTGGGCCATGTCCCGGTTTCGGCAATTCCTGTGGGGCATCAGGTTCCGTTTGAGGACCGACCACAAGCCCCTGCTCAAGGTGCTCACATCAAGCGGGCACGCAGAGGCAACGCCGAGGATCTCGAAAATGTCGCTCAAATTAATGGAGTTCCGATATGACGTGGAACACATTCCAGGGAATAGGAACAAAGTGGCGGACTACCTGAGTCGGGCGGCAGCGATGGAGCCCAGTACAGAATGTAGTGAGGCGGCGGAAGAGTGGGTCGCACTCACCGAGGACTTAGAAATGTCCATAAGTAAGCAGGTATGGAAGACAGCATATGAAGAGGATCCTGTCCTGGAAAAAGTGAAGGCCCATATAGTAAGGGGTTGGCCAGACAAAAGCAAGACGGAGCGTGGCCTCGTCCCCTACTTCGAAGTGAGAGAGGAACTGTCTATGGATGACCAGGGCATATTCGTATATAGAGGGGAGAGAGTCATACCCCCGGCAACGTTGATCTCCCGGTTGATGGACATGTTACATGAAGGCCACCTGGGAGCGGGAAAGTTGAAACTAAGGGCCAAGCAGAATTATTGGTGGCCAGGAATGGACATAAGAGCGGAAAGACACGTTAGAGAATGCCCGAGGTGCCAGGGCGCGGACAAAACACTAAAACCGTTACGCCCTGCCCTAGGAAAAATTGATCCTCCACAAAATCCGTGGGAGGAACTGTCCATAGATATTCTAGGTCCAGTACTGAATGCACAAGGAATACAGAAGTACATATGTGTAATGGTGGATCGCTACTCCAAATGGCCGGAATTGAGAATCGAAGAAACCATGGACACGGAGAGGATAGTGAGCTTCATGGCGGAAACTTTTGTGAGAGAGGGCATCCCAAAGTGTGTCCTCAGTGACAACGGACCCCAATTCCGTTCTGAAAAATGGTCTCAGTTCATGCGGAGAAACGGAATAGTGACAAAACACACGTCCATATACCATCCAGCGGGAAATGGCTTGGTGGAGCGTTTCAATAGAGTGGTGATGGGCTCGATACAAGCAGCTATTTCAGATAACAAAGACTGGGAAGCAGAGATTTGGCACATGGTGTGGGCATACCGGATAACGCCCACGAACACTGGCTATAGTCCCTTCCAGATTCTCAGAGGCCGGGAGCCTTTCACTCAGGACAACAGAATATGGAAAGAAAAAGTGATTAAGAGCGAATGGTCACCGGCAGTGGTGCAAGCCAATCTAGAGAGAGCACAAGCGGTGTACACCAAACACTACGATGCGAGGAGGAATGTAAAGGACACGGCTCTGGAAAAAGGAGAATGGGTGAGAGTAAGACTGCCCACATTGCAGAAAAAGGGTGAAAGCAAGTACAGCAAGCCCCTACGAGTAGTGGAAGTCAAAGGCAGGGCGGCCTTGCTGAGCGATGGCAATGTGTGGTCGCAGGACCGCATGGCCAGGTGCAACAAAATACTCAGCTGGAGAAGCAGTGGAAATGTAGAAGAAAGTGAGAGCAGCAGTGACCACCCCTGTGAATATGGGGGAGATGACCTAGACATTGGAGAGAGAAGGCATGAGGATCAAGAGGCGAGTGGAGAGCAGCAGAGTGAAGAAGACAGAAGCCAGAATGAGCCTAGCGCGGCTGCGCTAGGGAGCGGACAAGGAGAAGAAGCAACAACTGCCACGTCCCCGGTAAGACTGACGAGAAGGGGCAGGGCGGTGGTCCCACCAGCAAGGTTCAGAGACTATGACATGAGTCAGGACTTGTACATATAGTTCGTTGGAAAAAGGGGAGATATGTAGTGAGCGCGCCAACGTTGTACGTCACGTAGCCACGTGACGTACGGTGACGTAGGGGCGCGGTGTGCGCAGCGCGGCATTCAGAGCGCGAGCAGGCTGGGCGTAGGACATGCTTTGCGCTCCTTGTATGTGATAGCTTGAATAAAGTGGTTGACACAGTCACCCGACTCCGAGAGTTATTGGGGGAAGAAAGTGCATCATTACACTGAGCAGCTGGAATAGATTATTTGTTGGTATTTTCATTTGGAGCAGACTATGGCAGCGTCACTGTGTCGTTAAAGAAAGCAACAGAGATAGAGTTTAAATCTGAACACTGTCGTTTGATGGTGAGACATTATATTTCTGTGTTTCCTTATTCCTTTAGCTAGTCTATGAGCTACAGCTTTAAATTAATTAGAGTTGCATGTTACCAATGTAGTTTGCAACGGCGGCTGGCAACTAAGACAGTGGGGGGGGCATGCAAATGGGTGGTAGGGCAGACAAATGGGTGGCGGGTGGGTACAATCACATGTGGTCAATCATTCAATGAGCATTTGTATAACGCAGCGCTGTCACCCTGCGGGTATCTGGATGCTGTGGATGCGACATCTCCATCGAGGAGCCAAGACAGGAAGGATCAGAATGAAGAAAAATAAAGGTCAGTAATGAGCAGAAAGAGGAAAGATAAAGGGCAGAAACTAGCAAAAAAAGGAAAAATGAAGGCAGAAACAAGCAGAAAAAGGACAAAAATGGACAGAAAGAGACAAAATAAAGGCCCGAGACGAGCAGAGAGAGGAAAAATAAAGGTCAGAAACTAGAAGAAAAAAGGCAAAATAAAGCTCAGAAATGAGAAGAAAGTGGCAAAATAAAGTTCAGAAACTAGCAGAAAGAGGCAAAATAACCGTCAGAATGAGAAGAGAGAGTGATTACCCACTCCGCTGGCTCACCTCCTCAGGTCCTCTGGTTCGGTCCCTCGGCGCTGGAAGCTTGAAGCAGTTGAATTCTCTGCTGGTAATGTTTAGCAATGCCAGGATTGGCTGGAGCGTTCTGCTAAACACTCCTACGTGCCTGCTCTCCACCCAGCTGTCTCAGACAGCTGGGTGGAGAGGCTTACACTGTGCATGACTGCGCATGACAGCCAGCAAAAGTGAGATGTCCTGTGTTAACGATTGGAGTGCTTCCAGTCAGCAGCAGTGGCCCGCCCCAAACACTGTCTCTGCTGGGGTAAGCGGAAAATAAAATGGAAATAAATTCAATGTATTACCATTTTATTTTTCACCTTTGCGATTCTGGCTGTGGGTGGCGGCACTGCTCTCCCCTAAAAGAGGGGCTGCCGCTGGTAGTGCGTAGGAAGGGATATTAAAGTGTGATGCTGGAGCTGGGCACTTTTCATTGTGGGAGGTCAGGTGATTTGTCGCTCAGCAGTGATCAGGTACATTGTAATTTTTTACTGACACTAACAGAAGTGCACACGTATTCCATTCAATCCTTTTCCTAGGGTTGCCACTGTCCCCTGAGAAAAATATCAGAAATTTGTTCACGTTTTAAAATTCTGCAAAGCCTGGACATGAGGCTTAAATAGAACTTTATATAAAATTGTCTGTATTCATTCTTAACATGGCTTTTCAGTCTGTGTTTATTTCAAGTGTCAGCCATGGATCATGAAGGCACCTGTGGAACACATTTTAAAGTGATTTTTGTCTTATATTTACTGTTTGAAGTATGTACTGATAAGGGGAACAACTAAAGGATTTAGGTGATTTTTTGTACTGACTGGAACACAAACAAATATATTAACGCCAGTTGAAGAAATATGCAAAAACAACAGTTGATGGACAGAATGCATAACAATGTCATACATTCACCCCAGTACAGAGATCTGGGCCTAAATCCATCGTTTTTTTGCACTCCACCCCACCCCAGTTCAGACATGGCCATATGCAAATCAGCCTTGACCCTGTGCCTCATGGGAACAGTCCAGCCCGAACTGCCAAGCCATGTCTTCCCTGGACCGGAATCAAGCATCCTGGGACCGGTTTCTGGCTATCAGCCGTCATCAGCCAGTGGTGTGGAGAGCACAGGACTCAGGTGGGTCCTGTGCTCACTACGCCACTTGAGTCAAGCTATCCTGGCTGAAGACGGCTGATAGCCAGAAACCGGTCCTCGGAAGCTTGTTTCCGGTCCAGGGAAGGCATGGCTTGGCAGTTCGGGCTGGACTGTTCCCATGAGGCACAGGGTCAAGGCTGATTTGCATATGGCCATGTCTGAACTGGGGTGGTGTGGAGTGCAAAAAAACGATTGATTTAGGCCCAGATCTCTGTACTGAATGTATGAAATTGTTCTGCATCAACTGTTTTTGCAGTAAAAAAAATATGCCAGTTAAAAAAAACATCCTGGTGGCAGGCATAACTATTCACAATAGTCCCTTGCTGTTGTGATGACAAAATATCCCTTTACGGGCCAGTGGCCCTGACATATAACATGTAGCTGCTGTTGACACATGAGAGCACACCCACTAATGCGCTATCACAGAGCGAGTATGAGACAGGTTCATGCTGGTTGGAAGGGACTGAAGGGGGAGGGAGCAGGTATTAGTGACCAATTGGAGAATTTGGAGGTGGCCAACCTTTAGAAATAGATGGATGCTGTTGATTTGATACAAGTTTGTAAAGTGCCTGAAAAGTGGTCTTTTTGGTGTTAAATTGCGAAATAGGTTGGGATTGGTTGCCAAATATCAGGAGTGTAGTAGCTGTACATAATACCTGAAAATAAGCTTCAAAGAACGAAGACTTTCAACTTCCTCCTGAAAATCAAATGATCCCCAACCTCTCCAATGTATTGAACAAAGGCGTTCCAAAGATGAGATCAAAAACGAAGAAAGTACTGGCAAAGCGAATGCATTTGTGACTTGTATGGTGTGAAAATAGGGCGAATGCACACTATACAGACGTCAAACCTCTTGGCTTTGCCGATATTTGTGACTCAACAGCACTCTGGAGAGAATGCTGACAAAGGTATCATAAAATGGATGCTAGAGAAAGTAAACTAACTCTTTTTAGGTCTTCCCCAAATACAGCTTTAACTGTCTGTAGGCAAACACATCTATTGAATCGAATATTGCCCGAAAGTGGGCTTTGGGTATGCCCTTGGCTAATGAACAAGTAGTTTTCTATTTCCATTTCAGTACTGTATTCCTGATTTGGTGGATTTTCTCCCTATTCTTGCATGTATTCTGTCCATGAAGCATTTCAGTCTCATCATGTTTTTGTGGATGAGTTGTATCCTTCCACTGCTGATGTTATAATAACATTGCAGTGCCTTAGGGACTATTTGCTCTACTTCTGTGTGTCACTTTGCTCTTTTTCCATGCGTTGCCTCCCACCGTATCATTTATGTATACAGTGGCAATCTTTGTTTTTTTCTCATAACAAAAGAAGGAACATTCCAAGTGGCCGCCCTATATGTACCCAAGGCATATGCACAGCGGTCATCCAGATAAAGCAAGCATTGCCAAAGTCAATATGCGTATTTTGTGTATTTTTCAAATACGAGTCACAAATCTTTATCTTAGGCTACCAAGCCAGACATCCACTGATCTGAGATGTAAAATAGTATCTCATGTATTCCAGTAGTGTCAGAAGGACACAAACAAAGAGCCAACAGAAGAGCAGTGAGATAAAATACCCCTGTGGGCTGATCCCAGGAATGATTGACAGTGACTGGAGCCAATAGCTGAAAGTTACGGAACCAAAGAAGCTAATGCATGAATGGGGCTAACCCAAAGTCCTGTGAAGTAAGTATAGAAAACAATATGTTTACCTTTTGCCATTCACATAAAAAGAAGAGCCTCCACGACTGAACTTCATAAACGTAGGAATAACCATAGAGGATTTTCTTGCCGTCTTAACTACCTCAGTGGCTTATATTCAGTTAAATGATGCATTAGAAAGTTGGGCCCTTACTTGGCAATGCAGCAATCTGCAGGCTACAGTGAAATTCCCACACAACCAAAGTTACAACAGGGTGCAAGCTGCTAGTTTTTAGATGTGCCTAGCTACAGACGTTTTGCCTGGTCTATTCTCGAGAATGCCCTGACCTCTCTGAGGAAACTTCAAAAGCCCAAGTATCTTGATCTGGAAGTCTATGATGGGAGTAAAGAAGATTTAAGGGACTATGTTGTGTCTATTGACACGATTTCTTTAAATGCAATTTTCACCTGAGGAGTATAGTGCTTCCCTTACAATGTCTGTGAATAGAGCGCTTAGAGGTGAAGTGGATCCGTGTAAATTGCTACAGAGGAATTGGCAATCTTTAAATAAATGCGGAAGTTATGTCATCCTTAGCTGCCACGGGACTTGTGAATTTCATTTCATGTCGCTCGTGCTGGTTTGTCACGAGACTTGGTTCACACGAGGCAGTGAGTCACTTTTCTTGGCTCAATTTCAACACGTACACACCCACCCAAAATCAACACCTCAGATAACCGGAGAATCGGGTGTTCGGGGTGCAGCGACCTCCATACATTTTCTTTGTTTTGAACAGTGTAGTGCATTCCCGAAAGGCGTACAGAGCGTACTATATCTGCCTCTAGGCGCTCTTGACGAATCCGATTGTAATTCTCTTCACTGAGGTAAAGATTAATGATCATGTACAGGATAACGTATGGAGCGTCAATACTTCGAATGATGTGTTCGTTTCCTAAATTCGGCCCAGCTGATGATAAAGCGCCTCAGCTGAAATAAAACTATACAATTGCCCCCTGCTGGTTCTCCCTCTCGGGTAACCACAAACACGAGGTAACCTACAGGGACAAAGCTAGACAGTGCAAAGGGTGCATCTGCACCAAGAGCCAGTGGTCAGCGGGTGCAGTGGCACCAGGGACCTGACCTCTGATGAGCCTAATGCACGTCATTACTCTGAGGAGCCCCAGTGGACGTCATTAGAGCTGTTTTGGTTGCTACAGAATCAAGGGCTGAGGCGGCCATTTTCCTTGGCTGCATTGGGGCCTCGTGTCCCGTTGCTGCGTCACTGGGGAGCCGTTGAACGGAGGCTGCAGCGGCGCCGCCTCGCGCTGCCTCCCTCAGGTCTATGCACCCAGGGGAAGCAGAGGTTACGTCAGCCGCGCGCGACAGCGCCAGGGCCAGTCTTGAAGGAGTTACCGGGCGGGGGCTGCTCTGGAGAAGTGAGAGTGGGCCCCAGGGGAAGTAAGGTCGCAGACCAGTTTTCCCTGGGGAATTTGCGCATGGACCGGAAGGACAAGGTGTGGGGGTGGGATTAGAGGAGCAAGGGGAAGGGGCGGGATCTGGGAGAGTTTAAAAGGTGTTAGTAGAGGAGAAAACAGTCCTTCTGAACACCTAAGCACCACCGGGATGACATAAGAAAACTTTGTCCACCCAACCACCCTACAGGTCTTAAGCGATGGGCTTGGGGTGGTATTCAGGTCTGAGTGTGCCAGTTTAGGGCGGGTTGCATGACAGAGGCATCGCTATACTTTGGAGGGGTGATGAGTCACATACGCGCGATCCGCCCCTCGAGGGGGAGAACGGTACATGGGTGACTGATAGCGGGGCGCGGGAGGCAATGAAGGACATTCAACAGAGGATGCTCGGAGGGCAAGTGAAGGTGAGAATGGGGAGAGGAAGGAGGTCACCGAGTGAATGGGAAAGAGTCAAATAGGTGAGATGGTTTTGAGAAGGAGGAATGGAGAATGAGTCGGTACGGGGTGGGGAAAGTATATTTATTGCATTTATGTACTATGTAATAAAGTCTAAAGGAGTGCAACCTTGTCCTAATAAAATGGCCTTTTACGCTTCAAGTAATAGCGTGGAGTGTGGTTCTTGCGCGAAGCGGGGGACCGACCAGTGCTTCATTTGCAGAGGCCACGAGCACTCATTTTTTGAGGACAGGCACTTATTTTCCTCTTATTCATGTTCAAGTGAGAGAAAAATTCAAAAAGGGGAAAGAAGGAGAAGAGAAGGATGGAAAAACAGTGACAGAGAGAAAGCAAGGATGAAACAAGCATTGCCAAAGCCAATAGGTCTTGTGTGTGAGAGCTGTTGGCTTTGGCAATGTTTTGGTTGCAGTGCCCTGCAGCAGCGTGGATGCTTTGCAATGTGGCCAAAATTAATTTTAAAAAGTGATATGACACATCCAGGGCTAATGCGCTTTTCATAAAATGTACTTTAGTGCTGGGTGCATCACAGTCCTTTTTCATTGTTACTTTTAGACAAGTTACTGAGCATTCACGCTGCTATGCAGCATGGCTACAAATCACTGCCAAAGTCAGCAAT
The DNA here is from genome assembly GCF_964263255.1 of Lissotriton vulgaris. Classification (NCBI taxonomy): domain Eukaryota; kingdom Metazoa; phylum Chordata; class Amphibia; order Caudata; family Salamandridae; genus Lissotriton; species Lissotriton vulgaris. The sequence goes on from NC_141700.1 coordinate 106,528,704, forward strand.
GCTTGTGCTATACAGCATGAACAAAAGGCAACAGTAGAGTCAATAGTCTCGAAGGGAAACCCTATTGGCTTTGCCAATGCTTGTTTGGTCTCAGCACAACCCCCCTGCGATTCTGAACAAATCAGTTAATCTCCCCATGCTTGAAAAAGAAAACAAATATGACACATAGCAAAAAATCCCATCACATAAAGAAAGCAATTGCACCCATGCCCACGTCTTAGTGAAAATACATTTGGAAGCAGATAACGTCTGTTGTCCGAATAAAAAACAGATAACAGCTGAGAAAAGGGCTTCTTTGAATTGCGCGTAACACAGTATTAACAGTTACAAAAGACAAGAGGTTCAACAAGGATGACAAGTTAAAATAAAAAATAAAAGTAGTGCCTCAATCATAGTGAGATCACCTTAAGAATAGCAGGCAAGCTGAAGCAACCAGTACTTGGTCCATGCTCCAGCTGAAATAAGAGGAAGTGAAGCAAGCACATGCTGGCAATTAGAAGGCAGCAACAGGATACCTCTCGCCGTCCGAGTCTCGGAGGGGTTACTAAACACGCAAAGGGTGATAGTAGCCATAAACAAAGGACTAAAGGATGATGTAAAAACCAGCACCATCTTGGAAAGGAGTAGAGCAGTGTAAAAGCCACGAAACAAACTAACAAGGGGCATGATAAAACTATAAACAGAAACGACATCATGTTAAACAGAAAATTAATCCCACACATGAAAAACCACCATACAGTGTGCAACTCATCGTGTTAAAAAACAGGTTATTGAGCATATACACATGATATAAATGGCACAAGTAAAACAATTACATGACATAAGATGCATGAATTAAAGGTAACACAGAAATTCCATCCTGTCATTTAATCCGTGTGGCTGCATCGTCGCCATGCAGCGGATCCACAAGGTGTTTTTGTTGTTATGCGTGGGTGTTATTTGCTCCAATATGAGATATTTTAATTGGGCTACTGTATGTTTTTGCTCAGCAAAGTGTGCAGCTACTGTAGATTTTATGTTACCAGTTCTTATGTTGCTTTTGTGTTCCAGTAACCGCGTTCTTATTTTTCTTTCCGTGTGGCCAACGTAGCACTTCCTGCAGGGACATTTCAACATGTAAATTACATTGGCCGAATTGCAGGTGGCATTGACTCGCAATTTGATAGGATGACCCTTCATGGGATGGTTGGTGATATTCCCCTGTATGCAGTTGTTACAATTGCTACAATTGTAACAGGGTCTGAGTCCCTTAAATGATTCAGGTTTACTTTGCTCCCTGGGTTTAGACAAAATCTCTTTTAAATTGCGTCCCCTGGTATAGGCGAACAGCGGTGGTCGTGTGAAGGCTCCCTGAAAATCAGGTTCCAAGCTGAGTAGAGACCAATGATTGGAAATGATATTTCTGAATTGATTGCTCATAACAGAATACTTGGAAACGACTACCATCCGGGTGTTTTCAGTTTTAGGCCGGACTTGCAAGAGGTCATCACGGTTCATATTTCTACATCGGGTAACTGCCTTGGCCAATGTCTGTTGAGGGTAGCCACGAGCTTTGAACCTTTCCACCATGTTGGACATTTCTTGTTGGCACAAATTATCAGATGAGACAATGCGTTTAACACGCATCAGCTGCGAGAGAGGTAAGTTTTGATGGAAACTCTGGTAATGTAAAAGTGAATTGCGGTCGGTAGGTTTACAAAATATGGTGGTAGTGACCTTTCCTGCGTGTCGTTCAACCTTAACATCTAGGAAATGAATGCATTATTTGTCGAAGCTCCAGGTGAACTGTACTCGATCGTTGATTTCATTCCATGTTTTCAAGAAATCAATGAGAGAATTCTATGTTCCTGCCCATAAAATGAAAATATCATCGATAAATCTCAAATAAAGCTTCCCGCTTTCTTGCCATGCTGGTTGATTTAATATGTGTGATTCTTCAAAGGATTTCATAAAAATATTAGCGTACGACGGCGCCGCACAATTGCCCCATGGCGGTTCCGCACAATTGATGAAACCATTTGTCAAAAACTGTGAAGTACCTGTGGTATAAAGTGAATACCATCAGTTCCATGAGTAGTACCTGCAAATCAGCATCCAGATCAGAGTTAGATAGTTCATGTTCGATAGCTGTTATCCCAAGGTCGTGTGGTATAGACGTGTACAGGGAACAGACGTCCACTGTGCACAATACCAACTCCCGGTCCTCCAACAGTTCTGAAGCTTGTTGCAATTTAATCAAGAAATCGGTGGGATCTCGGACATGTGATCTGGTGTTCAAAACAAAAGGCTGAAAATATCTATCCAAGAACTTGCCGGTGGTTTCGTGAATACTCCCTCTTGTCGAGACAATGGGTCGCAACGGTGGTCTCGTGGGGTGCTTGTGCACTTTCGGCAACATGTATAACACAGGAGGTTTGGGATAGTCAGGTGTTAGATAGCGTCTTACTCTATCAGTGATAGTTCCATTATCAAAAGCCTGAATTATGATTCTGGTTAAGATAGAAGCAAACTCGTTGGTGGGATCAGTCAATAAAGTAGCATAGGTGTTGGAGTCCCATGTGTGGGCCTGAACTTGTTCTTTATATTTGGAAGCAGATAACGTCTGTTGTCCGAATAAAAAACAGATAACAGCTGAGAAAAGGGCTTCTTTGAATTGCACGTAACACAGTATTAACAGTTACAAAAGACAAGAGGTTCAACAAGGATGACAAGGCAAAATAAAAAATAAAAGTAGTGCCTCAATCATAGTGAGATCACCTTAAGAATAGCAGGCAAGCTGAAGCAACCAGTACTTGGTCCATGCTCCAGCTGAAATAAGAGGAAGTGAAGCCAGCACAAGCTGGCCAATTAGAAGGCAGCAAATAAGAGTGATAATGAAGACAACAAATTAATGGAAGGAATGGACAGTGCGCAAACCCTTTGTTGTACACATATCTCTTGCAAGCGAGAGCACATGTGGTGTTGCAAGAGAGATCTAAAGAGAACCTGCAAGAGTGAGATAAAGAGGCAGGGAGTGCCTGGTGGAGGATTAAAGAGGCCCGATGTTGAATCAGGTCTACTCAGCACTGGTATTTGGCAGTCAGATCTTTGATAGCACTGGCCGCGTGCTTCTGAGTGAATCTTTTTCTTTTACAAATAAAGCACTAATGGGCACAATCCCAATTCACTATTGTGTCTAGACTCCCCTGTCTTTGGAACCCTTTTTTTCATCTCCTCATATGTACAGAATTTGAGGATTATTTATTTTTTTTTTTTTTAAATTTTTGAAAACCTTTATTCAAGAGCACAACACACAGCTATTTAGCCCAACATCCCGGAGGCAGGGCAGCCAAATACGAAGGAGGTCAATAGTGTGCAACATCAGAACATAATCGTCAAAGGTTAATTTTTATAAGAAAGAGATATCAACTAGCGCCCGTGGGCGCGAAAGTGGCAGTAAGCAAAAAAGTGTGTGACGCTGGGTGTCTGGGGACGGGCAGGGAGTAAGGCAGTAATACTATCTGAAAAGGAAAGTCGCAGGATGGGACAGAGGGAGAAGGGGGAGGGCGTCAGGAGAAAGAAACAACTCAGAGCTCAGTTGGTGTCACAGGTCAGGGCAATGCGGCCTCCTGCCGGTCAATCGGTTCAGGTGGTTGGCACACATCCCCCCTATATTCATTCCACGCCCCCCAGACCTTCATCCAATTCCGTGGCCTCCCCCTGGCTACATAGACTGTCTTTTCCCCAAACATACACCAATCCATGTTGGCCTTCCACTGCACCAGCAGGGGGGCCGTGGTAGCGCCCCACCGCTGGGCTATGTCCCTCTTCGCCACCATGTTCCCCAGGGTAACCCACCTAGTCTGCGCGACATTATGATCAGACGGTTCCCAAACATTCAGGAGGCACCGACGGGCCTCCGCATGGGAAGCCACTCCAGTAACCTCCGACATCACGCGGTGGATCCTCCTCCAATAGGAGGCGATCACCGGGCAATCCCAGAGGACATGAAGGAAGGTGGCAGGGGCCCCACACCCTCTGCGGCAAAGACCATCCGGGGAGAAGCCCATGCGCATCAATCGGGGCCCAGTCACATATACCCGGTGGAGGATCTTAAACTGCACGAGGCGAAGACGGGAAGAAATGGCAACCTCCTTAGGAGAGGAAACCGCACTTTGCCAGTCCTCATCGTCCAGTTCAAGGCCATCCGCCACCCACTGATCTTTCAAGCCAAGAAGGAGGTCCGTACGTACATTTATCAGCTTCTTGTATGCAAGGGAAATCGCGCTGTCTGGCACATGCCCATCTAGGATCCTATCTTCCAGCGGGGAACTTTCAGGAATGACGCCATCCGGCGGGGAGGCCGAGAGTAGCGCATGTCTCAACTGTGCGTAGCGGAAGAACTCCGTCGCGCCCAGCTGGTACTCAGTCTGTAACTGGGGGAAGGTCTTGATCAAACCCCTGGAAATCATGTCCTCAACCCTGCTGATGCCAATGAGGTCCCACTTGTCAAAACCTTTGGTGTGCCACAGCCTACCCAGGATGTCGGAGTCAAAGAGGGGAGTGAACTTCGTGAGCCTGCCCTGCCATCCCTGCGCCTTGGTAACCGTTTTCCAAATGCGAACCGCCGTGCGGGTGGGGCCAGTCAGTTTGCGGTCAAAGGACCTGGAATACAGGGCACGATAATAATTCCCGCCGCCCATCAGCCATCTGTCCATGGCATATCCAGGGCTCTCCACTGGGCCGTAAAAACCATGGTTCAGGGCAGCGAGCTGCGACGACCAATAGTACCGGCGCACATCCGGGAGGGCTATGCCCCCATCGTACCATGGGAGCGTGAGTTTGTGGAGGGCCACACGGGGGCGGCCCTCCCAAAGGAGGTTACGAAGAAGGCCTTCGATGTCGCGGAAGTATCGGGCCGGGACCGGGTCCTGCGCATTCTGCAGTGCATAGAGGAATCTGGGAAGAGCCATCATCTTAAAAAGGGCAGCCCGGCCCAGGAGAGAGAGTGGCAGGTGGCACCAGCTCTCAACATCACGTCGCAGCCGCTGGAGAGGAGGGAGCAGATTATTGTCATACCGGAGCTTGGCGTTGCTGGATATGTATATGCCCAGATATTTAAAGCCGCGCGACGCAATCTGGATGCCGCAGCCCCCGGGGAGGCGCGGGGTATCCCCTTTGAGGACATAGAGGGACGATTTGGCCCAGTTAATAACCAGGCCAGAGTATCGCCCAAACAGTTTGATGACATCGCAAGCCACAGTAAGGGATCTACCCGGTGAAGACATGTATAACAGGATGTCGTCAGCATATAGAGAGACCCTGTCCTCGAAGCCGGGGGCCCATTCAATACCTCTCAGGTCGGGATGGGAGCGCAGTTGTGCCGCAAGGGGTTCAAGAGCCAGAGCAAACAACAGGGGGGACAAGGGACAACCCTGCCTTGTGCCACGGCGCAAAGGGAAGGGCGCCGACAGGCGACCATTGACCGTGACATTGGCCATCGGGTCCGCATAGAGGAGTTTCACCCAACCGATGAAGACCGGTCCAAATCCGAATTTAGCCAGAACCGCCCATAAGTAAGGCCATTCTAGCGAATCGAAGGCCATGGTGGCGTCCAGGGACGCCAACACCGCTGGATCTTTGAGAGTGTGGGCCCGGGCCATAACCCCATGAAGGCGGCGCAAGTTCAGGGCGGTGTTACGGTGGGGAATGAATCCAGATTGATCGGGGTGCACGAGGTCACTAATAACTCCAATTAACCGATTAGCCAGGAGTTTGGCAAGGACCTTGGGTTCCACATTAAGGAGGGAAATAGGACGGTAAGAGCGACATACGTCCCGTGGTTTACCTTCCTTATGGATGACCACGATGGTAGCCAGTCGTTGGTCCAGGGGAAGGGAGCCCCTTTCAAAGGATGCAAGGAACATCTTGCGGAGATGCGGGGAAACCGCATCCGATCGGATTTTGTACAGCTCTACTGGAAGTCCATTGGGCCCAGAAGCCTTGCCTGAATTAAGGGAGCGGATAGCAAGGTCAATCTCGTCCGCAGTAATGTCCCTATCCAGGTCTTCCCTTTCCTCCTCGGAGAGACTGGGGAGGTCGATATCAGCAAGGAAGGTCGTCGTTTCCGCCTCCGAGAACTCCGAGGCAGACTCATAGACTCCGCGGAAGTAGTCCGCGAAAGAGTCCACAATGGCGCTGGGGTCCGTCAGTATCGTACCGTCCCCACTAAGGAGCTCCGGAACCACTCGACTGGCCATCTCTCTCTTATCGAGCCATGCCAACAATTTCCCGGCTTTATCACCCACATCATAGATGCGGCCTTGCTGTTCCTTGGCGAGGACAAGAGCGGCATCAGTGGCCAAAGCTTGGTACTCCGCTTGTTTCAACGAGAGATTGTGGAGGGCCAGAGGGTCAGGGTCGGAGCGCAGCTGGGTCTCGAGGTGTAGCACCTCCTGTTCGATAGCCAGCAGAGCCGAGTCTCTCTCACGGCGGGTGGCCGCAATGAGTGCCTGGGCCTCTCCACGGAGCACCGTCTTAAACGCCTCCCACAGTGTGACGGCCGACTCCACCGAGCCCACATTTTCGGTAAAGTAAAGGTCGATAGATTTGGCCAAAAGGGTGCGGGTCTTAAACTCGCGAAAGTACCAAGGATTGACCGCCGCAGGACGGTCCGACAGAGTCACGCCAAAGTCAAATGAGACCCATAGCGGGGAATGATCAGAAATGCCACGGGCAAGGAAGCGGGCCTCCGACACAGCTAGAGCGTCCGAGGCCAGCGTAAGAACATAGTCAATCCGCGAGAGACTCCCGTGCGCACCCGACAAGAAAGAGAATTGACGAAGCGTGGGGTGCAAAAGCCGCCACGTATCCACCAGCCCAGTAGAATCTAGAAAGGACGGCAGCCACATCTGCGGTCCACGCAGGTCGCGAGGCGGCTGGCGATCAAGGTGACCAGAGCAAACCGAATTAAAGTCGCCCCCCACTATCAAACGACCAACCGGCATAGACAAAATGGCACCACCAAGGTCCCTAAAAGTACTGGACTGCAGCCCTGGGGGGACGTACACAGACAACAACGTGAGGGAACGCCCTTCCCATCTCCCGGACACAGCGGCGTACCTCCCCCTATCGTCTATCAAGGTGGTCCCTATCTCTAAGGGAAGGGATGAGCGCACGAGAATCCCCGCCCCCCTGGAGCCGGAAGAGAACCCCGAGTGAGCCACCATTTTATAACCTCTACGATTCAGGGCTTTACATGCATTGCCCACCAAGTGCGTCTCCTGCAGAAGTACCACATCCGGCATATGCCGTTTAACCAGTTGAATAACCACCCCTCTCTTGATACGATCACCCAACCCGTTAACGTTCCAACTAAGAATCTTCAACACCCTACCCCTCATCCCTCCGCCGCCCGCCCCACCCATCACCCAGAGACACCCGCATCAATAAAAGTCCAGGATCACCATTGTCCGTATGCCACAAAAAAGAAGAAAAGAGAAACACACAACAAACCAAAACTGTACCCAACCAACCCCCCACCCTGCACCCCTGCGTTAGACTAAAAAGCCCTCCCAACCTGCAGTGTGCCTGTCGCCCCATTAACTATTCTACCAAAGACCCAGAGGAGGAAGGAATCTCCGTGGAGTCGTCCCGCCACCCACCATATGAATAAAGGAGAGAATAATCACACCAAAACAGTAGTCCGGCGGTCATTCGAGGCAAGGGCAGCCCCGGCTCCCAGTTCATTCCTGCCGATCCGCTCCGCCCGAGGCTCCTCCAACATCTTCCTCTCGCTCTTCCCGTTCCGGTGTTACAGTGTCCAGCCACTCGCTCACATTGTCCGGGCAGTCAAAAAAGTATGCGCGGCCCTTGTATTCCACACGGAGCTTCGCTGGAAATTGCATCGAGTATTTGAGACCCATGTCTCTGAGGCGTCTCTTGACTCCTGCGTAGCTCAGCCTTTGGCGTTGCACCTGTCTGGTGAAATCAGGGTAAAAATGCACCTCCGCGTTCTGGTAGTGCAGTGGTCCGTGCGATCTGGACGCCTGGAGGATCGCATCCCGATCCATGAAGTTAAGAAGGCGCGCCACAATGGGTCGTGGCGTCGCCCCCGTTTTAGGTGGACCACCCGGCACACGGTGGGCCCGCTCCACCGAAAAGAAGTTGCTCAGTCCAGAGGGCGCCAAATGGGTCTTGACCAGTTCTTCCACAAAGAGGTCTGCCGCTCCATCCTCGGCCCCTTCCGGGACCCCCACTATGCGGACGTTCTGCCGCCTGGCTCGCCCCTCAAAATCCTCCAGCCGTTTCGAGAACTGATCGGCAGCCGATCGTAGGTTCCGGACCTCCGTTTGCAGTTCAGAGACATCCGAGGTCAGACTAGTGGTCTTAATGTCCAGCGCTCTCACACGGTCATTCGTCTTGCCCAAGTCGGTCCTGATCAGAGCAATATCAATGGCCATGGAATCCACCTTGTGAGACATGGTCTCGTGCTGGTGTTGTGCGTCAGCACGGAAACTGGTGATGGCACCCATAATGTCCACCAGAGTAGGATCCGAGCCGTCCGGCAGGGCAGTAGCTGGGGTCCCCTTGGAGACCGCACCCGACGTAGGTGGCGATTTGAGGTTGACATACCGCTCCATGCGGTTGTTTTGCGTCTGTGGTTTGCCACGACCACCTTTATTAGATGCCCTATCCGAATCGCCTCTGCCCGCCATGTTGGGTCCCCGAGAACAAAGGACCGGAGGTCTCAGGTCAGGGTCCACAGCCAGGAGTCAAGCAGATCAGGAAGAACCCCACTCAGGTCGACCAGGGCAAGGCCAGATCACAACGTCTGCACCCAGGAGATGGCAGGCAAGGCCCCTTCCGTGCGGTCGAGCGAAGTGGCGAAGTGACGAAGTCCGGATGGACAATGGCACCGTCACGGAGCGGAGTTCAGCTCGATGTAACTTCACTCAGGAGCCTCCGATTTGGAATCCGATTGCAGCCCCCGCCTCAGCAGGCCGCCAGCCATACAATGCCACCAACGTGGACCAGGATTTCAAGCAGGATAATTGCGGTGGATCGGACGGTCCACGGAGCTCCGAGCTTACGCGGCCATCTTGGTCGCCCGCTAAGCTCCTCCTGAGGATTATTTTTGATGCACTTCACACTTTTTCTCCTCAAGTCAATGCAGTGGCTAAGGGAATGAAAATACAGCTCTCTCTTCCCTAAAATTCTTTCCGCTTCTCTACGCTCACCACAGAGTCCGCCTGATAGGAGGTCAACTCCAGCCACCAATTACCGTAATATCATCTCTTCTGGTCTCTGAAAAACCTATTTCCAAAGATCTCAGAACAATGAATTTGTTTCACCTTTGTACACCGGGACAGGTCAAATCAGCCTTGAAATCACTGTATGGCTCCCACCACATGCCAGGAATACATTGAAATGACTGTGCATCACATGCAAAGCAATTTGTGGCAATAGCCCACTTACCGGCAGACAATGGCACCTCCTTAGGAACCAACTAGAAACCTTCACTCAATGTCAAATCAATGACAGTCCTTCTAGTGGATGGAACATGGAGGCAGATCTTTGGGTGTTTAAGGAGCGGAGAATCTGGAATGTGTTCATGTCCAACTGGATATCTGAATGTATCTTAACCAAGATTTTGGTACAAAAAATGTTTATTCTTTATTAAATACTCATGGCTTCCTGATGAAGGCTCACAGCCGAAACGCGCGTAGTACACTGTAATTTATAGCCATGTTTTAAATAACTACTGTAATGCACCATAAATACACATGAATTAGAATTTACAGTATGTCATATATGTAGAAAGTTTGTCATATATTTGAAGCAGCCAAACACTATTGCTCTTTTTAAAAAACCAAATATGATTTAATAAAGAATAAACATTTTTTGTACCAAAATCTTGGTTAAGATACATTCACTTTTGTCCGATGTCAGTCTCAGTCCATAAATTAACCAGTTCCTAATTTACTGTATTTTCAATTGTTTGATTTATCCCGAATTAGGAACTCTAGTCGGGGGTACCCTCTTGTTTTTGCACACAACTGGAGATCTGATCCATGGGTTAAGAGACTTCTGAAAACCCTAATCAGACTTGTCTTCAAATTAAATTAACAACAAATAGGGGTTGCAGTTGAAAAACTATCGGCCATGGTTATTTACCCCACACCACAGTAGTTTTTTCCCCTCCCAACCATTAAGCTGGATCTCTTTTCTTTGACCTTTCAGCACTCAAGGCTCTACAGGCCTTAATAAGTAAATAATAGAGCAGCACCGTTTGAACAATAACAGAAAACATATGTTGTAATCTTCAACAGTGTGAGAATCTTAATTTAAAAGGGCAAACAATACAACTGCTGCTTCTGTAGAGGATTTCTATTATTTTTCTTAGAATTTTATTGTCAGACAAAATCATGAATGTCTCATAATCAGATGATTAAGAATGGGGAACAACAAACTTTTTAAGATGCAGTGGGAGGCATTTCCAGTTTAATTGTCGGCCAGAACTACTCAATATAAAGAGGAGTGAATCATATATATTATTTAAACATATTGCACTAAGTGAATGAATTATGAGCAGAGCGTCGTAGAAGTTACTTAAAAGAAAATGGCTGTCACAACCTCTTGTCACATGATCTGGCACTGCGGGCCTTGTCGCAGGGACTCCATGGTGCTGTTAGTTGTTTTCCGCAAGAAGCTGAGGTCCAAATTCTCAAAGTTTGGGAGTGGCCCAAAGAAGGATCGTGCTGGCTCCGGTGCCTCCTCCGGCTTCACCAAGGCACTGATGTCTTTGGACAGCTTCACATTACTGCTGCGACGAACCGGTGCATCCGCCTGGTTCTGGAGGTTGGGAACAAGAAGGAACTGGTTGAAGAAGATGCACGCGGGATAATGTGGGCTTGATATGCAAAGCTGTTGAGGTTCTAGTAGGGGGGTTGAGATTGGGTCAACAGGTTGGAGGAAAAGTGCTACCATTTTTCTCTTAACACTGTCTTATAAAAAATAAATCAACAGACTGCTTTGGATGTGGGATAGCAAGCAGTGGTAAAATATTGACAAAAGTTGGCACCATAAAAAGGAAACAATGTTATCAGGTTACCCACCTAGGGTAGATTTGCACCCTTCATGAAAACTGGTTGCATTTTTCCAGGAAATGCTAAGCCAATCAAATGGGGTTCCAGGGCTCGTACCTTGGGAATCTGGTATTTCTCCCTGAAGTGGTCTCTCATCACTGCTCTCTCTGCTTTCTTCTGGGCGTAGAAGGTATCTCGTTGTCTCCTGATGAAAGAAAAATATAAAAAGAGCAAACATTTAAGGTTTAGAGTTATTATCCAACAAAAGGGAGAAGAAGGTACTAGATAATTGAAAGGGTAATCGGTGATCTCAATGTGGGGAGGGTGGTGGATGGTATAGGCGGCCTGTGCGGTTTTAGGGGACTTGCCTTTGTCCCTCGTGGGTCGAATAGCAATTGCAAATATGATCGTTCTGCCCCAGTGTCTATATGCACTACACCATTCTTCATATATAGTCCCCAGGCATTATTTCCAGACACTGGATGAGTTGTTGGATGGGTTGTTGTGGAGAAGTGTGGCTCAACGGTTAGAGGCGGCAGACCCGGAGGCAGAGGTCGGCCCGGGACCAGGGTTCAATTCCCGACGCGGCCGGGTGCAGGACCAATGTCAGCGGGCCCGATAAATATCACCTCGGTGCCACTCTAACCATGGGGTCCCACGCTGCAACTCTGAGCAATAGCTTGCTTAATCTCCACTCCGGCCCCATCACCGCCAGGGATGCCCAGTAAAGGGACCATCTCACAGGGAAAGCCAGGACGGGTTCCCCAGTGCTACAGCGCTGGGACGCCTCAGGGTAACCATGCGCTCTATAAATCCAACATTCATTCATTCATTCATTCATTCATTCATTCATTCATTCATTCATTCATTAATTCATTCATCTCCTGTGGAGCTCCAAACACAAACCTGTATGCCTGAAAACACTGCAGAGATCATGGGGTGGAGGGGGGGGGCTTGAGGTTGAGGCTAAGAGACGTGTGAGTGGGCGACTGCAGAGGTGGTCACGACCATAAGGATGAACACTTGAAGATAATCTCTGGAATTGGGCATGTATGTTGTCTGATTTACAGGAGCCACGGGCCCCGAGTGCGAATGAGCAGGGGGCACAGATTTCCCCGGTGCATTGACCAATGATGGTTGATAGTATATGAGGAATGAGGATACCTTGGGATACCTAGGACGTACATACACAATCTATTTCGCAGAGATACAAGGTACTGACCTGGAGGTGGGGGGAGTTAAATTGTTTAATGGTGGCATGGGAATCCTTGGACAGAGTAAAGGGAAAGGGTCTACTTATGACTGTATAATACGACTGCAATGGATCCTGTTTACTGTTTGTTTTTCCCAACTGCAGGCAGAGCACAGGGATCTTCCACATACATAACACAGATGTGGTTGAGCCCCCTTCTTTGATGCTGTGAGAAAATGCCGGTAGTAATGTTTTTCTGCTCTATTATGGCTGTATGGCGGGGGAGCGGGATGAATATACCTTCAGTAATCTCCTATATCAAAATTGCCTGTATGTGATTCTTAAAGGCCAATAAAGTTATATAAAAAAAGGGTAATCGGTCTCAAGGGCCATGATAGAGGACTCAGTCATGTTAGGTATGCCTGCCTTTAAAAGGCGCTACCTATCTTAATTCATTATCACAACCAAGTTAGTAAATCTCCTTATCATACTCCAGTACATTGACCCTCATGCTCAGTACTTGATTTGTGGCGGTGGTTTTCAATGGTGGACACCAGCAATCATTTTTGGGGACCAGTACTTCTTATTTTTATGTTGAGCTTTTGGCCCAGAGGATGAATCGGAGAAGTAGACAAGGAAGAAAGAGGATGAGAAATATAGGAAAAATGTGAACAAAGGGATAAAGTAGGGATTCAAAGGAACCCATAAGCGTGGGAAAATGAGACTGCAATTTTAGTGGTGATAAAAATTAAGCAGTTTTGGTATTCAATATCCCCACAGCCTGCAGCCACAGCCTTGAGCTCCAAAGTTTACTACTTTGGGCCTCTGCACTTATGTTTTTTCAAAATGAGTACAGCTGCTGTCCCCTCTAACCCCTTCATCGTTGTTCATTCAGTCTCCTAATTTACACTCCCATGCCTTTTGTATACCTGGTGTACAACTTGCTCACCCTTTAATTTACTACACGTAACATATTTGACTTTCCACAACTTGGGTTTTGCCCACTCAACTTGAGGCGACTGCTTTGACTCACCAATCCGACTTCTCCACATCAGCATGCAATGAGCATCTCTCTTCTGTTATTATCATGACCAATCAGCAGCCTCTGCAAGTTGAGCATCCCAGTATGCTACCTATTCATTCTTTCTTATTTATCACTGTCGATACCATGAACTGGTTGTCTTCTCTGTTCTGATGGAATTCCTTCCCAGGTTCATGGTATTTTTGACACTTCACGGTAATACCTCTATCAGCGGTCTTCCTCCTAAGGAATAGTCCCCACCCTCTCTGTTTCACCATATTATCTCCTTACACTCTTTCTTAGTTACACTAAGATTTCTTTGTTCTTCTTTTCCTTTATCTCTCACCTTCAATATAAACTCTTGGGATATCAAAACCATAAAATCAACTTTAAAGTCTCCTCTACTTCAACGATTTTATGTATTTTCCCAATTCCTTGTCAAGGACTGGTTGCGGAGGTCTGGTGGAAGGCCTTCTTGATTGTCCGGGGAAAGAGCAACCCCTCCCACTATCCCAGGTGCTAAACTGAACTTAAAAGTACACATGAAAGTTGTCAGAGTCTCCTTAAAAGTGTACTGGATAGGAGAAGAACCTCAAAAGAGGGTCCAAAACCCTTCTTGGTGACCTTTAGATTTTGATTGTAGATGAAGATTAACGTGGAGATGACTAGCAAAGCACTAAGCTACGCTGATATCAAGAAAGAGCAAAGCGAGACAAATCCACCAGAATCTCCAGGTACAAAGCATCACAAATCAATAGCAAAAGTAGTAGCGAATGGATGATAAATACAACAATAAAGAAAGGAATAAATATGTTGTGGTGAACCTGTCACTGATTAATACCTTCTAATATATGAAATAAACTGGAAGGGACATGGCGCAAAACAGCCTTTTTCCATCATTGCCTGAGAATTTTGGATCAGTTATCCAGAAGACATCACCATATTGGAAAGTACTCATAATAAATCATATCCACGCCTTCCTCGTGAAAGTCATGGCATTGGTTAGACATTGGAAGGAGCCCAAATTTGATATCCTGCGTTCCACATTCTACTCTGTTTCTCTGCTGCTGCCCTTCTGATCCGCCATTCCATGCTTCTCGCAAAACACCCGCCCGTAAGATGGGGATCGCGGAAACACAGCGCGGTCTGCACAGTAGAAGCACCTCTGTATGTGCTGAAACGTGTTGAGCCACACATCGCTCAGCCACGCTAGGAGCACCCAGGTTTCATACCTTTTCCTTCGGGTCAGCTCTTGACACTCTTGCCACTCTCAGTATTGATGTGGGGTCCATTTAATCTTCACTAACAGCCTCTCCCTCCACCAAGAACCTCAGCACACACAGTCACTCTACATTGAGCCTCCCATCTCCATAGCCATCTGCGCCGAGTTCCCACTCCGGAACATATAGAAGATTCACCTGAACTTCGCATTCACAGTGTTAAACCTGGTGCTAAAAGTCCATTCAAGAGGAAGATTGATGCCTGGTGCAACCCTCCTCCACTCTTGACAAACTGTCAATTTTGCAACTCACTCACATTTCAGCATCTCGAGACTCCCTCCGTACTATCATCAAGTCAGCCAGCTATCGTCGAAGGGCAGTGCTCTATTAATCCTTGTCTCTGAGTCAACACATTCTACCTCAGCCACTATCTCACTGAAAACTCCCCTGCAAGGTTCAATACACAACCATTCGGCCAAGCAGTTTCTAGGATTTCTTCGTCAACCGCCTCCACTGCATCTCATCCATGATAGGCAAGCTGACCTATGGCACAGCTCCACCATTAATGCCCTCTCTAGCAACCTCAGGGTCTTGTAAGGCCCTCCATAGCAACCTTAGGCTGAGCCTACCCTTCCTGTATTTATGAACAACCTTATGACTCGATTTTCAAGTATCTGTGTGGCTGAACACTCTACCATCTTTATTCCTATGATTACAGGCCACATTTCAAAACACTGTGCAAGAAACCAAAAGTGATGTGAACCAACATAAAATATTGATAGTGGATTTAATTTCTTGCCTGGGGAAGTAGCCGTAAAGTACTGCAAAGTAGTGCAATGCAGTGCTTTGTGCTACTTTATGCTTAGGGGGGAGGTCTAATGGGTGCACATGGTTTTTGATGCAAAGCTCCATCCACTAACATTTGTAGAAAAGTTTGTGCCACTAATATGCGCCTCCTTGATGCAGATTCAAAGTAGAAACAAAATATTTTCTCAAAACTTTTTTAATTGTGCAAGGGTGCTGTAGCACAGGACATACAAAGTGGGAAATGATTTTTAAGTTCCTCTATGTATAGTATTTGTACTGGAAGGGTACCATCTCAATATAAAATCTATGCTAGACTCACGCACACACCTTTTAAGCTATGGTGCAAAGCTTTGTGTGCGGCGTTAGTCAACCAGAAAGTGCGACTAAACTAGGGAAGAGAGCAGCAGCACCATCTTTGTAGCCCTGTCCTATTCCTTTCACGCAAAGCAGCGCAGTGTCGCAACTTTGCATGAAAAAATAGGAACTTTACTCCTAGATTTCTATATACATATTTTTTTTGTAAATCCTGCTTGTTCGATCAATAAATACGGATGTAAATAGTTAACAGGATAAAAAAAAATCACATCAATGATAACAATGGATCAAAAAAATCAGTATCTGATTCAATTACTTGGCTATGATTGCTGGTTAATTCAGGGTGGAAGGGATGATGCATTGTGTGGAGTATGTTAGGAGGACACCAGAGCCCTGGATATGGGAGCACAATACAAGGCTACCTTACTTTTCCTCCTCCACGCTCTCCTGGTACTGATCCTCCGAGCTCCACTTCCTCCTCATCCTCGCGACCAGGCCCTCCTCCTCCTCCTCACAGGGCTTAGGTGGGTCCTTCTGTAACTTGGTGGGGACACAGCAGGTGAGCTGCTTCACCTGCGCCCCCAGGAGCGCCTTCATCATCAAACCCTTGGGCAGGAAGTCACAGGAGAATGAAGAGGGCGACCTAGATAAGGAGAGAGATGTATAAATGGGTTAGAGATCCAGCAAACTGGTGGTTTGACCAATGCTGAGGTGCAACACTTAAAGTGTTCATCAACTTACAGGCAGGGGAATCCGGTTCCTTCTATTTCAGTGGTGGCACAATGAAAAGTTGAATTCCCAAGGGTCAAAATGAACACAAGGTCATATGATGAGCTAAAAAAATAGCATAAAACACCAGACTAGCATTGTACGCACTAACGCCTAATATTTGCCCATTCTGGCTCATTTCCACAAAGGAAATTATGCATGTTTTGCCCATGTTTAGTCAACCTTGGCCCTCTCCAATACAAACAGAACAGCCGACACTGCCCTCTCTGAACCTGCATAAGAGTGCATATACAAGGCCTGGAGTCAGAATAGTAAATTGACCAATTGTAGAATATGCGGCGATTGATTTTGGGTCGATTTAGGAAATAAACACCGTTTAAAATGTTTAGAATGTGAATGTGTGTAAGGTTGAGATCCTGGTACACTATAGTTTACAATCTGTGCTTATGACAAAAGAGTGTATAAAGTTTTATTTTTACACATGAACAACTACATAAGACCCTGTTATTCTTTCTCAGTTGTTCCTTTATGTATTCACTCAAGGAGACAAACACAAAACCTCGAAACTTAATAAAGATTAAAAACCACTGTGGGAAAGAAACAATCCACTCCACACTGCCTAAAGTGAATCAACTTCAAAATGTTTTTTCCAAATGACTTGCCATCTGTGGTACATTTTCTGATCGTGTAATAGACAAACATACTAAAAGATTGAGGTAAAATGTCAAAATAAATACTGATATAATGCAGGGAAACTTGTATTAACTAGGAATACTTGGCTCTAAATCATTAAATGCAGTCTACGTTTGGCATAGTTAGTCTGATGTAATAAGAAACATACATATTCTACTGTAATAATGTATTACAGTTGAGTTGCGACTTCACAAGTCTTTTTGCCAGTACACATCGTGGAACCAGTCCACTGAACTAAAAACATTTGTTTCCTGGAATTTCAGCCATCACTCAATAAGGAGACTTGTCAGGTGGTGTGTATATCTTATGCACTCCTGGAGTTTTTTTTACATTAAAGCTGGAGTCTGTTTGCATCTAATTATAAATTCTGAACAACAGCCAACCTTGAAAGTGACATATGGAAAGGGGCGACCACTCGGTCCCCCCGAACGTATGGTGGAGTACCCCGATCCCCCCGGGAAGCCATTTTGGGCGGGAGGCGTGTCCCGGCTGGTATGCCCGAAGCGGCGTAGCTGGGGCGCGCCTTTTCCCGCCCAAGAGAGGGTGGTCCTAGACACCGACACCGCTAGCCACGCCCGGGAGGCGGATTGGAGGTGGGTCTACGCCCGCCCGAAGAAGGATAAAAGGAGCGACAAGCCAAGGAAGCATCCTCTTGTTCCTGTGCTCTGAAGCTGCACCTCCCCGTTGCACGTGAGCTCGAGACGGAACGAAGAGCCAATTTTGAAATTTGTAATTTTCTGTTTTCTCTTTTAGCGCTAGAAGCCTTGTCCAGGACCTTTCGGTCACCTATCGTGAGAAAAATGCCGGGCAGAAAGGTCGGAAAGAAGGTTAGCACCGAGCAAATGCTTCGTATGCTGGTGAAAGACATGGCGGAGATGAAGAAGCAGATGGCGGCCAGGGACGGTACGGGCCGGCCTAAGAAAATCATCGGGCCAGCATTGCCGGGGGTGGTCCCTTCCGGGAGAGGAAAAAGGGCCAGGAACAGGGCAACGGGAGACGAGGTACCAGTCCCGGAGGCCCCCCCGGCGAGCCCGCCCAGGCCGGTAGAGGCTCCTGTGCCGATTCCCGACGCAGGGCAGCCGATCCCTGTCGTAGTTACCCCTGTGAACGGAGGGGATATGCCACCGGAGTTGGCCGCCCAACTGGCGGCATGGTTGGGCAGGAACAACGAGGGCTCTGTTGCTCTGGGGGACACGGCCGAAGAGGCCAAATTAATAATGAAGCAGTTGCGGCAATCCCGAGATGCTGCAAAGGCACCTTGTCCTTTTGTTTCCCCGCAGGCTCCCGTGGGTCAACCAGGATCGGGCGTTGCTTCGGCAGGGTCTACAGTTACGACGGCAGGTCCAGGTAAGCAGCCATTGCCAATGGTGGGGGAGGGATCGGTACCTTCGAGGAGGGAAAAAATTGTTCAGCATATCCCGATCGAGGTGAAAGAGAGGCTATGGGCAGACAAATATGTGAACATGTTTTCCTTGTTGACCGATCACTACGAGATTGAGCATGTAAAAAATCAAAAAGAGTTTCTACATCCTAGTGTATGGCGAGCCAGGATGGCCGGTTTCAGAGTCGATGAACCGATAGGCAATTGGAGCAGAGCGTTTGGAATGTTCATTGCAATTATGGGGGAACGTAGGCCCGAATTGTTGGGGGAATTGGCCGTGTACCAGACACGTATCATGGAATTTTATGAAACTTGCGGGGGTAATCAATGGTTTTCTTATGATAATATATTTCGTAAATCCAAAGAGCACGATTCATCCCTGACGTGGGATTGTTTTGACTCCATTTCATGGCAAAAAATGGAAAAGCCAGGCGTGGGGAAGTCGCCATCGTTGGGGGGTGATGTGGTTGAGTATTCCCGCCATTCGTCAGGGGCGCCCTTTCGGGCAGGTTCAAGCAATGACCGGAACTCGAGGAATAGTGGCAGCTCGGGTAAAAAAGGGATCTGCTGGGGCTTTAACAGAGGAAAATGTACCAGGCCACAGGGTTCTTGTAAGTTCAGGCACGAATGTTCGGGGTGTGGGCAGTCCTCGCACCCCGAGACTATGTGCAGAGCCAAGGCTAGTGATACGGGGAGTAGAGGAGGCGCCAAACAGGTCTGAAATAGTCCGATGGGTGCTTCTACCTACCCCGGTTGATATCATGGCACTGATCCCTTGGCTAAACGAATACCCAGATCATATCTCCGCTGGGGTGTTGCGAGATGGTTTCTCATATGGTTTCCGCATCCCGGCGGGGAATTTTCAGGGTGAGGCACAATGTAGGAATCAACTGTCGGTGCAGCACAATGCGGCGGTGGTACAAGCAAAGATTGGTAAAGAGGTGGCCCGAGGTCGGGTTGCTGGACCATATGACAACCCGCCAGTTGCTAATTTTGTTTGTTCACCCCTGGGTGTGGTCCCCAAAAAAGATCCGGGGGAATTCAGGTTGATACATAATTTGTCAGCTCCAAGGGGTCTTTCGGTGAACGATGCGATTGACCCGGGAGTTTGTTCGGTGCGGTACGCATCTTTCGATGAGGCCGTCGCCATTTTGAATCGCCTGGGGCCCGGAGCGCTGATGGCTAAATCAGATATCGAGTCAGCGTTCCGGTTGCTCCCGGTACACCCAGATGATCAGCGTCTCCTTGGTTTCATGTTTCAGGGTCGCTATTACATGGATAAATGTATGCCAATGGGTTGCTCCATCTCTTGTGCGTATTTTGAGAGATTCAGTTGTTTTTTGCAATGGGCTTTCACTAGAACAACAGGGTTTACACATGTGATGCATTATCTTGATGATTTTCTATTCCTGGGGGCAGCCGGGGACACAGAGTGTGCACAAGCTTTGAATGAATTTTGTGATCTCATGAGACGCTTTGGCGTGCCATTGGCACCCGGTAAGACAGTGGGGCCGTCTACTTCGCTCGAGTTTCTTGGAATAGAGCTCGATTCCGAAGAGGGGTGCTTCCGTTTGCCTAAAGAAAAGGTGACGAAATTTAAGGCATCGCTTGAAACATGTATTAGCGAGACGAAAGTAAGATTGCATCAGTTGCAGCAGGTTGTGGGTCAACTAAATTTTGCCCTTAGAGTAATGCCGATGGCGCGCCCATTTTCCCGCTCTATTGCTCAGGCCATGGTGGGCCTTAAGGAAGGCCACCACCGCACAAGGCTCTCGACAGAGGTTCGCCAGGACATGCGCATATGGTTGGCATTCCTGGCGGATTTCAACGGTCGGGTCGTGTGGAGCAAACCCGCGGTTTCCTCTGAGGAGCTGGGGTTGTGGACGGACTCGGCAGGGAGTGTTGGATTTGGCGCCATTTTTGGTAATCACTGGTCAGCACAAGCCTGGCCGGCGTGGTGGCACGAGAATGGGCTCACAGGTAACATCGGGTTTCTCGAGCTGTTCCCTATTCTGGTGGCCTTGAAAACATGGCCTGAGGGTTTTCGTGACCGCTCTGTGGTGTTCTGGTCTGATAATATGACCGTTGTTGAGTGTATGAATAGTCAGGCTGCCCGCTGCAGGTGGATCTTGAGATTGCTGAAGGAAATTGTTCTGCTGTGTATGAGGCTAAACGTCCACTTCAGGGCAAGACATGTGCCAGGGGTGTTAAATCAGGCAGCTGATGCGCTTTCTCGTTCCCGTATGCAGGCCTTCTGGAGTTTCCTACCGTCAGCGGACCCGTGAGGTTCCGTGACAATTGTAAGTGGTGCTTTCGACTCGCACGAATATGGTCGAGTCTGGTATCTATGAACCGCAAATGACGAGTTTAGTAAGTGTGCGCAGTTTCGCTGTGCTAACTTAAACCGTTCGTTTGTTATGTGGGTTTTTCATCTGTACCCACGGGTTCCATCTTATATACGGCATCCATTTTGTCTCTTGCCCTCAAGTAGCCAGCGAACGGACGCTGTCCGCTTCACGACCCTGGGACTCCCAAGATATGTACGGAAGACACATGTCCTTTGTAAATGTCTTTATGACGAGGGGGATGTTACTGTAAGGCAGATGGCGCCGCTCAAGGCTCATCTTGCCGCACGGACTTATTGTCTCAGCCGTGCATTTCATTAGGCACGTCCCTTTGATGCCTGTATCTCGTGTTTCCCGATACCTCCCCTTTTACACCCTTTCCGATCTCCCCACTGTCTCCGTCTTCCCCCGCACCTGTCTTTGTTCCTACTTCGATCTGTTTTACTACCGGTCGGAATGCACTAATGTTGGGAAGATGGGTTTTTACAGTTGGGAACCGCCAAATGTTTCCGCACTTATGTTCCGGACCTCATGTGTTTCAAAGTGACCAAAGCGACCCCTCTGGGGGATAATGATGAGAACTGAGTTGTAAACTTTTGTGTACCATGTTGTCCTATGGGTAAAAACTGTATAAAAGGAGCGATCTACAGAACCAATTTGAAGCAGTCTCCCCAAGTTGCACGTGGTGTACTTGTTGTGACTTCTGTGTTCCCTGCAGTAAATAAACCTTGAATCTTTGACGTCGAAGGAAGTGTCCCGTGTCTCTGTGATTCGTACGCCGGAGCAGGTTACCCACGAAGGTTTCAGGTGTTGTGCCCTGGCACCGCTGGGTCTTAAAGAACCCAGTCCTTCAGTTGGCGCCCAACGTGGGGCTGCATCAGTGGTACCGGTCCAAGCCTGACGATCGTGAGGAACTTCGTGTGAAATCTCCGAGGGAAGGTGCACTCCGCTTCATCGATCCAGTTGTCGAAATAAGTGGCCCGAAGACTTTTCCCGCGAAGATTCCCGCCTCCGGACGGCTGCGACGGACTGCTGCCCTGACTGTAGACCTGTTTTGGCGCCTGGCGTAGACCTTGGTATAGCGAGACGATAGACGGGCCTTCCTGGTGACGCCATTGATCTTTGAGTTAAGTATTTGTGGGTCGCTCCCAGAGTTCTTGGTTGTTGACACTTTAGCGAGTGTTTTTGTTGTTAACGCTGTGTGAGTGTTTTTGTCGGTGACACTTTGCTAGCGTACTTTGTTGTGTTGTTTGACGACTGCAGCCGCCAAAGACCGAGGGTTTTGTTCTTTGCTGGGACTTGGTAAAATCCCGTAACCCTTGAAGTTTGTGAAACTCGGCTAGTGTGCAAGATGCCTGGTCGTAGTACTTTGTTTAGTTGTTTCAGACCTTGTGGTATGGATTCCCGACTGGAGGACTCGTGTCCGATACCTCCGGTTGGAACTCCCACTTATGAACTATATAGTAAACATGGACTAGGTCCGATTACCTTTAATGATTATTGGATTAAATATACGAAGAAGGACGGCGACCTTCGTTGGCCACCTCATGGTAGCTTCGAGGCCCCGATCTTAGATAATCTAGAGATTAAATTGTTTGAACGAAAATCAAGGCCGGCCATGTTTGATGCCTTCCGGTTGTGGCGCAAAGAAGCCCGACAGAAAGAAATCAGACAGAATAAACGTAATTATCGAGATAATGTTGCTACTATAGTAAAGAAAGCAGAGCAATTTCAGCATGATAAGGAGGTTAAGGATAAGGAAGTGTTTGACAGATTACAGCGTATGACCGTAGATAAATGTTATCCCGCTTTGCCTACGGAGTCGGAAAAGAAGGAAGAGCCAGTTGAGGATCCTTTAATGTCTTATCTCATGAAGTCGCCACCTCCGTATGTACAGGGTACCGCAGTTGCAGCTCCTGTGGTTCCTGCCATACCTATTCTTCCGCCTATTGTTCCTCCGCCTGTTCCTCAGCCTGTACCCGCCCTTCCGACTGTTCCTGCTCCTTTGCCTGTTTCTATCCCTACTGCTCCTCCACTTCCACATACTCCTGCTGCTGCTACTGCTCCTGTTTTGTTAACTCCTGCTGTTGCTACTGTTTCTCCTCCTTCTCTTGTTAGTCCTGTATCGTATGCTTCTCCTTCTACTCGTTCTCGAAATTCTCCTCTTGCGGCAAGCTTCTTTCATTCGCTCGGACCTGTTCATGGGCCCGCTGGTTCTGATGGTCCTCAGAGACGTAGTCAGCTTCCTGGAAACAGAGAACGTGTTGCGCTATATAATATGGCGATGGGTTGGATGGTAAACCCTCTTAGAAATCCACCTCGTGTTGTCCTTGAAACGTTCTGTCAGTTTAATATACCAACCCAGAGATATGTGTTTAATGAAATGTGCAAGTTCCTTCATGATCAGATAGTGGCCGATGCCCCTGACGAGGTGCTGACCGCCCTGTCTGAGCTTCAGCTTCAGTTCGCAAATGGACTGATAGTAGATACTAACGTTCGACGTGCTATTGAGCGGTTGCTATCTCTTCGCCCCGCTCCGATCCCTCATGCATTGTTTATCGAGGATATTGAAAGACTGCCAGATGAGTCTGGTCAGTTTCCCATGCGTGAAGTGCCACCGGTATGGATGCCAGGTGATGCCACCCGAGCACCGCCGATTCTGCCACATTTCCAGAGGGTGTGGATACATCTCCCATGGAAACGCTCAGAAGTGTTGCAGGTGAAGCAATCTTTGCCTGACCCTCGCAAAAATCCTGCAGGGTATTACAAAGAATTATCGCAGCTCGTAGATGCTACGATAATGAATCTTGCCGATATCGATATGTTGTTTGGCAATGTTGTACCGCAACCGGTATGGGCTAAGATTCGTCAGGAAAATCACGCGACCGAGCTAGGTGGTGATTGGGCGGCCATCGTAGCGGCAGATGGGTTGCAAGTTGGTGGTGCTAAGCCTGAACAGTTGATTGCTGCTCTTCCCCAGCGAATAATTACATTAATGAAAACGCTTATGCCGGCTATGAGGGTAAATTGGGATAAATTGTCAGCTTGCAAGCAAAAGAAAGATGAGAGTGTTTCCGACTTCTTTACGAGGTTCGAGGAAGCCTTCATTGACCATAGCGGACAGGATATGGGTACCGAGGGTGGTCAGCGATTGTTTGTGGATAAATTTGTTTCGAACTTACTGCCCGATTTGAGCAATAAATTAAAGAATTCGGAAAGTGCATGGGCCGTTTCTACCTCTGCTCAGATATTGGCTACGGCACAATATTATGAGAATAGAGAGAAAGAAGAGAGCGACCGTGCTGATAAAAAGACGAAAGAGCTAAAAACTAAGGTGTTGCTTCAACAAGCATATCCTCCGCGTTCGAATCAGAATGCACCCCAGCAGAATAGATCGCAGCCGCAATCGAATCGATCGCAGCCGCGTAATGATGCCTCCTCCCAAAGATCATCGTTGGGGTACAATCAATGTGCTTATTGTAGACAGGAGGGACATATTAAATTCAATTGCCCTGTTTTGAATGAACGTAATAGTGGTAACTCCTCTAGAGGAGGTCGTGGTGGTTCGCAGCAGGCATCACGTGGTAGAGGTCGTGGTACTCAGAACGATCGCTCAGATAACTCATCTAATAATAATAATTGTTTTGATCAACGTGGATCGTCGCAAGGGCGATCTGCGCAGTACAATGTAGACGATTATTACGTCGATCAGGGGACTGACGACAGTAATTACTAGGACAGCCAAAGACAAGGAGAGGGAGTGGTATCAGTTCCGGTTGATCAGAGAGGGCCTTACGTCGCAGTTGCTACATCGGGCGTCGTTGAGCCTTTTCTGTTGGACACTGGTGCAGCGAAAAGTTCTATTCAGCATTCGAAACTCCCTGGCGCACCTTTGTCTGGCTTAACAAATGTTTCCGTAGGATTCTCTGGCGCCCCCGTTAGCAATCCAGTTTCACGCCCTTTGCCCCTTAAAATTGGGCCACGTGAGCTAGAAGCTCCATTGATTCTGACCACAGGTTGTGGTGAAAATCTTTTGGGCCTGGATTTGCTTAAACGTTTGTACGCAACTTTGTATTGTTCTCCTGCAGGTGTAAAGCTTACGTTAGGAGAAAGGGTTGTCTCTCCCATGTACTTGTCTCTCGACAAGCTCCCACCGGAATTGAGTTCTCTTCCTGCGTCTTTGTGGGCAACGGGTCCGAATGATGTGGGCCTACTTGATATCTCGCCCTATGTTGTTCAGCTGAAATCTAATGTGCGTTTGCCACGTATTCCCCAGTATCGTATCTCCCTTGATGGTGAACGAGCACTGTTGGCGATCATTTATGATCTGATTGAGAAAGATGTTATTGAAGAGACTCGGGGAAACGTGTGCAACAGCCCTGTGCTGCCTATTCTTAAACGTACTGATCCTTCAAAACCACCTGTTTATCGTTTTGTTATCGATTTACGGGAGGTGAATAAAATTGTGGTACCTCAATTCCCTGTTGTGCCTGACATCACGGCGCTACTGACTCTGATTCCGGCTTCTGCATTGTGGTTTTCGGTGATTGATTTGAAAAATGCGTTTTTCAGCATCCCGATTGCCGAAGAGAGCAGGGACCTTTTCGGTTTCTCTCTCGGTGGACGTAGCTTCCGGTTCAAACGCGCTCCTCAGGGCTACTGTGAAAGTCCATCGATTTACAGTCAAGCCTTGAAGGGTCAACTGGATGCGTTTAGGTTGCCGGTCGGTGCAGCCTTAATCCAATACGTCGACGACTTATTGGTGGCGGCCGATACTCAGGACATTTGCAAAATTGCTACGGTGTCGTTACTGCAACATCTCTGTGAGTTGAATCACAAGGTGTCACCTACTAAACTCCAATATTGTTGTCAAGAAGTAACCTATCTAGGTCACTTATTGTCAAAGGAGGGAAGGAGATTGACCCCAGAGAGAATTGCAGCGATTACACGAATGACTGTGCCAACAACCCAAAGAGATGTGCGTGCCTTTCTAGGTATCACGTCGTATTGCAGGCAATGGATTCCTAATTTTTCATTGCTAGCGAAACCATTGGTGGCTCTTACGTGCAAAGATGTTTCAACTCCTTTACCATGGACGGAAGAATGTCAGAAAAGTTTTTCTGAACTGCGTGATTCATTGTGTTCGGCTCCTGTGTTAGGTACTCCTGACTACAGTAAGCCGTTTACATTATATGTTCACGAGAGGGAAGGTTGTGCTTTGAGTGTCTTGACGCAACCTTTTGGTGGTAAGCAGCGTCCGTGTGCATATTTTTCCTCGACCTTGGACCCAGTAGCTAGAGCATTGCCGAGTTGTTTAAGAGCAACTGCGGCAGCTGCGGTCTCTATCCGACAATCAGCAGGATTGGTCATGGATAATATGCTTACGGTGATGGTTCCGCATGCAGTCGATACTCTTTTGAATCGTACGAAAACTCAGCACTTGACGAGTGCGAGGTTGTCTGGGTACGAGTTGACGTTGTTGGCAAGCCACATTCAGATAAAACGTTGTAATGTTCTGAACCCGGCAACTTTGTTACCAATTAGCACAGAGTCAGATGAAGTAGCAGAACATGATTGCTACTTGAGGACTGAAGAGGAAACAAAAGGTCGAGTGGACCTTAAAAACACCGCATTGGAAGATTCGGATGGCACATTGTATGTGGATGGGTCATGTTTTAAATTGCCGAATGGCGATGTGACTACTGCTTATGCTGTTGTAACGTTGAATACTGTTGTTGAGACTGCAAGGTTGAATCAAAATTCTGCCCAAGCTGCAGAATTGATTGCTCTTACTAGAGCATGTGTGTTAGCGAAAGGGAAACGTGTGAATGTGTTTACTGACAGCCAGTACGCGTTTGGAGTTGCTCACAGCTTTGGACGATTGTGGAGAGAGAGAGGTTTCTTGACGTCGCATGGTACGAAGATTCAGCATGGCCAGCTCGTGAATGATCTTTTGGATGCATTGACGTTGCCTAAGCAAGTAGCGATTGTTAAATGTAGTGCGCATCGTAAGGTGACGGATGATGTTGGTCGTGGTAATGCGTTTGCAGACGAGATCGCTAAGGAGACTGCCCGGAACCTTAGCACTCGAATGTATGTGACGAGTTCGGTTAGGTGGCCTACAGAATCGAGCATGTGTGAGGACACTATCGAAAGTGTGAAAGCAATTCAGAATGAGGCCACTGAGACTGAAAAGGCGAAGTGGAAAGAAAGTACGGGAAAGTTGGATGCGAATGGTTGTTGGATTGATTTGTCGGATCAGAAAAGATGGTTGTTGCCCGATGCGTATGTGCTGGCCGTTGTGACAATGGCGCATGGGTTAGCACATATCAGCGTGAAAGGTATTTGTAAGTTGCTGTTTCCGGTGTGGAAGAATGATGGCATTACGAAATGTGCTGAACGTCTGGTAAAGAATTGTATGGTGTGCATGATGTACAATCCTGGCAAAGGAACCCCAACTCCCCCTGGCAGTTTTGCTCCCCCTTCGTATCCCTTTGAGGTGATTCAATTGGACTTCATCCATATGGAGAGATGCAACAACCTGAAATACGTTTTAGTGGTGGTTTGCGCATTCTCTCGATGGATCGAGGCCTATCCTCTCAAAGACAATACTGCTTTGTCTACTGCGAAAATCCTACTGAAGGAATATTTTCCTCGGTATGGAATGCCTAGAGTCGTGTGGTCAGATAACGGAAGTGAGTTTGTGGGTAGTGTGATGAAAAGTGTGTGTAAGGGCCTTGGAATTAATCAAAAATTCCATAGCGCCAATCATCCCCAATCAGCTGGTTTGGTTGAAGGGTACAACGGCACCCTTAAACTAAAGCTAGCAAAGATTCAGGCTACGACCGGTCTTTCGTGGCCTGACGCTTTACCTTTAGCATTACTGTCAACTAGGGCGACTGTACACTCCCGAGTAGGGCTTAGTCCCTATGAAATAGTGTTCGGCCGTCCTGCTAATGTGTGGGGGGTTCCTAGGCCAGGAATGTTTTCTGATCTTGAGTACGCAATGTTGATCGATTATCTACATGACTTGACTGCTAAACTGAGGTTAATTCACCAACAGGTTTACGACGCATTGCCGACGCAGACAGAGGGTCCAGGCCACCAGCTCCAGCCCGGAGACTGGGTGGTGACAAGAAACTTTTCACGAAAAAATAACCTAGACCCGAGGTTCACCGGACCCTATCAAGTGCTCCTGGCCACGAGGACTGCCGTTCGTCTCGAGGGACGTAAGAATTGGGTGCATGCCACCCACACCAAACGAGTCCCTATTCCCTTGCCGGCAGACCCGTGGGTAAGGAGAGGCATTGCGTCAACGGAAACAGAAACATTGCCGGCGTTTGTACCTTTTAGCGACGCACAGCCTGTTGGAGAATCCCCAGCGCAGCAGAAAGACACTGTTGAACAATTAGCATCAAAGGACTCAAGACCAGAACACCCAACTGATCAGCAGGACGCTGTCTCCTCAACGGATCCTTTGTTTGACGAGCAGACACGTCCTGGGAAAACCCGATACTTTTTGCGATCTCGCACTAAGGACAAATAAAATATTTTGCTTTGCTGAATTGACAACTGCATTATCCCGTTTTCCGTGATCGGTTTTGAACATTCGTATTACTGTAAATATTCTTGTGTATGTATATATATTGAGCTTCATTCCTTGTACTTTTTTTTGCTTCCACAGCTGAGAGACTTTGTTTTTGCATATATACATATTGTGCATTGAAGGCCGTAGGGCCGCGCGCGTACTTCCTTCTGGATAGTAGGTCTTGACGCTAGGTTAAAGGCCGTCGGTTCCTGGGAACTCCTAGGGATTGACTATTGCTACACAGAACGAAGTGCGTCAAGAAACGTTGCGGACGGTCGTAGGGAATGGCATTCTCGAAGCTGAATGATTTGGAGGGAGCTCAGGTTCATCGATTCAAGCTGCAGCAACTCAGTCGTACCAAATGTTTCATATTCCAACTGTTTGTATTGTTTTTGACTGCTTCAGCATTATTGGCGGGTGGGGTGTATTACACGATGCCTTACTTCTTACCTGTTACACCTACTCCTGACCCTAATCTTACCTCTACTGTTTCTCCCCATTCCTTTCATATGTTACCGGAACACGAGCAGGCTAGACGTGTAGAATTCCGCAACAATTCCTTTATTCAGCTCCTTCATCAGCATCAGTTAGTGGTTAACACTACTAATTGTTGGGTGTGTGGATTGATGCCACATACTACGGATAAGGGAATTCCATATCTGGTGTTACCGTATAGTTCCCAAGGGTCAGCTCGAGCATTTCAAACAATGTTTCGAAGCGCACTGGGTTTCCACCCCATTCGAGAACCACGTTCCCCCTACTCTGGTCCTACCTCGTATCAAAAACCTTTGTCGATAGCAATAGAGGATTTAGATAGTGATATCTATGATCCCTCGCTTATTCCTGAAGAAGAGATACAAGCCTATAGAGTCCTAAGTAGAGGTGAATATAGTGCGTTCACTAGCGAAAAGCAGCTTAAAAGCTCGCCTCCAATATGGGTCGTACCCCACACTGGTAATTTTTGTCTCATGGGTCGTGGTCGACGATCGCAAGCCCGACTTGGAGCAAGTGCTTGCACTGAAAATTACATTCTGCCAATGTTCTCGTCCCCTGTGTTCCTGGCTGCCAAGGGTACATACTTTATCTGCTATGATCGTGCATATGCATGGTTGCCCGCTGACTTCATGGGCTCATGCTTCATTGCAAATTTGTTGCCTCCGACGTTTACCGTAGATGCCGATTATCATAAGACTAGAGTTGTGAGAGGCGTAATTAGCGAAGAGGATACTGCCGGTCAAGAGGCAGGAGACTTTTTCAAGGGTTTCCTCCCGTTTTGGGGACCTATGGTTAATAGTAGGAACCTGAGACAGTTGACTCGAGTGGTGGAATCAACAGCTAATATTACTGCCAGTGCTCTTGGTAATATCACCACTGAACTTCAGGCGGAGAGACTTATGACGTTACAAAACCGTATGGTTTTAGATGTCATCCTAGCAGATCGAGGTGGGGTATGTAAGGTGATCCATTCGAGCTGCTGCATTTTTATTCCAGATAATGCTCCTACTGTCTATCAAGCCATCTCGAGGTTGCATAAGATCTCCGAATCCATACACGTGGATGTAGGGGATTGGACGTTACTTGGATGGTTTTGGGGCCTGATGTCGACTTGGGGTTGGAAAATTCTGATGATCATCGGAGTCGTTGTAGTGTTCCTGTTCACGTGTTGCCTTTGTGTGCAGTGTGGCCCTGCCTTATGTGGCCTCTGTGCTACAACGTGTATAAGACAACCACCTGTTACCAAGGGGACTCGATTGGACAGAGCTATGCTACAGCAACATCTCGATGGTTTGATGAATATCGAATATGATTCCGACTAGTGCTTGCCTACATGAGGGCAAAAGGAGCGTCTGAGGTTCCGTGACAATTGTAAGTGGTGCTTTCGACTCGCACGAATATGGTCGAGTCTGGTATCTATGAACCGCAAATGACGAGTTTAGTAAGTGTGCGCAGTTTCGCTGTGCTAACTTAAACCGTTCGTTTGTTATGTGGGTTTTTCATCTGTACCTACGGGTTCCATCTTATATACGGCATCCATTTTGTCTCTTGCCCTCAAGTAGCCAGCGAACGGACGCTGTCCGCTTCGCGACCCTGGGACTCCCAAGATATGTACGGAAGACACATGTCCTTTGTAAATGTCTTTATGACGAGGGGGATGTTACTGTAAGGCAGCTGGTGCCGCTCAAGGCTCATCTTGCCGCACGGACTTATTGTCTCAGCCGTGCATTTCATTAGGCACGTCCCTTTGATGCCTGTATCTCGTGTTTCCCGATACCTCCCCTTTTACACCCTTTCCGATCTCCCCACTGTCTCCGTCTTCCCCCGCACCTGTCTTTGTTCCTACTTCGATCTGTTTTACTACCGGTCGGAATGCACTAATGTTGGGAAGATGGGTTTTTACAGTTGGGAACCGCCAAATGTTTCCGCACTTATGTTCCGGACCTCATGTGTTTCAAAGTGACCAAAGCGACCCCTCTGGGGGATAATGATGAGAACTGAGTTGTAAACTTTTGTGTACCATGTTGTCCTATGGGTAAAAACTGTATAAAAGGAGCGATCTACAGAACCAATTTGAAGCAGTCTCCCCAAGTTGCACGTGGTGTACTTGTTGTGACTTCTGTGTTCCCTGCAGTAAATAAACCTTGAATCTTTGACGTCGAAGGAAGTGTCCCGTGTCTCTGTGATTCGTACGCCGGAGCAGGTTACCCACGAAGGTTTCAGGTGTTGTGCCCTGGCACCGCTGGGTCTTAAAGAACCCAGTCCTTCACCCGGAGGCGGCACCATTTCCCGAAGCTCTCTGGTCTCTCGGTGCCCTGGACTACAAGACCTCATGGGAGAGAGTCTAGCACCCAGGACAAGGAAGGCGTATGAAGGGG
This sequence comes from Lissotriton vulgaris, assembly GCF_964263255.1. NCBI lineage: Eukaryota > Metazoa > Chordata > Amphibia > Caudata > Salamandridae > Lissotriton > Lissotriton vulgaris. The sequence continues at coordinate 106,559,934 of NC_141700.1, forward strand.
CGTTCCGTTCCTACTGGTCCTTTTTGGGTTCTGCTGGGGGGGAGCTTTGGGGCCAAGAGGAGTATGTCCTGAAATTTCTGTTATCTTTACATCAGGCAGGCAAATCAGTGGCCACGGCCCAGAGGCACCGGGCCGCCATTTCTTTCATGGCACGGGCTCATGGTATCCAGGACCCCACGGCGTCTTTTGTGGTACAGAAAGCGCTGCGTGGGTGGCAACGCCTTGAGGGTCGCAGAATGGACGAAAGGCACCCGATAGGTCTGGAAAGGTTGGCCCTGTTACTGTCCGTACTCCCTGCAACATGTTCATCTCAATCGGAGACAGTACTATTTCGGGCCGCTTTTGCGTTAGCATTCCATGGGGCTATGCGTGTAGGCGAGCTGGTAGCAAGGAACAAGCAGGATACGGGGGGGTCTGTGCCGAGAGCACATCCAAATTAAGGGGGAGACAATGGTAGTCTCGTTTGCCAGGTCCAAGACCGATCAGGGAGCGATCGGGGACAGTGTAGTAGTCCAGCGGATTCCCGGATCTCCCATGTGCCCGGTGGCATGCGTTGAGGAATATTTGGCGCAGAGGGCGGCATCATGGGGGGGAAGCTTGCTGAAGCACGCCGACGCAACCCCACTGACGAGGTTTCAGTTCCAACGGGTGCTTGCACTGGCAATTGCAGCTGCGGGCTTGAACCCGTGCGAGTTTGGGACCCATTCCTTCCGGATAGGGGCTGCTACTGAGGCTACAGCCAGGGGTCTGAGTGTTGAAAAAGTGAAACAGTTGGGGCGTTGGTCCTCGAATTGTTATAAAAGGTATGTGCGGGTGCACATGTTGTAAGGCTAATGTCATGCACTCACGCTTCTTATTTTGTTTGGTTTACAGTTTCGCAAGCTTACGAGGCGGGGCAGACTGTGCAGTTGACCCGACACCTGGGGACCAGCGGTCAAAGATCACCGGCTGAGGAGAGAGTGGTGTGGGTCGTGGGCCACTCATACGTGAGGCGTGCCGCAGACGTATTCAAAGCAGGTGACATGATTCACATGGCTGGGGAATACGGGTACAGGGTGACCTTCTACAGAAGGGGCGGGCTCTGTATTGACCAGTTTCGAAATTTTATGGAGGGTTTTTTAGGGCGGACGAGGTCACCGCCATCTATAATCATAGTGCATCTTGGGGGCAACGATTTGGTGGCCACTGGTCGACGAGTACTTCTCGAGGTGATACTATCCACTGTAAGTTGGTTGGCGAGAAGGGTCCCGGGGTGCACAATTGCATGGTCCCACATGATCCCACGGAAGGTGTGGCGGGGGGCTAATTCTGTGTCCGCTTTAAATCATTCAGTGAAGAAAGTGAATAACAAACTTGGTAGATTGTTTCGTACGAATACATTGCATTCTATTCCTCATGGATGTATCAGGGGGGATCAGATGTATCTAGAAGACGGGGTCCATTTGTCCCGGGTGGGGAATGCTTTACTCATAGGAGACTTCGTAGCTTGGTTGAGGAATTTGCAGCCATGACCTTTAGGTAGGAGTTTTGTGGGGGGTCCGGATAGCCGGTCAACTATCCGGCCTGTGGCGGTAAGGTCATGATCGGTGAGCAGTAATTGGAAGATCCCTAGAGGTTTGGGCGTCACCCATTATGGATGGGAGCGCCCGGGGGGAGGCAGCCATTGGCCCCTCAAACGGGGAGGCGGTCCCCTCTAAGGATGGGGACGCCGAAAAGGAAGGCGGCCATGGGCCCCTCCATGGGGAGGAGGGGCTATGGACCCCTCCTCGGAATTTCCCGGGGCCCGGACATCTGCGACGGCAGATGTGGTAAGTTGTGTGAGGTGGGAGGGGGGTCTACGCTACCTTCTAGACACCTCACACGAGTCCTCGGACGACCACTAAGATGGCGTCGAGTTAACAGGGGGCCCCCGCTAAGACAAGGGAAATTGGAAGTAGGCACAGAGGTACAGTCCGCTGTGCGACCGCCCCTCACAAGTGAGGGGGGAATTCTGGTATTGGGGATCTGACACCGGTTACGACCTTGCCGTTGGCCCGTAATGTTAGGATGTACAATTTCAATGTTCAGAAATGCATTTGCAGGATGTTTAGTATCGGCTAGGAGAACCTTTGTATTAGAGATGTGTTAAGGTCAGCCAAGAACATCGTAATGTGTAAATGAAATTGTACATGATATGAAACTGTTATTTTAATGTTTTAATTTTGTTTCATATTTTAATAAATACGGCCGGGAGGGTAACTCCCTCCCGCCTTCCAAAAGTTCAGAACGTTTCCGTTTTCCCATCCTTGGGGATTGTGTTGAGAGGGGGTGGCGGGTATCTCAGCCATATGGAAAGGGGCGACCACTCGGTCCCCCCGAACGTATGGTGGAGTACCCCGATCCCCCCGGGAAGCCATTTTGGGCGGGAGGCGTGTCCCGGCTGGTATGCCCGAAGCGGCGTAGCTGGGGCGCGCCTTTTCCCGCCCAAGAGAGGGTGGTCCTAGACACCGACACCGCTAGCCACGCCCGGGAGGCGGATTGGAGGTGGGTCTACGCACGCCCGAAGAAGGATAAAAGGAGCGACAAGCCAAGGAAGCATCCTCTTGTTCCTGTGCTCTGAAGCTGCACCTCCCCGTTGCACGTGAGCTCGAGACGGAACGAAGAGCCAATTTTGACCCACCCACCAGCCCCTGTTGACAGCGATTTGTTTGAATAAAGTTGAGTGACGTGATATTGTTCCTCTTACAGGTTGTTTTGAATTAAAGTTGGTAATGTGGTATGTAATAAAGTGATAATTTTTCTTTTTCAGCATGTTTATTCAGCAGGAATGGTTGCAATTGAACTGAACAGTGATGCTCAGTAGAGTTGATACTTGGAATTGCTTAAATGTGATTGTTTTCCTCCTTGTTAGCTTAGATTGTCGTATTTATTTTTGGTCGGGCGGTAAGGTCATGATCGGTGAGCAGTAATTGGAAGATCCCTAGAGGTTTGGGCGTCACCCATTATGGATGGGAGCGCCCGGGGGGAGGCGGCCATTGGCCCCTCAAACGGGGAGGCGGTCCCCTCTAAGGATGGGGACGCCGAAAGGGAAGGCGGCCATGGGCCCCTCCCTGGGGAGGAGGGGCTACGGACCCCTCCTCGGAATTTCCCGGGGCCCGGACATCTGCGACGGCAGATGTGGTAAGTTGTGTGGGGTGGGAGGGGGGTCTACGCTACCTTCTAGACACCTCACACGAGTCCTCGGACGACCACTAAGATGGCGTCGAGTTAACAGGGGGCCCCCGCTAAGACATGGGAAATTGGAAGTAGGCACAGAGGTACAGTCCGCTGTGCGACCGCCCCTCACAAGTGAGGGGGGAATTCTGGTATTGGGGATCTGACACCGGTTACGACCTTGCCGTTGGCCCGTAATGTTAGGATGTACAATTTCAATGTTCAGAAATGCATTTGCAGGATGTTTAGTATCGGCTAGGAGAACCTTTGTATTAGAGATGTGTTAAGGTCAGCCAAGAACATCGTAATGTGTAAATGAAATTGTACATGATATGAAACTGTTATTTTAATGTTTTAATTTTGTTTCATATTTTAATAAATACGGCCGGGAGGGTAACTCCCTCCCGCCTTCCAAAAGTTCAGAACGTTTCCGTTTTCCCATCCTTGGGGATTGTGTTGAGAGGGGGTGGCGGGTATCTCAGCCATATGAACCTGCTTGACTCCAAACAGCATATTGATGTAGACACATTCACAGTAAATATTCAGTGTTTATTCAATGCATCTGCAGCCATTGAATCTCCATCATAAGGAGCACGAGTTCACGAATTTAAGCAGGTTGTGAGGAGAATGATGTGTGAACATGTATTATAAGGAATAAATTACCCCGTACTGTATCTTACAAGAGTATTGCCTCAGAGTTCCGGGACCTTTTAATGAGCTCTGTCGTCAGTCTCATTTCTCTGTATGCCGGGCCATTGGGATTATTCGGCAGGGGAGCACCAAATTATGCGACAGGATTGACTAAATTATGTGTCAATAAAAGGCAAAAGTATGCAGCATATGTTTTTATACTATTAATTCATTAAGTATTTTTTATACTGGCTGGGCAAAGATTTCACTTCATTAGTACCAGTTTAACAACGAAATAAAGAAAAACAATCACTGGAAAGATGACTAACCTTTCCAAAGGCCTTCCACTGCACGCAAACCCACATCGCCATGTTTTTAGTAAGTTTAGATCTGTTTGAGCTAGAAACAATCTTTTGGGTTATACTCTGCAAATTATGCAGGAAATTATGGGTTATGTGGCAAATGCGGCAAATCCATAATTATGCAAAATAAAGCCACAGAATCACATCATTTCCGTTGCCCTGTCTATATGGCCATGTACTTTGTCAGTGACTTGTAACATATTAATAACGCACAGTGGGTGGGGGGCTTTATCTTTTATCTAATCTGTATTTTGCCTTAGTCTCCGGTGTCAGTTGGGTTGTGATGTCTCGAAATAGAAATATTATATGTACCTGTCAGGACCAGTGTAACTGGAAGAGAGAGAGAGAGGGGGGAGCAGCTGAGCAACGATTCAAGCTTCTGGTGAGATATATTGCGCAGCCTTTTTAGCCATTTTGTAATTTTAATAACTAAAATGATGTGTAAAGCTGTGACTTTTTTTACGCAAGTGTTATCCAAAACTAAGAAACTTTGTGAAAGTTGTGTTTTTTTATTTTGCCACATTTGCTTCAAAATCACAACTTTTGTCACGCTATTTTTGCATATATCCTAGAGACTAGAATTATAAGGCAATGGAGAGTCACATTATGCGGCTGGATTGACTGAGTTAGGCTTGCAAAGACAGGCACCTTATGCAGCATACTGTTCAAGTTCAAGTTCAAAAGACCTTTATGCGAATTTCATAAAATTCATAAAAGTACCGATTACAGCAACAATTCATTAAAATAAAATACATACAAACAGATAGAAGAATTATACAGAAGAACATTCAAAAAGTTTGTACAATAACAATAAAATAAGTTCCATTTCATTACATTATATACAAAGTGACACCATTATGGCTGATTACTGATTTCAGGGGTTTTCCATCGTCTTACGCGCTCGTATAGCCATTCTTAAAAAAGTGCTGGTGCGAAAAGTCAATTCTTCAGTGTCCAAAGTAAGCAGCATTATATATGATTCTTTGACGGTGAGAGGTCTGTGTTTTTTAAAATAGGGGGTTAAAAACCATTTGATGAATCTCAAATAAAATTTACAGAAAAATAAAAAGTGCAGATCATCTTGAGTACTCATACCATCACAGGGACATGGGGTGAGATCAGCACTGTGTCGATACCCCAAAGGAAATGACAACAAGAATTTGACGGTTCCTGCCCTCAATCGAAACAATAAAGCTCTCTCCCAACTAGACATAGGGAGGGAGAGATAGGGCGGGAGAGTTTGCCCACACAGTCCATTTCCTATATATTTCGTAACACTTAATTTTTGGGATTCTCTTCCAAAGCGATCATTTCTGTAAAGTGCATAGAGTGCATTTTGAACCTCCGCTTTGTCCTTTGGTTCAATTAACATTGGGTCGGTGAACAGGGTACCTCTATCAACTTCGTTGACTGATTTAGAAACTTCTGTGAACCAGGGAATCTTCATGCCATGTTCACAATTTAGGCAGCCCTTAATAATGTTTTGTGTAAGGACAGCAGCATCATTTCTCCAGATCCTGATCCAGAAAAGAGACGGTCTGGCTCTAATAAAATCACTTATATAAGGAAGATTTAGTTCTTTGTGACAGATGAAGTCAGATGAGGAAATCGGGGCACCCAGCACTTTTCTACAAAAACGATTTTCCTCTCTTTGAATGCATGTACTGCTTCCCAACCCCCATACCTCTGCTCCATACGTAGCAACAGGTGAGCACTGCAATTTAAAAATCTTTAAAATAGCCTTAGTGGCACCAATTTTCTTTGGGCGAGGGAGGCTCAACACAGAATTGTTGGCTTTCGAGAACTTGCTCGTGGCGTGGGCCAAATGCCCACTCCAAGAGCTGTTCGCAGCGAAAACCAACCCTAAAAAAGGAAACTTAGGAACAGATTGTAGTTTATCTGTGCCTATTCGAATTGTGTTTAGTTTCCTTTTACCCGGGCCACATGACATGATAAAAGATTTTTTTTAAATTTACCTTTAGGTCCAGACCCTCCATAAATTTTACAAAGCAATGTGCCAGCAGACGAAGGGCGTTTGGAGTGCGGGCCATGAGCACCGCATCGTCTGCGTATAAAAGCACGGGTAAAGGATTACCTAAAATCATTGGGACATCTGATGTGGCTTTTTTCAGGCAATTGGATAGGCCATTAATGTAAATGATGAACAACAGGGGTGCTAAAACGCAACCCTGTCTCACCCCCCTTCCTATCTCAATGGCTCCCGAGACCTCTCCACCCATCCCAATACGTACCCGGGCTTTCAGGTCAGTATGGAGATAGGCTAGAAATCTAACGAGAGTATCATCAAAACCATTAGATGAGAGAATTGACCACAGCTTAGATCTGTTTACAAGATCAAAAGCGGATGAAAGATCCATAAAAGCGAGGTAGGTAGGGGATGAGCGGGCAATGCAATATTTATCAATTATCAATTTCAAATTTAAACATTGCTCCACTGTTCCTACCCCGCTCCTGAACCCCATCTGGCATGGATCTAGGAAATCAGTATCCACCGCCCATTCCAATACCCTATTGTAAATTATGCGTCCTAGGACTTTTAGGGTATTGTCCAAAAGGGAAATAGGGCGATAGTTTGCTGGATCTGTCCTGTCTCCCTTTTTATAAATTGGGACAATAATACTAGTGGCCCAAGTAGATGGCATGGCTGCTTGTGGAAGACTGTTGAAGGTGTTAAGAAGTATAGGTGTCCACAAGTCGACATTATATTTAATAATATCGATAGGGAGACCATCTGGTCCAGGTGCTTTATTTCCTAGACTTTCCCTTATAGCTATTTTAACTTCATGATCCAAGATCTTTAAACCATCCAATTGGTCTGGATTAGGGAGAAAATACTCATCAGGCTCTTCAGGAAGGGCTTCATATATTTTGGAGAAATGGCTCTCCCACGCTGCACTTGTTATATTACAGCTTATTTGGGTGAGCTCTTTGCCCATTTCCCTCGTTTTTCGGACAGCGGACCAGAATGGGCCACTGCCACCCAAATTCGCACTAATTAACAAAGAGTCCCAGTGATCGGACAATAGGTTAGCCTTCCTTACCGATATTTTCTCTTTGTAATTTTTCCTGGCGGCTTGAACAGCAACTCTGCACCTTGGTTTGGCAGAGAGTACTTTTCTTAACTCTCTGTTAGCCAAGGAGCAAGATGAGTCAAACCACCTAGGCTCTTTGCATTCTTTGGGGAGTGGGACTGACAAGAGGGTTTTATTGGTATGACATAATGCTTTAAAATCTGCTATTAGTTTCTCATTGTTACCAGTGGGGGACAAGCAAGATTTTATCAAATGTGGGTATGACGTTTATACGCTATCTAAAATAGCCCCACAGTCAACTCCTCTCCATTTCAATCGAAGGCCATCAATTGAGGGTGTAATATCCCTTGCCCCGTTTAGATTCATATAAATCGGACTCGATACAAAATTTAAAATCACCAGCAAAGGATTATGATCACTAAAGGAAGTTTGCACCACAGAGGTGTTTGCTATACAATCAGTTAAGAGTGGTGAAGTGACACTGATGTTTGGAGATGGCTCCACCCCACACAGACCGAATACTCTTTCTTCTCCGGGGCACACAAAGTCTTCTCAAGATTAGATTACATCTTCACCTCGAGGCAGGAGCTATCGTTGGGGGACCAGGCTGAGTATAGGGCAAGGGGCATTTCAGATCACTCACCTCTGCTTGCACACATAGGGCGTGATGGGGGTGGCAGACGGGCCCGCTGGCACATGTCGGCATGGGACATACAGACGCCTGAAATTCTGGGAGGTATTAGGGCGGATATCCGAGTGTATGTGGCGGAGAATGAGGGCTCAGTACAGTCCAGGGTTACATTGTGGGAGGCCATGAAAACGGTCCTGAGGGATCGCTTCCAATCTAGGGTGGGTGAGGCTCGGAGGAAGCGTGATGAGGCAATTGCAACTGGGGAGGCGAACATACTGTCTCTAGAGACCGAATACCATAGCACGGGGAGTGAGATAGACCTTAGGAAACTGCTAGACGCCCAAAAGATTCACAGGGAATTGGCAACGAACGAGGCACGCACGCAGGCATTGGCCACCCTACACCGTCTTTACGATGTGGGTGACAAATCAGGGAAACTTATGGCCTGGCTGAGTAGGCGGGAGAGAGCTGCTAGGTGGGTGGACGAGATCAGGCTCCAAGGGGGCGCGCGGGCGTCCACAGACGACTCCGTGGCGGAGGCCTTCGCGGCCTACTTTGAAAATTTTTATCGGGCTAGAGACCTAGGGGGAGCGGAGGTAGTGCGGGCCTTTCTGGGAGATATGGAAGTCCCACAGTTGACCCCCGAGGATTGTGAGACCCTGGAGGCAGACTTATCACTTAACGAAATTACGGAGGCGCTGGCGCTTTTGAAGCCCGGGAAGGTGCCGGGCCCCAACGGTTTTCCGGCGGAGTTTTTCAAACGGACGGGAGACCTCCTCTCGCGCCACCTGCAGGGATTGTTCGTCGAGGCGTTTGATGCCGGGCGGCTCCCGCCAGATTTGACCCTAGCCACCATAGTCCCAATCTATAAGGAGGATAAACCCAGGGAGGAGTGCTCCTCCTACCGCCCAATCTCCCTCCTTAATATCGAGACCAAACTGTTGGCCACTATTTTGGCGCGACGCCTACGAAAGGTCATTCCAGATCTAGTGCACCCGGACCAATCTGGGTTTCTCCCGGATAGGGCCACCAAACTCAACCTACGGCGAACCCACAATTGGCTCCAGGAGGTCTGTGACAGGGATGAACCCCACTGGTTCCTCTCCCTGGACGCGGAGAAAGCGTTCGACGCGGTACATTGGCCCTTCTTGATGGGCACGCTCGAACGCTTTGGGTTTGGGCCTAAGTTCTTAGGATGGGTGAAGCTGCTCTATTCGAACCCCAGAGCGAAGGTGAGGGTCAATGGAAGGCTATCCAGAGAGTTTGCGATAGAGCGGGGGACACGACAGGGGTGCCCGCTATCCCCACTGCTTTTCACCCTCACGATTGAAATCCTGGCGATTCGCATTCGGCGTAACCGGGACGTGAGGGGGTTTCACTGGGGGGAGTCGGACGCGGACCAGGAGAAAATCTCCCTCTACGCTGACGACGTTTTATTGTACATCACGGAGCCGACTAGGACTATCCCTGCCCTATTTAAGGAGCTGGGAGACTTCGGGGCAGTGGCCGGCCATACCATTAACTGGCACAAATCGGTCATATACGACCCGCAGGGGGCCCCTAGAGGGGAGTGCCTGCCCGAACAGCTCCTGCACACCACAGAGGGCTTCCGATATCTGGGGGTCTTCATCACCCGAGACGCCCGTCGTTCCTATACTGCTAACATTGACAGGATCCTGGTGGCCGCGAAGGCGGAAATGGATCGATGGCGACAACTCCCACTCACCATCCTGGGCAGGGCCGCCCTGTATAAAATGATCCTTTTACCGAAATTCTTATACGCCCTCCAAAACGAATATTACCCGCTGCCAGCTGCAACTACACCGAAAATACACGCTGACCTCCGCTCCTTCCTGTGGCTGGGGAAACAACCGAGAGTGGCACTAACGACTTTGCAGCGGCACCAATACAGCGGGGGCATCTCGCTACCCAACTTAGAGGCATACTACTGGGCTGAACACCTGGCCCCAGTCAACGAGTGGATACATGCCCCCGCAGATCACCCGACCTATGCGCTAGAAAAATCCAAATGGGGCGCAAAGACGGTGCTACACTTCCTCTACGGGGGTAAGGGGGGACGTAGGCTTCTCCCGGCAACTAGAATCACCCTAACGGCGTGGCGTAGAGCTACGGTGAAAATGGGATGGCAAAATAGACCCACCCGGCAAACCCCCCTGTGGTCCTGCAGCTGGCTGACCGAACTTCACAAACTGAGGGGATTCAAACAGTGGGATGACATTGGCATCTCTACGATCGGGGATGTCGTGGCGAGAGGGGAGCTGAAAACCTTCCAGGCACTGCAACAGGACTTTGGTCTTCATAACACACAATACTTCCGATACCTGCAATTGCGACATGCGTGGGGGGCACAGAACATCTCCCTTACTGACATTCCCCAGTATGCACCACTTGAGGGACGCCTGCTCCAGGAGCGGATACACAGAGGGGCGGTATCCATGATCTACAAAACACTGACAAACAATATGCTAGGTGACCTACAGGCTTTGAGGGAGAGATGGGAGGGTGATGTGGGCACGTTTGAAAACCTGGATTGGGAACTCATCCTCATGCACCCTAGGGAGGTGGCCATCAAATCACGGCTTCGCCTCATCCAGTTCAAGGTTCTCCACAGGGCCTACTTTGATAGGACACGACTCTTCCGGATGGGGAGGGCCGCTGATGCCTCCTGCCTGAGGTGCCAACATCCTCAGGGTGATTTTTACCATATTATTTGGGGTTGTTCCGTGATTCAGGGGTACTGGAATGAGGTCTTCACAGAATTATCAGCAGTTCTGGAGGTTGGCGTCCCCAGGGACCCTAGGCTGGCACTCCTGGGCATGTCGACTGAGGTGGATGTCACACGATACTCACTTATCTTTCTGTTGTTGGCGCTGGTAGTCGCCAAGAGAGATATAGCTAGAATGTGGGGGGCACCAGGACGGCCGAATCTGGATGACTGGAGGCGAGGCTTAGACATGTACATGGCAGCTGAGAGGGTTACGTATAAAGCGAGGGGGTGCCCGAGGAAATTTCGAAAAATATGGGCCAAGTGGAGGCACTATCACGGACTCGAATAGGGGGGTGCACTGTGGAGGGGGGGGGGGAGGGGGTGAGGGTTACGATATGGCCCACGGAGGTGGTCTCATGTACGAATGATTTGCACCTGTTGAACCTGGAGGACCCGGAGGATGAGTCGAACTAATGCTTGCGGCTTCTGCCATGTGGGGTGTGGAAGACACTGAGATCCGGGGGGTGGGGTGAGGTATGGGGGACGAGCTGTTTGGGGGGGGGGGGTGAAGGGCGGGAAGGGGGACCTCGGATAGAGGCCTCTCAGTTGCCCGGGGATGTTCAGTGTGGAAGTTGGGAGGGGGGGTTTGGGGTGTAAAGATGGAACACGAAATGATCTTATCATGATAAATAACGTATGCTACTGTGTTCAAAAGTTGCGTATAACCGGGGGTTGCGGAATGTTGACGCCCCCCCCCGGATTGCCACACTGCTTTTCTTGATGATCCGTATGATGCAACAATAAAAAGAAATTTACAAAAAAAAAAAAAAGAGTGGTGAAGTGAATACATAATCAATAGTAGAGCTACTATCCCCGCTGATAAACGTGGGGGCATGGGGGAAATTCGTGTTATGCCGTACCCTCATAGCATCAGCAAGGTTGAATTCAGTTAATATTTTAGACAATTCTGATCCCCTGCGATCTGCTGAGTCAGGGCAAATAGGATCATCAGACTCTGTTAGTTTCACATTAAAATCGCCCCCTATTAAAATATCAGTGTTAGTGTCTACTAATGAGGAACATTCAAGCATACTTAAAACCTTTGATAATGCCAAAAAAATTTTGTTCGGTACACAATAAAAATCATTATTATAAAAATTAATTAAATAAATCAAGGTCTTTGACTTTAGCTTATATTCAAGAATTTGGATGTTAGGATTAACAGAGTTATCAATCTGCAGATCTCTGATTATACCAACTGCTAGAATTCTGATCCCTATGAATAAGCCACCCACTGCTCGACCAAATCTAGGTTTTGGTGATGTTAAACTGAAACAGTGGTATCCCTCAATATACAAATTTCCTACAGCCCATGTTTCTTGAAACATAAGAATATCCACATCATTAATTATCTCAATCCATGCAGGGTCCAACAACTTAGCTTCCAGCCCTGCAACATTCCAACTTAAGATCGATAAGCCATAAGCATTGCAACATTTGCCCGATCTACTCCCAATATTCCTATTTTTGTGGTGAGTTGACTTATGGGAAATGGGCAAAATGGGCAAAATGCTGTTGGTGGACATGGTTTCTGTAGGATCAATCAGGTCATGACAAACTGCAACTGGAACTGGAGGTCCCTCTAATTTACTGATTGCAGCTTGTCCATACATTTCGTTGTTGGCCGCTGTACCCAGTCAGTCCTGATCGTCTAAATTAGAAAAATATTCAAATCGATTATAAGTAGGAATGTTGAATGTTGTTGGTGTGAACTGATAGGGGTCAGGAGCTGGGTAAGACCTTTCTCTATAGTTGTGTTGGTGCATGGTTGGGAATTGTGGATAGTGGGGAAAGTGAGGGGCGGGGATTGACATTGATGGCTGATTCCGCAAATTGTGGCTATTCATATAATTGGCAATGGGCTTCTGATTCTGGATAAAGAGCGGTGATTTAATCCTTGCTCCAAAATTCATTTCGTGATAAGGGATTGTAGGGTGATAGGAGGTATCAAATGCCTGTAAAAATAGCCTAATGGAAGGACTGTGGTGTTAAATTCCCAGGGAGAGGGTGATGGGGCGCTAGCAAGTGTTTTCTCCGCCCATTGAGGATTTTTGAAGCTTATGGTAACACAGTCGCCCTCAAACTTTTTCCTGAGTGGGCCTATCCAACCCACTTGCTGAGTCTTAATAATCTCCCTTGGAGGGTTTTATTTTTAAGAGATGAAAAAGTTTCATCCTGGTCCTTCCTTAATTTGGTGACATTTACCAACACCAATACATACGCTCCGCATTCTGGTGGAAGATTGATGCGAGAGGGAACTTGCTTGGTTGTTTTTTGTGGCGGTTGGGCCACAGAGGAACTACTTGCGGGATTCGCGGGTTGGCCAGTAGTAGTCGCATTTAGTTTTTTAGTATTCTTGTCCTTCCTTTTATCCAGAGCTACGTTATTAGTGCTAAGGGTAACTGCTGGCTGGCTAATAGATGGGCCCTTCAATGTCGCTGATGTAGCTAATGAGACTTTGGGTGTAACATTAATGTTTGTGGTTGGTGCTTGTGGAGTATTAGGTTTGGTGCCAACTGTTTTATTTGAGCTAGAATTTGTTGCACCATTTACAACGCGTTCTTTATGTAAATTCTTAATAGGGATACTCAGATCGGCTATTTGCTTTTCGATCCGAGTGAGCCTACTCTCAATAGGAGATAAGTAAATACTCAATAATTCAGCCAACCTTTCCAACATGCGGTCATTAGCACTTTCAAAGTTATCATTGATGGTATCATTGTTAACTAACATTCCACCCTGCTGCTCATTCTCTCTATCAACCTCCTGGATAGTCTCTGTAGCTCTGGTTATATTTTGGTTAAGGTTAGAGTTAGATCCTTTCCCGGTTTTTCTTTTTGTCAGACCATGTTTCCTAACCTTTGTGGACCGGGACTTTGGTGCATATACCTTATGTTTTTGGATAGCCCCCTCACGTCTACCTCTTAGTTGTCTTGTGTTATCAACAGGTATTTCTTCAGGGGTAGGGTTGATAAGTAAATCTGGGGTCTTCTCCAAGTCCATACTAATGTCTGTGTCTGAGTCTATCAGAGGAATAGAGGCTGATAGATTAACCTCACTTGGGATGGTATGGATCTCGGCACAAATATTTGCTAAAGGTCTAATATTGTTTGGCAAGACCTGAACAGGTGTAGTAGCAGCAGCAATAAGACCAAGGGAAGAGCGTTTGGCGTGGGCCAGATCTTGAGAGACCCTGCGCTCTAAGAGCGAAATACCTTGGTTTATGGCATCATTGGCCTTAGTAATGAAATTATCTATGGGGCCAATTACTGAACCACCCCCCGCAGCAGCTGTTTTGCTGCGACTGCCCCTTGGAGACATAGTGGTGGAAGCGTATACTATGCCAGAGACAATATGGGCTAACGTTTGTTGTGCAGAACAGCAATAGTAAACAATGAACAAAACAAATATGTAAAAGCTAGGGGGGGTGAAAGGATAGGATTGCCACTCAATGGACACAGTAAGATAATTATGGACCAGCATGCAGGTACACCCAGCTGAAATATGGAACAAAGTCAAAGTCAGTGGCACACGTTTCTCATACAGAGTGTGTCTTTCGCAGTCCAAAACACATAAACTAGGGTGGAAATACCTTACGGGGGTGAAGTTAGGGGGGTGGCCCCGTCCCATCCTCTTCGTGCCACTGAGGGCCACAGAGGGCCCGCCCTTGTCCCGGGCTTCTCCCGCGCGCGACTCGCGGGCGAGAGGGGTGTCAGCCTTTTTCTAGCGCCTCCGGGCGCACCTGGCGCGTCACGGGCGCGCTGCCGCCCCAGAGGCTGCTGGGGAGTGTGGTCTGGTCCGTCCAGTCTGCCTCCTGGCGTCTCACTGGGCAAACACTGCCGCCGTTCCCCTCACGGCTCCGCCCGATGGCGTGGTAGCAAAAAGTTAAGCCTCCTGGTGTTCCCCCTGGGCTCATGGGGGTCAGCCTTTTTCTAGCACCTCCGGGCGCTCCTGGCGCGTCACGGGCGCGCTGCCGCCCCAGAGGCTGCTGGGGAGTGTGGTCCGGTCCGTCCGGTCTGCCTCCCGGCGTCTCACTGGGCCAACACTGCCGCCGTTCCCCTCACGGCTCCGCCCGATGGCGTGGTAGCAAAAACTTAAGCCTCCTGGTGTTCCCCCTGGGCTCACGGGGGTCAGCCTTTTTCTAGCGCCTCCGGGCGCTCCTGGCACATCACGGGCGCGCTGCCGCCCCAGAGGCTGCTGGGGAGTGTGGTCCGCTCCGTCCGGTCTGCCTCCCGGTGTCTCACTGGGCAAACACTGCCGCCGTTCCCCTCACGGCTCCGCCCGATGGCGTGGTAGCAAAAACTTAAGCCTCCTGGTGTTCCCCCTGGGCTCACGGGGGTCAGCCTTTTTCTAGCGCCTCCGGGCGCTCCTGGCGCGTCACGGGCGCGCTGCCGCCCCAGAGGCTGCTGGGGAGTGTGGTCCGGTCCGTCCGGTCTTCCTCCCGGCGTCTCACTGGGCAAACACCGCCGCCGTTCCCCTCACGGCTCCGCCCGATGGCGTGGTAGCAAAAACTTAAGCCTCCTGGCTTTGCACGTTCTATGGCAGTTTTATTTAGCTGTTTTGTCTTTTTTACATACATTAATGTTGTCTGGGCATATATTTCTCCTTTTTAACACCAGAGTAACACCTACCTTCATCAATTTGCACTTGAGATATGACCAGTTAACCTCTGCAAAGGGTCTAGCATTGTGGCACAACTTTTGAGCTAGAAACAAAATTGTTTTTCTTGAAATCTGCAAATTATATTGTATGTGATGGATTACATGGCGACTGCTGTCAATCCATAACTGTGCTATGGCCGCAGAATTGCATAATTCCAGTAGGATGTCATACATACATTTTGTACAGCATGGTTCTGCATAAAATATGCAAAGCCGTTCGATTTCTTCTCCTGTGCAACCCCATTCTGCCTGCAAAAGCTCTGCAAAGGGTACAAATGCAGAGAAAACATATCTGCATGTATTTTTCAGTGGGTTGTTGGGTATTTTGAATGAAAATTAGCTCACAATCTGAGGAGAATGATCTTGCAATGGATAGAAAAAAACTTTGCACAGCACAGGTGATGGTAAACTGTGAAACTTTGACAACTACACAAAAGTGAAAATCTGAAACTTCGCAAAACTTTGTTTCTGAAAAATCCTTGCACATCCCTACTTTTGTCCAACTTACGCTCTGATCGGTTTGGTCATTGTACTATGGTTCCCTCGAATGGGCGACAACTGCACTCCACACATGGGATCATTGGCAGGCTGCTGACAAGAATAACTAGCGAAGACCACACTAGAGCGACTGCTGGGAAGTAGCTGGAGTGGCTGCTGGGAAGTAGCTGGTGCGGCTGCAGGGAAGTAGCTGGAACGGCTGCTAGGAATTAGCTGGACCGGCTGCAGGGAAGTAGCTGGAGCGTCTGCAGGGAAGTAGCTGAAGCGGCTGCAGGGAAGTAGCTGGTGCGGCTACAGGAAAGTAGCTGAAGCGGCTGCAGGGAAGTAGCTGGTGCGGCTGCAGGGAAGTAGCTGGAGCGGGCTGCTGGGAAGTAGCTGGAACGGCTGCTGGAAAGTAGCTGGAGCAGCTGCAGGGAAGTAGCTGAAGCGGCTGCTGGGAAGTAGCTGGAGTGGCTGCTGGGAAGTAGCTGGTGCGGCTGCAGGGAAGTAGCTGGAGCGGCTGCTGGGAAGTAGCTGGAACAGCTGCAGGGAAGTAGCTGGTGCGGCTGCAGGGAAGTAGCTGGAGCGGGCTGCTGGAAAGTAGCTGGAACGGCTGCTGGAAAGTAGCTGGAGCAGCTGCAGGTAAGTAGCTGAAGCGGCTGCAGGGAAGTAGCTGAAGCGGCTACAGGGAAGTAGCTGGTGCGGCTGCGGGGAAGTAGCTGGTGCGGCTGCGGGGAAGTAGCTGAAGCAGCTGCTGGGAAGTAGCTGGTGTGGCTGCGGGGAAGTAGCTGAAGCGGTTGCTGGGAAGTAGCTGGAACAGGCTGCGGGGAAGTAGCTGGAGTGGCTGCAGGGAAGTAGCTGAAGCGGCTGCAGGGAAGTAGCTGGTGCTGCTCTGGGGAAGTAGCTGGTGAAGCTGTGGAAGTAGCTGGAGCGGCTGCTGGGAAGTAGCTGGAGCGGCTGCTGGGAAGTAGCTGGAGCGGCTGCAGGAAAGTCGTTGGAGCGGCTGCTGGGAAGTAACAGGAGGGCTGTGGGAAAGTACTTGAATTGGCTGCAGAGAAGTAGCTGGAGCGGCTGCTGGGAAGTAGCGGGAGCGGCTACTGGGAAGTAGCTGGAGCGGCCGCAGGGAAGTAGTTGGAGCGGCTGCTGGGAAGTAAATGGAGGGCTGTGGGGAAGTACTTGAATCGGCTGCGGGGACGTAGCTGGAGTGGCTGCAGGGAAGTAGCTGGTGCAGCTGCAGGGAAGTAGCTGGAGCGGTTGCTGGGAAGTAGCTGGTGCGGCTGCAGGGAAGTAGCTGGAGCGGCTGCAGGGAAGTAGCAGGAGCGGCTGCAGGGCAGTAGCTGGTGCGGCAGCAGGGAAGTAGCTGGAGCGGCTGCTGGGAAGTAGCTGGTGCGGCTGCAGGGAAGTAGCAGGTGCGGCTGTGGACGTAGCTGGAGTGGCTGCTGGGAAGTAGCTGGAGCGACTGCAGGGAAGTAGCTAGCACAGCTGTGGGAGTAGCTGGAGCGGCTGTAGGGAAGTAGCTGGTGGGGCAGCAGGGAAGTAGCAGGTGCGGCTGTGGACGTAGCTGGAGCGGCTGCTGGGAAGTAGCTGGAGCGACTGCAGGGAAGTAGCTAGAGCAGCTGCAGGGAAGTAATTGGAGTGACTGCGGGGAAGTATCTGAAGTGGCTGCGGGGAAGTATCTGGAGTGGCTGCGGGGAAGTATCTGGAGTGGCTGCGGAGAAGGAGCTGGAGCGGCTGCAGCGAAGTATCTGGAGCAGCTGCAGGGAAGTAGCTGGAGCTGCTGCAGGGAAGTAGCTGGAGCGGCTGCAGGGAAGTACTTGAATTGGCTGCAGGGAAGTAGTTGGAGCAGCTGCAGGGAAGTAGCTGGAGCGGCCGCTGGGAAGTAGCTGGACCGGCTGCAGGGAAGTAGCTGGAGCGGCTGCTGGGAAGTAGCTGGAGCGGCGGCAGGGAATTCACTGGAGTGGCTGCAGGGAAGTAGCTGCAGGTGCAAGGAAATGGTAGCCTGATGTGCAAGAAAGGAGTCTTAGTACAGGAGTTAGGAAGAACAGAGCAGGTTTAAGATAGTCAATGTAGGAAGCTCTGTGGGCCTTTCCTCCTGAAACAAGCCTCAGCTGAGTTGGGCCACCTGTCCATGCCTCTAAATCCTCTGGCTGTAGGCAGCAATCTGCTGCTGGTCTCAAGAATCTTGTGTGGGACAACGACTAGCTGGGCCTGAGTGGCCTTTAAGGGCATGTTGTCCAGTTGTGTACCAAGGTGGAGTGTGATTTCCTGAGGAGTTACATTTTTTACATGATAGAATTCCCCTATTTAGATAAAAAATTGGATTATATTGCATTGTATCCAACATTTGTAAAGAGCACTGTGACCAGACTGGGATCCTGGCGCTAACAATTTCTAAAGTCATGATAAGTGGCAGGAAGAAGAATAATGAGGGAAGATAGTTGTCTGTAATGGTTAGGAAATAACCAGGTCTTGATGGCTTTCCTGAGCTTAAGCAGGTCGGACTGAGACCTTAATTGAGACAGAAGTTTGTTCCAAGCCTGAGCCTCTTTGATAGATAAGGCTCGGCCCCCTTGCCGCATCCTATTCAATCGATATTCTTGAACAAGATCGGCTGTAGATGAACTTAATGATCTTCTTGGAGCACATTTCCTCAATCTGGTCTGTAGTGACTTTGAACCTTTATTCTGGAGGGCTTTGAATACTATACAAGGCGATTTAAAGAGGATCCTCGGATCGACAAGTAACCAAGGAAGGTCTTTGAACGCATCAGAGGCAAAAGAATTCCCCAATCTGCTAAGAGTCAATTTGGCTGTAGCAACCTGGACTCTGTCCAATCTCTTGATCAGATAGTTGGGGGCTCCTAAAAGAAGTGCATTAGGTAGCATTGGAAAGATCTTTCTGAGGCTTCGGGGAAGTGCAAAGCAGATCCCTACCACTCCATTGACATGCTTTTCAAAAGAGAGGTGATCTCCCAGAGTGACTCAACACAATAGCAACTCGTAAAAGGCTCCAATTTTAACGGTGTAAAACTTTAACTTGAGGTTTATACGCATGCTGCACTAAGATAATCTGCTCTCCTCTGAAGACTGAATTTCCAAACAGTGCTGGAGTAGAGGGAGACCCAGCCAGATTCTAGATCTGAGCTGGCACCAAGGGCTCCTACTGACTGTGTCCCAGTGCAGTGTGCCTACACGTGGACACATGCAATGATGCCCGCATACACTGTGCAAAGCAAGAGCCTGCAGAGTGTCAAGCAGGGCTCCAACTATTCCTTTCCCGCGAGACCCAGTGCAAATGACTCACCTAAATAGAAATCAGCAACTCCTTTTGTGTGAGTTTTACCCTTGCTGAGAACAGTTGGAGTTAACAGGATCACAGGTGGAAACTAATATCTTGCTGCAGATACAAACACTTGCCCATCAAAGCAATAATGACCTTGGTAGATGATATGATATACCGCCTCCCTCTTGCTCGATTTCAGTAACATGAGACGCGTATCCCGTATCATTGGAATGCATGGATAAGGTTGGAAACATAAATCAAGTGCAAGCTGGGGCAGCATATGAACAGAATATAGTCTACCATGGCCATTACTATCAAACAGAGACAATTCAGGAAGATGCTGAACATCTACATATGAATAACTTATATGCAAGAAGAACTTAGTTAAAAGAAGAATCTGCAAAGCACATGTACACTAATAGAGCCATTGGAAAGATTATTAAGTATCAAGTCCAGGAGATATATTTGGCTTGGATATAGTGCTTGAGAATGAAGGCTTTCATATAAGCACTGAAGAAGTCCAGTGTATGTGAAACATGTTGGCTGTATAAAGAGATTAAAAAAGAATATATGTATGTATGTATATATATATATGTATATATATATATCTTTCCCAATGTGACCATCAGACCTGCGATGCGCTCTGCTACCCGTGCTCTGCGTAGGGGCCGGATCAGGGCCCAAAAATGCAATTTTCACTCCAAGGACGCGGCACTCTAGGTTGGGGTTTTAACTTAGATTGTATTTAATCACTTCTGCTCGACCAACGCGTTTCAGCCTGCAACGGCTTTCTTCACGGTAAGTGAGCCTTTGTTTATTTTTACTTTTATCTCATTTTAGCCATAAAGGGGCATTATGGGATATGTAGTTATTTGAATGTCAAACAAAATTCAACAGACAGTCATTGCTTAAACTTTCATTGGTTCTTGAAGGTTTCCGTGCAGCAATTACCTCTTTCTTGTTTATCTTTGATAGAGTATCAAATTTTTAATTTGGCAGTCTATTCTTTGGCAGTCTTTTTTCTATACTTGTTACGCCAGCGTTTGTGTACGGCTGCCTGGGATTTGTAGAGCACCATAATGCATTCATTTTGGATGGTGATGTTCATCTATATTCTTGATTTTAGTGGACAGGGTGTAGTACCCATTGCACAGTCAATTAGTGTGTTTTTCTATTGATTTTTTGCTCGTTTCCAGGTTGCTGCTTAGCCATCACTCAAGAAGTACATAGAGTTCTTCGTCGCAATTCATCCCTCTTGGGGCCTTGGTTTTGAGTCTGATGATTAGAAGAAAAATATATACATATATATATATATATATATACACACATATATATATATATTAAACAGAGTTCGCCGATCTCCTGGCCTATAATATAAATTCCTCAAATGTGAACATCCCAAACTTGCAGCACTTTATTTACTCCCCAAGTTACATAAGAACAAGGTGAATCCCCAGGACGACCTATTATGTCCTCCATCTGGAGTACTTATGAGAACACTTCTACATACATCGATCATTTCTTGCGCCCTTACGTCCAAAAATTACCCTTGTATCTCCAAGATACCCGTAATTTTTTAAGAGTCATTGAAAAAATTCAATGGGATGACAACATGTGGCTAATGACATTAGATGTCAATAGCTTATATACATGTATACCACATCATCTGGGAGTCAAGGCCAATCAATTTTTTTACAACAGCAGGATGTAAAATATCTTTTGCATACACATATGGTATTAAGCATGATGGAAACCTGCCTCTCAAATAACTACTTTGTGTTTGACCACGTCATCTATCGCCAGAGACTGCGATGGGAACCTGCTTCGCCCGCAGCTATGTGGGATTATTCCTGGGCTGGTGGGAGGAGCAGGTGGCCAGTAACATCTTGGCCTTTACCCAGAATGTGGTCCTCTGGGCAAGGTATATAGATTACGTTTTCTGTATTTAGAAAGGCGAAAGAGAGGAGGCCAAGCAATTTGTCACCAAGTTGAACACAAATGATTACAATTTAAGATTTACAAGCACTATAGAAAAACAAACAATCGAATTTCTAGATGTGGTTGTTAATGTTGAACAAGGCAGACTTATAAGTAGGCTGTTTCGTACGCCAACTGCAGGGAACAGCCTCTTGCATGTTGCCATCCAAAAAATCTGATCTGTAGCATACTGTATGGGGAGCTATTACGGGCAAAAAGAAACTGTGGCACAGAATCAGAATTTAAAAAAGAAATGACCAAGATGAAGGAAAGATTTTTGTAAAGGGGATATTCAAACAAAGTAATAAAACAGGCTTGTGATAAAGTTAAATCTGTTTTGAGGGAAGACCTCTTGAATCCAAAATCTTTACTAAGGGAGTGCGTATTCGGATCAGTCATGGCAGGTGAGAAACAGTCTCAAAAAGTATTGTCACGTTTTAGACCTTGATCCAATTTTAAAGATGTCAGTAGGGAGTCAACCAAAAATCACCTTCAGAAAGTGTCCGGCACTGAAAGACATTCTTTGCAGTAGCACTATAAAGGAAGGAGAGAATTCAAGAACGATAAAGGGATTCTTTACCTGTAGGTCGTGCAAGGCATGTAAAAATAGAGTAAACAGGAAGGAACTCACCTCGTTCAAAAATCAGAAACCGTTCGTGATTCAAAAGCATTTAACATGCAAATCAGATTTTTGTGTTTATGCTTTATGTTACCCCTGCCCACTTGTATATATCGGAAGTACAATACATAAAGTCAAAAAAAGAGTCTTGGAACACACTAGGGCAATCATCAATGAGGATAAACAAGATCCCATTGCGAGACATTTTAAAGAATTACATCATAAAAATGTCAACATGTTGCAGTTTTGTGCCCTTGACATGATTCCAAAATCGGGGAGGGGACAGAATAAGAGAGTTGCCGCAGTTGGAGTCCAGAATGATCATCAAATATGACACAGTACAACCATTAGGATTAAATAAGGATGAGGAAATGTCTATCCATTTAGGTTGAAAATGTTGGAATGGTCTTTATTGTTTTTGTTGTGTACCGAAAGTTCAGATGTATATATTTTCGTATTCTGTTAATATTGAAGCATCAAGTTTGTTTTTTACATGCAATTACATCACAGTGATCACATATTTTTTATTTTTTGTAGGAGACATACTGTCAGCACACATAAGGGATGAACAACAAAGAAAAGCCTAAATGAAATGAACAAACTTTGTGATTTAGTGCGGAAAGTAATAACATTATCACAGGAATATGGTGGTATACAGTGATGAAGTTTCTTTAAAAATGGTTCAGTACGATGTGAATGCCCAATTGGGCGGAATTGAAAATTACCACAGTGTACACTGTAAACATTGAGCGCTACATGCAAGATGAATTTAATCTGAGTATAAGCTCTTTAGTGTAATCAATTGTGTTATGTGTGCATTGATTTTACTTTGTATGAGGTATTGCCCACTTGGGTGCAATTGCACCAAGATGCACACAGCGTTTGAGCACAATGCACTTCAAACATCATATTTTTGTTACAGACGGGATCGCCAAAAATTTAAATTTAATGAACTTAATAATTAAATGAACCTTAAAGACCAAAGAAACTCATATGTTAACAAATGCAATTGTGAGATTATGTGTAATACTTGTATAACACTTGCAAAATACAATAGTTTTTGGTCACTTTAAGATGACTGCCAATTTCAGAAATTACTTTGTGTTGGGACAGGTAGTCCTACTTCTATTATTATGTTGGTTGAGCACTTTAAGTTTCACAGTGTACAAACTAAACAATTACCCGTGACCAAGGTGCAGCTGCACCGAAACGCGTTGGGCGTTTGTTTGTCATTTTGTTTGAATAAATCTCACGCTATACGGAATTGGGCTCGAGTTGGCTTTCTTTTGGAGAAGAAAAAAAAGCTTGTGCGAATATATATAATATATATATATATATATATATATATAACATCCACTTGCGAAGGAGAGCAGGTACGGACCGCTCGCTGAAACGATTTTGAATGCAGTGCTTTATTCAAATGGCATCTACACTACAACTAGTCAGTCCTGGCCAGTAACTTTTTTACTGATATGGAA
This sequence comes from Lissotriton vulgaris, assembly GCF_964263255.1. NCBI lineage: Eukaryota > Metazoa > Chordata > Amphibia > Caudata > Salamandridae > Lissotriton > Lissotriton vulgaris. The sequence continues at coordinate 106,583,084 of NC_141700.1, forward strand.
TAACGGCTGACCCAGCCGTGGAGGAGCCCCGCCGTGAGAATACGGACCCCCGCGATGCCAACTGGCGGGCGTGACATGGGACAGGTGCTGGAGTATGATGGCATGAATGTGCAGCAGTCAGGGGTGCAACATGATCCAGCCACCCACTGCGGATGTATTTTGTTTTTAATTAGGGACGGACTGCGTGCCAGCTCCCTGAAGCCACACTTTGGTGAAACTGCAGATTCCAGAAGGCCGTGAAAGTGCTAGAAATCTTTATCAAATGCAGTGGCACCTGTGGTTAGTGAAGTGTCACGAAACGTGTCAGGCTTGAAGGACTAATGCTGAGAGATGTGTTCCCTGTATGCAGCAGCCCTCATTAAAATTCCTTAAGCGCTAGCAACCTAAGTGGAGAAGTGTGGCTCACCGGTTAGAGGAGGCAGACCCTGAAGCAGAGGACAGACCGGGACCAGGGTTCAATTCCGGACGTGGCAGGGTCTTGAGCTCAAAATGTCCACGGACTCGATAATTCTCGCTTCAGTGCCTACTCAAATCAGGGGCTCACACTCTGCAACTCTGGGCAATAGCTTGCTCAATCTCCACTACGGCCCCCCCGCAGTGGGATGCCTGGCTTTCACCTTGGGGGTGCCCAGTAGGGGCTATCTCACAGGGAAAAACCAGGACAGGTTCCCAAAGCAAGCGCCTTGAGACCCTTTGGGGTGATTAGTGCGCTATATAAGAAGCCACACATTACATATACATTTGCATTCCGTGGGGCAACTTTTTGCTGAGATAGATAGATAAATAGATAGATAGATAGATAGATAGATAGATAGATAGATAGATAGATAGATAGATAGATAGATAGATAGATAGATAGATAGAACCCTTCTTCAACAGCCTCTCCTGCTTTCTGCAGCAGGTGCATCTACCCGTTCAGCTATCTTAATGGGAATCAAAGGGGTGCAAGTTACACAGATCTCGGCCGGGTAGCCATCCCTTTAAACTAAGAAACGCCAAATGCATGGTGCCCATGAATACATTCAGAAAACAAAACTGTCATTTTATTCTTTGATTAGCGAGAGCGGGCCTGCTGATCCGGAGGCGGCCACCAGAGGGCGGCGGTGGACCTGCGTTGCTGCTCTGGAGGCTGCTGACAGGGCAGCGGCGGGGCTGGGGCGCGCCTGCAGGGTGACCCGGGGTCACTCGCTCAGTACGGCTGGTAATCTCTCTGTTATCCGTACTCTCACAGTATCCCGGAGGATGGCTGCGCAGTGACGTCAGTCTCGGATCGTCCCTGCTGGACCGCATTCATTAAATGTAAATAAATAAGTAAATACCTGTCGCGCCCTTGGCTTGGTTCCAGCGCCTGCCTCGTTCTTCCGCCTGCTGTCGGTCTGTCATTTTTTTTCGCGTCCAGTTTCTTTTTATTATACTCATTTCTACCCCGTGTCCTGTTTTCCTATATTTCCTTTCCTCCTTTTTTTTCTTCTTTTTTTTTGCCGTTCTCGCTCTAGCGGGTGAAAAAGTTTGAGGAACAAAAATAAGGCCCGGAGCTCAATAATGAGTGCCTATACCCAACGCCTGTTGTCACTCACAGACACTGAGCACTGGCTTCCGGCCTCCAGTGTTTTACACTGACACACGGCAGTGCGGGTACCTACAGTGGTGTAGTATGGGTGTCATGGCCCTTCATGCAAGCCAGGAGAGGGCCCCATCCCCAGGTCTGGTAGTGAAAAACAGCTGTAAAGTGCCACCGGGCCCACCTCCCAGGCCCCAGGGCCACAACAACTTCTGTGCTATTCATAAATACGCCCTCGGCACTTACCCTTACAAAAGTGCTGGTACTGTCCCGTTAAAAGTGCAGCACCCCCACTGAGAGCGGCAGGTAATCTCTCTTAAACGTAAGGTAGTACAGGTTCTCTGCACATGTGAGCACCTACCCTTTAAAGCAGTGAATTAAAGCAGTGCAGGTACTCGGTACATGACGGTGGCTGTACTTTTAAAGTGCTGAATCAGCCGGCACTTCCTGTCTCTTTATCTCACTCTTGCAGGCTTTTGTCCATCCTTCTCCTGTATTTCGCTGCTTTCTGTCGTGCACTTACTTACACTTTTTCTTTCTGTCCCGCTTTAGGTCAAAAAAGACTGATGATGAAAATGATGCGGTGGCCTCAAAAATGTGCCCTGTGCAGTCTTTAGAGCAGGGGGTGGGATAACCATCTGGCTTGTATTTTACCGACATAGTCACTAATTTTATTTGATGGCTGGTAAAAAGCACAAAATTGGGAAGGAAGCTAAATGGTTTTTTTTTCACCTTTTGAAACAGAAGCTGAACAGTGCAAATACACTAAGAAATATATTCAAAAGTATTTTACATCTGTAAAAATATTTATACCCGATTAATGAATCAATCTGAGGCAAAATTACAACTCTAAAATAAAGCTGAAGGTTTGAGGTAAAATCTTATTCGAATTCAGAGTTTGGAAAAAAAAACTGGTCAGAATTAGTCTCTGAGAAAGGGGACAGCTCTAGCAGAAGATATTAACATGCATATTTTACTTCGTCTTGCTGCATACTTTAGTCAAGCTGGATAATCTGTTCCTCCCATGCCGCATAATTCCAGGTCCCCTGCTTTTACCCCTCCAGGCCCTATTAAAACACAGACAATCGTGTGGCTTTTTTGCTCCTAGTAAAAACCTTGTGTGTGCACAAAGGGGTTGCTTTGTGCTATTTCGCTGATACTAGTTTACCACTAATCTTTTGGGCTCCTGAGTATGTGAAAAAAGCTGAAAAGCGCTTCAACACCTCGTCAGGGGTAGTAAGCGCTATATAAATACAATTACATACCTCCACGTTGTTTAGGCTCAACGTACCATCTGCAGTGTGGATCTATGTACAGTAAATTTGTTTTTGTTTTTTAAGTGATTGTTCAAGCTGCTCCTGGTAGCCTCCATTTCCTGAGTCCTGCTTTGCTTGGGTTTACCACTCGTCCGTTCATAGCCACCATCAAGTGTTGACTGACAGTGCTTACCAGCATGATGTGTCCGTCAGGAGGTTACGTTTGTGTCACAGGGAACTGTAGGGGATCAGGTGCCTCTTTTGGTTTCTTGCATGATGCAAAATAATGGTGCATTCTCTGCCTGTGACATGAGTGTGACATGATGGTCAGAAGTCCAGGATGGTTTACGATGCAGGTGGGATGATTGTCGGTGATCTGGAGCATGCACGGACCACTTGGATGGTAGCCATCTCTACGCTGCAAAGCGATCTAAGGCCAGGCTGGGATCCTTGGAGCAGTGCGTTGTTCTAGTATTCTCATAGTGCATGTAGCAAAAGCCTTCGGAGAGATCTTATCCAGAAACGACAAATGGGCGCTGTGGTCTGTAATTGTTGGGTTCGTCATCTACAAGTCTTCTTCAGCAGTGGAAGAATTGGCCTGGTCTTGATGATTTGGGAAGGATGTCTTGATTGAAGAAACACTGACAATGTAGTCTAAGAGAATCCTCAGAGTTGGCCTTCAGTGTTGGTGCCGAGATAGGACTCCTCTCATGGGATGTGCTCTTCAGTGAGAAGAGGAGACGAGTTGTCCTAGGTGGAGTTGATTTTGAAGTGTGTCCATTTTCGGGAGCAGTAAGGAGGTGCTGTCGGTATGATGGTTTGTGGTTGAATCATGAATGTGTTCTCTAATGTTGTCTTGAAGATGTCGTAAATGGTGGCCCACTCTTCCATCAAGTCTCTGTGGGGAGCTCAAAAATGTGATTTTGTGTTTGAAGGCTGTATAAAGTGCTCTGCTTGTGTTGCAAAGCTTGGCTGATGAGGTTGTTGTTATTGACTACCTAAGATTCTGTGAAGAGCTGCCATCAGGAAGAAAGCAGCTTTAAAATCCATATTTTCTGCTTCTGATGTAAGTTTTTGTGTGTAACCTGTTGCAGGGGTTGTGGCTACGTTGCGGGAAAGGGCGACAGCCACCGACATCATCTGCGGCGTCCCCCAGGGCTCATCCCTCAGCCCAACGCTGTTCAACGTCTACAAGGCCCCCCTCGCACAAGTGGCCCGCCGTCACGACCTCAACATCGTCTTCTACGCTGACGACACCCAGCTCATCCTCTCCCTCACCAAGGACCCACACACTGCCAAAACCAACCTCCAGGAGGGAATGAAGGCCGTCGCCGATTGGATGAGGAACAGCCGACTGAAGCTGAACTCGGACAAGACGGAGGTCCTCATCCTCGGACCCACCCCCTCAGCCTGGGACGACTCCTGGTGGCCGACCACACTGGGAACAGCACCAACACCCACCGACCATGCACGCAATCTAGGATTCATCCTCGACTCCTCCCTCTCCATGTCTAAGCAGGTCAACGCCGTCTCCTCCTCCTGCTACAACACCCTCTGCACGCTCCGCAGGATCTACAAGTGGATCCCGACTGAAAAAAGAAGACTGGTGACACAGGCCCTCGTCAGCAGCAGACTGGACTACGGAAACGCACTCTACGCAGGAATCCCAGCCAAACACCTACAATGACTACAACGCATCCAAAACGCCTCCGCCCGACTGATCGTCAACGTACCCCGCTTCAGCCACATCACCCCCACCTGAGAGACCTACACTGGCTCCCCGTTGACAAGAGGATCACCTTCAAGCTCCTCACCCACGCACACAAAGCACTCCACAACGCTGGACCATCCTGAACAGCAGACTCAGCTACTACACCCCCACCCGCCAGCTCCGCTCCACCAGCCTCGCCCTCGCCTCTGTCCCCCGCATCCAACGAACTACCTCCGCCGGCAGATCCTTCTCCTACCTCGACACCAAGACCTGGAACACCCTCCCTACCCACATATGGCAGACCCAAGACCTACTCGCCTTCAGAAGACTCCTCAAGACCTGGCTCTTTGAGCAGTAGCAGCACCCCCCCCCCCCCCCCATCCCCTCAATGTCTTGGAACCCTCACGGGTAAGTAGCGCGCTTTACAAGTACTCTGATCGATTGATTGATAGCACGCACCTACAAAGATGTCGCTGCTGATGTCACACTTTAGGTTACCTTGTGACATGAACACACTGCTTGCACTATAGTGCAAAGGTGTGTGAGTGATGTTTAGCATATATCTTGTATCAGATTGGTACCCTTCCAGTAGAAAAAAAAATATTTTCTCAAACATTATGCCTGCCTCGTGGAAGCACATTTTTGGCGCTAAGCCCTGTCCAACTATTTTTAGTAGATAGGACTCTGTACCAAGAACCTTGAAAGGTTACATGGGGCGCCTTTTGCAGCAAAATAGCGGAAAGTGTTATTGCGCATTCGTTTAGGGTTACTTTCCAGCGCAAATCAAGTGAATCCCATTCCGTACTTCGCACTGGTACGCATCACGTTTTGTGACACTCACTGGTCCAAAGCCTTGACTATATCAGGTGTTCAGCAAAGGTGTTGATGTTATGTTTTTATTAGCGCTCTGAAGCGGTCTCAGAATGATTTTAGCGCTACAAAAACGCAATTGATATTAATCCACTCCACAAGTTTGATGTAAATTTCACCGGCTGTGAACCCCGTGTGCCTCTAACACGTAAAGGGAAATGGAGATCAGAAATAGAACAGAGTGAAAACAGTTGAAAACAATTGGGAAGGTACATTGGTTGGCACAGTGTCAACACCTGCGCTTTCCACTGAAATAAAATAATCATGTTAGATACTTCAGAGGCGATATGCAAGTGTGGAGAACGTCTGCGAGGCCTGGAGCCCCCTAGAAGTGTGCGCAGGGCTGGCCTCGCATTCAGTCACTAACACCTGCGCGCTCTTTCACCCTTGGCTGGAGTTTGGCGCATCCCGGGGCCGGAGCACTCCAACCCACCACGGCTCGCTTACAGGTTTATAGTGTGTTGTTTTGCCTTCAGTCACCCACACACACCTCCCTGGAGGCCTGGCGCGGAGTTAGGCTCCAGGGTCTTGTTTTTGGGTCTGCCTCTTGTTTACTCTAGAGTTTGGCGCATCCTGCGTTTCGTTCTCCGTTAACACTCCCGCCCGGCCAGGTGTGGCCGCCCGGCCAGGTGTGGCCTAGAGGCCTGCAGTCCCTCCACACACACCTCCCCGGAGGGTCGGCGCTGTACCTCACCCGGGCTTGCTTTGGTCTGCGTGCTCTCTCTCAGAAGCCTAGCTGGGGGGCTTGGGTCCTACCCAGTCACCAGCACCTACCGGTGTCTGTCGGTGCGCCTTCGCCGTCAGCCCTCCTGCTCCCCTCCTGGGCCGCCCTCCTCCTCGGGCTCCTCTCCTCGTGTGTGCCCTTGAGAGCTCCCCTCCTGCTGCCACGAGCCGGGCCCTGTGCGGTGACACGAGGGGGCAAAGCTTCCAGCACAATCTCGTCTAAGCAGGGATAAGCATCACCTGTCCCGGCGCACAGACCCCCCGCCGCCGGCTCCTGGGGATCAGATGATGACTCACCAGGGATAGCGCCCCGAGTCTGCCCGCTTCTTTAACGGAGCTCGAAGCGCTTTGCTCTCGAGGCGCGTCGCCCTTGGTAACACTCTATTCAGCCCACTGCGCTCTGTTCCGCTCTGTGATGTCATAATCTGTCACATTTCACTCCGATGTCATCTACTCTACACCGCAGGTCAGTTCAGCGCGTCACACGAGGTGACCCGCGGGTCACGACCTCAAACACTTCTATCTGTCAGAGCTTGGGCAATAAAACCAATTAAACTGTGGGATTAGCAGTAATCCCTTGTTTTTTAGGTTTTGGAAACATGTGATGTTGGTAAACGAGCACTGGGGCAATCGTCTTTCTTTCTTCAATCGATCTTGGCACGCCCATGTACAGTTCCTGTTCCATCATTTCCGTAGCATGGAGGCCACCCTGGCAGTTCTCTGGGATTGGTATCTGTCATAGATTCACATGCCTGAATCATTCCCACTCGTCTATCTGGGAGTCCTACGACAAGCAGTATGTAATAGTCAGAGGCACAGCTAGAGCCAAATTTCAGGGAGGGGGGGTGGGGCTGATCATTTTTGGGGGGGGGGGGGTGCTAATTCTTTCAGCAGGGGCTCTAAGAAGGGGTGAAAACACAACAAAGCCTCTTTAGCAAGTAAATGGTCTTTTAAAGACCTGTGAAGTACTCGGGTGCAGCTGCAATAAGAGGGTCACTAGACCAGCCAGCCCGGGAAGCTGTCTCAGCCCGGGCTGAGACACACAACAGGGTGGGGGGGGGGGGGGGGGGGTTGAAGCCCTTTGAGCCCTTTGGGCGTTGTGCCCCTGGTAATAGTATCATAGGCTATAATGGCAATGCAAAGAAAGTTTAATAGCCTATCTATATCCTTTTAAAACAAGCATTGGCACAGCCAATAGGTCTCGCCTTTGGGGCCTTATAAGTATTTAGTTTTGCAGCACAATATCCTTACTGCAACAACATCAACTGTTGCATGGCTAAACACTTATAAGGTCCCAAAGGCGAGACCTATTGGCTGTGCCAATGCTTGTTTGCTGACTGCCATTTTTAAGTACTAAAAACGATAGATAGATACCACTAACAGGCACAAACAGAAACATGCTCTGAAATAGAGAGGAGTACGGGACAACATTGATATAATGCACACTATTAGCATACACGCAGACACACGCAGCACCTATCTATAGAGATGTAGAGAAGACTGAACTATTCACAGTCCAGCTAGAGGAAAGGAGAAGAAGACTGAGCGAAGCAGGGGGATAAATAGGAAGAGAGGAAGAGAAGACAGAAAAGGAACAAAGAGTGCAGTAGAGAAAAGAAAGACACATAAAGAGGGAGTAGAAAGGAGGAGGAACTAGAGAAAGAAAATGGGAGATTAAAAGAAGAGAAAGAGAGAAAAAGAAAAAAGGGAAATAAAATAGAGGGGTGCAAGAGATAGAAAGATAAAAAAAGAAGAGAGAGGAGAACAAGGAGAAAAAAGAGGACAGCGAAAGGTTAAAGAGGAAGATAAATTGAAAGGATGGAAAAGAAAAACAATAGAGAGAGAGCGAGAGAGAATGAAAGAGAAAGAAAAAAGTGAAGTAGTGACAATTATGCAGAGAGGAAGGGAAGGGAGAAGAAATAGAGAGAATATGAACAGATTGCGGGAGGGTCGGAGGAAAATGAGAAGGGGAGGCAAGAGAGGGAAAGAAAGGAAGAATAAATCAGAGAAGGAAACTGAGAGATAAAATGATTGAGAGAAAGACAAAAAGAATTTGAGAAAACAAAGAGAAGAGAGCCAGATAAGAGAAGAGGAAGAAAAGAGAAGAAAGGAAAGAGAAAGAACAAGGTGAAAAAGAGGACAGAGAGAGTAGAGAGGAAGGGAATTTGAAAGAAAGGAACGGACAGAATGAGAAAGATACAACGAGAGAAAGAACGAGAGAGAAAGAAAAAAAGCTAAGTAGAGATGCCCAGAAGAGCGCAGGGGAGTGAGGGGGTGCAGATGGTTGCAGAAGTGTACAAGGGAACAGAGAAATCCATGGCATTAATTATAAATTATACATTAATTAAAATAAGAGCAGGAAAAGATGGTAAAAGGAGAGAAAGAAAGGGAAAAGAATGAGATCAAGAGAAAGAGTAAGGGGAACACAGCGCGAATAGGAGAGAGATAAAATGAGAAAGAACAGAGAGAGGAAGGGGGTGAAAGAGAGAGACAGGGGCAATTTAGTAAGTGATGAGAAAGACAGCATAAGAATAAAGTGAGAAAAAGAGGCAAGTGTAAGACACTGAGAATGAAAATGTGCAAGAAGTCACGATTAAAATATTGAAAAGCACGCTGCCCTGAAAAACCAAAGCATTTCTGTATATAATGCATCTATGTGATCCAGAATTGATTGTGCGGGGATTTTGTGTACTCTTGAAATGTTCATGTCTTGCAAGTGAAAACTCATAGCAGGCGGAATGATGCACCAAACAGCCAATCATATGAGGGGATAGGGTTATGTGGAACCAAGCCCAGTCTGTGTACACTCTAAAGAATTGATAACAATAGTGTTTCAGACTGCTGCTCTGTCAGACCCAGACCAGAGTTTGAGGGCAAAATATAGAGAGAGATGTAGAAAGTGCTGGGAATAAATAAAGAGGGGCTGGGTACGGGGAGAGTGTGGACCACCTAGCATCACACTTACCTCACTTCCCAGTCTGGGAGACAGAGCGCCTTGAGCGGGTGCTTCAGCTGCCAGGCGCAGTGTAATAAAGGCGCGCAGGTGTCTGCCTTGTGTGAACTGCATGTGTTGCTAAGTGCAGGCCTACGAATATAACAAGTTTGTACTTTGGAGACATTTGTCATCACCACCAGGGCACGACGAGAACCAGCGTAAGCCGTGAATATAGCTAAGCATGGGCGGAAAATCCGTTTCGCTCGCGGATTTCGCGGATTTTCGGTAAATTCGCAATCCGCGAGATTTGCGAATCTCCCGCAAAATCCGCGAGCAGCGGATTTTGCTCGCACTGTTCGCGTGAGTTCGCGGCTTCCCAGTACAACTTCGCGCCCCGCGAATAAGTGCAAAATTGCAGAAATACGATCTTAGCAAAACTGAAACTACTTACCAGGTTCAAAAGTTCAGGCTCATCATTAGTAGCCATTTCCTGTAGTGCTTCCTGAGGGGCCCCTCCAGAGTTCAGTTGCCAGTTGCAACTATTATGTGACCCTGCTCTGAACCTCAGAATAGTTACACATATGCCACAAAGGTCCTGAATTACAGCTAAGGGAGACAAGCAGGAGCCAGGCTGGAAGTTCAAATCCATTAATCAGCCCCTAATTCATTATTGTCAGTTGGGGCAGGGCAGGTGTTGTAACTAATTTTGCAACAATGAAAGCACTTAGCAAGTGCAAAAGATCACTAATCAGGAAGCACTAAGGAAGCAGGTGCCAGCTAAAAAAATATTCTGTGACACATTAATCAGCCCCAAATTAATTCAGGTCACTTGAGGCAGGGAAGGTGTGCTTGCGTTGCCACAATAATGTACACTGACTGGACAACCAGAGGGTGCTGTGATGAAACAGAGGGTGGCATGGGTGGGCCAGAGGGTGGCATGAGTAGTCAGAGAGTGGCAGTGGTGACAGAGAGTGGCAGTGATGAAGAAGAGTGTCCCAAACAGGCTGGACACGTAGAAACAACAAGTTCGCGAAACTTGCGACCCGACAGGTAAGTTCGCAATTTGCGAAATTGTACAAAACCCTCGCGAACTGGCAGAAACCCGCGCAAACACAAAAAAAAAATCCGCAAATTCGCGAGAATTCGCGGATTTTGCGGATTGCGAGTTCACAAATCCGCAAAATTTGCGAACGCGAGATTCGCAAAATTTGCCCATGCTTAAATATAGCTCCTTTTCAGTATACAGGAACTCTTATTAGAAAGCGGTAACAAAGTGTTACAATTAAACCTCTTGGAGAAGCACTGATCTTTTACCAGCGTGCCGACGGCCCATTCAAAAGAACACAAGTACGAGTGGTGCGCGCGTGAGAAAGAGGGAGAGCAGGAGGTGAGTGGTGCGCGTGTGAGAGAGAGGGGAGCAGGAGGGGAGTGGTGCTCGCGTGAGAGAGAGGGTGAGCAGGAGGTGAGTGGTGCGCGCATGAGAGAGAGGGGAGCAGGAGGTGAGTGGTGCGCGTGTGAGAGAGAGGGGGAGCAGGACGTGAGTGGTGCGCGTGCGTGCGCTTTGGAGAGCAGTCTGCTAATTTTCAAGCACAGCACTCGTGCTTGTGGCGCGCCCCTGCTCGCTCCCACAAGGTGGATGCCGGAAAATGAGCAGAGCGACGGCTAAAGACCCTCCTATGCAGCGCATGCGCGCTGTGTAGGGGAAACCTAAAAAGGACCAAAGTCAAACTATAACCAATCAGGCAGTACCACCCTCTAGCATTCTCCCAACAAAGGCTGAGTCCCTCAGACTTTTGAGCACAAGTGGGAACAAATAATCCAGAGCTATAAAGGGAGCCTCTCAGGGGAGGAGGATGGTCAAACGTGAATCTCTGACTAATACCAATACTGGAGAACTGCAGTTAAAGGTAAGTACCTAATTTTCTTCTTCAGCATTGGATCTTTCATAGATGTACATGTTTGAATCACAGAATAGCAAGCAGTTTTTGTAGGTAAATATATAAGTAATAAAAGTACGCTTGAGGATGGTGGGTAACAGTCTAATTTATCTATAAACCCACACATATATATGTGTGCGTATATATATATATATATATATATATATATATATATATATATATACTAGCAGCCCGCCCCAGCGTTGCCCAGGGCAAAAGGGCGCTGGGGGCAGCATTTGAGGCTTGCGTGCACTAAGGGCTCCCGGCCGTCCCTCTGTGCGCACCCGCTCCCGCCCTGACCCCCTCCCGCCCCGACTCCAATGTGTGCCTTTACCTTACCTTAGCCGCCGTTGGGGGCAGCATTTGAGGCTTGCGTGCAGTAAGGGCTTCCGCCCGTCCCTGTGTGCGCACCCACTCCCGCCTCGACTCCAATGTGTGCCTTTACCTTACCTGAGCTACCGCTCCTCCCCGCGCTCCTCACTTCACCGCCGCTCCTCCTCGTCATGACGCACCTGAGCCGCCGCTTCTCCCCGCACTCCTCACTTCACCGTCGTTCCTGGTCCGCCGCTCCTCCTCGTCATGATGCACCTGAGCCGCCGCTTCTCCCCGCACTCCTCACTTCACCGCCGCTCCCTGTCCGCCACTCCTCCTCGTCATCACGCACGTCGTGGCCAGCGCTACGTCACGGCCAGCGCAGCGTCGCGGCCAGCGCAGCGTCGCGGCCGGCGCTACTTTCAGGGCACTACTTTTTTTTTAAACTCATATTTTTTAATTTACGTTTATTTTAAATTTTTTATAGCCTATGTCCATCTGCACACCCTGACAATTTCTACGATGTATCGAGTGTGTGGATTGGTGCTGTGGTTCCCGAGTTTACCTGGCTCAAAGGTTTGTGCTCTCTCTTTATAATAGTAGTATAGATATATATATATATATATATATATCAGTCTGTTTCAAAGGAAGGGTTCTTCCGGGATCCTGCTCCCATCGTCAGGTGGCGCGTTTGTCGGCAAACCCAAAATGCCGAAGTTTTAATTATAAATCCATAGGTTGCTCGTAAGCATAACGCGCACTCGGTAGTTTGTATGCTCAGATCGTTTTATTCATCAGAAAAACGTTACGCGTTTCGACACAAGATGTGTCTTGATCACACGTTAACCAACATAACTTTTTGCTTCTTTTAAATAAACATAAACAATGGACAATTGTAATCAACAGTGAAGAAGTCCACGTATCAAGGCTTGTTGTTATTCATGGTAAATGAAATCGCCATTTTGGAATGGAGTAAAAATCCCACCAAACCAATCAATTGCAAATCATAAGGGTCAGATATGCATAATTAAATCGGAAAAGGACCTAACTAAGTCCAACAAGGAACATAGGTAGGCATGTTTAAATATTGAAAGTCAACATACTACTGTAATATATGAAACAGAGCAGACAAAACAGTCCCAAAAGGGATCACAGCTCAAATGCCTGTTATGTAACTGTCTCAAATTCGTTGTAAATCATTGTGCTTAAATAGTTCCACAGGTCTAGTGCCTATGTGTCAAGTACCTGTCTACTGAAAGTACTACATAATAGTTGAGAATTATATTTATATTTGAATTTCTTGAGGTCTAGTGCCCACAGCAACTCTTTTCTGTAAATCAAGAAAGTACATTATCTAATGCTTTCCCCTGTAATTTACCCCACAACAAGTCCAGCTGTACATGTGACTAATTTACAAGCAACCAAGCCCCAAGAGAAATTATCACTTAGGGTCACACAATTGTTAGAACCAAACAGTGAAGAGTGAATTCCTTATCTTACTATAGTGAGGTGACTTCATTCGCCGAAGAAAAGGGTAGGGAAGATGTGAAGTGCATAAACAAAAGTAGTGTCTCCCTTCCTTTCCTCCTAAAAAACATATATAAACATGATTAAAATATGCATTAAAAATTGGAATCAAAAACTAGTTAAGACATTCTAGTTTTGTACGGATTGCATCAGAGAAAAAATATCAACAGAACACATTTTCTAATATGTTACAAATGCAGAAATCAGTGACATCAACCTTTAGTGCTACTCTTCATGGAGATGAGTTGCCAGTTCCTCATCTAAATTGTGGCCCCCCGGGAATCTACTTTCTAACTCCATGATCCACTTGGATTCCTTCTTCCTAACTGCTAGGATACGGTTACCACCTCTTTTGCCTATGCTGACCTGTTCCACTGCAAAGTACCTCAATAAAGAAGTATTGGATTGGTGGAACTCCTTATGTTGGTTAACGTGTGATCTAGACACATCTTGTGTCGAAACGCGTAACGTTTTTCTGAGGAATAAAACGATCTGAGCATACAAACTACAGAGTGCGCGTTATGCTTACGAGCAACCTATGGATTTATAATATATATATATATATATATATATATATATATATATATATATATATATATACACAAATATATGTATATGTCCATGATGTACACATAACTTTGCGTAAATACATATCAAAAGACAATTATGCTTTGATATACATTAGCTATGATGTACATTATCAAAGACATATTCACATTACCTATATTTACAGAGTCTCACCTCATTGGCAACGATGAAGCAAAACCACCTGCCTTACAGCTGAATCACTTCTCTAGGCAGTAGTGCTGAGTGAACGTGTAGGTGCTCTTCCATATTGCAGCACGGCATACCTTCTCCAGTGGTACGCCTGTAAACAGAGCAGCCAAGGTAGATACTGCCCTTGTGAAGGGCGCCTTTGCTCTTGTAGAGAGTGGTTTGCCTGCTTTGCTATGACAAAATTGTATGGCAGCAGAGATCCATTTTGCAATGGTAGTGTGGTCGTGGGGGTGTCGCGGGCCGGAAAATCAGGCAAGGAGGCCGAATGTAGTGGGCTATAGTGGGGTTTTATTGTTACAAGAGTCAACAGAAGATGTAGTACAGAGTATTCCAGCTGGGTCGGGTAGTTCTTCCGGGTCGGCTAGCCTCCGCTTGAATGGTCCACGGCTGGGCTCTGTCTCCGTTGCTGGGGAGGTACCTCGGAGGGCAACAAGAGAAAGAAGGGACCGTTAGTCCGAACAGGGACTCAGTACGTATGCCGCCACCGACACCGGGACGTGAGTGGGACAGAAAAGAACGAGTAGTGAGGGAGGGAGGTACGGGGAGGAGGAAAGAACGGATGGTTTAAAGAACTAGAATATAGCAAGGGTGTCAGGGTGAACGTGACGGGAAGAAGGGCGTATTATGGTGAGAGTGCTTTACGATATTCACAGTGTTTCTAATACATGAAAAGTGCCTAAGGTTAAGAGATCTATACAGTATGTACACTGAGCACCTAGCGTGCTCACGGGGAGGTTTACGCTACTCACGCGGTCCGCCGTAGCTCTCCAGTGAGCCACGGCCACTCTTCAGCCACCTCCTTAAGGACTCCACCAGTCCTCCGACCACTCGTCTTCTTCGGGTTGTTCCTCTTCTCGCTCTCCAACACCAGTCTGAGTATCCTGCAACAATGCTCCGACGATGTCCTCGATGTTGCTTCCGCTTTTCACTTGTTCTGCCGCTGCCTCCGGGGTGGGACTTCCGGGGTCACGGTGAAGTGCTTCCGGTTGCTGCGGGTCGCTGATTGGCTCCTGGAATAGAGAGAGGGGCGGGGAACTGTGGGTCATGGTTTTTGCTCCGGCAATGTTACGGACCCGAGGGGGTTGGCGGAAAGTACTTGGGCGTGGCGCCCCAGACAGCGGTAAGGTTTCAGGGGGGCACAGTCCGGGCGGGGGTGACAACGGGACCAGATCACATCCCCTTCCCCTAGCTGTCCTTCTTGTACGGGTTGGGGAGGTGGGGTAACGGGATAAGAAGTCCGCATTGCCTTGTTCGGATCCTTTTCGGTGACGAGTATGGAATCGAAAGGGCTGGAGAGACAGGAACCAACGGAGGACCCGGTCGTTATGTCCTTTGTTCCGGGCCATCCATTCCAAGGGGGCATGGTCGGTATAAATGGTAAAGTCTCTACCCTCCAGATAGTATCTAAGGCTTTCGATGGCCCACTTGATTGCGAGGGCTTCTTTCTCGACTACAGCATAGTTTAGTTCTCGGGGGAAGAGTTTTCGGCTGAGATATAGAATTGGGTTTTCCTTTCCTTGTTTGTCTACTTGCGACAGGACTGCCCCTAAACCCTGATCAGAGGCATCCGTTTGGAGTATGAAAGGCCGGGAATAATCAGGGCTTACTAGGACAGGACTGGAGGTTAGGGCGCCCTTCAGGTCGGTGAATGCCTGCCATACAAGGGGACTGGGGTGCTTTAGGGCGAGCTCTGTGTGTGTAGCTTTCTTTAAGAGATCGGTAAGAGGGGCAGCTCTCTGAGAGAAGTTGGGAACAAATCTTCTATAATAACCCAGGAGCCCGAGAAAAGCTCGGAGATCTTTTTTTGTTCGGGGGAAGGGAAGGGTCTCAATAGCGTTGGTTTTGGATTTCTGGGGTCTGATCAGACCTTCGCCCAAAAGGAAACCCAGGTATTGGACGGTTTGGGCAGCCAGGGTGGTTTTGGCGGGATTTATGGAAAACCCAAATGAGCCCAGGGACGAGACAACATCATGCAAATGGACCAGGTGTTGTTCCCAGCTGTCGCTGTAGATGACTATGTCGTCTAGATAGGCGCCTGCATATGCTGCGTGTGGACGTAGTACATGATTCATGGCATGCTGGAAGGTAGCGGGGGCACCGTGTAGCCCGAAGGGCATGACAATGAACTGAAATAAACCCTCAGGGGTAGAGAAGGCTGTCTTCTTCCTGTCTTGTTCCCGGAGGGGAATCTGCCAGTATCCCTTGCAGAGGTCAAGGGTTGAAATATATTTGGCCTTCCCTATCCTTTCGACCATTTCGTCTACTCGTGGTAGGGGATATGTGTCGAATCGAGATACCTTGTTTACCTCTCGGAAGTCTATACAAAACCTGACAGACCCGTCAGGTTTTGGCACCAGGACTATAGGGGAGTTCCATTCACTGACCGGGGGTTCTATGATCCCCATCTTTAACATGTCCTCGGTCTCCCTCTTTATAACTGCTCTTCGAGCCTCAGGGACTCGATAGGGTCGCAGCCTAACCACTTTCCCTGGTTCTGTTTCAATCGCGTGTTCGGTGACGGTAGTCCGTCCCGGATAGGATGAAAAGACCGTCATCACTGGGGTCAGGGCTACTTGGAGCGCCCGGATTTGTACCTGGGTCAAAGCAGGATCTAGGCAGGGGTCGAAGGGAAAGGAAGATGGGGGCCTGATCCCCATCAGGACAGGGCGGGGTCCTTCTCATTTTTTTAAGAGATTTATGTGATAGATCTGGGACGTGCCTCTTGTGGGGTCGAGTTCAATCTCATAAGTAACTGGGGTTACCTGTCGCTGGATGGTATAGGGCCCTTGCCACTGGCCCAAGAGTTTTTGGTCGGATGAGGGCATCATCAGGAGGACTAAGTCCCCGACTGCGAAAACCCTGGCTTTGGTGCCCTTATCATATTGTCGTTTCTGTGTGTCTTGTGCCGTCTCCATGTTTTGTTTCACTATTTCCCGTATCTCAGCTAGATGGGTCTTTAGGTTGTTTACATACTCTGGTAAAGGGCGTGTGCGGTCAGGCTCGGCTTCCCAGGCTTCCTGAGCCATATCCAGCAGGGTACGCGGGGGTCTCCCATACAGCAACTCATAGGGGGAGTAGCCTGTACTGCTCTGGGGTTTACACCGTATGGCAAATAGGGCCAGCGGTAGGATTTCCTCCCACCGTTTGGCCTCCAGACCTAACAGTTTTTTCAGTGTCTGTTTTAATGTGGCGTTGTAGCGCTCAACCAGTCCGTCCGTTTGCGGATGGTACGCCGAAGTCCTGATTTGTTTTATTCCTAGCCTAGAGCAGACCTGTTTCAGCAGTGAAGAGACGAATGGGGTGCACTGATCAGTGAGGATCTCACGGGGAGACCCTACTTGGGAAAATAGTGTGATGAGAGCCTTGGCTATGTTCTGAGCTGTGGGCTGGCGTAACGGAATGGCTTCAGGGAAGCGGGTGGCATAGTCTACAATGACAAGGGCGTAACGGCATCCGGTTCGGGAGGGTAATAGGGGCCCTATTATGTCCATTCCCACCCTACTGAATGGGATGTCGATGAGAGGAAGAGGTCGTAGAGGCACCCTAGGGGGTCGGTATCGGCTATGTTTTTGGCAAACAGCACATTCACAGCAGTAGGTTTTGATGCGCTGATAGACTCCTGGCCAATAGAATTTGTCAAGGACGGTCTGACTGGTCTTTTCATCCCCAAAATGACCCCCTAACAGGTGGCTGTGGGCTAGAAAGAGGACCTTGTCCTGGAAGGGACCCGGAATCAGTAATTGTGGGTTTTGTAGCGGACCTCCCTTTCTGTATAACAACCCCCGTTTCTTGAAGAAATAAGGACCTACTTGTGTGGGGTCCTCGTGGTCTAGGGCCCTTCCCCATGCTTCTTGTAGGAGCGGGTCCTCCTGTTGAGCTGCTCGGAACTCTTGGTCGGTTTGCCAGGGATGTTCGTCCACATTCACGGGATAGGCAAAGGTATGGAGATTCTTCTCCTGTCTTTTCTGGCTCTTGGTTTTGTGGGGTTTAGGTTCTTTAGGAGTTGAGGACAGACCCTGAGGGTAGGGGGCCTCTTTCCACCACTGGGCCAGGGAGTCTGTAGTGTCCTGGAGAAGAGCAGGGAGTCCGGGATAATCGCTTCCCAGGATAGCTTGTTTGGGCAATGCCGGTACAAGACCGACCGTGAGGTTGGTTCCCGGATCACCGGGGCGTTGCACCCAAACCTGCGTGGTGGGGTAGCGTTTTGTATCCCCATGGACGCACTGGATGGCCACTACTCCGGTTGGAGAACTCTGGGGGAGAGCCAAGTCTTGAGGGCGGAGGACGCTTTGTCGACACCCAGTGTCAGCGAGGGCTAGTACTTCCTGTCCGTCAATGGACACGGGGCAATGAAACGGAGGGGGAGTAGCCCCTGGCGTGTGGCAGACGTAGTTCCTGACCAGTCCGATTTCCATTGGTACCTCCTTCTGGGGGCACATGCGGGCTATGTGTCCAAAGTTCCCACAATGGTAGCACTGGGGTCCGGGATTGGGTGGACGGTACAGAATTGGAGACGGCAAGAGAGGAGGAGGTTCGGGTCTCCGGGAGAGCAATGGCCGGGGATGACGGTTGGTGGTGGGGTTATGAGGTCTGTGTGGGATTTGCTCTTTACCGCGTTGCAGATCTTGAGCACGGCCATAAGCGCAGGCTATTTCTACGGCCGTCTCCAGATTGAGTCTGGTATGTTGACGGACCCACCTCTGGGTGGCGGGATGTAGGGAGTTAAGGAATTGCTCGAGATACATTTTCTCTAAGATGTCCTCTTTTGTGGAGGTTTCCGGTCTAAGCCACCGGTTGGCGAGATCTTTGATGCGAAAGGATGGAGCCCGCGGGTTTTCTTGGGGCCCTTCCTTGGCTTGTCTGAGCTTCATCCTGTAGGTGTCGTCGTCCACCCCCAGACGCTCTAGGATGCATTTCTTTATGTCGGCATAAGGGTTGTTGCCTTGGATGTTGGCCTGTTGGTAAGCAGCCTGCAGGTCCCCTGTAAGAAGGGGTCCCAGGTATTGGCCCCATCGCTCTACAGGCCAGTTCGCGGCTTGAGCCAACCTCTCAAAATTAGTAAAGAAGTAGTCAGGGTCTTCCCCCGGGACATACTTCTGCAAAACAACGGATGGGAGAGAGGCCATGGGTCGAGGTTGTCCTTAGACGTCGGTCAGTTTGCCCATGGCTTGGTCATGCGCGGTTCCTTGACCCTTCAAAACATCATGCAGTTGGCCTCTGTCTTCCTCTGCTGTTTTCAGGAATTGTTCCATTAGCTTCCCCAGTTGCTCTTGGGAGTCGGCCATTCTCTTCATGACTGCCTCCATGCTTCCAGCGGATCCCACTTCTGACACCAGATGTGGTCGTGGGGGTGTCGCGGGCCGGAAAATCAGGCAAGGAGGCCGAATGTAGTGGGCTATAGTGGGGTTTTATTGTTACAAGAGTCAACAGAAGATGTAGTACAGAGTATTCCAGCTGGGTCGGGTAGTTCTTCCGGGTCGGCTAGCCTCCGCTTGAATGGTCCACGGCTGGGCTCTGTCTCCGTTGCTGGGGAGGTACCTCGGAGGGCAACAAGAGAAAGAAGGGACCGTTAGTCCGAACAGGGACTCAGTACGTATGCCGCCACCGACACCGGGACGTGAGTGGGACAGAAAAGAACGAGTAGTGAGGGAGGGAGGTACGGGGAGGAGGAAAGAACGGATGGTTTAAAGAACTAGAATATAGCAAGGGTGTCAGGGTGAACGTGACGGGAAGAAGGGCGTCTTATGGTGAGAGTGCTTTACGATATTTACAGTGTTTCTAATACGTGAAAAGGGCCTAAGGTTAAGAGATCTATACAGTATGTACACTGAGCACCTAGCGTGCTCACGGGGAGGTTTACGCTACTCACGCGGTCCGCCGTAGCTCTCCAGTGAGCCACGGCCACTCTTCAGCCACCTCCTTAAGGACTCCACCAGTCCTCCGACCACTCGTCTTCTTCGGGTTGTTCCTCTTCTCGCTCTCCAACACCAGTCAGAGTATCCTGCCACAATGCTCCGACGATGTCCTCGATGTTGCTTCCGCTTTTCATTTGTTCTGCCGCTGCCTCCGGGGTGGGACTTCCGGGGTCACGGCGAAGTGCTTCCGGTTGCTGCGGGTCGCTGATTGGCTCCTGGAATAGAGAGAGGGGCGGGGAACTGTGGGTCATGGTTTTTGCTCCGGCAATGTTACGGACCCGAGGGGGTTGGCGGAAAGTACTTGGGCGTGGCGCCCCAGACAGCGGTAAGGTTTCAGGGGGGCACAGTCCGGGCAGGGGTGACAACGGGACCAGATCACAGGTAGCTTTTGTGACTGCTGTACCTTCATGAGAGAATCCGTAAGAGAGCAAGAGTTGATCAGATTTTCAGAATTGTTCGGTGGGATGGAGATCAAATTTGAGACAGCACTTAATGTCCAAGGTGTGGAGAGACCTTTCATCTGGAAATTCTGGATTTGGAAAAGAAAGTGCGAATTATGATAGGTTCATTGAGATGAAATTGCAACAGAACCTTGGTGATGAACCTTGGGTTTGTTCTGAGATGCACATAATCATCAATGAAATGCAAGAATGGTTCCTGAATTGTAAAAGTTTGAATTCCACCGACTTTTCTTTAGTAGAGGTGAAAGCCAACAATAGAGCGACCTTCCACACGAGAAATTTCAGATCTGCCTTGAGAATGGGTGTGAGGAAAATGGGGTTCTGGTGCAGTACCCCCTTACACACACTTTATGCTTGGCTGTTGATGCAACTTTGACTGTAGAGTGCTGGGTCCCTGGTTTCCAGGTTCCCTGTACCAGTGTTCTTCCTCTAAAACTGTACCACAAGTGGCCCTTCCGGGCCCCTGTAATTTCCTGGGAAATGGTACCTAGGGCACAGGGAGGGACTGAATATGGTCCACTAGGGACCCCTTACCTAGGCCTGCACACGGCCACTGCAGTAGCATGGTCTGGTGCTGACAAAACAACAAAGTCAATATGGCACACTGTGTGCCATGCCAACTAGCACTGCGTAAGGTATAGGTAAGTCACCCCTCTAGCAAGGTCTTCCAGCTCTAAGCTAGGTTACAGTATACCACAGGTGTGGGCATGTCTGCATGATCATACGCCCCTACATTATTTAAGCCCATTTTTAGATATTGTAAGTGCCAGGGAAGCCAAAGAGAGTACATGGGCTGGAAAATCGACAACTCAAGTTTCCCAGCACCATGATGACTTCTCTCAACCCAGGGGTGTTTGGTACAAAGCTATTTCTCTCAATAAACCCACACTGATGCCAGTGTGGAATGTATTGTCCCATACACTCAGAGGGCACCTCAGAGGTGCCCCTGAAAACCTACCTATCCTGCTTTGGACACAGAGTGGCTGTAGGCAGCCTGCCACCACCAGACATGTTTCTGGACCCCTGGGTCGGGAGCCTCTGCTCTCTGGGTCCAGAAACAATGCACATCCTGGGCGGAAGTATCATCACACTCTCCTGATTTCTTTCATAAAAGGAAAAAAACAGCAGTAGAATCCCATGCCTTCCCGAGAACAAGGACCCTTTTCTATTGCACCCTCGGCCAGCATTATTAGAGCTTCTTTCCTCAGTAACTTAAGATGGAGTGGGTGCACCCCTTTTGGAGGAAAGTTTGGTTGTCTCTGCACAACTCTAGGCAATGTCTGTAGCTTACTAAGTCCAACAACCATTTCTGATGTTATTTTCTTCCATTGGAGGAGGTAGTTGGAGATATTTGAGCCCACATGGGTGGAAGGAGTGGATGTAGCTGGTTCAAGGTCACTGTTTAAAGGCTGCATTGCGAACTTGGGAGGGTTGCTTCCGGCGCAACCCATGCTTGTTTTAGGCTGCTGAGGGTGGTTGACGGTAGGTCTGATGGCAGGCCGGCCTATACTGAGATTGAGGTTGAAAATGCTGATGTCATTGAAAGCCCCCTCTGTAGGTAGAGAATTCCTCTTCCTCTAGCCCCCGAAAAGGCAATTGCTTGAACTGGAGGGTGCCAAGAGACCAAGCAGTGTCTGTGTCCATTTTTATAGCCAAAAAGGCATCAATATGTTTTCCAAACGTTTGACTGTCATAGGCGATGTCAAGGATCTTTGATTGGACCTCCGGTCTAAAAGAGGTAGCCGTGAGCCATCCTTTGCGTCTCAAGACCGCTGCTCCGGACAACTGACGGAAACTTGTGGAGGCTATGTCAAGAGCATATTTAACAACAAGGGGTGGTGATGGACAGAGTTTCTGAATTAAGCAGAATACTCTCACCCAGTCAAGAGATCAGGGCTAGATCCAACACCGTTTTTAGCTCACTGCACCATCCCAGCTCAGAACCTGGCTATATGCAAATTAGTCTGTTCCTGTCCCAGTGCATGATGGGAACAGGGCAAACCAAACTACCAAGCCAATTCTTACACTGGGAAGGAAGCAAGCTTCCGGGGACCGGTTTCTGGCATTTCAGCCGTCATCGGCCCGGCTTGCTTGAATCCTGATGGTGCAATGAGCAAGGGACTCACATCTGAGTATACCCTTCCACGCTTATGGTGGAGAAAATATTTAACAACAAGGGGTGGTGATGAATCGTTTATGTCAAGAGCATAGTCTATAATTTCTGAGGAAGTACGTTCATCTTCCTGTAAGTTCTTTTTTGCCTCCGCCTTCCTGTCTTCAGGGATTAATTCAAGCAGACTGCTGACATTTGACCACTTCTGGTGGTCATAGTGGCTCAGGATCGCTAGTTAGTTGGCTGCTCGAAAGGTGATGCCTGGCATGGAGTAGTTTCTGTCCTGTAACTCCAGTTCTGTAGTAGGGGTATCTCTGTTATAGTCATAATCTAGTGAATAGTCCCGCCCATGTGCGTGGACCCCGGCAATCAAAAATAATCTCTTAAGCTGTCAAAAAATTGCAGAACTGCAAAGACACTTAAAAGAGAATTTAAAGACAAATAATGCAGCCTATATCCACAGGCTACACTGTCCAGTACTTTAACTAGAAATTCCACCAAAAACACCACACATATAACATAGTCTGCCCAGTTTCCTCACAGAGAAACTTGCCTCTACCAGCCAAAGCCTCGGGAATGATAGAGAGGAAGGCCTGGACAGACAAGCCCCCTACGCTGCCATTATGTGGCTTAAATAGGATACTGTGCCTTTAAGAGAACTTTCCAGAACTTCTCCCAGTATCCCAGAATGCACAGCAGGTCCCATTTACTTTCAGTTCTTTTTGAAGGCGTAACACACCAGACCTGTAGCATTCCATACATAAATAACTTTCTCCACCGGGGGAGTCATAATCTAGTGAATAGAATGGCAAGCCCTTCCCCACACCAAAGCGGCGGCGGAGAGAATAAAATTAACACTTTTCGCAGCGAAGCCTGCCCAACCTGAGCGTCTGTCCTGGCATCAGTGTCCAGACAGTAATGCTTAGCAAAGGTATGAACCGACTTCCAAGTGGCCGCCTTGCAGATTTCTGCAATTGGAACGTTACAGAGCAAAGCTGTCGTGGCAGCTTTGTCCCTGGTGGAATGAGCCTTAGGCTTACCTCCTAAGGTCTTATTAGCTTTTTGGTAACACAACTGTATGCAGGACACAATCCACCTAGAGATGGACTGCTTAGAGGTAGCAAGACCCGTCCTGACCGATCCATAATTGATGAACAATTGGTCTTACCTACGAATATCTTTGGTTTTATCCAGATAAAATTTCAGCACCCTCCTAACATCCAGGGAATGTAGAGACCTTTCCGCTGGAGATGAAGGATTCTGAAAAAACGTAGGCAAAGTTATGGTCATGGTTGACATGAAAATCAGAAATAACCTTGGGAAGAAATTTAGGGTGAGTACGCATAACAACCTTAGCAGCATGAAATACAGTATAAGGTTCTAAGCAACACAACGCCTGAATTTCACTCACCCTGCGGGCCGATGTAATGGCCACGAGGAACGCCACCTTCCAGGACAGGTGCTGCAACGAAGCCTTATGACTAGGTTCAAAAGGCTCCTTCATCAACCTGGACAGCACCACATTCAATTGCCATGAAGGCGAAGGGAGCCTGTGTTAGGACACAAAGCAAACGGCGACAACAAGCCCCTAGGATAGTTCCGTTCGTGGAGCTACAACCCCCAGGACAAGACTCGCCAGGAACTACATTTCCCAGGGAGCAATGCGCGGAGCATGCGTAGATCGCGCCGTCATAAAATGGACCAGGACGGCGTCGGATATTCAGAGTTTGCTTCGTCGGAACACACCCCTTTGAGCTTCGGAAGAGGTGAGACAGTGTTGCCGGGAGTTCCTTTGTTGCCCAAGGGTTGTAAAGCAGGGGAAACATTGTAGCAGTGATACGGCGGTGGAATCCGCAATCCCGCACTCGAAGATCGTTGACGCCAGGGCATCCGCAGTCCCCGCTCGAGGGTTATCGAGCATGTGGAACGCTCTCAGTCTTGGACTTACTCCGCAGTCCCGGCGCGAGGGTTACCGAGCGTGTGGGACGCTCTCAGTCTTGGACTTACTCCGCAGTCCCCGCTCGAGGGTTATCGAGCGTGTGGGACGCTCTCAGCCTCAGACGTATTCCGTAGTCCCCGCTCGAGGGTTATCGAGCGTGTGGGACGCTCTCAACCTTTGACCATATTGCGCAGTCCCCGCTCGAGGGTTATCGAGAGTGTGGAACGCTCTCAGACTTAGAACATATTGCGCAGTCCCCGCTCGAGGGTTATCGGGCGTAGAGGACGCTTTCATCTTTGGTTCATTGTGCTCAGTCCCCGCTCGAGGGTTGTCGAGCAAAGAGAAACAGGCCATAGCAGAACCGGACATTGAACTGGTGTTTTGCCCTCTGTTGGAGAGTGTCGGGACCGACACTACTGCAGAGGACGAACTTAGGAACACAGCGAAACAGTGCTCCTTATTCGAGTGGCATTGCCGGCCACTGCTTAGCACGGTGTCCTCTGTTGGTGAGTGCCGGGACCGGCATTCGTGCAGAGGACGGTTGGAAGGAAGGTCCAACAACTACAAGGGGTGACTTAACCCTGTATCCATTCTTTGCTGTATTCCTTATGGCAGCTCTGTGATCCATTAAATACGGTTACGTGAACCAACCCGTCTATACTGTTTCCTTGAACAACAGTTGTGTCTGGGTGTTGATCGGTAATACCCAATCCTGAGGTCCTGTGGGATTACAGCCTGACAGGAGGGAATATTTTCTTCAAGCCTTCCAGAAAATCTTTGATCACAGGGATCTGAAAGAAGGAAGTCTGTGAAGGGCATTTCCTGTAGGCAGTCAATGCAGCGAGATGAACCTTAATGGAGTGAACATTAAGTCCAGACTGCGCCAAATGTAGAAGGTAAGAAAGGATGACATCTTCCTTGCACGTCGTCGGGTCATAGTTCTTGGACTTGCACCAGATACAGAACCTCTTCCACTTGTAAGCATAGGAAGTCCGAGTGGAAGGCCTCTTAGCCTCCTTCAGTATGTCCATGCAATCTTCAGGCAGATTCAAATGGCCATATTGCACTATCTCAGGAGCCATGCCACCAAACTCCAAGACGAGAGGTTGGACTGCAACATCTGCCCCCCGAACTTCGTGAGAAGGTCCGGCCTGCACGGCAGCCGAATGTGAGGAAGGAGAGACCGGTGAAGCAGGTCTGTGAACCACCATTGCCTGGGCCATTCCGGGGCAATGAGTATCATCCGCGCCCTGGACCGGGCCAGCTTGATGAGTACACCCGGAATCAGGGGAATGGGTGGAAAAGCGTACAGAAAGTTGTTCGACCGGTTGATCCATAGCGCATTCCCCAGCGTCCCCTGCTGGTAGTACCTGGAGGCGAAGTCTCTGCATTTGCTGTTTTCGGCGGTGGCGAACAGATCTACGTCTGGAGTCCCCCACCTTGCAAAGACTTCTCCTAGTACTTCGTCGTTTATGACCCATTCGTGGTTTTCCTGAATCAGTCTGCTCAGTGCGTCCGCCTGAACATTCTGCACACCTGGTCGATGGGTAGCCGTTATCATCAGTCCTCTGGCCAGAAGCCAGTGCCAGATCGCCTGCGCCTCCTGCGACAGAGTGCGTGATCTTGAACCCCCCTGCTTGTTGAGGTAATACATTGTGGTCGTATTGTCCATCTGTACAAGCAGAGAGTTGGTCTGAAAGGACGGATGAAAGGCCTTCAGTGCCAAGTGAACAGCTCTGAGTTCCAGGAAATTGATGTGATACATGGCCTCCATCGGGGACCACGTTCCTTGAATCTGTAAGTCTCCGGAGTGTGCCCTCCAACCGTGGAGAGAAGCATCAGTCACGACAGTCTGCGTGAGAATGTCCTTGTGGAAGGGAACCCCTCTGACGAGATTCTCCGCTGAACACCACCACTTCAGCGACTGAAGAGCATGCAGAGACAGTCGTATCTTGTCGTCCCAAGATCCTTTCCTCTGATCCCACTGGTCCTCCAAGCACTCTTGCAACGGTCTCATGTGCAGTTGTGCGTGTGGCGTTAGGAAGATACAAGAGGCCATCGATCCCAGTAGAGAAGACACCGTCCTCACTGTTGTAGATGGAGTGGTCATAAGAGCCTGAGCCTTCCGAAGGAGTGATAAGCGTTGCTCCTCCGAAGGAGACACGCTTGCTGACAGCGTATTGATGGAGGCTCCCAAGTACTGTATGCATTGGACCGGAGTCGGGACAGACTTGGACATGTTGATATGCAACCCCAGCTTGTTCAAGAGAACACACGTCTTCTGGAAGTGTGCTCGAGCTTCCGAGAAGGAGGAGGCCTTCGTCCAGGTACGGGTAGACAAACACCTTGTTCTTCCTCAGGTGTGCTGCTACCACCGCCATGCACTTCGAGAATGTTCTCGGCGCAGACTTCAGTCCGAATGGGAGTACTGTGTATTGATAATGATTGGCGCCGACTTGGAATCGCAGAAACTTCCTGTGTTTGTGTGCAATGGGCACATGGAAGCACGCATCCTGTAGGTCTATAGCACATAGCCAGTCTCCCTGTTGCAACTGAGGATAAATCTGATGCAACGACAGCATGCAAAACTTCTCTCTGCGAATCCACTTGTTTGCCTTTCAAAAGTCCAGAATGGGCCTGAACTCGTTCTTGTCCTTCTTGCGAACCAGGAAGAACCGGGAGTACAGACCTCTTCCTCTTTGAGACAGAGGTACGTCTTCTATCGCCCTTTTTCTTAACAGGACATCTGCCTCCGCCTGGAGCTTGCGCAGCTAAAACTGCGAGCTGACCGGTGGAATTGCTGGAGGCGGGCTGGTGAACCGAAGACTGTATCCATTGCAAACAATATTCAGCACTCACTTGTCCTGAGTCATTTTTCTCCACTCTGCCAGAAAAAATTGAGCGCTTTCCCCCACCGGAGTAGGTAACGGATGCAGGGGAAGTAAGCGCTCAGGGCCTAGACCCGGCCGGGCCTTTGGTCGCTGGTGCCGACTGTTGGCCGCCTCTGCCTCTCTGGCGCTTCTGGAACGGCCTTCGGAACTGCAGCTGTTGTTGCTGCTGCTGTCCCAAAGCTTGGCCACACCCTTGGCCCTGTCCACCGAACCGTCTCTGAAACGGGCGGTACAATTTCTTTGTCTCTTTGGGCTTTTCCAGACCCACAGCCGTGAGTGTTTCGGCCTCCGCCTTCATGCGGGCCATTTCGTCATCCGCATGTTTCCGAAACAGGGTTTCGCCAGAGAACGGTAAATTGGCAACCCTTTGCTGTGCGTCAGGTTTCAGCAACGTGAGGCGGAGCCAGGCGTGTCGTCGCTGGTTAATCCCATGGCAGAAGCCATGCGCCGCCAGGAGGGAAGAATCGGCCGCAGCACTGATGACCTGATTCGCCACCAACATCCCCTCATTTAACACCTCCTGGAAATCTTCTCTCTTGTCACGAGGCAGGTTTTCCACAAACTGCTGGAGGGATTCCCAGAGGGCTCGGTCGTAGCGCCCCAACAAGGCCGTAGCACTCGCAGCCTACATGGAAGTCGCCGACGTCCCACAAACCTTCCTCCCAGCCGAATCCAGCCATCTAGATTCTTTATCTGGTGGGACCGTGGATGAAGGAGTGGTGGCATGCTGTTTACGAGCCGCCGTCACTATCACAGAGTCTGGAGGAGGTTCCACCCTTAGAAAAGCCGGATCCGAGTCGGGAGCCCGGTATTTTTTCTGTAGTCTCGAGGGGGCCGCCTTAGTCACCGCCGGGGTGAGAAAAAGGTCCATGGCCGAATCCTCCAGGCCCGGTACCAGTGGCAGTAATGGCCGAGACAGATGTTTCTGGTGCAGCGTCTCGAAGATTACCGACGTCTTGGGCGTGGGCACCGTCAACGAGATGCCCAACTTTGCTGCACCTCTCAACAGTGTCTCCGGTGACTCCGACAAGGTCGGAGAATAGTCCCTGGTCCCTGAGGACCTCGTGTGGGAACGAGACCTGCGCCTCCTGTGGCGCCGTCTCGACCGTGTGGATGACCTGTTGCACGACTGTTCCCTCCTCCTGAAACGAGAACGCGATCTCCCAGTCCGTGAACGCTCCGCAGGTTTGAGTGGAGGCGTCTTCCGAGGCCTATCCTGGGGTTTTCGTTTAGGCGTCCCCTTAGGCGGTGTAGGAAGTGGAGGCAGTGACTCCGACCTTGGCGGAGGAACAGGAGGTATCTCCGACCGAGGGACGGGCCCACGAGGCGGAAGCAGTGGTGGTGGCTGTCCTGAGGGAGGAAGTGGTGGAAGCGGGGGGTTGATGGGAGGATCCTCCTTAGGTACAGGAGGCGGGGGCGCCTTCAGCTGAGGTGGTGTATAAACCACCGAGTACACCGAGCCTGGTGACTTCTTCCGGGGAGGGGACTGCGACCCAGCCCCTCCAGCAGGTGATCGGTGTCTCCGGCGCCCTCCACCAGACCCAGCGTGACTTCTGGCGCCAGAACTCCTTCTGCGCCGCTTAGGAGAGTTGGAAAAACTTCTCGACGCTGAGCGTCACTTTTCCGGAGTCAAATGTCGCCTCCGTGACTCTGGCGTCGACCGCCGCCTCCGCGACGTCGAACGCTTCTTCCTCGATGCCGAGTGCCGCCTCCGCGACGACAAACCGCTTTCTCGAGGTCCTCGACGTCGAGGATCCCCTCGACGGCGACCGTCTTCTCGACGGCGACCGGCGGTGTCGCCTCCATGGCGAGCGCCGACACCTGTCGCTCCTTCGACGCCGATGGCTCGACGCTGACGTCGACGACGACGAAGAAGCCGTCAACGGTGAACCCGACGGCGGCCTACCCAGGCCCTTCGACGTCGATCCTTCACGCCGTCTCGACCCGGAGCCCCGGGGAGATGGGGAACACACCGTCGTCATCCCTCTCGATGTCGTCGTCGATGCAATCGACGCTGACGGAGACCGGGACCATTTGCTGGTCTTCTTGCCTCTGGGGAGCCCCCCAGAGGCCTCAGCAGAGGCAGAGGGAGCCTTCCCAGCCTGCCCAGACCCACCTACAGCCTGCAGTCGTCTTTCCTCTAGGCCTTGAAGCCTAATCTTCAGCTTTTCCCTCAGGGTCCTTGCTGAAAAGTTCTGGCAGATGTCACATTCTTCAGGGACATGTGCTTCAGGAAGACAGAGTATGCAGACGTCGTGTGGATCAGTCTTGGACTTCTTCCTTCCACATGCTGGGCACTTGTCGAAAAGAGCAGGCATTTTAGAGCCCTAAAAAGCCTGAACAAGCACACAGGAGTGAAGGGAAACACCAAGACACAAACTGAAAACACTTTTAAATCAAAAAGTGCACAAAAATCCAATAAATCCTTGAAAAAGGGAGAGCTCAATGCACAAGGGTCCTGTAAGCAGGAGCCGGAAAAAAGAACTGAAAGTAAGAGGGACCTATTGTGCATTCTGGGATACTGGGAGAAGTTCTGGAAAGTTCTCTTAAAGGCACAGTATCCTATTTAAACCACATAACGGCAGCCTATGGGGCTTGTCTGTCCATGCCTTCCTCTCTATCATTCCAGAGACTTTTACTTGTAGAGGCAAGTTTCTCTATGGAAGAAACTGGGCAGGCTGTGTTGTATGTGTGTTTTTTTTGGTGGAATTTCTAGTTGAAGTACTGGACAGCGTAGCCTGTGGATATAGGCTGCATTATTTGTCTTTAAATTCTCTCTTAAGTGTCTTGCAGTTCTGAATTTTTTGACAATTTAAGAGATTATTTTTGATTGCCGGGGTCCACGCACATGGGCGGGACTATTCACTAGATTATGACTATACACAGAGATCTCCTACTACAGAAACCAGAACTATGACCTTGACATACCCAATCGTGAATCTTCTGAAGAAGGCAGTTGGGGGTGGTAAGGCCAGAAAAGGGGAGTAGGTTGAAGTTCTAATGCGTAAACCAGTCTTCGAGTCCAATCCAGTCCCTTCCGCAGCGTATTGTAATGATAGAATATAACTTTATTTGTGTGCTGGCTTAGAACCTTTGCAATAAAAAAAGAGTAACAATAGCGTCTTAACTTCTCCAAGATTATGCCCAAAAGTTTATTTGATTTTTATGCCGAAGATAACACTGACTTTGCACCCTGTAAGAAACATTGTTAAAATGTTTAAAAAAATGTTGTTATAAAAAGTTGTTTAAAAAAGAAAAGGAGGTCAATAAAAGATCACTTAATGCAATAATGTTGAAGTCTATGGTCAACAGTACATTATAACGAGCCATCAATGTGCAAACTAGTTCTCTAGACAGCTGAGGTGATGTTTGCTGGTGACCACAGTTCAGTTGGTCTCTAGCTCCAGATCCTGTGGAATGTTTGTGAGTCTCAGAGTGAGTTGGCCAGAGCATAAAGTGAAGCCAGTAGACTCATGGGACCCAATTGCTGAGTAAGGGGTGTATGTCCGCTGTGGGTCGGGGGAAATGAGCAGAAGGCTTATAAGGAGGTTGACTCATTCCACTCAGTTGCTAGTCGTTGTCAAATCATCATCTCTGCAGCAAGCCTTTAGTTGTTTTACAGAAAGATATTAGTCCATTAGTTGGTGGTTATTAGAGCCCCCACCCACTATATCCATGAATCGTACAAAACGGCAGATCAAATGAACTTCTCCACCTTCAAAGCATGCTTTCACTGCCTGCCTGCATGTTCTTATTCCCTTGATCTTAAAAATGGGTTTCAGTAGCAGTCAGCATTCATATTGTAAATACCCACAGATGCACATTAAGCACATCCTCTTTTGCTTTCCCACATAGGCGGCAGTTAGTAGATGTCTGTATCTGTTTCCAAGGTGGCAGGTGCAGCAGGGTCGCGAGAATACCCAGTGGATATTGCAGATATTTTTCATTTATTGTCTTTGTAAATCCCGCTCCTAAGTAAGGTTGGAAGGAGGGGTTAATGTATCTCTCCAGAACGAATCATTCGTGGGTCCTTTCTTTTAGCGCTGCCTTTACTTCTACTAAGGAGACCCTTTTCGCTGTCTTATTAACAAAATGTTTGAAGCAGTTATGCGTTCCCGAGGCCTCCCAAAGTTCCCATAGGCCCAGTCAATCTATCAAGGCTAGCAAGTAGGTCATAGCGGCAATTTCTTTTTTTGACTGTAGTTCCTTCAATAAAAGTGCACTCAGTGACCCAGACTCAGCACTTTTGATGTTATGCCAGCATTTGACATAGGCACCTTTACGGGCAATTTCTTGCTTCTGCAGGCCAAGTTCCAATCTTATTTGGGCCGGCGAAGTATGTTTCGGTAGATTGAATATCATTCTTAATACTCTTGAAACTATATCTATCAGCATGCCGCATCCCTTCCCCTCAGACACTCGCTCCCATAAGTGATGGTTGGCATGAGCTTTGCTTGGAATACCTGGAGCAGTGGCATAAGGTCTGGGCCGGTAGTTTTGTGTTTGATGTTTTTGAATGCTACCGCCATTAAGTTTCCTCTTCTCTTGATGGCCTCTTTTTGTGCCGTAAATGTGCCTTTGCTGTCTGTTATGACCGCAAGGTATTTGTATTCTTCAACTACTTCTAATGGTTGACCTGCCAGATGCCAGCAACAGCTACGTCTCCTTTTTTTGATTTAATCGCATCACTTTAGACTTGTCTAAGTTGATGCTTATACCATTATTAGAGAGACGTTTTGGGTGGTGTCTAGTAGATGTTAAAGACCAATCGGAGTTCGGCTGATCAGTACAAGGTCGTCAGCGTAGAGTAGATTGGAGAGGGCAAGTCCACCCATCCTTGGGGCGTGTGAGTTACAATTGTGTAGATCAGTCTAAGACGAAGAGGTTGAAAAAAGTCGGGCCAGCATACACCCTTGTTTCAGCCCCTTTGTAGTTGGTATTTTTCTGGACAGGCAGTCGTCAATTCGGAGCTTCACTTGTACCCAGGTGTCGGTATGTGAAAGGATCAGCCGAGCAGATAGTATATTTCTTTTGGTGAGTTTAGCCCACAGCTTCTATTTATGTTATCAAAGGCCGATGATTTGTCAATGAAACACACATGGAGTGCCAGGTTTGCGGCTTTTAAGGCACCTATTAGGAGGGAGAGGACAAGTATGTTCGTAGTAGTTCCCAAGCCCTTGCAGAATTCCGTCTGGTTAAGGGGAATGACCGATTTTTCGGTTGCCCAATCTGTAAGTTCTTCCAAGAGAAGTCCAGCATAGTATTTAGCAACATTATCTATTAATGCTATAAGCCTGTAGCTTTTTGCATCATTCTTATTGCCTCTCTTGTATATTGGGGATATAATAGACTCCCTCTAAGAAGCCGGTATTCTTACTGCTCCCAAGATCTGTTCAAAGAGTTGTATTAATACTGCCGCCCAGTAGACCGGGTCTTCTTTAAACATGATAGGAGAGATCCTGTTCTGGCCTGGCGCGGCCTCCAGTCTGCCTTTTGCTATTCTGTTTCTAATTGTGTTGTCTGTTAATACGAACGAAGCGATTGCCAATGGTTTGTTTTGGTCAGGTGATCTATTCCCAGATGTGTAACTGGGTCTGGGCTTCCCAATCGAGAATCCTTCAGATTCTGTGTTGAAGTGATGCCATCGGTAGGATGCCTAGGCTTCTTCCGTTAAATGTGAATTGACTCTGTGCGCACTTGGGTTCTGAAAGCTGTTTATGGTGTGCCAGAATCTTGCGCTGGTCTTAGTATTAGAGTCGTGTAAGAGCATCTGCATCTCTCAGGCACAACACTATAAAACTATATATCATCTTTACCACACGCCTGCAAAGATAGCTCAGTGGGGCGGCACAGCAGGAACCACCTGTTTTAGATGTGGAAACTTAGATGCAGATTTAATACATGTATTTGCAACATGTCCTCACCTGCAGTCGCTTAAAAAAAGACATCGAGGGCTTCATAAATCGAGTACTGGGAACAGATATTCCCTTAACCCCCTCAACAATTCTTTTGGGCGTAAAGGAGGAGGAAGGGCAACAACAGGGCGGGGGGGGGGGATTTTTCTTATTTTTAGCTATGTCAGTTATGAGACTTTGCATTGCATCTGCATGGCTGGACCCCTTGCCACCGTCATTTCATCAGTGGTTGGCTAAATTACTAACAATATATAATTTGGAGATTGAGATTTATGCAAGGAAGGGGAAAAAGGGAAGGAAAACTGGTAAACAGATTTGGGATCCTATTACTCGTTGGAAAGAAGGGAGTAGGGATTGAAAGGCTTGAACTATATATAGGAATTATACATATGCTTAATGTGTATTGGAGTGCTTAATTTATGTTTATGTTTTGATGTTTCGCTTAGCTGGTTAGTTATTTTACAACTCTGTCTGGACTTTAAAAGTATTTCACTTTTTTATCCTTTTTCTCTGTAAATGAGAAGGAAAGTGTAACAAATGGAAACCTTATTTTTTTGTTTTTGTTTTGTAATGTCTTTGTCATATGCAATATATTGCCGTGCCCTGTATGTAAAAGTGGGAAAAAAATCACTCAATAAAAGAATTAAAAAAAAAAAAAAAGGATCGTGTAAGAGCTTGGCCCACATCTTCTCCTCCGCTTCCTTTTTTATTTGCCAGATTATGGTTTATTTTTAATTGCATTATCTCCTTCTGGATGACAGGGTCTGGTCCGATTCGCCTGAGCTTCCGTAATGTTCTGTTTATTGTTTTCTTGAGTTTCCTTTAATGGAAGTTTTGCAAGATGAGGAGGTGTTTGATTGGCTAATTTGACAGTAGAGGAGAAATCCGTTTTTGGAGTTTCTCTTGAAGATGTGTAAATCCCTTCCCTTTCTGAGTATGTTTCTCCTAACTTTTTGATAAAAAGTTCCCAACATATTAGCACATTTGTATCTGCACCCTTGTATTCATCTCAAAGTGTCTTTGCCGAGGCCAGAAATCTTCCTGGTTGGCGAGTTTTACATTTCATCCTTCTGTAATTGAGTGTATGAATATAACTAGGGTCCTCCACTGGTTGAGTTAGTGTTGTGCCTTGGACGTTCATTGGTGATTTCTTGTGGTAAATGGTCACTTTGATCTCATGTACCTATCTGAAATTCTGTGATTTTACTGATCAGAGGTAAGGATACATAGGTATAATCTATTAGCGTGCTGAAGGGTACATTGTGAAATGTCGCCTCCAGAGGTTGGTCTCCAGAGAAACGCCTGTTTAGTTCACAGAAGCCCAAATATTTCATATCCCTTATAAATTTCTTAACTAGCCTTGATTGCTTTCTCCAGTTACATAATTCCTGTTGGGGGAGGTTCCATGCCAAAAATTGTTCTTTCAGTAATTCATCCTTTTCCCGGGACCCCATTAGATGCATGTTAAAATCGCCCGTTATCATGAAATTATATGTCAATTCTTAGTAGTCTTGTTATTTCCGATCCCAAGAGTTTAACTCCATTGATTTTGTGTTGATGGAGGTATATATTTAACAATATTAGTTGTTGCTTGTGGATGCCACCTCCTATGTCCACTCTGACTGACTTTATTGCGTTTGTTGGAGTTGTCTTGACATCCACAACCTTGAGCACATTTATGCTCTTGATTGAGGAGTAGATTGTAAATCCTCCTTTTAGGTTTCCAAATTTGACTCTTTTTAGCTCTGGCAGATGGTGGGTTTTGAAACCATGTAAATGGAACGGTCGCTCTAGCCAGGTTTCTTGTAAGAGGATAAAGTCAACATTTTGGAAATATAGGAGCTCTGTATCCAATATTTTGTTTCTGAGGCCACTCATATTCCAGGAGCAAAGTCGTAAAAGAAGAATATCTGCTGGGTGTTATTTTGCTCCATGTCCATGAAAATTAGGAGGACCCGAGCGCGGGGCACGACCAGTGTGGGGGAGCGGCAGGCGAGAAGAAGGGCCACCGGAGCGCTCCCCCCTCCTTTATTCCCGGGGACGCGGGGAGAGGGCGGGCCGCCCCTCGCCGCCCGCCCCTCCGACCCGGAAGTCTGTACCACGCCTTCCGGGTCAGGGATCGGGCGCCGGCCAACCGGTGGTGTGGCGCACACCTCCCGTGTAATCATTGGACGCCGGGAGATCACGCCCCCCACCACCGGTAGGCAAGGGGAGAGGGGATCGCCGCACCGCCATGCGGGCGGGGGGGCCGAGGGCCCCCCCTTTTCAGGTGTTCTTGCTCTGTGGGTTTATTGTCCAAGCTAGCCAGGTCCAGTCACCTGATCTGGTGACTGGGTTCCAATCTTGAATCTGTCTGCGATGCATCCATGCTGTGCGCCCCTTTAAGCACAGATTTTGTCTTCCTCCTGGAATGTGAGGTGCGGGGGTCCCTGTTCGTCTAGTTGGTAGCAGGGCATCCGGGTAGCCTGTTTTTTGATGGAGTTTT
Source organism: Lissotriton vulgaris (assembly GCF_964263255.1). Lineage (NCBI taxonomy): Eukaryota > Metazoa > Chordata > Amphibia > Caudata > Salamandridae > Lissotriton > Lissotriton vulgaris. Next base: position 106,618,412 of record NC_141700.1, read on the forward strand.
ATTTTAATTCCCCAAGCATTTATTTGGTCTTCCTCTACTACAATCCTCTTTGAGGCCCAGGTTGCCTTTGTTACATCATGGTCTGAGTTGTTTGAAATATTCGCACTCAATTCTTTCCAGGTCATGAGATCTTATATCCACCCAGCTGATGATTGATGTAAGTAATCGTAAGATGTTCCGTCTATTGTGGATGTCCCCCTAGCCTCTGGACTTGTACTAAGGAATGAACAAGATAGTTTGAGTTTTAGGCTGTGGCTGGTGATGGTCACATGGAAAATGTGCTTGTGGGGTCTGTCCCTCCTGATTGTGAGAACTTAGGAAGTTAACTTGAGCTGCTTGACTCTCCATAATGGGGTGGGGGGTTGTTTTCATTGTAAATACTGGTGCAACAGTTCTTGTATTAATTGAAGTATCAGAGGTGTCGCTGTTTACAGTCTTTGGAACCCCTTCTGTTGCTTTGGGGGTAAGATCAACCAAATAGTTTTCACCTCTTTTCCCTTCGGGTTCTGAGACCACTGCGGTCATTGTGTCTGGTTGGCTGAAGTTGTGTTCCGCATTTGGGGTTGTTTGTCCACAGATTGCCCTCTGGATTGGGCTTTTTTTGATTGGGGTTTCTATGCAAGTTTGAAACTAGGCCGTTATGTCCTTTCCTCCTCCTGTGTTTCCGGCTGTCTTTTATTTCCCCTTTTCCTGCATCATCAGGCTGCTGTGGCATGCATGGGCCCATTCCGATTGATCGCTCGCCCACAAATTGCAGTAGACGACCTGTGGACTCTAGATCTTTGGTATTTGCACTGGCCTTCTGATGGTCATTGTGTCCTTATCCCACTTATATGCTGGCCCTCTCCCCTTGGTCCTCTTCACTGATGTATTCTGTTGTCATGTTGGTTTTATTTGTCATCCCAGAATTGGCATGGGCCAGTGCCCATGTAGTTTTGGAGGACTTTTCAGTGGGTTCCTTCCCCGTGCCCGAGTGAATCATTGCCCCTGTGATGCTGGATTTTCCCTCCGTGGAGCAGTTTCCTTGGCTCTCTTGGTCTGCTACTCTTGCCGTATTCATCACCTTCTTTATGTCTGATAAGAGGTCCCCCATTGCGGCTGGAAGGTTTGAGAGTTTGTCAACTATAGCAACACAGGTGCAATGAGATCGTATTATTTGTGTTTCTGCCTCGGCCCTTTTGATAAAATTATTCATGACCGATAGTTTTGTGCCAATGTTTCCAACATGGATAGCCAGGGAGTTAAGAATAGCTCATTGGATATCCATTTTGTCAGAATGGTACTGCATTGCTTTTATTGATAGTTGCATAGTGGTTAGAAGAGATGCCCATAGTTTTTCTGCGACAATTGGCTTCTCTTCATTACTAGTGTTTTGGCCTGTGTTATCATCCTCCTGCGGAGGATCAGGGGCGTATGAGGGTATCAACCGTTCCCATTCTTGCATTGTGAGGTATTAATTGCTTTGCCGTTTAAACCTTCTATGTGTGACTTTTTTAGTTCGCTTTTGTTAATTATGGGCCAATTTGTGGGCTGGTGTGTAGCTGTAACCAAGTCGTTTGGACTGGGGAAGTTAACTGTGCCTGCCTTATCGTGCCGCAGATCCAACTTAATGTTGCTCTCTGATACCTTGGACAGAACAGATAAGAGTGTGCAGGTCTTCCCGATCTGTCGACAGGCATCTCTGCAGTGATTGCTTTATTTCCTGTGGTTGCGGAGCCTAGTCTATGGTTTGTTTTCGCTCCCCTTTATAAGTGGCCCCATTGCATGTTTGTACAAAACCATATATGAGGAGTTCTTGGTTCATTGGAGACACAGCCCTGTAAGACTTAATTGAAGAGGTTGCTTCAGGGGTTAAGTTTCTTCTTGATAAGATTTGTCAGTTCAAGCGAAACACCTCAAGCCCAACAACCTCTATCAAAATAGGGGGTGTGTTTCCTTTGCAGTTATTGCTCAATATTATCAAGGTTGCCATAGATGTTTCTGTTGTGGAGTGGGTTAAGCAGAATGCATTTCTATTTTCCATTGCCAGATCACAACTTTCCTTTTTTGGGGCTATTAGTGTGTCAGAGTACACAGTCATAGAAGGGTGCAGGGTCATAGAGTGCAGTGGTATATAGTAGAATGTAGCAGAGTATAGTGGCGTAAAGTGCAGTAGCACAAAGTAACTGGCATTGGTGCATGGTGCACTGCTTTTGAGCAACGTGGTGCAGAGTGCATTGGCATGGAGTGCAGTGGTTTACAGTACAGTGGCATAGCGTAGACTGCAGGGACGGAGAGTGCACTGGTGTACAGTATAATAGTGCAGGGTAAAGCGCAGTGGTGAACAGTGGCACAAAGTAGAGCGGAGTGGCATGGAGTAGAGTGGCATGTTCAAGTTCAGTAATTTGTATAGCGCACTACTCACCCAGAGGGTCTCAAGGTGCTTGAGGGAGGTTGGGTGCATTACTTATCGAAAAGCCAGGTTTTGAGCTGCTTTCTGAAGGAGAGGTGGTTCTGCGTAAGATGAAGGTGAGTGGGGAGAGAATTCCAAGTCTTGGCTGCTAAGTAGGAGAAGGATCTTCCTCCCATTGTGGATCTATGGATGGGCGGGATTGCGGCGAGGGCTTGATTGGATGAACGTAGTTGGCGGGTGGGTGTGTTGAAGAATAGTCGTGTGTTGAGGCATTCAGGTCCTAGGTCGTAGAGAGCCTTGTGTGCATGGGTGAGGAGACGGAATTTGATTCTCTTGTGTACTGGGAGCCAGTGGAGGTCTTTCAGGTGGCCGGAAATGTGAGCATGAAGGGGGATGTCCAGTATGAGTCTGGCTGAGGCGTTTTGGATGCGTTGGAGTTTTTTCTGTAGTTTGGCCGTGGTTCCGGCGTAAAGGGTATTTCCATAATCCAGTCGACTAGTGACCAGTGCGTGGGTGACTGTCTTTCTTGTTTCGGTGGGAATCCAGCTGAATATTTTTTTGAGCATGTGTAGGATGTTGAAGCATGAAGATGAGACGGCGTTGACTTGTCTGGTCATCGAGAGGGAGGAGTCTAGGATGAAGCCCAGGTTACGTGCGTGATCTGTAGGTATGGGTGCTGTACCCAGGGCCGGTGGCCACCATGAATCGTCCAGGCAGAGGGGGGGGGGGGGGGGTGATCCTAAATGAGGACTTCCGTTTTGTCCGAGTTTAGTTTTAAACGGCTGTTCTTCATCCAATCGGCTACTTCTTTCATTCCTTCGTGTAGATTGGTTTTGGCGGTGTTTGGGTCTTTGGTGAGGGAGAGGATCAGCTGGGTGTCGTCTGCGTAGGAGATGATGTTGAGGTTGTGTTGTCGTGCGATGGATGCGAGGGGGCTCATGTAAACGTTGAAGAGGGTAGGACTGAGTGATGATCCTTGTGGTACGCCGCAGATGACTTCGGTGGCCTCTGATTTGAATGGGGGGAGGCGGACTCTCTGGGTTCTTCCTGCGAGGAACGAGATGATCCAGTCCAGAGCTTTTCCTTGTATTCTGACGTTGCTGAGGCGTTGTATGAGGGTGTTATGACAGACTGTGTCGAAGGCTGCGGAGAGGTCAAGTAAGATGAGGGCAACTGTTTCTCCGTTGTATAGTAGTGTTCGGATGTCGTCTGTAGCTGCGATGAGGGCGGTTTCGGTGCTGTGTTTGGCTCGGAATCCGGATTGTGAAGGGTCGAGGGATTTGTTGGATTCGAGGAAGGCTGATTATTGACGGCTTTCTCAATGGCTTTGGCCGGGAAAGGGAGGAGTGAGATGGGGCGGTAATTCTTAAGTTCAGAGGGGTCTGCTGTGGGTTTCTTTAGGAGGGCGCTGAGTTCGGCATGTTTCCAGCTTTCCGGGAAGGTAGCGGAGTTGAAGGAGCAGTTGATGACATCGCGGAGATGGGGTGTGATGATGGAGTCTGCTTTGTTGAAAATGCGGTGGGGACATGGGTTGGTTGGAGAGCCTGAGTGGATGGAGTTCATCAGGCGGATGGTGTCTTCAGTAGTGATTGGGTTCCAGGCGCAAAGGTTGTGAGAGTGCTGTTTTGGTTCGGAGGTGGGTGGAGTGGTCTGATCTTTGGGCTGGTTATCAAAGCTGTTATGTATGTCGGCGATTTTGTTGTGGAAGAAGGAGGATAAAGAGTCGCAGAGGTCTTGGGAGGGAGTGATGTCGTTGGCGCCGGCGATATGGTTGGTAAATTCTTTGACGATGTTGAATAGTTCCTTGCTGTTGTGGGCGTTGTTGTTGAGTCGGTCCTTGAATGCTGATTTCTTGGTGGATTGGATCAGTTGGTGGTGTTTGCGGATGGCGTCCTTGAAGGTGGTTAGGTTGTGAGTGGTTGGGTTTTTTCTCCAGGATTTCGAGGGTACGACATAACTTCTTGGATTTCTTAAGGTTATCGTTGAACCAGGGGGCCTTTTTGATACCTTGTTTGATCTGGTGGTTTTTCAAGGGTGCTTGTTCGTCCGCGCTGTGGGTGATCCATTGAGTGAGTTTGGTGGCTGCTTGGTTTGGGTCCGATGATATGGCAGGAGGCTTTTGGTTAAGCGATGTGAAGAGTTGGTCGGTGGTGATTTTGTTCCAGTTTCTTCGAGGAATAGGTTGTGAGTCGTGGTCTTTTTGCAGCTGAAGTGGACACAGCTGTGGTCCGTCCAATGAAGCGCTGTGGTGTGATCGAAGGAGATGTGTTTGCTAGAGGTGAAGATAGGGTCGAGCGTGTGTCCGGCTAAGTGGGTGGGGGTATCAACAAATTGTTTGAGACCGAGGTTGGCCAGGTTGTCCAGTAGATTGTTGTAGAGTAGGTATAGAGTAGCGGCGTAGAGTGCAGTCTTATGGTGTAGAGTGCAGTGGTGCATAGTACAGTGAGTGGCAGTGCATTAGCGAGGAGTGGGGCACAGTGGAGTGGCATACAGTTCACTGGCAGAGAGTGCAGTGCTGCAGAGTACAGTGTCAGTGAGTATGCAGTGGTGTAGAGTGCATTTGTGTACACTGCAGTGGCGTAGAGTGATGCAGAGTATAGTGACAGAGTGCAATGTTGTAGAGCGGCGTAGAGCAAGGGTGACCAGATTTTGATAAGCAAGAAAAGGGACAGGACACACATAAAAGTAGGGCTAACGCATTTGCCCGTACTTCTATGGCTATCCTGTCCCGGTTTATGCATAGCCTATGGCAGGACCTCCTCCCAACTCTGCCTCCCCTCTGTTGGGGGCAAAAAGAACAGATGATGGACGGAATACTGAACAAATCAAGCATACACCCCAATCAAAGATCTGGGTTAAATCAAATTTTTTTTTTTTGCAACCATACCATTCTAATTTAGACCCAGCCATATACAAATCCGAACTGCGAGGCCACGTCCTCCCTGGACCAGCAAAGAGCATCCTCGGATCGGTTTGGGGGTATCACCCCTCATCAGCCAGGCTAGCTTGAATCTGGTGGCATAGCGAGCCGGGAACCCAAGTGAAGGCATACCCTTCCTGCTTAGGGCAATAAATGCAAAAACAGATGGAAGGAATGCTGAACAAAATCGAAACTTCACCCCCAGTCACAGATCGGAGCTAAATCCCTCATTTTTACACCATGCCGTTTCAGTTAAGACCCAACCATATGCAAATCAGTCTTGACCTTACTCCTAATGGGAACAGTCCAGCCCAAACTGCCAGGCCACGTCTCCCCCACTGGGAGCATGCAGCTGACCTCCTGCACTGCAGGAAAGAAAAAGATATCTTATTTCAAACTTTAGAGGGACCCCGTGGAAACGAGAGCATATGTTTCTGTTCTCCTTTGCAGGATAACTTGACCTTTGTTCCAAAAACCAGGACATGTATTTAAAATTAATAAAAGGGTCGGGACAGCAGGACAGTCCTTTGAAAAACTGGACTGTCCTAAGAAATGTGGGACATCTGGTCACCCCGAGTAGAGTATAGTGGCGTACAGTGAAATGGAGCAGCGTAGATTGGCACAGTGTAGTGGCATAGAGAGTATTGGTTTTGAGTTAAGTGGTGCAGAGCGCAGAGTGACAGACAGAAGTGGTATAGGGTTAGGTGGCAGAGTGCAGTGTTATTGAGTGTCGTAGAGTGCAGTGGTGCAAAGTAGATTAGGGGGCTTGGTGTAGAGTGCAGTTGTGTAGACTGAAGCGATGAAAAGTTCAGCAGTGTAAAGTAGAGTGGCATGAAGGAGTAGTTTCTTACCTGTAACTCCATTTCTGTAGTAGGGGTATCTCTTTTATAGTCATAATCTGTGAATAGTCCTGCCCATGTGTGTGGACCCCGGCGCAATCAAAATAGTCTCTTAAGTTGTCCTCTTCTGCAGTCCTGCATAGACACATATATATATATATATATATATATATATAATATATATATATATATATATTACCTACTGGCGGTCGCCAGTAGGTATATATAGTTAGGATTTTTTCTCTATGGGATTTTTGAAAATTCTTTGTCTAATAACTTTGGCGTTTGTGGACGGAATTGGCTGAAATTTTCAGGAAAATGGAACATTTTGTTTCTGAGCAGCCCCTGACAATTTGGGGGGGTTTCATCAAAGGGGGGCCGATAAAAAAGGGGGGTCCCAAAACACGTTTTTACCATGTTAATTTCCATAGGGCGGTTGGCCTCACTTTTAGCTCGAACGGCTGAATGGATTTGCACGAAACTTGGCAAAATTGTAGGGACTATTAGCCCGATGTGCCTTTGCTAGGTCTGAATATATGTGCTCCAGTGGATTTTGAGTAATTTAGGTTCAAAAAAAGATATATATCTGGGCGGAGCCTAACCACACATCTGATCTGATTGGCTGTCAGCACTTCATCCAAGAAGTGTTGGCAGCCATCTTGGGACCAATATACATGATAGCACCTCATTAAAAAGCATTGTAGTTAATAGAGGGTTTTAGGACTTTAGTTACATTATAAATCATTTGTTGATGGTACCATACTCATTTTAGGAATTGTGGTGGGTTCTAAGGTGATTTTACCATGTGAAAAAACCTTCTGCTGTGATATCATGAATATTGTTTGAAAGTTAACTAATACCTCATGATTTTCCCACAGTGGTTTGGAAGGGGATCTATAAGCTAAACTGAAAGCATATTTTCTGTAAATTCACATTATCTTTCTCAGTCATGTGAAAATGAAGTCTGACATTCTCAGTAAAACATGTACATCCAACAAGGACAGAGACTGCCAGTTGATTCCTTTGTGTTCTACTGCAGCCTCCTAGAGTGTTCTAAAGAACAACTAGAGCGCTAACAGTCCTACTTATTACAAAGGTATGGCACACCTGAAGCCATCTTGATTGGAATAAAGTGGTAACTCTTAAAACATTTAATTTAAAAAGAAACAACATGAGGGGGTATATTTTGCCATAGAAAGTATGATTAGTGCTGCAGAATGAAAAATTAGGGCACATTTTGAGTGACTTCTCAAATCCTTTTCTATTTCATTAAAACATTCTGACATGCAGTCTCCCAAAATGGCCACCAGAGACAAAAGAGTCCAAATGTAGCCCAAATATCACCCAGATGTAGCCCAAGTATAGCCCAATGACAGAATGTCCCAGAGTGTTCTAAAGAACAACTAGAGCGCTAACAGTCCTACTTATTACAAAGGTATGGCACACCTGAAGCCATCTTGATTGGAATAAAGTGGTAACTCTTAAAACATTTAATTTAAAAAGAAACAACATGAGGGGGTATATTTTGCCATAGAAAGTATGATTAGTGCTGCAGAATGAAAAATTAGGGCACATTTTGAGTGACTTCTCAAATACTTTTCTATTTCATTAAAACATTCTGACATGCAGTCTCCCAAAATGGCCACCAGAGACAAAAGAGCCCAAATGTAGCCCAAATATCACCCAGATGTAGCCCAAGTATAGCCCAATGACAGAATGTCCCAGAGTGTTCTAAAGAACAACTAGAGCGCTAACAGTCCTACTTATTACAAAGGTATAGCACACCTGGAGCCATCGTGATGGGAATAAAGTGGTAACTCTTAAAACATTTAATTTAAAAAGGAACAAAATGAGGGGGTATATTATGCAATAGAAGGTATTATTAGTGCTGCAGAAAGAAAAATTAGGGCACATTTTGAGTGACTTTTCAAATCCTCTTCTATTTCATTAAAAAATTCTGACATGCAGTCTCCCAAAATGGCCACCAGAGACAAAAGAGCCCAAATGTAGCCCAAATATCACCCAGATGTAGCCCAAGTACAGCCCAATGACAGAATGTCCCAGAGTGTTCTAAAGAACAACTAGAGCGCTAACAGTCCTACTTATTACAAAGGTATGGCACACCTGAAGCGATCTTGATTGGAATAAAGTGGTAACTCTTAAAACATTTAATTTAAAAAGGAACAAAATGAGGGGGTATATTTTGCCATATGAATTATGATTAGTGCTGCAGAAAGAAAAATTTGGGCACATTTTGAGTGACTTCTCAAACCCTCTTCAATTTCATTAAAAAATTCTGACATACAGTCTCCGAAGATGGCCACCAGAGACAAAAGAGCCTAAATGTAGCCCAAATATCACCCAGATGTACCCCAAGTATAGCCCAATGACAGAATGTCCCAGAGTGTTCTAAAGAACAACTAGAGCGCTAACAGTCTTACTTATGACAAAAGTATGGCACACCAGAAGCCATCTTGATTGGAATGAAGTGGTAAGTCTGAAAACACTCAATTTAAAAAGGAACAACATGAGGGGGTTAATTTTGCCATAGAAAGTATGATTAGTGCTTCAGAAAGAAAAATTAGGGATCATTTTGAGTGACTTCTCAAATCCTCTTCTATTTCATTAAAAAAATTCTGACATGCAGACTGAAACATGCACTTTGAATACCAGCAGCAGACGTCCCTGGTGAGCAGTAGCTTTACTACAGTGATCTAATGTGCAACTAGAGTGCTAACATTCAGAATTTATGGCAAATGTGTGACACATCTGAATGCCTTCTTGATGGAACCAAAGTAAACAAGCATTGAAAATGCAATAGATCTCGCCCTTGTTTAAGTTAAAGCCATTCTGTTTGTAATGAGGTGGCTTTTTAGCTTTGCTTTTATTAGTGTTTTTTCAACTTTCATGTAAATAACATGCATCTGTATGCATATAAGTATATGTATGCATGCATTTATGTTTGTATTTATATAGATATACAGATGATATATGTTTATATATGTATGTATATATATATATTCACTGAAAAAACCATAGGCTATAGACCATATATAGTTAGGAATTAGCATTTACAAAACCTTGAAAATTCACTGAAAAAACCATAGGTTATAGACCATATATAGTTAGGAATTAGCATTTACAAAACCTTGAAAATTCACTGAAAAAACCATAGCTTATAGACCATATATAGTTAGGAATTTGCATTTACAAAACCTTATTTTACTCACACAAAACCATTGAAATTCCATATATAGTTAGTTGCACTAACTATATATCGCGCACCCGCAATCCACTGCTGATGATGTCACATATTACATCATTCATGACATGGTCAGTGACATCACTGATGACATCACTGATGACATCACTGATGACATCTCAAATGACATCACTGATGACAACATCCAGTGACTGTATGTTTCTGTAAAGTTAAAATATGTCTTACATATTGAAGAATGAGTGGATGTATAAGTGTCTGGATGAAGGATTTAGTAGGTGCATGACTGACTGTATGAGTGAGTGATTAAATGTGTCTCACTGAGTGCATGGGTTAGTGACTAAACTGTCTTAATTTGTGCATCATTATGTCTGTTGTTCTGTAAACTGTTGCATGTGTTGATAAGTAGCTATATGAGTAACTATATGGGTTATTGATTGGTTGCCCAAGTATTTGTATTGGAGACTGAGTGTGTGTGTGGGTGGCTGGGAGGTGTATGACTCTGTGCATAGATGTGTGAGCAGTTGATTCACTAGATGTATGGTTTCAAAAGTGCATGTGGAAACAGCTGTATGGGCGGTTGACTGTGTGCATGAGTGTATTGGTGAGTGAATGGATATCTCAGTGCTACATGTCAAAGTAAGTACATATGTAAAACACAGTACATGTGAGAGTTGACATATATAAATAACTGTGCATAAGAGCCAGTGAATGTGTGAGTGGCTGTATGGATCATTGTGAACTTGTATCAGGGATTGTATAAGAGAGTAAATATGTGTTAGTATATGTTTGAATAAGTAAAGTTTGTATAACTGTGTAGTTGAGGAAATGGAGGTGTGATTGATTCTTTGCATGACTGACTAGGTGTGTGAGTAACTCCATGGATGAGTGACAGTCTGTGAGTGTCTGTTTACACTGATTGTATCTAAGGTTATATTAGAGTCTGAAGAGGTTCATCGTATTATCACATGAATGATATCATCAGTGATGTGATCAGTAATGTCAAATGAGATGTCATCAGTGATGTCATCAGTGATGTCATTTGAGATGTCATCAGTGATGTCATTTGAGATGTCATCAGTGATGTCATCAGTGATGTCACTGACCATGTCATGAATGATGTAATATGTGACATCATCAGCAGTGGATTGCGGGTGCGCGATATATAGTTAGTGCAACTAACTATATATGGAATTTCAATGGTTTTGTGTGAGTAAAATAAGGTTTTGTAAATGCAAATTCCTAACTATATATGGTCTATAAGCTATGGTTTTTTCAGTGAATATATATATATATATATATATATATATATATATATATATATATATATATCTCAATAATCTGATATACAGTGTAAAGAGTCCAGTGGTTCCCTTATAAGTGGATAGGGCCTTGCTCTAACAGTCACACGATGCTCTATTATGGGTAGTGTCGTCGAGCAGCCTTAGTCTTAACCATGGAGTGCAAGACAATTGCAAATACACACAATGATCAATAAATGAAGATTCCAGAAGGAGATCCACACTAATTTATTAAAAAAATATCATGCATCATTATATGTGTTTTGGTACCAGAGAAAAATTGTGCAAGTAAATACGTTTTTAAATACAAATTATTTTCACTTCAAAAAGTGGACATCATCCAGACGCGGTCAGCAATCCAGCGACCCACTCCTATCGCAAAGGTGCTTATCCGTGCCACCCAGCGGTGTTCTCCTCTAACACTATATAGGGTCAGGCAGGCTCACAGCGAGCGAGTACACTCACCGGGCAATAATGGCGTACAGAGAGGACAGGAATAATTCTAAAAAGGTAAAACCAGACTCTCTCTTGGACTCACCCATCAAAGGTAAAGCCGATATGGCAGCCAATATGGAAATGATCCTCAGGAAACTGGCAGACCTACATGAACTCTCTAAATCCACCAAATCCAATACCGACTCCATGCAACTTGAACTCACTGCGATCAGAGCTGATATAAACGTAATTTACACAGGCTTGGGCGCGGCAGAACAGTGTATAAGCGACGTGGAGGACATCTCAAAACAATCAGTCTCCAAAATCAAATGCCTGGAAAAGACCACGGAGGAGTTGAAACGCCACAACGCAGAGTTGGAAGACAGGAATAGAAGAGGTAACATCAAGATCTTTGGCGTCCCGGAGAAATCAGAAAAAGATGCGGATTCCTGCGTGGCATTCCTTGAATCATGGATCCCAATGATCACCAAACTGGACTTCCCACACGGCCTTGAATTGGATAGGGCACACAGGATCCCCACCTTCGCTACTAAGACCTCAAATGGCCCCAGACCACTTATCTGCAAACCAATCAGATTCCAACACGTCGAGATGATCCTTCAATTCGCAAGAAGAAACCACTCCATCTCATGGGACGGCCATAGAATCATCTTTACTCAAGATTATTCAAAGGACACAGTGGCAATCCGCAAAGGTTTCCTGGAGCTCAGAGAAAAGCTAAGAGAAAAGCTAAGGTCCAAAGGCATTCCTTTCTCCTTTGCCAGTCCAGCGAAATTCAGGGTTGTATTCAACGGCCACCCGAGATTCTTCGAGGACCCCAAAAGCCTTGCCGATCTTCTGGAAGACCGTCAGGAACAAGAAATGGACTTGGAGTCCGGCCTCTCGAACAAGAGGAAGACTTGACCTCACTCGTAGTCTGTACGAATTCCATGAGTAATTGTCAGTCTAATCTCGATTCCACCTTCACTGTTCTACTTCCGCAATTGTTGTCCTGTGCCTTATTGTTCGTCCTCCAGCGCAACTTGCCGAACTATGCTAGTAGCGGACATTTTGTTCCCTTTGCTGGACACTTCCGTGTGGAAACAGATACCCACATCAGTACTGTGAGTAGGCCTTGAGCCCGGATAATATGTTGATCCTTCTTGTATAACGTTGAAATATTGTTGTATTAGTGCCGATTATATTTGTTCAGCACACAAAAAGGAGATAGGTCCTTGGCGGGGCTGAGGGAGGGCTGGACCCTATATAATGCAAAACAACGAAATATGCCCCCTCACTCAATCACTTCAGTTTTGGGGACCAAAATAAACAAGAACGTTAAATTTGGTCCGGTATATTTATTTATACCTTTTTCTTTAAATGAATGTTTCAAAAAACCATTTTGTTTGGCAGATAGATAATACAACATACACAATTATTGACAATTAACACTATCCTACATTAACACAATGATACTAACAAACTCTGTGAAAAAAAGATTTCAAGTGTAACATCCCACAAATAATACAGTGCTAGACCAAAAACATTACAATTTAGACAATTTGATACAGACAAATCGAAAACACGAAAAAAGAGGCAATTCAATACAAGAGCACACAAGCGTGAGGCAAATATATTTTTTGGTACACATTCAATGTATATAATTAGCTCTTGTTGGGTTGCCGACGCGTTTCAAGTTTGGGCATGGGGTTTCCAAACTATCATCAGGGCTCTTGATATTGTTCTGTTGGAATGTAAAAAACAAACTGTTTTAATACAACCAAATGGCCTCTTCTAAGAAAGAAGAACCGTTTGAATAGAATTAAAAGTACCTGAGTATTGGTATTAGGTTGGCCTGTATGGGTTTCTATCAATGGACCAAATCCTCTATTCAGGACACAACCAGGAAAACTTCAATGACAACACCAACCTAAAAAAGAGGTGTTGTCTTTATTAAATATTTGGTCTCTGGTGTATGGAATAACATCCTGCATTCAATTTGCAAAACAGGGATAGTATTAGAAGATTCATACCTTATGTGGATCGATTTTGTGGCCAGGAAGGGGGCTGGGGGGCGGAGGATTATCTTTTCTTAGAATCCTGTATGGAAGATAGGTACCCATTTGCCATAAGGGGGATACTTTCGTGATTCCATGAAAGTTTATTTTTCTTAAAAAGCACAATATTTTATTTTGTTGTCGTACCTTTCACGCTCTTTTGCTGGAAGGCGGCAGAAACTTCTACCCTGTGCCTGTAAGGGCAAAGAACTAAATAAATATGGGCTTTTTAATTTTTTGCCAAAACTAGACTTAGCGTTGTGGCACACTCGGGCGCCGGAATTCAATGTACCTTTAGTTTTTGCTGATAGCGGCACACCTCGCCCCCACTTGTTGACCTGTTTTAATCCTTCAGTGACATATTTTTCACACCAAATCCCAGAATGCACCTTTTCTAAGTAGCGTCCCCTCGCGTTTTCCAAGCAGTGTCCCTTTAAGTAAGTGGAAATGGCCGCCGCTTCTTCCTGCTAATAGTCAGCGAGAGAGAAGCATCGTATCTAAGCCGCTAAAGAAAAGGTTTTCGAGGTGAGTGTAACTAACAGCCATGTCGATCTATTTAGAGATCTTCATTTGTTGTGTGTTTCGCAAACTAACCATACGCGCGTCTTTTCAGATCACGACGGTACGTGACTGTAAAGCGCCAAGCGGAATCAAGCCACTGCGATTCCTGACAGCCCCGGCTGGGGCCGCAGAGTGGGGGCGAGGTGTGCCGCTATCAGCAAAAACTAAAGGTACATTGAATTCCGGCGCCCGAGTGTGCCACAACGCTAAGTCTAGTTTTGGCAAAAAATTAAAAAGCCCATATTTATTTAGTTCTTTGCCCTTACAGGCACAGGGTAGAAGTTTCTGCCGCCTTCCAGCAAAAGAGCGTGAAAGGTACGACGTACGACAAAATAAAATAAAATATTGTGCTTTTTAAGAAAAAGAAACTTTCATGGAATCACGAAAGTATCCCCCTTATGACAAATGGGTACCTATCTTCCATACAGGATTCTAAGAAAAGATAATCCTCCGCCCCCCAGCCCCCTTCCTGGCCACAAAATCGATCCACATAAGGTAGGAATCTTCTAATACTATCCCTGTTTTGCAAATTGAATGCAGGATGTTATTCCATACACCAGAGACCAAATATTTAATAAAGACAACACCTCTTTTTTAGGTTGGTGTTGTCATTGAAGTTTTCCTGGTTGTGTCCTGAATAGAGGATTTGGTCCATTGATAGAAACCCATACAGGCCAACCTAATACCAATACTCAGGTACTTTTAATTCTATTCAAACGGTTCTTCTTTCTTAGAAGAGGCCATTTGGTTGTATTAAAACAGTTTGTTTTTTACATTCCAACAGAACAATATCAAGAGCCCTGATGATAGTTTGGAAACCCCATGCCCAAACTTGAAACGCGTCGGCAACCCAACAAGAGCTAATTATATACATTGAATGTGTACCCAAAAATATATTTGCCTCATGCTTGTGTGCTCTTGTATTGAATTGGCTCTTTTTTCGTGGTTTCGATTTGTCTGTATCAAATTGTCTAAATTGTAATGTTTTTGGTCTAGCACTGTATTATTTGTGGGATGTTACACTTGAAATCTTTTTTTCACAGAGTTTGTTAGTATCATTGTGTTAATGTAGGATAGTGTTAATTGTCAATAATTGTGTATGTTGTATTATCTATCTGCCAAACAAAATGGTTTTTTGAAACATTCATTTAAAGAAAAAGGTATAAATAAATATACCGGACCAAATTTAACGTTCTTGTTTATTTTGGTCCCCAAAACTGAAGTGATTGAGTGAGGGGGCATATTTCGTTGTTTTGGATTATATTTGTTCAGCATTGTTTTTTATGGCTCACCGTTACAGATAGATATATGTGCTATGGTTATATCCTGTTCGTACTACTGCTTTCCAATCACCGCCCATGTCACTGTTATGTTTATTGGGGCATTCTTCCAACGCCTTGGCAGCTTGAACTGGTTAGAATTTTGTAAAACTGCCGGAACTATCACCAACATTTTCCTTACATTAGCCTAAGGAAGCTTCTAGCTACCACATATGTATCCCTGATTTCCGCCTTGCACGGGACTGCCGTCGCACTCCCGATGTACGTATAGGGGGGGAGGGGGGGATTGGGGGAGGGGGTTGGGGGGAGGAGGGGGCAGGGAGGGGAGAAAATGGAGCTACAAGAGTTCAAAGTGCCTTATTCTTTCTTTATGCTCAGTATTGTTTTGTTCTTATGTTTACCTTTTCCACATTTGTCAAATGCATTTCGTTGCAGTCCACTGTACCTTCACGCATTGACCCTCACGCTGACCGTGAGGAGCACTTGGGGGAGTCACTAACTGTCTCCCTTAGATCAGAGCGCATCCTCTCAGCGATGCTTCTCACCCCAAATGGCTAAGACAAACTCATTAGCCGACGACCTTACGATTGTCTCTCTTAATGTTAAGGGCCTCAACCACCCGGTAAAAAGGAGGAAAGTTATTGAGTATATCTCCAAATCCAAGGGGGACACAATTTTACTCCAAGAAGCCAAACTGTCCGAGGATGATCTCCGCTTCTTGAACATCCACTGGGCATCACATATCCTATCCTCACCAGCGTCTCACAAGAAGGGAGGGGTTATCACCATTTTAGCGAAAAAAGCTAACCTTACTCTAGTCTCACACTCCCATGACGATGCAGGTAGGCTATCCATTACTAACCTTCTCAGGGAAGACGACCCCATCCATGTACTAAATATCTACGGCCCAAACGCAGACGACCCGGAATTCTGGAACTCTGTCACCCGCTCATTAGAACCTATCCCTACAGATGACTTGTTGATAGTGGGGGGCGACTTTAACCTCCCCCTTGACCCAATTCTCTATAGACAATCCAAATGTGCCTTCCACCCCTCCCGCTCACATGAAGCCCTCCTTCGTCTATGTGACAGGTACCACCTGAAAGACTCATGGCGCCTACAACATCCGGACGGTAGGGATTACATATTTTATTCTGCTCCACACAACTCCTACTCACGTATCGACTTCATTTTGATCTCAAGCCCCTTCACGCATCTTATAGAAGAGACCGATATAGCCCCCAAGTTAGTCTCTGATCACGCCTGTAGCCGCACCAAACTGGCTGGTTCCAGATCGATCCTCCCACCGAAGAGATGGCGCTTTAATGAGGAGACACTCTCAGATCCCTCAAACACATTACTAATTTCAAACGCTATTGAGGAATACCTTTCCCTAAACAGCATCCCAGACATCTCACCTAACACCATGTGGGATGCTCTGAAAGCCACAATACGCGGGGTCATCATCACCATTAGGGCCAAGACAAACAAGGCGCTTAATAAAGAACTTGAGTCTCTGGAACGCCAGATTGGCACTCTAGAAGCTCAGCACAAATCCAACCCGCTTGACTCATGTGTTTTAGATATGTTAACCAAGAAAAAATACGAATACAACACCATCACCAGCAAACGGGCGGGGGTTTGGATTAATCGCTTTAAGGCCCTGAAACTATGCGAAGGCAACAGAGCCGGTAAACTGTTGGCCTCATACCTCAAACACAAACAGAAATTGTCTACCATATCGTCCATTAAAAACTCATGCAACGGCACACACACTAAATAGTCAAACATCCTCGACACTTTCAAAACATTCTACGAAGATCTTTACAAAAATGACAAGGTATTAGACGAATCCGCCTGCGCGGACTACCTCAATTCACTCCGCCTTCCACAACTTTCCGAAGCTGATAGATCTCATTTGGGCTCCCAAATCTCTAGTTCAGAAATCAAAGCAGCAATCAACACCCTGAAGAATAATAAGGCCCCAGGCCCAGACGGCTTCACTGCACCCTTCTATAAGGCCTTTGCAGACCAAATTAACCCTCCGCTCCTTCAGCTTTATAATTCTACTGCAGCCTGTGGCGGAGTTTCCCCTTCAATGAGCGAGGCCACGATTATAGTATTACCCAAAGAAGGGAAGGACCCATTACTCACTAAAAATTACCGTCCCATATCCCTGATAAATCTAGATTGCAAGATATAAGCTAAAATATTGGCGACCAGACTAAATTCCATCCTTCACAAATTAATTAGCCCCTCACAGGTTGGCTTCCTAAAAAACCGAATGTCTAACGACAACACGAGATTATTGTGTCATATTCTAGAAAAGGCAAAATCCACTTCTGTACCACTTCTGTACCAACGGTGGCGATAACCTTGGATGCAGAAAAGGCCTTTGACAAGGTCTTGTGGTCTTTTCTACGCCAGTGCATGCATTCATTCAACCTTGGCGACCCCTTTATCAAGATGGTGATGGCCCTCTACTCTGCCCCTTCTGCCAGTATAGCTATAAACGGCTCCCTCTCGGATCCCTTCCGCCTATACCAGGGAACCAGACAGGGTTGCCCTCTCTCATCAGCTCTCTTTCTATTAGCCCTTGAACCCCTCCTTACAGATATCAAAAACAACAGGGACATTGAGGGTATCTCCTTTGGGAACTCACGCATCAAATTAGCAGCATATGCGGACGACATTCTGATAGCGACTGAAAACCCTGCCAACTCCATTGCTGCGCTAATGTCCTCAATAGATAAATACTCCTCCCTCTCCGGGTACAAATTAAACAGAGATAAGTCTGAAGTAAAACCTCTTAATATCCACACTTCGAGAGTAGTGCTGGGCAATTCTGGCCTATTCTGGCAAACAGGAGTGATTAAATATTTGGGGATTGAGTTCACCGATGAGCTTTTGAGTACCCTTAAACATAACGAGAACAAAACCCTAGACAAAATCAAAAGTCTGTTGGACGGATGGTCACCCCGCTTCATCACCTGGTGGGGCCGTGTTGAAACTATAAAAATGATGATATCCCCCCTGGTTAACTACCTTGTCACGATGCTCCCACTCTTCCTTTCCAAAGAATTCCACACCAAATTGGACAAAATCATCTCGGCATTTCTCTAGCAGGGCAAAAAAGCCAGGATCAGTTTAAAAAAACTTCGACTAGATAGGAAACTAGGAGGGGTCAATCTGGCGGATTACAAAATTTACCAAATCGCCTTCTTAGCGAAACAAGGGTCACACTGGATATCCACCCAATCTGACTATACCCCAGTGTGGCTCTCTGTGGAAAAGTCTATTCTGGAGGGTCTTGACCCTTGCGCCCTACTCACAGTCAAACCCCGTCCCAGCCTAGGTTCGGGGCCCATCTTCAAAAATACTAAATTGGCTCTGCTAAAGGTCAGTAAATGCCTCCCGCATCAATTCCGGCACTCTTATTGGGAGTCTTTATGGCATAATCCTGCCATTATATACAAAGGGAAACCTCTAAACTACCCCGCCTGGATAGACGAAGGTATCTTACTCCCACACCAACTCGTCGAGAACTCGCTTCCACTAACCTTTAAGGAAATTCAGGATAAGTTCCAACTCCATAACGTCGAATTCTATAACTTCCTAAACATTAAAGTAGCACTAGCGAAGGCTAACCTGAAGGCTGTCACTCCCTCCCTCCCAGGTCTATTCACCTCACTTAACAAATTGGGGCATCAAATCTCTAGACTGTACAAACGAATGCGACCACAATCGTCCACCCTAAATGCACCTCTCCAAAGGTACTGGGACTCATTCTCCTCCACACCTAACTCGGACACTATCTGGGCCAGCACATGGGAATCCACCACTCGCCACAAAATTAGCCCTACACTCTCACAGACCAAGTTCTGGCTCCTTCATAAGGCCTTCTGGACGCCCAGGAGGTTGTTTCTACATAAAATCAAGCCCGACGACACATGTTGGAATTGCACGGATGAGGGAGGAGACCTGGAACATCTAATCTTCAAATGCCCGTGTTACCTCCTATTGGGACAGGATCTTTGGTTTCATAAATACAGTGCTCCATATCACCTTACCAAGGGAATTTTCGACGCTTGTTCTAGGTTTTGCCAAAGCCGTCACACTCCATGATGATGACAAAGCCCTACTGGACCTACTACTGACGGCTGGGGTCAAAATCATACTTAATAACTGGAAAAGCACGAACAAAGCTTTCTTTCCCCACTGGCTGAATTGGGTCTCCCACTTAAGAGGTGCGGACAACATAGCCTTAACTTCTACCCCATGGAGACCGCCGCTCAGGAAACTCTGGTCCTCACTGGACGGCCACTTTGACTCATTCAAACCTCCATGAATTTGAACACATGGTACTCGGAGCGTTGTACTATATAGTTGTCACGTGCATCTTTTCTATGTATACAGGGTTGGTTTACACAAATGCATAGCTCATGATGCCTCTGCTCTTATGTGGTGGTGTTCTTTTCTCCTAAGGTCATGTGATAATGGTCATGTTATACAGGTCTTCATGTACCTTTGGACGCAACCCGCCTACATCTGCCTATTAGTCAATATGTGTGGATCCTTCTTTTTTGTTTTTTCAAGATTTATTTGTTTTTATCTGGACTTGCCTGTTTTACTGAATGCAATTTACGATACTAGCAGCAAATTTTATATTTCCTTTTTTATGATTCTATTATTGCACTGATTGTAATTTTCTTGAAACTGATCTTCTTGTACTGATGTATCTCTTGCAGCTCCTAATAAAAAACCTTTGAACACAAAAAAGAAATAAATAAAAAAAAGTGGACAGTTCTGCAACGTTATCCTATGGAAGGAAGAAAAAGTTCTGCAAACAGGTACAGTACAGTGACTTGCAGGACCAATTTCCAGGAGTTAAGATGAGTGGTGGACATGGTCCAAGGCAGCACCAGCAGTACACCACCACCAGCATGGGGGCGGCCAGGTGCAAAAACAGCAACAGGAGCCCAATAGGTTTATATGGAGATTGGTCACTGCGAAAAGTGTTGCAGGCTCTGGCTGGAAGGCCAGTCAGGTTGAACCAACAGGGTTTCAAGTCTTGCGATGCTCAGGGACGTAGGGACACCTGGAGTCCTCTTCTCCACGGACCAAGGGTGACAGATGCAGAGGTGTCTTTAGGGGTCAGGTTCTTACCAAGAGCAGTCGAGGGAGGCCTGCTTGCAGAGGCTCCATCAGGGAGTCCACAAGGAGTGAAACCATGATGGACTCGAGTGCTGTGGGACCTTGACGCAGCTGGCCACTTCAACTCTGGCGGGGGCGACGGGTGCAGTGTTTGCTTAAGGTGTTTGGTTTTGGCAGTTCCAGAGGCCTCAGAGTCTTTGCTTCGGAATTCCTGCAGAATGCAATGAAACTGGTGCCCTGTTCTCAGGAGACAGTGGGTCTTTTTCAAAGGCAGGCACTGCTCCCAGGTTTCTGGTCAACTTCGGTGGAGATTTTGACGAGAGATGCAGACAGGCCAGCAGGGTTGGTACAAGGTCAGCTGCTTCTTCTCTCCTGCTTTTGCAGCTCTTCGGGTCTTCTCTCTTTTTAGGCCAACAGGATCGGTTTCTCTGGTGCCCATTTACCTGACTCGCTAATTTTCCAGCCTGCCCACATGCCAAGGGGGTCCTTGACAAAGGGGAGGGGGTGGGGTGGGGGGGCTTCCTTTCCCGCAGATTCTCATTCCAAAGGCAGATGCTCTTTGAAGCTTGCCGGCCCGGGGAGGCAGATCAGCAGATCATCCTTTGGGAGGGGGCGTTACACCCTCCTTTGGGTTGGAATCTTTAATTGTTCCAATCTATAAAAAAGGAAATTGTGCAAGTCCTTCCTGTTACCACCCGATCTCCATTGGATTCCTTGGTTAAGGTCATAGGCAGGATAATTTCGGCAAGGTTAGAGGAGAGAGCAGAAATCAATGAGATATTAGACATCGAATACGGTTTCCACAAAGAATAGGGACGATTGAAGGCTAAATTTGAACTTGCTAATTGGTAAATATACACTGGGTAGGCAAGTTCCTAGCCTTTGTGGACTTATCAAGCGCATTAGATTGCGTGAACCATGCTGAATTGTGATCCATTCTAGAAGTTAGATGTAGAAACCTCTAGAATCTTGTTCCTACTGGACTTGTAATCAGGAAGTAGCGCCAGAGTGCAGTACGGTCTCAGGGGAGACTGTAGACTGTACAGCACGTTCGCTGTGGAGGAGGGGGGGGGGGGGCAGGGCCAGCGAGACAGGGATGAGTCCTATCCCATTTTTTATTCACTCTATATATCAACAACTTGGGACCATTTTTTGCCAAAGATTGCAAGGACCGTCCTCAAATTAATCAGCGTCCAGTCCCAGCCCTCCTCTACACGGACGATGCAGTACTTATAGCCCGTACCCCTATTGGTTTGCAATGTCTATTGATTTCTTTTACTGAGTTCATGCAGGAGTTGGGCTTAATCACCTACTTGGATAAGACATTTGTCATGAAGTGTGAAAAGGGCACAGTGAGGAGCTGTGATTTACTTATAACGCCAAGCTAATTTGCACTTCCTTATTTTCGTATCTGGGGGTTATGTTTTTCAAAGAGTGGGTCATGGCAGTTTGCAATCAAAATGCTAGGAAATTATATTTTGTAAAATCAACTGCTGCCTTGACCAACTCTGCAAACAAACTGGCCAAAGACCTGCTTACAATATATAAGGTCAAGAGTGTAACTACAGCACCTAATGGGTCTGAGCTTTGGGTATCTTGTGATACTAATTCACTGAAGATGGTGGCAAACTCCTTAAGATCGTTATTGTTAGTACCCCAGAGCTGTTCGACTCAAGTTTGCCATTCCAAATCGGGGATGCCTTTTGTAGTTGACATATCACAAGACTGTCCCATTCTATCAGGGTACAAAGTTTGAACCAGTAATGACAATTTTAAAATTGCAAGGATTGAGGACTGCCTTTACACCTTGGCTGCTAGGCGTTTTCCCCCTCCTGTGCTGGGAATTACCATTTTGCTGTTTCCATGACGAGCTGAGCTCGTCATCAGCATCGAAAGGGTTAAACTGTATGACTTCTATGCATACCCTGGTTGAAATATGTTAAACAGATCTGTTGAGACTTGGGCACCCAGATTTTGAGTGCCCCAAAACACTGCAGTCTGTGTCAAGGAAAGATCTGTATAAAATATGTGCCATGCGCTGTTTAAGTAAACCAGGTTTTCAGATGGAGTTGACCAATGAAGTGTAATTAGAAATCAACTGATTCAGACTACTTTTTCCCTGCAACCATATTTAACCAACATTACGAAACACAGACATGTATTGACCTGCTTTAGGTTGGATATTTTCCATCGTTTAGTGGCATTTCCTACCCTGAATGATTGGTCAAAAATGTTATCTACCTGCCCATGTGATCGCACTGCCACACAAACATTTAGCACACCTTATCCTTCTGCAACTTTAAGGACTTGAGGAAAGGTCACATTATACCAATTTCACGTAATCTGAATTCTAAGCAGTCTGGCTTTTTTGTATTTCCAAATGTTACCCTCTTTACTGATCTGCTATTCAGTTGCAATTTATTTGGGTAAAAGTTGTTTAATCCAAAAAATGGTTTTATAAATGGATTTGATATTGTTTTCACAATATACTTATAAAACGTTCTTATAATTCAAGAAAAATAGTTTAGATGGATTCTATATTTAAAACTGCATATTGTTTGAGAAATGTATGCTTTTAGGATTTCTGCCAAAATGGAATAAAGTTGATTTGAGCAGCAATGCTCATTTACAAACATTTAAATATTGTCGTGTGCTAGAAGAACAAGTTACTTACCTTCGGTAACGATACATCTGTAAGAAACAGTAGTTAGTATTAGATTCCTTACCTTAGAATATCCCCAGGCGTCAGACTGGATCCGGAATTTTTTGCGTAGCAGTACCCTTGCGCGTCGGTAGGCGTCGTCTGCGGCTCCGCATCCGTCGTCGGCACCGTGATGACGTCGTCAGAGTACTTAGACGCCACCTCCGCGCGCTGACGTCAGTTCTTACACAGCTTTTCCGCGCCAAAAATGCAGAGCCATGTTAAAAACCAATACTGGTGCCATTGAAACTAGGGCCCTGAAAGGGGATGACCTTAACCCTAGATATCGGTTCGCAAAATGGGGAGGATGGGTGGGGCGGTAAGGAATCTAATACTAACTACTGTTTCTTACAGATATATCGTTACCGAAGGTAAGTAACTTGTTCATCTGAAAGAAACAGGTTAGTATTAGATTCCTTACCTTAGAATAGATACCCCAGCAATACCAACCCCGGTGGTGGGTCTGCGAACCAATAATCACACCAGAAAGTCCTGGAGGATGACGGCCAAAGAAGCCATCCCTCCGGACATGGCTGTCCAGGCAGTAGTGTCTTGCAAACGTGTGCAGCGATGTCCACGTACCTGCCCGACATATGTCCTGCAAGGGGACTCCCCGGCCCAGGGCAGTGGTAGCCGCCGTGGCCCAAGTGGAATGGGCCCTTAGCCCAACAGGAGGCTCCTTCTTCGCCAAGGAGTAACAAGCCTTGATACACAAGACGACCCACCGCGAGATGGTCCGCTTGTGCACCGCCCATCCCTTCTTAGCGCCCACGTAACCAACAAAGAGTTGGTCATCCACCCGGAACTGGCGAGTGCGATCCAGATAAAACGAGAGCGCACGTTTTGGGTTCAGACGGTGGAGCCGCTCTTCCTTCTTTGAGGGATGCGGAGGCGGAAAGAAGGTGGGCAAGGTGATAGACTGCACGATGTGGAAGGCCGTGACAACCTTGGGCAGGAAAGAGGGTCTAGTCCGCAACACAACCTTGTCCGTATGGACAGAAAGGAAAGGAGGTTGGGATGAAAGAGCCTGGAGCTCACTCACTCTCCTGGCAGAGGTGATGGCAACCAGGAAAGCAGTCTTCAGAGTAAGGCGGCGGAGAGGACAGTTGTGAAGTGGCTCAAAGGGAGCGCATCAGATAGGTAAGAACCAGGTTCAAGTCCCACTGAGGCATCACAAATGGAACAGGTGGAAACGTGTGTGTGTGTGTGATGCCTTTCAGAAAACGAGTTACAATAGGGTACTTGAACAAAGATGGTTGATCAGGCAGCCTTAGAAAGGCTGAAAGGGCAGAAAGGTAGCCCTTGATAGTGCCGAGAGCAGAGCCCTGCTGAGCAAGAGAAAGAAGGAAAAGAACCTCAGAAAGAGGGGCAGAGAGAGGATCCACAGCTTTTGCTGTGCACCATGCCACAAATCTGTTCCACCTGCAGGCATATGCAGACTTTGTGGAGGGACGCCTGGCTGCCAGAATGACATTACAGACTTCAGGAGGCAAATCAAATGGCCTCAACTGTCGCCGCTCAATCTCCAAGCATGGAGGTGGAGACTGGACAGGTTCAGGTGGAAGACCATCCCCTGCTGCTGCGACAGAAGGTGCTCCTGAAGAGGCAGACGAACCGGGGGATCAACTAACATACTGAGTAGCTCGGGATACCAGTACCTTCGTGCCCAGTCCGGAGCCACAAGGATGACTTGGGCCCGGTCGCGTTTGATCTTTTTCAGCACTCTGGGCAGAAGTGGTATAGGCGGAAAGGCGTACAACAGACCACAACTCCACTCGCAACGAAAAGCATCTCCGAGCGAGTGCCGCCTTGGAAATTCCAACGCGCAGAACTGATGACATTGCGCGTTCTCTTATTTGGCGATCAAATCTAACCAAGGCTCTCTGCACTGCAGAAAGAGACCTTGCGCCACGTCCGAGTTCAGATGCTATTCCTGATGCATCCTGCACCGGCGGCTGAGTTCGTCCGCCCTGGTGTTCAGAGAACCTGCCAGGTGTTGAACCACCAGGGTCACGCCCTGATGTTCCAGCCACTGCCAGAGGAGCAGAGCCTCCTGGCAGAGGGTCCACGACCCCACCCCGCCCTGTTTGTTGCATTGCCACATGGCGGTGGTGTTGTCCGTGAACACCTGCACTACACTCCACGGACAGAGGGGAGGAATGCCTTCAGTGCTAGACGAATCGCCCGTAGCTCCAAAAGGTTGACCAGAGGCCTCTGATCTGCGCCTCTCCCATGTGGCCTCCCCAGCCCTGGAGGGACGCGTCCGTCACAACTACGTGCTCCGGTTGGGGAAGGGAGAGAGATCTGCCACGGTCCGTGAGCCACCACGGCAGCTTCCTCACAGTGCCCTCCGAGATCAGGACATAGTCCGACAGGTTGCCCTGATGCTGGGCCCACTGAAACTTCAAGTCCCACTGCAGACCCCGCATCCGCCATCGGGCGTGATGCACCAGAAGGATGCAGGAGGCCATCAGCGCCAGCAGCCGCAGCGTCAACCTGACCGAGACTCGGGATAAAGGCTGAAAGATCGGAATCAGAGCCTGAATATCCCGAACCCGCTGTTCGGGAGGATAAACCCGAAAATGCGCCGAGTTGAGAACCGCTCCGATGAAGAGGAGTTTCTGGGAGGGGCACATGTGTGACTTCGGCAAATTGATGGAGAACCCCAGCTGGTGCAGGAGGTCGGCGGTAGTCTGGAGGTGGCGGACTACTGTCTGGGGCGAGCCCGCCTTCAACAACCAGTCATCGAGGTAGGAGAAGACTGAAACCCCTAACCTGCGCAGATGAGCTGCGACCACCGCCATCACCTTCGTGAACACCCGTGGGGCGCTGGTAAGGCCGAAGGGGAGCACAGTAAACTGAAAGTGCTCGTGGCCTACCGTGAACCGCAGGTAGTGCCGGTGGGCCGGCAGGACGGGAATGTGGACATAAGCGTCCTGCAAGTCCAACGCTACCATCCAGTCTCCCGGGTCCAGGGCAGCTAAGACCTGAGCCAGTGTCAGCATTTTGAACTTCTCCTTCCGGAGGAAGCCATTGACGTTCCGTAGATTCAAGATAGGGCGTAGGCCCCCTTTGCCCTTCTTGGGTACCAGAAAGTAGTGGGAGTAGCAACCACACCCTACTTCTGGCCCAGGAACGCGCTCGATGCCCCCCTCAGCCAAGAGGGCCGTAACTTCCTCCTGCAGAAGTCACAAGTGATCCCCCGACACGCGGTGGTATTGCAGTGGCATGGCTGGAGGGGTCGCCTCGAAGGGGAGGGAGTAGCCCCTTCAGACGATTTGCAGCACCCACCTGTCCGATGTGACAGTGCGCCAGTGGATGAGGTGATGGCGAACCCTGCCCCCCCACTGGCGTCTCATGGGCCTTAAAGCACGGACTAGGAGGGTTTTGAGGTGGATGCTGCAGGGGTAGGTGTGGACTGGCTTCGCCGTTGTCCCCGACCGCCTCCACAGCGGTTTCCGTGGCCGCCACCACGCTGGAAATTAGTCTGCGGTGCGTGGCTGACAGCACGTGTGGGGGCGCCCCTTCCTTGGCCACGAAAGGAGCGAAAGGCACCCGTTTGCTGGCGCGGGCCGAGAAGCCCAAGGACTTGGCCGTAGCCCTGGAGTCCTTAAAGCGCTCAAGCGCATGGTCTGCCTTGTCGCCAAAAAGGCAACGGCCATCGTACGGCATGTCCATGAGTGTATTCTAGACATCGGCCAAAAAGTTGGCAGACCTCAACCAGACGTGGCGACAAATCGCCACTGTCGTTGCCATCGCCCCGCCCAGTGAGTCGGTGGTATCCAGCCCACATCGGATGGAATAACGTGCCGCATCTCGACCCTCCGCAAGGGTTTGGGCGAGTTTAGCCTTGACCTCCGCCGGGCATTCTGGCAGCACGTTCGCAACCGCGTCCCACAGAGAGTGGGTGTAGCAGCCCAAGAGGCACACAGTGTTGGAAGACCACAGTCCCAAACTCAGGGAGGAGAAAACCTTCTTGCCGTATTGCTCATACCTCTTGGATTCCCGATAGGGCGGAGCTGACGGGAATGCGGTCTGGGAGTTGAAGGCCTGGATGACCAGGCTCTCGGGTGGGATGGGTGAATAGGAAACGAGGGCCGCCCAGGGCCGGGCGGTGGCATCTGGCCACGTTCCTATCTACAGACGGACCTGTAGC
Organism: Lissotriton vulgaris; assembly: GCF_964263255.1. Taxonomy (NCBI): domain Eukaryota; kingdom Metazoa; phylum Chordata; class Amphibia; order Caudata; family Salamandridae; genus Lissotriton; species Lissotriton vulgaris. Next base: position 106,645,428 of record NC_141700.1, read on the forward strand.
GGGCCTGGACCAAGTGCCCAAAAGAACGTCAAGCAAGGCCTCATTAAACGGCAGCAGAGGCTCAGCCGAGCTTGACTGCGGTTTAAGGACCTCAGTGAGGTTAGTCCTCACGGCCGCGACGGGGAGCTCAAGGCCCAAGGACCAAGCTGCCCGCGTAAACACCACACTGTAGGTTGCCCCCTACTCCGTAGCCACGGTAGGGGGTGAGACAAAACCAGTGTCTGGCGAAGTGTCCAGACCACTGGCATCCCCAAGTTCACCTGTCCAGTCCTGCTGGGACTGACACTCACGTGTCAGAGGGTCCTCAGACCCCTCCCAATACTCACCCATTTCCTGAAAATCAGGGTTGTCAAAGGATGGGGCCGGTTCATTGAAGTAAAACTCTCCAAGCGGCGTGAAAGCGGCGCCGTTCCAACGCCGGAACCAGATCGAGGAAGGCATCGGGGACGGCGTCGCCCCGAAGGTGGCGCCGGAGGTGACACCCTAGGGACCGGCGCTGGTGAAGTAGTCAGGTCGACCAGCGACGAAGCGGATCCAGCGGGCCCCGCGGTGCCGGGCCCGAAGGCGTCTGGGCTGAAGCATCCGCAGGGGCCGAAGCACCCGACCCGCTATGGCCCCCAGACGGGTCTGCTGGGCCCGAAGGCGCCGCGGAGCCCGTCTGAGGAGAGAGGGACCTCATGGCCATGAGGAAGCGCTCGATCTCCTCCGGCGTCGCTTGCTGCCCAGGGACCGTAGGGTATGGGGCAGGCCGCGACGTCAACGGAGCCGCGTAGGCGGTGTCACCCGAACCCCCGGCACCGTCGCGTGGGGGGGGGGGGGGGGGGCTTTAGTCGGAAGAGCGATGACATCTCTTCGACTTCTTGTGCTTACCTGACAACTTCGAGCCTGAAGAGTGATGGTGACTCCCAGAGCTATGATGGCTCCAACCCCGCGACCGGTCCCTCGACCTCCGTCTGGACCGGGACCTCTCGCGGCGCGGGGCAGACTGCCAGAGCTCGAGCCGCTTGAGGGACCACTCCCGCCTAGCTTTCGATGTCAGGGCTCGGCAGTCGGGGCAGGGCTTGTCGTCATGGTAGACGCCGAGACAGTGAAGGCACCGGCGGTGAGGGTCGGTCACCGACATCAGTCGGTCGCAGTCCTCACAGGGTTTAAAACCTGGCATCCCTACCGGCACCGTTCGGCGTCGAAGACTCGAAAATGATCAAAAGGGATCGTAAAAACTTTAGTCAAAAAGTGACTACGGTACCACTTTTTCCGGATCTGCGCTGCTGGCGCGGAAAAAAGAAGAACTGACGCCAGCGCGCGGAGGCGACGTCTAAGTACTCTGACGACATTATCACGGCGCCGACGACGGACGCGGAGCCGCAGACGCCTACCGACGCGCAAGGGTACTGCTACGCAAAAATTTCCGGATCCAGTCTGACGCCTGGGGATATTCGAAGGTAAGGAATCTAATACTAGCCTGTTTCTTTCAGATTAAATTAAAATGACATTGTGCATCCTTCCTCAAGCGGAGCCCACATAAATACTCTCACTTTGAAGTCAGAGAAAAGAAAACAAAAACCCAAGTTCCCTGGAAGACAGCCTGACCTCTGTCTTTGGATGCACAGCAAGATAAGATTTAAAGGCCTGACTACAGAAGATTTCGTGGAAGAATACAGTGGGCAACAGGAGGGACAAACTCAAGTTGGACAGCCGAAAGCAAATCAAGCTAGCAAGTTAAAAGCCGAAAAGGATTAGGTTACTCACCCTGTAAGCACATGTCCTTGGCACGTAGTGCTGTAGATTCACATGCTTAGCAGACTCCTGATCTAGTGTTGGGTCCAGGGGTGTGTAAATTGTTGTTCTTAAAAGTAGTATTTCGAGTCACTAGGTAAGGGGACTCCTACTCTTGGCAATAACACAAATGGGCATCAACTCCATTGTTAGATTGTTTTCCCGCAAGAGGATGAGAATGGATTACAAGTGGATGTAAAAAGATGTCCATGCATATGAAAATATAGAAGAGAACTGCAACAACCATGTGTGTCCGGGAAGGAGGGCGGGTGCATGAGAATCTGCAGCACTACATGCCAAGAACAGATGCTTACAGGGTAAGTAACCATCTGTTTGAGGCTTGTGTGGCTATAGATGCATATGCTTTGAATAGATTGTATAGCAGTGCCCTCCAAAAGTGGTGGCTAACCAGTGTAGGTTGCAGTGGTTTGAAAAAGTGTACGTACGCCCAACTATCCTACATTAGCTTGTTTTCCACACAACAGTGCTTGGTAAATGTGTGGTGTAGACCATGCTGCTTTACAAATTGTAGCTAAAGGGAAAGCTGCCCAAGAAAGCCATAGAAGCCCCTATTTTACGAGTAGTGTGCGCTCTAGGGGATATAGACAACGTTCTTTTGGCTTTAAGAAAGCATGTTTGGATACAGTTAATCCATCTGGAGATGGCAGATTTTATGAGGGGGAGCAAACAATAGAATTGTTTTGCAAAAATCTTTTGTCCTGTCAATATACTTTCATACTTTTTTGACATCTAATGAATGTAGAGCCCTTTCTGCCACAGACTCTGGTTGAGGAATGTTGGACTTGGCCCTTTTTGCAGGGTCATCCCTAAACTTTTTGCCTTTCTCCTGTATTTTGTCTGACCTGTTTTTGTTGGTTCCAAGACTCTGGGCACTTTACCACTGCTGATCAGTGCTAAAGTGCATATGCTCTCCCTATTGTAAATGTAATGTATGAATTCGTGATTCCATGATTGGCTGATTTGGTTTACCTGTCAGACCCTAGTACAGTGCATGAGGAGTGTCCATGGCTTGTAAATCCAAATGCTGCTGGTGAGCTTGCAGCACTGGTTGTGCCACCCACAGAAGCAGCCTTGTAAAATGTGTCTTAAGGCCTGCCATTGCAGAGCCTGCATACAGTCTGGTACTATCATGCTGACTGGGCAAGTGCTCCCACTTGCCAGCCCCTAAACCTTCCCTTTTCTTCATATCAGACAACCCTATGGTAGGCCGAAGGGCAAGGTGCATTGTAAGTATAAGGTAGGATAGGCCCTGGTGTGTGTGTGTGGCATGGACTAATAGTGAATTACAGCCATTTTCGTTTTTCACTATTGCAAGGCCACCTGTTCTCCATAGGCCAGAATGGGCAGTTAGATTATTACATTCTTATAATCCTGATTCAGGGAACATGGTAGAAATTAGAGTTTAGTATGCCTAAACTCAGAATGATAAAATACATTTTTTAATGAAGTTGGTTTTAACATTCTGTGTTTGAAAATACCACTTTTTCAGAAAGTATGTATTTTCTAGTCTAACCTTCCAAGCCCGTCTCTGCTAGGTTGTGTATTCCCTGTCTGGAGTTTGAGTGACAAGGCTGGGGGATTCCAGCAGACAGGATGAGTCCGCCCAGTGGTAAATAGAGATCTGCATCTAGATGGGAGGAGTTGCATCTGGAACCTGATTAGGACTGTGCCTGCCCCCCCCACAGTGATGGCTCCACCAACTGTGGTGCGTCTGATGTCTCTGCCCTGCAATATGAAAGGAGAGAAGGAATCATGTCAACAAAGTGCTCCAGGGCTGTGCTTTCCCTCCACAATGCTGGCTCCAACTCCTGTGGGGCGTCTGATGTTTCTGCCCTGCACTGTGAAAGGAAAGAAGGAGTCATGTAAACAGAGTGCTCCAGAACTGGTTTGGACTAGGAAAAGGCCCCTCTGCCCTCCGAGGACAAAGGATGTTGGGGTATAAATATTGGGACCCCGATCCCAAGAAATTAGATCACTTTGGACTACAAGAAGAAATCTTTACTGGGAAGAGGAACCTGAAGAAACTGAGGCGACGATGCCCAAGCTGAAGTGATGCTTGGGGGGATTGGCCTGAAGTTGTTGCCTTACTGCCAAATGAAGGAGAAAGGAACTTGGTGTACTTTGCTTTCAACTTGTGAAGGATCTTCAAGGGCTTGGAAAAGATTGCCTCCTGTTGAAGTCTCAGGGAAAACAGTCTTCACCCCACAGCTCCCCAGAGTTCTTGTGGAAGTGCCTGCTGTAGTTTTGGGCCTTCTGAGGAACTGCTTGTCGCAAGGAGCTGGAAGCGCGACGCAACAAGATCGAAGCGTGTCGCTGCTGCTGCCTTCGCACTTCTAAACAAGGGTGTCGCCGCTGGGGTTGTCGCACTGCACCGCATCGAGAGAAGCGTGCCACAACGAAGAGGAAGCGTGTCGCCGTCGTTGCTTCTGTTGCACTTCTGAACATGGGTGTCGCCGCTGGAGTTGTCGCACGGCACTGCATCGAAAGAAGAGTCTCGCAACGAGGTTGGAGCGTGTCGCCGTCGCTGTACCTGCCATCGCACTTCTGAACAAGGTAGTCGCTGATGGAACGGTCGCATTGCATCGCATCGAGGAAAGCACCTCGCATCCCCGAGAAGCACGCCGCCGTATTTCTGAACAAGGATGTAACCACTGTAGTCACATCGTGCGGAAGCTTCACGCATCGTGGGAGGAGAGTGTCGCCGCTGAAGCGGTTGCAGTCACACTTCTCAACAAGGGTGTCGCCACTGCAGTCCATGCATCGAACCGAGAACTTCACGCATCCCCAGAGAAGCGTGCCGCATCTGGAAGATCATCACGTCTTATTTCTTTGCACCTGAACTTTGCCGCATTTCCCTCGCTGCAACATTGCTGGTCATGGAAGCACAACGCATCGTAAGGTACATTGACGCAAAGTGTCGCATCTTAAGAACTGAACTAAGCTAAATCTACCATCTTAAAGTAACAGTATTGTGTATTTGTTGTTTATGATCTTGTGGTAACTATATAAAGTATACTTTTTTATATAAAAACCTTGTGTGGTGTCCATCTGTAGTGTTGTCACTGGTTTACTGTATGTGGTCACAAATGCTTTATACACTGCCTCTGAGATAAGCCTGTCTGCTCGTGCCAAGCTACCAAGGGGGTATTTAAGAGTGTAATCCCCTTATCCAGACTAGAGGCAAGGGTCCCTATTTGTCACAAGTACCTACCTGTGCCAACTAGAGACCCCCAAATCTAACAGGGAAGAAAACAGGAAGTTCAACCTACTGATTAATGTGGAAAGGGGACACCACCTTCGGAAGGAATTTTGGACTAGTACGCAGAACCACCCTATCCCTTTGAAAGTTGGAAGAATGGTTCATCCAAAGTTAAGTGCATGGAGCTCACTAACACGCCTTAGTGAGGTGATGGCAATTAAGAAAGCAACCATCCAAGAAAGTAGAGGGGGCAATGGTGTAATGGTTCAAAGGGTGAACCCATAAGTCTTGTTACAAAAATATTGAGATTCCACGCAGGTGGGACCCTGGCTGGTATTACTCTTTTAAGGCCTTCCACGATTCCATGAAAGCCTTAATGGCTGGCACTTTGAATAGGATAAGTGTTGCATGTTTTAAAGATAGCAGCTACTGCCGTAAGATGTAAACGTATGCAAGTGTAAGCAAGGCCTGAGCATTGTAAATGCAAGAGGTAACAAATGGTTTGTACAGATGCAGAGTGGGTTAATATTTTGGTTGTTCCAGTAAATAACAAATATTTTCAGTTTAGCTCCATAAGCTCTAGTGGTAAGTTTACATGCTTCCTTAATGTCCGTGCATTCGGGTGTTCGATTTAGATACCCAAATTCTATGATTTTAGAAGCCAAATCACAAGGTTTAGTTCCTTTGGGTTTGGATGAATGATTTCGTTGTGGTTCCGAGTGAGGTTTGGATTGAGGGGAAGCTTCTGGTGTGGAACTACTGAAACTTTGAGTAGTGTGGTGGACCACAGTTGATGAGCCCACATGGGAGCTACCAGAATGAGGATGAGGCATTTGCCTGAGCTTCCAAACCAGAAAGGGTAAAGGCTGAAAAGCGTAGGCAAATATTCCTGATCAGTTCATCCATAGGGCGATGCCCTTAGATAGAGGGTGTAGGAACCTGGAGGCGAAGTTTGGGTATTTTGCGTTGTATGCTGTCACAGAGGCCTAATTGTGGAAATCCCACTTGTGTAAGAATGGGAGGACAACTTGGGGGTGAAGTTTCCACTCATGGACTTGTCGCATTCTGATGAGGAGGCCGGTAATGTTGTTGTCCGTGCCCGGAAGATGTTCCGTTCACAGATGAATTTTGTGATGTATTGCCCAATGCCAAATGGTCCGAGGCGCAACAGTTGTAGAGTGTCACCCCCTGTTTTTAGGTCTCTTCTAGCGTAAGACTGCGCACATGCACAGTCGAGCTGGCGAGATTTCATGAGATTCAGTAAATTTCACTAGCGAAGTTAAGCCCCGCCCCTCTTTTCCATTGGCTGGCGACACCATTCATGCTAAACGGTGGCCAGCCATTGGAGAAGAGGTCCTAGTGACGTTCTTCTTTCTCATTAAGCCCCGTCCTTTTCAGACTGGGTTTCCTGGACTTCCTCCTATTTCTTTCATGTTAGTATAATCGCGGCACCCGCGCTTTACTTATAACATTTTAAAAGTAATGCGCGGGTGCCGCGATTATACCAAAATGAAAGAAATAGAGGGATAGAAAGGATCGCAAGACCATTGCTGGCCTCCAAGGTGGTCCCATGTGTCAGGCTCAGCCTCCCTCCCCTCGCACCCTCGCCTCGATTCCCACTGACAGTCTCAGGTGTTTCCTGGCAGTCTCTGCTGTGCGCAGCCTCCGCTGACAGCATCCAGGTACTATCAGGAGGTTTCTGGCAGCTTAGTGCTGTCTCATACCCACGCTGGCAGTCTCCGCTCTGCCGGAAGTCACACAGCGCCTTCCAAATGCCTGGCAATCTGCCGGCAGTCACACAGTGCCTTTAAAGTGACAGACGGTCTGCTGCAGTCACACAGCACCTTTAAAGTGCCTGGCGTTCTGCTGCAGTCACACAGCGCCTTTAAAGTGCCTGGCGGTGTGCTGCAGTCACAAGGCCGCTTTAAAGTGCCTGGCGGTCTGCTGCAGTCACATAGCTCCTTTAAAGTGCCTGACGGTCTCTCACCTTCTCTGGTGCCCGTAAAGAGCTTGTCATAGACACTTTCAGTTTCACTCTGAAGTCCGTGGGGTGGAGACAAGGAGGGACTGAGTGCAGAGTCCAAAAGCTGCAGGGCGCAAAGTGCTCACTCTGCAGCAGTTTATCCCTCTCACTCACTCCAGGCTCAGCCCTCACTCAACAGCAGTCACCCCAGGAGGTCCCAGGCTGAGCCCTCACTCACTAGCAGTCACCCCAGGAGGGTCCCAGGCTGAGCCCTCACGCACCAGCAGTCTTCGCCCCGGGGGTGTCTGAGGGTGAGTGTTCCCACGCCATCAGTCTCCTCGGGAGGGGCAGAGCCCTCACTTACCAGCAGTCACCCTGGGAGGGTTCCAGGCTGAGCCCTCACTCCTCATCAGTCCCCTCTGGAGGGACCGCACCATCACTCACTTGTCGTCCTGCAGACCCAAGCCTCCAGGTCAGTTGTATTTTTCTTGTCTTCTACACCCCAGCCCTTCTACCGATCATCACTCGAGTAGTCGGGGCTTCGGGCTGGAGCACTAAATTTTCTTAAATAAACTGCACCGCAGTCATTTTTAAAAACCATTTTCTATTTCCTTTCCATGTTTGCCAATATCAAGCGAGAGAGAGGGGTTTCTAATGTTAGCCCAGAGGAGCTGTGACTCATGACTACCAAGTGGCCCCTGTCATGTCTACCAAGTGGCCCCTGTCATGTCTACCAAGTGGCCCCTGTCATGACTAACCGCTCGGTCAGTCCTGCTGCTTGAGACAATACTTGCGATGTTAAAAGAGAAACTACAAGCCCCAGAATGCACTTTTCCAGTGGCTTAAAAGCCTGGTTTCGATAAAAGTTGCAGACATGACATGGTGACACTTGAAGGGTGGCAGCCCGGAAGCCTTGTATTTTGTAGGAACCAAAGGTTGTGTGGGCAGGTCAGGGATTTGAGTGCTCATGGCACCATGACCCAGCAGAAGATCATGTGACTTCAAGTCAGAGTCTGAATCTCAAACCGAAAAGGCACCCTTACTCTTCGGCAGTTAAACTTTGATATATTCCTGTTCAGGTTTGAGATCTTGTTGACCAAAGATATCACGCATGTGTTCAATGTCACGTCCCCGCATGTCAGTGTCATGCCCGACCGCCCCATAGGGTCTTTTTGGAGCGAAATGACACAGGCCTCACAATCTACTTTGTGCTCAGGGGATGAAAACAGATTGCAGACCAGGTGAAGGTCGGCCCACGGGTACTTGGAATGGCACTGGGGGCAGAATCAAAATATAGTCCATACTATAAGCAAATATCATAGATGGATTTGATTGGGTAAGGAAGCCTGGATGGGTAAGGCCTGAGGCTGCAATTGGGGTGTTACGACCTGGTGAGTGAGTCTTTCAAACTTCAAAATGAGAGGGAAAAACGTTTGAATACAATACCGATGAGGATTACGCACCAAAAGGCTCCCAAAAACGGTCTCAAACTGGAGTGCTGTAATACATGTCCGAACCTGACGGCGGAAGGAAAGTAACAATGGAGTCAACCATGCACACTCAAGAGGAGTGCCCTTACCTCGTGACTCAAAAGACTTATTCAAAGAAAAACAACTTGCACAATCTGGACCCAACACTATATGGCAGGAGTATGCAAAGCATGTGTATGGAGTAGTTTCTGTCCTGTAACTCCAGTTCTGTAGTAGGGGTATCTCTGTTATAGTCATAATCTAGTGAATAGTCCCGCCCATGTGCGTGGACCCCAAACCAATCAAAAATAATCTCTTAAGTTGTCAAAAAATGCAGAACTGCAAAGACACTTAAGAGAGAATTTAAAGACAGATAATGCAGCCTTTATCCACAGGCTACACTGTCCAGTACTTCAACTAGAAATTCCACCAAAACAACCACAAACAGCACAGCTTGCCCAGTTTCCTCACAGAAAAAACTTGCCTCTACCAGCAAAAGCCTTCGGAAAGATAGAGAGGAAGGTATGGACAGACGAGCCCCATGGGCTGCCATTATGTGGCTCAAATAGGATACTGTGCCTTTAAGAAAACTTTCCAGAATTCTCTCAGTATCCCAGAATGCACAGTAGGTCCCTTTTACTTTCAGTTCTTTTTGAAGGCGTAACTAACCAGACCTGTAGCATTCCTTACATGAATATCTTACTCCACCGGGGAGGAGGGCGGGCGCTTATGACTATCACAGAGATACCCCCGCTCGCAGCAGGACTGTGCATACTGGCGTTTTTCTTCCCTGCTTGCCGCTCATTTGAATCCCTTGCTGTCTGGATACTGAGGGCTACTGGGAGGCTGTAAATTCCCCGGACGTGCCAGATTTCGAGGAGCAAGAGCGGGAGCCCGGGACTGCGAGGACCAGCATTCCATCAACTACCCACAGCTGGTGCCTCTTCCCGGGAGTGCCCCGCCCCCTTTTCCGTACTTAATCGGACTCCCATCGCGCAACGCGGGACGCGCGCGGGACTCAGCCCGCGGCTAAGCCCGGGCAAAGGGCGGGCCGTTTGAGGCCATTCGAGAACGGGCGAGACCGGGACCAGGCCACCCCCCTTGTTTCTGATATTCCGCCCAAGCTATACTCCCGTTTTACTAAGAACGAACAATGGCACCCACAGAAACAAGGAGTAAGAGTGCACTGACCGTTGGAGCAGCAAAAGGTACTTTGGAAAACTATTTTGTCAAAGCTGGGGCTCTCCTAATTGATGAGATTACGATTCTGGTAAGGCGTATATCTCAAGAAATAGAATGGGTCCGAAGATCTTCTAAACGGCCCTTAGCATTAGCAAAGACCCCAGAAAACAGACTGAACTTTATTATTCCAGAGAATGGGGAAAATGTGGCTGTTGGGATCCTATCTTCGATTAACTCGACTAATTCTACCTTGTACAATATTGAAAGTTATGTTAAGGAGTGCTTGTAGAGCGCACTGTCACCGTGGGTTTCCTGGCGCTAATCAGATGTAGAGGGGACAGAGGAATTTAGCTGGGTTGTGGGAAGAGCCAGGTTTTTAGGGATTTACGGAATTGAATAAGAGAGTTGGAGGTTTTGACTGAGGGAGGGAGGGAGTTCCAGAATTTAGGGGCCAGGTATGTAAATCTCCGACCTCCAGATCTGCAGAGTTTGATGGAGGGGACAGCCAGAAGGTGGAGGTGAGATGATCTAAGATTGCGTGAGGGACAGTAGGGCCTGATGAGGGATTTCAGGAAAGCGGGGCAAGGACCAGAAAGAGATTTGAAAGTGAGGCAGCTGATCTTAAAGGCTGCCCTCGAGATGACAGGGAGCCAGTGCAGTTTGATGAGGAGGGGTTTGGCAGATTGCCATTTCGGGATCCCAAAAGCCAGTCTCGCCGCTTGGTTTTGAACAATTTGCAATCTGAGGAGAGATGATTTAGGCAGACCGTGATAGATGGAGTTCGAAAAATCCAAGCGGGAGAGGACAAGGGCCATGATGACTTGCAGCAGGGCTTCGGGAGTGAGAAGATAGGCCACCTTTCTGATCCTACGCAGCTGGTGCATGCAGGAAGAGACCACCGTCCCCACCTGGGGCCTAAGGGATAGCCCGGAGTCAATAGTGACCCCGAGACTCTTCACCGAGGCCACCGGGGTGGGGGGGGGGGCCCAAGTTCTGCCAGCCAAAAGTGAAGACTCCAGTGGGCAGAGCTCCTGCCAGGGAGAAGGAGCTCCGTCTTTCCGGGGTTCAACTTAAGTTGGTTCTGACACATCCACTGGAGGATATGGGTCATGGCTGCCTGAAAATTAGGGATAGCAGAAGGGGAGTTAAGAGGAAAGATGAGTTGCAGGTCGTCCGCGTAGTTGAAGACGGTGACGTCCCACTGCCTCAGAGAAAAAAGAAGGGGTCGAAGATAGAGGTTAAAGGGAAGGGGGGATAAGGAGGAGCCCTGGGGGACCCCGCAGAGCGAGCGCTCCCTAGGAGCCCTGAAAGTGCCCAAGCTGAGGGTCTGAGATCTCCCTGTCAGGAAGGATTTGACCCATGCCAGCGCCAGGCCCTGGATGCCGGCCTGCTCGACACGGTGGAGGAGGAGGATGTTGTGGTCCACCGTGTCGAATGCGGCCGACAGATCTAATAGTACCAAGGCCTGGGGGGTGCCCTTGTCAGCGCCGTCTCTCAGAGCATCCAACACTGCCAAGATCACTACCTCCGTGGAGTGGCCGGGTCTAAAGCCGGCCTGGTTGGCCTCAAGAAAGTTGGAGCTCTCGATGAACTGTGAGAGACAGGCGGTGACGTGAGCTTCCAAGATTTTAGAGAAGAAGGGCAGAAGGGAGATAGGACGATAGTTCGCCGGGACAGCGGGGTCAGCTCCAGGCTTCTTTAATAGAGGCACCAAAACGGCCTCCTTGAAAGAGCTGGGCACCGTGCCGGAAGAGAGAGGAGTTCAGCAAGGGAAGGATGCAGTCGGGTAAGGTGAGGCAGATGTCCCGGAGTATGGAAGGTGGACAGCAGTCGTCTGGAGATCCAGACTTGATGCGGACGGCCAGTGTGGCCAGGGATGCGGGATCTAGAAGGGGGAACTGTGGGAAGGAGAGAACATTGTGAGGGGGAGAGACAGAGTCAGCGCCAGGGAGGGTGACCGGGATAGTATCCTTAATCAAAACAATTTTCTGTATAAAAAATGTGCTAAGCGCATTACAGGATTCCTGTGTGGGGGCCTGAGTCGGGAGCGTCCTGGGGTCAGAGGTGAATTCGTCGAGGACTTTGAAGATCTCCTTCGACTTACAAGGGGCTAATAAGATTCTTTCAGAGGCATAGGCTTTTTTGGCTGCAGAGATGGCTTTTTTATACTTGTTGCGGACGGCCACATAGATCTCTGCTTGACGAGCAGTAGTCTCTCCTCCACTTACGCTCTAATTGGCGAAGTTCCAGATGTGAGGCTTTAAGTTGGGGGTTGACCCATTTGTGGGAGTTACTGTGTCGGGATCGGGGAAACTTAGTTAAGGGGGCAAAGATATCGCTAGCTGACGTGAGCCAGGCAGAGATGTAATAATCTAGCTCATTGGTGCAGATATCGTTGGGAAAGAGGGGGCGGGTTTGTGACAGGTGGGACCACAATTTAGGGGAGTCAGCGGCCCTCCACTTACGGGCGGTGCGGCCCTCCACTTACGGGCGGTGCCGCCCTCCCGCGGGGGGGATCCTAATCTGGCAGACAACGGAGATTGTGGTGTCAATCAGAAAGTGGTCAGACCACACACAAGGTGTGGTGAGCGGGCAAGAGGACTTGACTCCGTGGACCCAGATGTGGTCAAGAATGTGACCGCCACTGTGAGTAGGAGATTTAACTAGTTGAGTAAAGTTCAAGCTCGAAAGAGCTTCGAACAGTTCAGTGGCATGAGGTCCAGCATCCTTATGCTGGAACCAGTAGTTGAAGTCACCAAAAATGGCTATGCGGGGGGAGGAGGTAGTGAGATTAACAAGCTGTTCAATAAAAGACGAAGGGAAAGAGGGCATGGGGTGAGGGGGGCGGTAAAGAATCATAAAAGTGACTGAGCCCGCCTCAGTCCGGAGACTGAGAACCAAGTTATCCACTTCGGGGAGAGTCATGGAAGCAGTGGCAATGATCTTTAAGTTCTTACGTATTACCGCTGCCACACCCCACCCCCCCCCCCGGAGCGGCCCCCCGGGCGGCTGATTTTCAGCAGATAATAATCTGGGGGTAACGCTGCCAGGATGTCAGGGAGGGAGTCGTCGGTGAGCCAGGTCTCAGATAGTAAGAGAACATCTGGCCTCTCAGCCATGAGTAAAAGGAAGATGTCAGTTTGATGTCTGACAAGAGAGCGAGTGTTCAAATATAGTAGGCGGATCTGTGACTCGGCAGGGGCGGGTGAGATGGTAGATCTGGCCCCAGACAGGGGGGGGTTGTTCCCTGCAATTCCAAGTGACAAGATCCGAGTCCAGATATCGAACGGTAGAGGACTAGGGAGAGGTTGTAAGCTCATAAGGGCAGAGGGGGTGTAAGAGATGGTAGTGGCAGCGTCCCTAGCCCCGTCCGGTGAAAGTGACACGAGTATGCCTGAAGAACTTAGTCTGTTACCCCTACCCTACACCCAAGCGCCTCAGTCCCTCCCCCCCACCATTGATATCATGGTCAATACTGATCTTATTACTGATAACACAAGCTGCACCACGCAGGGGGAAGGGAAGGTGCAATACCAAAAAGGAAAAGAGGGACGCACAACAATGGAGGGCGTAAAGCGAAAATTCCCAAGAAAGGTTGAATAGTGGAGGGTAGTATACAAGGACCACCTAAAAAAGGTCCTACTCCACCAGTTAAAACTATACCCCTACCCACTGTCTCACTGCTATCGCAGACACCAAACTTGGTTATTTCACCCCCGCTTATAACTCCAGATGCCTACGATCTGACCTTATCTAAGATCGAAGAACTACTGAGGACACTTCTAAGCCCCCTAGATACACGACTATCAAAGATAGAAGCCAGGTTAATAACAATCGAAAAAACAACGGTACATCTAGCTGATACACTTAAGTTAAATATCAATACAGCGAAAGGAGGGAATGAGGCTAGGAGCAAGAAGGCCGCACCAAAGCTACCATCAAAGGATGCTGGTACAGCTCCTAAGTTACCACAAACACAAACTCCCATAGTACATACAGTTAACACTTTGGTTATTGATGACACTCCACAAACACAACCTCTACCAGTATTTACTGCCACTTCCCAGGTGACTGCAGGTAACCCAAGACCGAGCCGCCCACAAAAAGTTGTCGCTGCTACACAAGATGTACACACCACTATTAAAACATCTAGGCCTGTGAATTTGCCACCAGAGGCAAGTCCGTACACAGTCATTTTGGCTGGTGTACCAGAGTTGAAGCCTGATTCCAAGGAATCTGTCTTCGCTCTTAAGAATAAGGTCACCAATTGGCTTTCTATGAATAGACCCCTACCCCATGGAATCACTAGTGGGATCCTCATGGTTAGGAGAGTACCATGGTTGGGCTCAGAGAAATCAATAATGGTAACTGCGTTATAATTAATTTCAGAGACCCTAGGACCGTTTCCCACATTTGTGGCTGGCCACACTTCGAACAGGGGACATCTATCCAGTCACTACCTCTATCTTTCTTCTATCCACCACAATATAATTTATATGAGGAAGAGGGCTGGCATACCATCCCTAGGAGGGGGAGAGGCTGGGACGACAGAGCTAGGGGCGTTTACCACCACCCCAGACTACACCAGCCAGACTTTTTTCCAACATTTAATAGATATAGCTGCCTGGACATGGTGGACTGACACAACTGGCCTGGGAGGAGGGAGACGGGTGACCATCTGGGAACACACAATATAGAAAGCACTAGCCCCCCACATCACAAGCTCTGATAGTCCCCTGAAGAACAAACACTGCAGTGAGGCTCATAATGACCGCATTGGGTCTCACTCAAATAAAGCGGGACCCCCAGCCAATCCAGAGGGACCGGGAAATGAGGCAAGGGAACAACCGTCTAGCGTTTTACTACAGCTTACCTGTGCAGATATAGTGACATCTACTGCTCCAGTCCTGAATCTCAGGCCATCCTCACTCAAGCTAGTGTCCTGGAACGTGGCTGGCCTGGGGAACAAATTGAACTGCCCTGACTGGAGTGCGTTCATCGAGGGCAAAGACATATGCCTGTTCCAGGAAACCTGGGCCAGAGAAGCCACCCTCTGACCATGCTTCGCGGCTTTTTCAATCTCTGCGAAGTGGGGAGGGAAGGGGCGTCCCTCGGGAGGCCTTGCAACCTGGGTGGCTGCTGACGAACAAGTTACTTACCTTCGGTAACTATATATCTGTAAGAAACATTAGTTAGTATTAGATTCCTTACCTTAGAATATCCCCAGGCGTCAGTCTGGATCCGGAAACTTTTGCGTAGCAGTACCCCTGCGCGTCGGTAGGCGTCGTCTGAAGGCGTCCCCTGCGGCTCCGCGTCCGTCGTTGGCGTCGTGATGACGTCGCTGGAGTATATAGACGCCGCCTCCGCGCGCTGACGTTTGCTGTGCACCATGCCACAAACTTGTTCCACCGACAGGCGTATACCGATTTCGTGGAGGAACGCCTGGCTGCCAGAATCACATCACAAACTTCAGGAGGCAAGTCAAATGGCCTCAACTGCCGCCGCTCAATCTCCACGCATGGAGGTGGAGGCTGGACAGGTTCGGGTGGAGGACCATCCCCTGTTGCTGCGACAGAAGGTCCTCCTGAAGGGGCAGGCGGATCGGGGGACCGACTGACATGCTGAGTAGCTTGGGATACCAGTACCTTCGAGCCCAGTCCGGAGCCACAAGGATGACTTGGGCCCGGTCACGCCTGATCTTCAGCACTCTGGGCAGAAGTGGTATAGGCGGAAAGGCGTAAAACAGACCGCAACTCCACTCGCGCCGAAAGGCGTCGCCGTGCGAGTGCAGTCTTGGAAACTCCAACGCGTAGAACTGATGACATTGCGCGTTCTCTTCTGTGGCGAATAGATCTAACCAAGGCTCTCCCCATTGCCGAAAGAGGCCTTGCGCCACGTCCGAGTTCAGACGCCATACGTGATCCATCGAGCACCGACGGCTGAGTTCGTCCGCCCTGGCGTTCAGAGAACCTGCCAGGTGTTGAACCGTCAGTCACGCCCTGACGTTCCAGCCATTGCCAGAGGCGCAGAGCCTCCTGGCAAAGGGTCCACGACCCCACCCCGCCCTGTTTGTTGCAGTACCACATGGCGGTGGTGTTGTCCGTGAACACCTGCACTACACTCCCGTTGACAAAGGGGAGGAACGCTTTCAGTGCCAAACGAATCGCCCGTAGCTCCAGAAGGTTTATATGGAGCCGGGACTCCGTCGGAGACCAGATGCCTCTGATCTCTGCCTCTCCCAAGTGGCCTCCCCAGCCCTGGAGGGACGCGTCCGTCACAACAACGTGCTCCGGTTGGGGAAGGGAGAGGGATCTGCCTCTGACCCAATCGCGGTCCGTAAGCCACCACTGCAGTTGTCTTGCAGTGCCCTCTGAGATCAAGACATGGTCGGACAGGTTGCCCTTATGCTGGGCCCACTGAAACTTCAGGTCCCACTGCAGAGCCCGCATCCGCCACCGGGCGTGATGCACCAGAAGGATGCAGGAAGCCATCAGCCCCAGCAGCCGCAGCGTCAACCTGACCGAAACCCGGGATAACGGCTGAAAGATGGGAATCAAAGCCTGTATATCCTGGACTCGCCGTTCCGGAGGATAGACCCGAAACTGCGCCGAGTCGAGAACCGCTCCGATGAAAAGGAGCTTTTGAGAGGGACACAGGTGTGATTTCGGCACATTGATGGAGAACCCCAGCTCGTGCAGGAGGTCTGCCGTCATCTGAAGGTGGTGGACGACTGTCTGGGGCGAGCCCGCCTTCAACAACTAGTCGTCTAGATAGGGGAAGACTGAAACCCCCAATCTGCGCAGATGAGCTGCGACCACCACCATCACCTTGGTGAACACCCGTGGGGCGCTGGTAAGGCCGAAGGGGAGCACGATAAACTGAAAATGCTCGAGGCCTACCGTGAACCGCAGGTAACGCCGGTGGGCCGGCAGGACAGGGATGTGAAAATACGCATCCTGCAAGTCCAACGCTACCATCCAGTCTTGCGGGTCTAGAGCAGCCAAGACCTGAGCTAAAGTCAACATCTTGAACTTCTCCTTCTGGAGGAAGCCGTTGACGTTCCTTAGATCCAAGATAGGACGTAGGCCCCATTTGTCCTTCTTGGGTACCAGAAAGTAGTGGGAATAGCAACCACGTCCTACTTCTGGCCCAGGAACGCGCTCGATGGCCCCCTTGGCCAAGAGGGCCGTAACTTCCTCCCTCAGAAGTGCCAAGTGGTCCCCCGACACGGTGGTTCTGCGGTGGCATGGCTGGAGGAGTTGTCTCGAAGGGGAGGAAGTAGCCCCTTCGGACGAGCTGCAGCACCCACCTGTCCCGATGTTATTGTGCGCCAGTGGGAGAGGTGATGGCGAACCCTGCCTCCCACCGGTGTCACATGGGCCTGAAAGCTCGGACTAGGAGGATTTAGTGGCAGATGCTGCGGGGGGAGGTGTGGCCTGACCTCGCCGCTGTCCCCGACCGCCACCACGGCGGTTTCCACGGCCGCCACCGCGTTGATAAGTCTGTTGCGGCGCGTGGCTGGCAGCACGTGTGGGACCGCCCCTTCCTTGGCCACGAAAGGAGCGAAACGAACCCGTTTGCTGGCGCTGGGTCGAGAGACCTAAGGACTTGGCCGTGACCCTGGAGTCCTTGAAGCGCTCCAGCGCGTGGTCCGCTTTGTCGCCAAACAGGCGACAGCCATCAAACGGCATGTCCATCAATGCATTCTGGACATCAGCCGAGAAGTTGGCGGATCTCAGCCAGGCGTGGCGACGAATCGCCACCGCCGTGGACATTGCTCTGCCCAGCGAGTCGGTCGTATCAAGACCACACCTGATGGAATATCTTGCTGCGTCTCGGCCTTCAATCATAGCCTTGCCGAGCTTAGCCCGTACCTCCGGGGGGCATTCAGGCAGCAGGTCCGCGACCGTGTCCCACAGAGTGGGTGTAACGGCCCAAGAGGCACGCAGTGTTGCAAGACCGCAGTCCTAGACTCAGGAACGAGAAGACCTTTTTGCCATACTGGTCGTACCTCTTTGATACCCTGTCGGGCGGGGCCGACGGGAATGCGTTCTGGGAGGTGGAGGCCTGGATCACCAGACTCTCAGGGGTGGGGTGGGTGGACAGAAACTTGGGGTCGTCCGCACACGGACGGTGGCGTCTGGCCACGTTCCTATCAACAGGCGAACCTGAAGCGGGCCTGGACCACGTGCCCAAAAGAACGTCCGTTAAGGCCTCGTTAAACGGCAGCAGTGGCTCCTGTGGGCATTACTGCGGTTTGAGGACCTCGGTGAGGATGTTAGTCCTCACGGCCGCGACGGGGAGCTCAAGGTGTAAGGCCTTGTCAGCCCTCATCAACACCACTGAATAGGCAGCCCCCTCCTCCGTAGCCACGGTAGGAGGCGAGACAAAGCCAGGGTTGGGGGGAGTCATCCAGACCACTGGCGTCACTCAAGTCATCTGTCCAGTCCATGTCGTAGTGACACTCACGTGTCAGAGGGTCCTCAGACCCCTCCCACCCCTCTCCGTATTCTACATCCTCACCATACTCTGAGTCAACAATGTAGACCGGCTCCTCTGGGTTCACAGGCCCCATCGGCGTCGAGCCCGGCGTCGATAGACGCCGGTCCGACTCCGCGTCCGGATTCGGAGAGGGAATGGGGACGGCGCCGGGGAACCGGCGCCGCGCGGGGGCGGCGCCAGGGGTTGCCCCGATTGAATCGGCAGCGGAGAGGCCGGTTGACCAGCCGGCGTCGACCCCGAGGGCCCCTGCAGCGCCGGGATCGGAGTCGCCGGCGGCGCCGGAGCACCCGACGGCGTCGAGGCAGGGTCACCCGAGCCGCTAGGGCCCCCGGACGGGTTCACAGGGCCCAAAGGCGCCGCGGAACCCGCTGGAGGAGAAAGAGCCCTCATGGCCACGAGGAAAGCCTCTATCTCCTCGGGGGGCGCGCCTTGCCCAGAGACCGCAGGGTATTGAGCAGGCCGCGTCGGTGACTCACGCGGAGCCGCGGGGTGGGGCCACCCGAACCCCCGGCCGCCTCGTGCGAGCGTCGGGGGGGAGTCGGGGGTACGATGACGACGCCCCGACTTTTTGTGCTTCCTACCTGAGGAACCAGAAGAATGGTGACGACTCCCGGAGCGCCCGTGACGGCTCCGCGACCGCTCCCTCGATCGCTCCCTTGACCTCCGGCCGGACCGGGACCGCTCTCGACGCGGGGCCGACACTCTGAGCTCAAGCAGCTTGCGGGACCGCTCCCGCCTAGCTTTATTAGTAAAGGCCCGGCAGTCGACGCAGGCGTCCACGTCGTGGTCGGGGCCCAGGCACCGGAGGCAGAGTCGGTGATGATCCGTGACTGACATCGTCCGGTCACAGTCGTCACAGTTCTTAAAACCGGGCATCCTACCGGCACGGTAGAAGATTCAGAGATCAAAAAAGATCAAAAAACTTGGTCAAAGACCGGAGTACTGCTCTTCGGATCTGCGCTAACTGGCGCGGAAAAAAGAAGAACTGACGTCGGCGCGCGGAGGCGGCGTCTATATACTCCAGCGACGTCATCACGGCGCCAACGACGGACGCGGAGCCGCAGGGGACGCCTGCAGACGACGCCTACCGACGCGCAGGGGTACTGCTACGCAAAAGTTTCCGGATCCAGATTGACGCCTGGGGATATTCTAAGGTAAGGAATCTAATACTAACGTGTTCCTTTCAGATCTGGGATGCAAGGCTTCACCCTTCCCATCAGCTTCTGATGACATTCTGGGGGTCTTGCTGGAGTGGCCAAACTCTAGCAGATTGATTGTGGTAAATGTCTACTCTAGACCAGTAAATATCACACAAGAGTCAGACACCATCGATCAACTCTCGGTTTTTCTTAGTGATATCCCCCAGGGGATACAGTTTTTGGTGGGTGGCGACCTTTACTGTAATTTTGATTAAATTAAATTCATTAAATTTGATTGAAAGTCGATCTATTCAAACAAGACCCTGATGTTTGGGCTCCCTACCTGGTCCTGATATTTAATGCGGTTCTTGGGGGTATGGAGGTTCCCAGTACTTGACTGGGCGCAGAGATTGTTCCCATATTTAAGAAGGGTTCGCCTCTGCTCCCAGCCAACTACAGGCCTATTAGCCGCATAGATGTATCCCAGAAGTTATTTGGTAGGCTCATACTGGATCGTCTCCATAACTAGATAGAGGAATTTACTATTCTCAGCCCATACCAGGCGGGATTTAGAAGAGGGGTCTCTACTATGGACCAGATATTCCGCCTGAATCTCCTCTATTGGAAGACAGAGGTCATCGAGGGTGGTAGCTTGTACACGGTATTCGTGGACTTGCGAGCCACTTTCGACCTTGTACCTAGAAATAGATTATGGAGTGTACTGAAGGAGCTGGGCATACCGGCCGAAATCCTGACAAGATTACACCATGGAAATGTTGCACGTGTCAGGTGTGGCAGAAATGGGGCCCTCTCTGACAGGTTCCCCATTGACAGAGGGGTGAGACAGGGATGTGTGCTTGCACCGACCCTGTTCTGCCTCTCAACAGGGTGATCGCGCACCTGAATAGGATCGGTGACATTGATGCCCCTAAGTTAAACGGCAGCAGGGTGCCTGCTATTATGTTTGCGGACGACACCCTGCTGCTGTCTAAATCCCCAATGGGAATTCAAAGAGTCCTGAACGGGTTCTCAGCTTTCTGTGCAGAGCGGGGACTTGAGATTAATGCGTTAAAAACTAAATTCATGATTCTGAACCCCCTCCCTCAACATGCCCTAGCCCCACTATAGGTCCATCAAGACTAGAGAGGGTCTTCACCTTTGAATATTTGGGCTTAACCATTAACCAGGATATGATGTGGGATACACACCGGACCAAGGCTAACATGAAATTGGTCCAATTAGCGGGCGGTATTTCTAGGATGGCAAACAGGTCGACTTACAAACCCTTTGGTGCCGCCCTTGAAATTTATAGAATGCAAGCTAGAGGTGCAGTTTTATATGGAGGGGAATTATGGGGGCATACTCCTGCTCAAAACCTTCAGGTTACAGAAAATAATTTTATTAGGCAGTTGGCGGCGTTACCTGTAAGCACTCCGCTTCTTCCGTTGAGATTTGACCTGGGTCTAAGACCAATTTCGGAGGAGCTGGGTCTAAGACCAATCACCTTCTGGTGACGC
Source organism: Lissotriton vulgaris (assembly GCF_964263255.1). Taxonomy (NCBI): domain Eukaryota; kingdom Metazoa; phylum Chordata; class Amphibia; order Caudata; family Salamandridae; genus Lissotriton; species Lissotriton vulgaris. The sequence goes on from NC_141700.1 coordinate 106,666,196, forward strand.
ATTTGGAGCACGCCTGAACTCCTAGATTACAGGAACGAGTACCAAGAGATTCTCTGTCTGCCCAAATCAAGACAAATTCCATGGTTACGGTATATTAAACAAACATGTGAGATACTGGGCAGACCAGATCTATGGTTAGATCCAGCTAATACATGTACCAGGATCCCACGCAAACTCTTAGTGAAGGATTTCCATGAGTTGAATTTAACACTAACATTGGGGAAAATACGAGGGGGGTCCTTGACAGAATTGTTCAATAAATTAAAAGACTCGTATCTACTCGAACGTGTGCTAGACGACATTTCACCTGTCTTCACTAGAAAACTTTATATGCAATGGCGCTATAGCACACTCCCCATAAGGTCCTTTACCAATCACTGGGCCCAGTCCTCATTTAGAGAGCAGTGTCCGTCCTGTCCACATCATCGGGAAGATGAACTGCATATTCTATCTTTCTGCAAGGCGTACCGAAGACCAAGGAAATACTGGCTCGTCCCACTTCTTAAAAATTTGGGCTTTATCCGATATTTCCCTGCTTACAGGATTCTAAAAACTGACCTCTCACCTCCCATTGTGTATGCAGTAGCAAAATTTTTGACTGCGAAGTGGTATATTCGCACTCGCTCTTTGAAACAAGAGCAAGTTATGGGATGAATGAACTGTTTAGATGATTTGTAAATGGCAATGTACAGTTAATGATTTTAATACTATCTTTTTTAATGACTTTTAATGATGTTTGGTGTATATCAGCTTGTTTTAATTGAATATCTGTTTGTATATCTTTTATGATCTAAAATTGATCGAAATAAAGATTGAAACTGAACTGATACCCCTACTACAGAACTGGAGTTACAGGACAGAAACTACTCCTTCTGTAGTAGGGGATCTCTGTGTATAGTCATAATCTAGTGAATAGAATGGCAAGCCCATCCACACAACAAAGCGGCGGTGGAGAAAAAAAACATACCACTACTGTGCGAACAGATTTCGTAGCGAAGCCTGCCCAACCTGAGCGTCTGTCCTGGTATCAGTGTCTAGGCAGTAATGCTTAGCAAAGGTATGGACCGACTTCCAAGTGGCCGCCTTGCAGATTTCTGCAATTGGAACATTACTTAGCAAAGCAGTCGTGGCAGCTTTGCCCCTGGTGGAATGAGCCTTAGGTTTACCTCCCAAGGTCTTATTAGCTTTTTGGTAACACAACTGTATGCAGGACACAATCCACCTAGAGATGGACTGCTTAGAGGTAGCAAGACCCGTCCTGACCGATCCATAATTGACAAATAATTGGTCTGACCTACGAATATCTTTGGTTTGAACCAGATAAAATTTCAACACCCTCCAAACATCCAGGGAATGTAAAGACCTTTCCGCTGGAGAAGAAGGATTCTGAAAAAATGAAGGCAAAGTTATAGTCTGGTTGACATGAAAATCAGAAATAACCTTGGGAAGAAATTTAGGGTGAGTACGCATAACAACCGTAGCAGCATGAAACACAGTATAAGGTTCTTGGCAACACAATGCCTGAATTTCACTCACCTTGCGGGCCGATGTAATGGCCATGAGAAATGCCGCCTTCCAGGACAGGTGCTGCAACGAAGCCTTATGAATAGGTTCAAAAGGCTCTCATCAATCTGGACAGCACCACATTCAATTCCCATGAAGGCGAAGGAAGTCGGACAGGAGGGAATACTTTCTTCAAGCCTTCCAAAAAATCTTTGATCACAGGGATCTGGAAGAAGGAAGTCTGTGAAGAGCATTTCCTGTAGGCAGTAAATGCAGCGAGATGAACCTTAATGGAAAGAAAATTAAGGCCAGACTGCGCCAAATGTAGAAGATAAGGAAGGATGACATCCTCCTCATACATCGTAGGGTCATAGTTCTTGGACTTGCACCATATGCAGAATCTCTTCCACTTGTAAGCATAAGAAGTCCTAGTGGAAGGTCGCTTAGCCTCCTTCAGTATGTCCATACAATCTTCGGGTAGATTCAAATGGCCATATTGCACTATTTCAGGAGCCATGCCGCCAAACTCAAAGACGAGAGGTTCGGGTGCACCATCTGCCCCCCGAACTTCGTGAGAAGGTCCGGCCTGCACGGCAACCGTATGGGAGGAAGGAGAGACCGGTGAAGCAGGTCCGGGAACCACCACTGTCTGGGCTATTCCGGGGCGATCAATATCATCCGCGCCCTGGACCGGGACAGCTTTATGAGCAACGCCGGAATCAGGGGAATGGGTGGAAAAGCGTACAGAAAGCTGTTCGACCAGTTGATCCATAGGGCATTCCCTAACGTCCCCTGTTGGTAGTACCTGGAGGCGAAGTCTCGGCATTTGATGTTTTCGGCGGAGGCGAACAGATCTACGTCTGGAGTCCCCCACCTTGCGAAGACTTCTCCTAGCACTTCGTCGGTTAAGACCCATTCGTGGTTTTCCTGAATCAGTCTGCTCAGTGCGTCCGCCTGAACATTCTGCACACCTGGTAGATGGGTAGCCGTTATCGTCAGTCCTCTGGCCAGAAGCCAGCGCCAGATCGCCTGCGCCTCCTGTGACAGAGTGCGTGATCGAGCCCCCCTGCTTGTTGAGGTAATACATCGTGGTCGTATTGTCCGTCTGTACAAGCAGAGAGATGGTCTGAAAGGACGGATGAAAGGCCTTCAGTGCCAAGTGAACAGCTTCGAGTTCCAGGAAATTGATGTGGTACGTGGACTCAGACAGAGACCACGTCCCTTGAATCTGTAAGTCTCCGGAGTGCGCTCCCCAGCCGTGGAGAGACACATCCGTCACGATCGTCTGTGCGGGAATGTCCTTGTGGAAGGTAACCCCTCTGAGGAGATTCTCCGCTGAACACCACCACTTCAGAGACTAAAGAGCATGCAGAGACAGTCGTATTGTGTCGTCCCAAGAACCAGTCCTCTGATCCCACTGATCCTCCAAGCACTCCTGCAGTGGTATCATGTGCAGCCGTGCGTGAGGCATGAGGAAGATACAAGAGGCCATCGACCCCAGTAAAGAAGACACCGTCCTCACTGTTGTAGATGGAGCGGTCATAAGAGCCTGAGCCTTCCGAAGGAGTGATAACCATCGCTCCTCCAAAGGAGACACTTGCTGACAGCGTATTGGAGGCGCCCAAGTACTGTATGCATTGGACCGGAGTCGGGACAGACTTGGACATGATGATGTGCAACCCCAGCTTGTTCAATAGAACGCACGTCTTCTGGAAGTGTGCTTGAGCTTCCGAGAAGGAGGCCTTGATCAACCAGTCGTCCAGGTACAGGTAGACCAAACACCTTGTCCTTCCGCAGGTGTGCAGCTACCACTGCCATGCAGACTTCAGCCCGAATGGCAGTACTGTGTATTGATAATGATTGGCGCCGACTTGGAATCGAAGGAACTTCCTGTGTTTCTGTGCAATGGGCACATGGAAGTACGCATCCTGTAGGTCTATAGCACAAAGCCAGTCTCCCTGCTGCAGCTGAAGGTAAATCTGCTGCAACGACAGCATGCGAAATCTCTCTGCGAACCCACTTGTTTGCTTGCCGCAAGTCCAGAATGGGCCTGAACTCGTTCTTGTCCTTCTTGCGGACCAGAAAGAACCGGGAGTACAGACCTCTTCCCCTTTGAGGCAGAGGTACGTCTTCTATCGCCCTTTTCCTTAATAGGATGTCAGCCTCTGCCTGGAGCTCGCGTAGCGGAAACTGCGAGCTCACCGGCGGAATAGCTGGAGGCGGGCTGGTGAACCGAAGACTGTATCCATTGCAAACAATATTCAGCACCCACTTGTCCAGAGTAATTTTTCTCCACTCTGCCAGAAAAAATTGAACGCTTCCCCCACCAGAGTGGGTAACGGATGTAGGGGAAGTAAACGCTCAGGGCCTCGACCCGGCCGGGCCTCTGGTCACTGTTGCGGACTGTTGGCCTCCTCTGCCGTTTCTGGAAGGGCTTCCGGAACTGCTGCTGTTGTTGCTGCTGCCCGGATGTCTGTCCTTGCCCTCTGCCTGAAGTTCCGAACCGTCTCTGGAACGGGCAGTAGTTCTTCTCAGGCTTCTCTAACCAGACAGGGTTTCGGCTTTTGCTTTCATACGGGCCATTTCATCGTCCGCATGCTTGCCAAACAGGGGTTCCCCCGAGAAAGGCAGGTTGGCCACCCACTGTTGCACATCCGGTTAGAGTGAGGTGAGGCGAAGCCAAGCGTGACGCCGTTGATTGATGCCGTGGCAGTATCCGTGCGCCGCCAGAAGCGATACATCAGCAGCCGCGCTGATTATCTGGTTAGACACCATCATCCCCTCATTTAAGATATTCTGATAATCCTCTTACTTGTCACGAGGGAGGAGCTCAGCGTACTGCTGGAGGGACTCCCATAGGGCACGATCATATCACCCCAGCAGAGCCCCGGCACTTGCAGCCTTCATGGTGGTAGATGCCGTCCCACAGACCTTTCTGCCCGCTGAATCCAGCCAACGGCTGTCCTTATCAGGCGGTACTGTCGAAGGAGTGGTGGCATGCTGCTTCTTAGTACCGCCTGTCACAATAACGGAGTCTGGTGTTGGGTCCATCCGAAGGAAAGCCGGGTCAGATTCCGGAGCCCGGTATTTCTTGAGGAGCCTGGAGGGAGCTGCCTTCCTTGGCGGGCTCCTCCAATCCGGGTACCAACGACAGCAGCGGTCGAGACAAATGCTTCTTGTGAAGCGTCTCGAAGATCACGGACGTCGTAGGTGTTGGCACAGTCACCGTGATCCCTAGCTTAACCGCACCCCTTAACAGCACTTCCTAGAAGGAGACTACATCGTCAACGGGGGACACCCTCGTCCCTGGAGACTCAGACAGCGTCTGTGAATAATCCCTGGTGGAAGAGCCTGTGCGGGATCTGGATCTGCGCCTCCTGTGGCGTCGTCTAGATCGAGATGACGACCTACCACTGCTCCGCGATCTCCCTCTCCGGCCGGAGCGGGAGCGCGATCTTCTCGGCCTCGTAGGAGCAGGCGATGTCGGCCTGGCTGGGACCCTCGGCTGAGGAGTCCCCTTAGGAGGCGTTGGATAGCGTGGCAGCAAGGCCGTCCTGGGTGGAGGCACAGGCGGAGGAACAGAGGGAAGCGGTGGTGGGAGCTGAGCCCGGTGACTGTCTTCTTCCTTGGCGACTATGGCGAACCAATCGGCGACCTCCTAGCGTCAGGACTCCTCCTGCGCTTCCTTGGCATCACAGAACGTCTCCGACGTCGACCGGTAGCGCCTCCTCGACATCGAGGATCCCCTCGACGCTGATCTTCTGGCCGATAACGAACGGCGGTGTCGCCTCGACGGCGAGCACCGACGCCGGGCCTTTTCTTGACGTCGATGACTCGACGATGACGTCGACGACAATGCTGTCGACGGTAGTCTGTTCAGCTTCCTCGACGCCGAACGTAGACGCCGCTTCCCCCCAGAGCCCCGGGGAGATGGGGAACAGACCGTTGTCATCCCCCTTGACGCCGCAGTCGACCCTGGCGGAGTATGGGGACGCTTGCTGGACTTCCTGCCCCTGGGGAGCCCCCCCTACCCCCCCCTCCGAGGCCTCAGCATGGGCAGATGAAGCATGACCTGATCCAACTTGTGCCTTCTGACATCGGTCCTCGAGGCTTTGGAGCCTGATCTTCATCCTCTCTCTCTCAGGGTCCTGGCAGAGAAGGTTTTGCAGATTTCACACTTCTCTGGGGCATGAGAAGGAGGGGAGTCAGGCGATGCACACTCCATGTGGGTCGGATTTGGCCTTTTTTCTGTCACACTCTGGGCTATTGTCAAATAAGCCAGGCATTTTGACAATACAATGAAGAAAAAGGGCTTAGTACTTAAAAACAAGCACTACACACAAGAAAAAGTGGGGAAAAAAAAATCACCAAATAAACCCTTGAAAGGGAGAGCTCAATGCTCCAGGGTCCTGCTTGCAGGAGCCGGAAAAAAGAACTGAAAGTAAAAGGGACCTGCTGTGCATTCTGGGATACTGAGAGTTCTGGAAAGTTTTCTTATAGGCACAGTATCCTATTTGAGCAACATAATGGCAGCCTATGGGGCTTGTCTGTCCATACCTTCCTCTCTATCATTCCAGAGGCTTTTGCTGGTAGAGGCAAGCTTTCTCTGTGAGGAAACTGGGCAAGCTGTGCTGTTTGTGTGGTTGTTTTGGTGGAATTTCTAGTTGAAGTACTGGACAGTGTAGCCTGTGGATATAGGCTGCATTATCTGTCTTTAAATTCTCTCTTAAGTGTCTTTGCAGTTCTACATTTTTTGACAATTTAAGAGATTATTTTTGATTGCTCCGGGGTCCACGCACATGGGCGGGACTATTCACTAGATTATGACTATAACAGAGATCCCCTACTACAGAACTACAGTAACACATGCTCCTAACAGGAGAGTTACAAACCAAAGTCAACCGTAAGCAACGGGCAGACTGAATTCCTAGGTCAACTTTCTCATTGCCCATAAGAGGTCTTCAGCAAACCAGACAGCTGCACGGTCTTGTAGCCTGCGACCTAACAAGCATCTGAATGGTACACAAGTAAGGTTTAGGTTAAATGGGTGTGTCGTGGAGAGAAGTTAGTGACAATAAAAACAGGGAATCCTGGTTTTCAGTACTAAAAGTTCCCAATGATCTTTCCTTTATCGTAACTGAAATCATAGCTTTTCACAAAATACACAGCTGAAGTTCATTTGGGAATGCTAGCCACACATACGTTTGTGAACTGAAAGAATACCCATGTTTTACTGCAGAGCATACTAAAAAGTGCCTCAATTTATAGTGCTCAATCAGCACAAGCTGAAGAAAGGAGGGTACTGTTTCAGTACAAAGACATGTTGCAGAGGTGATGCAGCTGTCTTGACCACAAAATATGCAATAGGAAGGAGAAGTACGACAACTTAAATGAAAGCATGCAGGTCAATTTAATTGACAACATTATGCATGCCTCGTCTTGTAGGGTACTCTGTCCAGTCGCGTAAATCTTCCATGCTTTTTATCCCACTAAAACCCACAAAGATACAAGTTAAAACACCACAAGAAATCCATGTCATTTATTTGAAGACTGTACAAAATACTTTATAAAACCGGTCATAAGATACATAGCACTGATAACGCGGTGTCCATCCCCTTTCACCTTACCCAACAGCAAAGAGCATTCAAACTCCATTTTACTCCTCTCAAGCTCCTGAGCTATACCTGAAGCAAAAGGTCAGTTCACATATACAAGTGACAGTTATATAGGCTTATTTACACTGTGCACTGCTCCCGCCCATTTGTAGTGCAAGCAGTTCTAACCTTTACATATATTATATATTTATTATCTCACATATTAACACTTTTACAAGGTAGAAAATTCAGATTTGCTGAAAAATAGCAAACACTGAGCACCATGTCCATGGAGGATTTGACCTTCACACCAACTGGGCTAAAAAAAAACTCTAGCAGTAGCAGTTGGAAGGGTTACACCATGACTCGAATGGCTCCTTTCATGGTAACTGATTGATGATGGTCCACATGCCCCCACTTGATTCCGGTCACTGGTAGTGTCATCGGCTGATATCCCGGTTGGAATCCCAGAGTTTTGTGGTTGGTTCAGTCTTTAAGGGGTCAAAGAAAGGGTGTTTCAGGCATTCTCCAAGCGTTGTGCGCTTGCCTGGCTCATACTCGAGCATGCTCTCAATCAGGTCAAAGAGTTGGTGATGTTCTTCAGCCTCAGACATCAGATACCGCTGTTAGGAGATAAACAGTATTAGAAAAGACAAAGCAGAAAGTCATGCTCGCTGGCTGATTCACTGGTGAACTGTGACAAATGACGACTGGCCGCAGTAAGTGGACAGTTTCAATTATTTTCCACAAGATAACTAATTAAAAGTTGTAAATCAATTATTCCTGCATATCCAGTTTTTATTTCTCCCTTCTGCTTTGTGTCCAGCCCAACCTGCATAGGGCATTGGATTTGGAAAACCTCTGTTTTGCCAGTCACTCCGGCATTCCAAACACTTAGTGGCAGTGGGAAAAACAGATGTTGTGTCCTCTCCTTTCTCCGCTGTCAGACGTCCCACCCTGGGACTTCCAGGGAAAAGGGGTGTGAGGCAGTGGTGAAGGGAATGGTAAATAATTGCCTAGAACCGCCCTGGCAGCACTGCACATGTGATGAAACATTTCAAGTATTGCACAGGACCTCTTATTTGTACCTCTAACTCTCTGCCAGCTGTGCGGTTACCAAATCTTAAGTTAAAAAAAAAAAATATTCCAAGGACTAAGACTTAACTTTTCAAAGTCCCAGCTCACACCTCAAAATAAGTTACTTTGTTCATAACATTGTTGATAAAACAGGTGTACACCAAATATGTCCTTAAGTTTAAAGGAACTTTCACCATTCCACTTGTGGTTTAGCAGCTATGGGAGATTTAACTTCACTGAGGTTAGTTAATACAAGCACAGCAGTCTAGAAACATTTTCATTGGCTTTGCTAGGTTGCAAAACATTCAAGCAGAGGCTTATCCCACTCCTCTAGCTTAAGTAATTCCGTGCACAATTAAACCGCTATGAAAGCGCTATTTTGTGTATTGCACAAATAAAAATTACTCTAGAAGGAAATAAAGCCCCACTTTTGCAACCGAAGAATAAAGACAGAATTTTAAAAGGTAATGTTAATTTGACATCGTTTAGACTAAGGTAGCTGGAAATTAACCCCTTGCATGCTCATGACAGAGCCGCTCCGTCATGAGCTGCGGTTGCGCTGTGCTCATGGCGAAGCGGTTCCGTCATGGCCCTGCCGCCGCGCCTGCGCGTTCTATTGAGCGGGCGGGGCCATAAAGGAACAGTTCCGTCATGAGCACAGCGCAACAGCGGCTTGTGACGGAGCGGCTCCATCACGAGCATGCGAGCGCCGCTCTGCCCCCCCCCAGCGCTGCGGTGGAATTGCCGCCGCAGCGAAGGGGTTAAGGGCTACTGGTGCATTTTACAAGTGTACAAACAGGATTAGCTAAATGCCTTCCTAAATGAATGAACCAAAAGGAATGTTTAAATTGCAGGGCAGTACCAATGACTAATTCAACACACACCTTCTCACGAACCAAACTAGGTGATTAACAATGCAACTACTTTTTATTCACATAGGTACAGACAAAAACAAATTCATGGCGCTCTTAAAGGGCAGTTAAACTCATTTGCAAGCTATTTATGCATTCCCTGGCCAAATGAAACTCGATTCAACCCCAACACAACAAGTAATGCTTAGAGCTTAATCTTACCCCAGTAACCTACTTGTGGTGGAGAATATGAGCAGATCTCTTCGAATAACGGCCTGACAGTGGGTAAAAAGTGTCAATGCTCAAATTTGGAAGCCATACAGTAACAACATTCTGAAATTATACATTCTAAAGACAGGAGTGTGCTCACAGGCAAAGGACTCGAGCCACACACATCAGGATGGGCCGAGCTCTGAGGCATGCACTGTTCAGTCCACAAATGTACATCAAGAGGGCAGACGGTTCACTATTGTTCCTTACCCGCAGTGGTTTACAGTTCTCCCTCACATATCGGCCGGCAGAGGAATTCTCTTCCCAGTCCAAACGGCCATGATAGAAATATTTCTGTTTTCTGTCATAAAAAAAGACAAACACATTAGAGAACTTAAATCAACTGGATAATCTAGCAAATTACTGCAGTAAATTTCAGTACAAGGCGAAAATCACCCACCTAAGACTCACAAAAAGGTTACATTTTCCATTCATGGGAAGTGTAGCTGCAGATACACATGCTGTGCATAGATTGCAAAGCAGTCCTCTAGAGCGGTGGCCAATATTAGCTTGTTGGCGAGCGAAGTTATTCACACAGGAATGTTTGATAAGAGCGAGTGGAGTAGACCACATAGCTTCTTTGCAGGTGTCCGCTATTAAAATGTTACCTAAGAAAGCCATTGAAGCCCCCTTTTTGAGTGTCGATTGGAACATGGGAGGGATAGGCAAAGGTCTTTTAGATTTGAGAAAAACTGGTCTGAATGCGTTTGACCAACCAGCATGCTATACCAGACCAGATTTACATGGGGAACACCCCTTGTGTGGTTTGGAATAAGATTACGAGCTGCTGTGTCAATGTAATACATGAGCGCATTTAACATCCAATGTGTGAAGAGCTTGTTCCGCCGATTGTGGACGTGCAAAGAAAACTGGGAGCTCTATGGTTTGATTAAGGAGAAAACTAGAGACCATCTTAGCCCAATCATTGTGAACTTGGTAAAAAGAAAAGAAAAAAAAGTATATCTGGGATAAGAGCCTGAAGCTCATTTAAAACACCAGAGGGAAGTTATTTTTCAGGAAAGAAACTATAAATGATAGGAGTGGAGCTGTACGAAAGTAGGCCCATAAGCCTTTTTAGAACACTGCCACGGTTCCACACGGTTGGGTGGGGCAGGTGGTGTTACTCGTGGTGATCTAAACCTTTTGAGCCCCTTCTTGAAGGCCCTGATAACAGGAACCCTGAAATGTGGAATGTGTTCTCCCTTTCGAAGGTAAGCAGCAACAATAGCTAATTAAAGTCTGACAGAAATCTAAGCAAGGCTGGACTTATGCAAGTGAAGCAGATAATGTTTTGAGAACTGCTGCTTTGAGATGGGCAATCTGTTTAGGAAGACAGCAGTGCACAAACAGTTCCCATTTGTCTACATAGCAGGCTTGCGTGCCTCCTTAAGGATGGCCATACAGATCCCAGTATGTACGGTATCAGAAATTAACTGATATCGTCCAATGCCAAATGTCCTGGGCTACTGCGGACAACTGCTGTGTGGGTGCCACCCGGTTTCTGTAGGTAGAACATGGCAGTTGATGGTCTGTGCAAACAAGGAGTAGTTTCTGTCCTGTAACTCCAGTTCTGTAGTAGGGGTATCTCTGTTATAGTCATAATCTAGTGAATAGTCCCGCCCATGTGCGTGGACCCCAGAGTAATCAAAAATAATCGCTTAAAGTGTCGAAAAAAATGCAGAACTGCACAGACACTTAAGAGAGAATTTAAAGACAGATAATGCAGCCTATAAACAGGCTACACTGTCCAGTACTTCAACTAGAAATTCCACCAAAAATCCACAAACAGCAAAGTCTGTCCAGATTTCCTTTGCCTTAGCAGCAAAAACCCTCTAGAATGATAGAGAGGAAGACATGGACAGACAAGCCCCATAGGCTGCCATTATGTGGCTCAAAACAGGATACTGTGCCTTTAAGAGAACTTTCCAGAACGTCACAGTATCCTAGAATGCACTGCAGGTCCCTTTTACTTTCAGTTCTTTTTGAGGGCGTAACACGCCAGACCTGTAGCATTCCTTACATGAATATCTATCCACCCGGGAGGAGGGCGGGCGCTTATGACTATAACAGAGATACCCCTACTACAGAACTGGAGTTACAGGACAGAAACTACTCCTTCTGTAGTAGGGGATCTCTGTGTATAGTCATAATCTAGTGAATAGAATGGCAAGCCCATCCCCACACCAAAGCGGCGGTGGAGAAAAGAAATCAACACCACTATTGTGCGAACAAATTCCTCAGCGAAGCCTGTCCAACCTGAGCATCTGCCCTGGCATCAGTGTCCAGACAGTAATGCTTAGCAAAGGTATGAACCGACTTCCAAGTGGCGGCCTTGCACATTTCTGCAATAGGAACATTACGGAGCAAAGCCGTCGTGGCAGCTTTGCCCCTGGTGGAATGAGCCTTAGGTTTACCTCCTAAGGTCTTATTAGCTTTCTGGTAACACAATTGTATGTAGGATACAATCCACCTAGAGATGGACTGCTTAGAGGTCGCAAGACCCGTCCTGACTGATCCATAATTGATGAACAATTGGTCTGACCTACGAATATCTTTGGTCTTATCCAGATAAAATTTCAATACCCTCCTAACATCCAGAAAAAACGTAGGCAAAGTTATAGTCTGGTTGACATGAAAATCAGAAATAACAGTGGGAAGAAATTTAGGGTGAGTACGCATAACAGCCTTAGCAGCATGAAATACAGTATAAGGTTCTTGGCAACACAACGCCTGAATTTCACTCACCCTGCCGGCTGATGTAATGCCGTCGGATCAAAGTTCTTGGACGCACACCAGATACAAAACCTCTTCCACTTGTAAGCATAGGATGTCCGAGTGGAAGGTCGCTTAGACTCCTCAAGTATGTCCATGCAATCTTCGGGCAGATTCAAGTGGCCAGATTGCACTCTCTCAGGAGCCATGCCGCCAAACTCAAAGACGAGAGGTTGGGGTGCAACATCTGCCCCCCGAACTTCATGAGAAGGTCTGGCCTGCACAGCAGCCGTATGTGCGGAAGGAGAGACCGGTGAAGCAGGTCCGTGAACCACCACTGCCTGGGCCATTCCGGGGCAATTAGGATCATCCGTGCCCTGGACTGGGACAGCTAGATTAGCACCGCTGGAATCAGGGGAATGGGTGGAAAAGCGTACACAAAGCTGTTCGACCAGTTGATCCATAGCGCATTCCCCAGCGTCCCTTGCTGGTAGTACCTGGAGGCGAAGTTTCAGCATTTGCTGTGTTCGGCGGTGGCGAACAGATCTACGTCTGGAGTCCCCCACCTTTCGAAGACTTCTCTTAGTACTTCGTCGTTTATGACCCATTCGTGGTTTTCCTGAATCAGCATGCTCAGTGCGTCTGCCTGAACATTCTGCACACCTGGTAGATGGGTAGCCATTATCGTCAATCCTCTGGCCAGAAGCCAGTGCCAGATCGTCTGCGCCTCCCGAGACAGGGTGCGCGATCTCGAGCCCCCCTGCTTGTTGAGGTAATACATTGTGGTCGTATTGTCAGTCTGTACAAGCAGAGATTTGGTCTGGAAGGACGGATGAAAGGCCTTCAGTGCCAAGTGAACAGCTCTGAGTTCCAGGAAATTGATGTGATACGTGGACTCCATTGGAGACCACTTCCCTTGAATCTGTAAGTCTCCCGAATGCGCTCCCCAGCCTTGGAGAGAGGCATCCTCACGATAGTCTGAGTAGGAATGTCCTTGTGGAAGGGAACACCACCACTTTAGAGACTGAAGAGCATGCAGAGACAGTCGTATCCGGTCGTCCCAAGATCCTTTCCTCTGGTCCCATTGGTCCTCCAAGCACTCCTGCAGAGGTCTCATGTGTAGTCGTGCATGAGGAGTGAGGAAGATACAAGAGGCCATCGATCCCAGTAGAGAAGACACCGTCCTCACTGTTGTAGATGGAGCGATCATAAGAGCCTGAGCCTTCCGAAGGATCGATCGCCGTCGCTCCTCCGAAGGAGACACGCTTGCTGACAGCGTATTGATGGTGGCTCCCAAGTACTGAATGCACTGGACCGGGACAGGGACAGACTTGGACATATTGATGTGCAACCCCAACTTGTTCAAGAGAACGCATGTCTTCTGGAAGTGCGCTTGAGCTTCAGAGAAGGAGGAGGCCTTGATCAACCAATCGTCCAGGTACGGGTAGACAAACACCTTGTTCTTCCTGAGGTGTGCTGCTACCACTGCCATGCACTTCGAGAATGTTCTGGGCGCAGACTTCAGCCCGAATGGCAGCACTGTGTACTGATAATGATTGGTGCCAACTTGAAATCGCGGAAACTTCCTGTGTTTGCACGCGATGGGCACATGGAAGTACGCATCCTGTAGGTCTATTGCACAAAGCCAGTCTCCCTGTTGCTACTGAGGATAAATCTGATGCAACGACAGCATGCGAAACTTCTCTGCGAATCCACTTGTTTGCTTGCTGCAAGTCCAGAATGAGCCTGAACTCGTTCTTGTCCTTCTTGCGATCCAGGTAGAACCAGGAGTACAGACCTCTTCCTCTTTGAGACAGAGCTACGTCTTCTATCGCCCTTTTCCTTAACAGGATATCGGCCTCCGCCTGGAGCTCGCGCAGTTGATACTGCGAGCTGACTGGAGGGAATCGCTGGAGGAGGGCTGATGAACCGAAGACTATCAATTGCAAACAATATTCAGCACCCACTTGTCCAGAGTAATTTTTCTCCACTCTGCCAGAAAAAATTGAACGCTTCCCCCCACCGGAGCTGGTAACGGATGAAGGGGAAGTAACCGCTCAGGGTCGAGACCCGGCCAGGCCCTTGTTCGGGGTAGAGGACTGCTGTACCCCTCTACTCTGTCGTTTCTGGAAGGGTCTCCAGAACTGCTGCTGTTGTTGCTGCTGCTGTCCCGAAGACTGCCCCCATCCTCTTCCTTGCGCGCCGTAGCGTCTTTGGAACGGCCGGTAAGACTTCTTCTCTTTGGGCTTCTCCAAGCCCACAGCCGTAAGGGTCTCCGCCTGCACCTTCATGCGGGCCATTTCATCATCTGCGTGCTTTCCGAATAAGGTATTCCCAGAAAAGGGCAGGTTGGCCACTCGCTGCTGGGCCTCCGGCTTGAGTGACGTGAGCCGGAGCCAGGCATGTCGCCGTTGATTGATTCCATGGCAGTAACCATGGGCAGCCAACAAGGAGGCATCCGCAGCCGCGCTGATGACCCGATTGGACACCAGCATCCCTTCCTTGAGGATCTCTTGGAAGTCCTCCCTCTTGTCTCTCGGTAGCAGTTCCACGAACTGTTGCAGGGAGTCCCACAGAGCCCGGTCATAACGTCCCAGCAGAGCTGTATCGCTGGACGCCTTCATGGCTGTGGAAGCGGTCCCACACGCCTTCCTTCCAGCCGAGTCAATCCATCGACTTTCTTTATCTGGCGGCACGGTGGATGACGGGGAGGTAGAGTAATTTCCTGGCCGCCGTCACTATCACAGAATCTGGTACCGGATCTACCCTCAGAAAGGCAGGGTCCGAATCCGGGGCCCTGTACTTCTTTGGAAGTCGGGAGGGAGCGGCCTTCACCACCGCTGGTGTGAGGAACAGCTCCTCTGCAGGTTCCTTCAATCCAGGTACTAGTGGTAGAAGAGGGCGAGACAAATGCTTCTTGTGAAGCGTCTCGAATATCACTGAAGTCGAAGGTGTAGGAGCAGTCACAGGGATACCCAACTTCGCAGCCCCCCTCAGGAGAACCTCCTGGAAAGTGGCAATGTCATCCACTGGGGAAACCCTGGTCCCAGGGGAGACCGATAAGGTCGGCGAGTAGGAACGGGTCCTGGAAGAGTCTGTGCGGGACCTAGACCCCCGCCTCGATCTGGTGGAGGATCTATGACGACTCTTCGATCTTCCTCTCCCTCCGGAGCGTGATCGGGACTTTCTCGGCCTTGGTCGATCCACCGGTTCCACAGGAGCGGACGACTTAGGTTTGGCCAGAGCCTTAGGAGTCCCCTTGGGCGGAGTCGGAAACCTAGGCAGTGACGTAGACCTCGGAGGAGGCTTGTCTGACAACTGAGGTACTGGCTGAGGTACTGGCTGAGGTGGTGGTAACGGAGGAGGAGTAGGGTTCCTCGGCGGGAGACCCCTCGGTAATGGAGGAGGTGGCGTAACCTGCTTCTGCGACGGGGTATAGACTTCGGAGTACACCGAGCCCGGTGAACTACCATCTCCACCAGCCTGGGATGATGGGGAGCCTCCCCTGGTGTCTGGCCTTCCTCCACCTTTCTTCGACGACGAAGAACGGCGACCTGACTGCCCCCTGACGTCGAGCGTCTTCTCCTCGGCGTCGAACGCCTCCGCCTCGACGGCAACCCCGACGGCGACCTTTTCCGCCTCGACCGCGACCTTCTCCGCCTCGACGGCAACCTGCTTGCAGGAGCCGGAAATAGGACCGAAAGTAAAAGGGACCTGCAGTGCATTCTGGGATACTGTGAAGTTCTGGAAAGTTCTCTTAAAGGCACAGTATCCTGTTTTGAGCCACATAATGGCAGCCTATGGGGCTTGTCTGTCCATGTCTTCCTCTCTATCATTTCAGAGGGTTTTTGCTGCTAAGGCAAGGGAAATCTGGACAGGATTTGCTGTTTGTGGATTTTTGGTGGAATTTCTAGTTGAAGTACTGGACAGTGTAGCCTGTTTATAGGCTGCATTATCTGTCTTTAAATTCTCTCTTAAGTGTCTGTGCAGTTCTGCATTTTTTCGACACTTTAAGAGATTATTTTTAATTGCTCCGGGGTCCACGCACATGGGCGGGACTATTCACTAGATTATGACTATAACAGAGATCCCCTACTACAGAACTAGATTTCTTCCAGCACTGAGGACTTTGAGGAATGTCGACTCTGTGACCAAGACTGACACATGAGTAGCCTTAGGAAGACCAGTTTATCGGATCAAATCTACAGCATCCTTGAGCATCTTCAGAATCCTGGATCCCTTGCATCAGGACCACTTCCAGAGGAATCCATTGCAAATAAGAAAGTGCCAGGAACTTCCTGGAAACTGCTTTCCCTGAAAAGGTAACAGATTCTGAGAAGCTTACTGTCCCCGACGACTGGCTTCCTACTAGAGTTGGCCACCTAAAGAAACTAAGTGACCACAACACAACTTGCGGAAGTTAGTGGTATGGCTGAATTCTAAGCATTGCAAACTTGAATATAATGAATCCGAATAGAGCAGGAGAATGAGATCCTTAGAATTCAGCTATGCCACTAAAATGTTCACTGTCCTAGTTGTTGCCTTTAGATGACAACCCAACTTTTCTGGATGTCCTGTCACAAAACTTTCACATCAAACTTGCCTCTTCGGGTAGTGCAGACTTCAATCTTAGTCATTATGGAGACACTGCAAACACATTCGCCTCTTAGACCTCTTGCAGTTGTTTCCTTGTTTTGTATAGCTAACATTCTTTGCCATTTAAATATCTTCATTCTTTTAAGGATTTCAGTCAAATTTACTAAGTTAGATGACCAACTCACACAAACTACTGGAGAGCTAATCTCATGTTTTCCAGTATGCGTGGGTGTAAAAGAACGTCAGGAGGATTCCATCACTGAGAGATGCACTAGTTATGTGGCTGGAAAGCAGGCCCAAATTACTACCTTTCCACTATGCTTGATGACTTGTATGAAGTGATAATGTTAGTTTTTCATGCAGGAGTGCTCCATTTCTCAAAGCAATTCGCACAAAACCAATACGTTTTCAGTATATTCCTAATAGAAGAATCGATAACTGTTTTGATTACCATAAAGACAGAGGCTTGTAGGTCTCTGGAAGTAGCTTTGGAATCTTTGCAGCATCAATGAGCAATACAAGGTCTGAAGTTCGGGGGAATGTCATGAATATCACCCCAGTATGCAGAAAGTGCTTCACTTGTTTTCTGACGTCAAAGGTTTTAAATTAATAATGATTATTATACTGGAGCGTGTTCACCAGGCATAAAATTGCACTATGCCTTAGAGCGAGATCTTGCACTGTATGATGTTATTTTTCTCATGTGTGTAAAATGGCCACTGCATTCTGCCATCACACTGCAAAATTCTGCACTAGAACTGTTTGATGTTAAGGCTAGCAAGGAGAAATTATGTTGATCAACCAAGATAAGATTCAGAATGAAAGGTGCCTCCATGTTCATACAAATACGTTAGAAAGGAGTTACACTAGCCCTTCCACAATTACGTCGGGCTAGAGACGGGAGATAGATGCTGGGGAATATGCTGGCACTCAGTACAAAACGCAGAAGACCATCAGTCTGAAGGGCGGCTCAACAAGGCAGCATAATAAAATGCTGCAAAACAAAAACTGCGTTTGACTAAAGATATGATGAACCATATTATCTAAACCAATAATATGCATCAGTTTCTGTAGTAATAATAATAATAAACCTTTTATCACTTAATATGTATTAAATTAGGGCATAATAAGCAGTTAATAAAATACCACGGTTGCATTCGCAATGCGTGGGGAAGGGGGCTTCTCAACTATATCCTTTAATTCCTTGACAACGACTACTGGTATTTTACCTTTGGTCCATACAAGGGAAAGCTATGTAGACACCTCTGGGGGCTATGGAGGTCTACCAGGAGTAACCCATACTTTTGGAGGGTGGAG
This sequence comes from Lissotriton vulgaris, assembly GCF_964263255.1. Classification (NCBI taxonomy): domain Eukaryota; kingdom Metazoa; phylum Chordata; class Amphibia; order Caudata; family Salamandridae; genus Lissotriton; species Lissotriton vulgaris. Next base: position 106,684,116 of record NC_141700.1, read on the forward strand.
GAGTAGGCACAGAAATCTGCAGACAGGCAGCCTTTTTGATCTTATGCAGTTCTAAATCTTTTCCAGTGTAAAACGATTGTTTGGCAATTTGCTTATAGACTCGTATTGTGTTAAAAAACCTGCATGCTCCTGATCAAACTGACAAATGTTTGATTTTATGTACAGGTTGTAAAGCATGCTGAAGATCAAGTAATGACCTACACTTGTTTTGCAATTGACTTCTTAAAGGACAGAAATATTGAGAGTGGAATTAATGAGAGTTGGTTTCTTTTCTTGCAATTAAAATTAACAGTATGCTGTCACATAAGGAAAATACTTGCCCTGTAAATATTTGTCTGTAGCATGTATCACTGTAGATTAACATACTATGTAAACTCAGGCCATCTAGCATTGGGCTCAGACATCTGCAACTTGTGTTTCTTCAAAGAAATGTTTTTCGTCAAAAGGTACACAGCGACTACTCCTTATGCTGGCATTGTGCATGGGCACGAACTTCATGCTAGACATTTTTTTTATTATGCAGACCATGTACATGTACAGCAACAAGTTACAAACAAGTAGCTACCTGTGATCAGGAACACATGAAAGTGAAATTTACTAATAAATAAAACTATCAAATCTAAAAGTAATTTTTCTGGACCAGAAATAACCACTAAATCGTTAGCAGGTACTAATTTCTACATATACTGCCTATAGTTTTAGGAGTGGTCCTCTGCTTCTAGCACGTGTATCGCTCTTAAATGTGCACAAAAATGATTCCAAAGTTAATCTTCTCTCAAATGAACTATTAAAGTTTCCAGATTCACTGGCATAAACCAACAAGAAATGACTCAATTTCCTGCTCTTCACCTGGTTTTGCGAGTCATCCGTGACGGCAGAGGACCCAAAATTCTTTCCATCATGGCCAGGTGCTCACGGTTGTCATGCGTCTGAAACAAAAGACAAAGGTTATACCTTAACACAAGACTCCAATGCTACATGCATCTTTAACTGCTATATGCAAATATTCCTAAGGAAATTCAACACAGAGCAGGGTATAGTGACACAGGAAGCAAACCTCTCTGCAAGGTCAGTTTTCTATGAGTTTACTGAGAATATTTCGGCAAGTACAGTAAGACAAAATTGGTCGCAACAGACACTAAGGGACAGCATAGCCGGATAACCTTTTCAAACCAGGTCACTAATAAACTAGATTATGCTCACTGGAGTCTCCTAGAAGGAAAGGATAGAATGAAACCTTGTACACAATCCCAATTATTTTTCATGTGCATCTCTTGCTAATTTATATCCGAATTCCATGACTCCGTTTGAGACCACGAAACGGTGTAAATAAAAACTTCTAGTTTCTGTAATGAATTCAGTTAAGAAAGCATACTCACCTAAAGAACATTAAAAAAAAATATATGTTAATTACTGGAGATAGCAAAAACCCATGACAAAGCCAATATCAAGTGTCAAAATCTCAAATAAAAGAAATTTGTCGAAACTAAGGAACATCAAAGTCTTAGAAGAGCGCTTTTTAAACTTTGGCTTCTTTGGACCCACCACAGAATCTTTAATGGAAGCCAAGGACCACAGGCTAAAACATTTCAACAACGGACCTCAAATAAATACATATAATAGAGTATATAAACAAAGTGCATACATTTTGAAATATTTTATTTAATTCTCAAACAAAAACATTCAAAAGTAGACCTTTTATTGGAAAAGTTGGAGGTTTTCAAAACAGGGCTTTAGTTTTAAAGGATGAAGTGATATGCTAGACTAGCATATTCCATTGCATTTTTGTTGCGAATGCAAATCTGCAAATATAGATTTTCTTTGAAAAAGTGATACCGGAATCCCAGACATGGGCAAGACTATTTTGTGTTTATGATTATAAATTGAGTCCCTAGAGAAGTGTGAGCAAGGGTGAAATGGAGGGGGTAGCAATGGAAAAATGGAGGGAGTGCATAAAGGACACATTAACCTAATTTGCTGAAGTTTGGATGGTTGTTGAAGCCAGTCTTCTACTGCTAAATAAAAATTCTTTTTTAGCTTTTCAGACATAATAAAATAGTTCACTGCTACCGACAATATGCCGGGCACTTTCAACTCCAAGGAGGGGAAGGATCCACTAATGGAAAAAATAATTTCTTAAATGAGAGTGGATCTCCCTCACATTGTAAGAAGCAGCTAAGAGCTTCTATATGGGTACATACGATTTTACAGGAGCCGTAAGGAGCTAGGAATGAAAAGCAGATAAAACAAAGCACTTCAAATTGAACAAACAGATTGTCAAAATTCACAGCAGTGCAACATTTTTTAACTCCTGAAAATGCATTCAGTACCTGAAACAGCGTAAATCCTGCATAATATTCAAATACAATGCTGCCAATGCTCCAGACATCACAGGGATGTGCCCAGCCCAGCTCTGTCACAAGAAGTGATGAAAATTAGACATATAAATGGAACTTGAGAAGATGCAAACTCTGGTATTTAGCCAACTAGCATTATAAACATTACCTAATATCACCTCGGGGGCTCTGTAATGTCTTGTGGAGACTATTGTGCTATGATGCTCATGGTCAAAGGTGGCACTACCGAAATCCACCACTTTGACTGCTGTGCTTTTCAAATTTCGCTCATCTCGCTTCTGGGAAATAAAGTAGATGGTAGTTGGTTTAAAGGATCTTAAAAATGCTTAAATAAGGTAAAAAAAAATTACCATACATTTGTGGCAAAACCAGTACACCAATATATTTCCACACTAGCAACTAGGTGAAGTTTTCAATCCCATATCCAAGACATTTCGTTGTAAAGCAGTCCTCAAAGACAGCACCTATTTTTCAAGCCTGTAAGACTGGCACTGAAGAGCTATCCTTACAAGCCGAGTGATGAGTTACTATGGTGGCAATGCAAGATGTTCGTTGAAGTCCACCACCATGCAATGACCTCTGAAAAAGGTTCCTCTTCAAAGTCCAGCACACTGCTTTAAAATGCATGCAGTTAGGCGCGCTCATCAGGGTGTTGCAAGTTGGTGACCACTCCATGGCTAAATGGGAACCTATAAAACATTCCAATACTATGGGATGCAACTCATTATTCATGATAGTTTATCTTCCTTAGCACCACCAGTTGTATATAGGTAATTGATGAATATATGTACCCAAGAGAAATACTGAATGCGAATCTGAAACAGTTGTACATTGTTCTGAGTAACTTGCAAAGGACGACTTCAAGCAACGCCTTATCTAGCCACAGATTCCTTACCTTTGAATTTATCAGGTGTCAGACTAGATCCAGAAGATTTTTCTTTGAGCAATACCCCTGGGCACTGGCAGGTGGTATTGGTGGGCTGCACAAAATGTAGTCTGTGCCAGAAGTGACGCCTGTATCAGCTAAACAGGCGCCATCTCAGCACGACAGAAACGCGGTGAAATGAAGTACCACTGACATTGGTGTGTTTGAAAATACTAGGGTCATGAAAGGGAACAACCTTGACCCTAGAAACCTGTCCACAATGCAGGAAGGATGGGTCGGTCAGGAATCTGCATCTAGATCATGTCTCTACCAGATAGGGTCTTACCGAGAGATAGAGACATGTAGTGGCAGAAACCTTACCTTTGAATAGATAGCCAAGCAATTGCATCCCTGGTGGAAGGCAGCGGACAAAGTCTAAACTAGGAAGTCCTGCAGGACAGAATGGGCGAGGTGCCTGCCCCTGCTGATCAGACTGTCCAGGCAGTAGTGTTTGGTGAAGGTGAACTATGATGCCCATGTCGCTGCCTGACGGATATCCATAACTGGGACTCCACGTGCTAGTGCAGTAGTCACAGCTTTAGCTCTGGTGGAAAGAGCTCTTAAAAATTCAAGAGACTGCTTTTTCGCCAAAGCACAGATCTTAATGCAGAGAACGACCCATAGAGAGATGGTCAGTTTCTGCACTGCCCGACTTTTCTTCGCACTAACACTCCACGAAGAGTTGGTGGCCCACCCTAAAACTATTGGTGCAGTCAAGGTAGAACAACAACGCTCTTTTTGGATCCAGATGGTCGAGTCGCTCCTCTTCCTTAGAGGGATGTGGAGGAGCGTATAAAGTGGGCAAAGTGACAGAATATCCCACATGAAAAGGTGTCACCACTTTCGGAATGAAATAGGCTCAAGTGTGAAGCACCAATTTGTCAGGGAATATCACCAAGAAGGGGGTTTGGACTATGGAGCCTGCAGTTTAGTCAGCCTCATGGCAGATGTAATGGCCACTGAAAAGGCAGTTTTAATGGTGAGGAGGAAATTGTGCAGGGGCTCAAAAGGAGCATACAAGGAAGGGGAGAACCAAATTAAGTGGAAATGTTTGTACAAGACCTTTTAAGAAGGTATTTACAATAGGTCATCAGGAGGTTGGCCTGGCAGCCTTAGGAATGCGGACAAATAACCTTTTAGAGTGCCCAGAGCAGAGCCCTGCGGGGTGAGTGTCAAAATAAAAAGCAAAACATCAGACAGGGAAGTTGAAAAGAGGATTGATAGACTTCTCTGCACAATATAATACAACTTTCTTCCACCGGCAGGCATATGCAGTTTTAGTTGAGGGACCCCTGCTTGCCAGAATAACATTGCACACTTCAGGAGGAAGGTCAAACTCTCTCAATTGCTGCCACTCAATCGCCAAGCAAATCGGTGTAGAGTTGGGAGGTTCATGTGGAGAACCCTCCCCTGCTGCTGCAACAGAAGATCCTCCCAAAGGGTCAGCCTGATCAGAGGATCTATGCTCATTTGCAGGAGCTAGAGTGTCTCCAAGTGAGAGTCGACTTGGAAACTCGAGCTCGCAAAACTGCTGACATTGTGCTTCTGCAGCAGAGGTGAACAGATCCAACCAAGGCTCTCCCCACTGCTAAAAGACAATGCTCCACCTCCAGATGGAGAGTCCATTGGATATCCGCTAGGCATAGACTACTGAGTTAGTCTGCTCTGGCGTTTACAGAACCATATAGCAGTGGTGTCCGTGAACACCTGCACTAGCCTTCCTCTGATGGAGGGTGGAAAGGCATTCAATGCTAGTCAGAAACCATGGAGATCCAGCAGGTTGATATTCTCTGATCTCCACCTCTACGAGATGGCTGCCCCATCTCAGGTGTGATGCATCGGTCACTACTGTGAGAACTGGTTGAGGAAGGGAGAGTGGTCTGCCTCTGATCCCGTTGTGGTTCTTCAGCCACCACTGCAGGTCTTGTGCAGTTCCCTCGGAGATCTGGACCATTACAGAGAGATTTACCTGAAGCTGCACCTATTGGAACTACAGGTCCCACTGCAGAGCCCGCATATGCCATCTGGCATGTGTCACTAACAGGATGCATGAGGCCCAGCAGCCTCAGTCATTCTCACCGAATCTAGAATAGAGGCTGAAACATCAGTATCATAGCATGAATACCCTCGAAGCTCGTGAGGATAGGCCTGAAACTGCACTGTGTCCAGAACTTGTTTCTGAAGAGAGCGCAAAGGTCCAGAGGTCCTGGTACTGGATATTAATTACTAAAAATTGCATGAGGAACTTTTGCTGGAGGCTCTGGACCCTTCCAACCTCCTATTAAGCCAGTAAAAGTAAAGGTGTAAGCAAGTGTTCCTCTCTTCCCAAGTGTTTTTTTATTAAACAGAAGGATCGACACTTGCACGGATTTACCCGGGGACTGATAGCGATCGGACACCATTTTGGCTGCACCAAACTTTGAATCAATCTGGAAAATAAGCAACCTCTGTTAAAATATGCATTTGATCATACATGATGTTTAGCCTTGAGAAAGCCCTGGCTACATTTGCCACATAGGGCGAAACACGTGTCGGTTGTTCCACTCAGAGGAACACTTGCTTACACCTTTACGTTTACTGTGTCCAGAACTGCTCAGATGAGATGGAGTGTTTGAGAGGATGTCCGGTGTGACTTCGGCACGCTGATGGTGAACCTGCAAATAAAGGAGGTTTGCCGCAGTCTGCAAGGGGGAAGAAGACACCCTGGGGCAAGCCCACATTCAACAGCCAGTCATTGAGATAAGACTGACACTCCTTATCTGCACCCATGAACAGAAGCCACCACCATCATTTTGGTTAACACCGAAGGGCGCTGGTGAGGCCAAAGGGGAGCACAGTGAAATGAAAATGCACATGACCTACTATACAGCGCAAGTAGCACCAATGGGCGGTCAGGTAGGATGGGAATGTGGAAATAGGTGTCCTGCAAGTCAAACGCTACCACCCAGTCTCCTGGATCCAGGGCTGACAGGCCCGAGCTAGTAGGAGCATCTTGAATTTCTCTTTTTTTAGGAAGTAGTTAAGGGCTCGTACGTCTAGAATAGGACGAAGAAGCCCCTGGTCCTTTTTCGGGACCATAAATTAGCAAGGTACCAACCACAGCAGACTTCTGGTACCAGAACACTTTCTATGGCTCCCTCGGCCAAGAGTCAGGCCTTCGTTCGGGAGTAAAATGAAAGGATCTTCAGACCGCCAGTCACAGAATGAAAGCACGATACCCTCCCTCCCCAAAGAGGAGAGAGTACCCGTTCGGACTAGCTGGAGGACCCACCTGTTTGATGTGATGGTAGGCCAGTGGTGGCGGCGATAGTTGATCCTGTCACCAACTGGCTACCCATGGTCTGGAAGGGTGAGACTAGGAGGGCTTGGAGGCTGATGCTGGTCTGACCTGACCCATGGCTGCCCGACCCATGTGGTCGAAACAAGCCACGGCCACACAGGGGTTGTTGAGCTTGTGCAGCACAGTGGCTGGGCCGTAGCCAGTGAGTCCTTAAAGCTCTTGAGCAACTTGTCTGCCCGGTCTCCGAAGAAACAGGTGCCATCAAAGGGCATGTTCATGAGCGAGGCCTCGACATCCACCAAGAAGCCAGACAGCCACTGCTGATAAAATTGCTCTGCTCAGCGAGTCAATCGTGTCGAGACTACATCAAATGACACTGCTTGGGAAAGGGCGGCCCGGCCTTCCCGGAGCTTTGGCAGCACATGTACAACTATTTCCCACACGAGTAACGACCCAATAAGCATGCAGTGTTCACAGACCACAACAAGGCTGGTGGAAGAAAATAATTTCCTGCCCAACTATCCAGCCTCTTGGATTCCATTTCAGGGGGAACGGAAGGGAACGTGCCCAGGGATGTAGAAGAAAAGAACTGGCACCAGCACGCAGAGGTGGCACCTATATAGGCGAGGCGGACGTCACACAGTGCCAACTGACGCCACCTACTGGGCCCAGGGGTATTGCTCTAAAAAATATCTTCTGGGTCCAGTCCGACGCCTGGGAAATTCAAAAGGTACAGAATATGCAGCTAGATGTCTATCACATTGGTCTCTTTACCTTCCTGCAAACAGTAGCAAGAGCTTCACAAAATATTAGCACCTTCTGAATGACACAGGCTAGTGATGTGTGTAAAATTAATTTCAATATTACAATTGCAGGTACTGAGATGTAACACTTCAATTCCTTAAGGATGTGCAGCTTCATTCTGAAACTTTAACTAGGTCTTTTTTTTTGCATGCCTATTATCAGTCAGTCAATCACTTTTATTCGATTTTTAAGAATCATAAAAAGACACAGGATACAGATCATGAAATAGACAATTAAATACAGCAGTGAAAATATCTACATAATATATCATAAATCAGACCAACAGATTTCATTAGTTCTTAAAAAATATATATACACAAGTTGTACATCATACTAAATTGGCCTGAATAAAAGATCAATTCATGTAAAAAATTTAAAACATCACAATATGTTAAAATATATAAAAATATTTCGTTTAAGATGTGTCCATGCCTATTATGTTTTTCACCAATGGAGGAACTTGTTAAGATCCATTAAGTCTTCAGGTCTAAAATGCAGCGATTTCAGATAAAATATATTAAATTTGGCAAACAGCTATATCAAAAATCTTGAGGAAAAACTAGACCTGCAATAGGCACTTTTTGAAGACCACCTTGCACAATTTGAACCTCATTAATACATAGGAATCAAAGTGTCATCTACAAAGCACTGGCTTTCTGTAGATGTCAGCTACTGAATACAAGTGAATTTCATTACTGCTCAAGGATTGAAATAGAAGCAACAACAGTCAATGAAAATTACATAATACAATTAAAGTGATTGCTGGGTTACCTTTTCAACGTTGTAAGTGAGCTCATAATCCGAAGAAACAAACAAGATGTTCTCTGGTTTCAAGTCTGTGTGCGTCAGCTTGTTGTCATGAAGAACTAAAGATAAAGAAGCAAGTGAATTCACATGAAGACCAAACACTCACAATAAGATCTATTCAACTGCGGCACACATTAACAGTTGGCAACAGCCCATTACATAAGGTGTCCAGAGAGTACAGACAGCAGCTTTAAAACGTTCTAAGGAAAAATATTCCTGGCCGCAACGTACGTGATGACGAGGAGGAGCGGCGGTGAAGTGAGGAGCGGCGGCTCAGGTAAGGCTCTGAGACACGGGACGGGAGGAAGCCGGTGCGGGAGGTTGGGCCGGAACAACTGCGGTAAGGCTCAGGGTCTGGGGGCAGCATTTCAGGCTTGCGAGGAGGAGCGGCGGGAAGTGAAAAGCTTGGGAGGGGCGGCGGCTCAGGTAAGGCTCTGGGACATGGGACGGGAGGGAGCCTGTGCGGGAGGTTGGGCCGGAACAACTGCGGTAAGGCTCAGGGTCTGGGGGCAGCATTTCAGGCTTGCGTGCACTCCCGCCCCACCCGCCACAACATTGTCTGGGACACAGACAATGTCGTGGCGGGCGGGAGTGCACGCAAGCCTGAAATGCTGCCCCAAGCAACGCTGGGGCGGGCTGCTAGTATATATGTATATTACACTCGCCTGAAATGCATACGCCGCCACTACTCTGCTGTGTTTCAGGAATAAAGCTTACCTGTTTGGAATCCCCTCTGGACCCCTGCCTGAATTCTTTGAAGGACGGTGTTATTTGAGATATATATATATATATATATATATATATAGATATATATATATATATATATATATAGAGAGAGAAAAAAATAAGAGTAAATTTGGCGCGCTTGGCGCACTGCAGTGTTTCTTTGTTTCCGTGCCACACCGCTGTTCTGATACTGGAAATTCCTTCCAGTGACGTGGTGTGGACCTATTGGCTCAGGGTCTTCTAGTGACGCCGGTGACCCTGAGCTAATCCTGGTCCTAGCAAAGCGTCACTATGGGCGTGCTAACACCTTCAGCCCCGCCCTGGGAACTTTAGCCCTTTATTTTAGACGCCTTCCTGTTCGGCATCTCCTGGACTCCGCCGCTCGGATTTGGTCTGCGCCAGCCCGCCGCCATTAAAAACTATCAATGTACGTGTACTTGTATGTGGCCTCGTTTCAAAATGCCTTGAAGCCGCTCCTGCCCATCCCAATTATGAAGCGGTCATTAGGAGAAGCCGCCAGGCAGTGCACAGGCCCCCTCCTGTGGACACAATCAATAGCACATTCACTGCTGCTACAGGGGGTTAAATCCGTGTGCCGACATGCGTTTTGCACATCCGCCAAACCGCCCTCCGCACATTTATATGTACTTTGTTCAAAAAGGCATGTTGACCCACTTGACGATCATGAATAAAGTGCATGTTTCTATGTACAGCGCACACATTACAATGGTTTAAGGAATTCCAGCTTGCACCTCAGTTTTTCTTCGGTTTACAAACTCTGCTGGTTGTAAAAAACATGTTAATTATCTATAGTAGTGTAACAAGCCAACTGGCAGTAAAAGGAAGAGTCGCCCCAGCACGTAGAGTTAACCTAGGGCGGTGTTTTCCAGAATGTTTGATCTTGTGCATGTTCCCAGACAGATGCGTGTTTTGCCTTTGCCAGTGGGTAAGCTCGCCACTGCCCACATTTTGCCGAGTCATGCTCACCAGCAGCATTGAGGGTCCCTGTTGCAACACATACACATGCAAATTAGCAATGCAGCGGCACACAACTGTCCTCCCAGAATCGAGGCTTTAACAATAAATCTAGCGCAACCAAACTTTTACGTTAGAGTATAAGCTACTGCGCTCTGCACAGATGAGTGGGTGAAAGGGACTCCATTTGTAGTTCAAGCTGTGTTGCTGTGGGTGTGCGTTTGATGCGGTTCGGTTTAAAGTGAGGTGACAGAAGAAAGTGCCTTTATTACAGAACCAGTCCTGAATATGAAATCCTTCATGCAGACTGTTTCAATTGAAAAACAACATGTATGCACCGGAATGCCATACACGCTTTCAAGTGTGCTGCCTAAACGCAGAAAATACACCGTCCTGTGGTATCCCACACTCACTGTCTGACCCAGTAGTTAGACGTGTTTCTGATTAACTTATTATGGGGTGGTCTTCATTTCATTAACAAACCAGAAAGAGCCTCAATGTCCGCAAAGTCTCTTGAAATGCACATGTGCTTGTACTACAATGAGAAAGTTTTCAGATGAATGTATTGTGTTGACCAATAACAACCGGGCGCTGGTGTGCATTGTCAATTTAAATAAATGCGGAAAAATACTAGCTGTAGCAACGTCTTTTGCTTGCGGCAAAAATAAATGTGGATAAATACAGAAAAAATGCCCAAAAAATAAATATGGATAAATACAGACGGAAATGGCAAAAAAATAAATACCATAAAACCGGGAGCCCTAATTATGAGCAAGTAGAAATGGAATTCCCCTATCTCTTCAGGATATGGAAGTGAACAGTATGAAGGCTTAGCGAGAAAAAAAATGTACAAACAATACAGAAATAAACAGGCGAAAGACAACGATTAGTATAGCAAGAGACTGGAGTCAGAAATTCAAAAACAAACCAAAGACAATAATTGACTTACATTTTACAGCTAGGCAGAGCTGGTAGGCCATGTGCCGGACCTGATGAATGGGATATGGAAGATAGTTGTTGTCCTTCAGGAAGTCAAATGTGCTGAGGCCCAAAAGTTCAAAAGAGATACACATATGGCCATGGTAATCAAACCAGTCAAGCATCTGCACACACAAACTGATGAGAGAAAGCAATATGGCAGTGAAAAGACAGCACACAATGTTCCAGTCATATTTCATTATAGTCGGATGCGGATTCAATTTGTCACCTACAAAGAGAAACAATACTGATTCACTGACGGATTAACAATGGCTGCTTGCCTAGATCACCACAAAACCAATTCAGAAAACTTTTATAATCGTGCACTCCCCACAACGTAACAGTAATATTTCACTTGCTCTAGTATTACAAACTTGTCTTTAAAAGTGGATTTCGTAATATCCAAAAACTGGAGTTTCATAGTCATTTACATTATACACAAAACTAATCCAAAATGTCACTTGTGTCGACATGAGATATTCCCTCGGGACTTATTGAGGACATGTACATCACACCAGCATCTCCAATTGTGTAAAGAAAAGGTAGCTTAATATGAAAACAAGTTACTTACCTGTAACTTTGGTTCCCCAGTATTGGTAACTTTCATAGATTCCCATGCTTTTGTGTCATTCCCCGTCGTCGGAATGGGAGTTTTTGTAACAAAACTAACATAGCAGTAGGCACAAAAGAGAAATAAAAAGGCCTAGACCTCATTCCCTTTTGTAGCCCATCACTCTCTTTGTGTAAAAGAGACCAAACTTAGGCATCAGCCAATCAGAAGAGCCTCACCCCTTAGAACCCTCCTGAAGGAGCCTCAGATTTTCGTAGCCGTTGTGTGTAGCCACCATTTCTGCTGAAGGCTGAGCTTTCCTCGGGGAGGTGGGCGGGCGCATGGGAATCTATGTAAGTTACCAATACTGGGGAACCAAAGTTACAGGTAAGTAACTTGTTTTCTTTCTCCAGTATTGGAACTTTCATAGATTCCCATGCTTTTGTATCAGAGTAGCAAGCAGTTAGCAATAAAAAACACATTTTGTGTAATAAATACATTGCAATAGCCAACATGACAAAGATACAAAATGTGCAAACAACGGAAGGTGGGATAGAAAGGAAAGCTCACCAATTATTGGAAGAGGTTCCTCAGGACAGTCTGTCCCACTGCCGCATCATCTCGCTGTAAGGACTCCAAGCAGTAATGCTTGGAAAGGTGTGGACGCTGCTCTAGGTAGCAGCTCTGCAAATGTCTTTAATCTGTATCCCCGCAAAGAGGGCCGTTGAAGACGCCACCGATCTTGTGGAATGTTCCCGAACCCTGCCAGTCAGTGGTTTACCTGCTGCAGAATGGCAATGTAGAATGGTACTGGTAATCCATCGTGCAATTCCCTGTTTTGACAGAGAGAGACCCTTTCTTGGACCACTAAAAGCTACAAACAATTGTGAGGATTTCCGAAATCCCTTGGTGCGATCCAAATAGAATTTCAAACATCACTGCACATCTAGAGAATGTAGCGATCTCTCCGCTGGTGTAGACGGGTGAAGGAAGAAATCCTTAAGAATAACCGGCTCTTTCAAGTGGAAGTCCGATGGTACTTTGGGTATGAACCTTGGGTTGGTTCTCAAGATAACCGTGTTTCTTTTGAATTGTAGAAAAGGCTCTTGGATCATGAGAGCCTGTAATTCTCCAACACGTGTTGCCGATTTGAGGGCAAGAAGGAGAGCCAATTTCCATGACAGGAACTTCATGTCTGAACGATGAATTGGTTCAAACTGACTCCTCATGAGCTGAGTAAGGACGAGATTCAGGTGCCAAGTAGGAGGCAGAGGTCTCACTGGTGGATAGACCCTAAACAAGCCTTTTAGAAACTGTTTTTTAATTCTGGAAGACCACAAAGAAGGTCCGGACTCCGACCGCCTGTATCTTGAAATTGCTGCCAAGTGTACCCTTATAGAAGAATGGGCCAGCCCAGACTTGGCCACGGTCAAGAGATAAGGCAGAAGCGGATGAGGTTTTGAAGAAAAGGGGTCAATCTTCTCTCTCCTGCACCAAATGCAAAATCTCTTCCACTTGAGGCGGTACGTCCTGTTTGTGGAAGGGGCTCTCGCTTGGGAGAGGACTTCAATTTCAGTTGAGATGGGGAGATTCATAAATTCTCGCTGCTCAGGAGCCATGCCGTCCGGTGCAATGACTGTGGATCTGGATGCCAAACCTGTCCTTCTGACATTGTGAGTTGGTCTGGAACAAGCTTCAAGGGAAGAGGCGGAGCTAGCGACAGCAGATGGAGCTCCGTGTACCAGAACTGTCTCGGCCAAGCAGGGGCTATCAGGATCATCTTGCACGGTTCCACTTTGATCTTCCTGATCAATCTCGGGATCAGTGGAATGGGGGGGGGGGGGGGGGGGGGGGGGGGGGGGAAGAAACGTAGACAAATGTTCTCGACCAGGCTATCGAAAGCGCATTCCCCAATGAACCGTGGTGGTGAAGCCTGCTTGCGTAAGACCGGCATTTCTTGCTGGTCGGTGTGGCAAAGATATCCATCGCTGGTGTGCCCCACTGGCGGAATACCTCTTCTAGAACTTGTTGGTTTAGCTCCCACTCGTGACCGACTGATGATAACCTGCTCAGTCTGTCGGCATTCTCGTTCAAAACCCCATGCAAGTGTTCTGCCTGAAGTGACATTCTGTGAAGGACAGCCCATTCCCAGATTTCCTGGGCTTCCTGTGACAACGGGAGAGATCTGGTTCCTCCCTCCTTGTTCACATAATGCATGGCCGTGGTGTTGTCCGTCCTGATGAGAACCTGTGAACCTCCTAGACGTGGGAGAAAAGCTTAAAGAGCCAGCTTTATTGCTCTGAGCTCCAGTAGATTGATGTGGAGCCATCGATCGCGAGGAGATTAATGACCACTGACGTGCAGGTCCTGCATCACTGCTCCCCAACCATCCAACAACGCATCAGTCGTCACTACTTGAGGAGATGGATCGTTTACTATGGATAGACCTTGGGACAAGTTGCCTTGGTCTGTCCACCACAGGGCCGCTCTCCGCATTGTCGGTGTGACAGACACCTTGTCGTCGAATGATCTGTGCACCTGTTTCCATTGGATGTCCAATTGTTCCTGAAGAGGCCGCATTCGCAGCCTGCAGTGAGGAATCAGGGGTATGCATGATGAAATTACCCCTAGCAGAGACTTGTAGCAGCGAACTGAAAGAGGCCTTCTTTTTCGTAGGTCCAGAGCCATGGTTTGAAGCTTCCTCCACCTTTCTAGGGTTGGAAAAGCCTTTGAGAGTTTTGAGTCCAGGATGGCTCCCAGGAACCGTGCATTCCTGGATGGAACCAGAGATGATTTGTCTTTAACGTGAGTCCCAGATTGCGAAATAGGTTTGTACAAGCCTGAACCGCATCTGCGCTTCTTCTCTGGACGGAGCCTTCAGCAACCAGTCGTCCAGGTAAGGAAAGACTTGAAAATGATGTCTTTGTAGGAATGCCGCTACCGGCGCCAGCACCTTTGTGAAAATCCTCGGGCTGAGCGAAGACTAAAGGGTAAAACCCTGAATTGAAAGTGGCACTTGGCTACTGTAAACCGTAGAAACCTTCTGTGTGCTGGGTGAATCGGTACATGAAAGTATGCATCCTCGAGATCGAGAAAGCCATGAAACAACAAACTGCAGGTGGTGCAGAACACCGCAGCACGGCTGGTGACCAACACCCCCCCCAGAACTCCGTCCCTTCCCCTCCTTAAGGCCCTTCATTGGCTTCCTATCCGGAAACGGATAGAATTTAAGATCAGCTGTGTGATACATAAATGTTTACACAATCTGGGACCACATTACTTGACAGACAAATTTGTTTTTCACCGTCCATCCCGTAGCCTCAGGTCCTCTAATCAACAGCTGCTTCAGGTTCCTAGACATTATAAGACCAGACAGGGAGGCCGTGCCCTATCCATCATGGGTCCTAGTCTATGGAACAGTCTCCCCCTTTCCCTCAGGGAATGCCAGAGCCACACAGCTTTCAGGAAACGTCTAAAGACTGTACTTTTCTAGGAGGAGCCTTCCGACCTGTTCATCTCACAGCACCGCGCGGAGATACACCTTCGGGTGTGATGCCGGCGCGTAACAAGCCTATAAATAAATAAAATAAATAAATAAATCCCCCGGATTGACCAACCTCAGGATGTCTTGAAGGGAAACCATCCGGAAAGATGGGGAGATGAGATAGGTGTTGAGCTCCCTGAGACCTAGAATGGGGCGCCATTTCTCTAACGTCTTCCTGACCAGGAAGAACCTGGAATAGAATCCCTGTCCTCTCTGGTCGTAGGGAACCGGCTCTATAGCCCCCTTGAGGAACATTTGATGAACTTAGAGCCTCAGAAGACGTAGGTGTTTCGATGGAACGGCTGCCGGGGGCTTTGTTGGTGGGATTTGGGTGAATTCCAAGGTATGGCCCTTTCGAATGATGTTGGGCACCCAACGGTCCGATGTTATCTTGGACCAATTCAGAAGGTATTTTGCTACCCTGCCTCCAACTGATGACTTCCTGGAGGAGGGCCCAGTAGGAAGAGCCAGGAGGCCGCTATTGGCGCTTGGACGCATCGTGTCCCAGGCGAGCCTGCTTTCCTCTGTTAGGCCTTGAGTAATTGGAGGATTGGCACTGCCTTTGTTGGTAAGGCTGGCGGTACTGCTGTAAGGTTGAACCATAGGAAGAGTATCTTTGCTGTTGGTAAGATCCTCTGTAGTTCGTACTCTTACCCCTGGATCCTTTAAAAGGTGTTTTACAGTACTGGAGCGTACCCAAGGATCTTGCAGTCTTAGTGTCTTTTTTGATCTCTTGGAGAGTGTCATCAATCAGTTTCCCGAAGAGTGCCTCTCCATCAAATGGAAGATCCAGGACTTTATTTTGAATCTCGGGTCGAAACCAGGTTGCCTTCAGTCACCCCTGGCGACGAAGGACCGCAGCTTCCACCAAAGAACGAAATGCCGTCGTGGCAATGTCCATGGCACAGTCGATGACCTCCATCGATGTCGCTTCCCCCTCTTGCAAGACCTTCCTTGCTTCCGCTTCTGGAGTTAGTTGGTCCAGGAACGGTGCGACATCACACCAAAGCTGACAGTCATATCTGCCCAATATTGCCAGGGCATTAGCTGCTCGCACAAGAAGACTCGCCATGGACGAGAATCGCTTTCCGGCATTATCCAACCTCCTTCCCTCCTTGTCAGGAAGAGTTGTTAAGGAGCAGTGTTGCGTGACTTCCTCTGTGTCGCCTGGGAAAAGCACAGAGTCTGGTTTCGGGTGACCTGTCAAGGCAGCTGGACCATCATCAGGCGCCTTGTACTTCTTATCGAGACGCGGTATCACAGGGACCACCGTCGCTGGATTTTTCATAGCCTTAAGGCCCTCATGCCAGAGATGTTGCACTATTGGAATGGATCTTGTGGTTTTCCTGTAAGGTTCCTTGAAATCGTACTAGAAACACTCAGAGGACACCTTAGGCATTGTCAGTTTGAATCTTCCCGTCGCTCTTTCCATCAGCTGATGAAAACCTCCAATATCAGCTGGTGGAGAATCCACATGATCCGGACTTGGAGATGGAGGGTCCGGAATGACGTAATCATACCACTCAGAGTCCTGATCTCTACCCTCCGAATCATGATCCTCATCCGAGGAATCATCATGGGTGACAGCAGGTCTGGAAGGCTCCTGTGGAGTCGATGTCAGTGGTTGAAGAGACCCCTGAGGTGGTGATACAGAACAGCCGTTGAGGCCGGTGACATGACAGGTCTGCCATGCGCTACAGGAGCTGGAGCAGAACGTGTAGCCTTAGACTTATAATCTTGCAGCATATTATGTAGGTCCTGTAGCAAAGATGATGGTACAGTAACCATCTCTTGACCAGAGTATTGCTGTGGTTGGGCAGCATGACATTTATAGCTCCCCTCTTGATCATATCCTCCATCCGAGTCAGTTTCCTGGCATTTAACCAGCAATTG
Source organism: Lissotriton vulgaris (assembly GCF_964263255.1). Lineage (NCBI taxonomy): Eukaryota > Metazoa > Chordata > Amphibia > Caudata > Salamandridae > Lissotriton > Lissotriton vulgaris. Next base: position 106,700,955 of record NC_141700.1, read on the forward strand.
AGAGGGGCTGTTGGCATAGCCATATGAGTCCTGATCCTCTTCTCCGGACTCATCCTCGAACAGTAGAGCTGGAGGAAGAGGGGTTACCCTTCTGGGAGATGCCATGTCCGGGGTAATCCTGGTCATGGAAATCGTGATCCTCTTTTCCGATGACAAAATAGTTGACGATTCCGCCGACGATGGAATCGAGAATGCAGTCGTCGTCGGCCTCGACGGAGTATGTGCCGTCGACACAAAAACACTCGACAACGAGATGGGCGTTGTCGATGCCGCCGACAAGACTGTCGACATCCCAGCCGCCGTCGTCAATGTTGCTGTCGTCGAAGCTCTCGTCGACAACACTGTCGTCGTCACCATAGTAGACGCCTTAGTCGACGATGCAGTCGTCGGCGAGTCCCTCGTCGATGCTTCCGTATCAGTCGTAGACGATCCAGTCAACTGTCCCGTCGACGAGCCCACCGACGGAACCAGTTTCAGCTTCTGCTTCAATTTCTTAGTCGACGGAGCCTCAGTCGACGCCGCCTTCTTAGTCGACGACTTGGAGCTTCTGTCAGAAGAATGTGAAGAGGGCTTCTTGAATGCTGGATCAGTCTTCAACCCTTCAGAAGGCGTAGATGGTCCTACCCTCTCCTTTTCACCTCGTGAGATTTGCCTGGACCCTGGCTCTCAGACTCACTGGGGGTCTTTTTTGAGGCCTTTGAATGACGCTCTACAGAAGGAGAAAGGGAACCCCCTACCCCTTTTTACTGACATTCTTGAGGAAGATGCCGATGCAGAATCCTCAATGTCACGGGAGACAGTATCCTTCCTGGATTTCAACTTCTGGAGCCATGTCAGAAGCCTAGCCTCACGGTCCCGGAGGGTCTTGGTTGAAAAGGTGCGACAGATCTTACAGTCCGCAGCCTTGTGGTCAGGATAGAGACAATAGATGCAGTCTTAATGCTTATCCTCCATGAAAAGCCTTTGCTTGCCACAGGTGGAACGTGACTTGAAAAGGGCCTTCTTCTCCTTATCAGACATCCTGGAGAATCAGCTAACAATCTGAAGTGAATCTGAAAAGAATCTGAAGAAAAAACCTTGAAGAAACTCTCTGAAGAGTTGAAGTTGAGCAGAGCTCAAAGGAGACTCCCCAAGCACAACGTGCAGTAGAAAATCTGAGGCTCTGAGGTTCCTTCAGGAGGGTTCTAAGGGGTGAGGCTCTTCTGATTGTGTAAAAGAGACCAAACTTAGACATCAGCCAAAGAGAGTGATGGGCTACAAAAGGGAATGCGGCCTAGGCCTTTTTCTTTCTTTTTTGTGCCTACTGCTATGTTATTTTTGTTACCGAGACTCCCATTCCGACGACGGGGAATGACACAAAAGCATGGGAATCTATGAAAGTTCCAATACTGGGGCAAACCTCAATTCAATGTGCAGTGTTCAGTCTCCTGAGTATCAAATATATATACAGAATACTGGTCTTCCATGGTACAGTGCAATGGTTGTTAGGTCGTCACTAAATTATCACTCCATGTCTATACCTTCAAATAAATGCACGTGTTGTGCTACCATTACCAAAAGTGTAACTAGTCACACCTCCGCATCCCTGGAGCGGCAAGTCACTTATAGAGAATGACAAATTAAGGACTACTCAAGAGTGTACTGTGGAAGAAGAGTCCTGTACATAAAGTAAATTAAACTCATTGTCAAGCCAATGATTAAAGAGGATTTTGTAACACTGGTTCAAAAAAACTATTTTTGTACTACTGGGAGGACTGCAAGCCTTTTAATGTTTTATGTGACTATGATTGTTCTAACATATGTAGGAAGGCTAGGATAATGGGTTCCAATTATTCTCTAGCACCCAAGTTGATATGAGCTGTAATAATATCGATATTGGATGGGATTTATAAAGAGTGGATTTCTAATACCAATGTTACTCAATTGATAAAGGATTCTTACAAAACCAATTCCGTTTGCGGGTTGTGGGGAAAAGCAGATTGAAACACAGTAGGAGCACAAGGATCACCAAAATATTGTGAGGCATATGAGAATAATTTAAAAAATGGATTATTTCATTAACTACTGACAAAGAAGGAGTCTGCTGACTTTAAGCATCAGGTGAAAAAATTTCAGAATTCAAGCCATTTATATGTAGCACTATCACTGCAAAGGAAAAGTATTAATACAAGGCACAAGAGGACAAACCAGGCCTTAAGTCCCCGGAACGCAAATAACAGGGCCCGCCGCAAAATTAAATCCATACTACATGGAGCTATTTTTCTAGACAAATAGTTAACAGCTCAAACGAAAGATGCATTTCAAGATCTACAAATGCTGGAGAAAACATCTGGAAGTGCCTTACTGTTTGTTTTCCGGGTCTCGCTCATTTATTTTGTCCAACACATTTATTTCCAGTCGTGCTGCCTCCTTATACTTCTCCACATTCTTGATCACTTTTAAAGCTATACGTGCTCCACCTCTGAAAATTTAAACACAATGTAATATGAAGAGCATATTCTCATGGACAATTTAATATAAAGTAAAAGCGGTTATGTTTTCATTGTTCGCCACAAGTTTATTTGCCAATTGTTCTATATCACGTTTATATTACATTTGTTTTAGTGAAACAAATTTAAATCAATAACTTCCAAGTAGGTTTTGTGCAACATCTGAAGTTTGTTCAGTTATTCAATTCAAGGTTTTAAGTGTTTGAACTGGTCAAATAGTGCGGTGCAGCAGGATTACTACATACAAGTATATAATAGACCATGATGTAGAGGGAACCATTTCAGCACCACAATCCTCTTCAGGATTTATTTTTCATTACAAGCGGTGAAGCTACAGAATTTCTGAGAAACACAGCAAAGGCTAGCTTTCAAATATCACAATGATTACTTAAGAAGCACCCTTTGATACGAACAAGGGGCTAGGGAAACAATATAATTGCAAAACAGAATGTCACCTGGACAGATATACATTATATTTCATAATACGAGTCCAATAGATCATAAGTATTAAACCGGGGAGGGCATATTTGGGTAATCACAGTATTTATTGTCCAAAGAGTAGATTACAAAAATAATTAGAAAAGCTGTATACAAAACAAGTACATATATAAATGACAAAAAATATCTTAAAGTCCGCAAACAAAGCAGTATTATTCTCTTCATAATGTTTAAAGGGAAAAATAATGGGTGAAACTCCCCAATAATGCTTAACAATTTCTGCATTATTACGGTTGCATTTCAGTCCCTTATCAAAATTGATACAGGCCCATCATCAAAACGAGGAGAGGGACATGATCAGTAAAAAAAAATATATTTTTTTTTAATGTACCCCAAATTGTTCTTTGTTTTTAAAAAACTAAACCGTTATATTCTTGATTATGGAGGATAACTTTTGCTTATCCTGTCAATGTGACTGCCTCTTCCTGTTCTGTTTTTTGTCTATTTGTACCTAATATATGAATTGCTTTGTCTTAGTTTTCATGGGTGGAGTCAATTTCAAGGTTGTGGATTTTGTATGCAATTTCTAGAATTCTTTTTGTAATGGAGCCAAAGTACGTGTGGCAGACCAAAATAGACCCCCAAAAAATGCATGGACCAAAACTTGGTCTGCAAAGTTATGCTGGCCCACATGGAGCACTGCACTGCCATAATTAAAATTCTGTAGTTCATGCATACAGATTGGCAAACTCACCTACGGTGGTCGACGCATTCCACAACTCTACCAAAGGTTCCTTCACCTAGGGTACTGACAATTTCATCTGAAAATGAAAAGACAAGAACAACAAATGAGATTCAGATCCCTGGAATAGAGTGCAGCTTTTAATAAAACAAGACCTGGCAGAGAGGACTAACCATGGCGAACGCTTAAATAAAAAAAAGCACTCGCCGGCGCAAAACTAATTATTATAAAGATGTCACATCAGCAATGGGGCGGTAATGTCTGAAGCAGAAGGCATAAACCAACTGCACAAGTAGCTTGCTTTAAAAAAATGTTTCCTGTACTGCATGTAATAAATCAAACAGTATAGAAGGGAGTATTTAAAATAAAGAAGGGATTGGGAGTAAGGAAGGAAAGGTGTAAATGAAATAAAAAGTAAAAAGAAAAATATAAAAGATAGGAAGACAGGTCTGCAACTTTTTGGGGTATCTTAACTAGAGAGCTAAATTATGTTACGATTTGGCTGTACATCTTTCTTGTAGCCAGTCGCCGATGTGATAGATCAGGTGGCCTTCAACGTCGTCTTCCACACTCTTGCCCCTTCTTGTGCTTTGTCGGCTCCGCTGTTACATGTCAATCCAGGCAAATTCGTCATTCACCAGCCAATCAGATTTTTCAAACCAGCGCAGTAGCCAGCGTCACATTGGTTGGTTTGGACATTCACAATGTTGTTTGAGGAGTAGGAGGAGGGGTGCAGTAGATTCCAGGCCAATTCATACGGCACATAGGAATATATAACGATAGGGATATTGCAAGGGAACATGTCAAGATACAATACACTAACTCAGAAATCAAAAAAAGAAAAAAACATTCTGCGTTGTTGCAAAGAAAAAATAAAACCTAAAGACCCACCCCGACCCACTGCAGCAGAACGCAAGAACAGCTGGCCCATGGGAAAACACTCCCCATACCCTGGGACAAATGCTAAAATGACAACAGTACCAGGCTTTCATTGTACAGTTCAGAGCTGACAGAAAGGCTACATTTCTTCCATTGTGATAGGAAATGACCAGAAACCATAGATAGTTTTCAATGAAAACCAAGGTTGAGAATAACTATTGTGACTGAAGAAACTATTGCTATGAGATAAACTGATCAATTTCGCTCTAAAAAAATAAAAATAAAATAAAAAAAGTATTAGGTCCATGTATAAAATTCACCCATCAAATTGGCCAATGTGGATAGAAGAACTGAAAGAAATACAGCCTTTCTGACAGCACCATACTTGCTGTACAATGGGTTAGATTCCAGCAGCCTAAATGAAAGGGTTAAGGGACCGAAAAGGTTGGTGGACAGTACTGTGAAGAACCACAGGCTTCATTATTAGTTACTCTGAGTAACTGATGAGGCTTAAAAGCTGCTTAGAAGCAGTGAGAAACAGAAGGATAATACAAGGAATCCAGGCCCCAAACAAAAAATAAAACATTACAAAAGTTGCGAACAAATGGTGAACATTCCACACAACCTTTAAGCGTTCCCCACCAACACTGACCTAGCACAAATTAAAGCCAAGTAGGACCTCTTTGTCAAGATCAACCTTCGGAAAAGCCTTAAGAGCAACTAGAAAATGCACGGGAGGACAAATTATATGTAATGTGTGCTTCATGTTTATACTCTGAATAAGCCAGTAATGCCTCAGTCTACTTCTAAGCAGAACCACCACGACGTAGTCATCAGTTGTCCTATTTAGTGTTACTAGACCAGAAATCATAAAGGGTTAACATGGGCAGGCTCTTCAGGGCTACTGGGAGAAAGGGATTTATTTGCAAACTGTTTTACACAGCAACCTGCCAGTCAGACCTCACAAACATCTCTGACACTGGTTCAGCACAATTAAGTCGTTCCCTATACTATTTAAGCATACTATACCATTTTGGGAAGCCACCTCTTTAGGTTACAGTGAGGACGATCTGTAAGGCCTACATGAAAACCGTGGTTAAAGGGCACTATGCCTCTGAGGAGCCAATTACTTTTTCTGCTTTTATCAGGTAAACACCATAGGAAACAGAGAAGGTCTTTGATGCTGCGGTCTTTAACTGGGGCTCCTCTTATCGAGTATAAAAGGCACCCAACTGAAACACCTGCCGGAAACACAGCACCACCACCAAGCAGGCACCTTATGTATTTTATGAGATCGGCAATAAAAATACCGAGATTTAATCTAGCATGAATTTGAAACGTGCAGGGCAGCACCTACTAACTTAAAGGTGGACTCAGGAAATTAGTGTTTCGAGAACTGGTCTTAAATTGGCATTTTCAATTCCAAAGTTTATGTGATGTATGTATTTATTTTATAGTATGGTTGCTAAAAGCTAAAGAGCCAAGAACAAATGGGATCACACCACAGAAAGAATAAGACCCTCTCCTAGAGAATGGCAGATAAATTACACTACACCTAGGGAGGGACAAGAGTTTGTTCATGGCAAAGAGTCCTTGGAGGCCCTCTGGATGATGCTTATGTGTCAGCCTGAACCATTAATTGCACTAAATCAAACTCAACACTATGCTACAAAAAACACCTTCCTTGACATGCACAACCCTAAATATAAATAAAATAATTTTTCAACTTACCAAATCTTCATGAACCTTTAAAAAAGAACAAACTTTATTGTGTGGGCTTACCACTATTTAAAAAATGGTAGCGTACTCACCGACGAAGACTGGCTACGTGACCTGGTTCGGCGCCTTCTCCGCATTTGCTTACGCCGGCTGCTTTTGCAGCTCCTGTAGCTTTCGTCGCGGTCACGTGAACGGCGGTAGTCGTAGGAGCGTCGGTAGTTTGATTCACAGTAGGCTTTGCCGCGGTCTCTGCTGTACTCACATCTTCTGTGGTGGTCGCAGTACCTTCGATCACAGGGTCTTCGATCAGACGAACGGCCATCATAGCTAACACAAAATCAAAGTCATTACCCTTGCATTCCTCAAATACTATTCCAAATGTGGCTCATTCTGGTCCTTCTCTGCAGGTCATTGTGCAGCCAGGCCCGAAGACTAAGAACAAGGATAAGACCCACCCCAAAAAATAAAGAGAGAAAACCAGAACTGAAGAAACAAAAGCACATCTGTGGAATTGGAACAAGACTGTCCTTGTCAAAATGAGGGCACCCGAGCATTTATGCACTAAGGATTACATAGTAATAATGATACTCTACCCTCACAAGGACATCTAAAGCACCTTGCAAACATCAATTTCTTCATCTGCAATTAAATGTTGGTACAAAGGAAAAGGGCAATAAAATACACCGAATTTAAGAAAGCAAACCACCCGCACGAACCAGAATACTAAAGAATATTCATCCATCACTGGGAAATCATGAACAAAACAAAGTTGTTAAAAGACTCTACAAAATATACACTGAACTGCATTACTACAGATTGGTCTACTAATTTTATCCCTGGAAAGAATAAATCAATAGCAACAATAACTAAAATGAACAGCTTAAGTAGGCTGCCTCCATCACGCCTAACAACTTAACAAGCATGAAGTACAGAGGTCTGAGGAACATTGCACGATCCATTTCGCGGCACCCACTAGAAAACCATGAACATGGGAGCTATAATACGGGCAACTATTTTTCCAATATTCTCTCTCCCACTAGGTGCCTAAATGTTTTGGATTAACTTGCATTAAAAAGATAAACATTAATTATTTTCCACGCTCACCTCCTGGAACGCACATAGCTGTCTTCGCGGCGATGCCGCCGGTCCCGCTCACTGCTGCTTGAACGGGATCTGCTCCTCCTCCTCTTGTGCTTTCGGCTCCTGTAACGCTCACGATAGCTGCCTCTGCTTCCACGCTCCGAAGAACGGTACCTTCTTGAATGTGGCATCTGTAAACGAAGATTACTCAGTCAAAGGGTAGATAACGGAAAAGCCAATATCTGCTCATAGCCACAGAAAACATCAAACATGTGAACGTGTTCCTAGCAGAACGCCTCAACCAAATTCTCCAAGCATTGAAACTATCTAGTGCCCCAGAGCAAGAGAACAACCTAATAGCAGGTTTGCACAGTGATAGTATGTCTGCCCAATCACAAATACACTGCCTCACATGACACTACGTTTAGAAGGTAAGTACCAGCTAAAAAACGATCCAAGAACAGAACTGGGTAGACTGATAGGGGTGAATAAAGACAGTTGTACATATTTTATAGAAGCTATACTGAACAGTAAGCTAAATGTGATTAATCACAGCTTACAATGATTGGGATTCCAACAGCAATTTTTCCAAGAGAATGTTCGAGTATAGTCTGCCATCATGGATATTTCCCCAAACTAACTGATTAATAGTTTTCAATGTAGTACCAATACTTTTATAAGCAGTTTTCAGTCACTAGAACGGTTCAGGTCATGCTTCAGAGTTCAAGATAAGACTAATAGGGACATGGACAAGAGGGTGGGGAAGGAGGAGCAGCCAACGATTCAAACCTTATAAAGAGCAAGTAAAAAGCTTTTTGTTCTGCCACAAATCAATCCACAAAAATACAGAAACAAGTACACAAACATACAATTAATGATCTATTTTAATTGAAACAAAATGGAGAAAAAAATATCGAACTTAATTAGAATTTAAAATCTTTTTTAAATGTCGTTTCATTTCTATAGGACAAAGCATTACACTAGACTATCATACCAAATTTTAAAAAAAAATGTTTTGCTGCTATTGTCTGATCCTTTGTGTCCGTCTATACCAGTGCTTTAATTCAGGTTACTAATGCTACGCACTATATTGTTTGCATTGCTTGCAACCCTCTGCCAAATCAAGGTAAGGGCACAATCCAATTTTAGATTCCCACACATTTACAGTAAGTTTTTAATGTTTGAATCTGCTAATATTTCGATTTTAGGTCTCGCCTAGCGTTGCAGTGCATGCGCTCATCACTCAGAGACCTCTTGTAATCGAGGAGATTTTGGCAGTGGAAGCTCCGCCCATCCTTCCTATTGGGCGGTGTCATCCTTTTTGGTAAACGCTGGTCTCCGATTGAAAGTGAGGCTTTTTGGTAACTGCCCTATTTCCTTTAGTTAGCCACCGCCCATTCAGACTTGATCGTGTACTGGCAGCGTTAGACGGTCTCCTTTAATTACTGGGTAAGCACTTGGTTTCTTCTTCCCTCGGTCTCTCTGAGCAGATGGAGATCTGCAGAGACACAGCTACTAGCGCCACCTTTATGCACTACATGCTTCTAATTACTTTCAACATCCTGCACTTACTTAAAGCAGATTTGTAATCCCAATCCAACCCTGTCCATGCCCCTTTTACTCTCGCCATCTCCTACCACTCTGTCTCTTCTGCTCCCACTCCCCTCCTCCCCGGACTACTCCTGGCTCCGGAAAATGAAACTGAAAGAGAAGGCGTGTCTCTCCTCCCTCCCCGGCTCTGCCTGCCATGGGTTTCCCCTTCAGCCATCAAACACCGCAAAGCCCAGGAGCTGGTGAGCAGAGGTGCTGTAGATGCCCCGGGACAGGAGCTAGTGAGCTGCGAGGCACTGTGCATACCACAGGGTAGACTCTGCCTCTACCCTTTATACCCTGGGGGTTCATAGTGCACTGTCACTTACGTGCTCTCTGCTCACCGTCCGTGTTCGCCCCCCCACTGTACTCCGTACCTCTTCTACCCTTTGGGTCTCTTCCAACCCTCCTCTCTGCCCTGCGGTTCGCTGTCTCTACCATTTATACCCTCTGTGTTCCCTGTGCACTGTCCCTTCACGTGCTCTCTGCCTCCCGCACTTTCCGTCACATTCACCTTCATGCTGCCCTAGGTTTCTGCTTATTTTCCTTCCTGCTTTCTGCCCGACCCCTCTCTGGCACCAGCGGCACGGTGCGCATTTTTCTCATCCTCGGAGTTTGACCCTCAGCAATAGAGAGAACAAACACTTGATGCAATAGGTCTCAAATTTATGAGAGTTTGAGCTATTGACATTTCAAATGAAAATTCCTTTTATTTAGGTTTTAAAAATGAAAAAAATAAAAGGCATTGTCATTTGCAATGTCAATAGCTCAAACTTGCATAAATGCCAGACCTATTGCATTGCAAATGCTGGTTTTAAAAAGTCACAGGTCATGCTTTTCAAGCCAGCAACCCTTCAAGGTCTATAGTTTTATTTTATAGGCGTTTGCTGCCACGTCTCAAGAATGTTTGTTTGCTAATAGGCCAGATTGCTCACAGCCCTAGCAACTTTTCACAAGCCAGTAAGAAAGTCACATGCAATAAAATATGAATAAAATATTAATTTAGTTTTCAGCAAACAAAAAGTATACAAGTACTGAAAAAGTTAAATGCACTAACTATTAAAATTGCACACAAATAATCTAATTCAGCTTGTTCCCTATAGGGATTGCTTTATTTCTTTGCAAATGAAAATTCAACTGCAAGAACCAGGTATTCAAGGGCTGGCTCCTAACTTCCATGCCTGCAGAATTTCAAGAATGGTAAAGAGCCACCAACCATGGCCAGAACTAAGGAAGGAACGCAATCTGTTAACCTTCAGAAAAAAGTTAAAAACTGTTTTGTTTAAGCAAGCATGGAGCAGCCACTAGGTGCACCGCCAAGATCAAGTAACATGCTGAGCCCCACTAGGTAATTTGGACAATCAGCGCTTAGAGACCCCGGTGGTTATAACGCGCTATACAAATTAAATAAATAAATAAATAAATAAATAAATGTCAAATTCTTTGCTTACCACCTGAGCAAGTAAAAAGGTCAAATGGAGGAGGGGGGGGGGGTGGGGGGGGGGGGGGGGGAAGGACGGACACTTAAGGGCTCCTGATCTGAACCCATGTACAATTATCCTGCAGATGGCAGCGCAACCATCTTCCTGCCCGGAAACGTAGACACCTCTCCCGGCATCGCTACAGTGCTTTGTCAGTGCTCCGAATGCTGGGCCGCAGGCTACGATCAACTGAGAACTCTGCGGCCTGAGGAGCACCTACCATCCCTGGGCCCCAGTAAGAGGGAGAGCACTTGCGAGCACAGTGAAGCAGGGTCTCTGCCCGCCTTTTACACTGCTCACCCGGCTGCTTGCTGGGCACCCTGACCAATAGAAGCTGCGGTTTTTAGGCGTGAGAGCGGGGTTTACATTATTGATTACGGGTAAGAAATACACCCCACTCTATTTAAACACTAGTGTGGATTGCAGTGGTGGTTGGTGCTTTCACTTCTCACCCAATCACTGCTCCAGATGCTCACCCCGTTGTCAGATGTTTGAATGCTTTTACCCCCTTATTGTTTTGTCCCCTAACCGAATACAGAAGGGAACAACCTGATGGTGACACTGTGGGTCATTTGCTTGGTCTCTTCTGGCTTACTACGATGAGGCCAGTATATGGTTGTTACACATCGTTTGCTGAGCGCTATTTTTTTTTTTGCCTCTCAACACCAGAAGGGGTCAAAGAAGGGCAGAATTCTCATACTACTCCTCAGTACATAGGCTCCACACTTTGAAGACCTCATAGGGTATCAAGCAAATGCTGACCAAGGAGATATTTTAATGGGTTAACTAAAATGTGAAGAAATTTTAATGCTTAAAAATTCAGTGAGTATCCTCATTTAATCCTGGTCTCAATTGAAGTTAGAAAAACTACAACCTCTATCAAAATAATTAAAAATATATATTTTTGTGAACTACAGTATTTCATCATGTGTATTTTTTGATGAGAACTTGTTTCTATATTTTTTGTGTATTGTTTGTGTATTGTTTTGTAGTTCAAATCGCTTTCAGTATTGACTCAGTGGGGGTCCCGTATTCCAATAACGATTTAGTGGAGGTCCCAAGTTCCAGCAATGATTAGGTGGGGGTCCACAGAAGTCAAAAGGTTAAGATCCACTGGGACAGACTGTAGGGAGTATGTCACACATCAACACACAGAAGGGTATAGAACAGTATGGCCCTTCGCACAGAGACATCAAGAACCCCCTTTGGGGCAATAAAATCACCATCAGGCGAGATAACCACCCAAGCCGCCATTAATGAGGTATTTGTGATAGTACGCCACACTATATGCCCCACAGACACAATTGATGCTACCTTGCGCTCCAATGTAGACAAGACTCACATTCCGAGATTAGACCCCTGCTGAGGTTCACCCTGGACAAGCCCCTTATGATAGGGGCTGTGCGAGCAACAATGCATCAGATGATGCACAGTAAAACCCCAGGCGCTGATTAGCTCCTAACAGAGTTCTATAAGACATTGAGCACAACTGCCTCCCAAGCTACCTCAAATATATGAAGAGGTCAGAGAGACGGGAATCTAACCCCAGGCTCTAAGAGAAACGCGGATAACTGAACTTTCTAAATCTGTTCGGGATCTCCTAAATGTGAGCTTCTATTTTTCACGCTCGTTATTAAACACTGATTGCAAAATACTCAGGAATGTGCTAGCTAATGATTTACCCAGATAATCGGCACCCGAGTCACCCAGACCAAAAGGATTGGTACAGGGAAGGAATACACCCTTCAACATCAGGCGGCTCTCCTCTATAACGGAAGCTGCTCCACGGGATGGCACACCACTGGAGGCTATGTCCCTAGACATAGAGAAAGCCTTAGACTATGTTGGTTGGCCATACCTGATGGGGGTACTAGAGAGAATGGGATTTGGCCCAGGGATTACACAGTGGAGTAGACTCCTGTACACAGTGACCAGAATGGATATTTGATACTTTTAAATACACCACACTGACTAAGTCTAATTCTGGGGAACCCGACTAAAGAGGTGGACAGCACCAGGCAGAAAAGTGGTCACACTACTGTAAAATGTGCTGCTGGGCGGCCGAGTTAATGGGTACTCTGCCACGAGGAATAAGTGGAACATATTAGGGGGTGGGGACCTAACAGACAAGCAGAGAGCAGGTTAAGACGGTGTCCAAAAACAAGACTTAAGTACACACACTTTAACTACATGCACAAAGTATACCTAAACCGGCCTGAACTAGTTGTATGTTCTTGGATGCCAGGCCATGCCCCAGGTGCAACTCTTTGGAAGCTGACTTTCCGCATACGGTTTTGGCCTGTCCGGAGGTCGCGTGCTTTTGGGAGGCTATAGTGGCGACCTTGGATGAGCTGTGATCATTTACAAGCCAACATTGTAAGCTCAAAAAATGCTTTCCCGTCAAACAGCATTTATACCTCTAATCACATATGGTTTATTCTATTCCTAATATAGACTACTTATGTCCAAACGAATCCTATATCTGGCATGTTATACTAAGTTCCACATCTGATCAAACATTAAAGGTGTCATTTGGTTCATGATCTCACAGTAGGCTTCGCACTCAAGGAGACACAGAGAAACACTATAGAATACCTACTGTGGGCGATTGTGATGTGTAGCACTGGATTTTTCTCCACACTTGATGTCCCTTCAACATACACATGCACACATATACACAGGCCTGCCTATAATTTACCTATTATAGTCTAGTTGTGACATCTCTAAGCACCTATAACGAAATGCCGCAGATGCTCAACTGTAATCATTTATCAGAGTTGAGACATACCGGCTGCTAGGCCAGAAAACAAGGTGAAAGGCATGTCATACAACATAAATATAGCTACACTTTAAAGTACAAAAATAAGAAGTGGGTTTTCAGTTTACTAATCTGTTTAAAAAAAACAAAGCGATCAGCCCAAATCATATTTATGGCAACATGTTTCATGTTAGAGCACTTGAGGAAATGTGGAATCTGTGCATATTTCGATATATGAGGTACAGCATTTTTTTTTTATTATTAAGATTTGACTTTCGTTTAACTGGTATCGGTATTGTTTTGCAACATAATGCAACTAAATGCCTTGTGGAGTTTAATTTTGCATACGACTTGGGGGTGTCGAGAAGAGGGAGCAACATGCAATGGCCATACATAATAGAGAGTAACGAATGGTGCCTTCGGCTGAACTATCCGCAGTTAATGGCACCTATAGAAGGCACTTGGATTGTCACGTTCAGAGCTGGAATGTTAATCAGAATGATGGCCCTCACAGGCTATAACTTCTGTTGTAGACTTGGCAGTGAGAATCCCATGCCTGCCAGGTATCAGGCAGTCCCTAAAATTTGCCCGATATTCTGGATAGGAGCAAGCTGATGAACGCTCCCTCGAACACTGTATCCAACGACAGTAAAAAGCGACTCCCAATTGCGAGCTACTTTTAGCAAATACAAGTCCCTTCTGGCAAGTGAACTTTAGCTGGAAAGGAACAGATGTTTTGTTCCTTCAGAAAGCGAATGAGCAATAAATATGCCATTAAATCGTTGTGGATCCGAGTGGGGTAGATTGATTCATTGAAAATAAACATTTGTAGAGCCGGCAAATCACTCATGAGGGTGTCGAGGAGCTGGAGAGGTTGACTGCTTATTGGTGGGTTGTTAATTTGAACAGTTCTCTACTGAATTGTTGGAGCGACTTTGCTGCTCCGAGGTGTATGGGAAAGGTTGTTCCATGCCTAGGCTGGAAGGTGCAAGAAGGAGCATCCTCCACTGTTGGTTTGGTGGATCCGTCGGGTGACTGAAAGGGAAACAGATCGAAAGTGCCTGGTCAGTTGGTTGAAGGTGAGGCATTTGCTCATGTAAAATGGTCAATCGTGGGACAGGGCCATGCAAGCGTGGGTTAGCATCTTGAACAGGGAGCCAGTGTCGTTTCTTGAGGTGTGGTGTGAGGAGAGTACTTCTGAGGAGGTCGGGGAGGAGTCTTGCTGCTGAGTTTTGTATTGTCTGGAGTCTCTTCAGGAGGTGTACCGTGATTCCTATGTAGAGGATTTCCGTAATCCAGTCTTCTGGTGAAGAGGGCCTGCATGATGGTCTTTCTGGTGTCGACTAGAGCCACCAGAAGAGCTTACAGAGCATGCAAAGGGTGATGCAGAGGTTTGGGGCATGGTCTATTGGGGAGGGCAGAGTTCTGCAGGCCACCATGCATTGTTCCAAGTTGAGGTGTTCCCAAAAAATAAAAAGACTTCTGTCTTGTCCATGTTGAGTTTGAGGCAGTTGTCCTTTATCCATTCAGCGACGTTCATCATGCATCTGCAGACGCTGGCACTGCTGGTGGATTGGTCTACGGACTGAGAGCGGAGGAGCTGGGTGCCAGTGTAGATGTAGAATCCGTGCAATAGGGCTGAGGGAGCTCGATGGGCCACGCCAAGATGATATTCTTGAACCCTGAGGGAGACTGATCCTCTGAGTTCTACCAGTGAGGTATGAAGCAATCCATTTGAGGGCGTCTTCCCTGGATCTCAATGAGGTGGAGGCTGTTATCAGGGTGTGATGGGAGACTGTCAAACATGACTGACCGGTCCAAGAGTATGAGTGATGCGGTTGCTAAGCAACGTTGGCAGTCATATAGAGTGCTAGTCTTGCTTGTTAAAAGCATGCTGATTGAAAGCACACTGATACCTGCGGGTAAAGTTTGCGCCACATAAAAGTGAAAACTAATACAGGCCAACCTTCGCACCTGATCTCCTTTTCATCGCCCCCACCTCCCCTCTGCTGCTATTGATGTTGCGTTGAGCACTGTGGCACCTCGGCCCCCATTCTGACGCGCGCCACTGTCCCGCCATACGCCGCCTCATCCCGTACTTATTTTACCGAAACCTTTGTTATCCTTAATTGCGAGCCCCCCTCCCCTCCCGCATCAGGACAAAGACGGAAGTGGATCTGTTCCATTGTCAGCTACGCAATGTCCTTTTGCCCGAGTGAGCCAAGAGACCTCCAGCCCTCAGCCAGCGCCGCCATACCAGCTACAAGACCCTGCATTCCTCGCATGCCCCCCACCCCCCCTTGCACCTATACTGCCCCGAACACAAACAACTACATTGTTAACAATTTTCTAGTTATAAACACAGCATTCTCATTCTACTTTAACAGGCTAGAACTGAAAGTACTGTTTGGTGTTAGTTGTGCTTCTTAAACGGATAGGGTGCCTCCTTCGGTTACATATTCACTGCACAGATGAATACATTAAAGCACAAAACAGGACTCGGTAGGTGGCCCAGGACTTTTTCTAAACAATGAATGATGTTAACGACCTCCAACAAATGGGATTTTGAAACTAAATACTATCATGGAAAAGCTTTCCACATGGCGAGACTTTCTTCGAGGGTGGTCTGCCTCCAAACCAATTCTGCACAGTTTTTAAAGAATTCCAGACACCGTTTGCAGGATTTATAACCACACTCCTCGTCTACAATGGGTTGCTACAAACAGGAAGAAAGGAACAAAGCTAATATCCCTTTAAATAAGGTTCAGATTATGAAAATAAGCAGCGGTTTAACTGAAGTACAGTGCCCATCACTATCCGTTGAAATCTTAGTAAGTTAATAACCAATGTTAAAAAGTGAACGTAGAAGTTAATACTGAAACTAGCTAGTCGACAATATCTTGCCTAGGTTTTCCGGTTATGCACTACTGTCTCATTAATAGGCAGAACAGTAAAGCCAACTGAGAAGAAAATAAAGTGCGAGCATGGCAACAGCATTCTTTGCACTTCAAGCAGACAAACGCGCAAAGTGCTTCTACGGTGGTCGATACTGAATGTTAAACACGAATGCAGCTCAATGGAGCAGCCTTAAATGGGACACGCGCATGTGTTCTCTCGTTCTACACAGCACTACACAGAAGCAGCAGCTATCTCAAACCGTGTATTTTTCCGTGGAACGTGCTAATCGAATAATTGTCAATAGCCGTGCTCTTCAATGCACCCTAAACAACGCAGAGGGGTGTGTAAAACAGGGATGTAAACGACATCTTATGAGTCGCTGTGTAAATAAGAGCAGATAAGAGCCACCAAATGCATAGAAATAGACATATAAAGCTCGTCGCAAACCCATACAGGAACAAGGCGCTGGAGCACAGGAAGTCCAGCGAGGGCCAGCAGTCCAGGAGCAGCGGCCTACGGCCAGGCACGAGCGCAGCAGCCGCCGGAGACGGCGAGCGTCCACTGGCGTCACCATCATCATGGGGCTGTGGCGTGCGGCAGAGACGTCGCTGTGAGCGTGCACATCGGCAGCTTCGACACAGACTCACGCGCCCGACCCAATCCCATGCGCGTCTCTCCCTCTCCCATTGACGATGCTGGGCGCGTGGCCAGCTCTTGTCTCCACTCATTGTCAGCTGAGCCGACAGCTATAGTCCTCGCAGCAAGAGAGCGCTTTCGCTAATGCGAGACCTAAAAAGCCAAGACTAGAATCTAGGCAACAGTACTTATAGGTGTGGGTCATGCAGTCACAATGCAGTATAACATTTTTTCCCTACAGCCATCCATGAAGTTCAGACAAGGGCGGCATTTTGCATGTATTAAAATGCCAAAAGGGAAAACTGGTCAACTAACAAAACAAGATTACAGACAGGTCATTACTGGTGGGTGTAGTCACAGGGCGTAGAATTGAATCTAACAGTTGAGTGACTGGCACACTTAGTTTGAACAACCGGGTTCATTGGAAGGCGCCTTTAAGTCGCACAAATCAACGGTTAAAAAGTGTCCAGTCTGAGCTTTTACGTCAGACCATTCTTCATTCATAAATACTTTATTTCGGCCAAAGGCCATAAAAAGTTTCACAACAAAACAAAATATTCAATTGTCTATACTCTTCTATGCTGGAAACGTGTTGAACAACCAGTTAATATAGTCTAAAAATTCATTAATCAGTGTACATGATCTTCAACAAAATAATCATTGGTCTCAATACATTGCTTAAGGTGGAAACAGACGTAAGCTGGTCACTAAGTACTCCAATACATCTCTCTAATGTATTAAAATCAGTTAAAACTATGTATATACAAATAAAAATTACAGCTAAAATGAATATAGTTCAAGGTGCATATTTCAGGTAGAGTTGCAAAGTCACAGCTTTAGCCCCATTTTACCTCTTAAAAACATCTAGATATGGCAAAAATGACATACGGTGCAGTACTAACTGTCAGCACCCTTAAAGCATCTTGATGCTTCCTGAATCCCAATGTATTGCACAACTGACGAATCCATTTCCTCCTTGCCTTAACATATGCTGGACAGAGAAAAGGATGTGCAATGTGTTTTCAATGGACCTTAAAAGTACATAAAGAGCAAGTACGATCTCCCTGCGTCCCCCAATTTGCAGCATAACTCTAAATCTGCAGCATACCCTAGTTTTAAGTAAAAGATTCTTGCCAAGTGAGGATGCACATGGTCAAGAAATTCTTCGAAATTTGGTTTAGGTTTTACATTGAGGAATTTAGTTGTAACCCTCCCAAATTCGGGTCACAATGGAATGCATTGAAGATATGCATCCTGTTCCTTTCAATACATCTTTGCAACTTGGTGTTAAGTTATGTGGCTCAATCCAATATGAGCGAAAACCTAGTTCTATAAACCATTTCTCGACAAATCTAAGCCAAGGAAAAGTGAAACATCGGTCAATGGCTAGGAATTCTTTTACACCTTCTCTGTATACCGCTAATTCCGGTGTTCTCCATAGTCGTATCCAGTATAACAGCAGTCGCAGTTTGCAGGGAGTTGATAGAGGTAGCCCCATCAGCTTCCTCGCAAACTTGTTTTCCCCATTTGTTAGTTGTTTCGTTTCACCAATACCCCAAAATTCTGGTCCATACAAAGCTGCTGCCTGCGCCTTACATTTATATAACTCTAGGGCTGGTGTCAAGTGTTTGCTTGAGGACAAACTATACTTTTTGAGGGTAGCCCCTGCGCAAGCACTAGTTTACCTGCGGTTTCCATGTTAGCTTCGAATCAAGTAGTATACCCAAGTAGGTGAAGTTTGGGACAAGTTCTAATTTTTGATTGTTCACCTTCAAGTTATTTCTAAAACCCTTGTGGGGATTTATGGCCATGTAGTTAGTTTTGCCAACATTTATTCCCAGGCCTTTTTAATCGCAAAATGTATTGAAATCATCCATTAAGTTTTGCAAGCCCCTGGGGAGTCTGTGAAATTAGGATGGTTTTGTCTGCAAATAACACTGGAACCAAGTTCCCACTCAACTTAGGGGGGTCATTTTCAGATTACTGTAAGTATCAGACGTAGAGCGAGAACAGGGTGGGAGGAAGTACGCATCCCTGTCTCACTACTCTATTGGGACTGGTTCCGTGAGCTCTACATTCGTGCCCCAAACAACTAGTTGTCACACTGACGCACAAAAGCCGAAGCACATGGCACAAAGCCCATACTTTATGGGAAATAAATGTATACACTTCATATTTTGCAGACCGGATTAGAAGGGAAATTAATTGATACACTTCATAATCTGCAAACAGGATTAGAAGATTGAAGAAAAGGCATGCGGTTGGTATTATCAGCATACAGAATATAAATCTCCCAAAGCTGGGGGGTTCCAAGAATGAAATTGAATCAGTAGTTCATGGCATTTGACAATTACCACAATGAAATCAATGCGGTCAAATTCGGACCAGAAAGAAAATAAGTAAGGTTTATTGCTCTAACAAAAAGCCAAGACAAGAATCTAGACAACAGTACTTATAGGTGTGGGTCATGCAGTCACAATGCAATAGAACATTTTTTCCCTACAGCCATCTATGAAGTTCAGACAAGTGCGGTATTTTGCATGTATCGAAATGCCAAAAGGTAAAACTAGTCAACTAACAAAACAAGATTACAGACAGAATACTGTGACTTTAACATTCAACATGCTAGAGACACAAGGCAATTACTGGTGAGTGTAGTCACAGGGTGTAGAATTTAATCTAACAGTTGAGTCACTGGCCCACTTAGTTGAAACAACCGGGTTCATTGGAAGGCACTTTTAAGTAGCATAAATCAACATTTAAAAGGCGTCTAGTCTGAGGCTTTAACCTCAGACCACTTAACCCTAAGGCCATACACCTTATACAAAGTGTCAAGCGTGACATTCAACCCTAGAAGTGAATTTATTTATTTATTTTGAAGCTTGTAGAGCGCACAGCTACCTCCGAAGGAAGTGTCCCGGCGCTAAGATTACTGAATTGTCCCCAGGGCAAGAAAACAGAGACAGATCTCATATAGGGTTCTGACCCAGCCAGGTCCTACTGCTTAGTGAACAGCCAAGTCTTGAGTTTACGGCGAAAAACAGGCTCAGCTTCGCAGAACCTGAGGTCAAGAGGGAGGCTGTTCCAGAGCTTGGCGGCAGTGATGGTAAAAGATCTGCCGCCAGTCCGAGAGAGCTTAAATCTGGGCACTATCAACAGGCGCAGGTTGTTAGATCTAAGATGTTTGGCTGATACCGAGATTTTAAGACGCTTTTTCAGATATGACGGGCCAGTATCATGGATAGCCCGGAATGTCAAAGTCAAAATCTTGAATTCAATGCGTCGTAATATTGGAAGCCAATGAAGTTTTTCTCGAAAGGCTCTGACTGAGGTGCGGGCAGGAATATTGCCAATGAGCCGAGCGGCTGCATTTTGCACAATTTGCAGGCGGTCAACAAGGAAAAGTGGGGCACCTGAGTAAAGACTGTTGGCGTAGTCCAAGTGGGAGGTAATGAGAGCATGGACCACAGTTTTACGTGCTGATTGAGGGAGAAAAGGGAGGATTTTCTTTATCATGCGTAGTTTGGAAAAGCAAGCTCCGACCACTTTATTAACTTGAGCCTTACCAGACAGGGCATTATCAAAAGTGTAGCCCAAATTACGGGCTGCCTGTACTGGGGGAGGGTTCAAAATAGTAGGCCACCATAAGATAGATGGGGGGGGGGATTTTTTGCTGAAGAAAAGGACCTCCGTTTTATCGGTGTTCAGGGCAAGATGATTGGTGGACATCCAGGAGCAGATGTTGCCAAGGCAATTCCTAAAGTTTGCGAAAAGGGAGTCAGAGTGGTCTCGAAAGGAAAAGATAAGCTGAGTATCATCAGCATACGAGACCACCCTGACACCCCAAGACTCGATTACCTTGGCTAGGGGGGCCACATAAGCGTTAAACAATAGAGGGCTTAGGGCGGAGCCCTGGGGAACTCCGCACAAGAGGGGTTTGTCCTCAGATTCAAAAGGGTGCATGGTGACCCTTTGGAGGCGACTGGTAAGAAAAGAAGTGATCCAGGCAAGCACTGTCCCACCAATCCCCAGCTGTTGTAGGCGGGTGATAAGTATTTTGTGGGAGACAGTATCAAAAGCAGCGGATAGGTCGAGGAGGACCAACATGGCCTCCTCGCCCCTATCCACTGATTCCCTGATGATTTCAGAGACCTCAATCAGCGCAGTCTCAGTGCTATATCCGGTCCTAAAGCCGGACTGAGAATCGTGTAGCAACTGGTTCGACTCTAAGTAAAGTGCCATTTGTTTTTGTACCACTTTCTCCAAAATCTTGGCAGGCTTTGGCAAAAGTGAAATAGGTCGGTAATTACAAAAAAGTGAAGGGTCGGCACCAGGTTTCTTCAATAAAGGGACAAGCCTAGCCTGCTTCCAAACTGAGGGGAATTGGCCGCCTGACAGGGAGGCATTCCAGATGGAAAGGTAAGGATTCAGTAGGATTGGGGCAAGCGTGCCCATAACTTTGGCCGGGACTGGGTCCAGGGGGGAGCCAGACTTGACATTGCGTAGTAAGGCTAACGCAAGGTCTGAAGTCAGCTCACTAAAAGAGTCAAAAGAACAGTGGGGGGGACCAAGGTGATCATCAGCATGATCAGATGTAGATACTGCAAAGGAGGAAGACAGTTTGATTATCTTCTCTTGAAAGAAGTCAGATAATCCGTTGCAGAGATCTTGAGTGGGAGTGGAAAGGGTTTTAGAAGCAGGGGGATGTACAAAATCTTTTACAATAGAAAAAAGAGTTTTTGAGGAGTTCTGTGCCTGCTGAATAAGATTGGAAAAGTGGGCTTTCATTGAGGCGCGTTTGAGTTTGTGGAATTTATTCAGGGCCGATTTGTAGGCTAATTTGGCTGAGGGGTTGTAGTTCAGTCTCCATTTGCGTTCTAGCTGCTTACACCTACTCTTCTCCTCTCGCAACCGTGGAGAGAACCAGGGAGCAGAGGGACGGGATCTGTGGGAAGTGACAGGAGCCATGGGGGAGACCAAGTCAAGCGCCTCAGAGAGCGAGGTGTTAAGTCTCACCGTTTCAGAATTAAGGTCATATTGCGGATTGAGGTGAAAATGAAAAAGATCTACCATAGAGTCACAGGTAATTTTGGTCCATTTACGTCCTTTAGCTGGCATGAGGGGGCTAGGGGAGGGGTGAGAGGGAACAGAAAAAGAAAAAGGGATAAGAAAATGATCGGTCCACGTCAGAGGGGTAGGGGGGAGAGTGGAGAGGGAGGGGAGATTTGAGAAAATAAGGTCAAGTGTATGGCCTGCTAAATGGGTTGGGCCTATCACTAATTGGGGCAGGGTGAGTCCTTGAAGGGTTTCAAGCAGAGAGGAAGCCAGTGTACAGGAGGGCTTATCAATATGGATATTAAAATCGCCTAGAACTGTAAAGTGGGGATGTTTGAGAGAGAAGTCAGCGATAGTATGCAGCAAGGTAGTAAGGGAGGAAGCGGTCACATTCGGGGGGTTATAGACTAATATGCCTGCGCAGATGGTACCAGCAGGATCCATAATAGTGAAATGGGCGGCTTCAATAGGGCCCAGATTGGAAATTTTCGTAAGACTAGTTTTGAGATGCGCTTTAGCAATAATCGCAATCCCTCCACCGGTCTTAAAGTTTTCACGGTTAATGGCAGTGAGGCTGTAACCGGGGGGAGTGGCTAAAGTAATGTCTGGTTTAGAGGAGTCTTTTAACCAGGTTTCAGTGAGAAACAACAGGTCCCACTTGTAAGTATCAAGTGACAACCAGACGTCATGGGCATGAGCAGGAAGAGATCTGCAGTTGACTAGAGCGGCATTAAAAATGGTGAGTGGCTGATCAATAATGGTTGGGCGAAGGAGCGGAGTTTTAGATACCATCGGTAAAGAAAAATTGCAGTAAGGGCAGGAGTAAGCCGTAGCATCAAGATTCGTGGTATTGCAGCAAGAGACAGAGACGCAAATAGCAGGGCGAAGGTTCAACAGTTGATCCGAGGACCAGCGGATAATTGGGGTACCTGGAGCAGGGGTTCTGGCGCTAGGCGCGAGTCCGGCGCGGACGGGCGCAGACGGGCTTGCCTTAGGCGCGCCTTCGGCGCGCCCGCTGCGCCCGCCCGCTGCGCGGACGGGAAGGACCCTTCCTTATATCCATAACTGGCAGAGGGTGGGAGGAGGGTGGGAGGCGTCCAGGAGCTGGAACGCTACCCTGCCTCCCCCCAAGATGGCGGCTCCGTTTTACCCAGCCGGCGAGAGCGCTGTGCTCGGCTGCACCGGTAAGGGGAAAGAAGATCGGGACCCCTGTGACGACTCGATCTCGTCAAAGCAAGCAGGTGGTCAGTGTCCACTAATAAAATCTAGCGGTTAAAATATGTACAGTTTTTAAGAGCAGCCGGTCAGCGTGACTGCATGCGGTATTAAAATCACCAAACACACAATTATAGGCATAAAGTTCATACACTCTCACACAGAATAAGTTCAGGTTTTAAGCACAGATAAATGCCCCCGGCTTCCGCCTCAGGGGAAAACAAGTAATCTAAGGAGAAGGGTTACCAAGACTCCTTATGTAGTGAGGGAGGGCGGGAGGCGTCCAGGAGCTGGAACGCTACCCTGCCTCCCCCCAAGATGGCGGCTCCGTTTTACCCAGCCGGCGAGAGCGCTGTGCTCGGCTGCACCGGTAAGGGGAAAGAAGATCGGGACCCCTGTGACGACTCGATCTCGTCAAAGCAAGCAGGTGGTCAGTGTCCACTAATAAAATCTAGCGGTTAAAATATGTACAGTTTTTAAGAGCAGCCGGTCAGCGTGACTGCATGCGGTATTAAAATCACCAAACACACAATTATAGGCATAAAGTTCATACACTCTCACACAGAATGGCAAGAGCATCTTCATAGTCTCTGTGCTGACAGGGTAAGTGAAGCTGGATTCCTCCAGGTCGGTGGCCGTGATCGCTGGAGCAAAAAGAAAGGCCACGATATATTACTGCAGAAATTAGGTCACTCAACTAAAACTTCACAGACTGCTTTCTGCGATCCACCACTAAGGAGATACCAGCAAAACTAGGCTTATCAAAGGTGTCCAGTGTAACAGTAGTTTCTGATTCCTCAAAAAGGTGGCAATTGCCTCTTTTTGGGGAAGAGCAGGCATGGGGTCAAAGGTTAAGCAAAATCCAGGCATAGCACCATAGGTTTCCACTGTAGAAGAGGTGGTTAATCCGTCAAACATGTCTGGAGTAGAACAGGGAATGGTTTCTAACCATGTGCGATTTTCCCAGAGACTATTTTGTTGTCAGAAACAGTAAGATTTGTAAGACAAAATTCTGTCCTGCGTTCATTTCCAGCTGCACGGTGTAGCATCATTTTTTTCTGTGCATGCTCTGTACCCAGTTCTAGCATCCTTCAAACTGCCTTCCAGGCCCCACAATTCGGTTGGAGTGCTGGATTGGACATGGATAGAGGTCATGTGCAGGTTCCAGCTAAATAGATTTTTTCATACATTTTAGAGAAGTTTCTGTCCCAATTAAACATGTATTTAAGATTAGCAATGGTCAGATGTCTAGAAGCGCATTTTCAAACCTATGGAGATCAGACATATGGTCTGATCTCTCATTAGGTTTGAAATTGCAAGTCGTGCACTCACGCAAGTCTTGAACTGTTTTGTATCTTTATAGGGGCCATATCTATTTTTTATTTGACGAGTTTTATAATGCACGGGCATGACCAATCTGGGTATCAGAGCACCGAACAAATAGACAAGTTATACATATAAAGTAAGAGGCAATCAGTTATAAGAAAAGAAAAAAATGCAGACAAGCCATCAGGCAGGGGGATTCTTGATCCAATATTGTCAACATGAGAGTCATCCAGAAGCATTGATTGGGGTTGTTAATGGAGATTTGTTCATCAGAAACCTTTTCATTTCTATTTTGAAGGCAGTTGAGGGTTTAGTTCAGATTGTGGGTGACAGTGGGTTCCATATTATAGGGGCTAAGCCAGAGAATGATTAGTGGTATTGTCTTTTTGTTGCGCTTCTGCAGTTTCAGCAATGAGGAATTGGCGCTTAGAAATGACTGCACCCTGACTTTTCCAGATTATTGGCCAGGTAAATGTGGTTAAGGGCCTTATGGGTCATGCAAACTATTTTAGGCTCGTATTTGAAGCCGGAGGCGGATCTGGTTCTCCCGCGGCAGCTTCTTACACTCCTTCCCACCGGCTTCCCTATGGACCCCCGAGACATCTATACGGTCTTTACCTCGTGCTGGACTTGGATCAGATTGCGCAGACTTTTGGGGCTAGATCTTTTGGGGCTAGATCTTTTGTATTCCCCAGCCTTACCCTTGCCTGACTCCTCCCTTCTTCCGATCACAGGGAAAACCTTGGTCGAGCGCACTTTGGTGAAATTCAACATACGCACCCCTCTGTGACTTGTTCCCAGACAGACATGTATTCTCACTGACAAAGGAGGCTCGATTTGGTGAACGCTCCTTTATGGACACAGTCAGCCTCACCCGTATACGCTCTGCTTTGAGAGCCAGGTTTCCTTCCTTTCCTGTGGTCCCGGTTGAGACCCCTCCCCTCACTTTGTTGATTCAGAACCCAGATGGTGCACACCTGATTTCCAAATTGTATAAACAGTGTGGGACACTTTAGACCAATAGATGACTCAAAACTTTGTACTGCTTGGGACTTGGGAGGACCGATCTCAGTGGGAACATTGCTGTAGGGCCACGAATGACGTCTCTTTGAACAGTCGACATAAGTTACTTCAGTTTAAATTCCTTCGCCGGATGTATTTCACTCTGGACCACGCACACAGAATTGACAATTCCAGGCCACACCACTGTCGGAAATGTTTGGCCCCCTTTGCTGATTTTGCGCACTTAACCTGGACCTGCCCTAAAATACACCAGTATTGGCTGGAAGTCCACTCCACCTTGGGAGATATATTCTCCATGCTACTCCTTCTTACACCAGAGATTGCATTACTGGGTTATGTGGTGAACTTTCCTAAGAAGGTTCGCAGGTTGGCTGCACTTGGCTTCCTTTAGGCCAAACGGGAGATTGCATCGCTGTGGGGCAGTAAATACGCCCCTACGCTTCGCTCCTGGTTAAATAGCCTAGCGTTCTGTAATGTGAACTGCGAGGAATTTGGTACTTTACTCCCCAACTCTCCCAGACCAATCGACATTTGGGGCCCATATAGGGATTACATCTCCCGGCGCCAGTTAGCGTGCGATTCTCAGGTACAAGCCGGCCTTACCCCTACCGGCGTGGGATAGATTTCTACAGACGCCAGACATGAGATGTGGAGGAATGGATTATAACATATAGGCACTGTCTTTTGTATTTGTCCCTGGTTGTGTATATTGTCCTAGGCTACGTCACAAGATTTCTATATTTATTTTGTGTATCACATTATTTTTGTCAGTAATTATGTATCGCATTGCCTTTGATCAGTATGTTATGTATTTCTGTTTAATTTCTTGTGTTACTCAGACCTTCCACGAATGTTAAGTCATATCATTACATAGTATTTTTATTCTGATTTCTTCTCTTGGGAAATAAAGTTTTTTTTAAAAAAAACTATTTTCAGCTGGATCCTTGCTTCAAGCAGGAGTCAGTTTAATAGTTTTAGGCCTGGACTGATATGATCAAATTTTCTAGATCCTGTGATTAGTCTAGCTGCTGAGTTCAGCAAGCGTCTTAATGGTGCTAGCCAAAGAAGGTGACGTTGAAAACAATAGCCGAGAAAAGAGTCCTCTCCTTGGGTATTTCAATCTTCATCCTTATTTATAGGCATCCTTAGAGGATTTCCAGATTGATTTCCTGACTCAAATCTGAACAAGCATTGGTAATGCATCGGTTTCGCCTACGTAATGAATAAAGAGTTATTTTCATCAATCATCGTCCAGGAGAAGGAAAGAGCTCACTGACATAACAGTCACTGGAGTGGAGAGTGTGGTGCAGCGGCCAGAGCTGCTGACGCTAGAGCTGGGGATCCCAGTTGGAGTCTCGACAGTGCCACGAAACATCCTGCGATTCTATGCAAACCACTTACTCTCGCTGCGTGATAAATTGTTATATAAATATGCCCAAGTAAAAGGCAAAACTTTATGGAAAATATAGCTAAACCAAAGCAGATGTTAACAGTACTTCGGCGGCGGGAAACTGATAAGAGAAACAGACTAAGACAAGCACTGTAAGTGCAGTAAAATATTCTACAGCCAATAGAAATCGAGGAAAGGTAAGTGACACGCACAGGAACAAATGAGAAGCCAGTAAAGCGAGGAGGCGGGACGCAAGTCCCTTTTAAGTCTATATTAAAAACAATAGATTTCTCAAGCACAGCACAAGCACTGGGCAGGCGAAACCTAAAAACGACAGAAGCCGTTCAGCAGCAGAGATGATGAACAGCAACGGTAGTAAGGTCATGTCACACAAATAACTAATTTTTTCTACAAGTAGTGATTTCAGTTAAGCCAGGTTATCTGGTGTTTTTCCAAATGCAGTACCGAATTTAACACATCTTTCCAACTGCACCTTCGTGAGATTAAACGGCTTCAAACATAATAAAACATGTTAACTTTACAATGCGATTTACCTTTACCAACGTATTTTCATGATGCATGCGACACATTTTCTAGTTTATGTACAAAAGCAAGAAACGTGGAAAACGAATGTAGAACATTTTTAAAGAGGAATTTTTGTTTACTGGACAGAAGCTCCAGGAAAGCAAATCAGTCGATTCATAAAACTCTAAGTCACTTGCACAGCGTTAATATTCTTCAAATTGATAGCTAACTTCAAAGTAAGCCTAGGAAATGCAAAAGATTTGATTTCTGAGTAGAGAAATTTTAAGCAAATGTTAATGCCCCTGACTAACTTGTTCTTAGCACACACACTTGTTATCTAAATTAAGAATGTGAAAAACTAAAACGTACAGTTTAATCTGTCTCGCGGTAATGTAGACATTTTAGAACTATCGATTCTCTAACAAGATCGGAGTGTCTGATTGTGTGCCTATATTAAATAGTCAACTTTTCGTCAATATTTTGTATCACCTTCGGTTCTAGTAAACTGAAGAAAAAGTTAAATCTTGTAACGCTCATGAGCTTGATGCTCAGACACTGTGGGGAACATATAAAAAGACTAACATCAGAACTTTCCGAGGGGAGAGGGCCGGATGCCATTATTGAAAATAATCAATTTACGTATTTATGGTTCAAAGCCTGTAGAGACTTGTAAATACCATTGCTCAACGTCAAATTTAAGTTGCGATGGTCAGCTTTTGCGTTTTAAAGGAGAACACCTCCGATATGACAAGCTAAGTATTGACCATTTCATTTTTTTATGGTCACATTTCAAAGTTGCAATTCATTAGAGGTTTGTGAGTACGTTCATATAAATGGTTGACTGAATGGTCATCTCCGGTGAAGTCCTATTTTAGAAGACTTCTGGATAATTCAAAAGTAATGGTGATGCGAGTTAGCACGAACCAGATTGGATATAATAGTAAAAATAAATGAAGCTTCTAAATCATTTGTGTACAGTTGACAAATGTATGTCAATAAACATGAAAGGCGTGATGTAATTTGACAGAGGACCACTCTGCTGGTTACAGATTCGTTTTACCATGCATAGATACCATGTTTGACGTACGAAACATCAAGAAAAGATTGAACTTATTTTTCGTTCTCAGTGTAGGCTTATATATCATTAATCAATCGACCTCTCCCTAATATATTTTCTCCCCATTCTACCATTATAGGTCGCGTTCTCCGACTATTAATTTTAGTAGTGATAGCGGTTGCTTTGACCTATGATGTACCTACTTAAGCCAATACTGTCCTCTCACATAGCTGCAAAATCATTCCCCCATTTAACAGTACTGCACTTGATTTGTTTATCTTCCCGCCATTCCACTGCACTAATGTCAACAATCTTAAGCCATTATTAGAAGATCCCGCCTTTCCGCTCTGTATCGCCACATAGCATTAACAGATTACCATCTCTCCTATATCATGGTCTAGCATTCCCCCCAAGCAGTTCTCCATCCCTCCGGTTTCCTCCTCTGCACTAAGACACTCTACATTCGTTCATCCTTCAACGTCTCTCTGCCTTCTCCCGTCCGCCATTTTGTCTGCGCGCGGCCTCTCCTGGACTTACCGTCTTCGCAGCGAGCCCGGTCCGCTTATCCCAAAGGAAGTCCGTCTTGGCGGATGCGTCAGCGGAGCCGAGACCCCGTGGAGCGGTCCGTCCGCTGAATCTGCCTGTAACTCGCCTCCTGATACCGCTGGGACGCGCAAACTCCCAACCTGCCTGCCGATACCGTCGACAGTCTCTGAGTATAACGTGCGCGCTCCCGTCTCCCAGGCACCACAGTACTAACCCTGCGTCATTACGTGAAACAATCAACAACGGCCCTATGCGTTCCCGACGTCGTGCACGTCAAGGCTCACCAGCAGGGGTTCATCGATGCATGAAACTGAGCCTGGCCGTGCGCGTTCCCAAATTGACGTCTTCAAAACATAATTCATACGTCGAATGTCTTGGGGCGGCCATCTTGGAGTCGGGCGTTATAATACTGGTTTATTCAACATTTTCTGTTACAGTTCTGCGCTTTTCAATTTAGTACGTTAGCATACATGCCATCAATTAAGAACTGTAAAGTGGGAGATTTCAAAATACAAATCCGGAAAATGTATTTCCCCCAACGACTTCTTTCGAAGCAGATGCAATAATAAGCAGCCATTTTTGGCTTTAAAAATCAGGAGTCTCCAGGCTGAGTGGGCGTGTGTGATTTAGAGAGCTTTATTCCTGACTGATATTCTACATGCACTATGACTTGTTTTAAGTCAATACATAGGAAGTTTGTAGTATCCTGCATTTATATTGTAAGGTATTGTACCACCCCTGCTCAGCCATTGCCTGTGCTCTGACTCATTAGAATGTTGGAGTCTGATGATGCCTCAGAATGCTGGGACTGAGAGAGGTGAAGTGACAGTTGGTCATGGGCTGAGCAGCTGACAGGCAGCTCCTGGTGGGGCTCTGAAGTACTACATACCTACTTGATGTTCTGAACTTTACTACATGTTATCCTCATGAATAAAACATCCTGAATTACAACCTTCCTCGGTGGACCTTCATCACTACAAAGTTACATAAGTCAATGAAGGTTTCCCAGCTCTGCCAATTTCACCATGTACGAAGATGTGAGAATTGTTCTTAGTGTGCCTATGTTTGACCTTTCATTATCTTGTGCGTGATACTGTGAGTGACACATTATCGGAACTGGGACAAAGTATTTAGATCAGAAGTGACAAGCTATATCTTAAAAATGATCTAATTTTGTGCAATGTATTACCCTGAAATTGCCCCAAAATATCAGTGATGTTTTAATTGTTATTTATTTATAACGTTTTATATAGCGCAAACAAGATCCCGAAGGATATCAGAGCGCTTTACAAAAGGATGGAAGGAAAGTAATAAATGCAATATTGACATCAAGTAGGAATAACAAACAAGAATATTTTGAAAGTTTTATATAGCGCGAACAAGATCTTTGCAGATAACAGAGCGCTTTACAAAGGCAAGGGGTAAGTGATAGAATAATCACATGATTACAAGACAAAGGGGTCAAAGGCGAGTAATACAATCAACATGCACTAAGCGGGCTAAGAGGGGGCACACAATACTTATTGGCGCATTCCTTTATCCTCTTCTTTTTTTGTTTGCAAAATCCCCTCACTGACATGTTGAAACAAACATGCATGAATATCTACTGTGTGCGCTACTGCCATGAGCGCCAGGTACCAATGGTTCGGTTAAAAGTGAATGTGTTAGCATATGGAAAAGGCGATATGGTATGTAGATTGGGAAATGCAGTGTAGTAGCGTGAACAGGGAGTAGCACACAACGATTTACCCGTAAATGCCTTCTGGAAAAACATATATACCTCACTGTATATTGTAAATCTACCTCTGTAACACATTGTTGATTTGCACAGTGTTCTTATTGTGTTGTTTTGTAAATATCTGGATTATGTCTCAGATACTCCTGTATTTTTATGCAATACATGAAAAGGAAAAATAAGAAAAGACCAATAAAGATATTTAAACAAAAAAATATAGTATCTCAAGGGAAACAGTGTTGAAAGCGTCACTTCAATCAAGAAGGATTAAGGCCGTAGAGTTTCCCTCATCAAGACTGTTACGAATTTCCTCCATAACTGCCAATAAGGCAGATTTGATGCTGTGGCGAGATCTAAAGCCGTTTTGAGAAGGGTCCAGAATTTCAGTATATTCGATAAACTCTGCGAGGATAGTATTTACATGCCACTCCACCGCCTTGGCCAGGAATGGAAGTTGTGATATGGGAAGGTAATTACCCGGCTCAGAAGGCTCCAGAGACGGCTTCTTCAGAAGAGGTATTACTTTGGCATGCTTCCAAGCGGAAGGTAAGGATGCTGAGGTCAGATATAAATTGATCAATTTCCTACCCACTGGTGAAATGAGGGTATGAAACTGGCAAAATTGATCAGGTTTCAGCGGATGTGCTGGAGAGCCTGATTTAAATTTCTGACAGAGAGACTCGAACTCAACAGGAGACAGTGGAGGAAAAGAGGACAATATTTATTCCGCAGTGAGTCCACTATCCCAATGCTTTTCTACATGGACAGTGTTGGCAATCACCAGAGGGAGACTGTTATAAATATTTGTCACACTGATTGTTAGAAGTGACAGAAGAATCGGCCTTCCGACTGGAACTCTTCATGGTCTTAAGAAGGGTAAAAATTGTTTTGGAGGGATTGTTACTCTCCGAGATTTTATCAGCAATATACTCAGCTTTTTGTGGTATGACTTGACAGATGCACAGTATATGTTTTAGCTTCACCATCGTAGGTACGCCTCCAGGCTCGCTCAAGTTGTTTACAATGTTTTTTTGCTTCAATCAAGGATTCATGTAACCAAGGATTGGACTGCCCACATTTTTTGCACTCAGTTTAGAAGGGATGCAACTATCCAAGACTTGAGTCAGCCAATCCCGGAAGAGCGTATTGGGGCATCTATAGTGGGTGGTAACTGAGGCTTGTGCCTTAGCAATAGATCAAAAAAATGATTTGTATCTCATTTATGCCAAGGCCGTTTTAAAACTGGCGACGGGCAGTTCTGTACTAGCTTTCACTGACAATGCAGGGAAACCGAAATAAGAAAATGATCTGTCCAGGCCATGGGAGTCGGGATAACACCTTAATCTCACCTAGGTTGGAAAATATGGGATCTGACAGATGGCAGGCTACATGTGTGCTGTTCGAAACACATCGGACGAGCTGACAGACCTCTAAATCTGCAAGAAAACTCTAAATGTTGGCCTTGCCGTACACTTCCAGGTGTAAATTAAGGTCGCATAAGATGTTAATATTTGCTGTTTTGCTGGCATGAAGCATTACCTTGTTCAATAGTTCTTCCCTAAAAACTAAAGATGACCCGGGTGGTTGCCTGATGCCACATATTCACATTACACCAGGAAGAACATGCTTGTGTTGTTAGAAAGAAGTGAGCTGGTTAGGAAAACTGATTAGGCCGCAATCAGCTTGGCATGGCTTGATTAGGTAGGACATGATTTTAT
This sequence comes from Lissotriton vulgaris, assembly GCF_964263255.1. Taxonomy (NCBI): domain Eukaryota; kingdom Metazoa; phylum Chordata; class Amphibia; order Caudata; family Salamandridae; genus Lissotriton; species Lissotriton vulgaris. Next base: position 106,733,255 of record NC_141700.1, read on the forward strand.
AGAATGCTTTAGTAAAAGAGATGCACTATTTAACATGTGTGCACTCCCTCAACACAGATGGGAGATTCTGTTCTTATTACAGGAAAATGTTATATTATGTGTATTTTTATACAAACTAACGTGAAGGTATTCTGGCGTGTAGCACGTGAGTGAGGATAGCCTCGAAGGGATTTAGTCAATGTTGTTTGTTGTTCTTATGCAAGTTTTCTAACCTACTTTGCTTTCTGACAAAGAGGGCCTGGAACATTTAGAGCAATATATTAAACAATATAAAGCGGCCCAAGCCACTTTTTAGGTTTTGCCTAGACAGCGCATGCACTCATACATGCCAACATTTTAGAAGAGCAAAGTGGGAGATTTAAAAAAAGATAATCAGGAGAATGTATTTCTCCCAATTACTTATATTGTATAAGATGCAATTTCAGGTGGGAGACAGACAAAGCCATTTTGGCTTAAAAAAGTCTCCCTCGCCTGACTCAGGTCTTTTGCCATGTATGTGCGCAGTCTCTGCAAGACATGTTTACTTACAGTGTGCGGCAATAGATTATCATTTGTTACCTTCATTGTCGCTCTCCTTTCCTTCGTCCCCGTTTGTCTTGCCATGCAGTCATAATTTCCTCTTCTTGTGTTTGGCCCTTCCTGGGTGCATGGACAAAGTACTTGTGTCCATCCACTGCTCCCGTTTTTGGAGCTACTTTTTAATTTGTGTTCAAGCACTCTATGAGTGCGTGTGTTTTCAGTCCGTCTCCCATTTCCCTGCCCATGTAGCTTTTATTCTCTCCCACCTCTCCCCATTCCATGCTGCTTGTTTTCCTTCCCACCTCCCTGCCTTGTACTCTATGCCACTTCACTCTACTCTGCAACACTCTATGCTACTTTGCTCTACAGCATTCTACTGTACACCACTGCACTGTACGCCACACTGCTCTAAGCCACTGCACTCTACACCACTGCACTCTGCGCCACTGCACTTTATGCAGCACCACCCTACTCTAGGTCACTGTACTTGACGCAACTGCACTCTACGCCACTCTGCACCACTCTACGCCACTCTCTTCTACACCACTTTACTGTACTCCACTGCATTGTACCCTATGCCACTGCACTCTGCTCTGCACAACTGTGCTCTATCCCCACTGCACTTTACCCCAATTCACTCTGTCACTGCACTCTATGCTACTCAACTTTACTCTACCCAAAACTCCTACAAACATTTTGCCAATCAACATCACTGTACTCTATGCCACTCTGATCTTTTCCTCACCACTCTACTTTACACCACTGCACTATGTGCCACTCTACACCATTGCACTTTATGCTACTGTACTCTAAACCATGCTGCTCTATGCCACTGCACTCTGCACCACTGAACTTTACACAATTGCACACTATGCCACTGCACTCTACTCTGCCCCACTGTATTCTACACCAGTGTACTCTATTCCACTGCAGTCTACACCACTCTACTTGCCATCACTGCACTCTATACCACTGCACTTTAAGCTACTCTACATAACTCTAATCTACTCAACACCACTCTACTCTAAACCACTTTACTCTATGCTACTCTACTCTACATCACCCTACTCTGCACCACTGCACTCTACACCACAACTATCGACTCTGCACTACGCTACGCCATTGCATTCTACTCTGCACCACTCTACGCCACTGCCCTCTACTCAGCAACACACTACTCTACACCACTGCACTCTACACTCCTGTACTTTACTCTGCATCAATCTACTGCACTTTACACCACTGCACTCTACACTACAGCAATGTTCTCTACGCCTTTCTACTTTGCATGATTCTACCCTACACCACTGCATTCTACAATATACTCTGTACCGCTCTTCTCTACACCACTGCACTTTGCGCCAAAGCACTCTACGCCATTCCACTCTATGCCACTGCACTCTACTCCATTGCACTCTACCCCAGTACACTACACATCACTCAACACCACTGTACTTTACACTACTCTACTCTACTCTGCTCCACTATACTTTACGCTACTGCACTCTACTCTGCACGACTCGACTCTGCGCCACTGCACTGTATGCCAGCCCACTCTATTCTAGGTCACTTCTCTCTATGCCACTTCACTCTAAGCCACTCCACTCTACTCTATGCCACACCACTCCGCTCCACACAGTGCCAGTCTATCCCACTTCTATTCCACTCCACTCCACACAATGCCACTCCATTTTATGTCACTCTCCTCTACTCCACTTCTCTACTCCACTCTATACCACCACACACCACTCCATGTCACTCCATTCTATGACACTCTACCCCAATCCACTCTATACCACTACACTCAACACAAATCCACTCTAAACCACTGCACTCTACTGTACTCTATGCCACTTTACCCTAGGCCAGTCCACTCTACTCTAGGCCACTCCACTCTATGATGCTCCACTCTACACCACTCCAGTCCACTATATGCCACTTCACTCTACCCTATGCCACTGTATGCCACTCCAAGTTACTGTATTTCACTCTGCGTTGTACACCCTATGCCACTGTACGCCATGCCACTTCACTCTAGTCTACTCTACTCCATTCCAAGCTGCTACACAACATGCAAGACATTGGCAAAGCCAATTAATATTGGGTTAGCTAATGCTTTTTTTTATCTGTGAGGAAATGTCAGGAGCCAACTGGAATGTAGTCAACAACTGGTTCCAGATGACTTCCTTGCACCCTTACACATTCTTGAAATGATGAGCTGTGCAGAAGTGGCTGAAGCCACAGGGCCTCACGTACAAAGATTACAAGTAAAAAGCCATAAATTGTGACTAATAATTATTCACAATTTGTGATTTCTTATGTGGAATGCACTAAATGGATTCCATAAAAGTGGTTACAATAGCGCATCGACTGCTATTGAATGCATTATGCAAAAAAACCTATGAACTAATAGGTCAGTTCTCAAAATACTGAATTGTACTGGGTCGCAATTAGACCTACCTCCTTATTATGCATGAGGTAGGTCGCAAATTGCAGTCCACTACATTTGGCCACAATCAGTAAGATGGTGTTCTACTGGGGTCAGCAAACCACAAGTTGTGAATCCTTTTAAATGAAGGAATTTATTTTTAATGCATCCCATTTTGCTTAAAGGAAAACACAATGTTGTTAAAAAAAATTAAAAGTTACACAAACCTGTTTTTAGGAGAAGGCAGTGTTCTTGTGCACTCCTAAAAACATTTTTGTCAATCTTCACAAAGTGATCCCTCTGTGATCCATTCCTGTTAGTGGATGGCTTACCACCTCCTATGAGTTGGTGGTAACATATAGACGTTTTGCAACTGGATTTCAGCCGTAAAATATTAATACATACCATAGGAATCAGTATTTCGAAGAGACACTTTAAACACGCTCTTTCAAAATACCAATTCCTTATTGTTTGCTTTACTCATTTAACAATTTGGAAGACCATTTCCCAAATTGTTAATTTAGTTTAGTACATTCCAAAAAGTGTTTTAGGAGTTGCAAATCCTCAGATTTACTAAATCCGAGTGTTTGTGACTGGTAATAAACTGTACATGAAGCCCAGAGTTACTAAATAATAACTTGTTTTTTTTTGTACAGTGCTTCCTACCGCAATTCTGCTGTTACTGGTATTACTATTATTTAATTTAATTTAATGGTACTCAAGTGACCAAACTTTAGAAGGCTGAATGGAAGAAGTGAAAACATACTGCCGCCTTTATCTCTTTGAAAAAACATTTATTACTAGTGCATGTTTTGGTTATACAGGATTGATTTTCATGTGCTCTAGGATAGTGAGTGAGGATGAAGTAGCAGCTTCAATGACCCTATGAGCCAATCATGATGGGTCTCTGTCTTATCTCCAACCTAATCATGATGGGGCTGTCCAAAAAACCATCCAGCACAAATCACTTTCTAATCTTCCCTTCTCCCCTCCCCCAAAGGTCACTCTCACTGTCAGTTCCCAGCACCATGTAGTGACTCTGTAGCTTTCTGGCACAACTATGCTTATCAGTCACGTTAATATGTACTAAGGGGCTCACAGTCCCTACCTCATCCAGCTAACTTCTGGGCAGTGCCTTTGAAGCAGAAACAAATATACAGCAGTGACTGCAGAATCACTAACACATTGCTTGCACTAACAGCTCTCTCTGAGTTCAATAGATCTCTACTTGTTGCCCGCCAAACCCTCCATTTTCCCCTCCCTCCAGTTAAACTTTCAGAGCTTTTGATTTTGTGTTACCCTGTAAAAGACACACATTTGATGGACGGAATGCAGTACAAATCAAAACATTAACCCCCAGTCAAGAGATCTGTGTTAAATCCATCATTCTTTTGCTCACCATTCCACTCCAGTTTAGACCTGGCCATATGCAAATCAGTCTTGACCCTGTGCCCCATGGGAACAGTCCAGCCCGAACTGCCTAGCCAGGTCCTCCCTGGACCGTAAACAAGCATCCTAGGACCGGTTTCGGGGTTTCACCCCTCTTCAGCCAGGATAGCTTGATTCCAGTGGCACAGTGAGCCCAGGACCCACATCTGGGCATACCTGGCGCACTTAGGGCAAGAAAGCAAAATACACACAATTGATGGAATGAATGCAGAACAAATCAAAACATTCAACCCCAGTCAAGAGATCTGGGTTAAATCCATCATTCTTTTGCTCAGCATGCCACTCCAGTGTAGACTTTTTTTTTCCAGGGGCCCAGTGAGCCCAGGACAGCCCCCACCTGGACCCCCATGCAGCAGCTAAACACTGGCAAATAGGCTGCACACAGTTAATTTAAGCCATCAGGGGTGCATACTGACCTGCAGCATGATTGATGTCGATGAGGCTGAGCTCTGAGAGTGAAGCTTACTTAGCAAGACAATTGAGATAAGTATGGAGATGTGGGGACAGAATATGCATTCATTTAATACCCAATGAGTGACACTTAGCATGGCTTGTTACAAAGTATTAGAGTCACATACCATCCAGACTGGAGGCATTATATGTTAAGAAAGATAGGTCTGGAAATTATAAGACCAGTTTTCACCATCCCCCAAGTTGTTAAAGAACAGTGTCTTTGAGTTTATTTAATCGGTCCTAGGATGCCTGATTCCGGTCCAGGGAAGACATGGCTTGGCAGTTCGGGCTGGACTGTTCCCATGAGGCACAGGGTCAAGACTGAGTTACATATGGCCATGTCTGAACTGGAGTGGTGTGGTGAGCAAAATAACTATGAATTAAACGCAGATCTGTGAATGGGGGTGAACGTTTTGCCAATGTGCTACATTCCGTCCATCATCTTGTGTGTTTTGTTGTTCGCTCTATGTGGGAAGGGTATGCCCAGACGTGGGTCCCGTGCTCACTACGCCACTGGAGTCAAGCTATCCTGGCTGATGACGGCTGATAGCCAGAAACCAGTCCTAGGATGCTTGATTCCGGTCCAGGGAAGACATGGCGTGGCAGTTCGGGCTGGACTGTTCCCATGAGGCACAGGGTCAAGACTGATTTGCATATGGCCATGTCTGAACTGGGGTGGCGTGGTGAGCAAAATAACAATGAATTAAACCCAGATCTGTGACTGGGGGTGAATGTTTTGCCAATGTGCTACATTTTGTCCATCATCTTGTGTGTTTTGCTGTTCGCCCTATGTGGGAAGGGTATGCCCAGACGTGGGTCCCGTGCTCACTATGCCACTGGAGTCAAGCTATCCTGGCTGATAGCCAGAAACCGGTCCTAGGATGCCTGATTCCGGTCCAGGGAAGACATGGCTTGGCAGTTCGGGCTGGACTATTCCCATGAGGCACAGGGACTGATTTGCATATGGCCATGTCTGAACTGGAGTGGCATGGTGAGCAAAATAACGATGGATTAAACCCAGATCTGTGACTGGGGGGGAATGTTTTGCCAATGTGCTACATTCCGTCCATCATCTTGTGTGTTTTGCTGCTCGCCCTATGTGGGAAGGGTATGCCCAGACGTGGGTCCCGTGCTCACTATGCCACTGGAGTCAAGCTATCCTGGCTGATAATGGCTGATAGCCAGAAACCGGTCCTAGGATGCCTGATTCCGGTCCAGGGAAGACATGGCTTGGCAGTTCGGGCTGGACTGTTCCCATGAGGCACAGGGTCAAGACTGATTTGCATATGGCCATGTCTGGACTGGAGTGGCTTGGTGAGCAAAATAACAATGTATTAAACCCAGAGCTGTGACTGGGGGTGAATGTTTTGCCAATGTGCTACATTCCGTCCATTATCTTGTGTGTTTAAATGATAGTAACAACACAACTACTAACCATCACCCTCCTACAGGTGTACAATTCAGACTATTTCAGGCCCCCAAAGCTGTATGAATGGTTTGGGTGTCAGGTAATAATCATTTTAATGTATATAGCATGAATAATTAACTGTTGTTGTGGTCATCTCTAAATTAGCCAGATAGCACCACCTTGTGGCAGACTGTGACAAGCACCAGTGTTGCCCATTAAGTGCTAGTGCCAAGCACCGGAACCCGCCGGTTCAAATTGAGCACTGCATATGACTACTGTACATGTCCTGGGTTGATCAAATCAAGTGCTGGTGGTAGCTTGCGGAGTTCTGTGAATCATTAGTTATGACCAGATCTTTTTTGTATGCCAAAGTTGAGTGTAGCCTACTAATCCCACTTGTGCGAAGTTCAGCTTTTGTGGGACCACAGAGACTTACACTGGAATGCCACGTACATGTTGAGTCTGTGTTTGTGCAGTAGATGTGTACTACTTATGTGGTAGTAAGACTCTGTTTTGTGAGTACCCTACTCTGACCTATGGGTTTCACTTTGGTTTAGCATGTTACAATATGGAGGACGGTTACTGCTTCACCCAGACAGTGGAAGTGTATTGATAGCATTCTTGTGTCAGGAGGGGGGAGACCAAGACACTGAAGATTGGGAGGCTGGAGACCAGGCAAGCTGTAGACATTTAATGAGGTCCTTGTTAACAAAAGTCTGCTGATTATGTCTTCCTGAGCACGGCCGTTTGGAAAATGGTTGGGGCGAGACAACAGACTTTGTGGGATTTTGGCAAGGTGGTGTTAGTGTAGGGCCTGCCCTTTTATCTATCCTTGATTACTACTTCTGATGATCGCTAGGTGGTGACACCTCAATTCATTGTGCCCTTGGTGTGGATATTCCTGTTTGGAGACAGCATAATTGCTACCTGCAGGGAGAGGCATTACCATCCACAAAGGCTGCACAAGATACAGACAAAAGTACATGTAGAAGATAATCAACTCAAACTGGTTTTGAAGGCTTAAAGAGAGGATCTACAGCCACTATCTTGAAAATGAATATAAAAGTGGTACCCAAACCACCACACTTGGTCCACTTCCAAGTTCATTTTGACCATGGAGGGTGTGCTCCACAGTGAACCTGAAGGGCTGCAGTGTGACCAGGACTGATGTCTCCAAGACTGCCGGTGTCTCTCAGTTGAGGGGATATCACCTGAAGTCGGCACCTCCAGGTGGGGGAGATGAGGGTACATCTAGCACCTAGAAGCCGCCTACCTCCTATGGGAGGGAAGAAGTGTGCTTGCCCCTCCCGGGATGGAGACTGTCTAAGTGGAGAAACCCAGCATTTACCGGCATCAGGAACCCAAGAAGCTGACTGCTGATGGAGGTGAGCTTCGAGCAACCCATGTTGTTTTGGATCTCAAGCCCCCCAGCAGTTTCCTTTGTGAACTGCGCCAAACAATTCAAGTAAGAAGAACCATTGGGTTGGCCAGCGCCCTGCCATGCGCCTGAAAGACTGGTGTTGCTGAATCGCACACTGTCCAGAAGAACTGCCATTATTGATGATCCAGATGCCCTGATCAGACCCAAGGACCACAACCACCAAATACAACCACTTGCTGAAGACCCTGCCAGGAGGCTGCAACTACTATGATGAAGCCCCTGTCTGAAACCAGCTTGGGAGGCTGCACCTGTAGAAGACAAAGGATCCACTGCAGATCCCTTCCCAGTGGCTGTTCATCGAGTTAGGATACCACCAAGGCTCTGCATTACTGAACCTCTTACTGCAGATGCAGGTTTGCTAAGCCAAAGCTCCACCAAGCAGGTAAAGCAGATCGGAACTGTGAAGAGACTATGGGACTGAGTGCCCAGAGAAATCTGCTGTGTGAACAACAGACGTTTTGCTTGTATGAGCCATTGAACTGATCTACGCATTAGGTAGTAGGGCAATCCCAAGTGAACTGCACTAGCACTTGATTAATGCCACTACAACATACTAAGGAACATAAATATTAGAACTCCTAGAAAGGGAAGAAGGAAGCAGGAACAGCTATAGAGCCTTACTGGGGAATCATAGATTGCCTCAATTGAATTGTATGATATTTATTTTTGCTGTGAGACTAAAAAACCTTTTTTCAACTAAAGGTAAGAACTGAGCAGGACATTATTGTGCCTGTTGGTTGGCTGTTGAGTTCTGAGCTTTAGTTCCCAACACAACCTTCCTAAGAAGCATTTGACTGCTCACCCTCGCTATCCTGGAAATCAAGTGCGAAAATGGCATATTTGGCCCAGCTTGTACACCTATTAGTATGGTGTGCAGGTCTGTACAGTTCCATAGCTCTCAACAGTCCCATAGGTAATTTATGTAACTCATGGATTGTAAACACTTTACAAAGTTTTATTTTCACTGCAGTATATAAATCAAATGTATTTTAATAACATATTTATGAGGTTGAAGTTAACGTCTGATCCTAACAAACCATTCCAATTGTTTTTCATTCAATCAATTTGGATTTGTAAAGCACCTGTGAGGGTATTCTAGTGCTGAGGCTCAGGCGAACATCAAGGTCTTGAGTCCTTTTCTGAACTTCAGTAGGGAGGGTGTGGTCCGTAGGTAAAGAGGGAGGTTGTTTCAGGACTTCGCCAAAAGGTAGAAGGAACATCTTCCATTGTTGCTGAAGTGGTTGCAGGGGGTGTGGGCGAGACCGAGGAAGGTGGAAAGCAGGTGTGTGGAGGGATGGTGGAATTTCAGTCAGTGGTTATTGTATGTTGGTCCCTGGTAGTGGAGGGCACTGAAGGCATGGGTCAGCATCTTAAACTGGTATCTCTTCTGAATGGGGAGCCAGTGGAGTTTCTTGAGGTGGGGAGTGATGTGGGTCTGCTTGGAGAGGTCTAGGACGAGTCTGGCTGATGTGTTCTGTATCATCTCTTGAGTAGGTGCGAGGTGATTCCCCGGTCTGCATTGGCATAGTCCAGCTGGCTGGTGATCAGGGCTTGTGTGACGGTGCACATGGTGTCAATGGGGAGCCATCCGAAAATCTTGCAAAGCATGCGGAGGGTGAGGAAGCATGCGGATGAGACTGCATTGATCTCTTTTTTCATGATGAGTGTGCTGTCCCGAATGATGCTGAGGTTGCGGGCGTGGTCGGTCGGCGTGGGTGCGAGTCCTAATTTAGGGGAGGCCACCAGGCATCATTCCATGGGGAGGTGTTTCCAAAGATCAGATCTTCCATCTTGTCTGTGTTGAGTTGTAGGCATTATTCCTCATCCAGTTGGCGATGATCGCCATGCATCTCTAGAATTTTGGCAGCTTTGCGGAGGCAGTCTTCTGATAAGAAGAAAATGAGCTGGGTGTCGTCGACGTAGGATATGATGTTGAGTCCATGTGATCTTATGACGTTAGCCAAGGGAGTCATGTAGGTTTTTCTTTTAATTTACAGCCTAAAGTCTTACTAGAATGTAGTTTCTTTCCTTGTAGCCCCTGGCTGCCTACCTCTAATGCTATACAAAGTGAACATTTCCCTTTTGTTGTTTGATTCCTAAGTCTTTTTTTAAATATTAGCAGCTGTTTTGTGCCAAAGGAAGAATAACCAAAGTTTCCTAAACTGATGTAGAATTGAGTAGAAGGATGGGAGGGGAGGACTCAGGAGGGGACATCATCAAGCTTTGGCATGTATTGTTATTCTGTTTTTGCCAGGACTGCATAAGTTGTTTTTTAGAGAAACACTTGACATGGCCAGTACATCCAGTTTATCTGAAAGTCACACTATCTTCTCAAAATAGGTAAAAAAGGATTACCTTCCCTTCTTTAAAATGGAAGTGCTCACTCACTACAAAAGACAAATTGGAAAAAGCAATAGGTTTGACTTTAATGTGCTAATACAAGCAAAGGTATGCAAAGATGCAACCACCATGCCTTAGCATATTATAGAGAGACCAACCAGCTTTGCTAAATTTTCCTAATTGTTTCCTCTTGATGTTCATGATCATTTAGGGAAAGGGAGACATTGTCGAGGTTCACATGTGCACAGGTTTAACTTTTCATTGCTTTCGAATTACTTTCATATATTTGGAGTTTTTGAACAATTACAAAACATGCAGCATTCACCCATGACGACTGAACACTTGCGCTTTGGCATCTGTCTCAAAAACAGGTAGACAAACGTTCATCAAACGCGGGGAAAGAGTTACATTTGCAGACAACTCTCCGGAGACCAGATCTGGTTCCCCATAGGCTACTTGCTTTGCATGCCCATCTGCTTAGCCCAGGACTACTGACCGTGCATAGGACTGACTGCGGCTGCCCTGAAGGGTTTATGCTGCTCAGCCCATGGGTCAAGATGGCAAGCTTAGAGTATGGAGGAAGGAGTTCAGTAGTGCACAGTATCAGAAACACCATATCCATCAAAGGCAGGAAGTCAAACATTTGATCTCACTTCCTGTTTCTGCCATATAAGGACAATGCAATTTCCCTGTGGCAAAAAAAGCGTGGTTCGATTTATATCCATTACTAATCAAGGTGGATGTCTTTCCAGTTAGTACTGTCAGAACTTCTTTCTCAAAGATTGTGTTTGATCATTTTCCCATGAAGATGTCACATATAAGGGAGCATGGATCTGAGAAGGATGTGTAGAAATCTTATTGATTTCCAATTTTGTTACATGATAAATCTCCCACTTTGTGGACTTTTTGTCCCCGACTTTGCTCAGTTTTTCATCAGCCTACAAGATTATGCTAGACTCTCTGAACTCTGACTCAGGATAGTTTTGGCGTTTAGATCCCCAGCTCTTGTATAGCTACTCATCTTCTATCAAGAATTATCCATAGTGCCAAAAAGTTTTTTTCTGTCCTTTTTGACTTTTATCCTCTTATCTGGGGCTCTACTAAGGGAACACATGAAACCTTTTGCTCGTATGTTAAGGGCAGGGTGTGACCATCACTACTGTGAGGAGTTGGCCTTTCTGTGGGTAATTGCAAAGAAAACAAGAGAATGTCCCAGTGTCAGTCCTAGACAGAAACACACAGAAAAGATGCTGGGCCATTAAAGTTTCATGAACTTTCCGAGAGCGCTTTCAGACTTCTGAAGTGGGAAGCTTGTTTGAACAATGCTACTGTTAAACTGCACGCCTTTTAACTGTTTTATTCACATACAATTGTCACACACATTGAAACCAGTAAAATAAGTTTAAACTGAGACTGAAGGGCACAAAGCCAGGGCAAAGGTGCTCGAAGTAGAGGAGAACACTATCAGACTGCAAGAGTCCTTAATTAAGTAACCAATTGTCCTGACATACTTTTGGCACACTACTTTCCTTAAAAGGTGTAAGGCTTAGTCAACCACAATAGAGGTCTTTGGCACACTTCCTTTAAACAGTAAAAAATAGAAATTCCCAGGCCATCAGAATTTAGGCCTTTGGCAGGCTACTTCTTCTAGATTTCCTTCAAATTGCCCCAGACACACATTAGGTTCAGAAGGCCTGGGAAATGTACCCTTCATTCTAGTTTAGGGGTACAGACCTTTTACCCCTCCTACTTGTGGTGACATGGCCTATAATTCTGCATAATTCACAAATGTAGTCCTCTTGACTGGATGTTTGGCTGTAACTGGGGTACCAATGTAAACTGAAGAAAAGAAGGTACCTCCATTTTTACAACACAAGTTTTACTATTTGTCGATTTTACCTTTCCAATTGGAGTTGGGTACTTGTGGCTAATGTGGTTGTCAAGAACTAAATCCCTCTACCCACAGTAGGTTTATAGAAATTGCATCTTGAGTAATAGGACCACAATTTCTAAAATCTCAGTTCACAAGGTGCCAATTGTGGAATCAATGGATTTTGTAGGGACTCAGTGATACTTAGATGCATCTGCCAGTGATAAGATTATGATTATAAATGTTTATTGGTTAGTTATTTAAAACCTTAGCAATATTTCGCATAGTTAAAAGCAGTAAAATGTCTACAGGTTTTTTAAACATTTAGGGCTCCATTACGATGTCGGGCGGATTGCCACCGCCATGGTGGCGGTGGCGATCCGCCCGACAGAAATGCCCGCCCGCAACCCTTTCCCCCCGCCACATTACAATGGCGGGGGGGACCGCAACATATGGAAACACCGCCCGCCACTTTTCCGCCCCGGTCGCATTGCGGCCGGGGCGGAAAATGATTAATATGGTGGCGGTGTCTATGAGACACCGCCAGCCATATTACAATGGCACAAGTGCAATGCCTTTCCGCAGCGGCAATGCCGCCACGGAAAGGCAGGCGGTGTTCACTCTGGGGGCCCCCTGTGGGCCCCCGGAGAGAAGGCCAAAGGGGGGTGGCACACGGGGGTTTCCTGTGGTACCCCCCTGCATTTACATAATCAAAGCGGCAGGCACTGCGCGGTGCCTGCCGCTTTGATTATGTAAATGATGCACAGCATTTTTAGTATTGTGCTGGGCGGAGCACAGAGCTCCGCCCGCCACAAAACTATTAATACAGGATGTGCCCGCCACTGTGGCGGGCGCATCCTAATGGTGCGTGCGGGACCCCCGCCCTTAGGGCGGGCGGTCCCGATTTCCGACAGGATGGCGGGCGGGCAAAGCCCAACCGCCATCCTAATGGGGCCCTAAATGTTTTACATTCTCATTTGTTATAAGTAATGATGATCATGTGTTTCAAATGAAATTCATAACCTGTACAGTAACATCTTTACTAAATTATAACAATTTCCTCATTCTATAGTACAGTTAAGAGTTCAGTTTTCAAGCCTGATCAGATTTTATCTGCTTACATATCATGTGCAGTAAAATGTATACTAATTCATAGTTTTCACATACTACTATCTAGTTATAGTTTCAGTTTTCAAAGCCTGATCAAGAAGGTCGAGAAATGTAAACAGTTTACAGTTCATTTGAGCATCTGAAAAATCTAGTCCTGTTATTATGGCCGCTCTGCATCTCCTGATTCCTCTGCTTTTCTTAATAAAGTGACTCGTGCTGTGTAAAGTTTGGGGCATGTGCAAATTAGGTGAATAAAATTCTCTTATCGATATTTTTCTCGAACACCAAGAGCTGTGGGCCCCACTGTTAACCTTAATATTTAACAAAATCTCTAAAAAGGGACCACTCCCATCATGAGAATCAAGTGTCACTGTCCCCATACACAAAAAGGGTGACAAATCTGCAACGTCCCACAAACCCACAAAGAACATGGGACACCGGTAAGATATTTGTAGTTTCTTTATTCTTGTTTCTGCATGCCGAGCTGGTCCCATACACATCCGCTTCTCATTCCCTATCTCCTGGAATGTCCATCCCCACACCCCTTGACCAGATGTGGTGTCCGGTTCGCCCCTGCCCCTTTTGTCCGTGGCAGGGTCCTAGTGCCTTCCCCAGGTCACTACATCTCCCCCTTTTGTCACAACAAATGCAGAATAAATCAAACCCAGAGATGTGTAGAAGTAACTAGATGCAGATCTGTCAGTGGCATATGCCGGTGTTATTCTGACCATTACATTTCCTCTATTAGTCTTTTGGGCCATCGGCAGACTCTTCTGGGGCTGGCCCCCATCTGTTGTTCTTCTGCTGGTCCCCAACTCTTGTGTGTTTCCTGCCCGCCGCTCTCTGACCCTTTTCGTTCTGCTGTTTCCTCACCTTGGTCTTTTCCATACCTCTCCTTCAGTTCTTTGAAGTGTGAGCTGTTCTGTTTTATCCTCTGATGTTCTGACTGCCATGATCATTGGGCCCTTTACTTTCATTACTGTCAGCGGGTCTTTGGACAACATGCTGTCAGATTTCGTTTGTTGTCGTTGACGCACTACCGCCCCTGCAGATGGGACGGTATGGCGTGCCTCCTGGCGTCTGCGCACTTTTCATCTCTTCTTTCGCCTCTCTGTCTTTTTCTGCAATGTTGCTGTTCTCTGGTGCCATGGCTGCTTCTACTTGCGGTAGTCTCATCCTACATGTTCTTCCCAGTACTAGCTCCGTCAGGCATCTTCCTGTGGTGCTGTGGAGCGTGTTTCTGTGGTCCCTTAACATCTGACACAGAGCTTGGCCAAGTGAGATCTGTGCCAGCTTCGCTCCTTGAACTACCTTTTTGATGTTTCCCATGAACCTCTCCACCATTCCATTCGCCTGAGGCCATAGCGGAGTTATCTTCCTGTGGTTTATCTCTAGGTAGGTCATGAATCTGCGGAATTCTTCTCCTGAGAATGGAGGACCCTTGTCTGTTTTCAGTGTATCGGGTGAGCCCCAGGCTGCAAATATGTCATCTAATATTGGTAGGGTTGCTGTTGCTGATGTTGATGGCACATGTCGCACTATAGGAAATCGCGAGTACTCATCCATGACTACAAACAGATAAGTGCCTGTGTCCAGCGGCCCGAAGAAATCAGCTTCTACAACGTCTGTCGGAGGTTTTGCGCTCTTTAGCGTTTCTACTTTGCTGGGGTCTAGCCTCATCCCTTGCTTGGCGAAAATGTGTCTGAAAAACACCAATTCCCCTCTCCCCAGCTCGCATTTGTCTCCATTCAACGTTAGGCCCGCTTGCTCCAGCAGTGAGCACACTTGACACAGAGCGGTGTCATGTTCTGTATCTGTTTTTCCAAATACCAAAATGTCATCACTGTAGTTTAGGCTGTTCTGTACTGGCCTTATCACCTGGCTTATTGTCTCCTGGAATATCTCTGCAGCCGATGATTTTCCGAAACTCAACCGCTTGTATCTGAACAGACCCAGGTGTGTGGAGAATGACGTGATGTACCGGGACTGGCGATCTAGTTCTAATTGATGGTAGCCTTTGCACAGGTCCAGCTTCGAAAATCGGCAGGCCCCAGTGAGACATCTGATAATGTCATTAAGGTGTGGCCCCGGGTGACGATCCCTTGCGATTGCAGTGTTTAGGATCCTCATGTCCACACAGATGCGGATCTTTGAGGTGTTCTTCTTCGGAACTGCCACAACCGGAGACACCCAAGGCGTTGGCCCTTCAGCAGGTTCAATGATGTCTTATGCCAGTAAGTTTGTTAGCTCTTCTTCCACTGGTGGTTGTAGGTGGATCGGCACTTGCCTATGATGTTGGTCCACTGGCTTAATTCATTTATGTGTAGTGTTATCTGTTTTCCTTTTAGCCTCCCGAGACCCTTCAGTATGGCTGGGTATTCTTGTAGAATATTCTCAGTTTCTGACATGTGGTACATCATTGCTAGCAGCCCCAGCTACTGCGCTGTCACATTGCTTAGCAAGCATGGTGCTGGGATATCGCCCTTGAGTACGTGTATTTCTTCTTGGTGCGACTTGCCTTTGTATGTCAATGTCTCTGCGAATTTTCCAAGGTTTTCTACTGGCCTCTTGGCGCCCCACGTGCACACCTCCAAAGTCGACGGCGATAGCTGTGGTTTCACTATAATTTTCTTGTATTCTGACATGCACATGATATTGCATGTGGCTCCACTGTTAAGTATGAATTTAGGTTGGTGGCTCAACCCTCCATAATCCACAGTTGCTGCTTCTCCACGAGATGAATGTGATCTGTCCTTTTATCTTCCTTGGGTGCGTCTGTCATCAGATATAGTCTCTCTTCTCTCGCAGGTGCTGCTGTCTCTTCGGACTCGTTAGAGGAACTGCGATATGCTATTTCTATGTAACGTGCATACCTGTTGCTGGTCATCCGTGGTCTTATTGTTCTGCCTCTGTCACTTCTGAACTGTCTGATCATGCACGTACTAGAGAAGGGATTTTCCCTGTTACATTTCCTGCACTTCTGGCTCATTGCTGGGCAGGCACCGGCATGTGGGAACTCAAGGCCACATCGGTAACATGTTTGTTCACCCTTCTTTGGTGGGACCGGCGCCTGGAATTCTTTTTTTTTATTCCCAGTGACGTGATGTTATGTTATGTTAATATAGATTTATAAAGCTCATTATCATCCAGAGGTCTCTAATCGCTATCAGCGGACGTCCAGCACCAGGTGAGAGGACGTGGCCTGCTCAGAGAGACCACCATGCCTCTAAGAAAAGCACAGTCTTCAGTTTCTTTCTAAATGGAAGAAGATTTGCGATGTGCTACCACTACTCTCTTTTCTTTTCCTATCTCCATCTGCTTTGCATGTGCTGTGGCCCTTGATTCCGTGCGAGCCATCGTCAATATCTTTTCCAGCATCGTTGGTTCCTTCAGGATGCGTTTTCGGAACTCCACTGATTGACAACCTTCGATGATGCGCAACCTTTGAGGAAATATAAATTTTGGTCGAGTTGTGTTCCCTAGCGCGTACCCCACCGTCTCCATGTACGAGTTAAAGTGCATGTAACTTCCCTCCTGTGCCAGCTATGAAGACGCAAATACATTTTCGTCCAACGTTAACATGTCCTCTTTCAGACCCACCCTGAATGGGTTGGATAGTCCGTTCCTAAGTATGCTATGCCAACGTCTTTTTGTAGTGTACTCTACATGTTTTTCAGCTCTGGCAAAGTAGGCCCAGAACTTCTGCCATCGAGCCTTTTTCTTCCTCCTGACTCTGAAAGCCTCAGCCCAGGCTGCCTCTGTACCCGTGAACTCTGACTTACTTCCAGCGCGGCCCACCGCGCTTAGCTCAGCCTGCTGCCTGCCAAGACTGACTTCAACCTTCGAGTTATCTGTCCCGCTCCTCGAAAATACATTCCTGCCTACTAGCTTCAGTAAACATCCCCCTCAGCTGCAGAGCCAAAGGACCGGCCTGTCTCCGTGCAAGTAATTCAAGTAATTCATAGCCTCTGTTACCATGCTCCCATGGAAGGCCCATGCCCCCACGCTTCTCATGCAGACACTCAGGCGCTTATACACGCACTCACAGTCAGTATAGAATAGCCTCTGTCCCAGCGACCTTTCCGCCCAGATAGCTCAGTTCCTAAACACCAGATATCAGATATGATAGAAGCACAAGTTGATCCGACATGCCAGACTTCTGTCTCTTTCCGTCAGTGCAAATGTCAAGCTCCTGCACCCTCCAGTTTCACGTCAATCACACGTCATGCAGCTGCGCGCGCATCCAAGCCTCTGATTTCTGCTGACATTGCAAACTTTCTGCTTAGTGCCGCCCCTTTGTGACACCTATCTGTGACGTTTCTAGCACACACCTCCAGTTACGCCTAGTTCACGCCTTCTGATTACGCACTAGTAACACGTGGATGCTGTTATCTTGTCTACTCTCAGCTGTTACGCCTACTCTATTACTTCCTATGATGTAAATTAAGTATATAAGCTATGTATTGTCAATAAAACAGGGCTCTATCCCTTCTTCCACCCCTGTGGTGGGAAGAACATGATATCCTGGTCTTGACCATTCCTTTTTAAGGAATAAAACCCCTAAGAACTCTAACACCACGGACTCTGGTTCTTTCTTTCCGATTTGAGTTATTATTGATTAAGTACTTACCTGCATAGAAATTACGACGGTAAATTATATATTTACATCATTTTGGCGCCCGAATAGGGACCCCTCCCCCACCTCACGCGCCGGTTGGTGCGTTGTAAACTATGTCCCCTGCCATCAGTTAGAAGGAAACTACGCGTACCGGCAGGATTTCCTGTATCTCCCTCTGGCCCACGGAGGTGACGAAGATTACGATCAGTACCCAGACGAGGCGGTGAGGAGTGCGGAGGATCCCGACCAGAGCCTAGCCGAAAGAAGCAAGGTCCGAGGTGTCAAGAGGCCCACCAGTTTTCCGAGGTTTTCCGAAGTTTTTCCGAAGTTTTCCGAAGTGTCGAGTCGAGTCCAGTCGAGTTTTCCGAGGCCTTCTGTTTCCGTGCTTCCCGGTGAGTACCATTGCTGGGACGTATCTAGACGGGTTTGGGTACACAAGTCCGGTCTGCACTGTTTTTAGACAGTGTATCTGTACTGTTTAGCAGTACATCCGTTATTTCAAGTTTCTGCACCGCTTTAGCAGTGTATCTGTGCTGTTTAGCAGTCCATCCAGTATAGGGGGTAGTCATATATGTTTCAAAATGTCTTTTCATATGATTAATGTCGTGGTATGAGTGTGATTGTTTCTAATGTGCATTAATGTGTTCTTGTATAACTAGCTGTATTCAGTATTAAGTAGTAAGGATTGAGCATTCAGTATTAAGTAAACAAGATGCCGTTTTTCAACAAGTTAAAGCAGATAGGAACTAGAAAAGGGATACTAGAGGAAGAAATTCCTATCCCCGCTAGGGACACCCCAGGTAATTTTATGTACCATAAGCATGGCATAGATGCCATATTATATCTAGATTTATGGGCTGACTATACTAAACATCTAGACGAAAGACACAGATGGCCCGTTACCGGAACATGGGATGCCGAGTGCATCATGAAGGTAGAGGAAGCACTATGGAAAAAGAAAGCCAGACAATCTCAGAAAGACGCCATAGAGTTTTGGCGTAAGGAATCACATAAGCGTGCTGAAAGAGCACTACGTAGAGAAGACAGACTTAAAGAATCAGACAAGGCCCAAGAAAACCAGTTAGTTACCGAGGGGATCCGAGTAAAATCAGAGCAAGTAGACCGCGCACGAAATAACCTCGTAAACGGTATGTATCTCGCGGCCGAGGGTTCGCCTGAGGCCATTTCAGAAATACCGAAAAACCTGCCGCCACCATTGGTTCCAACTAAAGTAACTCATAGGACCACTAAAGACATATTCTTGAATTCCTATCTAGAGGATGTAGCACCCGCTTACACCAACCTGCCTGTTCGCGCCCTGCCTACCGACGGGGACGGGGGTGGTAACACGCCCCAAGATCATATTCCGCCAGTATCACAACAGATTCCCCCTGTTCCACCAGCTCCACCACTTCCCGTACCTAATGTTGATCTACCGAAACCACTTCTACCTGATCCTACTAAAAGACAAATTCAAGTTCAGGTACAGACTCCACAAAGAGATAATGTTCAAGCTTCCGCCTCAGGGGGTGCGACCGGGGGTCTTCACACCCCGCCATCGACACGCAGGTTACAGCTCGGGGACTTGCGGAATCCTTTTACGTTCAAGTCACCCCGCCTTGACATATTCAAAGAAAACCTTTCAGTTTGCAGATATGATCCAGTACCCGGCAAAGACGATATAATGATGATTGCATCACTACGGTTAAGATCTGCTACTGATTTCCTGCTGTGCTATGCAGGAATGAAGGAGCGCCTAGATAGAATATATGAGTTTGTTCAGACTGGGAAGGACCCCGACAGTATTAAGGATGCCATGGAGCATCAGAAAGTTGACGTTCAAGCACAGATACTACGTTTTTTCATAAATTGCCTAATAAGAGAACGAGACAGGCCTAGGACAGATCAGAGTGAATTAGATGCACTAAACAAGTGGGGTCAAAATATATCTGAAGGAAAACACGACAAGGGGACCTGCATAGCCAGTATGTACAAGAAAATTAGAAAAGCAGTGATAGAAATACACCAAAAAGAGAAAGAAAAGGCTTCCTCCGAGGGGGAAGAAGAACATGAAGAACCAGAAAAAACTGCAGACACTATAGCATATGTAGGTAAAGGAACTTACCTTAGGAAAGGCATCCGTCCAGAAAGCAAGAGAGTTCTTTTCTCTGCCTTAACAAACCCGAATTCTGCTGAACATCAGTTCCAGGAGACTGATAAAAGGCTTCGAGATCGAGTAGGGTACCATGTACTCAATTCTATGGATGAACAAGAACTAGCCCGGTCAGCCATATTATGGACCGAAAATCCAGACATATATAACGATGACACCGTAGCGCAGACATTTCTGAACCTCTCCCCAGACGAGTAGAAATTAGCAAGTGTATACATGATTCAGCACCTCCTCACAAAGTACAGAAACCAGCATTCTGACCCAGGTCCCTTACCCGAAATATTAGAAGCACTACTCATGGATAGATGGAGAGGTTTAAGTACCAAATTAATTCAAATAATTCTAGAACAACGCCATAAATATGACACTTTCATAAGCTCCGAATATGTCCCCGCCCCGCCCACAGAAAGGAAAATGTATCATATGGAATGTCGGCATGGTATTGAAAGTCAGAACCCCTTACGAGAAGTGCACCCAGTTATGGGTGACGATCATCACTTGAAACGAGTGTATGTACACACGCCTCTGACTAAGTTAGAACTGTTAGAAATGAAGAAACTAGTCCCATGCCATGATAAAGACCCTGCAGGTTTTCACAGAGAGCTTAAAGACATGTTACTGATGGGGGATTACACATATGAAGATATCATGAAAATGTTAAAAGTATTACTGCCCACGGGCATCTACGAGAAATTAAAGGAAAGAGAATGGGAGGTGGGAGACAAAAAGATTGCATGGGCAGAAATAGAAGATGAAGAGAACAAACGGGTCCCAGGGGTAGGCCTTGGGGAGAAAACTAAAGCACTACCAGGTCTGATAGTACAGGTTCTGCCAAGATTATTGACAACTAGAAAAGAAGACTGGGATGCAATCTCAGCATGTAAACAGAAACCCGACGAAGATACTAGTGACTTCTATTCAAGATTCGAGAAATGTTTTATTATTAATAGTGGTCTTAAACCAAGTAGCGAGTCGTACCCGCATCTTTTTGTATCCAAGTTAGTTGAGAATTCCCTGTTAGCAGTTAAGAATCGTGTATACAAGGTTGAGAGTACATGGCAAGCAAACACGCCATCACAGATGTTACAAATGTTACAATACCATCAGAACAGAATTAGAGAAGAACAGGATCAGGAACAGAAACGTATGAAAGACACAAAAATGAAAATGTTAGTAGCCCAGTCGGTCCATACCGACGGAAATAGAAAGGGTACGACCCAGACAGGTCACGCCGCAGCTCCCGTTAAAGGGACATGCAACTATTGCAAGCAGCCAGGTCACTACGTACATGAATGCCCAGTTCTGAAACATAACATAGCGACAGGTAAAACTAAAGAAAGACCGCATCTGCCTAGACAAGACCATAACCAGCATCAGTCTTCACAGAATATGCAGCCCATGCAGAATACACAGCCTACGCATGCTTCTTCACCTACAGCACAGACAGTAGCGGTATCACAGCCGCAGCCCATTGCCGCGTCTCAGCAAGTTTCACAACAGATGTACCAGTATGCCCAGTCCGCTTACCCCGATTATCCACGATATACATGAAACAGCCTAGAGAGGGAGGGTGGCTTGCCTCTTATTGAAATTCCTGTAGATCAAGAAGGTCCTTATGTACACAGTCAAGTATTGGGAAAAGACAGAAAGTTTTTAATTGATACAAGGGCAAGTCGTACCACAATCAGTCATGAGGAAGTTCCAGGGGCACCCCTCTCAGGCTCACAGAATGTTTCTCTTGGGTTTTCAGGAAAGCCCATAGTAAATGAGGTATCAGAACCAGTTCCCCTGGCTGTGGGTCCATTATCACGTGTTACAGACTTATTACTTACGAAATCATGTCCAGAAAATCTGTTAGGAATTAAAACATTGAAGGCTCTAGGAGCCATAATTTGCTGTTCTCCGGAGGGAGTTAGACTCTTTCTGCGGGATTTCAAGGGTCATTATATGTTGCGTGAGTTTATTGTCAGATTGAAAAATGTACCAGACCACCTGTGGGCAAAAGGCCCAACTGATGTAGGTTGTATGCACATTACCCCATACCGTGTTACACTCAAACAAGGTGTAGTTCTACCACGAATCAGACAATACAAATTACCGCCCGATGCTGTAGTGGCTTTACTGGAAATCATTGAAGAGCTCATTACCCAGGGAGTGGTCGTAGAGACCAATTCCAATATCTGTAATTCACCCATCATTCCGATTCTTAAACGTACTGATCCCAATGCACCGCCAGTATATCGGCTGGTGATTGATCTAAGAGAACTGAACAAATGCATTATTCCACAGTACCCTGTGGTTCCCGACATCTCATCCTTATTGACTGCTATTGATTCAGAAGCAACGTTCTTTACTGTAATTGACCTCAAGAACGCCTTCTTCAGCGTACCTATTGATCCAGAGAGCCAATATCTCTTCGGATTCAGTTTAAATGGACGCAGTTTCAAATTTTCACGCGCACCTCAAGGATTCACAGAAAGCCCCAGCATCTATAGCCAAGCACTGAAAAGACAACTTGATTGTATCACAATGCCAGTCAACACCGCTTTACTGCAATACGTCGATGATCTGCTGATCACCGCACGAAGTGAGCCCGAATGTGAACAAGCATCACTAACAGTTTTACATTTCCTGGCAGACAAGGGACACAAGGTGTCTCCTTCGAAGCTACAATTCTGTGTTCAGCAAGTTGTGTACTTGGGTCACTTGCTGTCCAAAGTGGGGAGACAGCTCACTCCCGATCGCATCCAGTTAATTGCAAATATGCTACAACCCCAGACACAAAAAGAAGTGCGGGCCTTCATAGGCCTCACCTCGTACTGTAGACAATGGATTCCTCAGTATGCATTTTTAGCTAAACCACTCATTCAGTTAACAACGCAGGAGGCAGCGACTTCGACTGTCCTTCCCTGGACTCAGGAACATACACAAGCCTTTGAGGAATTAAAGAAAGCATTATGTCAAGCACCAGTTTTAGCGACACCATGTTACAGCAAACCGTTTACACTTTTTGTTACAGAACGTGATGGTACAGCATTGTCTGTCCTCACTCAAGACCAAGCAGGTTCACATAAGCCTTGCGCTTATTTCTCAAGTACATTGGATTCAGTAGCCCAGGCACTCCCTGCGTGCTTAAAGTCAGTTGCAGCGACAGCCTTAGCAATCAGACAGAGCGATTCAATTGTATTAGGACATCCATTAACAGTTCAAGTTCCACATTCTGTAGAGGTTCTTTTAAACAGAACCCAGACTCAACACTTGACTATAGCACGACTGACAGGTTATGAATTGACACTATTCCAGCCACACATAGAAATCAGACGCTGCAGCATTCTGAACCCCGCAACACTGTTACCTACAATTATGACAGATCCAGCCCCGCATGATTGTATAGAAATCATTAATGCAGTAACAAAGCCACGACGAGACTTAATAGATGTCCCACTGACAAATCCAGACCTGACACTTTATGTGGATGGTTCATGTATGCGAACAAGTACAGGAGAGTTAGTGGCCGCGTATGCAGTGACCACTGAAACTGAAGTCAAAGAAACACATCGTATTGACACACTGTCCGCTCAGGCGGCAGAGCTTATTGCTCTGACCCGAGCCTGTATACTAGCCAAGAACAGAAACGTCAACATATACACTGATTCCCGTTATGCGTTCGGAGTTGTACACGACTTCGGAATGTTATGGCAAGAACGAGGTTTCTTGACCTCTCATGGTGCCAAGATACAACACGGTCCCCTCATTCAAGCATTATTAGAGGCAATACATCTGCCCTCAGGCATATCAGTCATGAAGTGTAAGGCACATACTAAAGTTACAGATTCTGTTTCCCAGGGTAACGACCTGGCAGACCAGACAGCAAAACATACAGCATTAACTCACACTCAGACAACTGACATGACAAAGACAATAGGACCGACAAATTGTATGACAGTCAGGGATCCCACACTAGATGTTATCGATATTCAGACACATGCTACCCCAGATGAAATAAAGAAATGGATTGAACTAGGAGGGATCCAGACAGATCAAGGTTGGATGACGAAGGGAAAATCTACATGGTTTCTCCCTGACTCTATGGTTCAAGTCATAATTAATACAGCACATAGTCCAGCACATCTAGGAGAAAAAGCGATGTTAGACAGTTTACAGAATCTCTGGAGCAATAAACACTTACGAGCAGCAGCAAAACAGAAAGTGCGTACTTGCATGATCTGTTGTCAGTTCAATCCAGGTAAAAGCGTCCCTATAGAGCAAGGTGGATTTCATCCTCCCGATCACCCTTTTGAAGTCCTCCAGATGGATTATATCCAGATGGACCGTTGTCGAGGATTTAAATATGTCCTCGTAGTTGTTTGTGCACTCTCTCGTTGGACCGAAGCATACCCAGTCCCAGATTACACTGCTCCGACCACTGCCAAGCAGCTGGTTCGTGAATTCTTCCCACGGTACGGCATGCCTCGTGTCGTGTACTCAGATAACGGTCAGCCATTCTCATCCGAATTAATGAAGCAGGTTTCCTTGCTGCTAGGATATCAATGGAAATTCCATTGTGTCCGACATCCCGAAGCCGCAGGCCTTGTAGAAAGGCATAATCAGACACTAAAGACACGTCTTGCTAAAATATGTCAAGAGAAAGGGGTCGACTGGATAGTCGCCCTGCCAGTGGCACTGTTCTATATGAGAATGGTCGCCCATTCGAGATCAGGACTATCCCCGTACGAAGTGGTCTTTGGTAGACCACCGAATATGTGGGGGACGCCCATTCCTAAGAAAATTACTGATGTTGATTGCAATATGTTGACAGATTACCTTGCCTCCTTGATGTCTGCACTCCAATCATGTCGTTCACAGGTTGCCGCAGCCTTCCCTGATAACACTGATGTAAAGCCGCACGATGTCCGTCCAGGCGACCTGATTCTCATAAGGAACTTTGACAGGAAAAGTCCGCTGGAGCCCCGCTGGAAATCGCCGAAGACCGTTCTACTTACTACGAGGACAGCGGTGAAAGTTGAGGGCCGAAAGGGGTGGATCCACATGAGCCATGTTAAACTATGCAATGAACTGAAATCCGACCCAGGCTCGTCCACCCCTTCCAAAGACTGTATCGAGCCCAGTGACTTTAAAGTTTCCGAACGAGAGAAAACTCCCCAAGAGGAGTATAAACTCAAGCTTCGATCTAGCAAGTCAGACAGTTTAATTGTTTAAGTCCTCCCCTAGGTGAATCGGTTAAATAGTTTCTGACATGTATCCCCTAGATCGAGATAGAGAGAGAGAGAGAAAATTCAAGAAACGTACATACTGCAAATCACTGCGTAGTCACTGTATAGTGACATTATTAATCATGTTTTTTCTAAGTATTCTGATAGTTGTTGCAAGTGTACTTCTTCCAATCTATTGCCCTATTTTCAAGCGTGAACAATCTGTTTACAACGTTTCTGCTGAACATTCTTTTAGCGAGTTACCTCCACATGAACTTTCTTACAGACTTGCGCTGCGCAACAACACATTCATTAGTATGCTACACCACTCCCATCAGACTAATAACGCTACAAACTGCTGGATATGTGGCCGACTCCCTCCCTACCAGAATTACAAGGGAGCTCTGCCCCTCTTTCCGTACCCGTTCACTCACAACGGCTCCTGTGGTGCATGGTTCAAAATAATTAATTCCTTAGATCCTGATATTGCTGTCCTCGACGGGAGCTGGGTTTGGGGAAACCTGAACTTAGTCCTGCTCAACGTCTGTTACCCTGATAAGGAGGGACTCCCCATTAGAATAGGAACTGATCTAGAAAATGAAGTATATGGATTAAGTAATTACACAGTTAACCTTATGATTCTTACTGTTGAATCCGAAGCTGCACCAGTCCTGCCCGCTATGCCAGTATTACCAGTCACTGGTGAATTATGTGTCAGAAAGAAAGGTTCAGTACACTTAGGTCATAGTAAATGTACTACTGTGGTCGAATTCAGTGATCATGGTAAATCATCCTTTAAAGTTACCCGTCATTCTTATTTTGTTTGTGGTCATACCGCATACATACGCCTGCCTCCAGATTGGGATGGTAGCTGTTAGATTGCTTTCCTTCTGCCACCTGTTTTTCTAGCCCCTCCTGATTACCACAGAAATACAAATCTAGTAAAGAATAGAATCCGAAGAGATCTCCCGCTTGTCGACTATACAGAAACGGCATGGGAACAATACACCGATTTTAATAAAGGATTCTTTTTCTTTTTAGGCCCCGTCCAAAACAGTAATTTAATACGTAGATTAACTAGAACCCTTGAAGCTGTAGTACATGAAACTGCCTCCGCCTTAGGTAACCTAACAGAGGAGCAATCTGCCATGCGGGTTGTTGTCCTTCAGAATCGTCTTGTTATTGACGTCATCTTGGCAGATAGAGGTGGAGCCTGTAAGGTCATCGGGTCAAGTTGCTGTGTTTTCATTCCACAAAACGCGCCATCTGTATATCAAGCTATTACACGTCTGCATAAAATTGCAAATCAGATACATCAGAATCCAGGCACCTGGACTTGGTCCGGTTGGTTCTGGACAACGTTAACTGCTTGGGGATGGAAGATCCTATCCTTCCTAGGCTTTGGCCTTGTCATAGTATTCAGCTGCTGCCTGTGCCTACAGTGTGGGCCGGCGATATGTGGACTATGTGCCACATCGTGCATTGAACATTCCAGTTTCCTCTCAAACAGACAACGGAAGAGAGACGAACAAATTATGTTACAAGAACAAACTGATCAATTTATGATGATCGATATATCATGAAGGGTCCGTAGGGAACAAGGAGGGAATGAGGAAATATAAATTTTGGTCGAGTTGTGTTCCCTAGCACGTACCCCACCGTCTCCATGTACGAGTTAAAGTGCATGTAACTTCCCTCCTGTGCCAGCTATGAAGACGCAAATACATTTTCGTCCAACGTTAACATGTCCTCTTTCAGACCCACCCTGAATGGGTTGGATAGTCCGTTCCTAAGTATGCTATGCCAACGTCTTTTTGTAGTGTACTCTACATGTTTTTCAGCTCTGGCAAAGTAGGCCCAGAACTTCTGCCATCAAGCCTTTTTCTTCCTCCTGACTCTGAAAGCCTCAGCCCAGGCTGCCTCTGTACCCGTGAACTCTGACTTACTTCCAGCGCGGCCCACCGCGCTTAGCTCAGCCTGCTGCCTGCCAAGACTGACTTCAACCTTCGAGTTATCTGTCCCGCTCCTCGAAAATACATTCCTGCCTACTAGCTTCAGTAAACATCCCCCTCAGCTGCAGAGCCAAAGGACCGGCCTGTCTCCGTGCAAGTAATTCAAGTAATTCATAGCCTCTGTTACCATGCTCCCATGGAAGGCCCATGCCCCCACGCTTCTCATGCAGACACTCAGGCGCTTATACACGCACTCACAGTCAGTATAGAATAGCCTCTGTCCCAGAGACCTTTCCGCCCAGATAGCTCAGTTCCTAAACACCAGATATCAGATATGATAGAAGCACAAGTTGATCCGACATGCCAGACTTCTGTCTCTTTCCGTCAGTGCAAATGTCAAGCTCCTGCACCCTCCAGTTTCACGTCAATCACACGTCATGCAGCTGCGCGCGCATCCAAGCCTCTGATTTCTGCTGACATTGCAAACTTTCTGCTTAGTGCCGCCCCTTTGTGACACCTATCTGTGACGTTTCTAGCACACACCTCCAGTTACGCCTAGTTCACGCCTTTTGATTACGCACTAGTAACACGTGGATGCTGTTATCTTGTCTACTCTCAGCTGTTACGCCTACTCTATTACTTCCTATGATGTAAATTAAGTATATAAGCTATGTATTGTCAATAAAACAGGGCTCTATCCCTTCTTCCACCCCTGTGGTGGGAAGAACATGATATCCTGGTCTTGACCATTCCTTTTTAAGGAATAAAACCCCTAAGAACTCTAACACCACGGACTCTGGTTCTTTCTTTCCGATTTGAGTTATTATTGATTAAGTACTTACCTGCATAGAAATTACGACGGTAAATTATATATTTACATCACCTTGTTGCTTGCTCATTGTCAAATTTGTTGAACTCGCAGTATGCGACCAGTTTTCGCAAAGTCGTCTAAGCTCTCTTCCCCTTGCTGGCATGCCGCGTTGAATATGTACCTCTCAAAATCAACATTGCGTTGAGGGTCGAATTTTTGTGTGAGACACTTCATCACTCCCTTGTAATCCGCTGTTTGATCGGCGGGGAATGTTAACAATAGATCTTCTATTTCATCCCGTGAGATTTAGAAGCAGGTGCAATTGCTTGCTGTTAGGGACGTCCGTCGCACTCATGTAGCGTTCAAATTTTCTTATCCATCATTTCCCACTGGATACCCGCTTGTGGCTCCGATGGGTTGAATGGTAATGGTCTGCGGAAGATTGCTGCGTGCTTTGTACTCATGATTGTCTCTCATCTTTTCCCTTGGCACTCTTTTTCCTTCTTCCTCTTTTATTTAACTTTATTTCTTCAATTCTTGCTTTGATTCTCCTTTTCCCTTCTTCCTCTTATATTTACTTTATTTCTTCAATTCTTACTTTTATTCTCCTTTGTTGTGCCTTTTTTTCTTATTTTATGCTTTATCTGGTCCTTTTTTGCTCTCGTTTACTGCCTCCCTATGTATTTCAATGGGCGCTTGATTCCTTGATTCTCATTGGCTCAATTGCCTGACCCAAAGATGGCAGCCATAGTCTCGCGATGTTTCTGTACTCTCTCTATTTGCCCGACCCTTTAAAATGGCCGTCGCTCAATCCTCACTTCTGATTGGTCCAATCTGCCTGTTTCCAAAATAGTCGCCTTGCTCTCGCGAGAGTTCCTTTGAACTTTGCGCGTCTTTCTTGTATTTTGGGCTGCAGGTACGATCGCTTGCAGGCACTTGTACGCGCTTGTCCTTGCTTTGCGCTTTCTATTGTTTGGTGCTATTTTCAGACAATTTTACTCTTCTGTCACCACGTTTGGCCTTATTTCTTACCGCTTTCCCGGTGGTCGGATGGGTGTCTGTGTCTCGGACCAGGGTGGGCTCCTGGCTCCGTTTTTTCAGTGCCGGTCAGCTTGAGTTCCACTTCTTTCTTCTCCTCTGGCCAGCGGACCAGGGTGGGCTCCTGGCTCCATCATTTGGCATTTCTGGATTCTGGTGCACACGTCGATCTCCTCACTCGGTGATAATCGCCAAATGAGGATCCCGCCTCGTTGCCAGTTGTCACGTCCCTCGAACCCACAAAGGACAAGGGACACCGGTAAGATATTTGTAGCTTCTTTCTTCTGCATGCCGAGCTGGTCACATACACATCTGCTTCTCATCCCCTATCTCCCCAGACCCCTTGACCGGATGTTGTGTCCGGTTCCCCCCTGCCCCTTTTGTCCGTGGCAGGGTCCTAGTGCCCTTCCCCAGGTCACTACAAAGTCTAACCCCCCAAATTATCACCCAATTTCTCTTCTGGAATGCACCAGTAAATTGTTGGGTCAAGTCCTATTAAACAGACTGGAGGACTGGGTGAGAGAAAAAACATATTGATGCCAACCCAGTACAACTTCCAAAAGGGTAGAGGCACTATTGATCAATTTCTGAATCTAAGCTTGACCATTGCCAAATACACAGTAGCAAAGGGAGGGCATACTTACAATTCTTTCATGGACTTAACTGCAGCCTTTGACTGCGTAAACCATGTGAAGTTATGGTTTATAATGATGGAGATGGGCATTGATCCTCCATTGATCAATTTAATTTGTGAAATGTATTCACAGGCAACAGCATGTGCGCTATGGGAGGGATGGTGAACACACACAGCCCTTTAAAATCTTGAGAGGAGTCCGGAAAGGCTGTGTCCTTGCCCCATTCCTATACACTAACAGAGTGGTAGCTTCCTTAATAGAATCTGTGGCAGATGTCCTATCCCTCCCGTCAAAACCACTCCCCAGCCTGGCTTATGCGGACAATGCCGTCCTACGACGGGAGTAGCGCAATAACATCTAATAAATGCATACGTGGGTTATGTGACATTTTTGGACCTAAAGGTCAACAAGACTAAAACCTTTGTATGGTGGTAGGAGGGCACCCCCCCCCCGGAAAAGGATTCCTTCTTTTCATATTGGAACTAGCGACAGTGGAAACTTTCTCCTATTTGGGAGTTTTACTTGATAGTAAATAAACCTGGCTGCTCATGGTTGGCTGCAGGGCGCTAACTATGGAAAGAACCTTGGTTGCAATCTTCAGTTTCATTAAGAAACTTGGGAATAAGCCCATAGCGACTATAAAAAAGATTTATAATTCAAAAACCATTTCAGCCACAATATATGGAGCAGGGCTGTGGGGAATGGCCCCAATAGAACGCTTCCAGAAGATAGAGAATAGCTTTTTAAAAAGGATCGCCTCTCTCCCTCTTTCTTTTTCCAACTATGTCTGCCACCTGGAGCTGGGCTTACAGTATATAACAGATGCGGTGAGACTAGCCCTGATTATGTTGTGGCACTTAATTTGGAGGAGAAATACAGCGGACCTCAACCAGGCGATAATACAAAACAGTCTATCGTTAGACAAGGGACATAAAATTGCCTGGTTACAATATGTTGAAACAACTTTGCACTTGCTAGGCGTCCCAGAACTGTTTTCCAACCCGAGTTCTTGTTCTAAATTCCCTAAAAAGAAACTTAAGGCACTATTTCTAGCCAAGGCAGCCAATGCTATTGTGCAAAAACTGTAACAAAACTATACCACCAAATCCCCCCCTTAACTGAGGGTGATGTTTCATATCTGGAGGGAGTAAGAAATTTACAGCATAGGGTTGTCCTTTTAAGATTCCACACTAATCTAATTCCACTGATGCTAGGTTTCCCAGAAAAGAAGTACTCCTTAAGAGAGTAGATCCCATGTTCTTGTGATAATTTATATGTGCAATGTGATCTCCACCTCTTTTTCTTCTGTCACTTTTATAAAATACAGAGATATAGATACCTTTGATCACTTTTGAGGCGGCACAATTTTAAACAATGTCGTAATGACATGTTGTTCCTGAAGAAGCTCCATGACCCCTACGTTTGTTTCTGCGTAGCCTCCTTCTTGTGGGCCTGCCTGCACAGGAGGCATCTTTCAAAAGGGAGAAATATTGGAATTTAGCCTCTAGTCTATTAGAGCATGTAATGGTATTGGGGACATTTATGTGATTAAGTTTTACCATGTCAAATGTATCTAAATAGTCATTTTGTTTTGCAATGTAGACATATTATTCTTAACTATTATCTATTTATAAATAAATGTTTTAGCTGGGTGGTAGAATATTGCAGCTTGATGAATTACTGCATTTCCAGGTTTTAGCATTAAGATACATTTTCGAATTCTTGTGTACAATACAAAGTGTAGGTTATTTTGCAAGGGCTGTTACGGTTCTTTTAAAAATGCTGATTTTATTAACTTCTTTTTAAAGATTCGTTTATGATCTATGTTTATTAGTTAGAGTGAATAAAGTTGATTGGATTGGAATAACATTCTCTTTATTGCAACTGCAGAGTCAGCATGTTATAGGCACTTTGTTGGCTGGTCCGCAATTGACGATAATTTTCCAAAGCATAGGGCCATCAGTTGTCTTTTTAGGTAGAACAAAAATGTAATACTTAAATAAGGCGCTGGTGCAAGGGTCTTGTAGTCTTAAATCACCATCCAAGCATGCGATCTCCAGCTGAAGATATTTTTATCGATTAGCAAGGAATGGAATTTTGCTGTTTTATTTATTACTTGCTTAAAGGTTGGATACGGCAGATTTTTGTTCCATAGCTCAGCCGTGCAAGTAGTTGTTAGAGCTTTATGAAGGTATTGGTTATAAGGCGATGTTTTATCCTTTTCAAGTTCTGTCCAGAGGGCCTTATTGAGAAGGGAGCTAGCTGTATATTATTTCAGTCAATACCAAAGCTTTATGGTGCTATACATTCTTCCTATTGTTTCATTTGTAAGACTGTATTCAAGTTGCACCTGGGCTGGTGAAGCGGACAGATGTCTCTGAAAAACCTTTTCATAAGTTCAGACTAATAGTTTGTTCAAAATTTCAGAGTCTTTGCTGTGTAGCGCAATACTGGCGTACATTATTGGTTTTGGACGATATCACTGCAAGCAAAGCTTTATATGACGGCCCCTTCAGTTTTTTTGCCAGAGTCTCAAAGGCGAACGTTAATGCACTAGTTCTCTGTGACATATAAGCTTTCTGCTCTTAATGGTTTAGTCTATTGTCCATGTAGAACCCCAGGTAATTATAGCTAGTTACTTCCTTTAACAGATTACCATCAAGCCATATATTCTGCTTGGTAGTTAGGTGATTACTGATTTTTTCGTAAATATATTTTATTAATATGTTATCACCATACAGACATGAAATGTATATCACATCACCTATATCTATCAAATATGTTTCCACGTTTACTCCCTACTAACCCCTTGAATCCCCCCCTTCCCTCTTCCGTTGGTGTGGGCACATTTCAAGTACACATATCACATCACAATACCAGCTATGCAGATAGTTGTTCACAATACAATTCACTTATCGACGATCACATGCACGATCATTACATATTAATCCCCATCTTACTTTTGTGAATCCAGCAGGGCCTGGACCAGTGCTTCCCAAGCTCTTGCCAACTCCAAAATCTTTTCATTATCTGCTCGTTTGGCTTGTTGGAATCTAATGACGCTCTCACTGCTAGCCCACTTACATAGTTCTGTTCGCCATCGCTTGCTTGATGGTCCCTCCATTGACTTCCAGTGGCAAGTTATTTCTCGCTTAGCCAACAATAACCCTAGGTCGATACATTTGCTAGTTATTTTGGTTTTAACTGTATGCAGGAACCAGTGTAACAAGCAAGTTGCCATGTCGTAATCTAAATGTCTATCTGTTACAGCATTCAGGAGTTCCCCCACCTCTGCCCAATATCGTCCCATGACCGGGCAGTTCCAGAGCATGTGCTCCAGTTCCACGCCCTGTTCCAAACATCTAGGGCACACTGCATCTTGGACCTGGAAATATTTCCGGATCTTCCCTGGGGTCAGATAAGCTTGGTGTAGTATAAAAAATTACACCTGCTGGAACCTTGCATTTCTGCTCCCCTTCCATGCTCTCTTAAGAATGTGGCCCCGGGAGGAGCTACGACACCAACTAAGATGGCCGCTTAGTCTCCCGGCTCCGCTGACCTCCGTCCTACGCTTCACTATCCTGCTGACAATCCTGCTTTCCTGAACCGGATCCGTGTGGGTGATCCGTCCCACACTCCAGTGGTGCAATCCCGGAGTTTTTCCGCCGTCGTGGAGCGAAGATACGTCGAAGAACGTACTGAGGCCTAACCTGCCGGGGAGGCCGGGATCTCAAGTGCTGGCCCTGCCGGGTCCGAGCTGAACAACAACGGGCTGCTGCATGCGGTTGGGCCCGGTCTCCGGTCCACTCGAACTTTTTACCGATTGTTTTGCTACCATCAGCTGCTTGGTGCCCTGTAGCGTGTGAGGCGACGAGTGACGCAAGGTACTGTCTTGCGAGGGTCCCCGACCGGGGATCCGGCATCCATAACGCCGAGCCCCCCGGATCGGCACCTCGCCGCGTACCACTGCTTGCTGACCGCCGTTCCCTCCTAGCATATTCCTGCTCCGTTTCACTTTGCCCCGGAGAAGGCGCCTCTCCGTTGGGGTTACCATGCCTGCAGACAGAATAAGTTTAAAGGAGCGGGTTCGATCTGGCCCGTCTTTGTTAACGGTGATGGAGGCACTTATGGCGCTTCAGGGCACTATCAAAGCTCGGACTCATGCCTTGTTGTCTGCGATGGATGAAGTCACAGGCTCGAGACCGGACCCTGACTCGACGCTTGCGACCCGGCAGCCAGCCCACTTTGCAATGGATGCTTCAGAGGTGTATTTAGACCCGGCGGTGGAAACAGTGTTTGCCCCTATTGTGTCGGATTTGCCAGACTGGAGTGTGCCTGGACACCCGATTGAACTGTTGGAACCTTCGATCCTGCACCCTTCGGAACATTTATACGTCCCCACTGTGGTATTCTCTACTTTGTACTCTATGCGGTTTTGGACTTTGTTTATCCCCCTCCTCCACCGGTCGTTCAAGATGGCGGATGAGACGAAGCTTGGCCTCGGAGATGGGGAGGGGCGATGGTGGTACCAGCAATCAACATCTCTACACTCCTGTTCTGCCGACTTATGGGACATTGTGTGTAAGGGACTTCACTTAACTACCGACTTCAGTACATTTGATCGTAGGGGTCAGGGTTGAGATCTTTGTCTGGGCTCATCAAGGTGAATTTATGGTTGACGGGACTGCTTCACTGTCCTAACGGATTCCGGGGCAGGGTTGGCTAGGTTGGGGGAAGGAGACAGGGAGTCCGTAGCATTATGCCCTCCTCCGATTTCCCCTCTCGAGTGGGGCTTTCTTACTTTTTTCTCTTTCCCTTTCTTCTATATTTCGGGCTCTGGTTGCTGGGCGACAGGCACGCTGCGTGGGGGGTGGCCATAGTCATTTGCAGGGGTGCAGGGTGGGGGGGTGTGGGGGTGTGTGTTTCGTTTTTGTCTTTGTTCTATGGCCTCTTTTTTTTCTTCTCTTCTCTTGCCTTTCTTTCCTTTCTTTTCCGGGTTAGTGTAGTGGGTTCGGCTCTCTTTCCAACCTCATCTCTATACCTGTGCCTAGACCTCTCCGGGGCCTGGGTGCTGGGGGGCGGACAACAAGGACGGTGTGGATATTGATGATGTGTTGTTTATCCTGATGTCGCATGTTTAAACGCCGCTGATTGCTAGGGTAGCGACTTTGGTATGGACGCATCGTTTTCCTGTTCGCCCCCATTCCCATGGTCCGAGACACTATATGATACCTGATCCTTTCTATTTTATATCGAAAATGAAAACCTCCTATCCTGTTTCGCATCGAACTGCACTCCCAACCACTGTATTTGGTATTCTGAGCTACTATGATCCCCAGGGACAATTACTTTGAAACTGACTGTGATAATATGTTGAACTGCTTAGCGGCCAGCCCTGGGGGTTGTAGGCCCGGTTTTGTATATATGTGCAAATGTTAAATAAAGGTTTTCAACAACAACAAAAAAAAAAAAATGTGGCCCCATTCTGCTTCTGGTATTGGTCGGCCTATACTCGTTTCCCATTTTAATTTCAGATCTTCTAGTGGTTGCAGTCCTTCATGTAACATCCGAGACTGAAGGCATGTGACTGCTTTAATAGTCTCCGCGGCCATTATGACGTATTGGCAAGCCATTGTGGTCACTGGTTCCATCTACCCACCTTTCCAATGATTCCGAATTGCCGCTATTACCCTGCATAAATCAGGAAGCTACCTTCAGGGAGACCATACCTTTCTTGTATCACCTGGAAGGGCAGCAACCCCCCATCAGTGTACAAGACCCTTACCATTTGGAGTCCTAGCTGTTCCCATTCCAGGAGGGGAGTCCATTCCCCTCCATGTGGCAGCGCTGTTAGCATGCCCAATGGAATTTCCGGTGCGTATGGGTGCTCCACTCCCGCCCTACGTTGGCTCCTATTCCAACATAGCCTCCGTGTTCTCTCTTCCATTGTGAGGTCCCTCAGGTCAAGTTTTTGCTGTAGGACTATATATGAGAGGACATGTCTTTGTATCCCCTTTCCTCGCATATTTTCAGGGCCCCGAAATTCTGTTGCAATGCCTTGCGTAAGGACCTGCAGCTGCGCTGCTAAGTAATAAAGCTCAAAGTCAGGGACTTCTATTCCGCCTTCTGTTTTAGGTCTCATCAATGTAGTCAGTGCTACTCGCTTCCGCCCAGTCCCCCACAGGAAGCCTGTGGTCAAAGACCTTAGTTCTTTAAACATACGCGGAGGTATCCAAACTGGCAAAGTACGGAAATAATAGAGCAATCTAGGTAAAGCTACCATTTTGAGTAGGGCCTCCCTCCCCACTACCGAGAGGGGGAGTGTTGACCAGAACGCCATACACCCCTTCAGGGCACTTATACAGCGCCCTACATTCCCCTCTAGCATATCCTTACTGTCGTGATAGATTCTAACCCCCAGGTATGTAAGGCGTGTAGGTTCCCACTTTATCTCTCTAGCCAACGTCGGTGGGTTCGTACATGGCCGGACCGGGAAGAGGCACGTCTTACGCCAATTTACCCTAAGGCCCGAAAGTTCTCCATATCGCGAGAGCAGAGATGCTGCCCCTCGCAATGCCTCATCTGTGTTCTCCAAGAAGAGGAGCAAGTCATCCGCATATAACGATATATGCCGCGGTATTCCATTGAACCTCAGTCCCTGAAAGATTTGGCCTGATCTTGCCCGGACCGCGAGGGGATCTATTGCTAGAGCAAATAACAGTGGAGATAACGAGCACCCCTGTCTCGTCCCCTTCAGCACTGGGTACTGGGTGGATATTACCGCTCCAATCATACTCTGGCCTTCGCCGAGGAATATATTACCCTCGTCCAAGTCCCAAACTGTTCTCCCAGCCCGAACCGCTCCAGCACCCTGAGGAGGGTATGCCCACTCCAAACTGTCAAACACCTTTTCTATGTCTACTGATAGGACCGCTGGCAATTGTAAATCATGGTGGTTGTCTCCCATAACCCGTACCAACCTTCATATGTTCGATGAAGTATTCCTAGTTGGGATGAACCCCGCTTGGTCTGCATCCACCAACGCGGTCATATGTGGCAGCAGTCGGGTTGCCAGTATCCGGCTCAGTATCTTATAGTCCGCTGTCAGCATAGACAACGGCCTAGAAGAGGTCACATCTGAATCCTCTCATCCTGGTTTTAGGAGGGGGATAACCAGCGCCTCTCGCATCGACATAGGCAATTGGCCAAGCTCCCCGGGTTCTGTAAAGACCTCCAACAAGCGGGGCGCCAAAATGTCTATATACTGGGCATAAAATTCTATGGGTAGACCATCCACTCCCGGTGTCTTGTTCCGGGCTGTGTGTTTGATTGCACTCTGGATCTCAGTCAGTGTAATGTCCTGCCCTAATAGCTTTGCCTGTTCCTCATCTAATTGCGGGAGCGGGACCTCTGCTAAATACTCTTCTATGTCCGTTTCCTCTACCTCCAGATTGCACTTACACAGGGACTCATAATAGGTTAAGAACCGTGAAGGCACCTCGGCCTGCGAGTGCACCATGTCTCATGCTGCCGTCTCTATCCTCATAACTGGGCCTCCTCTCGGAACTGGGTTTGCCAGCCGCGCCAGCAGCGTTCCTACTTTGTCCCCTTCTGCATGAACCCTTGTCGTGTAGTACTTGTAATCGAAGCTTCGCAATCGCTCAACTTCAACTGCCACCATTTCCTTTGCCTCTATTAATTTCACTTGTAGTGTTGGCTGTTCTGGTCTTTGTTTTTCTATGTCTCTCAGTTTATCCTCTGCCTTTGCCACGTCGTTGAGCACTACTTTCCTTGCCCCTGAGTATTTACTGATACATAGCCCTCTTATTACCACTTTAAAGACATCCCATTCTACCGCTCTAGTAGAGGCTGTTCCTCGATTTTCCTCAAAATAACTATCAATGCCCTCTTTTATTTCTGTGCGGAAAACTTGATCTTCCAAAGTTTCCGGGCGGAGCCGCCACGTAGGAATTGAAGATCTCGGTCGCAGCAAATTAATTAACATTAACTGTGGGATGTGGTCAGATATAGTCCTAGCTAAGTACTCTGAGTGTACTGCAGTGTGGGCTAGCGATTGAGAGCATAAGATTGTGTCTATCCTAACATGGAGCTCATGTAAGGCTGAAAAAAAGAAATAATCCCTATCTCTAGGGTGGTGCCAGTGCCATGCGTCAACTAACCCCCATCTGTCCTGCCAATCTGATCTACTTCTGGCTAACCTACTAACTGGTGAATCAACTAGTGGAGGGTGTGACCTGTCAACAGGGCCGGACTGGGAACCAAAACCGGCCCTGGCAAAGTGCTCGGCCGGCCCCAGCCCCCCCTCCGGGGGTTGGGGGTGCCGCCGAGCTCTTTACCGGGGCCGGTTTTCGGCCGATTTTGTTACAGGGCCGATTTTGCAGCAATGCTGCAAAAACGGCCTGTAACAAAATCGGCCCCCAGGGGCCCAAAACAGGGCCCCACCCTTGCGGCGCACCAGGGGATTGCCCGGTGCCCGCTACGGCCAGTCCGGGCCTGCCTGTCAAGTGCTATGTCCTTTATCGAGTTAAACCCCACCCCAGCACTATGGCAGGGCCGGCCAGGTAATGCGCTAGTGTCCCCGAAATTGGGTCCAGAAAGTGTGCCTGATCCACATTTGGAGCATAAATACTACAGAGTACAATATCCCTGCCGTATAGCTTTCCTTCGACCGCTACATACCTGCCCTCAGGGTCTAAGATATGGTTTGTAGCCTGGAAAGGGACACCCGCTCTCACCCAGACCATCACTCCCCTAGCGAATGCCGAGTACGATGTGCTGAAGACTTGCCCCCTCCTCCTACGCTGCAGCGCCTGGCCCTCCACTCTGGTAAGATGGGTTTCTTGAAGTAGGGCTATTTGGATTCCCCTCCTCACTAGATAAGCGTGTACCTTGTGGCGCCTCGTCATTGTATTCAGACCTCGTACGTTCCATGTGATACATCTCAATTCAGGTAATGTTCCCATTGTGTCTATCCCTCAGCTTTCTGCTTCTCATGTTATGCTTGCCCACACGACAGTTGCTCTCCCATGCATCAACACCCCATTCAACACCCCTCTCCCTCCCCCCCAGAACAGGACCTAATATCAAGCTATCAGCCCCCATCCAAACCTTATAACAACTCACACAACTATATCCTGCAGTAGCCACTACAGATTTGCCTTAAGGGCAGTTGGAGGGGGTCACTCGGCTCCAACAGGCAGCAACGCTCACCCCAGGCCCCGCTGCCCCGTGATCCCATATTGAACTTGCTACAACTGCTCCCCTCCACACCACCCCTAGGTGCAATGATATGTCCACTCTATCAATGTTAACGTGCCAACTGCTAGCATCCACTCAGGCAGTTTATTCGTCTAGCATGCTTTCCGTTGTCCTAAGAGTAACCACCGGACCCCTATTGCTATCCGTTTACGAGACTTCAGTGTTTGAGAGCGTCTTGTCTTCTTCCAAGTCCGTCCCTACCGCCGACTCACTCCTCTGTGAACCAGTTATCGCTGCCGTCGCTGCCAACGCCCCTTGTCTATCTGCAGCCGCTTGTGACATCAGTTGTTTCCGCAGGCTCTTGTTTCTTTTCCTTAGTCTTTGGGACTTGGGCATCTGAGATGCTTTAGGCGGTTCAGATTGTCGATGCCCTTTTACGATCTGTGCCCGCTCTATAAGTTTCTAGCCATGCCCACGCTTCTTCAGGTGTTAAAAAGAACTGCGTTGTACCATCTACAATAACTCTCAGCTTCGCAGGGAAAATCATTGAATACTGGATCGCTTCCTCCCTAAGCTCTCTCTTAATTGCCAGATAAGAGGCCCTGCGTCTTTGAATCTCCTGTGTATAATCCGGAAATATTGTGACTTTACCATTTCCTACTGTGAAGGGACCAGCCATGCGTGCTCTTTGGATCAACGGGTCTCTGTCTTTGTAATGGAGTAGTCTGGCCACTACCGGTCTGGGAGGGCGGCCATGTAACGGCTGCTGAGCTGGGACCCTATGTGCCCTCTCAAGTGTGAAGTAGGAGGACAGTCCTTCTGGGGCAACCACTGTCTTGAGCCAGTTCTCTAGGTAGGCAAGCATGTCGGACCCCTCCGTTTTCTCCGGCAGGCCCACTACGCGTATGTTGTTGCGTCGGTTTCTACTTTCCGAGTCTTCTGCTCTCTTTTCCAATGCCACTATACGTTCCAGAGCGTCCCCCAGTTTGACCTCCATAGATGCGTGGGCCGGCGTCAAGTCCCGGAGGTCATCTCATTCGTTGTCACTTTATCTGCCAGTTTCGAATGGTCTGCACGCAGGAGCCCCAGCCCAGTCGCCACCTGTGCAATGTCTTGTTGGAGGGCGTCTTTAGTCCCAGCAATGGCTTCTAAGATCTTGTCAAGCTGTTGCCGTAGCCCTGATTCCGACATTGCTTCTCCGGCCCCCCCGCTCTGCCCCGCGTGTGTCGTCCGTCTCCGTGGCCTCGTCTTTCTTGCTTTTAGGTTTCATTTTCACCAAAGGACTGCCCCCCTGCTCAGTATAGGTAGGTTGCGTTTCTCAGGTCCTCTCTAATTCTTGCACCTTCCCCCAACGTCCCGAATATGGTCAGCTTCACTTATCGTATGTGCAATAGCTCTTAAGGGTCCAGCAGTGCGCATTAAACAGGTTCTGACCCTTAATGGGATGTCCACTGGGTTTCTCACCCCACTAGCGTGCCCGTCCTGCAGGCAACTCCTGTAGTGCCCTCTGCTGTTCGTATCCGCCTTAATCCGACACTACCATTGGACTCAGGCCCCAGTGCTCCGGTAACTTGTTCCCGCAGTTTGTCAGTGCCCAGCGCGGGTCTCAGCGTTCACGCTGTCAACTCCTCAATCCCGCACAATGCCCAAACGACTGCACTCCTTGTGTAAGCCACTACGATACTATCGCTCTTCAGAGTAATTCAGGGTCCCCTCCTCCTGCGTGCAGTGTCTCAGATCGCTGCAAGGTACATTTAGTCGTCAGTCACGCAGGTTGTGGGGCGCTCTTTCCTCTTCCCGAACGTGCTGCACCCTGGGGGTCGTTCCCTATATCTTTAGCGCCCTTTCCCTACGCCGCCTTGGTGCTGCTCTCGGTGCCTGCCGCTTTCGTCGTCGCGCTCTCGCCCCTCTCATGCAGCGCTGCGCACCTGGCTCCCGCTCCCACCTCCGCAGTAGAGGGTCCAGGCACACCGCACCGCACTTACCCGGGCACTGCTGTCGGACTCTTCATCTGTCGTTCTTCCCCTTTTAATGCGCAGTCTTTTCCCGTGTCGTCCCACTTCGCTCACCACCCAGGGTCTGCTGGGCCTCACGTCTGTCCTCTGGCTTTCCGGCGAGCTCTGTGTTGTGTGATCCGGTCCCCAGCCGCACCACTGCTAGACGGCACCCAGGATTCCAGTTGATCTACACGGGTGCTATTCCGCTGTCTCTGCTCTCCGGCGGTGTCCTCGGGCACGGTACTTCACAGCCCGCGTTCCAGTGATCCTTCACCTCAAAGGCCGAACAGCCGCCCAGCCGCCATTTTGACGTTCCTCTTCGGTCCT
Organism: Lissotriton vulgaris; assembly: GCF_964263255.1. Classification (NCBI taxonomy): domain Eukaryota; kingdom Metazoa; phylum Chordata; class Amphibia; order Caudata; family Salamandridae; genus Lissotriton; species Lissotriton vulgaris. The sequence continues at coordinate 106,774,256 of NC_141700.1, forward strand.
CCGGGCCACTGAGCGCTAGGTTCACCGTTATCACTCTCCCCTCCGCGTTGCGGTTCCTCAATCCTTTCACGCTCTTTCACTATCCCTGCAGCAGACTCTCGGGGGTTTTCTTACTGTTAAGGCTCGTTAGCCACTAGGCTCCACCTCCCTTTTGCCAGTCGTTCCGGAGCTGCTCGGCTGTTTTAACTTGCACCTTGAGCCGTGCTGGAGGCTCCGACTGCTCCGTGAACGCTTATTTGCCTGTACCCAACTTCTCAGGCATCCGGAGCACTAGTTCTTTCAGTCGGGCATATAGCTAAATCAGGATTTTTGCAGAGATCGGGCACGGAGCCACAAGCTCACGCCGCCTCTCCCATCGGCGCTCAAGCCACGCCGGTTAGGTGATTACTGATGAGCAGTTTTTCTTCTTAATTTCTAGTTTGTTGGTTGATATATTCCGTAATTTTCTTTAGCGACTGTCGAAGACCGATCTTGGGTAGGTAGGCTCATTAACACCACATCGTCCGCATAGGAGAGATGCAGTAATGATAACTTTCCCAATTGCGGTGGATGAGAATTGACCTTATCGAGCCTTTGTGCCAGGTTAGACAGAATAAATTAAAGAGGTGCGGTGCCAACACGCGTCCTTGTTTTAAGCCTTTTGTTTGTGTTCAGCTTTCTAGATAACCTAGAGCAGCCGTCATCCAACTTTGTTATTATACACATTTGGTAATAGAACAGCAGTATTCATCTTAATATTCCAAGCTCTCAATATTTCCCATACGAGGTGGCGGTCCACACTGTCAAATACTGCCTTTAGATCTATAAATCAAAGGAGAAGTTGTTGTTTCCTCCGCTTGCAATTGTCAGCTATTAATGAGAGAGTTAGAATATTTGTGAACGTCCTGATCCCTTTTCTAAAACATGTCTGATTGACCAGAATCAGGTTAAACTTGTCTGACCACTCAATCAGGTCTTCCAAGATCAGAGAGGCGTAGCACTTTGCTTCTACCTCAATTAGGGCGACTAACCTGTAATTCGATGGACATGTTCTGTCTCCTCCTTTGTAGATTGGTGTGATTATCGAACCTTGCCAACTAGATGGAATGTGATTTAATTACTGTTTCTTTAAATAGTATGAATAGAGGCTCGCTCCAGAAAGATGGATCATTTTTGAAAATTGCCTGAGGAATGCTATTGGGCCCTGGCGCACCATCTCCGCTGCCTTTCCTTATTATGCTTATTATTTCATCTGCTGAATAAAGAACACGTCTGTTTTTACCTTTCGATAACAAATGCCGTGTTTGAAGTGATTCCTTGCAATTTCTTCTGCTGAGTAAGATGAGGGATCTAATTTTACATTAGGTTACAAGTGCCGCCTTCTCCATATGTGAAATTTTGTGCCCTTCCTTTCACCGCCACCAGATCTTGTTGATGAAAGGCATCCCGGTGCTTCTGAGATGGGTGTTCAGGGGATGTGATTCCATAAATCTTTTTGTAAAAAAATTGCCCCTCGTATTCTTGTACATTTGCAGTTAAGGTGTTTACCGGTCTATTCAAATGATTTATTATTTCTCAAAAGGTGCTGGAGTTAGTTTTCCTAGCACTATATAGTAGTTCTGACCAGAATTTATCATTGCTGTTTCTCTTATCTTCCCATAACTTCTTTTTGTACATTTTCCTCAACTGCGTACGTTATTCCATGCTGTTTGATCCAGGTCCGTTGTTATTAGTCTCCTGATGGCTTTCTTTATTTCTCGTTCCAGGATGTAAACCCCTCTCATTAATTCCTTTTAGTTTTTATTTCTTAGTGCCTGTTTTTGTTTTCCAGACATTAGTGTTGTTAATTTTGCTGTAAAGTTTACCCAGGCTTGTATTTTGTTTGGGTATTTGTTTCCGATTGCTTTTATTAGTCCCTTTAATTTGTGTTGGAGCTCCTCTTTGGTTTCATTTGACAATCTGAGACATTTTAAATCAATTGAATAAATGCTTCCCTCTATTACGGGATTAACCTGATGTTTAGTTAAGTTTAAATTAAGAAGGATGTGTTGATAAGAGTGGTCACTCCTAGTGGTATATTCAATCGAAAATTGGGAGAGAAAAGGCATCAGTGGTGTGAGAAGCTGGCCTGGTATAGGATGTCCAATAATGTAAGTGGGCACCTTTCACCAGTCCAGACAACCTTATAAGAGGTTTTAGAAAACCTTAGAAAACTCTCTAAGTGGTAGCTGTGGAGAGCAGCCTTCAGGCTTAGTCCAGAAGGAGTGTAAAACAGCTTATTTTACCGAAATGCAATCTTATAGTTTAGATTAAGTGAAAAAGAGCCACACGACGTATTTATAAAAATATGTATTTATTATGTAATACTCTATCTCCTACCCGGAGATATACACAATGCCCACAATACTTAAAGTAACACAGTAAATAGCGCGTAATACACCGTGGATCCCATGGGGGGGACCAAACTATATAGTAAGAAAGTGGATTAAGAACCATGACTCTGGTCAAGACATGATTGAGAGGACGTAGAAGTGCTGGGGACCCAAGAAACCAAAAAAAACAAAAGAAACCTACAGGTCTAGAAATCATAAGACATAGAATAACAGAGACATTAGAATGTACAGGCCAGAGAGATGAGAAAACATGCATTAAGTAGAAAAGAATCTCATTAGCCCACATACGTGGCGATACTTCGTCATCTGGGATTTGTGGTCGGTTGCACCATTCGTGCAGCCAACAAAAAGTGATATCAAAACTATGCTTGTTTTGTACCCCAGTGATCGGTACAGCCACTCGCCAGTTTTGATCAGTGGTACTGAAGGTTTGCAGTGCAATAAGGTGAAAAATTATGAAGTGCAAATGTTAAAATTGGCTACTAGGATATTTCAGAAACTTTAATAAACACTATCCTAGTGTCAAATTTAAAAACAGAGCGCTAACAGTTTGAAAAAATAACTGTAATATGCGGTGAATCACCGCATATGACAGTTATTTTTTCAAACTGTTAGCGCTCTGTTTTTAGATTTGACTCTAGACCGGTAGGTTTCTTGTGTTTTTTTTGTTTGTAGATTGGGGATAAAACTCTACCTGTCTTTAAAATTGATATTCCCTAGGACCCTCTGATTAAGTTTTTGTGTAGGTGACCCAAGAAACCACCCAAGTTGAGTGACTAGGAACCCCACAGAGAGTGTGTGCACTGTGGGAACACGGCTGCGTGCTCTGTTAAAGTCTACGGTACGTCACAGTTGGATTTTTAAATATTAAAGACCCTCCCCAGTGGACCCTGAAGAAAACCTGTGGAAGACAGAAGGTTGGAGAGCCACCCCACCCGTGGATACCTTAGAACCCATGTTAGCTACACCAGGGAACCCGGGTGCATAGGTGTGAAGTGGTGTCGGAAACTGAAGTCGAACCTAATGGAGGATTTCAGGAAAGTGCAGCAGCTGAAGGAGGAGAAAGTGTCCGTTGGAATCTGAAGGTAGATTCTTGTTGAGAGGTACCTGCAAGCAGAGGGGACAATCTAGGTCATTCGGAAGTGACCAGCAGATCTGGAAGACGAATGCCCACTGATGCAGAGAGTTGCAGTAGTTGACGAGGGCCTTGACTCTGCAGCTGTAAGGACCAGGCAAAGCTGAGGAAGACCAGAAGCCATGCACAAGCTGTCCCACGAAGGATGTCGAGTGCTGAGGGGTCGGTGTCCGGCAAAAGCACCAACAAGCCTTGGCAAATGCAACCAACACAGGCGCTGAAGGAGCAACGTCGGGATCAGCAAGGTCCAGGGGACTCAGCAAAAGCAGGGGAGTCAGGGCCCGAGCAATCAGGCGAGCCCAAAAGAAACAAAGGGGACCATCAAATGGACCCACAGGCCAGAGGCACTGGAGTAGCGAGAGGACCTCAAGCAGCTCACCAAAAGATGCAGGCCACGATGCACAACGATGTGGTATGGCCGAATGTTTTGTTCATTGGAGGTGCTCTAGGTTGGGGCTACTTGGAGCCCGAAGATCTTGGAAGGAAGCCAACAAGCCTCTGCAACTGCCAGTTGACGCAGTGCACAGGGCTTTGGTTATTGCAACTCCCACGAGGGATACTGGCCTCAAACTTGGTGAGAGGGCATGGCAGGCCTCGGGAGCAGTGGAAAACCACCACCTGTGTTGCAGAAACTTTAGAGTCCGGAGGAGCTCAGGATCAACAGACCGGTGGACTTAGTTGCGGTGCCTGCAAATGCAGGGGAGTGACTCTTTCACTCCAAAGGAGATTCCTTCAGGTGTCTTTGATGCCCACCAGCCTGTGAAGCTTCCTGTATGGTGCCCAGGCACAGCTGATGCAAGAGAGGATGGAAGAGAGATGAAGCTGAGCCCAACAGAAGTTCAGGGTGCCCAGATGGTAGAAGATGAGGTGGTGTCTGATCTGAATCTTATCCAACGACGAATCTAGGGACCTACAGCCAGCTAAGCCCTTAAGTACCCTAGGGAAAGGGTTGGGATGATTCAGGGGACCCTCCCAGGGGAGGGTCTGGACAGGTGGGAGGTTAAACCCATGTCCTTTGTCCAGTTTCGTGCCAGAGCGGGAGCCAATGGCTCCAAGGACTGGCTTGAACTGGACTATGCATTGGGACACCAAATTTGCCCCTCATGCAGACTGAGTGGCACTGGCAATCGCACCCACCCTGCCCCAATACACTGCATCCTGTCTTGGAGGTGGTCACACCTCCCTGTGACAGGATGCCTATTGTTCTACCTTCCCCTGCTAGAGCTTTGCTCAGCAGCAGGAGGGCAGAATCGTGTCTCTGGTCTGCAGCAACCATTTTGTACTGTCTGGGTCTGGAAGACTGGTACTGGGGTCGTGGAGAACCTAACGGAGGGCTCTTCCCGTGCTTGGAATCATACTTCCCACACTGTTTAGTCTGCGGGTAGGACTCCATCATGCTTGATACCAAACATGATAGGATTCGTTGCAGCCAGTTTCATCATTACGCTGTGCTCCTCTATATAGTTTATGGCTGCTTCACTTACAACCTGGGAGAATGGAGTCCGTAGGCTGTAGGGGTGTCCTGTTCATGCAGGGGCACCCTCAGACTTAGAACTAAGCACCCTGCCTTCAGGATTGTACAGGCATGCAATAGGGGTGACTTATAGGTTTTAAGTGCAGTTACCCGAAATAAAGGAAACTGATTTCTTTAGTAAGTGGTGCGTGCACCAGCTTACACAGACTGCAATGGCAGGCCTGTAGTTCCATTTTGGAGGGTCTCTAATGGGTGGCATAATGCATTCTTCAGCCCATAGGGGGACCTCTGGGGTACCTATGCACCCTGGGTACCTTAGTACCATATACTAGGGACTTATAAGTATCCAATCTGGAATGTACCCAAGTACTGAACATAACAATGTAATGAAGAAAGCAGAGACTGGGGTCCTGATTAGCAGCATCCCAGTCATACTAGTCCAAAAACAGCTTAGCACGAGGCAAAAAGTGAGGGTAACCATGCTGAAGGATACTACCTTCCTACAAGTGGTAATGAAATGACTGTATAATCAAGTCTGGATCACGTCTACCCTCCATGAAATATGTGTTTGGGCAGGGTCAATCTGTTATTTATAACTCACATTCCCAGATACTCTAATACTTTTACCAAAATTTGGCCTATGTGGTTTGGACAAGTTGTCTTTAGTTGATATCGAGGATGAACATTACAGTATATGTTGTCAGCTGCTAATTTCTCGTCTTTGTCTGAGGAGTAGAATAGATGTGAATTAAAATCTCCTCTCACCACTATATCCCAAAAGGGGTAAGTGCGTCTTATATCCGAGATTGTGACAATTAGTAGGGCATTGTGCGCTCTTTTCTTTCTTGCCTTTGGATGTGCATTTGTTAATCAACAGTACTGTTCTTAATTCATCTGCGATATGTAATCTGAATTTGATTAGTTGCATGTTGGGTCCAGGAGAGGCTATCGGACCCGATGTTTAGTGTTGCAGAAACATAAACTGCCAGGCCCCCTTTCGAGTGGCCGTATTTCTTGGTTTTCTTCACAGGTTTGATGTAATGTATGAAACATGCAAGGGACAATTCTTCCCAAGTCCATGTCTCCTGGAGGGCTATTATGTCATGTTTCCCAGCTTTGAGGGGGCTGCCTTCTTCCAGCCACGTTTTTTGCTCCGGCTGTGTTCCATGAAAGGAGGTGAATGTTTCCATTGTTGGATTTGCCAGCTAGCCTTTCCATGGGCCAGTTACCCTTAACTTCATTAAGGGCCCCTGTAAGCCAGCTCCATTGATCTTGGTTTGCCAGTGGCATTTGTGCTTCTTTCTGATAGTGACTACATTGAGAGGGAGACAAATCTTCTAAGGGCAGGCTTCCCTTTAGGGGACCACTGGAAGTGTTGAATGTGTGACCCTCCCTCTTCCCAGCTCCTGGCTTGGAGGTGCAATGTTCAAGCAGGTCAGTGCGTGCAGGGTACAGAGGGAGTAAAGAGGTTCCACTGGGACTACATTCAGCCTTCACAAGAACACCACTTAGGCAGCAGCGACCTGATAACACTTTTTTGTTTTTAGGGAGAAATGATAAGACGGTGGAACCCAGAAATGAGGTGGGAGAGCTGGGGCACTGTTTTTACTCTCTAGTTAGGGACACGGCTTGAGCCTGCATTTCGAGTCATCATGTTGCCTATTTATGTTGACTGACCCCACAATCCCTCAGAAAATAGCCCACTCCATATAGCAAACACAAACAAAACTTCAACCATAAATACATATTTTGCACAGCTTTAGAGTACTCTAAATTGACTAATGATATAGCGAAATTGCAGTTTCACAGGCACTCACTCAGACAAACGGAAAGTTTCTAACAAAATTTGCACCTTGGAGACTTGTCAGAGGGCGATGTTGGTTACTGAATTGGTTGTACGAGGAAACAGAGGCCCAGTCTGAGGGATTCCCACTTCTTCTCCCTCTCCTTTGAACCTTATTTTCCAGCCCGTGTTGTCGAGGAAAAAAAAAAAACACTCTCCACTGAGAAACCTGTACAATAGGATTTGGTCTCTGAACAAAGTCCGGAAAGGTGCAGGCCCCTGTGTTGTTTTGGGTTCATCCTTATTTTAACTGCAGAACATTCAGATAAAGGCTCTCACATTGGGTGGCGGACAGTCAGATGAGCCGGGGATGGGTGGAAGCCACAGGAGACACTTATTTATTTTTATTTATTTATTTAAAATGTTTTATATAGCGCTGGCTGGACCCGAGGGTATCAGTGCGCTTTACATGAGAATTCATTGCAATATAGCAAAATGTACAATGAGGTAGTATTAAAAAAACAATACAAACGGTATAAAGCAGCTTAAATATTACACAATCTAATTACACAAGTTGCAATGGGCTACAGCAAATCCTGAGAGATTAGGCTAGTGAGAGAGGGAAAGGATGGAAAAGAGGAAGGAAGGGTATAGGAATGGGGAGAGGCTAGGGAGGGGGGTAGGTTAAGGCAATATCATACCGCTATACATGGATAACTAAATGTAATTTAACAGAATTACAACGAGGTAGTACTCAAAACCCATCCAGACAGTAAAAACTCCAGTTTTACACGATCAAATTACATGCATTGCAATGGGCTACAGCAAGTCCTGAGAGATTAGCCTAGCGTGGGAGGGAAAGGATGGAGAAGAGGGGGAAGGGTATGGGAATGGGGAGAGGCTGAGGAGGGGGGAGGTTAAGGCAATACCAAGTGGGACGAAGCAGGTCCTATAGGAAAGGCTAGTGGGAGGAGTTAGTGGGCGAAGGAAGATGATAGAGGGGGAGGAGAGCGGTAGGAGGTAGGGGTGGGATGAGTGCCCAGGGGAGGGATTAAGGACCCCAGTATTTGTTGAGCAGGAGAAGTTTGAGGTCTTTTTTTGAAGCTGACGTAAGAGGGGTTGCAACGAAGATCTTTAGGGAGGGAGTTCCAGATGTTAGACCCGTTCCCGGAAAAGGAGCAAGAGTATGTGGTTTTCTTGTTTAACAGAGGAGGGTCAAGAGCGAGGGTATTTGAGCTCCTCCATTATTTAGAGCAGCCAGCTTTGTGAAGTTTATCGGACAGGTGCTGCGGGGAGCGTTGATGCAGAGCTTTGTGCGTAATGCGAGCTGTCTTGTAAGAAGTTCTTCCTTCAACGGCAAGCCACTTGAGGGCTTTAACACCATCGCTGCTAGAGATTTTCCCCTGCTGTGTTGAACAGCAATAAAAACGGGTGTGGTCATGATGAGCTCAGCTCGTCATGAGTACAGGAGCACCGTGCTGCATGACGACCTGAGCTCGTCATGAGCATGGAAGGGGTTAAGAGCAGGGGAGATGTGATCGGACTGTTTGCGGTCGGTAATGAGCCTAGCAACCGGGTTCAGAACAGATTTGATTGGGGCTAGGTGGACTTTAGGGGTTCCAGCGAGGATGGAGTTACCATAGTCGATTTTCGACAAGACCAGCGATTGGACGACTAACTTAAAGTCGTCTGCAGGAATGAAGAGTTTTATTTTCTTGAGGTGATGGAGTGTGAAGAGAGCGCTTTTGGCCGAATTCTTTATGTGGGGGATAAGAATAAGGTTTTGGTCAATGTTAAAACCGAGGGATTTAAACGAGTTTCATGTAGTGAGAGAGCAGTTGAGTGCGGTAAGGTCAGAGATCCAGGATACAATATGGAGCGTGTTGTTCTTAGGGGATAAAAGAATGATTTCGGTCTTTTTTGGGTTGAGTTTGAGGTGGTTGTAGTGGAACCAGAATTGAATCTTAATCAAGGCATTATTGAGGTAAAGAACATCCAAACGAGATTGAATCTTATAGTAAAGTTGGGTGTCATCTGCGTATAGGTGGTAACTGATTCCCGCTTGCTTAAGCATAAGGGTGAAGGGTTCTATGAAGAGATTAAATAGAGAGGGGGAGAGGACAGAGCCCTGTGGGACCCCTAGGGAGACAGGCAGAGGTTTGGAAAGGCGTCACAGATTTTAATTTGCTGGGTTCTGTGTTGGAAAAAGGAGATGAACCATTAGAGGACTGAACCGTTGAGGCCAAAACGATCCTTAAGTGTATTAAGTAGAGTAGAGTGGTTAACAGTGTTAAAAGTAGCAGAGAGATCAAGGAGAATGAGAAGGGAAGATTTGCCTTTGTCGAGGGTGGGATGGATGTCATCAATTATGTTTAGCATTGCCGTTTCTGTACTACAGCTCTTACTGAAGCCTGATTGGAGTCTAAAAGATTGATTTATTCAATGTGTTTATCTAGTTGGAGCAGGGCGCATTTTTCAAGTGCTTTTGAGAGAAGAGGAAGGTTAGAGATAGGACAAAGGTTATTTAGGTCATCAGGGTCACCAGCAGGATTTTTGAGGATGGGCGCAATTTGTCCCAATTGGAGGGAAGCAGGGACATAACCAGAGGTAAAGGAGGAGTTGATGATAGAGGTCCAATAATATGTTTTAGATCTTGGACAAGGTGGGAAGGGAGAGGGTCTTTGTGTGAGATGACGGTTTAAGTCTGGAGATGACGTTAAGGACATCAAGTTCAGTGACTGGTTGAAAGTCGTGTCGAGAAGCATTATTTTTTTGCTCAAATAAGATGGGGCCGGGTTCAGGAATAGGGACGATAGGAGGGAACGATGAGGAGTCATGAGGAAGCGTAGAGAGTAAAGGAGAATTGGAGGAAATATCCGGTGAGGGAAGTAGGTTAAGAAGGAGGGGAGTAAGGGCGAAGGGTTGATCAATTTTGGAGATTTGTTCTGAGAAGTAGTTGCCAATTTCTTTGCATCTCTCAGTGGTGGCAATCACATTGGGGGGTGCAGAGGAAGTTTGTTTTTTAATAATGCTGAAGAGTTCCCTAGGTCTGTTTTTGGTCCGGTCGAGTTGGGAGGGGAAGAAGGAAGTCTTAGCATTGAGGATGTGTTTTTTATAGTTGGATCAAGCAGATCTGAGGAGAGAGAGGTTTAAGAGGAAAGGGTATTGCCTCCATATGCGTTCAGTCGATCTAAGTGCGCGTCTCTCATTGTAGAGATCTGGATTGAACTAGGATTTGGAAGAGGAGTTTTTCTGTTGTTTTAGTCTGGCTGGGGCAATTTGGTCAAGGACCTCAAAGATGGATTTATTAAACTGTTCGATGAGGTCATTTGCATTTTGGGAGGGAGGAGAAAGTCGAAGATGAGTTTTGACTTTGGTCTCAAGTTCGCCTGGGGGGAATAAGATGAAGATTCCTGCTCAGTTTCATCGGTTTGATGGTTTTGGGTGAAGGGGGTAGTACAGTGTTAGTGATCGTGAAAAGGATGAGGTGGTGGTTGGACCAGTTGATGGGAACGATGGAGGAAAGGGAGGCCAGCTCATTGCTAGTAATGATAGCGTCGAAGTGGCTCCTTTGGAGCAAGTAGGAGAGTGGCATAGTTGTTTTAGGTCATTGATGTCAAGTAGCTCAGTGAGGAGGTTAACCATAGGATCTTCCTTTTTGTTCCAATGAAGGTTAAAATCTCAGAGGAAGAGGTTTTTAGAGTTGGAAAGTGAGGATTGGGACACTGAGGAGTCACAAGGCAGTGAGGGGCAGAGGAGACATGGAGGAGTCGCAGGAGACATGAGGCAGAGGGAGGGGGTTGGGCAGTAAGGGCACTTGGAGCTATGAATGGAGAGTGGCCCTGTGCATCTGCCAACTGGTGTTACCAGGCAGGTGAGAGGAAGTTAACACGTTGCCCTTAGCCTTCTTTTATTGGCCCAGCGGCACAAACACACATCCAAATGAAAGGTAGACCTGTCTTTTTTTTTATTAAAAAAAGTAACATTTTTGCAATGAGTTTGGTTAAAAAAGATACCTGATTTTTATAAATGCAAAAAGAACAATTGATGGACAGAATGTTGAACAATGTCAAACATTCACCCCAGTACAGAGATCTGGGGTTAAATCGGTCGTTTTTTTGCTCCCCAGCCATTTGCAAATCAGTCTTGACCCTGCACCCAATGAGAACAGTCCAGCCCAAACTGCCAAACCAGGTCCTCTCTGGACCGGAAACAAGCATCCTGAGACCGGTTTCAGGGTCTCACCCTTCATCAGCCAGACTAGCGTGACTCCAGTGGGATGGAGAGCATGGGATCCACGTCTGGGGATACCCGTCCCACTCTGGGTGACAAATGCAAAAAGAACAATTGATGGACAGAACGTTGAACAATGTGAAACATTCACCCCAATACAGAGTCCTGGCCTAAATCCACAGTTTTTTCGCTCCCAATGCCATTCCAGTTTAAACGAAGGCATATGCAAATCAGTCTTGACTCTCCTGGGACCGGTTTCATGGTTTCACCCCTCTTCAGCCAGGCTAACTTGACTCCAGTGGCATGGAGAGCACTGGACCCAAGTCTGGGTATACCCATCCCACTCGGGGCAACAAATGCAACAAGATCAACTGATGGGCAGAATGTCGAACAACGCCAAACATTCACCCCAGTACAGAGACGTTAATAAACGTTCATGAGCATTATGAGAAACAAAGGATACATTTATGGATACATACATCTCATTATTTAGCTCGGACCATCTAGTTTTCCAAGCCTTCTCTGGTGCCCCTTCCTACTTTCATCAACCATACTTCCACTCATGAATCTGTAGTCCCAAATTACTACTAATCTAAGCTTCACTTTAATTCCTATAATAACCCCCTCCTCCTGCTTTTCAAATCTGGATTTCCTCTCTTTGCGCCCCTCTTCTCCCTCCCCTATTTTTTTCTTTTATTCCTTCCGCTGTGCCTCTTCCATCCCCTAAAATCCCCATTCTTCTATTTGCAATGCTCACATCCACCCCTCTCCCATTGGCTGGAATAGGGGCTGCCCCATTGGTTAAAGATGTACAAATTGCTATAACCATGATTTGATTTGAAGTGTTTCTACCTTACAAACCCTACCTAATCCTCATTCCGACTTCTCTGGCAATCCAGATTCAGGTGTAAATAGAAGTGCCTAAATCGAGATTACAATTTGTGCGGTAACACCACATGTTTCCTCATTGCATGGCAAAATACTGCACATTACGATTTCTGAAACCTGGAATGCATGAAAACACTATTTCCTCGTTAGATAAGGAAATTAGAATGGAGAAAAAAATACCCACTCAGTGGTATCTGTATTCAACCAATGTGCAATAACCTCTCAAAATGGCCGCCATCTCAGAACGAGGCCCAAAACCTCTGCCATTCAGACCGCTTCATTTAGGATCTGAGCCTTCATCCTTCTTGCTTTTTCCCCCCTGAAGTCTCATAAGTGGGCCAGGAATAATAGATTCAAAAGAGCTTTTAAAAAAATCAACATGATAACCCCATCTCTTTCTATCAAACAGCGCCCCACAAGTTTAAAGATCCCAAATCAGTCTACCTCCTGTAAACCACCTCTTATTTATTTATTTATTTATTAAGCAACTTGTATCGCGCAAACTAAACCCGAAGGTGTCAAGGCGCCTATCAAAACCAATCAAAAAGTTTGCAGAGCACCACTAAGGGTATGCACGTGTAAAAAGAGCAGGGCCCACTGCGTATGGCACAGCAATACTCCTTAGCGCCCACTCCTGCCGGGACTGTTTCCAGGAAGGTGGGAAGGCTTGGTAAACACATCTTGACAGACACGAAGCAGCTACAGACAAGCAGGAAAACATTAAGACATAAAGCAGGTGCTAAGGGAAGGATCCAGATGCCCTGAATTACAGAATTGAATTAAACAAGGGGAAAAACACAGTAATATGTCTCAAAACAAAGACTGCAGAAACCAGGACAAATCAACAAATATATCAGTGACAGGATTTATTGCAAGTGTGGTTTTCTTCAATGTTTTATATACATATATACATACACATTTATATACACATATTAAGTATTATGAGGTGTATTACAAAACTCACGGACGAGTTTAATATGATTGCAAAGGGCTCCAAATTTATAACGCCTTTCTTTCGGCTGTAGAAACCATAGCATCCCTCTTTACTCAGCTGGCCATCCACATAAATTTTTTTTGCTCCAGGAACGTCATCCTCTCCCTTTTGCGCAGCCTATCAGCACCACTGATTCACCCGATTTCTTCCTGTGTCTCCCCAGTGCGACCTCTCTTATCCAATGGTCATAGGTCAGTTTCTGTTCGTGGTGGTGGAGGGGAGCTCCTTCCGGTGCCTGGAAAGCTCTTCAATGTTCTCCATCCAGGAGCACTGCACAGGAAGAGAGAGACACTTGAGCGAGCAACAGCTCCCGGATGCTAACAGTAAATATCATAAAGTGCCATCTAGGTAGCCCATGTGTATTCAAAATCTCCTAGATCCAAACGAGCAGCCCAGATCATATTACATATTTTTCTGAGATTGGCCTACATTTTCTGAACGGCAACTCACCACTTAGCGTTGGTGGGACAAGGATGAGCACAGCTACCGTATTTTCTGGCGTATAAGACGACTTTTTAACCCTTGAAAATCTTTTCAAAAGTTGGGGGTCGTCTTATACGCCGTGGTCATTTTATAAGCAAGCGAGTATAGCCCAAACCCTATATTTTAAAAGGAAAAGTAGGGGGTCGTCTTATACGCCCAGAGTCTTATACGCCAGAAAATACGGTATATGCTATTACGATTCCAAACACAGAGATCTAGTTAAAATTAAAATTCTTAGCATGAAAAATGTATACTGCTGGCCGTTGTAATGAGCTGTGTGTCCGGAATTGGTTCCCAATATACAGGAGGTGGGAAGTTGTACCCCGGTACTCCTGTCAATGGGGACAAATGTGTATGACTATCATTTTACTATAGGGAAAGGGAGGGCTGACTGACAGATCATTAATAAAAGGGTTGAGGATGGGCTGGACAGGGTGGGGACCCAGTATCATTGCAAGAAGAGGTTTGAGTTCGCCGATGGAAAACACAGCTCCGTCTCAATAGGTTGTCGAAAGGGTGGGGGGGAATATGGTGCAATTTCCTGTGACTGGAGTGTATACTGTGTAACTGCCTCGCATACTAAATTGGCTGTACGATGAGCAAACTTTAATAAAAAGAGGTTTTAAAAAAATGTAATTCTTATAAAATTCAGCAGATTGCCAGGCTGTCCATCCACCACAGATAAGGCCAAGTATTCTCTTCTGGTCTCTCAATTCTAGACTGCCAATCGTTCTCACCCTTTCCTTCCATTCCACAGATTCTGCAAATCCTTATTGCGTTTCCCCCATTCCACCAAACCTCCTTACCCGGTCTTCTCACTGTCTCTCAATTCTACAGACACTGCCTATTCGTCTCACCTTTTCTATCCCGTCTCTGCCTATCCTTCCTACCCAGTCTTTCCAATTTACACTCCCTAAACTTCGCGGTCTCTGGATTCCTCAGACTCGGGCAACCCTTCTTACTGTCTCTCCATTCCACAAACTATTCCTATCCCTCTGGCCGGATCACTGAAATAATATCGACGGACAAAATATCGAGTTGCCAAAATATCGTGGACAAAATATCGACAGTCAAAATATCGAGTTTGTATCTACAAACAGGTAAGTACAAAAATATCGAGTACAAAATATCGTTAACAAAAATATAGATGTAAAAAATATCGACTTTATTAAAAACAGTGTTAAATTAAATTAATATTAAATTTTAATTACTAAAATATACTTAAAACGACTTAAATTAAATTATAATAATTAAATAATAAATAAAAATAATAAAAATAATTTTTTTAAATCTTATTTGTTGACCCTGAACCCTAAAAATACCCCTTTACCCAAAAACCCAAAACTGACCCTGAACCCTAAAAATACCCCTTTACCCAAATACCCAAAACTGACCCTGAACCCTAAAAATACCCCTTTACCCAAAAACCCAAAACTGACCCTGAACCCTAAAAATACCCCTTTACCCAAAAACTGAAAACTGACCCTGAACCCTAAAAATGCCCCTTTACCCAAAAACTGAAAACTGACCCTGAACCCTAAAAATACCCCTTTACCCATGAACTGAAAACTGACCCTGAACCCTAAAAATACCCCTTTACCCATGAACTGAAAACTGACCCTGAACCCTAAAAATACCCCTTTACCCATGAACTGAAAACTGACCCTGAACCCTAAAAATACCCCTTTACCCATGAACTGAAAACTGACCCTGAACCCTAAAAATACCCCTTTACCCATGAACTGAAAACTGACCCTGAACCCTAAAAATGCTCCTTTACCCAAAATTTATCAATATTATTTAATTAGCAATTAATTATTAATTAACAATAACAATAAAGTAAATATATTAGAACATTAGCTGTAATTATTTTAATAATTAATATTATTTTTTCAAAATTAATTACTTAAAAATTACACAAAATTATATATATTAAAAATGTACTCTAATTAATGTAATTAACTAATTACAATTAATTAATTAACAATTATTTACTAATACAAATTATGTTCAAAATTATATTAATTAATTAACTAATTAATATTAATTAATTATCAATTAATTATTAATTAAAAATATTAACAAACATATATTAATTAATTAATTATTATTAAATTACTTCCCACCCTATTCCCCTATAAACCCACAACCCGCTACAGAATTACATTACGCAATTATTATAAAAACAAAATTCATGTAATAAAATATTTTATAACATTAATACACACTATTCACACATATTATTACATAAAAATACACTATAAAATATTACATATTATTAAAAAATCGATATTTTTGCTATCTATATTTTATACAGTCGATATTACTTCACTTACCTGAAAAACGATATTTTTGTAGTCGATATTATGTCCAGTCGATATTTTGTCCAGTCTATATTAAAAACTCAATATTATGTCCAGTCGATATTTTGGAGTCGATATTTTGTCTCTATACCCCCTCTGGCCACCTCTTGCCCTTCAGATTCTTATCTTCATTTCCTTCACTACAGTCAGTTTTCCCTCAATTCCATACCACTTCATTCTCCATCCGGCTTATCCTTCTTACCTTGTACTCCATAAACAAGAGATTCTGCTGATCTTTCTCACCCTGTCCATTCAATCATCTGGCTGGGCCTATCACTGTCACTTAGTTGCTTCTTTCACCACTTCGCCCAACCTTTTCACCTGGTCACTCTTTTCGTCCCAGAATCTGCTGATACTTTTCACATTCTTCTCCCTTCAACACAGGCTTGAATACCCCACTGTCTTTAATTTTCCTACATGCTTATGTCTCACATCACCTGCTTCAATGATCTCTAATACTCCTTTTCAACACAATTTACCTTTCATCACAGGTTCTCTTGCTCTTCTTTCCTTATACCTGCACTTGTTAAAAGGTTCACAGGCTGTTTCATGTCTCCTTGGTCCTCTTTCCTCACTTTGTCCCTCTAGGAGTCAAAAACTTTCCATGTTTGCCAGGGGCTCAGTCTCACCACAACTCATAAGTATATCCTTAATCCACCTCAGTCAGTGTCTGGCCGTCTCCTTCCCTCTCCATATCACAGGCTCAGTCCTACCTCTTCTCGGATGTTCAATCCTCACTTTGCCCCTCCATTCATCACAAACTTATTCTAACTTCTCAATTTGTCACTCTACCCATAGCAAGCTCATTTTCGCCGCTCCTCAGTTCGTTACCTTACTCACTACAGGCTCAGTCTCTATACTACCTGTGTACTCGTTTCAGATTATCTCTACTTCTAAGACTATCTTTTAGTTTTTAGGAGGCTCTTGGCCTTTCCTAAACTCCTTTTAATGCAAAAGATCTTTAATCTCAGTTTTGCCCTCAATAAATACTTAAAACAAATAAAAAATACCTGGCAAAATGCAATCATGCTGAACTAGAATACTGACAAAGTTTAAGAAACTGATATTCAGACATCATCTGTCCATCAATTTGTTAGCCCCAAGTACACAATAAAGGCTTGGAAGAAACTAATTGGTCAGAACAAAGAAGCCCCAGATCCCACCCCTCGACACAAATCACTCCAATATAACAGACCTTACTCAAGGTCTCAGAAGAAGGAATTAAGAGAAAGTCTCCCAGCAGGAAGCGATTAAGCAGTTAAGATACCTCACTCCCATGAGGAGCTGTGGATCAGGCAAGGATGGGGGCTAACCTACAAACATTCATTTGAAATAGGGAGGTTAATCCAGTTAGTAATTAATGATGTGTCAGTCATAACAAATTATGAACCAACTACAACAAATTCTGAGAGAACTAAGGGATCTGAGAAGCACTTGTCAAATCAGTTTTGTACATTTGAATTGTTGTACTTTTGCTTTATTGGAGAACTTGTGGTCATGAACAGGTAGTTATGTTCAAGAGTTGGTGCTGAACCTTCAATGCCACTAAAGGGCTAGCGATCAAAGTTCAAAGAATGCTGGTATATGCACTCCAAACTCAGGGAAGTTTGCTCCATTACTGGTGGGTAAAGCTCACCTAGCTTTACTCCAGCAAGTATGGTTAGGCCTCAAATTGCTCTGCTCCAAGGTCAGTAGTCAGAGCTCACATAGAACAGTGAAGATACATCAGATACCATTGCTAAATGGAGAGGGTTTAAAGCTCAGTGATGTGGTCACAAGTCAGAAAGCTTTGCTCCAAGAAGAGTGGACAGGGTTCAGAAGGTTTTGCTCCAAGGAGAGCAGTCAGAGGTAAGGCAGCACAGCTCCAGGAACAGGAGTCAAATCTCAGACAGCATTTCTCTGCGCCAAGAATGGGGAAACCTCAGAATTCTTTGCTACAAGTGGTTGGAACTCAAAAGAGTTTGTGCTATGGCAAAAGCCTGCTCCAGGGCTAGAGGTGCTCTCTCTGAAATCCTTTAGGGCATTTTTTTCTGCAACGCTAGGTAGTGTAAGAAAGTATTGATAAGGGGAAACATGTGTCATGCAGTCTTGATCACAACAAGGAATGCCAATGAACCTAGCTAACTGCCCACACTACAGTGGCTCACAGATGTCCTAACATCAAAGCAGGGGATTCTTCAGGTATTAAATAATACAACTGACCAGAAGTTTGGTGACGCGGAGAACAGTTGACTGGTACTCTGTCACTGCCTCAATGTTTTCACTGAGCCGAGCTAGCTCTGCCACCAGATCCTGCACAGCACCTTCGAAGTCTGGAAGAAAACAAGAGAAGCACTGAACTTACCATTTGCTCCAACTCCAGATGTCACTGCTTACATCATTCCCAGCCCTGATTTTGAGCTCACAGGTCACAGTATACAGAGACCCCAGTATCACCAGTACACCCCTAGCCAAGAAGTCACACCCTATCCCATATCTAGTTCAATCTCTCAACCCAGCCCCGAATTTGTATTTATGTGCAACACTCCAAATTGCCTCCAATCTGACGCCACCTCACATCCAGCTTCACTGGTCACCCCTACCACCAGAGTCATTGCTCATCGCCTTACCAAGACCGGTGCACCACTGACATTCACGGGATCCACATCAACCCAAGCCTTGGTATTTCACTCCCCCCTTCCCAAAAAATTCACACAATAAGCAATCAACCAGCACGATAGCGCACCAAAAGCTTTGAAGGAAGGATTTATCCTCAGCTGTAAATGTATACTTGCTTTCAGCCTCGCTCATCTCCTTTATGGCGCTCATTAATATCCTTGGTACCACAGCTTGCGTCAGCTCCACCATTACTGCTCCAAATAGCCAATCGTAAGCCACTGCATCACTTAAGAAGCCCATGCAGTGAAGCATCAGTCCTTTGAGTACCTGAATCTGGTTTGGATGTCTTGGCTAGAGGGTGCCAGTGACTGCCAGCCTACTGAGAGCCTGAACAGAGTTCTACTTTGCATTATATTAATCATGTTCTGTGATGGAGCATTCAAGCTTTAAAAAAGTCAATTCAACACTTGTTTCAGGAAGCGCAGGACCGGGAACTGGTAATATTCACATTGGTATGGAAACCAAAGGTGGCCATTTCTCACCAAATCTTGGTTACTAGATAATGATGAATTGCCATTGAAGAGTTTGCCTGAACCCTCGGTTTGTTAATATTTGGATCTCCAAATTAAGCCCTATTTTCCAACCTCTTGAGCTGCTTGCGCCAGCATGTCATTTCACGTTACCCGCTTTTCCTGTGGTTGTAAGCTGGATAACTTGTTACGTTTGCTTCCCTTGCTGTGTTTAGCCAGGGCTTAGGAAATCAACCGGTCTCCATTAAACGGGTAGAGCAAGTTACCAACTACACCCCATGCCAACAGGGTATCAAGGAGATGAAACTGAAATGACTGACTGCATTTGTACAGCAGTCTTTTTACGGGTGAAACCAGACTTGTATCGCACTGCACCCAGCCTTACTAACCATTCAGATCAAATGTCTTAAAAGAGACCAACTCTTGCCCTGAAGGCAGAATGACTGTGAAAGCTTCAAAAATAGGCGCCAATGGTGCTTTTTTTTTAAAAGCAGGATTAAGAGGCCCATTCAATACTTTTTTAAAGTAGGTTTGCCTTTTGTTGGAAACTTACTAGTTTCACTCTGCTCCAATGAGTTTTAAAATGTTAGTTCCACTGTATTAAGATTTTTGCTAGAGAGGGCGACTTGTTTTGTGTCGTTGTTTGTCTTGTTCTGCGCCTTGAACCGGTTTTACTGGTATTGCCATATACTAAACTAAACCACTGGCAGTTCACATGTGATCCCAAAATGTTACTCGCAGTTACAGATTAGAGGCAGGAAAGGCATGTGGTTAGTGAGGCCACAAATGTCAGTCATATGCCAGGACTGCCACTAATATGCCTCCATGACAGAGGGAACAGTGAGCCGCCTGTCAGAGGCACCCCTCAAAGGTCAGCGGGATAGAGTAAATAACATTAACTTGAAGGGTTAATAATGTAGATCAGTTTTCTGCAACAGTAGCCGTGCTTTTGAAGAGTCAGGGGTGATTGATCACAACACTGGATCACTGAAATAATATCGAGCCCATTAATATCGACTTGCAAAAATATCGATGAGAAAATATCGAAGGACAAAATATCGAGTTTCTATCTTTATACAGGTAAGTACAAAAATATCGACTCTAAAATATCGACTGTAAATAATATAGACTGTCAAAATATCGTTTTTTTTATATGTCTTTAAATTAAGTTAAAACTAATATAAAAATAAATATATTTACTTAGTTAAAATGATTAAATAAATGTAATGTTAATAAATAATTAATGTAAATTACAAAAATAAAAAAATTATAATATATATATATATATATATATATATAAATACATATTATTAACTAAATATATATAATATTTTTACCGTAGCATAGCAAATTGGTTAAAATGTATTGTAACAACTATAGTGAATTCAACAGTAGAAAAACGCTGGACAGCGTAGGGGTAAAAATTACTATTCCCACTCCAGTGGGTGCAACAGTAGGGAAAACGTTGGATAGCGTAGGGGTAAAAATTACTATTCCCACTCCAGTGGGTGCAACAGTAGGGAAATCGTTGGATAGCGTTGGGGTAAAAATTACTATTCCCACTCCAGTGGGTGCAACAGTAGGGAAATCGTTGGATAGCGTTGGGGTAAAAATTACTATTCCCACTCCAGTGGGTGCAACAGTAGGGAAATCGTTGGATAGCGTAGGGGTAAAAATTACTATTCCCACTCCAGTGGGTGCAACAGTAGGGAAAGCGTTGGATAGCTTAGAGGTAAAAATTACTATTCCCACTCCAGTGAGTGTAACAGTAGGGAAAGCGCTGGATAGCGTAGAGGTAAAAATTACTATTCCCACTCCAAAGAGTGCAACAGTAGGGAAAACATTGGATAGCGGAGGGATTAAAATTACTTTTCCCACTCCAGTGGGTGCAACAGTAGGGAAAGCGTTGGATAGCGTAGGGGTAAAAATTACTATTCCCACTCCAGTGGGTGCAACAGTAGGGAAAGCGTTGGATAGCATAGGGGTAAAAATTACTATTCCCACTCCAGTGGGTGCAACAGTAGGGAAAGCGTTGGATAGCGTAGGGGTTAAAATTACTATTCCCACTCCAGTGGGTGCAACAGTAGGGAATGCGTTGGATAGTGTAGGGGTTAAAATTACTATTCCCACTCCAGTGGGTGCAACAGTAGGGAAAGCGCTGGATAGCGTAGGGGTTAAAATGACTAATAATTAATTAACAATTAACAATTTTAATTAATTTACATAATTAATTAATATTAAATAACTTACCACCCTATCCCCCTATAAACTCACAACCCACTACAGAAAATAATTTACTAAATATTAATTATTTATTAAATATTTATAATTATTTACCAATTATATTTTAATTAATTACCAATTAATAATTATTTAACAATTATGATTAATTAACATAATTAATTATTATTAAATTACTTCCCACCCTATCCCCCTATAAACCCGCTACAGAAAATATTTTACTAAATATTAATTATTTATCAATTAAATATTTATAATTATTTACCAATTCTATTTTAATTAATTACCTATTAATAATGAAGTAACAATTATTATTAATTTACATAATTAATTAATTAATTATAATAAAATTACTTCCCACCCTATTCCCCTATAAACCCACAACCCGCTACAGAAAATATTTTACTAAAAATTAATTAATTATTTATTATTTTTTACCAATTATATTTTATTTACCAATTAATAATTAATTAACAATTATTAATAATTTACACAATTAATTAATTATAATTAAATTACTTCCCACCCTATTCCCCTATAAACCCACAACCCGCTATAGATTTATATTACACAATTATAAAAAATTATTAATAACTACCTTATTTTCGATTTTTTTTTGTCTATATTCTATCTAGTCGATATTATGTCTAGTCTATATTTTTGATTCGATATTTTGGCTATTAATATCGATATTACTCGATATTTTTGTAGTCTATATTATGTCTGGTCGATATTTTGGCTTGTCTATATTTTTTACTCGATATTTTGTCCAAACGATATTTTGGAATCGATATTATGTCTGTTTACCCACAACACTGTCCCAAGCCATCAGACCTTCCAGAATCAAGTTAGGGAGTGAAGTATATTGTGTAATAGAATTCAAATTAATATTATTGCCCAAAAAGACATACAAAGATGCTCTGTGCCATGTTTGTATTGTTTTGCCTGCATGTTCTGCAGGTGTTACAATTTCAAGTATACATTGGTACCTCTGATATACTGGATGTTCAGTATGTGTACAGCAGGCAATAGTACCCTTATGTACCTTGAACATTTAATAAAATATATATTTTTAAATTAAAATGAGAAGTCATACAAGTTCTGCTAAAGTACACACAAGTTACAAAAGCCCCAGAACAACAAACGTTGTCTTTTCGGGCTTCTTGTACCACTAATGGGGTTCCTGCTCAGAACAAGTTTACCAAAAACATACACGGATGAGGCCTCAATAGGATATTCTCATTGGCAAAATACACTCTCCAACTTTCATTAAGAGAAGCAAAAAGGCATAATCTTTACTCTTAAGAGGTAAACTGAAAAGAAAGGCTAAAAACAGAGATACTTATATATAACTTTAGGTTTAGTAGTGGGTGAAAATTGCAAAAAAAAAACACAGTTGATGGACAGAATGCAGAACAATGACTTACATTCACCCCAGTACAAAGATCTGGGCCTAAATCCATCGTTTTTTTTGCACTCCACACCACCCTAGGTCAGACACTGGCTATATGCAAATCAGCCTTGACCCTGTGCCTCATGGGAACAGTCCAGCCCGAACTACCAAGCCATGTCTTTCCTAGACCGGAATCAAGCAGCCTGGATAGTTTGACTCCAGTGATGTGGAGAGCCTGGGACTCACGTCCGAGCTTAGTAGTGGGTGGCCAATGTTTAGGTTTAAAACTCTACCGTAGTTCAAATTACAAAATGAAAATAAAAAATGAACATGCACTCTGTTTGCAAATATTAACATGAACAGTGTAAACATCAATGAATGCAGAATTAAGTAGAGACAAAAGACTTATGTTTACCTTCTGCAGCAGGGAAATGAAGAAAACTAAATCTTGACTTGGAAGGTTGCAACAGTGAAATACAGAATGATAGATTATTTGGAACACTGTATAAAATCATCACAATGAGACTCTTGAAATACTGGAGCATGTGTACTATTTCAAGGGAATGAATGGACTATGTAGTTTCAGCATTCTACATAGGTGAGCGAACTACATTGTGGGAATTCCCAAAGTAAAAGGGAAATAACCACAGAAATACCCAGTTTTATAGGAGAAGTGAAAACATCCTACATCCATAAAGGGGTAAATAAGATACTTGGAAATATTCAGCATACAATGGCAAGAAAACCCACTACATAGTGACATCAAGTTTTGTGGTTATAATAAATTAGAAAAGAGCAACTGGAGGGAGATGGTAGGGCAGGCGAAAATCATTGCATGGTGAAGAAATCAACGTGGGGCAGGGGAAGTACACATGCAGACAAACAGAGCGCAGAGGGCCATGGTAGAAAAACACTAGTGAAAAAGAACACAGGCAAGACGGAGAAGCACATCAGTGAGCGAGAAGCACATGAAATACACAAGAGAGAAACATGTATCACAGAGGTAGGCTTTTGGGCACACACATGCGGGAGAGGTGGAAAATACATCCACTCCCATGGAGTGTTTAACCAAAAAGATAAAACAAGTTCCCGAAAAGTGAGCCTCAGAAGGATAGATGCCAGCCAATCAGATATAGTAAAGAGGGTATGCTCTAGGGTGGGACAAACACAAGGTGGACAATCTGGGACAAGGAAAGCGACTGGTGAAAAAGCAAGCAAATGAGTGATAATAAAGTTAGCCAATGGTAAGCATTCAGAGGGTTGAAAGCCGCTGTATTTTTTTGGTACGCCTGCAATAGGTCATTTGCAACCAGACTGCTCAACTCTAAAATGAAGGAGCAGGTATGATTCATTAGCAACAAATTGTAGGATGGAAAATGCTTTCCAAAATGGACCGTGGGTTGCCACCACTACCAGTGCAAATGCTCCTTCTTCCATGCCTGAGAAGAGGCTTCTCAATGGGTACTGCATAGCTTTTCATGTTTTAAATGTGACTATTGGCTGCCCATGGAGCATAGCAGTACCCAAGGTGAAACAACAAAGCCATTATTTTGGTGGGGGCAGGAGATTATTAAAACAGGACTTACAACATAAGGTTGAAAGTAGGAGCCCTGCTTTAAAACTTTGTAGGGGGCAATGATTTGAATTCAAGGAAAAGCACTGGATTGGATCACCTCCTTCCTCACCGGAAGAACTCAGAGAGTCCGGCTCCCTCCTTTCAAATCAGAGGCCTCTGAAGTCATCTGCGGCGTGCCGCAAGGATCGTCACTCAGCCCCACCCTCTTCAACGTATACATGAGCCCCCTCGCAGCCATCGTTCGCCAACACAATCTCAACATCATCTCCTACGCTGACGACACCCAACTGATCCTCTCACTCACCAAAGACCCCAACACCGCCAAAAACAACTTACACAAAGGAATGAAAGAAGTAGCCGAGTGGATGAAACACAGCCGCCTGAAACTGAATTCAGACAAAACAGAAGTCCTAATCTTAGGTACCTCCCCCTCCGCCTGGGACGACTCTTGGTGGCCAGAGGCCCTTGGAAAAGCACCCATCCCGACGGACCACGCACGGAACCTGGGCGTCATCCTGGACTCCTCACTCTCAATGACCAGACAAGTCAACGCTGTCTCATCATCCTGCTTCAACATTCTTCGCATGCTCAAAAAAACTTTTCGCTGGATTCCCACCGAAACTAGAAAAACGGTCACTCACGCACTTGTCACGAGTCGCCTGGACTACGGAAACACCCTATACGCCGGTTCCACCGCAAAACTCCAGAAAAAACTCCAACGCATCCAGAACGCCTCAGCCAGGCTCATACTTGATATCCCGCGTAAAGAACACATCTCTGGTCACCTGAAAAACCTCCACTGACTCCCTGTAAATAAGAGAATTACCTTCCGCCTATTAACCCACGCACAAAAAGCACTTTACGAACTTGGACCCGAATGCCTCAACACACGACTGTCCTTCTACACCCCCTCCCGTCAACTTCGATCCTCCAACCAAGCCCTGGCCACTGTTCCCCGCATCAACAAAGCCACCATGGGAGGTAGATCCTTCTCCTACCTGGCAGCCAAAACCTGGAACTCTCTTCCCACTCACCTTCGGCTTACTCAGAACCACCTAGCATTCAGAAAGCAACTTAAAACTTGGATATTCGACAAGTAATTTTCCCCCTTCCTCAAGCGCCTTGAGACCCTATGGGTATGTAGCGCGCTATATAAATCTCTGACTTGACTTGACCTGTGTTTGGTTAGCACAAGGGGGAGTGTTTGTGCGCCGGGCAGGTGAAGCCTCCTTTCATTCTGGGAGGTACAGATGACCCAAACTCCTCGAGTTCCAGGCCCTGTCTAGCTGTACACTGGCCACCCAACACTGCTCACCTCAGTCCTGTGCACCAGAGATCAAGTCATCCACCATTCACCCCACAGTATATTTCACCAGCTGAGCATCCTTTAACATGTGATTACTTTTTAAACAGCCCTTACCCTACCACTACCACTCTGAGAGCAACTGACCCCCTCCACCCGGTCAGTCACCACACCCTTCTATGCACCACTGTTAAGGTTCTCATGTCAGGCATTAGTGGCTTATCAAATCCAAAGAATACTTCTTTTGCATTCTGGTACTTTTAGTTTTGCTTTTCCAGTTATCAGCATGGGATTACCAGCCCCTAAATGCGAAGAACACTCAGAGACAGTGGATAATAATAAAGCCTGACATAAAACCGTGGTCCCAGTAACCTGTGAGAAAACTCCTAGAAGACACCTTCTACCACTCACCACACAACTCTCAATCACCCACCACTCTGGGCACTGGTTTTCCATTCAAGAAGCAGCATCCAACTCTCAGAAATCAACTTAGTCCATTCACAACCACTAAGGTTTTAAATGGTCAAGTTCTGCCCCTGCTTGACATGGATACCAGCACTTAATTAACCACTTGTAAAGCATAGTTCAAAGTGGGCGGGATTGGAAGGGCACGATGTACAATTTTTTTCTATAAACGAAAAAAAATTCCCCTTTAAAAAAAAAAGAAGAAGACAACCGTTCTGGGACGGTTAATTCCAATCGTTTAAATGCTTCCGCTGAAATGTCATTCAGCAAGTCTCCTGTGCTGTGAAACCGTAGCTGGGCAAGCAGCTAAACAAGCTTTTTGTCAGGGTCCCTGCTTGCCTTAAAGAAATGAAAATGTGCACAATGAGTAAACCTCATGCGCGCTATTGGAATTTTGGCACTGTGCTGAGATTTTAAAAAACCCATGTTACACGACGAGCTGGGCTCGTCATCAGCGTGCGAGGAGGCTACACCATGACGAGCCCAGCTCGTCATGAGCGTGGAAGGGGTTAATCTGCAAACATAAAGGGTAATCTGCAAATTTAAAGGATGCTTGGGAGCCAGTACTGGCTTTAATTGATTGAATCACTTGAAGCTTTGTGATGACAAAGATTCATTCTTTTTGAGTGGTAGTGCAAAGAGTTAACAACTGAGCTGTGAAGTGCTCGCTTTTAATTATAATTGTATTTATATAGCGCTTTCTACCCCATACGAGGTGCTGAAGGAAATAGTTGAGTAAAAAAAAAAAAAAACAATGCATTACATACAGTCTGGGTATTACTAAAATCCATATTTTTGAAGCACCATTTTATCTTAAACCGTTTTGTGCATTTTGTAGCAGCCTATTTTTTGGTCTCGCCTGGCGTTAGCAGCGCGCATGCGCTGCTCTCGCCATGAGAGGGGTTTTTGCAATCAATACGGATTCAGAAGGGACTTGAAGCCCCGCCCCTGTTTCCCATTGGCTTGTGTCATCTTTTATGGCAAACGGTGGCGGGTGATTGGAAATCTGGCATCTTGGTTACCTCCTTGCCCATTTTTAGGACGGCCCATGTGGACCGGCCGACGCCATCTTTGTTTGGCGTGACGTAGGAGGGTGTGCTGGTAACGGAAATGCTGGCTCCTCATTGGGAATTCTACCAGCTCCTCCCTCCCCTTTCCCCCATTCACAACAAACTCCCCAGAGTTGGGCTCTTCATTCATGTATTTCCCGAGGCGGAGGGCAAACTTAAGCTTCATTGCTCCGACTGCATCGCTAACTGCAGGCTATGATTCATTTAGGTTCAGACGCCTTAATTTCTGTGCTGCTGGAGCCAGGCCAGCCCGGTGCTGTTTGCTTTATCTTTTTACTGTTGCACTGTTTTAAATTATATAGATCGTGGGCAGCTGGATCTGTAGGGGCCCCTGTGACTTCTAAGGAGCAGCCCCACCCCCACCGCACCGCGGAGGCCCAAAGCCTCTTTAGAACGTGTTTTCTTCAGCTAACGTTTAAAACAGGGACACATACGTTTTGTAAATAACTTAGTCCTTGGCAGAGCACAGTGACCTCATTACAGGGACCTTAATGTTATTGCGTGATCACTTGAGCAGCAAGCTTCAGGAGGAACAAACGCATCAGCCGGGAGCGCCCACCATTATGTTTCGCATTCTTACCGTGAACTTGTTCTTTTTTCGTGAATAGATTTAAAAAAACGTATTTAAAATCTGCTTATAACATAAAGACTGTTATATTGTTCATAGGTGTCCTGTCTGTACAGTGAAAAAAGAAGTCCAATAATTAATCACAAATATTCTGGTTACTGTGAAGCTTGCCTGGAAAACAAGCAAAGGGAGCAGTTTAAACTGGGGACATTAAACTCACGCAGAGCAGGGCAGAAGACGTAAGTGTGTTTCTTCAAAGCAAATGGACGAAGCCAGAACTACAGCCCTGTAGAGACTTTCTGAATGATCCGCTAAAGTGCTTGTGGCCGTGCTAAATGATGTAATCTAAATTAAAGCATTAGCATTTATTGTGTGTGTCTGTGCAATTGTGTGTGTGTGCGCATCTGTTCTGCCCGACACGCTCTTCGGCAAAGCCCAGTTGTGCTGAGTGAAAGAAGAGCCCCCCCCCATCCCCTCCCCGCTCCATTAAGCAGCCCTGCACCTCCCTTTGTTGGCTTTGCTGCCAACCCCGGACCGCCCCTTCTGCAGTCTTTGCACTCGTCCCCCGCCCTGGTGAGAAACGGAGTCCAGCAGTCCTTGCACCCGTCCCCCGCCCTGGTGAAAAGCGTCCGGCGTCAGAGGTTCCAGGAGGCAGATTTCATTCTAGTATAACTTTTGCGGTAGTCAGAATAAAATAGACACTGTTGTGACCTCTCTTTCAACATGTAGGTCTGGTTAATCTTCTATGCTGGTGTAATGCTGTTTTAAGTCCATTGGAGCTCTGACACTACTTCCTGCCGGAGCCTCGGGTGGAGCAGTTTTGTTCTAGAAAATTCTGCTCGTCTTAGATTTGAACACTCAGGGTGTTTGGAATTAACTCTTTCTCCTAGCCTCGCAGATGGAAACATGAAAGTGTGTGTGCCTGGGTGTTTGTGTTCATGTGTGTGGCAACCGTGTGTGTGCATGTGTGTGTGTGCATCTGTGTGTGCCTGTGAGTGTGTGTGTCTGTGTGTGTGTGTGTGTATCTGCATGTGTGTGCATCTGTGTATGCGTATATGTGTCTGCATCTGTGCGAGTGTGTGCGTGCATGACTGTGTGCGTTTGCCTGTGTATGTGAATGCATCTGTGTCTGTGTGCCTGAGTGTGGGTGCATGCATGTCCAGGGCAATGCAATCCTTCACTCCTATCAACATTAACATAAAAATGAATTTTATGTTTGAATCACATTTGCCGTTGTCAGAATGAAATGAGTGATGATGTGGTCAGGCCTTGCCTCAACATGGGATTCTGATTAGGTGTTTCTCGCCAGCCTGAAGTGTGTTGTCGGTCAGGTGGAGCTCAACGTTGTGGTTCCTGCGAGGGGCTAGCGTGAGGTCTGACATTTTTTGTTATTTCGAAGCAGGTTCCTCTGGTCAGAAATGTGAGCTCACATGTGTTTTGAGTTAACTCTTGTTCCCACCCTCCTAGACGGAAACGCACGCCTAGGTGTCCTTAGAGCAAGGCCTGAGCTCGGGCGGCGTTGACTATGTGCGGTGTTATCAAGGAGTCTTACCTACTCATGTAAAATGAGTAAAGCAGGGTGTAGTAGTGGTGGGGTGCATAGAGAGTGCAGAACGAATAGAAGATCTTTCATTTATAAGTTTTAGGAAATTCACAGAAATATTTGTTTGTCTAACCACAAAATCTCCCGAGCTGCAGGCTGATAGCTGTTTTCAATGACCGCTTGACCTCTCTGTGGATGTTAGAGGGAGAGAAGAGAGAGAGAAAGAAAGAGCGCACTTCACATAAGTCCTACTTCCATTACAGAAATCTGCCCGGTGGGTGATAATGTGCTGCATGGCTAAACACTTATAAGGTCCCAAAGGCGAGACCTATTGGCTTTGCCAATGCCTGTTTGTACCAGTCTGTGTAATGCAAGTTTAAAATAATGACTTACAAATTCACAGTGCTATCCGTCACAGGCTGTGACCTCATAGATCTAAAAATAAACAAGTCACTATTCTCCACTACACCAACCAAGATTTAATTATGTGGCTCTTTGGTTCCTCACAGACCTCTACAGTGTATTAACTAACAGAGGTTTCATAACGTATTATAGTGCGTTTCCCACTAACAACTTTATACATTTATTTTTTTTATTTAATCTGCACGTTATTTTATAAGTAGCTAAAACAAAAAAAACGTACAGAATATTTTTCTTGTTTTGTCACACTTTTGACCCCGCCCCCGTTGCATGCAGCATTGCAGTGCCCATACGTTTTTTTATGCACAGAACATTTTACGAGAACAAAAAATAAATCTACCAGCTTGGGAAAACGGTAGAAGCTAAAAGAGATACATACGCCTTGCAAACCTAAAATACCGCACCTTGCGCCGCTCCTGCCCCCGTCTCCATCACGGTTCCCGGCTTTACAGCTTCTAAATTCCCGCCAGTGCCACCGACACAGAAAAGGGACAAACTCTGGCTTTTGGAAACCTGCTGCAGTCGACTTGAAAACGGCACGACTCCAACAAGACACTGGAGGGAATAGAAATAGCGAGTGGGGGCAGGCTAAAGTAAATAAGAAATATGAATGGTTTTAGAAAACACCTTATGGTCTAGTCGTGAGAATAAGAATAATTTGAGGACAGGTCTGTAATTTAGTAGGAAAACGACGCTCTCTTCCTTATAACGTTGGGCGCCATCTTGGACTGAAGTACTTTTGGGAGGTGGAAATTTGAAAGATATTTCTCTGCGTGGAATCCGAAGAAGACTTTCTTTCGGACACTGAAAGGATATCTTTAATGCCACCGTGTTCAAAATAGTTCGATTTAGTGTGATATTTAACTTGCACACGAGGCAACCCTGACTCAGTGCTCATACATGACAATATTTTAAAACTGGAAAGCGAGAAATTTAAAAAAGCTCTCGGGAAATACATTTTCCCCCTTTGACCAATATAGAAGCAGAGGCACTTTTAGGTGAGAGGAAGCCAAAATAAAGGTATATTTTTTCTTCAAAAATCCAGAGTCTTCCACATAAATCAGGTCTTTTTTATTTCGAGTCTGCATTTATGGATGTTGTTAATATTACCTGCGGCGTGACCCTTGAGGTGTTGTACCTAATTGGTAGAATTTGCGTAACAAATGCTTTCAATCTGTCATCAAGTTCAAGGGTCTATCAGCAAAAGCTGTTCTTGACAAATGTTTGACTACACCTGGAATCAACATCTCCGTCCTGTATTGAGTCTTTACATTTTACCGTATACATTGCAGTGGATATTTTCAATCTCATTCCCTCCTTGCATGCCTGCCAAGTGTCATGCATCAGGCGTGACACTAGCGCATTTCAGTGTGGTAATCCGCATTACCGCACTGAAATGCATTGTCACGCATAATCGTAGTCTCAGCAGGTGTTTAACTGTGAAGTGCTACCACGGTAGTAGAAGCTGTGCTCCATTAGGTGAAGCAGCATGAGCCTGGTGCGCTGCTGGCAGCATGCAGTGGACACATTGTGAGCTATCTGACCTCCGCCTGCTGCACACAACTGAAGCATTGCAAACTAATGTATGGTTTGTAGCAGGTCAAAATGGGAGTTGCGGCCGCGCCGTCTTCAGGGCTCAGCTGCAGCTTTCATTCTCACAGCTCTGCTCAGGAGGCTCAGCCCGGGCGGCAGCGGCGCACTTGGGTTCAAGGAAGTCAGGATGTTTTAGGTTATGCATGGTGGATATAGAACCGAGGTTTTTTAAGGATTTGGTTGCAGAGGAAAGATGATTGTCATGACATCCCGTCGTTGCTCAGCACTTTGGTTTCACTTTAGTGCCTTGCACAAGGAGACTCATGGGCCCTGGAGGCAGCGCTTGATCAGCTGCTTGCAGCCAGTGCCGCTCATGAAGGTCTGCCCTGGGCATGACTCGAGGCTAGGGGCCTTGGGGGTGCTTGCCCTGGACATGGCTGTATGCTCAAGGCTGCGGGGGTGCGTGCTGGTGTCTGGCGGGGGTGCGTGCTGGTGGCTGCCGCCGTTAGTTTTACTTCAGCCTCGGCCAGCCAACAGCCTCCTTTACTTGGGCTGGCTAAGGCAGCTCATCTCTGCACAGCTCAGCTCTGCGGCGCAGCTCTTCTATATCTCACTGCAATAACAGATCAAAGCGAGGGGGCGTGGCTAAGCACACAATGGCGGAGGTCGCAACAGGGTAGAGCTCCATGTTAAGCTCCCCTTCCCTGAGCCGATTCTCCGCCAAAATTCATCGCAGCCGCCCGAAACTGCAGGCGGACCTCCCTGAGACACTTATCGGCACTCTAGCCGCCTTTGAAATTGGAGCTCCGACACGGTCGGCACCGGACTATCCTGCGACCCTCCTGCGGGACCTGCTGCGTCCCGGCCGGCGGAGAAACCAGGAGAGGACGCGGCAATTCCCGCTTCACCGAATGCGACCCCCTGGCCGGCTGCCGCTAAGCTGTGAACACCTTCTGGAGACCCTGACTTTGCCTCGCCTTGCTGCTGGATGCCTGCGGGGGGCCCGGGCTGAGGAAGGAGCGGACACCCGGCCCTAACATCGCGGCCGCCGCACGCCTGGTGCTCCGTGCGTGGGGCAGGCCCGTTTGGCTGCTTGGCGGTGCGCCCGGCGCGGACACGGCTCGGGGGACAACGCCAGAGAGGCACCGGCGAGGTGGCGGACCCAGCAGACGGGACTCCTCTTCGGGATGTTGCGGTGAGTCCGGGGTCGCCCGGTGAGTCCCTCCCGCGCCTGCCTGCATTGCGGGACCCGCACAAAGAGGCCACATGGAACTTGCACTGTGCATTCTCTGCTGGTAGAGAAGCTGCCCGGCTCCTCATCTTGACCGCCACACCGCAATCCTCGGCAGCCTGGCTGTCTTCCTGTGGTAGGGGCACACAATAGTCCGCTCTGCACCGGACTCGCTTGCGGGTCCCCCGCGGGGATAGTAGCTGCCCGGCGGGCGGGGGGACGCTCGAGAGGCCGCGGCCTGGGCCTGGCTGTCGGACTTACCTTACCTCCCCGCTCGCAGAACTCAGCCCCTGTGGACCCGCGCGCCGCCCTGGCCCCCCGGTCCTCCGCCACACCTGGGAAGGCACGGAGAACCTACATTGGAAAGAGGCGAAGACCCGCTTGACGGACCTCCCACGCCGCAACGGCGACGGCCCCGGCCGAAGGAGCGGCTGCTGGCTGACGGACCTACCGCCTGGCGGTGGTGTGATCCCGGAGGTGCTGCTGGCGTGGCCCGGGTGGGAGGGCTACTGGCCGGGCGATCTCGCCCATGTCCGGAGGGGTGCGGACCCGCACCGGGACTGGAGGTGCCCCGCCGAAGGGTAAAACAGACAAGTTGCTCAACAAAATGGCCGCCAACCAGGTGACCGCGAGGCTGGACAGCGTGCTAGCAGCTATGGAACGCATGGAACAGTCGCTCCAACTGACCAGAACTTCATTAGAGACCAAAATAGACACTGTCGCCGTGGACCTGACCCACCTAAGGGACGACCACAGGAAACTGTCCGATCGGACCAAAACCCTGGAGGGTGCTGTGAAGAAGATCGAACCCAAGGTCACCCAGACGGACAGGCAAGTGCAGGACCTCCTGAACAGAGTGGAGTTCCTGGAGGACCGTGCCGAGGACGCGGAAGGGAGGGCGAGACGCAACAACATCAGGCTCGTGGGGGTCCGGGAAAAATGGGAGGGGACCCAACCTGCCCAACATGTTGAAGACTGGCTCAGGAACCTGTTACCCGAAGGCACGCTTTCGCCCTACTTCGTGGTGGAGCGGGCGCATCGAGTGCCAACGAGGCCTCACACTACCGGCGCTAATCCGAGGCCGCTGCTCTTCAAGATACTGAATTATAGGGATCGGGACATGGTGCTGCGAGAAACCAGGCGCCTCAGCGAAATTCGAATAGACAATGCAACAATAATGTTCTTCCCGGACTACACTGTTCAAGTTAACGTCAAAGGCACAACTTCATGGAGGTGAAGCGAAGACTCCGCACCGCAGGCCTTAAGTATTCCCTGCTCTTTCCTGCAAAGCTGAGAGTGGTGGCAAGAGACAAGACCTACTTCTTCAACATTCCCGAGGAGGTCAGTGAGTGGCTGGACGGGGGCACGGACACGGCACCCAGACAGGCGCAGGGCAGCGAGGCGAGGCCGCGATCACGCGGGCCGTGACGCCGCCGCAGAAACAGAGCACAGCAGACCCAACGCCCGGAGGAAGTGTCACGACACTCTCCGCCGACGGACCAAATGCTTCAGGAACAACAGGATGCACTCCAGAGAGTCTCCCAATTGAGTAATTCGCCATCCCCGGAGGCTGTCCTGGATGCCGGCCAACAGACAGTCCCTAGCGATGATGATGAAGCCGTATATGGGATTCCAGACTCAGATCTCGGTGGACCTACCGGACATCACGCCACAGACAGCTGACCTGTTTCTTTGACACCATACGAGTCATCTGTGAGGTACCCGCCACAGCAGGGGGATGGCGGCGCGAGCTGACTGGACGCTGAGGCGCGGCTGATGCCCGATGCTGCCGGGGAAATCTTCTCCCCCCCTGCCTGCTAGATGGACGGTGGATAACTGACACAGTGAGTACTGCCCCAATGGTGCTGATGCAAATGGAGAATGGTGGTGGTGGGGTTGTCTTTTGGCCCGTGCTCCTCCCGCGCCCCCTCTGACCGCAGGCCCCAGTCAACGGGGAGCCATTCTCGCCAGAGGCCCCGGAAATGTACCCCACCCCCTTTTCTCCTTCCCCTGCTATGGCTGGCTGGAACGGGGCCCCCCACGGGACAAATGGCACCACATCCCAGAGCACTGACATTGGCTGCCAGTTACCTGTCCCATATGGCTCGGGGAAGGATCTTGATCTCCTCCTCTGACTGATCATCTGAACTGCCAGGACTGTGCTTAGCGTACGATACCCATAAAGACTTGTATGGTTGTCCCTCTCAATCGAGAGCATGGACGGTGGCCCGTTTCGCCACTGCCCTTTTGGTATTCTAGGGGGTTCACCCACAGTTGGTTATTGTTGTTCTTTGTTTTTCCCCTCCTTAATGTCTTCCTGAACATTGCTGAGTGTATTGGGGTGGGTGGTCGCAGGAGAGCTGGAAAAGGAGATACAATGGGCCTGTGTTGGGCTGATGTTCGTGGCTATGGTGGGGGGGAGTCTACACTGCGAGAATGTTTACGATAACAATATGCACCTGGAATATTAGAGGCATGCACACACCAGCGCGCCATTATCAAATATATTCCTACCTGAAAAGGCACCAGATACACATTGCACTCCTGCAGGAAACACACTTGAACTTGGCGGAAGTGGCCGCACTGCGTCGTAGATGGAGGGGGCAACTGTATGCCACGGAGTATTCCTCGTTTGCCCTTGGGGCGCTGCTGTGGGTGAAGCCGGGTACTCCCTTCACCATGACAGATGTCCTCACAGACCCGGAGGGGAGGTTTGTGTTGGTGAAAGGCCGCATGGATGGGCAGCCTGTGGTTCTGGCATCCGTTTACTCTCCGAACACAGACCAGGGGGGCTTCCTAGCGAGTATTTCGGAGAAGCTGGCGCCCTGCCATGGTGTCCCCTGGATATTGGGGGGGATTACAACACAGTGCTGGATCCCAAGCTGGACTGCTCGGCCCCACCCAAGCCGGATGCAACATCTTTGGGAGCCATGAGAGCACTCACACAGTGGGCGGCACAGTGGGATTTAAAAGATGCATGGCGAGCCCACAACCCTAACACCAAGATATACTCTTACTACTCAGGGGGCGCACGCGCTACATGTCCGCCTAGACAGGTACATGGTGTCACCGGAACTGTTGCCACACATCACAGATTCCCAATACCTTGGCCGAACGCACTCGGATCACAATTCACACACGCTGCAAATGGCTTGGGATGCCCACATCCGCCCATCCCCACATGGCGTTTACAACCAGCCCTACTGCTGGATGCCCCCATCCGAGACTCCCTGCAGGCCTGCGTAGCACAATACTTCACAGACAACTCGGGCACAGCGTCCTCCCCACAGGTCGAATGGGACGCCTTCAAGGTGGTGATACGGGGACACTGCCTGGGCACGCAGGGGAACATGCAGAAAACACTAGAAGCTGACCTGCGCAGGGTGGAGGCAGACTTGCTCCGCTGGTAGCAGGTAGCGGTGGCAGGGTCGGGCGACCAACTAAACGAGGCCCGAGCGGAACACACGACATTGCTGGAACGACTGAGACACATCAATTATGCGGCTCACTCGGCGCGCGTACATCAACACAGCGACAAGCCCGGGAGGCTGCTGGCCTGGCTAGTCAGACAAGAGAACCGCACAAAGCCGGTATCCGCCCTCCGAACGGCAGAGGGAGAGATGGTATACACACAGAGTAAAATACACCAAGCCTTTGTACGTCATTACCAGGCCCTATACAGGTCACAGCTGAGGGTCTCATCGGCGTCCATAATAGACTACCTTGCAAATATACAATTGCCCTCCCTTACGGACACACAGCAGGGGGACCTAGGGGTACCATTCACACAGGAGGAAATGCGCGAGGCCATTTTCGCCCTATCCAATGGCAAATCCCCTGGCCCGGATGGCTTACCTGCCAAATTTTTTAAAGCATGTTCGGATACGCTGATCCCGGAGCTGCTCAAAGTATATAACGCCGCAATTGAAGACTCGGCGCTCCCGGACACGCTTAATGAGGCCAACCTGGTCTCGCTTTTGAAACCCGGCAGGGAAGAAACATGCATGGGTTCCTACAGGCCATTAGCCATGTTGAACACTGACTATAAAATTTTCACCTCTTTATTGGCCCGACGCCTAGCCATGGAGGTCCCAAAACTAGTCCATGATGACCAGAATGGTTTTATGCCAGCAAGGAGCACCTCCCGCAATATACGCCGCCTCTTCCAAGTTCAGGACGCCTCCACGTTGCATTGGCCGAGATCGGGGTGTCTAGTCTTAGACCTTGAGAAGGCCTTTGACTCCGTCGAGTGGCCCTATCTGGGGGCGGTGCTGGCCAGACTTGGAGTGGGCGATGCCTAAGCGGACACGGTCGGACTACTTTACCAGCGACCCAGTGTGCGAGTGCGGATGGGCAGGCTGCTCTCGGAGGCGGTGCGGGTGCGTAGAGGCACCCGACAGGGCTGCCCCCTGTCGCCCCTTCTCTTCTCTCTGGCCATTGAGCCTCTGGCAGCGCTGTTGCGGGAGCGGGGAGCAGGATGGGGGATTCCGCTAGCTGACGGGGTGCACATAGTTTCGCTTTACGCGGATGACCTGCTACTGTATGTACGAGACCTTACCGCCGTACCGGACGCACTGTCAGACATTTTCCAGACATTCGAAGAAGTATTGGGTCTTAGAGTCAACTGGACGAAGTCCGGAGTGTATTCGTTCAATCCGGACATGCAGGACTGTGATGTGAACCTCAGAGGTGTTCGACTCACATGGCATCCTACCACTTTTAAGTACCTCGGGATGCATATATACAGAGACACGCAGAGCATACTGGAGGGCAACCTGGTGCGCGCTATCTCCTCGTTGCGAGCCCAGATGGCCTTCTGGAAGACTCTGCCACTGATGTGCCCAGCAGGATTGCACTATCCAAAATGATAGCTTTGCCCGGGCTACTGTATCACTTCGCAAACATCCCACTGTATGTCCCCACAAAAACATTCCGTGACCTGGAATCAATGATCCGTAACCTGATCTGGAACACTGGGCGCCCCCGTGTGGCCCTGGCGAAACTCTACTCCCCGACTGTGGAGGGAGGGCTGGCAGTCCCTAACATGGAGCTGTATTACCTGGCTGCACAGCTACAATGGGTGACACACTGGCTCAGCGGCTCGCACCTAGACGACACGGCCACCGCTGCCTACCAATGGACCCACTCGCAGATCTGCACTTTGTTCCATCCCCTGACTAAGGGACCCCGCCCTCTACCCCTGCATGTAGCCGTGGCCCATAAATGCTTCATCCGTAGCCTAAAACTGACCCAGGAAATCAGGCCATATGCCCCTGCACTCCCCCTGATGGGCACCCCCCGGAGGGGCGGAACAGTGACACTACGCATTCTGGAGAGCTGGACTGCGGCTGGGGTGGAGACCATGGGCGACCTCTATGCTGATGGAGCCATGCTCCCATTCAAGGAACTGACGGTCAAGAAGTGGATGCTAGTAAAATAAACATATTAGTAAAGAATAAACAAAACTTGCCTAAAAATCATAGAAGTATAGTAAATCATTTGCATAAAGATACAGAAAAGTGCAAGACACCCACGGAACTCGCATTTAGCAAAACAGTGAGAAAAAACATGAGATCATACCACTTGTAATAATGAATCAGGACTTAGTAAGAAAAACACCCAAGCACTCCAATATATATGGGAATACCACATGAGTTCCCCGTTATCTATGAGGAGTCAGATATAACAATTCTGACTGGTATCTCCTTATGAGTTATTTCCCATAGTATGGGGAATAATACATTTACTCCGGAATACGATTTTAATTCCATGTGTTTTTAACCCCTCTGGGGTAAATAACAGGCTCAAATCCACACATATTTCACCACCTGCATGAGGCCAGTGGTTAAAGATGGGGGGGGGGGGGCGTTTTCTTGGCTGTGGGAGACTGTGATAGGCAGTTGGAGGGCAGTTTTTTTTTTGCTTTAGCTGGTGGGAGACTAGGCTCTGAGTGTGGGATCTCTGAGACCATAATTAACTAGTAAGGAGTTTGCGGGTACCATCATTTTGGGCCTCGTAAAACGTAAACACATGTAGTGCCTAGAGTGGTATTCACCAAGGGGTTTACAGGTCTGGGCAACGCGTAATGAGGAACTTAGATTTGGGGTCAAGGGTGGCTAGTGCCACTTATACTAGGTAATAGAGTGACTTCGTTGGTGGCTTTACATAGAGTTTGTTTTGTGTGGATGTGTGGGACGAGGAGACCCTGCGTAGGGTGGATGCGTTACTTGGTGAACACTCTGTTGTTTTTCCGAAGCATTCAGGTTCCAATCCTCAAAGAGTAAGCCCCAGCGTTGACATTTCCATTGAGTGTCAGTGACCTCAAAATGAATGCCAACTTTAATGATGTTGCCCTGTTTCGCCAAAGTAAAGGAATTAACTATTGACATTTGTTAATCAGGCCGTCATCATCTGAATGCTTTCATGTACAATATAGATTGACTTTTTCATACAATACGCATTTTAATTGTGTAAATCATTATATGTACATTTTTGGGTTTCATCATTATGATACTATAGGGTGGTTTTACATTTTGTGTAAGTGGACTTCACTTGTATGGCTGTATTGGATTAGATGTGATGGATTTTGAATGTGTCTTCTATTGTATGATTTTAATACATTTACAATAAATATTAAATGAGAACTGAGAGCTGGAACCCCTCATCCCTGTGACCTTGAAGAGAAGAAGAGAGTACAGTCTGAGAGGAAGAGTTCCATCAAGGCCAGGAGGATAATGGCAAGGCTCAGATGACTGCAGTGCCTTGGAATAAAACAAGCACACATTGAATCTCTGAGTCTCCAAGCAGGCCACACGGACCTTGCAGCCCAGTGGCCATAACCAACCTAGAACCTGACAGAGGATCCTGGGGCTTGGTAGGTAAAGGAAGCATTCTAGTTTTGTGAGAGTGAAATGTATCCAACCTCTCTGGTACAGATACGATTGTGGGGCTGTGATATTTCCAGTTAGAGTTTCAGGGGAATCTGTGACTCCCCTTTGTCCCATGAAGTGTGCACTAGGTTCTGCTGGGTGGTGCTCGTCAAGCTTAATCTGAAACCATTTGACCATATCTTGCTTGTTTTTTTTGTTTGTTTTTATTTTTAAAGAAACAGCACGCCTTAGAGGTGCACTGGGACCATGACATTAACTTCTATTTCCAGTTCCGCATCGACTACATTTGAGTCATGTTGTTACTTGAGGGCCACTTGGTAAACCTCAACTGGAATTTCTTGACCGTGACCTGCCATTAACAAAATGCAGACCACTGACGAGGTGGTACCATAGGCCAGACTTGGTCGTGGATGCTCCTAAGTGATTTCTGTGGGCCTTTATTTTTTCTTTGGGCCTATTACAGCTCTGATAGGTCCTCAAGACAGGATCATGATTTGCGGACTAACAATATCTGCGCTCCTCTTTAGTTTAGACAGCGAGGCTTTTGAAGAACTTGCCTTATGCCTCTAAACCATGTTGTGGCTTTGTTGGATCTCTGTTTCAGTTAAAGTGTTTTTATTGTATACATTTTTAAAATGTTTAATACTTTTGGAAAGCTGAACCACAAGAGCTATCTCATCTTGCACCACACTCTACTGAGAATCTAGGGCAGCAGGTGGGGGGATTATTTCCTGCGTTGATCCATTGTATTTCTCACTCTGGTACTTCCATTACATTTACTGACAGGACATAATGATATTAGGATAAAGTTGAATTAAGTTCACTGAAAATATCCAAGAGCACCCAAACCATTCTCCAATAAGAAGGGAATTGTAAGCCTGTTTAGCATAAGCCTCAGATGTCCCTCACTTGCCCTGCTTCTGCAGCTCGCATATGACTCTGATTTTAGTGCTTCCCTGCAGCCTGTCAACTGGTTTTGCCCGGCCAAAGAGTGGTCTCTTTTTCTCCCTCCCCATTTGTTAGGTTCCCTTATTTTTATTCTTGCAGAAGCTATTTTCTGTCTGTGGTGGCACACTTTATTGTGCCTACTCTCTTTGCCTCTCTTCACCTGTCCCTTTCCACTGCACCCTCAGCATAGATTGTTCTATTGTCCATGCTTACCACCACTAAGGCCAACATGTGGCCACCGTGCTCACAGTTATTCTTTTTTTGTTCTTTGTCCACTTCCCCTATCTCATTTCAATTGGACTCCACAACCTCAGCATTGACACATCCAGTCTTTACCCCGCACCACAGCCAACCACATTGTGGTCTATTTTTAGTGTAGAAATTGCACATTTTCACGCAGATTGCTTCAAGTGGAAGTATCCCAAAAAGTGATGGATGGAATGTTTGATCTAATCTCATCCACTGGTAATTACTCAGGCGACATCCCAGTCCATCATTACTTTGCTCACCATGCCACCTCAGTTTGGACCCAGCCATATGCAA
Source organism: Lissotriton vulgaris (assembly GCF_964263255.1). Taxonomy (NCBI): domain Eukaryota; kingdom Metazoa; phylum Chordata; class Amphibia; order Caudata; family Salamandridae; genus Lissotriton; species Lissotriton vulgaris. Next base: position 106,814,833 of record NC_141700.1, read on the forward strand.
ATTAGTCTTGACCCTGCTCCAACGGGAACAGTCCAGGTGGAAATGCCAGGCCAGGACGATGGCTTTACTGGGAAGGGGCCCGACTAATTACCAGTGGCTGGGATTAATTCATGCATTCCATCCTTCACTTTTTTGTACACCTCAGTGTGACGCCTTAAGTTGGACGTGTGTGCCCAGAGGTGGGTCTCCTGCACACTGTGCCACTGGAACCAAGCAATACCAAGCTGATGACCCATAATAAGGGCCAAACCGGTCCTAGGATGCGTGTTTCCAGTCCAGGGAGGACCTGCCCTGGCAGTTCGGACTGGACTGCTCCATTGGAGCAGGGTCAAAACTGATTTGCATATGGCTGAGTCCAAACTGGATGGCATGGGGTGCAAAATAATGATGAACTAGTACGCAGCCAGACTAATTACCAGTTACTGAGATTAATTCAAACATTCCATCCATCGCTTTTTTGTATACTTCAAGTAGAAGTATTGTCAAAACGGCTGCTGCTTGTCTATCAGTTGCTTAACTCCTTCCCATTGGATAGGTAAATACATAGCAAGTGGTTCCAGGAATCACCTCAGCAAAGATTTCAAGATCAGAGTTCACAGGAGTGAGATTTTAGGTATTTCATGCCAACATCCCTGGTGTACAACTCTACTAATGAGATCCGTGAGAATGTTCAAGATTGATACTGTTCTCCAAGAAGGGAGCCTAAGGCCTGGGATTCACTTCAGACAAATAGGACTGTACGCCCAGGGTGGACTCACACCCAGTGAATGAGGCCAAGTTGTGACAGAACACCCAATGGGTGAGAGTGTTCTACAAGACACACACATCACATTCAGCGAGGGACGCTGAGAGCAAAAGGTGACACTCCAGATGAGGGAGGCTGTGCTGGAAGGAATGAGTTTTGAATCCACTAAGAGAGACAGCAGCAAGTTGTGGGACTCATGACCATCTGCGTAAGAGCGTTGCATCATATGAGGGGAGCTGTCCTGCAAGATGTGAACCAATTGAGAAAAGGGTTTTTTAGAGTGAGGGAAATGCTGGGCGCACTGCTCACGGTTGATGCGCAGGAGGTATTGGTGTTGTTGTGTTTGGCAGTAGGTGCATGCAGGTGAGGGGAAAAAGCCCTATAACCCCTCCAAGAGTGTGTGACAAAACACACACTGTACAAATTAAACAAAAACCTGTTGCACACTAAATTATGAAAGTACAGAAATTAGATGTCTCAATGGACATTTAAAAGTTCGAGTTTCCACTGTTGAAGAAAGGGGACAACCAGTATTTCGGCTCCTCTTTTATTGCTTATGAATGGCCAGCCGACACGTGTTTCGTCGCAAGGGAATACAATAATTCCGCGACTCCTCAGGGCTGTAGTTAATGGGTGCTGAACCACAGGTCGCTGTGCCGGTGATAATTCCGACCCGGCCCCGCTCGAGACCAGGTTAAATAATTTCAAATCGTCGTCGAAAGTGGTCCAGTGCTAATCATGTACAATGGGAATGGGGAGATGCTTCAAATTAGGGTATTAGTGCAGTGGGTTGACTTCTGTAACAGATTTCTTTGAATGGTATAGGCGTCCACTTGGTCAATTACGGGGAGTGTGGAGGTTCCTCAGTGTTGGATTCCCCGTAATGCGGGGAGAAGCCGGCAGGACGAGTGCTCCTGTGGAATGGTTCTGGTTGCGGACCCGGAACCATTCCACAGGAGCACTCGTCCTGCCGGCTTCTCCCCGCATTACGGGGAATCCAACACTGAGGAGCCTCCACACTCCCTGTGATTGACCAAGTGAACGCCTGTCCTGCAAGATGTAACATTTATAAACAGTGAGTGAGACAGTGCAAAGGAGTGAGTCTCGCTGGCACCAAGAGATACGGTGCATCGTAGGGTCTAAATCAGGGGGTGTCAAACTCCTGCACCCCACTTCTGCCCCAAGAACACAGCAGGCTTCATCTTTAACTTCCTCTCAGCCCCACCAGCCAATGTCACATTTTGTCTGCATTATCTTAAAAGTGTTTATGGACGCAGGAACAGACCTGCCTCTGATAGAGCCACCGGAAATACAATGTGTCTACTTCCAAGCTGTTAATTGGGTTACAGTGCCCTCATTCAGAAAGGGCTATGTTTAGTGTGAAATGAATCTCAGCAGAGGAATGAATTTTCAGACCAAATCTAAGATTTCACAGGGAAATAGAAACTAATAAAAGGGGAGAGGGTATGGACAAAATATAATTTGTACTGTTAAAGCAGACAAATTACTTTAGTAAAGGAAACACGCTGAGAGGATTATCATTTTCTACTTGACGGAGAAGTTAGGCAGCTCGTGAGCAGAATACAGCTAAACACAGAAGAGGGATCCGCTTCTTTACTGGTGTGAATGCATAAAGGTAGCAAACTGCACCCGACTAAAGGTCCCACAAGCTTAGGCGAGGGAGCCACATGATCATCCTCTATTTATGGGATATGACTTGCAGCCAATTAGTAACCCAGATCTGAAATGTATACATACTCTAAGAAAACTGAAGACCTTTTTTAGGGTTTGGAAGACCTGGTACTCCGTAAAAAAAATTCTGATGTCCTGATCTCCACTTGCAATACACCGGACAGGGCTTTTGACTGAGTACTTTGTCCTTTAAACTTTAACTACGGCACTAAGATAAGGGAAGGGTTGAGGTTTGGGGCCTACTAGTGTTAAGGCACAAAACCTCACAGGACTTGTAATTCAGAAGATAAGATATTATTAATAATTTCAACGTTAGATCCTAGCCCTGCTGCCCTTACTTAGGGCCCGATTTACAAAGGTCCTGCGCACTCGTGGCGGAGGGGCAGCACTCGTTGTGGGACCGATGTGCTTCAGTTACCCATTGCGGGCCCCCCACCATGACTATGGGGCCCGCCACGAGTGCGGACGCCCTTTGTGAATTGGTCCCTCAACCTTTAAGTCAGACGGAAACATGCACTAACCTATAAACTGCCATCTGTGGTTCGGCAGAAGCATTGTGGATTCACCATTTCTTCACTCCCTTACGACTGCTGCAATGAAGTACATGGACGAGTGACAAGGGAGTAGCTAGAAAGTTAACATACACCCCATTTTAAACCAAAGATCGTAAGGCAACAAAGCAAGTCATCGTGACCCTCCCGTGAAGAACGTGCTTTTCTTTTCTGTCCAAGCATCTATCTAGTCATCTATTCATCCTTCCATCCACCCACTGATATCCCCCATTTCACCTTTATATTTTGTCATCCATCCAGTCTTTCATCCAACATTCAGTCTGTCACCATTCCGTCCATTTGTCCATCCATCCATATCAAAGCCTATCCACCTATCTTCAAACCTATTCATCAAACATATCCATCCTTTCACTCAGTTATCCACCCTTTCACTTATCCATCCCCCATTCTTTCATTCAATTATCGATCCATCCATCCTTTCATTGATCCATCTTTTGGCTCATCTCTCCATCTATTCATTTATCCATCAATCCACTCCATACATCATCCATCCTCCCTTTCACTCATCCATCCACCCTTCAACCCATTCATCCATTTACCCTTTCACTCATCCATCTTTTCACTCACTTAGACATCCATCCACTCTTTCACTCATTCATCCATCCATCCCTCTTTTATTCATTCATTTATTCATCCCTCCAGTCATCCATCATCCATCCTTTCGGTCATCTCTTCACCTTTTCACTCATCAATCCATCCACTCCATCCATCCATCCGCCCTTTCACTCATCCATCCACCCTTCGAACCATCCATCCATTTACCCTTTCACTCATCCATCCTTTCACTCACTTATCCATCGATCCACCCTTTCATCCAGCCATTCTTCTACACTCCCTTTTACTCATTCATCCATTCTTTCACTCATCCAATCTTTCACGCATCCATCCATCTATTTACCCTTTCACTAATCAATTCATCCTTTCACTCATCCATCTATCCTGTCTCATCATCCATTCATCCACCATTTCACTCATACATGCAACTATTTACACTTTCACTCATCTATCCATCTATCCGTCCCACCTTTTACTCATTCACCCTTACATTAATCCTTTCACTCAATCAGCAATTCATCTATCCATCCACCTTTTTACTGACCCATCCATCTACCATTTTACTCACACAGCCAGTCATACATCCATTCATCCTCCCTTTCACTTATCCATCCACCCTTCAACCCATCCATCCAATTGCCCTTTCACTCATCCATCCTTTCACTCACTCAGCCATCCATCCACTCTTTCACTTATTCATCCATCCACCCATTCATCCAGTCATTCTTCTACACTCCCTTTTACTCACTCATCTATCCTTTTACTCATCCATCCTTTCACTCATCCATCCATTTACCCTTTAACTAATCAATTCATCCTTTCACTCATCCGGTCTCATCATCCATTCATCCACCATTTCACTCATACATGCAACCATTTACCCTTTCACTCATCTACACATCTATCCGTGCCACCTTTTACTCATTCACCCTTACATTCATCCTTTCACTCAATCAGCAATGCATCTATCCACCTTTTTACTCACCATCCATCTACCATTTTACTCACACAGCCAGTCATGCATCCATTCATCCACCCTTTCACTCATTCATTTATCATTTTACTTATTCATTCATTCACTCACCCTTTACCTCATCAATCTGTCCACCCTTTCATCCAGCCATCCATCTATCCTCCCTTTTAATCATTCATCCATTCGTTCACTCATCCAACCTTTAATTCCCTCCTTTCACTCACTCATCCATCTATCCTTACTTTCATTCAACCACCCTTTCAACCCGCCCGTCCATCCAGCCTTTCACTCCATCCATCCTCCATTTACCCTTTCACTCCATCCATCATTTCCTCACCATCCATACACCCACCCTTTCACACATCCATCCATCCATTCTCCCTTTCACTCATTCATACTTACATTCATTCTTTCACTCATTTATCCATGCATCTATCCATCCACCCTTTCACTCATCCATCCATCCTTTCACTTACTCATTCATCCACTCACCCTTTACATCAATCTGTCCACCCTTTCATCCAGCCATCCTTCTAACCTTCCTTTCACTTATTCATCTGTTTTTTTTCACTCATCCGATCTTTAAATCCCTCTTTTCATTCATCCATCCATCCTTTCATTAATTCAACCACCCACCCTTTCTCTCATCATCCATCCATCCACTCTCACACATCCATCCATCCTCCCTTTGTATTGTATTGTAATTGCATTTATATAGCGCTTACTACCCCTGACGAGGCGTCAAAGCGCTTTTTCGGCGAGTAGCACGCTACTCCGGGACCCATAGAGGATTAGTGTTAAATTAGTATAGTGAAACATGCAAGTACATTTTAAGTGGTGGATAGGTTAGTCAGTTATTTGGATTTGGAATGATAGCAGAAGGATAGATGAGGACAAAGGTTTGTATTTATATAGCGCTTGTTGGCGCACGCTATTCAGGAAGCCTACAAAGGACTAGTGGTGAATTAATATGGTGAAATATGAAGTAATTTCAGTGGTGGATATTAGTCAGTTACTTTGAGTGAGAAGGATAGCGGAGGGATAAAAGGGGAAGAAAGATTTCATTCATATAGCACCTTTTACCCCTGATGGGTGTTGAATCGCTTTTTTGGCGAGTAGCACACCACTTCGGAACCCATAAAGGATTACTGTTGAAAATGAGTATAGTAAAAAAAATATGAAGTAATTTGAGTAGTGGATATGTTATTCAGTTATTTGGGTAGTATATTAGTATAGTTTAATATGGAATTTGAGAAGTAAACATGTTAGTCTGTTAATTTCGATTGAAAAGGATCGTGGAGGGATAATCGAGTGAAAGATTTTTTTTTTAGGTCTTAGCAATAGGAGGAGGCTTTTGGATGGGTAAAAAGAAGTTTTGGAGGGGAGGACTCAGAGGAAAGAGTTTAGAAAGGTTTGTTATAGGGCATCGATATGGTAAAAGAGGTGTCAGATGATGCAAGGAGGGGTAGAGTAGGAGAGAGTCTAGAAAGGGTTATTTTGGCAATCATAGTAGTGGTATGGGGTTTGAGATAAATGAGAGAGTGGATGTAGAGGATATATTGATAGATGTATAGGATGAGAGATAGGGTAGTGCAGTGGTTCCCAAACGTTTTAGACCTGTGGCTCCCTCGACCTAAATGGCAGTTCGCCGTGGCTCCCCATTGTGTGAATCTTGATATACACATATCGTTTATCGCAATGTGGCGAAGCACGATGTTACAAATTAGATTTAATCAACTAAACCTATCCACCACTTAAATGTACTGGCGTGTTTCACTATACTAATTTAACACTAATCCTCTATGGGTCCCGGAGTAGCGTGCTACTCGCCGAAAAAGCGCTTTGATGCCTCGTCAGGGTAGTAAGCGCAATACAAATGCAAATAAAATACAATACAATACAATATGGGTAGTTGAAGAGGAGTAAACTCCACACATAGTTTGTGAATAGTTCTTTGTAGTAAAACGTACTACAAAGATCAGTTTGGGAACCAGGCCCAATGCACTGGGTCCGTCTTCTCTTTTCTTCAGGCTGCCTTTAAGCCTGATGTGTTTTCTGCCAACTGTAGCTGCATTACTTAGTTACTTGAGGAGCCCCTGAAAATTCCATTACAGCAATCAAATGTCTATATAGCAGTAGCCCTGCCGCGTGCCATCTGATACCTTGGGAAAGGAATGCGTCATCCTTACAACAGACTGAATGGCCTAGTTCGAGCGAACCAAATTCATAGGTTTCTAGTTGAGGACTTCCGGTGGTCAGTTCTTGGTCCCAAAAATAACGAAAGTGCATTGTTTGAATGGAATCTTTTTAGGTCGAGCCTAGACGAAAGCAAAAGTGAAGCTTTTGCTGTTTAATGCGAGACAACTTATGTTATCACTTTTGGGGGAATGTGGACAGCAGACTGACACGCGCTTCTCCTGCCGGAGATTTTACCTTGTGGGCGCGCATGGCGCCGTGCCCCTCTCGTGCCTCATATTCCCATGCGCACACAGCCAGCCCCCACACCCCTGCTCACACACCACACAGGCACACGTAAACACGCTGCCGCCCCCACCACACACACATACACGCAGGCAGGCACACACACAGGTACAACACACGCAGGCACATACAAGCACCCCCCCCGGCTTACATACAAACACGCGCACACACACACACTCCCAACCCCGCTCACCGGGCACACGCAGGGCTTCCATCACTGGGGGGGGCGGGCACCGTCAATGTGCCCCGACGCCCCCCCCTCACTGGCTCCTCTCGTCCTGTCCCTCCGTGTCCAGACTCTGCAGCCCGCTCCGTTGTTTCTCCGCCCCTTCAGGACATTTCGTGCGTGTCACGCCTCTCCTTTCTCCCGGCCGGAAATCCTATTTGCGTGTCAGGCCTCGTTTTCACCACGCATTTTTTTTGTTTTGTTGCTGGTTTGTCTAGAAAGACGCTACAACCTTGTGCAAAGCGCTGCTGCCAGCTGGGGCGCGCGGAGCTCACGTCATAGTTTTTGTTACATTATTTTAAAGTTCCAAATGTAAGCGCTATAGGGTCTCGAGTGCCGCATTGTCGACGTCTAGGCGCTTTCTATATAAAGTGCAGCATTTCAAACAACCCTGCGTCAGGTAAAACAAGTACATAAAACAAAGGCTTTCGAAGGAGCGGCTTCAGGGCACTTCGTGATCGTTGAAAGAAACGGAAATTCTGCTTCAATTATTCTCGGTTAAAACGCTTTAATTTAATTTGAAAAACAAACTCGATAGACATATCACACTCAGTGAGCCAGAATAAACCAGGTAGCATTTCATTCCAGATTTAGAATAGGTGGGCGATCACTTTATGGTAAATGCTTTGTTTTTTGGGGGCGTCTCCGAGTCCTGTCGTTGGGGGTGGGGGGGGGGGTTAGACGTGCGCACGCCCCACCCTCCCCTCTTCATCCTTGTCAAAGCAGCATAGCCGCCGGTTCCACCTGCCTTGAAGCTGTTCAATGCCCCCCCCGACCACGAATGTCTGCGCACGTCCCGATCCTCGTAGCGCCGCGCAGATCAGGGCGCTACTCGGCCTCAGTCTGAAGCCGCTCAAGCCAGCAAACTGGATTTTCCGCAGGACATTCGGGGACCCGCAAACCCCGACCCTGCCTGCATTAAGGGGTGCGGCTGCGACGAACTGTGTGTGTGCAAGAAGAAAATGAATATATTCATACATAATTTATTCTGTTTATGCATTACACACGTAAATACACACACCCACCCACGCACACACACTCACACATATATATATATATATATATATATTCTGAATACCGGCCGTCTTACAAACAATATTATAGTGACAGCTGTGTCTTAAAATTAGCCACAGGCTTTTAACGACTTCTAGAAACAAATGAGCAATGCTCTCGCACATACCGACATAAGTACACACTGTCCAAATTATTCACATGTATATTATTTAGTTTGTATATAGTAAAAAACTCGCTTATTCACATATGTGTGTGTTTGTGTGTGCATAGATATGTATCTGAATATATAATATATATATTTTGCATATTGCACATACATACATTATAATCACACACATATATTCGCATAAATATCTATGCTTAATGCAGTAATGATCACTATATATATATATATATATATATATATATATATATATATATATATATATATATATATCCCACATGTATATAAAATTAAAATATACACATAGTATATTTACGAACACACATGCATACATCTTTATTGATTTATTACGGAAAGTTGGTATAGCACAACTCACCCCGGGTGGGGCATCTGGGCTCTACTTCTGAGAAGCATAGACATTTAAAACAACCGAGGCTTGAACCTGCTCTTTAGGACAGTGATATCCGGGCAGGAACGGCGATGAAGGGGGTGTTTATTTCCGTGATATGGGGCTGCATAATCTATGCTCATATAGATATGTATATAATAACATGTATATGTGGTTGTAGTGAGGCAGTTTAATATAGCTATACATTGGATATTGTTCAGTGTGTGATCATATACGTGCAGACGCGTTTGCGCACATTTCTGCTCGTGCCTGCAGTCTGCACCCCCGTTCCTCATTTCACCTTTCCGTGAATAACCCGGAATTAAGGCCTCTCTGGTGACGCGCAGCTGGTGCCGATAGGCTCGCTCCACCTGTGACGGCTCCTGAGAGAGTGTGTGCTTGTCTCATCCTGGTTGTGTCTCCACGGACGCCTGTCTCCTGAGGCAGGCTTCTCGGGGGTGCATCTGATTGTCACCTCCGTACTGCGTGTGTGTGTATGAGAGATGGGGGTAGATTGTGAGAGGGATTGTGTGTGTAAAACATAGACAGACAGATTATGTGTGCGTGAGAGAGATCATTTGTGTGTGTGGAAATAATTGCAAGTGTTTGCGTCAGAAAGATTGTGTGTGAGAGTGTGTATGTGAGAAAGTGATACTTATTGTGTGTGTGGTTGAGAGATTATGTGTGAGCGCTGCGTTTGTGTGAGATTGTAAGTGTGTGTGCACGATAGAGACAGACAGTTTGTGTGGGAGAGAGAGAGACTGTGTGTGAGAGAGAAATTGTGTCTGGTAGTAAGATTGTATGTGTGCGTGTGACCCTCTGTGTGTGTAATGTAATTACACGTTGTATGGCTATTGACATTGTAAATGACAATGTCATTTATTTATCTGTTTTCAAAACCAACACATAAATAAAAATGTTGTCGTTTACAATGCCAATAGCTCTAACTTTGGCAAAGGCGAGACCGTTGCATTGTAAATGCTTGTTTATTCTTCTTAGTAAGAGTCTGCTCTTACATTAGTATGGCATTGCAAGTGCAAGGCGGAAGTGTTTGAGAAGCGCGTGCTGACCTCAACAGTCTGCCCAAGGCCTTTTGCTTCCTCCTAATGGACAGGGAAGTTGGGCTTATCACACTACTGGCAGAGCCCTTCACAGCTATGAGAGTCGAGGCCAGACACGTCATTGGAAAGGGTGTCCTGCAGTTCTTCTTTGCACCGCATCCGTCACGCAAGCACACCACTGCTTTGCCCGTTGCACATAGCAAACATTCTTGTCTTCAGGATACACGAACATCTTGCCCCATCAATATTCATGAGGCAGGGTTCCGCTTGAGACCAGATGCAATGGCCGAGATGGAGGCCTGCACGGAAAAGGTTCGGTAGGCGGCATGTTTAAGTTAGCGCTATAAAAACACAGGACAAACAGAAAGCAATCCCAAAAATGTAGGGTGGTGTCCAGGAGGAACAGAGTAGTGTTTACAACTGACCTTCTTTTGCGCTTTGGTAGATGGGGCAGAGTTTAAGCAGGGTCTCCTAAAAAATAACCGCAAGTAGAACTATTGTTTTGCTAATATAGTGCTTTCTTGACCTCTTTCGAGGTCTAAGGTGCTATCTGGGGGGCCCGATTGCATCATATATATATATATATATATATAGGGTCTATTAGTATCACATCATTTAGTTATTCAATACGTTTGTATTGCTCTTCATGTGATAATGCAGATTCACAGCGCTTTGGACAGCAGTTTAACAAACCTCGGCTGCATAAGATGGATGTGGAATTAAAAGGAGAAGTAATGGAAAGCGTCAGGTGTGCACTGTTTACACCCCCTGCCACTGCACCGCGGGCGGCTGGGTGTTAAATAAGATTCACTTGCTGCCTTCAAGCTGACCAATTCATTTGTTAATTGCGCGTATTTTCACAAGTACACGAGAAGCTTCCTCAGTACTGCCACAGGCTATCTTTCACACATCGTGCGCGCGGCCCCCCTGGCTACTCCTAATGGCGCACTGGGGTGCCGCGGCGCACAGTTTGGGAACCACTGGGGTAGTGCATTGGAAGGAGTAGTAGAAGAAGTTTGAGATGAGTCAGAAGGTTGGGCTAGAAGATATATTGAGCAAAGTATAGGCTGAGAAATAGGGTAGAGCATTGGAAATGCTAAATTAGAAGAAAGTGATAAATATATAGATCCATAATTACATTGAAAGTATATTTATTTATTTGGGAAATTTATTAAGCACTCAAATACCCGAGGGTGTCTCGGCGCTTAGTGTTTATTGAACTAGTCCATGAGTAGTTATTGCTTGAACAGCCAGGTCTTTATCGGTTTGCGGAAAGAAAGAAGGGAAGGAGAGGTTTTGATATGATGTGGAAGACTATTCCATAGTTTGATGGTGGTCACTATGAAGGATCTGTCTCCCCAGGAGACTTTCTTAGTCCTGGGGACCTGCATAAGACCAGCAGTGGAAGATCGAAGGGATCTGGCAGGTTTATAGGGGCAGAGTGCATCTTTCAAAAATGCTGGGCCTTGAGCGTGGATTGCTTTATACGCAATGCATAGAGCTTTGAATTTAGTTCTCTTCTTTACTGGTAACCAGTGAAGCTGTTCAATTGTGCCAGATATGGAGGTATACTTGGGGGTTGCTGTGATCAGTCTGGCCCAGCATTCTGCACCAATTGCAGCTTTTTTAGGACTCCTTCCTGAGCATTGACTAAAAGGGCATTGCAATAGTCTATGCGGGCCATGACAAGTGCGCTGACCAGTGTTTTTGCCATACTCATGGGGAGATAGGGTAGGAGTTTTTTAATCATTCTCATGGTGTAGAATGAGGAGGATACTACCGCATTAACGTGGTGCATGAAAGTGAGTTTGGTATCTAGTATAACTCCGAGATTTCTTGCCTTGGTCACTGGGTGGGGGGGTGGTCCCAGGGCATCAGGCCACCATGTGGGAGACCAGGCAGGGGAGAGGTTACCAAACATCATCACCTCCGTTTTATCGGAGTTCAGCTTCAAACAATTTGTGGACATCCAATTACTTATTGCTAGCATTCCCAGATTAAAATTGGAGGCCACTTCATCTCCATTTTTGTTAATGGCTAGGACAATCTGGGTGTCGTCAGCGTAGGATGTTACCGCCAGGTGATGGATTTTTATGATCCTCGCCAAGTCTGACACATAAATGTTGAATAGTGTAGGACTTAGCGAGGATCCCTGGGGGACACCACAGGGGAGAGTAAAAGGAGGTGAGTTGAAATTGCCGAAGGCGACTGACTGTACTCGATCAGCAAGGAACGAGGCGATAAGGTCTTTAGCAGCACCTGTAATGCCTGCCGCTGTGACACGGTCGATCAAGATGGAGTGATCGACCGTGTCAAAAGCTGCCGACAGGTCCAGTAGAATAAGCACTGCTGATCCTCCATCATCAAGAGTCTTCCTAATTTCCTCTGTAGCTTTAATAAGGGCAGTCTCCGTCCCGTGTCCCTTCCGGAAGCCAAATTGGGTATCATCCAGACAGTTGTTTTGGTCTATAAATTCTGAGATTTGGATGTTCATGATCTTTTCCACAATTTTGGCGGGAAGCGGGAGGCAGGCTATTGGTCGATAATTAGCGACTATCGAAGGATCTAATGAGCTTTTCTTAATGAGTGGTTTGATGGTCGCTTTCTTCCAGATGGAGGGAAAGGTAGTGGACGAAAACATGGCATTAAAAATTTCAGTGAGTTTTGGACCTATAATTTCTGGGAAGTTTTTTAGAATGGAAGGGGGGCATGGATCTTCCGGAGATCCAGAGTTCGTGGTACATATGAGATGGGATACCAGTTCTGAAGGAATCTGGGTAAATTCTTGGAAGGAGCCAGAGGGGCTTGAGTGAGGAGGGTTGGAGCATGCCCAGGCAAGGGGCCTGTGGTCATTGGGAGTGGAAGGTGGGTGTCCAATGCTGGTTGCATGGGCTTTGAATTGGGTAAAAATATCTGTGACTTTCTTTTGGAAGTGATTCGCCAAGGAGTTACATAGCTCTTGAGTGGCTGTGATCGGAGTGGTCGCTGTTTGTCCAGAGAGACGCGTCACTACCTGAAAAAGTTGTTTAGTCGAGTCTTGTGCAAGATTGATTTGGTTGCTATAGAATTTACTTTTTTCCATGATAATTTGTTGCTTGTAATTAGACATCATGATTTTGTAGAGGGATTTTTGATCTGGGTCGTAGTCACGTCTCCATCTGCGTTCCTGTCGCCTGCACTTTTGTTTTTCTTGTCTAAGAGCATCATTGAACCAGGGTGAATATTTAAAGGTCCTGTTGGTGGATTGTTTCTTTAGCGGAACTGTCAAATTGACAGTGTTTTGTAACCAGTTAGTATAGTTATTAGCACCTAATTCAGGATCAGTCACAGTGGGTGGCAAGGAAGTTAATAGTGATGACTGAGAAGCGGGAATGTCAATGCTTTTCCATGCTCTAAATTGATTCGTGGGTGAGGGAGTATTAACTAGGGGGGGGGTAGGTTGTAAGAAAAAGTCGAAAAGAATGGCAGAGTGATCTGTCCAGGTGAAGGGAAGGAGGTCCTTCATCATAAGTGATCTCTCGCTAGAGAAAAGACCGTCCAGAAGATGGCCCGCGGTATGCGTGGAACCAGTGACTAGTTGTGAGAGTCCTATTGCATCTAATTCAGATAGGAGGGCCGCAGTGTCAGGATTATCCAGCAGCTCAAGGTGAAAATTAAAATCACCCAGAATGGTGTACTGGCTTTCACCTGCCAAAGGTTCTAAAAGAATGGGTAAATTAGCGAGAAAAGGACTGCGAGGTCCAGGGGGGCGGTAAATAAGTATGCCTTTAAATGGGGGGCATTTGGAGTAGAGATTGTGAAAGACATGGCTTCACAACTTGGGATGGGAATGGTTTCTGTTCGTACTGTTAGATTGCTACGGTATATAATGGCTAATCCGCCTCCTTTTTTTTGGGAGTGGTCTGTCCAGTCTAACATTCGAGTATCCTTCGGGGGTGGCAGTAACAAAGTCAGGTCCACGGGAGAGATCACCCCATGTTTCAGTGATGAAGAGGAGATCGAGATTGCAAACCTCAATGAAATTGGAGATCTCATATTTATGCTTGGGCAAGGAGCGTACATTTATTAATGCAGCTACACATGGTTTAGGCAGTATGTTATTCCTGCGAGTGGTAATTATCGGTGAGCGTCAGTAATTATTAGTGATATAAGAGCAACTAGGACAAGTATAAGGAAGAAAGTATGGCTGATTAGCCAAAGCAAGACGCTGGCGGTGCGCCCGCTGCACTCGTCCGCTGCGCGGCCGGGGATTGCACATGTTATATCGGGGGGGAGGCGAGGGGGCGTGTCCAGAAGCAGTGGGCGTCGCCTGGTCTGGCGAAATGGCGGCAGTTTTGAAACCCGCAGCAGCGCTCAATCGGCTGCGCGGAGGAAGCCCTGATCTTGATGCAAAGTGGGCGGTGAGCGGGAAGCTTAAGGTAAACAAAGTATCACACAATAATTTTTAAACCGATTAAAATGCAGTAAATGCGAAGTGCTCCCGGCTGTGCCTCAGGAGTTCTGACAAACACTTTCTAATCGCGCTCGCAATCAGCTCTCTTATATAGTGTCGGCGGGGGCGTGTCCAGAAGCAGTGGGCGTCGCCTGGTCTGGCGAAATGGCGGCAGTTTTGAAACCCGCAGCAGCGCTCAATTGGCTGCGCTGGGAAGCCCTGATCTTGATGCAAAGTGGGCTGAGAGCGGGAAGCTTAAGGTAAACAAAGTATCACACAATAATTTTTAAACCGATTAAAATGCAGTAAATGCGAAGTGCTCCCGGCTGTGCCTCAGGAGTTCTGACAAACACTTTCTAATCGCGCTCGCAATCAGCGCTCTTATATAGTGTCGGCGGGGGCGTGTCCAGAAGCAGTGGGCGTCGCCTGGTCTGGCGAAATGGCGGCAGTTTTGAAACCCGCAGCAGAGCTCAATCGGCTGCGCGGGGAAGCCCTGATCTTGATGCAAAGTGGGCGGAGAGCGGGAAGCTTAAGGTAAACAAAGTATCACACAATAATTTTTAAAACGATTAAAATGCAGTAAATGCGAAGTGCTCCCGGCTGTGCCTCAGGAGTTCTGACAAACACTTTCTAATCGCGCTCGCAATCAGCGCTCTTATATAGTGTCGGCGGGGGGCGTGTCCAGAAGCAGTGGCCGTCGCCTGGTCTGGCGAAATGGCGGCAGTTTTGAAATCCGCAGCAGCGCTCAATCGGCTGCGCGGGGAAGCCCTGATCTTGATGCAAAGTGGGCGGAGAGCGGGAAGCTTAAGGTAAACAAAGTATCACACGATACATAAAGGAGGTAAGTATCTGTAGATTAAAGATAGTGATAGAGGCACAGGTTGAGAAATTGGGTAGTGCATTGGATATGCTTTTTCAGGAGAAAAGTAACAGACACACAGATCCAAGTACATGGAAGGTACATAGATGCACAATGGAAGTATGTACATGTAGACCAAAGATGATTTTTTATTTATTTATTATTATTATTTTTTCTCGCAGCAACATAATTATTTTACATGTTTATACACAATGTAATACACAAAGATAGGTACATATCTATAGTGAAAAAAAATGCTTGTATACAGAGGGATATGCTGTAAATTTCTGTTTGCGTATGGTGCTTATGTGGGGAAGAGGTAAATCTTGAGTAGTTTTCTGACGATAAGGTGGTTGTCGGTGGACCTTATGTTGGGGGGTAAAGAGTTCCATATTTTGGCTGCCTGAACAGAGAACAGAGAAGGATGTGCCACCCATGATTTTTTTCTTGTATGGTGGGATTTTGAGATAAGATGGTCCTTTAGAGCGGAGGTTCCTTTGTTGAATGTGTTTGGTGTTTTTATTCCTGATTAAGAGCGGTCCCATTCCATATATTGATTTGTGGGTGAGACAAAGCAGCTTGAACGTGGATCTTCTGGCAACCGGTAACCAATGCAGGGCTTGCAAGGCAGGGGAGATGTGGTCTCGCGGTTTGATATGCAAGAGTAGTCTGGTAGCCGAGTTCTGAATCCGTTGTAGTTCATGGTCATTAAAGGTGTTCCGTGGAAGAGGCTATTGGCGTAATCGAGTTTGGACAGAACAAGGGAGATGGTAGCTTGGACCTTGTGTGGAAATCCCAAATGAGGGAAAATTTGTTGCAGCATTTTTATAGTAGCAAAGCTTGATCTTGCTAGTTTATCCACTTGGGCATTCATCAACAGCTTGGAGTCCATGGTCATTCCGAGGTTTCTTCCTTCCTTCAATACTTTAGGCAGTGATTCCAGTTCATCAGGCCATGCGGCAAGTGGGTTGTAATGCTTCCAATCGCCCCAAGTGAGTATTTCAGTTTTTGAAGCATTCAATTTGAGATGGCTCCAGGTCATCCACTGATCCACGGCTCTGAGACAGCTGAGAATTTGAGATTTTCCAATGTCTTTGGGGCATTCTAGTTGAATGAGTATTTGCATGTCATCTACATAGTTATAGCACAGGAGGTGAAATGTATTGATCAGTACTGGTAATGACTTCATGTACATGTTGAAAAGCATGGGCGAGATGATAGAACCTTGAGGGACCCCTGCTTTTGTGGAGTATGGTTTGGACGAGAAAGGTGGGGTATGGATTACATTAGTTCTGTTTCGAAGGTAGGACACTATCCAGTCTAAAGCAGTTCCATCTATGCCGGCTTCATAGAGTCTTTGTTTCAGAGTGTCATGGTCAACTGTGTCAAAGGCGGCTGAGAGGTCCACGAGGAGTAGCGTAGAAACCCCGTTGCGGTCCACTGTATTCTTTAGGTCATCCCAGATGGTAAGGAGGGCAGATTCAGTGCCTCTTCCCGGACAGAATCCTTTTTAGAAATCTGAAAGTATGTCATTCTCTTCAATGAATTGTGACCATTGGGCGAACGCTGCTTTTTCTATCAGTTTGCCCAGGAACGGTCCATTTGTAATGGGTCTGTAGTTGTCAGGGTTCAGCGGGTCCAAGTAAAGGGCGTATGAATGACTTTTTGAGTTCTTCTGGAAATATTCCAATAGTTAAGGAAACGTTGATGATTCTTCTTACTGGAGTGGCAGCAGAGGTTGTTAAAAGAATTGTCTTGAAAGTTTGTGGCCATAAATTCATTGTGTGAGATGTGTTGGGAGGAACAGAGAGGCTTGATTAGAGCATTCTTGGATTGTTGTTTTGTTCAAGGGTTAGTGCTGGTGCTTTATTTCAGTTTTCAGTACGATTCCAATGTGTCTGCTTTGTCCGTGCAATTGTTTGCCAGTTTGTCTGTGAAATCTTGAGTAACAGGATGAGTTCCTTCTATGCAATTTGGTTTGCAAAACTCATTGAGTATTTTATAGAATTCTTTATTTGCACAATTAGCGTTTTGAATTCTGACTGAAAAGTACGTTTTTTTAGCTTTTTTGATAGCAGACTTGTATAATCTGTTAATTTTCTGTAGGTGAAGTTTGTCTTGTTTGGCGTTTGTTTTGAGCCAGATACGTTGCAGCTTTCTAATTTGTTGTTTTATGTCTTTTTTTACTATGTTTCTCCAAGGTGCTTTTTTTCTTTTGTTCTGTGGTTTTGAGTGGTATCAGGATGTCAACAGCTTCCTGTAGCCATTCATTTAGATTTTGAACAGAATTTATGCTTTCCAGATTTGTACTGGATGTTAGTTGTGTTTCCAAGTGTTCCAAAGTGAGTTTGTTCCACGGCCGATAGGTGGATGGATGTAAGGTAGTTTTAGGCAAGTCGCTTAGCGTTGTTTTATGTTGGAAGGCAAGCAAGTGGTGGTCTGATCATGTACCTGGAGTTAAAGTTTGAAAGGGAACTAGTTGAGTATTAGCAAAAATGACATCTAGGATATGTCCAGTGGTGTGTGTCGGATTGGGGACAATGCAGGTTCTATGCGTCTAGGCCGGTGATTATAGTTTTTGGATGGGTCATATTGGGTTTATCAAACCAAATGTTAAGGTCACCCAGAACGCATAGGTTGGAGTGTATTGTTATCAGGTTTGAAACTATGTCTAGAAGTGCGTCGGGGAATGTTGCCTTACTAGGTGGAGGTCTGTAAAGGAGCAGGAAGTTACAGGAGAAAGACGGTGTAGGATTGCATCTTGTTAGAAGAGCCTCACAATTCTTTATGGAGATGTTGTCAATTTCAGTGATATTTATTGTTTACCTGAATACAACAGCTAGACCACCTCCTTTTTTGGCTATACGATTGTGGGAGATTATTTAATAGCCTAGAGGAATGGCTTCATGCAAGACTGGAGCCATATCTTCTCCCAACCATGATTCAATTTTGAATAGTATGCCTGGTTTTGCATCGGTGAGAAGGTCGTAGATGTGATGCTTGTTTTTAGAGAGGGATCAAGCATTTATTAGTAGACAGTTTAGTGAGTGGCCTTTGGTTACAGTGGGACTTTGTATGGTAGAAGAGTGATCAGTATTGTGTGGGTTTGTAGTAGGTGGGCTTTTAGGTTTTGCCTGGCGAAAGCTGCGCTCTGCGCAGCTTTTTCGCGCAGGCGAAAACCTAATGAGTATTGTACTGGAGTTAGGAACGGCCCCCGTCTTCTATTGGCTAGTTCCATAAATGGAGGCTAGCCATTGGAAGATGGGCCGGTCCGTCAATGCCGGACCAGATTCGGGGGCGTTCCCGAAAATTTTTGGCTTTTGGCGACGTCACGCTACGTCAGCCAAAAGCCGAGAACGCCCCCGAATCTGGTCCACCATTGAAGGCACCCGGAAGAAGTCCAGGTGAGTGCTTGCTTTTTTTTTTGCTTTTTACCGCTGCCTCGGCTCCCGTTCCCGCCCCCCTAACACTGCCTCGCTCTCTGTGTCTCCCCCGCCCCGTTCCCGCCCCCCTACCGCTGCCTCGGCTCCCGTTCCCGCCCCCCTACCGCTGCCTCGTTTTGAGTGAAGATCCGAGAAAGAAGTAATTAGTTTAAAGGCTTTAGAAAGAAATCCAACAGCCATCAAAGGCTATTCTTAACTAGCATGATCAATGGCCGATGCAGAGCTCATGAATGGCACAGGCTGCTATCCGGGCAAAGGCAGCCCCGTGTGAACACGCAAATGGGAGATGCCAGGATATGTGGGTATGCATGTGCTGCATGAACAGGTGGTATGGCAAGAATGATGGGTGACTCCTCTGTCATGTAATCTGGCCCCATGGACTCAAACTGCCTATGCCTATGACTAGTACAATCTGAATGCCCAACTCCGCCCCCGTTCCCGCCCCCTCCCGCTCTCCGTGTCTCCGGCCCCCGTTCCGGCCCCCCTCCCGCTCTCCGTGTCTCCGGCCCCCGTTCCCGCCCCCCTCCCGCTCTCCGTGTCTCCGGCCCCCGTTTTACTTCCTTGCAGGATTCTCTTTGGAGCCCGTCCACCCTTTGCGGTCTGGCCACCCCTCCCACTTCACCAGTGAATGGGACTTCTCGTCCATCCAGCAAAGCCCCCCTCATACCTGGTAATTCTCTAACTTTAAATGCACTGTGAATAGCGATGTGCCGTTTTGAGTGAAGATCCGAGAAAGAAGTAATTAGTTTAAAGGCTTTAGAAAGAAATCCAACAGCCATCAAAGGCTATTCTTAACTAGCATGATCAATGGCCGATGCAGAGCTCATGAATGGCACAGGCTGCTAGCCGGGCAAAGGCAGCCCCGTGTGAACACGCAAATGGGAGATGCCAGGATATGTGGGTATGCATGTGCTGCATGAACAGGTGGTATGGCAAGAATGATGGGTGACTCCTCTGTCATGTAATCTGGCCCCATGGACTCAAACTGCCTATGCCTATGACTAATACAATCTGAATGCCCAACTCCGCCCCCGTTCCCGCCCCCCTCCCGCTCTCCATGTCTCCGGCCCCCGTTCCCACCCCCCTCCCTCTCTCCGTGTCTCCGGCCCCCGTTCCCGCCCCCCTCCCGCTCTCCGTGTCTCCGGCCCCCGTTTTACTTCCTTGCAGGATTCTCTTTGGAGCCCGTCCACCCTTTGCGGTCTGGCCACCCCTCCCACTTCACCAGTGAATGGGACTTCTTGTCCGTCCAGCAAAGCCCCCTTCATACCTGGTAATTCTCTAACTTTAAATGCACTGTGAATAGCGATGTGCCGTTTTGAGTGAAGATCCGAGAAAGAAGTAATTAGTTTAAAGGCTTTAGAAAGAAATCCAACAGCCATCAAAGGCTATTCTTAACTAGCATGATCAATGGCCGATGCAGAGCTCATGAATGGCACAGGCTGCTAGCCGGGCAAAGGCAGGCCCGTGTGAACATGCAAATGGGAAATGCCAGGATATGTGGGTATGCATGTGCTGCATGAACAGGTGGTATGGCAAGAATGATGGGTGACTCCTCTGTCATGTAATCTGGCCCCATGGACTCAAACTGCCTATGCCTATGACTAGTACAATCTGAATGCCCAACCCCTCTTTCGACATATGTCTCTGAACTCCAGACCCTGAAAAATAAGCCCTGTGCAACACTGGCGTGAATTGAGCAATGCCTTTTGTATTCCGAGACGTGTCGAAGATTCACAAGCAGTGCTGAGGCAGCATGATCATACTGCAGCATTCAGAACCCAAGAACTTGACTCTGGCAGCTTCCTGAAGTCCTAGATTTAGGACATTTAAATGGGTCTAAAAAATGTGTGTTCCTGTGTTTTTATTTTTAAGAACTGCAAAGACCGTGCAGAATGGAAGACTTGTCGAGTGGTGCCATCGTAATCTCTGGTGTTAAAAATATAAATGAAACTCTGCCTCAGAAGCTAATTAGAAAGTACTTCGCACCCTACCCCCCCCCCTCCTACCCCGCCCTCCAATACCATCATAATTACGGCTCCATGGCATTCCGAGACATGTATCGGCCAGAGCACGGAGGGTACTTAGAAAATGCTGAAATCTGCACCCTGTAGTCTACCCACGACCCACCCCAGCAGTACCATCATAATTAGGGCTCCCGGTGTTATGCACATTCTTTTTTTTTTTTTTTTTTTTGTCCTCATTTGCCTTACCCACTGCTTAGGAAATGCCAACCACCTTGCGTGTCCCCGACCAAGAGAGGGAACCAAGAAGATGAAACCCATCTCTGGAACTGGACTCCGAGATATTTTACTGGTGGCAGAGAAGTCCCAAGGAGAAGGGAAATGTAAATTCTTAAGCTGACTCCATCTAGGTATGTCTCAACCTGCAGGACCAAAACACCGTATCGGGGCCAGACCCGGTCCAAGGAGTAGTGTTGGCATAATCATAGGACCCGGGGAAAAAAAAACAAAAAAAAAAAAAAAAAAAAAACCCCGGAACACTATCTCCACTGTGTCAACAGATCCCAAAAAGCCAGATTACGGTTATTGCAAGCTCTAGCCATGTCCACCTTTGATGTTTCGTATAGTGACGTGAGCCAATCCGAATATATTGGAGCAGATTTTTCCACCCACCTTATGCAGATCTGTCTCCTAGCCAACAGAATAGCATAAAACAGGAAAGATCTTGCTTCGCCAGAAATACTGTCCTCGATTCCAAAGATGATTAGTGGCAATGAAATTACTAATGATGTGTTCATAATGCAATTTAAGGTAGACAGCACTTCCTCCCAGAACTGACCGATGTTGGGGCATTCCAAGAACATGTGACTATCTGAAGCTCCTGGTAAATTACATTTGTTACACTTCTTGTCTGGGAGAAATTTGGAAAGTTTCTGCGGTGTCATATAAGCCCGGTGTGCTGTGAACAAATGGTTACGCCTCAGCCATGATGGTTTCACCACTTTATAGAGGAGCGCAAAAGATCTTAACCATATCTCCTCACATTGTAAGCCCATTGTCTCGCTCCACAATTCATCTGGAAGGGTGAAATCCCCATCGGTTTCCTCCAGAAGCTGCCAATACCAGAAGGCCACCTCCTTACCACCCCTAGGTCTTTCTAGTAACAGCTGCTCCAGGGAGCTTGATTTCCCGAATAATGCATCTTTGCGCCGCTGGGCTCTCCCCCAGCTTTCCAGCTGAATGAATTTAAATCTAGAGAAAGCTGGACCTATACGCTCATGCAATACATCCCAGGGAAGTATCGATCCATCCACCAATAACTCTCCCCATCTAGTAATTCCTGCTTCCTCTAGTGAGGAAGATAAGCTGTCCCTGAGACACTCCGGTAAACCCGGGGAGTCCCATATGGGAGCGAAGTTGGAATAGTAGGACAGCCCCAATCTACTTCTAATGGCTAGCCAACCCCTAGCCCAAGACTGTATAATTTTCAGTCTTATTTTCTTGAAGTATTTCTGACTCCCAAATTTAAATAAAAATCCGTCAGCTGGTAAATTTGCTCCGGTTAACATGGCTTTATACATTGCCACCTCCAGAAGACTCGATGGTGTTTTTAGTAACATCCTGGAGTAGGACAACTGAAAGGCCCAAGCGTAGTATACTAGATCCGGTAGGGCTAGGCCCCCCTTCTCCCTTCTCCTCCTCAACTTCTTCCACGCAATTCTAGTTGCCTTATAATTCCAAATAAAGGAGTTAAGCTCTCGCTGACATCTGTCCAACATCTTCACATCAAACCCCAATGGAATGGCACCAAATATAAATATAAACTTAGGAAGGATAGACATTTTTATTAAGTTGACCCTCCCCATTATGGAAAGTGGCAAGTGTGTCCAAGATTTCAATAGGCCCTTACATTCCCTGGAAACTCGATCTAGGTTAGTTTGGGCAATGGTCCCAATGTCTTGGGTGATTCGGATCCCGAGATAACGCATAGAAGTGGTGATATTAATGCCTAACCGTGGGTCCGGGATATTCCAGACCATAACCTCGGTCTTACTTGAGTTGATATTGTAGCCCGAGATCTTACCGAACTCTTCCGCCTTCTGAATCACGGCAGGGAAGGACAACACCGGGTCCGAGGTAAAGATTAAGATATCATCGGCATATAATGCCGTCCGCCTCTCCCAATCCTTAAACTTGAATGATGGTATATTTTCGTCTGCTCGCAAAGCCTGGCCAAACGGCTCAATGTACAAATTAAAAAGGAGGGGAGAAAGCGGACAACCTTGCCTCGTACCTCTAGTGATCTTAAAGGGGTCTGTCAATATTTCGTTAATCAGCAGCCTAGCCGAAGGGGATCGATAGAGTAAGGCAATAGTTCTGCGAAAGCCCTCCCCAAAGTTAAACCTTTTTAACACTTCATTTAGGTAGGGCCAATTGACCCTATCGAAGGCCTTAGCTGCGTCGAGGGTTAAGGTGGCCAGTGGAAGGGAAAAAGCAGAGGCTATATCTATAGCCCCTACCAAATCATGTGTAAGATCTGAAAGATGTCGCCCTTTAATAAAGCCTTTCTGATCGTGATGAATAATGGTGCCCATTACCTTACCCATTCTTGCTGATAGTATTGCGGCAAAGATCTTATAATCGCTATTCAGTAAAGATATTGGTCTATAGGACCCACATTCTGATACGTCCTTCCCAGGTTTGGGTATAAGAACAATAGTGGCCTCGCCCCAAGATTTTGGTGGTGGCTTTCCTTCCCTGAGGATAACATTAAAAAGGGTTGTCATTACTTGGACGATGTTCTCCCCCAATACTTTATAGATCTCCCCAGGGAGACCGTCTGGACCAGAAGCTTTCCCTTTTTTTACCTGTCTTATAGCTTCCTTTACCTCTACCTCTGTTATTGCAATCTCTAAACTGTTGCTCTGTGTTGTTGATAAGGTTGGGAGCACTATTCCATTCAGCCACATGTTTCGTGCCATCTGATCATCAGGCAGTTCTTCCCTATAGATAGTCTCAAAGAATTCATAAAAGGCTTTACCTATCTCGTGGCTAGCTGTCCTAGGTACCGCCTCCCCTTCCACCTTGATTTCTCTAATATATTTCTGAGCTTGGTCCGATTTAGTATTCCACGCCAGTACTCTACCCGCGGCCTCACCAAACTCAAAATGAGAGATCTTACTTGCCTTCCATCTTTTGTTAACCCTCTCCTGTAGTGTGTTTTCTAGTTGGTGCTTTAGCTCGGCCAATTTTAACTGCTCCTCAGGAGATCCTAGAGACTGACCAAAATTGGATTCTATGCCCTTCATTTCTTGTTCCAAACTATTTACTATATCTTTGTATTTTTTACTCCGATATGAGGACCTGTTAGTGATGCAGCCTCTCAAAAAGGCCTTAAAGGCCTCCCAAACCACCTCTGGAGAGGAGGACTCCATATTAATTTCAAAGAAAGCATTTGTCTCTGTGGCCAGGAATTTCACTTCATCTTCTTCAAGTAGGAGTGTCCGGTCAAAAGACCAAGAAGGATGTTGCCTCCTACTGTCTGATCTAATTGAAAAAACAAGGGCTGAATGGTCTGACAGGTGAGATGGAAGATAATCAATCGCTATTAAAGCGTCTTTCAAATTATAAGTAAACAGAGCATAATCAATTCTGGATGAGTGCTTAAAACGACTATTCCGATATGAGATCCCCAATTTACTGCCTGCTCTTTCCCGCCAAGGGTCCGCCAGGCCTAGCTGGACCATAATAGCTAATAGAGTTCGCCTAGACTTTGGTGAACTACAGGCCCGCGAATTTGCTGATTTGTCTAATTTAGGGTTCAGCACAATATTAAAGTCGCCCATCCAAATCACCGGGTCCTGAAAAAGTAGCAAATGGTTTCTGACGGCATCCAAATGCGACGGATCATCTGAATTTGGACCATAATAGCCCACCAGGGTGTACCGTTGACCCACCAACTGAACTCTCAATATCAGCCATCTCCCTGTATGATCCTCTATACACTCCAAGATTTGGGCTTTCGCGGCTCTTTTAAAAATAAATATAACTCCCCTAATGTTAGCATTGTGGTCGGTAGAGCTGAATTTATCCACCCATTTCTGTTTTTTAAGTATCTCTACTGCCTCTGATTTAAGAAGGTGTGACTCTTGAATTGCAATAATTTGCGCCGGGGAGTCCCTCAGATACTGCATTATACGCTCCCTCCTACTTCTCCCTCGTAAGCCATTGACATTCCAAGACAAATAGTGGAGAGCTGTCATTTTACCACCGCTACCCCCCTCGTATCAACCTTTCTCAGTAGCTCTTGCGGGAACCTTAATTTTTGCCATTTTTGATGTTGGACAGATGTCAGAAATAACCTTTCCGCAAAATAGTAGGCAGACTTATGAGGATTTTTTACTTTATTCCCCTTCCCCCCCTGCACCCACCCTCCCCAGGAAAACCCTCCCCTACTTACTCTGGCCTGGTGGATGGCCAGTTTTACACCCACTACGACTCTCCAACCTCACCTCTACCCTTTTGGAATAGTCTGTAGACATATTCAAAACAAATACGCTATTAAGAAGAGACTTTTGTATTGTGATGTCAGGGGACACTTACAAGGTGAAAGGAATGCAGTGAGAGGGCCACACTCGAATACACACAAACCTTATTAGATTTTAATTTAACTTGTGTTTCCCCTACACTCACTCTTGTCATGGGGTAGGTTAGGAGAAAGATAGAGAAGGAATTTGTTATTATATCATTACTAATAGCAGGTGCAGTTATGTGTTTTTTTTTTTTTTTGCATTTATTTATTTATTATAACTCATTCCTACTCACCCCCCTTTACTGTTTCCCTTCCCCCTTTTTTTATTTTATTTTACATTTTTTTTTTTTTTAAGGTTCTTTTTAATCAATATATATATATATATATATTTTTTTTTTCCCATTCATTTTTCTTCCTACCATGCTTATTACCTATTGTGATACAGGGCTATTTAGACTTTAACATAACTGGTATAGACCAGACGTAACTTGTAATGTCGGTTCACCTATATCAGACCCAAATAACCACTATCCCATATACTGAGCCTGAGCCTGGGCATGGTCTCTAATAGATTCTAATAGCTCATCTGCTTCTGATGGTAACCGGACATTATGCATTTTATTGTTGTACATAATACGCAAAAATGCTGGGAACCTCATCTGGACAGTGGCACCCAGAGCTCTAAATTTTTCCATGCGCTGCCCCAACTCCCATTGCCTGTCAAGCGTGGTTTTAGATAGGTCTGATCGCACCTCAAAAGAGAAGTCCGGGCCCTGTAGTGATCTAGCTTTCAGTGCGAGGTTCAAGATCTTGTCTTTAAGTGAGAACGTTAGGAAGTTAATCAAGACCTTTCTAGGTTTGTCTCTCCCTGGCTTTAGGCGAAATGGGTCACGATGCACTCGCTGGATATCGTTGTCGAGCATCTCAGCCGACTCCTCCAAGTTAAGAGAGTCTTTTAGGATCTTGATCACAAAACTTTTAAGATTAGTGCCCTCTTTTCCTTCCGGGATCTTTAAAAGTCGCAGGTTATTTCTCCGGGAATAATTCTCCAAACTCTCGACTCGTTCTCGCATATTTTCGCCATCCTTCTGCAGCACTTGAATTTTGGATCTAGCTATCTCGAGTTTAGATGTCAATAGTCCCACCGAACCTTCCAAAACCTCTGTCCTTGTGCATAATCCGTCCACTTTTTGATCCAGCATGTCGCAGGATGCTCTAATCTCATTCTGATTCACTTTAGAAACTGCGAAATCAGCGCGAATTTCCTCCCTCATTGCTGCTATTGATTTTACTAAGGCCTCCAGTGTGTTTCCAACCCCTGGGCCTTCCAAATCGCCATCCCCTCCACCTTCGTCTGTTGTTGCTACGTTGTTAGAGGCAACCCCCTTTTGGGGCCCTTGGTGTCCTTCATGGGATTGCTGGCTACTTACTGCTGTAACCTCCGTTTCATTAATAGGTGTGCGGGGCTCCGCTAACCCATTTGCTGTATTAGGGACATTGATGGCTATTGGGAGTGTTAGTGCTACAGGCGCTGTTACTGTAGTTGAAACTGTCTGTACCTCTGACCCCACTGCCCCGGTAGCCGCCATCTCTGATGTAATGTCCAGTACTTGGGGTAGTGCTTTAAAGAACGTGCGTAGCGAAGGGGTTATGCCACTGAGTTTCTTTAGGGGTTGACTCTTTCCCCTTTTCTGCTTGGGGTTTTTAACCAATTCACTAGTGGCACTTGCAGAACCCCCCTGAGGTTGTCTTTTTTTTTTTAGACCCCTGCGCCCTTTCTCTAAACACTTGTCCCCACTCCTAGCGTTCTTTGGCACTACGGGCTTATTTCCCCCTTCAGAGTCAGATTCCCTGCTGGAGTCTCTGACTGCCTTACAGTCCGTTACAGAAAAGTCTGGCGTGCCTACCTTGTCCTTGCCCTGCACACACGCTGATGTATCCCTGCTCACCTTCGAGCCTGCATCCGGATTTACAGCAGCAGCGTGAGTCTCGGCTTGGCCCCCTCTCCTCCTCCGCTCCGCCACCACGGCTCCTCGGAGCACCCGGGCAGCCGCCGTGCGGCCGCGCCGAAGCTCCACGGCTGCTTGTCTCCAGCGAGGCAAAAACGCGGGCGGAAGAGGGCGGGACGCCGCCGGCAGGCACATCAATCGAGACCGGGGGTCAGTGAAAGCTTTGCAGCCACCCGGCTCCTTCGTTACTTTTGTTCGTTTTGTATCCTAGCGTTTATTGCCCCCTGCCCTACAGAGCGTGTCCTCCAAATCGCACTAGATCAGTTTCTGCCTAAAGACGTCTCACAGCATGGTCCCGAATTGACAGAGCAGGGTGAGGTTCCGAAGAGCCGACTCTGGGTGTGCGAGCCGCGTTAGCCTGCGGTCGCCATGTTTTCCCCTGCGGTCGCCATGTTTTCCACATTCTTTTAGTAATATTTCCGTTTGTATTTCTCCATTTCTTTTTCACTCATCGTATAGGTATTCATATTTATTTTGTGTTCTGAGAATACATAGAGGCCGTACAATTGCATGTTTATTTAACTGATGAACGCACATAAGCATTTTAGAAAATTAAACAGCCAAACATAACACACCGAGAAGTAAATATAAGCATTATATACAAATACTAGCAGCCCGCCCCGACGTTGTCCGGGGGCAATCAGGCTTACAGCGCAGGCAGTCCGCCAAACTTAGTGTGTGGGGGGGGGGTTGCAGTGTGTGTGGGGGGGTTGCAGTGTGTGTGGGGGGGCTCGCAGTGTGTGGGGGGGCTCGCAGTGTGTATGGGGGAGGGACTCGCAGTGTGTGGGGGGGCTCGCAGTGTGTGGGGGGCTCTGTGTGGGTGTGTGTGGGGGGGCTCTGTGTCGGTGTGTGTGTGTGGAGGGC
Source organism: Lissotriton vulgaris (assembly GCF_964263255.1). Lineage (NCBI taxonomy): Eukaryota > Metazoa > Chordata > Amphibia > Caudata > Salamandridae > Lissotriton > Lissotriton vulgaris. The sequence goes on from NC_141700.1 coordinate 106,842,802, forward strand.
TCTGTGTGGGTGGGTGTGGGGGGCTCTGTGTGTGTGTGTGGGTGGCTCTCTGTGGGTGTTTGTGTGTGGCATTTGCGAGAGATTAAGCTATTGGCATTGTAAATGACAATGCCATTTATTTATGTTAAAAAAAACATAAATAAAAGTAATGTCAAGAGCAATGACAATAGCTCTAACTTTAACAAAGGCAAAACCATTGCATTGTAAATGCTTGTTAGTGCTGGTATTAGCTGTATTAGGATAGCAATCGTGTAGCTGTTCTGTATCGTGTTCCTCATCCAGCATGCTAAAAAGGCATTTTGATGGGTCTGCATGTGTATGTGTTGGAGATGGTGTTTGAGAGTGAGTTGAAGTGCTGCGTTGCTTTTGTGGTGTAACATTGTTGGGAAGTAGACATGGGGAAGCAAAGTTGTGACGTGTGGCATGTTGCTTATATTTTTTGTGTGTGTTTAAGGCAGAAGGTGTATGAGTCAGGGGAGGTGGTGCAGCATGTGGGTCATGTAGTAATGTTCTACATTGTCCAATGGATGAGAGGCGGTTAGAAGAGAGGTGCTGTATTGCTGTATCTGTGTTAGGTGTGGTGGAAGAGTGAAAGCTTGGCATTGGAGTTTGTTCCTTTGTGTGGTTTGAAAGGTGGGTATATGTTTGTATTTTGTGATGGTAAGTATTATGAGATGTTGCGCTTTGAAGATCTTGTTGTGCTGGTGTGTGTGTTATGTTTTGCTTTTGAGGAGCAGTGAAAAAGTTTGTGTAGTATTGTTTGTGAGAGGAGGATGTGACGTAGAGGGGGTGGTGATGTGTTTATGAGAAGAGTGTATGTTGTGTGTAGGAGGGAATGAAGTAGAGGTGAGAGTGTTTATCTTAGACTGGTTTGTTGCAAGAGTTACAAAGATTGGTGGTGTGCAGTGTGTGTGTTGTGCATTAGTGTTATTATGGTAGAAGGGAGACGAGGGTGTTTGTTGGACAACTGATGGAAGGATGATTATACGTTTGTTAGTGATAAAAGGTGGTCTGTTAGGTGTAATTACACCAGGGAGAGTGTGTCTGAATGGGATGTAGTTATGTATGGTGTTGATTGGCGTTGTGTTAGTGATGAGTGTATTGGTGAGTGGTATAGGATAGAGGATGTGTACTGTTTGTAGGTGATGGTGGATATGCGTGGTAGTTGGGATAGTAGGGTGTGTAGATGTGGTTTGGTTGGGTTTGTAGTGCATGCTGGTACATTAATCTGTGAATAGTGTTGTGCGTAGTGTACATTTGGTGTGAGTGTGTTGCTCTGTTTGTGGATGTGGATAGTGTGGGCTGGGTATTGCTAAATGAGAAAAAGGGCAGCATTTCTGGCCCTAGTCCCGACCAGTCTCGAACAAGCTCAAACAGGAAACTGCCCTTGTCCTCTCTTCCCTTAACAGGCTAAAACAGGCAACTGCCCTTGTCCTCTCTGCCCTAAAACAGGCTCAAACAGGCAACTGCCCTTGTCCTCTCTGCCCTTAGCCTCGACGCCCAGGTTGAGATGCCCTAATCCTGGCCTTTTTTTCTAGCCCTAGTAATCAGGTGACTCCTTTAGCGAATGGGAACCCTAGTCCTAACACTATCCAATCACAACACTAGCCCTAAAATCTAGAACCAATAGGAGACCAGGACCTTACAGCCAATCTTAGCCCTAGTCCAAGCACCTAATCAGTTCAAAAACCCTGATCTCTACGTCCGATAAAGGCCCTAGCGTTACCAGTAGTCCCAAAACAAGTCCACGCAACCAATGGCACAGGTAGCCCTAGTCCCCACTTCCAATAGAAAGCCTAACCCTACTCTAAGTCCCACACCTAGTCCAGCAACCAATCACACCAGAAGACCTAATCGCTACTTCCAATTAAAGGTCTAACCCAAGCCCTAGTCCCACCCTACTCCCAACAACCAATCACATAGGAAGCCCTAGTCCCTACTTCCAATAGAAATCCTAACCCTATCCCTAGTCCCTACACTACAATGATTGAATCACAGACCCAGAAACCAATCAGAACCCTCAAATACCCAACCAATGAGGACATTAACCCTAATCCAATAGAAACACCACATACAACCACCAATCAGTGTAGGCATGCACCAACCACCAGCAGACCATATAAGGTCCCAGCGACCTCAGACAAGGTTTGCTGGCCAGGGAGTTGGAAGCTGCTTCTCCTGTTCAGAATCTCCTAGGAGACAGACAGGCTTAATCAACACTTTGGACTTCAGCAGGCAAGGGCCTCACTAACTTGAAATCTAACTATACTGTTTGAATAAAACTTTACTCCCCCTGGGCCCAAACACCGTTTTCAGGTGAAAAGGTGCAAAAATAAATCCCTAATGGGATAAATAGCTCATCTTACTTGGATTTTGGACTTCAAGCTGGTACTGAAGAAAGAACTGTGAAGCAGGCGCAGGTACTGGAAGTCTGAATCTAATGAATCTTAGCGCCACAACACTATAGAGCTTATTAAAGCACTACAGGAATGTGAGTGAAGATCTGGGATCAGCTGGTCTTGAGTCTGAAGAGCTGGAAGAGATGCTGCTACCCAACATTCAGAAGTCTCAAAGGCAACCAGAAAGTCATGAGCAGGTGTGTCTTGTGAAATGAGTCGCAGTGAGCCACACCCAACAGCTGGAAGCAGAGGAAGGTTCACATGCAAGAAGAGAGTACAACACAATAATGTGGATTTCACACTCAGCCCTGCCCAAGGTCCACACGGCCATGGGCATGACACATGACGCCCACCTCAAAACCCATGTTGGTTGCAGAAGCGACAGGTTTTGGCACCCTATTGTACATTTGGATATATTTCATCACTTTGTACCAAGTGTACCATCCTCAAATTTTGCCTTTAATGTGCTGTTTTTGCATAACTGTGATGCAAATAGTTCAAAGGGATAAATTTTACTAAGGGTACAAAATGGGATGTCCGCTCTCTCCTCGGTCTGGCCACTTTGGAGCGCATGCTTACATCTCACTGCTGCATTAAGTATGTAAAAAGACCTGATGCTCCATGTGATGCCTTTCAGAAACTAATAGTGGTCTAGGGAGCTTGGGAGGAAGAGGAACTCCAGGAGAAGAGAGGTACAGGCAGCCTCTGCATCCAGACATCCTTTAAATGTGTGTTCAGTGTAGGCTGCATTCATTTTAGTGCAAAATAATCAAATTAAAGTGGCAGCAAAATATTTTGCTCTGCTATCCTGCACCTTGTACCCATACCCCAGAAGTTCCCACACCTTGTCGGTACACCCAACTTTACCTATTGGGAATAATTGAGTGCTTTTCTTAGTTTTAAAGTTATTTATATTTGTATTAATGTGTTGGCTTGTGACAGATCTCAATTTAAGCTCTGCTAAAAATGTTGAGGCAGTTATTGCATGAACCACACTACTTCAATAGTTCTGCTTAGTCCCAAGTTGTGGAATGTCGGATAAGAAGTGTGTTTTTAGGACCCAATCTTCAGTGGTGTAAAACTGCACTTGATAAGTCCTTGTTCTTCACTGGAGGTGGACGGCGGTTAGTACAGATGATGCTGGGGTTGTCTGGGAAATTATCTTTGAAGAGGCTTCTTTCCAGCTCTTTCTTAAAAGTAGACATTTTGGGTTCATTTCCCAGAACACAAATAGTTCTGCCACTGTGACCCTTGCTGTTAAACCCACCTTTGTGAGCAGGTGAGCCTTGCTGGACCTCAAAATACATATATGATCATAGTTCTGGCTTAGGGTCAGATATATTTATGACCTTAGTTTATCCCTGCCTTAAAGATTTTCCACAGAAGTATGAAATGAATGCTCTGGGTCACCGTACTGCTTAATTTAAGACGGTAGTTGTTGGTGGGGCCCACCGGCACTCATTTTTGGCGACCAACATTTATATTTCCTCAAGGGACTTTGATCCAGAGCAAGAGAGAGAAAAACACAAAAGGGCGAAAGATGGAAAAACAGTGGCAAAGGTAGAAATCAGGGATAGTGCAGCTGTAGAGGGCCGAAGTGATATGAGAGCACATACATTGAAACCAAGTCTAGCGTCTTGGTTTTGTATGCTAGAGTTCTTTCTTTGTGTCTCCAAAATAGACAATGATGAAGTAATCCAGTCTCTTCCAGTAGCGGATGCTACCGGACGGGGGTGGTGGGCGGGAGGCAAGCCAAGGAGAGGAATCTGTTTAAAAAAAAAAAGGACATACCTTTAACGGCCGGCCAGGCGCCGCCTCACCTCCGTCCTCTTCATCTTCCTGTTGCAGCCAGCAGCAGGAAGCACCGGGCACAGGTTCCCCAGAGCCAATCACAGCGCTGCAATGCTTGGTCTGAGTGCCGTGGATCGGCGCTCAGACTAGAACATGCAAAGTGTCATGAACAGTTGATGCGCACTTAGGGAGTGCACACCACTCTTCCCCTGCTCTGGCCAGCCCTGCCCACCCACCACTGACTGCAATAAGGCAAATAAAATTATAATAACGATGGTTATTATCCTTTTATTTTTACTTTAAGTCAGTGGGGAGACGCTCCTCCGCCTTAGCGAAGGATCCACCCCTCGTCTCTTCATCATCAAATGTTGTGCTAAAATTTGTGAGGAACGCTGAATTCTCATCGGGGAGGACTCACAAAGATACTAAACCTGGGCAGGTGGACAAGGGATGCATTTGGGTATGTTATACACAGTGTAGAAGCCCAAGACAAGAGCCCAATGTCACAATGATCTTCTCTTGAGACCACATGATCTCTATAGAATCACACAATTGTTACATTAGGTTTGAGCGCCTTTGGTGCTGAGAGGAGTACTAGAGAAATAATTAAGATGGACGACATATTTTAGGAAGGAGAGACGGCATGAGCTATAAAACGACTATAGAGAGTCTTTGAACAGAATCTACCTAGAGGATGTGGCCTAATGTTTAGAGTGGTCGCCCTCGAAGCTAGGGAACCGGGATAGAGTCCTGGCAAGGACGCTCAACATTCTGGGATTCTGGGCAAATAACTTAGGGCCATATGTATGAAGGTACCCATTTGCGAATCTCAAATAGCGATTTTTAAGAAATCGCTATTTGAGGTTCGCAAATTGGTATGTATGTAGAAAATCGTATTTTTTTGCGATTTCTTAAAATTCCATAATTGCTATTAGCAAATTGCGAATCGCAATTATGGAATACTTTCCCATTCATTTCTATGGGCCAGGGGGCCCATAGGAATGAATGGGAAGTTATTCTCAATTTGCGATTCGCAAATTGAGAATCGCAAATTGAGAATAATTTCAAGAGTGCAGGGGTGTCCAAAGGACACCCTGTTGCACCCCTGAAATTAGCATGGGTGGACATGTGGTGCACATACATGCCCTAAGGGCATGTATGTGCTTCACAGTACACATTGAAAGTGCATTTTTCAAGGAATTCGCAAATTATCACCAACTTGAAGTTGGTGGTAATTTGCGATTCCTTAAGGTCAATTTGCACATTTTTTTTGCTTCATACATTGCATTTAAGGAATCGCAAAATTTGCGATACCTTAAATGCAATCACAAAATAAGGAATTGCAAATTTTGTGATTCCTTATTTTGCACCCAAATTCTTTCATACATACCATTTAGCAAAAATGAGTTCGTAAACGCGTTTGCGAACCCATTTGAGCTTCATACATATGGCCCTTAATCTCCCTGTGCCTAACAAAACAAGCATTTGCAATGCAATAGGTCTCGCATTAGGAAAGATTGAGCTATTGGTATTGTAAATGACAATTTTTTTATTTATGTGTTTTGAAAATTGCAAAATTAATAGCTTTTTCATTTACAATGCCAATAGTTTTACCTTTCGCAACTGTGACACCTATAGCATTTGTAATGCAATATGTGTTGTATTTACATGACTTAGATGTATTGATATTACAAATAACAATGGCTTTTGATTATGTTCAGTGTATTTTATTGTGACGAAAATCCAAGAACAGAAGTGAAATATTAACATCTTTTTGTGACATTTGTAATAAAGCTTGAAACATTGAGAGAACATATTTGAACCAGTTGTTGTTGAATGGTTGCACAGATTGATGCTGTGGTGGCGCTGAGTGATATTGTGTTGGTGCTGAGTGATGTTGTGGTGGCGACGAGTGATGCTGTGGCATTCAGTGATGCTGTGGTAGCGCACAGTGATGTTGTGGTGCCCCTGAGTGATGCTGTGGTGGTGCTGAGTGATGCTGTGGTGATGCAATAGATAGTTAGAGTGAGTGCGATAGATAGATAGAGTGAGTGCGATAGATAGATAGAGGGAGGGCGATAGATAGATAGAGGGAGGGCAATAGATAGATAGAGGGAGGGCAATAGATAGAGGGCGGAGGATAGATAGAAAGATAGATAGATAGATAGATAGATAGATAGATAGATAGATAGATAGATAGATAGATAGATAGATAGATAGATAGATAGAGTGAGGGCGATAGATAGACAAATAGATAGAGTGAGGGTGATAGACAGATATATAGAGTGAGGGCCATAGATAGTTAGACAGATAGATAGATAGATAGATAGATAGATAGATAGATAGATAGATAGATAGATAGATAGATAGATAGATAGATAGATAGATAGATAGATAGAGTGAGGGCGATAGATAGATAGCAGATAGATAGAGTGAGGGCGATAGATAGATAGACAGACAGATAGATAGAGTGAGGGCGATAGATAGTTAGACAGATAGATAGATAGATAGATAGATAGATAGATAGATAGATAGATAGATAGATAGATAGATGGCGATAGAGTGAGTGTGATACATAGACAGATAGAGTGAGAGCGATAGATAGAGTGAGGGTGATAGATAGATAGATAGATAGATAGATAGATAGATAGATAGATAGATAGATAGATAGATAGATAGATAGATAGATAGATAGATAGATAGATAGATAGATAGATAGATAGATAGATAGATAGATAGATAAAGTGAGGCGATATATAGATAGAGGGCGATAGATAGATAGAGTGAGGTAGATAGATAGATAGATAGATAGATAGATAGATAGATAGATAGATAGATAGATAGATAGATAGATAGATAGATAGGATAGATAGATAGAGTGAGGGTGATAGGGTGAGGGCGAACAGCGCATTCTTTCTTTTTTAGTTGCAAAAAATGTTGACAACTCCCATCTTTGTTCTAGGTTTAAACCTTTTTATTTTTCTCAGGGAAAAAAACACTCTGCTTTCTCTTTGAGATCTGAAGAGAGCAAGGGAATACAAACACTACAATATGCAGAATAAAAAAGAAATATGTTGCAACTAAACCCCTTTCGAAGATACTATTAGTAGCTATATGAACCAATCAATGGATTTCATCGCCTGCACGTCCCACTGAGGCCAATAGAATGGCTGCCTAAATCTGCCTTTTCTGCTTCCCGAGGAGGAGGTGGTGGATCACTGGAGAACCCGTGGGTCAGCAACATAACTCAGAAATGCACAAGAGACCGCTTCCTGCGGTGCCAAGCCTTTTTAAACCTGGTAGACTAAAGAGCAAGGACTGAATAATCTCGGCGTCGACTCAACACCCTGTGATTTCGGGCAAATCACTTAATCTCCCCGTGCCTACAAAAGATGAATGCATCCTTCTGTAATGTAACGGGTGATCATGTGAAGAGCTCAGATACCTTCGGGCCGAGTTCGCGTTACATTAAAAAAACTGTACACAAAATATAAAAAACACGCACTGGTTTCTACATGCAACAAAGTGCACTCCGCACAAACATACCATTCACTGTCCAACCAGATACAAAAACTAGTAAAATATTCATTTGAGGGCTACAGTATTTAGTACAATTATCTTTTTTCACTGTATGGGACAATACATCACCAAAAAAGTATGAGAGGCTGCGCTCGCTCTTCCTGGGCATAATATTGTTATTATTTTTCAAGTGTGCAGTTGTCTTAATGATCACACAGAAATGCACTTTTTCATGACTAAAATGGTGCAACCAAAAAGGAACTGGCAAAAGGAATTCCTGGGCAAATCTTAGCGATGTACACTCAGCTTTATGGCCTAAGCCCTGTATTTGCCTGAAAAATAACTTGTGTTATTTATATAAGATAAATGTGAGCTGCTTTCGGTCAAATATTATGTTATACTAGCAGCCCGCCCCAGCGTTGCCTGGGGGCAATGAGGCTTCAGGGCCAACCGCCCGCCCAGGCCCCCGCCCGCCCCGACATTGTCCGTGCATGCTCATGCACGGACACGGACCAGCCCTCCCTACCGCCCGACTCCCTCCCACCCCCTCCCGCACCGACTCACTCCCGCTCAGACATTTCACCCCCCCGGGACGCCTCCCCCTGCATCACACAGTCTCGCACTGAGTGTTTAGGAAAAGCTCTAAAACGTTCCCTTTCCTTACCTGTGCTGCCGCGCCTCACTGCACAGCCGCGCTCGAAAACTTTCCCTTTCCTTACCTGTGCCGCCGCTCCTCACTGCACAGCCGCTCGTCACTGCACCGCCGCTCCTCCTTCGTCATCACGCACGTCGCGGTCATCACGCACATCGCGTCGCGGCCAGCACTTGGTCCCGGCCGGCGCTACTTTCAGGGGACTACTTTGTTTTCAAACTTAATTTTTTTAATTTACTTTTTTTTAATGTATATAGCCTATGTCCATCTACACACCCTGGCATTTTCATAGATGTATTGGGTGTGTAGACTGGAGCTGTGGTTCCCGAGTTTACCTGGCCAAAAGGTGCAAGTTCTCTCTTTATAATAGCAGTATAGATGAATAAATGCAACAGCTATCTAATTCTATTCTACTTAGAATAGTAAAATAATAATATTTTGTTCTGCCCAATTATAAAGCAAGCAGCATCATATGCCAGTGTCCCGCAGCATTTACATTTTTAGTGTTAACACTATTGTTGTTAAATACTGACCGGTGACCAGCGAGTTAGCAAAAGATCTCTGTAGTAATAACTCAACCCACTGAGCTATGTTACTAAGATTCAAGCGTTCGGAGTACAAGTTAGACACCGCATTTGCAGTAGACACAGCAGCCCACTGAGCTGTCTACCAGGAATGAAACCCGCGGCCTACTGGTTTGATGCGGGTCTGGGCAACAGGTGCATTAACCTCCCCAGTTGGCCTGGCAGCATGGACATCTGCTGGTTTAATGCCGCCTTCTATGTACGCCCGATTGCGAAAAGACTGGCTGGTGTTACCAAGGCACAAACAGCAAAAACACTTTTCCTGGGCTATCTATTTCTGACTTATCAAATACTTCCCATTACAACTCTCCCCCATTTGGAAGCCCAGAAGCTATAATAATATATCGCTGTATTCTGTATTACTCATTTCTGCTCAAACTTCACTGTTTCGAAAAAAAAAACACACGAATAAATATAACAAGGAACGCAAATGTCTAGTTTGGGCTTCACAGAACATAAAAGGGAGATATGGCGATAGTACCTAGGGGTAGCACACAACATACTATGGCTGAGTTCGGACAAATTTGCCAGTAATCTACCAAGGTTATCAATGTGACAGCACTCTTCACAAGAGCACGTGCTCCGGATTATTTTACCATTAATATCATGTCCATTTTCAAAACTATAATTACAGAGTTGTGGCCTTTTTACCACATTTGCAAAGGCACCTCTAATCATGCTCTCACAAGCACACCTGTTGAAGTTTTTGGACAGACAATCGTTGCGTATAAACAGTACAATATTTATATAAACAGAAAAAACAAAATTTCTCGAAGTAAAGATTACAACCACAGCTGTTCAATAACGTAAAAAAATCTACATGGAGGAAACTGCACAACCAAAAAAAGGTTCCTGTGCAACACTATGGTGAGATCACAATTGCCAACAATGTATTCTCGGTTTTCAGTGTCCAAACTTTGCAGCTCTAAATGGCAGGTATCAGTCAGTGCATGACGTATTTAACAAGCAGGGACAAAGTCAACACACTTCTCTGGGACAGATTTGCTTTCCTAATGCGTACTGGCCATGGAGTACAGCGTCAGGGAAAAAGCAAAATGGGTCAGTATCAGTCATGTCATTCCGCTGGCATGTACGTGCCACAACACATGTGCGAGCCGGGAATCACGTGGGCACAATCTGGTTTGTTTGTTTTTTATTTGCCAATCCAAAATGGCAAATGCCACCCTTGATTCGGTAAATAAGAAAAAAAGAACCACAAGAGGGTGGCGAAGAAACAGCAAGTGGGGAAAATCAGTGCACAAGGTAGAATAACATAGGGGTGGGGGGGGCAACACTGGGGCGACAAGAGAAGCACATGGTGGAAGGAAGAAGGCAGAGTGTGAGGAGTGATAGCAGCAAGGGGTAGAGGAGAAAAGCTCATGACAGAACACTAAGCATGGGGGAGAAGGAACCAAGGGAGAACCACAGAGGGCAGCAGGGGGGGGCATGTGAGGTGAGCATAGGAGGATGAGAGATGGAGAGCACATGCGCCTTAGTGGAGTCACAGCAAAGGATCCCACACAAACAAACACGCTGAGGCGCGTCTTGTAGCCCACAATACAAAAGTTATTCATTCAATTCTCGCTGAACGGGTGACGCTGTGGGGAGGTTTCCCGGGTATTCTTCCTGTGTAACCCTTTCAGGGTACAGCTAGAACGAAACATCATGATTTCAGTGTATTTCACGCAATGCCTGCACGTTGTTACATCAGTCTGGGGGGGTGTTTCGTCTTACCTTCCTATCGACTCGGTGATCACGTCTGGCAGCCTGGAGTGAGTTAAGAATAGGAGCCCCCATCTCTTGTGGAATTATAATAAGGTTGCTGGAGATGAAGGCGCTAGGTCCGAAAGTCAAGTCTCGAGTCACGGATGAACACATGTAGTTTCCTATTATAGGTGGCACGTAAGACCAGTGTGACAGGGACTGCACCAGAGTTACAGGAAGCGGACGTTATTTTTCACGATTTCACACTGTTAATTAGTGTAATTATTTAGATCGAGCAAAAGTGCAACACCAACTTCCTTTGAGAGGGTACAGGAAGGAATGTGCTTGCCTGTGAGAGAACTGGGTGGAATAAGAAACAAGAACATCGCCGAAAGAAAAAGAAAGCGGCCGGGAAACGATCCCTTTGAAGTGGCCGTGAAAGTGAAAGCAATTAGTGGGGAGGAGAATTGAGGCCAGCGCGCACTGCACACGCTGGGGAAGCCTGTGGGAGGGAGGCTGATGGCTTTGATGTGGGGAAATGCGCGTGCTTGTGTTCACGTGAACTGTTTGAAATCCGCCCCATGGTTTGAGAACTTTTTCACCTACTATAATTCTCGACTATCCATTCCTTGCGGAATGGGATAGGCGAGACATAAAAAATTAATGTGTCCGTCTGTAATGTGACCGGTGCTCATGTGAAGCACTCTGATACCTTCAGCTTGAGTTTGCGCTATATGAAACAAAACAAAAATAATAAAAAATACATGCACTCACGTATGTCAAAAATGGACAGATTATATAGATTTGGAAATTCCAGAGAGTTTTGAGCTATTCATTTGGAAAAGAGCAGTGATATCTTTAATAGGTGTCAGATATTAAGAAACTGCTTACGAAATAGTGCTTAGGTGGTACTTAAAACCGGTCTGATTGAAAGCAGTGTATGCATGATCAGTTCTCTGCTGGGGAGGGTGTGACAAAACTGGCTTGTACATTCATATGTGGTGGATAGGTGGCCACATCCAGGGTTTTCTTTGCAGCCTTTTCGGTGCTGGTTCCTTACCTATGGAACACATTACCGGAGCCACTACGTAAGGAAGGAAACCTCCTACGTTTCAGAAAGGGGCTGAAAACGTTGTTATTTAGGAGAGCCCTATGAGCCACCTATGCTAGTGGATGCCCTCTGTATTGTCAAAGTTGTTGTTTACCATCGATTCCCGAGCGCTTAGAGGCCTGTAGGTGATTGAGCGCGCTACAAATCAAAAATAACAATAACAACAATAACAGGTAACACACAAAAATTAGACACATTTTTACTATTGTAGGGAAGCCGGTGGATTCCTTAATGGTTCTACTTTATACCCATTGTCAACTCATATCCCAGCTTCTGTCTGCAGCCAGATTGACTGTGTCTCAAAAAATGGGAGTCTCCCAACCTTCTCACACAGGGTCTATGGTGGACAAAGCCCTTCAATCACTCGCCCATGGAAAAGTTGACTCTAATACTTCAAGATAAGGTAGGACAATTTGAAAGAATTTGGGGGCATATTATCAAGGAACGGAGTTAGAATTATCATCGCTTTAGTGGCAGGAAACTACTGTTAAAACGGCGATAATGGACTTGATAATATGCCGTAAAGAATTCCAATAGAAACCCATGTTAACACCAGAACATGGGCTTCTATTGGAATTCTCAAGGGCCTATTATCAAGCCCATTATCGCCGCTTTAGCTTCAGTTTCCTGCCGCTAAAGCGGCGTTAATTTTAACGCCGTTCCTTGATAATATGCCCCTTGGACCTTCTTCCTCACCTATCATAGAAGGCGGGCCTGGGGGTGTGGCCGCATCCTTGTCCGTGACTAATCAGAAGGAATAAAACAAATGCAGTCTCTGGTGAGCCGTCCAATTAAATGGGTTTGTGAAGGGGTGGTTGGAAAAGGAACTGTAGGAATGTTTTGATTTATTTTAATCCATTTATATGTGTCTATATTTAAAATGCAGTACAGTTATGATGCTGCTTACCCTTTGCTCTCATCGCTTTTCACTCTAAATGATGCTGATATAGTGAGTGATCCTGGCCGGTGTCGTTGCAGCCTTTAAATAAAGTGTTAAAGCTGACGGAGTACATTTAGGCAATTGGAAGCTATTGTTCTTACAGAAGTAGTACAGCGGCGTAGCATGGGTTGTCAGCGCCCGGGGTAAGGCTAGTATCCTTCCACTTTTCTTTAAAAAATATTGCACCCCTATCAAAGTTTTGCTCCCCTAAGAATGCCCCTAAGAGTTTTGCGCCCAGGGCAATCGCCCCTGTGCCACCGCCCCTACCTACGCCACTGTTTGTAGGGCATTAACACTACATTCAGCCCGTGCAAACTGAATGGCATTGAACTGTGTAAATACTATTTAGATATTGAATTTGTAAAAGCCCCAAACAGTCTGGCGAAGGGGACAAGAGACAAAGAAAAAAAAGAGGAAGAGACTCTTTTTTTAATGTGCAATAAGTACCTAGTTTTGAAGATTGGTTATTCTTAAAACTCCGAATTTTGTGGTTACCCATACTAACGTGTGATTAAGAGGGCATTTTGCAAAATCTAAATTTGTTCTTTCCTACATACTGGGCTATTGTTCCCTTTTCAGTAGTACCTCTCCGGCACTGATCGGTGCTCGGTGGCAGAATTGTGCCCCACTGCCCCCCAATCATTCATCAAAATGAAAGCAAGCTGCTATCACTTTTTTAATTGTGTGAAGCTCGTCACATAATTGGGACACGAAGGAATCTCTTTTGTCATGTTCTGACTATATTTTTTTAAAGAAAACTGCCCTATGTAAACACCCAGAGGGTTTTCTCCTGAATTGTGGTGGACGAACCGTTCACGTCCACCGCACAGTGGACGTGAATGACTCGTCCACAACACTTATAGCGGTTATGGTAAACATAGAGGGTTGGTTACATAGAGATACTTTTTAAGGTATATCTATGTCACTCTTAAGCTTAGATTCATTCCTTTTATGGCAAAGTACTAAAACATTTAATACGGCTGTTAGACATCTATTTCAACCTGGGGATGTCAGAGCCCAGCACACTATAGGTCTGATTACAACTATAGGTGCTATTCATCACACCTGGCAAATAATGATACCACAGTGTTTATTATTAACATTTACGTTAAATAGCACCTTTTACGAGTTTCTGGGGAATAACTTGCAGATGTTGGTGTTTAACGCACCAAAATTTGCATGATACAGTAAATACTGTATGCTTTTCCCCGTTACATTTTGGCAGGTTTTACCTGCCGAAAGGTAAAAACTGTTGAGTTATGTAACGCATCCAAAAATTATCTGATGCGTTAAATTAAACCAAACTCGTAATTACGACCCGTGCGTAAACATGGGCTTATGCATGGGTCAGAATTTAAGGAGCAACTCACAATCTGGGCTTAAAACTTGGCCTGTAACAACCAGTATAGCCCTCGGTAGCAGGCTATAATGCTATCTTGGAAAGTTATGGTGTATGAAGCTCGCTGAAGACCCTATAGTGCTTCTGGGCCAATAATGGCTGGTACAGACATTCTGATAGAACATACCAATTTATTTCTTTATTTTTCCTGGCTGATGTAGAATGTTCTAATACTAGGTTGGTGGAATGCTCTAATAGCATTATAGCCCTTCTGCTGCCTCTGGCTCTTGTTAAATACCCTTTTTCACCAATTCTAGGCTGAGCCATTGCGGAGAAGGTATCGAACAAGCGATATAACCCTTGGCAGTGGGCTGCGATTATTCTATGTCAGCGTTCCACCAACTGGGCCAAGAGTGCTCTAAAAGAACCAGGGGAATAAAGACAAACATTCCCAGAGGTATGTCCCAGCCATTGTCTTCAATGGGGCTCCCACCATCCCACGTCCTAATCTGTGGGCAATGGGTGCGTGGACTGTTCCGATGAGGCACAGGGTCAGACTGATTTGCATATGGCCATGTCTGAACTGGGGTGGCAGAGTGGGCTAAAGAACGGTGATGGATTAAACCCAGATCTGTTGACTGGGTGTGAGTGTTTGATTGGTTCAGATGCTCCGTCCATCACCACCCCCTTTTGTACCGCACAGAGAGGGGCTCTGCTCTTATCCTAACCCCCCCTGATGAAGAGGAGGCCAGTTATATGTGTGAATTCCCGGCTGCTTCTCGGGTTAACGAAGGAACATTTGCATAACGCGTGCCATAAAAGCCGCGCCTGACACCTGCCCGTCAGCACTGACAGCGCCTGGAGAGCGCTGGGTACCAGCGCCGGCAGAGATGCTCGCGCAGGCCTTTGGAGGGCAGCATTGACGCTGCTGAGCCGCCAGCATCCTCCTCTCCGCTCCTCTGCAGAGATGCACATCCCTTCCGTCTCCATCCATCCTCTCTCTCTCTCCTCGCCCTCTCTCCTCGCTGCAGCCGCTGCCCTCACCTCTGCCTAGCCGGGGTGCGCCACAGCCGGACCGTCCCTAAGAGGATGCCAGAGGGGGCTTAGAACCAGATTAATTCTGCACACCTCAGCTGAAGCTGGGGCTCCGCGCCCGCCAAGGTGAGATGCGAGGCAGAAAGTGCAGCTCTCTGGCACTCACGCACCCCTCCTGACCGGCCCCTCAGCCGCTGGCACCCGGACCCCAATGGACTTGGGCGCTCCCCTGGTTCTTTGCGCGTTCCGGGAGCTCCGGGGAGGATGCAGCTCGCCGCAGACGGCGGGGCGGACCTGCGGGCAAGGGCGTTTGAAGGAAACGTGAGGAGGGCCCCCTGAGGTAGCAGCGCTCGTCTCCGAGAGGCCGGCATGGATGCCGAGCTGGGCGGCCGAGGCCAGCGCAAGGCCAGCCTGGCCAAGGAGGGCCGGAGGGGCCGGGGCAGCCTCCACTCCCTGCCCAACAGGGCCTCCCAGGACAGCGAGCTGGGGGACAAGCGGCCAATCGTGGACGGGGAGGCCCACCTGCCCTCGGAGGATGCCACCACCCTCTCCAGCGCCAAGAGCTCCACCTCGGGCCCGAGCCAGCCTCCCCCGGGCCATGGCGAGCCGCCGGCCTCGGGGGTGTCCTCGCCGGCCCAGGCCTCGCTGGAGAAGCAGGACGGGGAGCAGAAGTCCGAGGCGGGCGAGCAGATCGTGCCGGACGCCGAGGACCCCAACTCCAGCCAGTACACCTTCATGCAGCGGCAGTTCGGGGCCATGCTGCAGCCGGCCATCAACAAGTTCTCCCTGCGCATGTTCGGCAGCCACAAGGCTGTGGAGATCGAGCAGCAGAGGGTGAAAAAGGCGGGATTCTGGATTATACACCCCTACAGTGATTTCAGGTAAGGGGGACGAATGTATTGCACGTGTCATGCGTAAGACCTGATGCTTTCATCTGGACAACTTGCATAAGATGTTTGTCTTTCGCTTAAGAAACGTGGGATTCAGGGAGATGAAGTGATTTGCCCAGGATCACACATTGTCAGTTTGGAAAGTACTCAAATTTCAAAGAAAGGCCAAACCACTAGAATACATCTAGTCTGCTGCACCAGAATACCCATCACTAGATAACGTCAAGATCACTACACCAACTCTACGCCACTGGACACATCCTCTCCGCTATACCACATTTACAACACATACTGTCCGCACGACTACACCAAAACAGACTACCTACATCTCCATCATTAAACAACATCTCAGCCACCAGACTGGTATCCTCGTAGACCCACGCCTTCACTCCTGGACCCCATCACCACCAGTGCACCACATCTGAATCCCTACACCACGCACCATCCACGGGTGTTCGCCACCACCATTAGACCACATCCCGTTCGCTAAGTTACATTTCCATCACTAGACCGCATGCTGTCCGCAGGACTACACTAGCACCAACAGGCCGCATCTTGAGCACTATACCACATCTCTGCCACTAGTCCTCAACCCATCCACAAGACCTCATTTCCACCTTCAGACCACATCCTCCTCCACTTCCACTATTTGACTACCCCTATCCTCAAAATCTCACTTCCATCATTAGACCACATCTCCACAGGACCTCACCCGTGTCACAGGATTAGGTCTCCCTAACTTCACCACATCTCCACAGGGCCTCACCTGTGTCACTGGATTACATCTTCCTAACTTTACCACATCTCCTCCACAGGACCTCACCTGTGTCACTGGATTACATCTCCCTAATTTTACCACATCTCCTCCAGAGCACCTCACCTGTGTCCCTGGATTACATCTCCCTAATTTTACCACATCTCCTCCAGAGCACTACACCTGTGTCCCTGGATTACATCTCCCTAACTTTACCACATCTCCTCCAGAGCACTTCACCTGTGTCCCTGGATTACATCTCCCTACCTTCACCACATCTCCACAGGCCCTCAGCTGTGTCACTGGATTACATCTCCCTACCTTCACCACATCTCCACAGGCCCTCAGCTGTGTCACTGGATTACATCTCCCTACATTCACCACTCTCTCCAAAGGGCCTCACCTGTGTCACTGGATTACATCTCCCTAACTTCGCCACTTTTCCACAGGACCTCACCTGTGTCACTGGATTACATCTCCCTACCTTCACCACATCTCCACAGGCCCTCAGCTGTGTCACTGGATTACATCTCCCTACATTCACCACTCTCTCCAAAGGGCCTCACCTGTGTCACTGGATTACATCTCCATAACTTCACCATATCTCCACAGGACCTCACCTGTGTCCCTGGATTACATCCCCCTACATTCACCACTCTCTCCACAGGACCTCACACGTGTCACTGTATTACATCTCCCTAATTTTACTACATCTCCAGGGCCTCACATGTGTCACTGGATTACATCTCCCTAACTTCACCACATCTCCACAGGACCTCACCTGTGTCACTCGATTACATCTCCCTAATTTTACCACATCTCCAGGGCCTCACCTGTGTCACTCGATTACATCTCCCTAACTTCACCACATCTCCACAGGACCTCACCCGTGTCACTGGATTACATCTCCCTAATTTTACCACATCTCCAGGGCCTCGCCTGTGTCACTGGATTACATCTCCCTAACTTCACCACATCTCCACAGGACTTCACCTGTGTCACTGGATTACATCTCCCTAATTTCACCACATCTCCACAGGACCTCACCTGTGTCCCTGGATTACATCTCAATTAACTTCACCACTTTTCCACAGGACCTCACCTGTGTCACTGGATTACATCTCCCTAACTTCACCACTTTTCCACAGGACCTCACCTGTGTCACGGGATTACATCTCCCTAACTTTACATCTCCTCCTCAGGACCTCACCTGTGCCACTGGATTACATCTCCTAAACTTCACCATATCTCCACAGGACCTCACCTGTGTCACTGGATTACATCTCCCTAACTTCACCACATCTCTGCAGGACCTCACCCGTGTCACAGGATTACATCTCCCTAATTTAACCACATCTCCACAGGACCTCATCTGTGTCATTGGATTACACCTCCCTAACTTCACCACATCTCCAGGACACAGCCACACACCTAGCCCACATCTCCACCATTACACATTTTATGCATTAAATCACATCTGCACCATTAGACCTCATCTGTGCCACAGGACCAAAGCTGCACCACTCAGTATCTCCACCCTTACACATCTAATACACTAAATCACACCTCCACCATTTCACCTCATCTACACCAGAGAACCACAGGTGCACCACTCAGTATCTCCACCATTACACATCATATGCATTAAATCACACCGCCACCATTAGACCTCATCTACGCCACAGAACCACAGCTGCACCATTCAGTATCTCCGCCATTACACAACATCTTATGCAATAAATCACACCTCCACCATTAGACCTCATCTATGCCACAGAACCACAGCTGCACCACTCAGTATCTCCACAATTACACAGTATCTTATGCATTAAATTACACCTCCACCATTAGGCCTCATCTACGCCACAGGACCACAGCTGCACCACTCAGTATCTCCACCACTACACAACATCTTATGCAATAAATCACACCTCCACCATTAGAACTGATCTACGCCACAGAACCACAGCTGCACCATTCAGTATCTCCACCATTACACAGTATCTTATGCATTAAATCACACCGCCACCATTAGAACTGATCTACGCCACAGAACCACAGCTGCACCACTCAGTATCTCCTCCATTACACAACATCTTATGCAATAAATCACAC
Source organism: Lissotriton vulgaris (assembly GCF_964263255.1). NCBI lineage: Eukaryota > Metazoa > Chordata > Amphibia > Caudata > Salamandridae > Lissotriton > Lissotriton vulgaris. The sequence goes on from NC_141700.1 coordinate 106,861,635, forward strand.
CTCCACCATTAGAACTGATCTACGCCACAGAACCACAGCTGCACCACTCAGTATCTCCACCACTACACAACATCTTATGCAATAAATCACACCTCCACCATTAGACCTCATCTATGCCACAGAACCACAGCTGCACCACTCAGTATCTCCACAATTACACAGTATCTTATGCATTTAATCACACCTCCACCATTAGGCCTCATCTATGCCACAGAACCAGAGCTGCACCATTCAGTATCTCCGCCATTACACATCTTATGCAATAAATCACACCGCCACCATTAGACCTCATCTATGCCACAGAACCAGAGCTGCACCATTCAGTATCTCCGCCATTACACATCTTATGCATTAAATCACACCTCCACCATTAGACCTCATCTATGCCACAGAACCAGAGCTGCACCACTCAGTATCTCCACAATTACACAGTATCTTATGCATTAAATCACACCTCCACCATTAGTCCTCATCTATGCCACAGAACCACAGCTGCAAGACTCAGTATCTCCACCACTACACAACATCTTATGCATTAAATCACACCTCCGCCATTAGAACTGATATACGCCACAGAACCACAGCTGCACCACTCAGTATCTCCACAATTACACAGTATCATATGCATTAAATCACACCTCTGCCATTAGGCCTCATCTATGCCACAGAACCACAGCTGCACCACTCAGTATCTCCACAATTACACATCGTATGCATTAAATTACACCTCCACCATTAGACCTCATCTATGCCACAGAACCACAGCTGGACCACTCAGTATCTCCACAATTACACATCTTATGCATTAAATCACACCGCCACCATTAGTCCTCATCTATGCCACAGAACCACAGCTGCAAGACTCAGTATCTCCACCACTACACAACATCTTATGCAATAAATCACACCTCCAACATTAGACCTCATCTATGCCACAGGACCACAGCTGCACCACTCAGTATCTCCACCACTACACAACATCTTATGCAATAAATCACACCGCCACCATTAGTCCTCATCTACGCCACAGAACCACAGCTGCAAGACTCAGTATCTCCACCACAACACAACATCTTATGCAATAAATCACACCTCCACCATTAGACCTCATCTATGCCACAGAACCACAGCCGGACCACTCAGTATCTCCACAATTACACATCTTATGCATTAAATCACACCGCCACCATTAGTCCTCATCTATGCCACAGAACCACAGCTGCAAGACTCAGTATCTCCACCACTACACAACATCTTATGCAATAAATCACACCTCCAACATTAGACCTCATCTATGCCACAGGACCACAGCTGCACCACTCAGTATCTCCACCACTACACAACATCTTATGCAATAAATCACACCGCCACCATTAGTCCTCATCTACGCCACAGAACCACAGCTGCAAGACTCAGTATCTCCACCACTACACAACATCTTATGCAATAAATCACACCTCCACCATTAGACCTCATCTATGCCACAGGACCACAGCTGCACCACTCAGTATCTCCACCACTACACAACATCTTATGCAATAAATCACACCTCCACCATTAGAACTGATCTACGCCACAGAACCACAGCTGCACCACTCAGTATCTCCACCACTACACAACATCTTATGCAATAAATCACACCTCCACCATTAGACCTCATCTATGCCACAGAACCACAGCTGCACCACTCAGTATCTCCACAATTACACAGTATCTTATGCATTAAATCACACCTCCACCATTAGGCCTCATCTACGCCACAGGACCACAGCTGCACCACTCAGTATCTCCACCACTACACAACATCTTATGCAATAAATCACACCTCCACCATTAGAACTGATCTACGCCACAGAACCACAGCTGCACCATTCAGTATCTTCACCATTACACATCTTATGCATTAAATCACACCTCCACCATTAGACCTCATCTATGCCACAGAACCAGAGCTGCACCACTCAGTATCTCCTCCATTACACAACATCTTATGCATTAAATCACACCTCCGCCATTAGAACTGATCTACGCCACAGAACCACAGCTGCACCACTCAGTATCTCCACAATTACACAGTATCGTATGCATTAAATCACACCTCTGCCATTAGGCCTCATCTATGCCACAGAACCAGAGCTGCACCATTCAGTATCTCCGCCATTACACATCTTATGCATTAAATCACACCGCCACCATTAGTCCTCATCTACGCCACAGAACCACAGCTGCACTATTCAGTATCTCCACAATTACACAGTATCTTATGCATTAAATCACACCTCCACCATTAGAACTGATCTACGCCACAGAACCACAGCTGCACCACTCAGTATCTCCTCCATTACACAACATCTTATGCATTAAATCACACCTCCACCATTAGAACTGATCTATGCCACAGAACCACAGCTGCACCACTCAGTATCTCCACAATTACACAGTATGTTATGCATTAAATCACACCTCCACCATTAGAACTGATCTACGCCACAGAACCACAGCTGCACCACTCAGTATATCCTCCATTACACAACATCTTATGCATTAAATCACACCGCCACCATTAGTCCTCATCTACGCCACAGAACCACAGCTGCACCATTCAGTATCTCCGCCATTACACATCTTATGCATTAAATCACACCGCCACCATTAGTCCTCATCTACGCCACAGAACCACAGCTGCACCACTCAGTATCTCCACCACTACACAACATCTTATGCAATAAATCACACCTCCACCATTAGAACTGATCTACGCCACAGAACCACAGCTGCATCCCTCAGTATCTCCTCCATTACACAGTATCTTATGCATTAAATCACACCTCCACCATTAGAACTGATCTACGCCACAGAACTACAGCTGCACCACTCAGTATCTCCACAATTACACAGTATCTTATGCATTAAATCACACCTCCACCATTAGAACTGATCTACGCCACAGAACCACAGCTGCACCACTCAGTATCTCCACAATTACACAGTATCTTATGCATTAAATCACACCTCCACCATTAGAACTGATCTACGCCACAGAACTACAGCTGCACCACTCAGTATCTCCACAATTACACAGTATCTTATGCATTAAATCACACCTCCACCATTAGAACTGATCTACGCCACAGAACCACAGCTGCACCACTCAGTATCTCCTCCATTACACAACATCTTATGCATTAAATCACACCTCCACCATTAGAACTGATCTACGCCACAGAACCACAGCTGCACCACTCAGTATCTCCACAATTACACATCTTATGCAATAAATCACACCTCCACCATTAGAACTGATCTATGCCACAGAACCACAGCTGCACCACTCAGTATCTCCACAATTACACAGTATCTTATGCATTAAATCACACCTCCACCATTAGAACTGATCTACGCCACAGAACCACAGCTGCACCACTCAGTATCTCCTCCATTACACAACATCTTATGCATTAAATCACACCTCCACCATTAGAACTGATCTATGCCATAGAACCACAGCTGCACCACTCAGTATCTCCACAATTACACAGTATCTTATGCATTAAATCACACCTCCACCATTAGAACTGATCTACGCCACAGGACCACAGCTACACCACTCAGTATCTCCACCACTACACAACATCTTATGCATTAAATCACACCGCCACCATTAGTCCTCATCTACGCCACAGAACCACAGCTGCACCATTCAGTATCTCCGCCATTACACATCTTATGCAGTAAATCACACCTCCACCATTAGAACTGATCTACGCCACAGAACCACAGCTGCACCACTCAGTATCTCCACCACTACACAACATCTTATGCAATAAATCACACCTCCACCATTAGAACTGATCTACGCCACAGAACCACAGCTGCATCCCTCAGTATCTCCTCCATTACACAACATCTTATGCATTAAATCACACCTCCACCATTAGAACTGATCTATGCCACAGAACCACAGCTGCACCACTCAGTATCTCCACAATTACACAGTATCTTATGCATTAAATCACACCTCCACCATTAGAACTGATCTACGCCACAGAACCACAGCTGCACCACTCAGTATCTTCACCATTACACATCTTATGCAATAAATCACACCTCCACCATTAGACCTCATCTATGCCACAGAACCACAGCTGCACCACTCAGTATCTCCACAATTACACAGTATCTTATGCATTAAATCACACCTCCACCATTAGAACTGATCTACGCCACAGAACCACAGCTGCACCACTCAGTATCTCCTCCATTACACAACATCTTATGCATTAAATCACACCTCCACCATTAGAACTGATCTACGCCACAGAACCACAGCTGCACCACTCAGTATCTCCTCCATTACACAACATCTTATGCATTAAATCACACCTCCACCATTAGAACTGATCTACGCCACAGAACCACAGCTGCACCATTCAGTATCTCCACCACTACACAACATCTTATGCAATAAATCACACCTCCACCATTAGACCTCATCTATGCCACAGAACCACAGCTGCACCACTCAGTATCTCCACAATTACACAGTATCTTATGCAATAAATCACACCTCCACCATTAGAACTGATCTACGCCACAGAACCACAGCTGCACCACTCAGTATCTCCACAATTACACAACATCTTATGCATTAAATCACACCTCCACCATTAGACCTCATCTCCGCCACAGAACCACAGCTGCACCACTCAGTATCTCCACAATTACACAGTATCTTATGCGTTAAATCACACCTCCACCATTAGACCTCATCTATGCCACAGAACCACAGCTGCACCACTCAGTATCTTCACCACTACACAACATCTTATGCATTAAATCACACCGCCACCATTAGTCCTCATCTACGCCACAGAACCACAGCTGCACCATTCAGTATCTCCGCCATTACACATCTTATGCATTAAATCACACCTCCACCATTAGAACTGATCTACGCCACAGAACCACAGCTGCACCACTCAGTATCTCCACCACTACACAACATCTTATGCAATAAATCACACCTCCACCATTAGAACTGATCTACGCCACAGAACCACAGCTGCATCCCTCAGTATCTCCTCCATTACACAACATCTTATGCATTAAATCACACCTCCACCATTAGAACTGATCTATGCCACAGAACCACAGCTGCACCACTCAGTATCTCCACAATTACACAGTATCTTATGCATTAAATCACACCTCCACCATTAGAACTGATCTACGCCACAGAACCACAGCTGCACCACTCAGTATCTTCACCATTACACATCTTATGCAATAAATCACACCTCCACCATTAGACCTCATCTATGCCACAGAACCACAGCTGCACCACTCAGTATCTCCTCCATTACACAACATCTTATGCATTAAATCACACCTCCACCATTAGAACTGATCTACGCCACAGAACCACAGCTGCACCACTCAGTATCTCCTCCATTACACAGTATCTTATGCATTAAATCACACCTCCACCATTAGAACTGATCTACGCCACAGGACCACAGCTACACCACTCAGTATCTCCACCACTACACAACATCTTATGCATTAAATCACACCGCCACCATTAGTCCTCATCTACGCCACAGAACCACAGCTGCACCATTCAGTATCTCCGCCATTACACATCTTATGCAGTAAATCACACCTCCACCATTAGAACTGATCTACGCCACAGAACCACAGCTGCACCACTCAGTATCTCCACCACTACACAACATCTTATGCAATAAATCACACCTCCACCATTAGAACTGATCTACGCCACAGAACCACAGCTGCATCCCTCAGTATCTCCTCCATTACACAACATCTTATGCATTAAATCACACCTCCACCATTAGAACTGATCTATGCCACAGAACCACAGCTGCACCACTCAGTATCTCCACAATTACACAGTATCTTATGCATTAAATCACACCTCCACCATTAGAACTGATCTACGCCACAGAACCACAGCTGCACCACTCAGTATCTTCACCATTACACATCTTATGCAATAAATCACACCTCCACCATTAGACCTCATCTATGCCACAGAACCACAGCTGCACCACTCAGTATCTCCACAATTACACAGTATCTTATGCATTAAATCACACCTCCACCATTAGAACTGATCTACGCCACAGAACCACAGCTGCACCACTCAGTATCTCCTCCATTACACAACATCTTATGCATTAAATCACACCTCCACCATTAGAACTGATCTACGCCACAGAACCACAGCTGCACCACTCAGTATCTCCTCCATTACACAACATCTTATGCATTAAATCACACCTCCACCATTAGAACTGATCTACGCCACAGAACCACAGCTGCACCATTCAGTATCTCCACCACTACACAACATCTTATGCAATAAATCACACCTCCACCATTAGACCTCATCTATGCCACAGAACCACAGCTGCACCACTCAGTATCTCCACAATTACACAGTATCTTATGCAATAAATCACACCTCCACCATTAGAACTGATCTACGCCACAGAACCACAGCTGCACCACTCAGTATCTCCACAATTACACAACATCTTATGCATTAAATCACACCTCCACCATTAGACCTCATCTCCGCCACAGAACCACAGCTGCACCACTCAGTATCTCCACAATTACACAGTATCTTATGCGTTAAATCACACCTCCACCATTAGACCTCATCTATGCCACAGAACCACAGCTGCACCACTCAGTATCTTCACCACTACACAACATCTTATGCATTAAATCACACCGCCACCATTAGTCCTCATCTACGCCACAGAACCACAGCTGCACCATTCAGTATCTCCGCCATTACACATCTTATGCATTAAATCACACCTCCACCATTAGAACTGATCTACGCCACAGAACCACAGCTGCACCACTCAGTATCTCCACCACTACACAACATCTTATGCAATAAATCACACCTCCACCATTAGAACTGATCTACGCCACAGAACCACAGCTGCATCCCTCAGTATCTCCTCCATTACACAACATCTTATGCATTAAATCACACCTCCACCATTAGAACTGATCTATGCCACAGAACCACAGCTGCACCACTCAGTATCTCCACAATTACACAGTATCTTATGCATTAAATCACACCTCCACCATTAGAACTGATCTACGCCACAGAACCACAGCTGCACCACTCAGTATCTTCACCATTACACATCTTATGCAATAAATCACACCTCCACCATTAGACCTCATCTATGCCACAGAACCACAGCTGCACCACTCAGTATCTCCTCCATTACACAACATCTTATGCATTAAATCACACCTCCACCATTAGAACTGATCTACGCCACAGAACCACAGCTGCACCACTCAGTATCTCCTCCATTACACAACATCTTATGCATTAAATCACACCTCCACCATTAGAACTGATCTACGCCACAGAACCACAGCTGCACCATTCAGTATCTCCACCACTACACAACATCTTATGCAATAAATCACACCTCCACCATTAGACCTCATCTATGCCACAGAACCACAGCTGCACCACTCAGTATCTCCACAATTACACAGTATCTTATGCAATAAATCACACCTCCACCATTAGAACTGATCTACGCCACAGAACCACAGCTGCACCACTCAGTATCTCCACAATTACACAACATCTTATGCATTAAATCACACCTCCACCATTAGACCTCATCTCCGCCACAGAACCACAGCTGCACCACTCAGTATCTCCACAATTACACAGTATCTTATGCAATAAATCACACCTCCACCATTAGAACTGATCTACGCCACAGAACCACAGCTGCACCACTCAGTATCTTCACCATTACACATCTTATGCAATAAATCACACCTCCACCATTAGACCTCATCTATGCCACAGAACCACAGCTGCACCACTCAGTATCTCCACAATTACACAGTATCTTATGCATTAAATCACACCTCCACCATTAGAACTGATCTACGCCACAGAACCACAGCTGCACCACTCAGTATCTCCTCCATTACACAACATCTTATGCATTAAATCACACCTCCACCATTAGAACTGATCTACGCCACAGAACCACAGCTGCACCACTCAGTATCTCCTCCATTACACAACATCTTATGCATTAAATCACACCTCCACCATTAGAACTGATCTACGCCACAGAACCACAGCTGCACCATTCAGTATCTCCACCACTACACAACATCTTATGCAACAAGCATTAGAAATGCAATAGGTCTCGCAGCATTAGAGTTAGTGCTTTTAGAATTGTTAATGGGTTTTTTTGTAAATCTTTAGCATGAGGGTGAGGGTGAGTGAGGGTGAGGGGTTGAGGGTGAGTGAGGGTGAGGGCATGGGAGATGGATGCGGAATAGAGGCCTTCTGGCACTATGCATTCTGGAGTGTTGCGCTGTGGTGGACAGTGGAGACAATTGTATTGCTTGTACAATCTTTGACTGTTTTGCTGATCTTATGACCTGTATTCTCGTAACTATTATGTCTGCTTGACTGTGGTTCTCATTTCTCACAGAACCGATTATGTGTGAATGAAGATAAAGGGCTGCACCTTGGCTAAACCATAATTGAAGTTGCCTCTCTTCTTGTGAGTCTTCTCAGTGGGGAGCAGCGACTTGCAACAAGTTGTAAGCGCACTCTACAGCTCACTTAATTCCGATAGGGCTGGTAACTCCAGTTAGCAACCCATCAGAATTAAGAGGACACTGAGAGCTTAAGACTTTTTGAAGCTCTTTCTTGCACACTTGTCATTTGTATTTCAAATGACCCTTTAAGTTTTTAAGAAATACAAACATTTCAAAAGCAAGAAGACTGAAAAAAATGTAAATGAGTATACTCTAAGCTATAAAATACCAAGCCGAAAGGAAATGGTGTTTAAAGCATGAAAACGAATTGTAAACACCACGCATTTGCCTATAGTATTAATTTCATTTAGTACAGTTAATGCATGGTTTGTGTAGCTTGAAAATGGGGTGCTCAGATATCTTTGTATATACGGAACACCATGTTTAATTGTAGTCACTTCTGCTTCATTTGATCCAATTGGACAAACACACTTGAAGGCAAGGGTCTACATATCGAAAGCCCAGAACTGGAAGCATGTTGTGCAGTGAACATCAAGTGTTATTGCACATTTAAACCACTCCTGGAGAGCAGGAGTGCCGTGCTGCTTATGTAAGATTATACCAAAGAGGTCAAGGACGGTATAAGAGTGTGCTCTCTTATTACACACAGGTGTTCATCGCAAAGAAGGCAAGCACTCATTGGGCATGGAAACTGAAGACATTTACCACTCTGTGGAGGTTATTTTTTTCCAAGGATAGACTAAAGCCCTCATTGCCAACTGCCTGATACAATTATTTCCTGCACTTATGGACTTACCCTCTGCTGCAGTGGTTCTCTGTAAATGCGGGGCAGAGGTGGACAGGGATTGTGAGGAAGGAGATTAATGTGTATAATAGGATTTTGGGGAGTAACTTTTGGGAATCAGACTACCCATGTGGAGTCCTACATGTTTTCTCCCGTATTTCATTCGAGGGCATCCCCTGCTTCCGGCAGCTCTAGTCAGCTGGTGAAATAGCCCCGACATGATGCTCCGCATAACTTATAATTCTGGTGAGGCTGGTAACGCCTGATGGTCTGTGACCGTGAGAGCTGTATATCTGTTGGTTGTCTGCTTTGGTGGCTGTATGTTTGTTAGTACGTGTGCAGGGAAGCATGTAGGTTTGGTGGCGCATGCATACCGGCGACTAATCAGTTCGATGCTCTGCCTGCATTTGTTCATGTATGTACTACCTATGTCAATGTGTGCATGTGATTGACTGCTTCAATGAGGATACAACAAATAAAATCAAAAGTGAATTGCTTTCATATTGTTTATTTGATATTACATATTTGAACACTCGGTACAGCGAAATACAGGCTGGGTTGAGCTGTGACTCAAGGTCACACATGCTACCGAATGTGACGCACACATCCACACACTGTGGGACCCACTTGATTAATAAAACATCAAACAGCTTTTAACAGCCTTGTTCCCAAGCAAATGCAACGGGAATTATTTAAACGGAAAAAATGGAATGAAAAATTGCATTCAATGCTCAGATAAGGTGCACACTGAGATAAAATTCTGCGGTTTCTTGGAAACTGGTAGAGATAATTGACTGGCTTGTGCAATCACTCAGCTCCTATCCAGTTGGATTTCAAAACAATCAGAAAGAGCAGGGACGTTCAGTCCGGCTTCAGGAATGGGCTATCCAAGCCAAGATAAACTCTGCATTCAGTCGTGGTTTCTACCATGAGAGGTTGAATGTGCACACGTACTGGGCCCCGGCATGTTTGGAAAGGTATGTGCGAGGCGGCCGGATACCTTCGCCTCCCTGTCACCTTGCACAACAGACAAACACAAAATTCAGTGACTCATATTCACAGCTTCCTGAGAGTTAGGCAAGTGATGTGAAAGGTTAGAGAGTTCCCACAGATTGCAAGCCTGCATTGGCCACCTCGCCCACAGCAACTCCCAGGGTGAAACACAACAACGCAGATCGCACTACCAGGGAAACTAACCAGGGCTGGCCACCATAGAGCTCAAGGCATCTACCTACGAAGCTATGGCTCGGAAAAGGGACTCACGCGGTACACGGGTACACGAGTTGCTGCTCAGGAAATGAAGTCTGCAGTTTGTCTGCGAGGGCCAAAGAAATGTGTGCACGGTGCTTTAAGTGGGATGAAATAGGTGGTGGGGTTCTACAACGGATGAGGTGAGAGACATGCCTCTAAGAAACTTTTACGAGCGGCACAGACTTTCTAACCAAGGGCAGAACCTAACACGTGTGACATAAAACCCTGTGCTTGACGAATCATGCATTGAATCTTTCTGGACAAAGCACAATTTAAAAAAGAAAACAGAAAGATAGTTTCTTAGCACCTTTATCCTTGGCTATAAACAATTAAAAAAAGTTGACAAAATGAACGTAAAAGTCAACAATAATAACCTGGTTGTTCAATTTGAATGAAATAGTGCTTTAGGCACTGGAAAAACCAAAGATAAACAGCCTCACCCACCATGTTGCTTAATCCCCGTGTCACCTAAGGGGCTTCCAATAACATTGCACTGCAGCACTGGCGTGTATAACAAGCAAGACGGAGGGAAGAGAGGGGAGGGGGGAGGAGAAATGCGACACGGCGCGAGGGGAGGGGGGAGGAGAAATGCAACACGGCGGGAGGGGGCGGAGCGGGTAAAACACGACGGACGTGCACGCGCCCGTGACTTTTAAGGTCAATGCGCATGCGCATAAGCTCAATGCGCATGCGCATTGACCTTAAAAGTCACGGGCACTGCAAGGAATCGCCACGATTCCTTGCAGTTGGATAAAGAGTGGATAACTCGCAATAGTCTCGCTTGCTCGATGCGCATGCGCATCGACAGGCGAGACCTAATAAATCACACCTCCACCATTAGACCTCATCTATGCCACAGAACCACAGCTGCACCACTCAGTATCTCCACAATTACACAGTATCTTATGCAATAAATCACACCTCCACCATTAGAACTGATCTACGCCACAGAACCACAGCTGCACCACTCAGTATCTTCACCATTACACATCTTATGCAATAAATCACACCTCCACCATTAGACCTCATCTATGCCACAGAACCACAGCTGCACCACTCAGTATCTCCACAATTACACAGTATCTTATGCATTAAATCACACCTCCACCATTAGAACTGATCTACGCCACAGAACCACAGCTGCACCACTCAGTATCTCCTCCATTACACAACATCTTATGCATTAAATCACACCTCCACCATTAGAACTGATCTACGCCACAGAACCACAGCTGCACCACTCAGTATCTCCTCCATTACACAACATCTTATGCATTAAATCACACCTCCACCATTAGAACTGATCTACGCCACAGAACCACAGCTGCACCATTCAGTATCTCCACCACTACACAACATCTTATGCAACAAGCATTAGAAATGCAATAGGTCTCGCAGCATTAGAGTTAGTGCTTTTAGAATTGTTAATGGGTTTTTTTGTAAATCTTTAGCATGAGGGTGAGGGTGAGTGAGGGTGAGGGGTTGAGGGTGAGTGAGGGTGAGGGCATGGGAGATGGATGCGGAATAGAGGCCTTCTGGCACTATGCATTCTGGAGTGTTGCGCTGTGGTGGACAGTGGAGACAATTGTATTGCTTGTACAATCTTTGACTGTTTTGCTGATCTTATGACCTGTATTCTCGTAACTATTATGTCTGCTTGACTGTGGTTCTCATTTCTCACAGAACCGATTATGTGTGAATGAAGATAAAGGGCTGCACCTTGGCTAAACCATAATTGAAGTTGCCTCTCTTCTTGTGAGTCTTCTCAGTGGGGAGCAGCGACTTGCAACAAGTTGTAAGCGCACTCTACAGCTCACTTAATTCCGATAGGGCTGGTAACTCCAGTTAGCAACCCATCAGAATTAAGAGGACACTGAGAGCTTAAGACTTTTTGAAGCTCTTTCTTGCACACTTGTCATTTGTATTTCAAATGACCCTTTAAGTTTTTAAGAAATACAAACATTTCAAAAGCAAGAAGACTGAAAAAAATGTAAATGAGTATACTCTAAGCTATAAAATACCAAGCCGAAAGGAAATGGTGTTTAAAGCATGAAAACGAATTGTAAACACCACGCATTTGCCTATAGTATTAATTTCATTTAGTACAGTTAATGCATGGTTTGTGTAGCTTGAAAATGGGGTGCTCAGATATCTTTGTATATACGGAACACCATGTTTAATTGTAGTCACTTCTGCTTCATTTGATCCAATTGGACAAACACACTTGAAGGCAAGGGTCTACATATCGAAAGCCCAGAACTGGAAGCATGTTGTGCAGTGAACATCAAGTGTTATTGCACATTTAAACCACTCCTGGAGAGCAGGAGTGCCGTGCTGCTTATGTAAGATTATACCAAAGAGGTCAAGGACGGTATAAGAGTGTGCTCTCTTATTACACACAGGTGTTCATCGCAAAGAAGGCAAGCACTCATTGGGCATGGAAACTGAAGACATTTACCACTCTGTGGAGGTTATTTTTTTCCAAGGATAGACTAAAGCCCTCATTGCCAACTGCCTGATACAATTATTTCCTGCACTTATGGACTTACCCTCTGCTGCAGTGGTTCTCTGTAAATGCGGGGCAGAGGTGGACAGGGATTGTGAGGAAGGAGATTAATGTGTATAATAGGATTTTGGGGAGTAACTTTTGGGAATCAGACTACCCATGTGGAGTCCTACATGTTTTCTCCCGTATTTCATTCGAGGGCATCCCCTGCTTCCGGCAGCTCTAGTCAGCTGGTGAAATAGCCCCGACATGATGCTCCGCATAACTTATAATTCTGGTGAGGCTGGTAACGCCTGATGGTCTGTGACCGTGAGAGCTGTATATCTGTTGGTTGTCTGCTTTGGTGGCTGTATGTTTGTTAGTACGTGTGCAGGGAAGCATGTAGGTTTGGTGGCGCATGCATACCGGCGACTAATCAGTTCGATGCTCTGCCTGCATTTGTTCATGTATGTACTACCTATGTCAATGTGTGCATGTGATTGACTGCTTCAATGAGGATACAACAAATAAAATCAAAAGTGAATTGCTTTCATATTGTTTATTTGATATTACATATTTGAACACTCGGTACAGCGAAATACAGGCTGGGTTGAGCTGTGACTCAAGGTCACACATGCTACCGAATGTGACGCACACATCCACACACTGTGGGACCCACTTGATTAATAAAACATCAAACAGCTTTTAACAGCCTTGTTCCCAAGCAAATGCAACGGGAATTATTTAAACGGAAAAAATGGAATGAAAAATTGCATTCAATGCTCAGATAAGGTGCACACTGAGATAAAATTCTGCGGTTTCTTGGAAACTGGTAGAGATAATTGACTGGCTTGTGCAATCACTCAGCTCCTATCCAGTTGGATTTCAAAACAATCAGAAAGAGCAGGGACGTTCAGTCCGGCTTCAGGAATGGGCTATCCAAGCCAAGATAAACTCTGCATTCAGTCGTGGTTTCTACCATGAGAGGTTGAATGTGCACACGTACTGGGCCCCGGCATGTTTGGAAAGGTATGTGCGAGGCGGCCGGATACCTTCGCCTCCCTGTCACCTTGCACAACAGACAAACACAAAATTCAGTGACTCATATTCACAGCTTCCTGAGAGTTAGGCAAGTGATGTGAAAGGTTAGAGAGTTCCCACAGATTGCAAGCCTGCATTGGCCACCTCGCCCACAGCAACTCCCAGGGTGAAACACAACAACGCAGATCGCACTACCAGGGAAACTAACCAGGGCTGGCCACCATAGAGCTCAAGGCATCTACCTACGAAGCTATGGCTCGGAAAAGGGACTCACGCGGTACACGGGTACACGAGTTGCTGCTCAGGAAATGAAGTCTGCAGTTTGTCTGCGAGGGCCAAAGAAATGTGTGCACGGTGCTTTAAGTGGGATGAAATAGGTGGTGGGGTTCTACAACGGATGAGGTGAGAGACATGCCTCTAAGAAACTTTTACGAGCGGCACAGACTTTCTAACCAAGGGCAGAACCTAACACGTGTGACATAAAACCCTGTGCTTGACGAATCATGCATTGAATCTTTCTGGACAAAGCACAATTTAAAAAAGAAAACAGAAAGATAGTTTCTTAGCACCTTTATCCTTGGCTATAAACAATTAAAAAAAGTTGACAAAATGAACGTAAAAGTCAACAATAATAACCTGGTTGTTCAATTTGAATGAAATAGTGCTTTAGGCACTGGAAAAACCAAAGATAAACAGCCTCACCCACCATGTTGCTTAATCCCCGTGTCACCTAAGGGGCTTCCAATAACATTGCACTGCAGCACTGGCGTGTATAACAAGCAAGACGGAGGGAAGAGAGGGGAGGGGGGAGGAGAAATGCGACACGGCGCGAGGGGAGGGGGGGAGGAGAAATGCAACACGGCGGGAGGGGGCGGAGCGGGTAAAACACGACGGACGTGCACGCGCCCGTGACTTTTAAGGTCAATGCGCATGCGCATAAGCTCAATGCGCATGCGCATTGACCTTAAAAGTCACGGGCACTGCAAGGAATCGCCACGATTCCTTGCAGTTGGATAAAGAGTGGATAACTCGCAATAGTCTCGCTTGCTCGATGCGCATGCGCATCGACAGGCGAGACCTAATAAATCACACCTCCACCATTAGACCTCATCTATGCCACAGAACCACAGCTGCACCACTCAGTATCTCCACAATTACACAGTATCTTATGCAATAAATCACACCTCCACCATTAGAACTGATCTACGCCACAGAACCACAGCTGCACCACTCAGTATCTCCACAATTACACAACATCTTATGCATTAAATCACACCTCCACCATTAGACCTCATCTCCGCCACAGAACCACAGCTGCACCACTCAGTATCTCCACAATTACACAGTATCTTATGCATTAAATCACACCTCCACCATTAGACCTCATCTATGCCACAGAACCACAGCTGCACCACTCAGTATCTCCACAATTACACAGTATCTTATGCAATAAATCACACCTCCACCATTAGAACTGATCTACGCCACAGAACCACAGCTGCACCACTCAGTATCTCCACAATTACACAGTATCTTATGCATTAAATCACACCTCCACCATTAGACCTCATCTATGCCACAGAACCACAGCTGCACCACTCAGTATCTCTCACTCTTCCCTGTCTCGAGCCCACGTCCCTCCTTCACGACTCATCACCGCGTTCGGCTCTTGTTAATCCTAAATCAAGGGAGAGATGAACACACAGGGTAGTGTCTAGTAGGGCCCTGAAAATATTAGGAGATGTGGTTTCAGGGCCACAGCCTCTTTTACATCTTGCAACACTTTATGGAGATTCAGCTTGCATCTACATAAGGATAAAAGGCCGAGTCATGCAGATCTTCAGAAGGGTAAAAGGCTGAGTCAAGCAGCTCTTCAGAAGGATAAAAGGCCGAGTCATTCCTGCGGGGCTCAAAACCAGTGATCTGCAGGCGGCCAGCAGGCATGTTCAGCAGGCTCTTTAACACACCGTGCTATTTTGCAACCAGTGAAGCGCTCATCTCACACCTCCAGCCCGCCAATCAACACCCTTCTCTCATTCTAGCCTCGACAGAACACGGCGCATTCAACATTCTTTTTCTTTTTGGTAATTACACAAAAAGACGACCCCGGCTCTGTGCCCGGGCTGCAGCTGGGAGGCGATAATTTGATTCTCCAGCGTCTCCCATCGCAACAAGTTGGGGCAGGGACGGTGGCACGGAGAGGGTACACCCCTCCACTCTCTCCTTTTTCCATGCAACCCGTTCACACGGGCAGACGATTATTTTCAAGGACAGCGCGTTATGTGGGTGGGTGAGGGTGAAGTAAAGCCTCAAGAGGCACCCATTCTGTCCTTCCTCTATTCGCACCCCTTAATACCCTCGCCCATCACTTCAAGCTTAAATGTATAGCCAGGGCCACTGGAATTATGCTGCAGGGGACGATCAAATTGTGCGGCAGAGTTGTCTAAATTATGTGGCCACAAACGCCAAATTATGCGGCAAAATGCGGTGCATTTTGTTATAGAACTGCTTCAATAAGCCTGCCACTTTCACACATATTAACACTGTGCAAAGTGTTGACCTTAATAGGAACAGTTAAATACCCAAATACATCAATAAGCAACAGTAAAGTGACCGGTCGTTGTGTGCAAAGGGCAGTCCACTGCATGCCAACAAACATGGCTGCGTGTTAGTAACTTTTGATCCCTTTAATCTAGAAACAAAGTTTAGTGTTAAAACCAGCAGATGGTCGATTATGCGGCAGATCCATAATTATGAGGTAAACGCTGCAGCCGCTAAACCACATGATTCTAGTGGCCCTGGATATAGTTCGTGTATGGTAGACTATCAAAGGCAGGGGTTTGGGGCGGCCAATGGGGCGGGGGGGGGGGGGGGGAGGGGTCTCTGACGTTGATCATGTCTCTGTCCTCAGCACCCCTCCCTACAATACTAGGGTGCAGGAAGGGCGGCGTGGGGTCTAATCCAAGTAAATGCCCCATCCACTGTTCAGGTTTAAAATAAATAAAGTTATAATAATGAACCCTCACTCCTTTGAGTACCGTCACAGGGTTGGATTGGGATTGAAAATCGGCCCGGGCACGCAAAAATAAAATCGGCCACATTTGCATAATCACTCCTCAAATCACTGCTTTGGTGTAATCTTATTAAAAAACTTTAGGAGGGCGGTAAAAAAAAATGCACGCGTTAGTTTACACTGGTGAAACAAGTGAGGCCACTTCTACTCGGGCCCCTGCCCCCGCTCAGTATCTGCACACATTAATGGGCCGGTCCTGCAAGAGAAAGAAAGTGATACCTCTGCCTGTGGCTAAACGGAGGTAATGAGCGCCCATCGCCTCTAGAAAGGCCACTCTGACACCCACTCGGTCGCTGGCTGTATTTTAACAATAGAGACAGCGCCCACATCAGCCCCAAGGCTGCCAAAAGCAGCCCTCAGGTGGAACTCGGACCCAGCCACTCGGGCATTGCCGGAGTTCCCGCGTTACCAATCCGACGCTGCCCGGGTACCGAGGTCACTGCGCCTGCTGCATTCATGATACCTACCCTTGTTCCACTACTTCTCACCCTCATGAGAGGGCAACATCACGTAGGTAGGAGGCATGTCGCTCGCTCAGGCAGGATTCCTCCAGCTACCCCTCCTTGGACCACTCAGGCGCCACAAGGAGGGGCAAGCTTTTATGATTTTTTTTTCTTTTTTTAAGCGGAGGAAACGAGTTCAGCCTTGACAGAAGCGTCAGCTTCTCGGTTACCTCCACTTGGCCCCCAAGAGATCCTATTTTTATATATATATATATATATATATATATATATATATATATATATATATATATATATATATATATATGTGTGCCCCCGCCCCACATTTTCAGGTGAGAGGCGGCGGCCACCTTCTTGACGGGTTATATTACCTGTCCCTTACCCCACGATTCAAAACATATCTCAGTCTCAGGTGAGAGGCCACCTTCATGAAGGGGTATATTCAGAGGTTGGTTAGCTTCACACGAGCCTCTGCGTCTCCGTGCCCCCTCCCTTCTCCCACGCGTTAAACATGTCCATAGGCCGCCGTCCATCCCAGGTGAGAGGCCACCTTTTTGAAAGGGGCAGCTTCAAAGGGAGGGGGTCACCCGCAGCAAGCACCGCCAAGTTCTCTGTGCCCATGTCTCCTGCCTCCCGCGCGCCATAAAGCCAAACCTCTTAAACACCCCCCCCCCCCCACCCCCCCACACACACACACACGTGTATCCGCCAACCTCAAAGGTGAGATGGCATTTGTTGGGGGCCTCACTCAGGAGTGTTTGCTTGTCTGTCACTCCCCTCCCAGTTGAGAGGCCACCACCTTCCGAAAGGAGATTCTTCAAGGACAGCACGCCACGGGGGAGGGACGTAAGAATGAGGTCAGCCCCACCCGGAGCCTCCTCCGCCCCGCCCCCTCCCTGCTCCCGCTGCCCGCCCCTCCTCGCCCCCATTCCTTCTCTGATTGGAAGTCTCCGCCTCACATCAAGGAGCAGATGGCTGGGAGCGAGTCTGCTTGCCAGACATTTACCAGCTTTGTTCCTCCAGTCCCCGCCGTGGAAGAGAAGAATGAATAAAAGCCCCCCCCCCAAAAAAAAACAATGTTTGAGTGAGTACATGAAATAGCAAAACAATTGTTATTTTGATCATATTCAGGACGCGCCACATTTCTTCGTGGCTCCTTAAGTAATACATACTAGCAAACGCAATTATACTCGTGTATCTACCTTGGAAGGATGACAGGTGCAGGCAGCCCTGGCCTCCCATCGTCTGCAGGTTACACAGAATTCCAAACAGATAGTCGCATCCGCGGGACTCGAACAAGCCACCTGCAGCGCACACGCACACCTCTCTACTGCACGCGCTGAACCCACTCCGCTACCTCACAGGTAAACTTGTGACCCGGAAGTAGCACAGTGATCTCTGCAGCAGGTTGGGGGAAAAATACAGTCTTCGCCCGGTCGTGATCACATGAGGTTTTGGTTTCTGAGCCAGGATGGGTTGCAGAAAAGTCTCATGATCATGCCAAGCCAGGGAGGCATGTGCCCATCTGTACCCAGGTCAGACTATAACGTAAGCAGTCCTCACGCAACCCCACAGGGCGCGGGGCAGCCAGGCAGGAGGGCCGACAGACAGGCAGCTGTAAGGGAGGGGGGACGACAAACAAGCCAGACTGGAGGGCTTGAAGAAAGGACAGAGAGAAAGGAAGTAGGGAACGCTGGCGGGAGCACTACTAGTAAGGCAAGCTGGAAAGAATGGATGGAGGAAGGCAGACGGATGCACTAAGCAAAACGAAAGTAAGGCAGGGAGGAAAAAAAAGTGGAAGCAAAGAAGGCAGGTGGGGAGGCGAGAAAGACAACAGATGGGTAAGAGGAAGGAATGAAGGATAATAGTAAAGAATTGAGGCAGGAAGGGAAAACTAGACAAGCAGGAAGGCAAAGAATCAGGAGGAGACAGACACACAGGATGTCAGGACGGAATAGGGCTAGAAACAAATAAGAACGACAGACAAAGATGTAGGAAGAAAGCCAGAAATCAAGATATGCAGAAAGAAAGGCAGATAAGAAGAGAGATGGAAGACATACAAGAAACAAGACAGAAATGAAAGAAGAAAAGAAGGGAAAGCCAAGAAGCAGGAGTTAAGGAAGGAAACAGGCAAAGACAGAGAAAAAGGAAAAATGGAAGAAAGGAAATGTGTCAGTCAGGCAGGAATATAGGAAGGCAAGGAAGGATAAAGGAAGGTTAGGGGACATGTAGGAGCGAAGTAAGACAGGAAAGGTCGAATGAATGAGAGAGGCACAGATGAGGAAGGGAAGAGAGGCAGAGGTGGGGGATGGAAGTAGGCTGGAATTGAAGGTGGAAGTAAGACAGGGACGAAAAATGGAAAGCAGCAATAAATGATGAAGGCAGGCTGGAATGCACAAAAGAAGGACGGAAACACAGAAAGAAGGAAAGTAGGTCTGAAGATGGAGGTTTTGAAGGCAGTGTTAGGACTGAATTGTACCTGCATGGTGAACTGGCGTAAACCCTTGCCCTGAGCGCCCAACTGGTATCCTGACATTAATGAAGCTTCCCCAGAGCACACTGTATCACTATATCTATAATCCCAAATACAACAAAGATTTTTTTTTAAAAATAGAGATCACTGGGGTGGCAGTCTCCCACCACTATTCTTCCAATAGATGATAGTTCCAATATTCTAAGTTTAAGGCTCCAAAAAGTATTTAAATCACAGTCCCAACAATCCGGTCTTTTTTTTTGGCAACTTTTCACTTTATTTTCAGAATAAACAGCAGCAGCCGACGCGCGTTTCGCCCACAAGGCGTTTTCAAGGTTCAAAAGATGTTTTTATTCTGTTTAGAGCGCAAAAGTATGCCTATCCCAAAGCAGACGTTTGTTTTTTGAATAACCTTTGTTGTATTTGGGATTATAGATATAGTGACAGAGTGTGCTCTGGTGCAGCTTCATTCATTTTGTGCTCTGGGCCGTTTGGTCTTGAGGACTATTGCTACCCTGGTGGGTGGGTATGTAGACACCATTTTTTGAGCACCTCCTACCAATTGAACTAAACATTGTATACATTGACTTAGAATGTCCCAAGATGTGCAGACCGTTGAGCAAACCCACAATTCATGTCGTACTATGGTATCCTGACATATTCTGGCTCTGGCATCAATCTACTCTAGTATGTGTGCAGAGGCCTAGGCCTGTCTTTGTTAATGCAAGGTCCAGGACCAGTCCTGTGACCTGGAGGGTCCTTCACAAAGATATCGTCCCTGTTCTGGGTTTATCATTCAAGGCAGTGGTGGCAGCATATTATGTTTAGTGATTTGTGGCTTCATCAGACCATTTTCTCGTAGTCAGTAAGAACGCGGTCTCTTTTTGTGAGGGCTCTGGCTGAACCACAACTGCTGCAAAACAGACAAGCAAGATATGTTCCTCTGCCTGCGGTTGGAACAGAGAGACTAACAAAGAGGGTAACATCGCTGAGGACTCGAGAGCGAGGAATTGAGACTTTTCTGCCCACATCAATAGTGGAGTTAGCGGGTTCTGTGGAGGGTTTTGACGTGTACAGGAAGTATGGCGCCTTAACTGGTAGCGGTGTGTGTTAGGTAAAAAAAAAAAATTATGAAGACGGTGCAGCGAGGTCAGAGGAGACCCCGAAACCTCTGCAGAGAGTGGCCAGGGCCCACTCGGTAATTATGACAAGAATCCTGTGCCAAAGGCTGCTCATTTGCTTTAGAAGTTACCTTTCAACAAAGGAAGGTCAAATACAATCCTTTAAAGAACAAAAAGACTTTCTATCGTGTCCACTTTGTTTCATTTACTACCTATTGTGTTCTTTTGATTAAGCATGATACATGTATACACCTCGCTTAACGTGTGCACAGTATTCTTGTCACAATAGTGGAGTTAGGAATGAGCAAACTAATTGCACATCTGAACATATGTTGTAAGCATAAAGTAGCTGCGCCTAATTCATGCATCTGCCACAAACACTGGGGACTGTTATCGCTAAGGTATAGTGCCCACAGTCGATCGCAACCAAGGTACCACCCTTTATTCATTAATCAAATTATATTGTGTACCATTTAGTTCTGATATGTGAATAAAAGTACTTTCTTTTACATAAAGACAAGCACTGGGGTGGACATTCCATAATTGTGTCTGTTGATTTTGGAGTTCTTGCCCCTCACATTACCCCACAGAATCCTTTGAATGCTCTTCCTCGCCCCTCTGAGAGTCAATTGCGGAAAAGGTTGTACTTGGTCCAGTTTGCAGAGCCATAGTAAGACGGGTCACATGGCACCAGTGGCAAACAACCTCAACCACCATGGTTTGGGTCCAGTGGTCCCTGTTTACCCCGTGACCCCCCCCAAACAGGTTATGCCACCTTTTCTGCCGGCCTTCCTTCCTTCTTACTTTCTTTCTTCCTTGGCAGACAGGAAGGCAGCAGGCTGAATAGCAAGCATGCCTGAAGAAAGGCAGCCATGCAGACAGGAAAGCAGGCAGTAAGAAGGAGCGAGGAAGAAAGGCAGGAAGGTGGACAGGCAGACACAAAGAAGGCAGAAAAGAAAGACTGCCGTTTTGATATAATGAGGGGAGACAGGCGGTAAGGCGGATGCCAAGACAGCACAGACATGCCGGCAGGATGGCACAGATATAGAAAGGCAAGAAGGAAGGCGTGCAAGAAGGCACATAGGCAGGATGGCAGGTCATTGTACTTGTAAATTGTATTTATATTGCGCTTACTACCCCTGATGAGGCATTGAAGCGCTTTACCCCAGGCATCACGCTGCTCCTGCAACCCAATATTAGTGGTTAGTCCAGTGTTTATTGATTATAATTTGTAATTGGAATTAATTAAACGTCTGCTCTCAAGGAAACCACTGCATGCATTTACGTTTGTTTATTTGTGGTGGAAGAAATGAATAGGACTTTGGTGTGATCGTTAGTTAGGGTGTGCAGATGGTCGGTGGAATTAATAAATGAGCTCGCGCAGATGTCAGGTATTACTTTCAAAGAAGTCCTGTAGGATCTTAGAAAAGAGGAGCTGGCAATTTGTAGAACTGCAGTAATAGAGATGAAGGCAAACACACTTGTGAGAGAGTAGGCTGGGCTCAGAGTGAGGAAGAGTGCAAGGATGGGAAGAAGAAAAATGTCACTGAAGCAATAGAGAAGAGGTGAATTTAGAAGATTTTAGTAAAGGTCAGTTTTCATGCAGGGTTTTAGGAATATAGAGGAGGCTTGTACACATAGCATGCAATCTGAGGATTCAACTCAGTAGAAAGAAGCATTATTTGCATGTGATATAGTGCTCAATTAGATGCTCCGACAGGCACTAGATTCAGATGAACAGTATGTTCACTGGTCAAATACCACAAGACCACCACTTCCACAAGGGCAGCCGGTCAAGCCAGGGGTTGGAAAAGTAAAGTAATCACTGGATGTGTATATTGGGAAAATCAAAAGATTTACACAGCACTTAAGGAAGCAGTAACCTTGTGATCCAAACAACTTGAGAAAATATAAGGTTAACTAGTGCAAACATTGAAAGGTAAACCTGCACGTGATGAAGCAGAGTTCTTTTGAGGATCACCCTTAAAGTTTCACTCAAGTATTAAAGGGTGCAAAGGCAGGCAAACAAGCACTCTGCAGGACAAACAAGCCATCAAGTGGAGACACGACACACAGGCAGATATGAAAGCAGGCAGACGTGCAGGCAGACAGACTGGAAGTTTTGCCGCATTGAGTCTGCGGAAGGCAGAAAACAGAACGGTCGACGCTACTCAATGGTTCATTTGTAAAAAAATAAGTGCCGGGGCTCTCGTCAGGAGGCAGCTTGCACCAGCATATTTCTCCTGTTAGCGCTGCTTAAAACAGGACCAACTTCTAACCAGGAAAGTGGGGCGAGGATGTGGTGCAACAGCAAGAGTTGCAGACTTTGGAAGGGGGGGGGCGAGGTTGAGTTTCGGCGTTGGCTCACCATCCTGTGATTCACTTAATCTCCCCGTAAATAAACTTGTCCTTAACTGGTGCTCATGAATCGCGCTGATGTTGATGTTTAAGTGCCGGTGCTGAGCACCGGAAACCACCGGCTCAAATTAAGCACTGAAGCTACTATAGCAGTAATGCTGTATGATGTGGAGTTGGTCACCAGATCTTTTTTCTGGTTGCTGATAGCCCTGTTGTCACAAACTATACACACTTAGGGCATTGTGACTGGGGGAATTAACAGGGATTATGAATGCGGCCCTGGGGGTCCCCGAAGACATAAGGAATAACTGGGGAAATCAATTAATTGCTACTGGGAAGGGACAGCAATTGCAACTTTCTGCTAATACTCAGGTGTGTACGCTGATCTAAGATGAGTTAGCGTACTCAGTGTGCAATTACAAATATGTAAGTGCCCATTAAAAGTCTATTTACACATGCAAACTTTTTTCACAATGTAGAAAATAAGTGTACCAGTGAAGAAATCTCTTCCCCTATCCCAGTTTGGCGGGACCTTTCCCATTCACAGCTTTCATAGATATTTACTCCTGTCCTTACTTGGGGAGAGGTTGTTACCTAACGGCTAGGGCGGTCGATCTCAAATCTGGGGAACCGGGTTCAAGACTCAGCAATGACGCTCAACACCCTGTGATTCTGGGCAAATCACTTCATCTACCCATTCCTAACAAAATGAATGTATCTTTAACACAACTGGTGCTCACGTAAAGCGCTCTGATACCTTCGGATCAAGTTCTTGGTATATAAAAATCTAGGGGAAAAAAGTCTCTAAGGATGGGAATGTGTTATTGAAACATTTATGAATCTCCACAAATTCACGAGATTGTGGGCGTTTTTATACTATACTTGCCACAGCACTCCTGTAGTAGAATGCCTCCAACCTGCTCCCTGAAGCATATTTATTCACACCTAATATTACACAACAATGGTGTCATAATATGAGGCAGTGTTATTTCAAAGTTTATTAATGAAAGTTAATTTGCAGTTGTGAATCTTGACTTTTGCACTCCTAAGTTGGACCTGGGTGCCCAAATGGCTTTCTGGGTTGGGCCCATTTGTGTTTTCTAGCCACTGATAGAACATGACTATTGGTTCTGCTCATGCTCACAATATAGATACATTGGTATGCTGTTTAAGGTGTTGTATCTGTACAATTACACCAACCTATGCCAGTTCAAACTAAGTTTTATGTGCATGTATAATTTGATTAAATTTGATGCCAGTTTTCAACAATTTGTCTTGAAAGTGGCATATTTACAGTTTTGTTAGTGTCACATACTGGACCAATAATGACAAATTATTACATATAGATGGATTTTTGGATTCCTGAAATTTGAATTTGTTGTGAAAAGTGCAGTGTAACTCCTTGGGCACTCTATTGTCTATGTTAAGAGGGAAGGAGCACTTGTGCCTCTGTAGTTGAGGTGGACACCTTATTACATAGAACATTATTTTTGCGCGTATAACTTTAGCCTCCTTTTTCACCAATGTATTTTATATGATGGGTTCCAAATCCAAATCTCCAAGAGAATGAAAATGATCACTGAAGAATTTACTCTTAAGAAGTAAAAAAATAATGAACACAATTACAGGTATGTTGTAAATTGCTCCAATCCGTGTTTGTTCTTGTTTGGTGAATTCTTGTGCAGCTATTTTTGAGTTAGTAATCTAAGACCAATACATCCATAAAGGTTTGAGAATTAAGGATATTCCCTTATGAAGAACAGAAGTTCAGGTCATTGCATATCCACCGAGTCATTGGTTCAGCAGTATTGTTCTATTGTCAATATTCACGAGCTTCACAAGATGGCGGACATGTAAACAATAACCCCACGCCTCTGACACTTCAACTTTGCTCCACCTTGAATTTGACATTTACCAGTAATAATTATAAAGCAACACTTTGCCTATTAAGCACCCCACACCTTCACAAAGTCACACATCTGGTGCTAGACACCCAGGTGAAGGCTGTCGTGTGATAGATCACACGCCCCACTAACGCGAAAAGCTGGTGCTCTACGGAATTTGATGGTTGTGAATAGTGATTATAAGTAGGCATCCCGGTTTTATAGTATTTATTTTTTTAGCATTTCCGTCTGTATTTATCCATATTTATTTTTTGCCCACTTTATCTGTATTTATCCATATTTATTTTTTGCCCACTTTATCTGTATTTATCTATATTTATTTTGTGTTTTGGGACAAATGAAGTTGTAAAACTGTACATTTCCATATTTATATAATGGATGGACTAGCACTCATATTTTGATGTCTGTCTGTTTTAGCTATTTAAGATACCAAGTATCATATAACAAAACATCCACTGGTAAATATTAGCATTATATCACAAATGTATACTGACACATGGCATTATTTAATGAAATTACATCCTGTTTTTTAAATTTCCCATGCTGTCCATCTGCTCAGCTGATGGCCTGTAATTCATGAGAGACTGCACAGTCACTTAAAAGAAACCCAATTGATTGTATTTATCAACTTTACAAAATAAATACAGACAGAAAACACATTGTTTTCTGTCTGTATTTATCTGTAAAAATCTGTAAAAGCAGAAAACCAGGAGCCTTAATTATAAGTCACTTTATCAGACACAAGGTACTAAACACTTATATAGAGTTGTAAACCACACGCTACAGGCCTACATTGAGTGTTGAGTTATAATAGCCAGCAACACAACAATAATATGTTATTTAGAATATGATGTTCTAAAGCATATAAGTTTAGCCACTGTGAAGCTAAAGAAGTGCTCAAGACCCGTGTGGGCAACGGAAGCAGGTGGTATAGACATGAACTAGGTTCACCACCTGTACATCAATGCACAAATTGATTGCTAGACAAATACATAGAGACACAAATGAGGCGTGGTCCCAACTGTACCCCATACACCTAAAAGGCAAAACTTATGTTGAGTTTCAATATTAACAAGCAGTAAATATCTCTGAACACTAGATAAAAACTGAAACAGCCTCTATTGACTTATCAACTGTCTACGACTTGCGCAGAGAGGCAAGAATGGACCTACTACAACCTGATCACTCATTTAAAGAAAGATCCTACTTATTTACAGGAAGAAAAAAAAGATTAAAGTTATGAGGCAATAATGACAAAAACTTAATCGGGCCAAACGTCAACACAAATCAATCAAACGTTTGAATATTACCTATAATAAATTTTTTAATAAACTTGACTAAACTTTTCAACAGCATAGTATGTATTAGTTGCTACGTAACTGTAATTCCCACCCTCGCCATACAACTTTACTACAGCCAGTATATTTCCTAGAGGTGTCGAGCCAACATAGTAACAGGACATGCCGAGCCAAGGGTAGGCTCTCGCTCTAACCTCATAGGAGCCTCGAACGTTCAGCGCCCAGTGCTGAACGTTCGAAGAACGAAAGCTGGCCCGTCGGCCAACGGTCGTGCGCAGCACTGGCAAGGTAGTGCTCGCGACGACCGTTGGCCGACGGCAGCACTTAAGGGGCTAAGAGCCGGTGCATGAACCGAGCCTTGAAAATATTTGGCATGTAAATCATGGAACAAACATCATGTTACAATATGATGAGGTGTCTTTAAAGTAAAAAAAAATGTATTTCTTTAACAAGCGGAGGCGTATCACCTTAGTTTATCAGATGATGTCTCCGCATTGAAAAGTATTTGTTAAAAGTGAGAGTTTTCAAACATGAACTGAGAAAAATTCCTGCCCCGACGACAATCCCATTAGTGAACTAAGAGGCAAGTCCTTTGTCTTGTGTACCCTATATGTGGCCTAGATTCTTAATATGGATGAAGCAACATTATAGGCTATCAAATCAAACACAAGAGGTTTTTGTACAATTCACATCCAGAATTTACCCATTTTAAGGTGCTGTTCAGTGAAACAAAATATTTGACCAGGATCACCCACTTTGGTAATGCGAGGAAGCTAGATTGATCCCAGGCTTTATTGTTTTACTTTGCGCACTTCGACCACTAGATGGGTATCTCTTTCTGACATCGAAGGTTAATGCTTTGTCCTTAACTCTTGGCTGATGAGATTAGAGCGTGCGTGACATATTTTATTTTTGTCCGTCTTACTTATGTGAACCATGCTCAAGGCTATGACTACGTTACACAGTTGTTTTTTTTGGCACAGCAAAATTTGCCAGAATTCACAAGATGTTATGTTACTTGATTGGGAGCCGTAGCCATGAGGCCACATCACCTCCCATAAAAGCTCAGCTCCTTTTGGGCTCGAGCTTTGAAGAGGACCTCAAGCCAGGCATTTAGGTCGAGCCTGGCTCAAGCTTTCAGTGGTTCACCCACCCCTAGATTTCACAGGTACAGTTATACATTAAACAAGAGAAATGCTCACCCTTGACCTCAACTAAATGACACATTTTGACAGAACATGGAACTCCACCATACAATACCCAAATTTCCTACGTAGGAAAAATATGCTAACATAGCACAACATTTCATAATCATAATCAGTTTAACAAAAAATATACTCATTATGCCCTCAATCCCGAATGCTTTCAGTAAATAAAATATGTTCAAACAAGCAATCATGCAATTGCTCTTCAAATTCAGTATCACTCCAGCTACTTTTGCAGGCGGCCATACAAAGATTTGCACACTGAGCAACGGACTATTACACGCCTTCTTTCATATCTCATTGCCACCTCTCAAACATGATGGCAGGGGTGGGAGCCAATGTACAGTTCAGGTGCCCCTCAACTGGTGTATTTGCTGTCTTGCTGTGTTAACACCTAGTAATAGCTCCTATGTAGTAAGTTGTGGGGTTGAATCTATAGGGAATGTTCCTGTTATTTTCGCTAATTAATTTTATCATCTTTTTTATCACTGGATAAGTTTGAAGAAATTCTATGATTTTTTCCAAAATTGTAATTTGTTTTAAATATAAAACAAATAAGTCAAATATTTGAATACTTATTAAAGATAAACAATTTTTGGAGTTTGCATGCAAATTTTCCTAAATAATAGGCAAAATTACTGGATAACTTTCTACCAAACTTGGTATGAACACAAAAGTTGTTTCAGGAAATATACTTTTTGTGGTTTGGTGTAAATTTGACAAGTACTTTTTAAGATATCAGTGAATGGTAATCCTCGAGTGAAAGGGGTAATCATTTATAAATCTATACTTTTTACAAAAGGATTGGAGAAATTGATCCACGAATCGCTTGTTAAAATCCTGATTGTTTACTGTGAGTTGTGTCTCACAAATCCGTGTCTTCGAATGCACTTTAAACTGAGTGGCCATCAAAATGTCTGAGATGTACTGACTCGCCCACATTACGTGATCCGCAGACTACGGCTGAAATGAACAAAGCCAGTCTGTTAATATATGAGCCCCAGGAGCTAGGAGCTGCGGACACAGTCCTGAGAAGTAAAAAATAACTCTTATTCTGAAGTACTGAACTGACAGGTTAGAAGAAAGTGAAAAATAATGATAGAGATGACTTTTTATCTGCAGGCATCAAATTAAGACCACTGTTCTCATAGAAAATTACAGTGATTACTATTATCGACAACAGGCTTCGAAATCTTGGCCACAAATATTTTCCACTATCTGTCCCCGAATAGTTTACAGATATTAAAAATAAATCACAGAAATATAATTAAAAAAATGGCACCAACAAAACCATTAACCACCAGTGGACAAACTACAATGAAAATGTATTCATTTGTAGTGCAATGGGGTGGAATTCGTACCAATAACTACTGCTGGACAATTTCAGAAGTTTTAAAATTTTGAATCTCAAACATCGTGTTCTTTTTTTTGGCGTTTTTTCCCTGTGAACATGTGAGAGGGTACTTTTGTGTGTGTGTGTGTGTCTGTGTGTGTGTATCTGTGAGAGACATTTCCCCTCAGTCTAATTGGTTCATTTGAGCTCACTTGATCAGATGGTGCCGGCCAATGCACAATGGCTGACAGCATGCCTCTGTTCTTTCACAAGCTACTGGACGGCCATGTTTGTTATGTCTATGTGCCACTCGCTTATATGGTTCCTAGATTATAAAAGAAAATCGCTTTGAAAACAAACTTTATTATGTCCTCCAATTATCTTTATCAAACCTATGTACATTACTTTATTAGCACACATTTTAAGTGGGTTGGAGGTGAGAGAAAGATGCCTATATTGAGGGTCAATTGAGGTTTTGACCATAATGCAGTCTTCGTACTCACACCTCAAACCCACTTTTTTTTAAAGTAAATGAAACGTTATTTTTTTATTTTATGTATTTTTTATTTATTGCCATTTCAAAAACCATAACAGTTACAACAACTCGGTCAGAGAAGCAGTTCAATTGTACTTGTATTACTCAAAACATTGGCAGGTACATATACATCTATTGCGCTCATAACATAACCTGATGTACAATATGTGTCACATGGGTGGGACAGGCAGGACCCAGCATGGACAGGCAGTCAATCCAGCCCAAAAACGGGGCGCGGGGACATCAGACCAGCCATCCTACTATTTATAGCCTATACACACAGGGGCGGCTCTAGGCTCATGGCGGCCCTGGGCAGGGAGCGTAGGTAGGGGGTCCCTGAGGAACAGGTAGGGGGCCCCCGGAGGAACGCAGGCGTGGAGGCCAGTGAAGTGGAGGGGGGGGGGGGGTCTGTTTGGAAGTGGAACAGAGCCGGAGGCTGCCAAATCCCTGCCAGTGGCCGCCACGCAAATATGTATCCATCTTGAGAGTATTATTATATTAAGGATACATATTGGCTTGGCGGCCCCTGGGGTTTGGTGGCCCTGTGCAGGTGCACAGCTTGCACATGCCTAAGGCCGCCCCTGTATACACAAATAGTGTGTAGACCACAGTATAAACATATACACAGTTAGGCTCTAAACTTCCAATCTTTTATTACCTTTACGCCACTGTTGCTTGCTCCAGAGTCTCATCTCTCGATTCTTGTAGTGAGCGAACCCAGTCGAGAAACGGGTCCCAGATAGCCTTTGGTATGGACGCCGACAGCATCATTTCCCAGAAGGTCCACAGCTGTGTATGACTAAATGCAACATCTTGTACCCAGGCTGCCACTGTGGGGACCCTCTTCCTCCCCCAGGACATGGCTACCCTACGTTTAGCCATCAACAACAGCAAGGCATGTAGCTTACGCGTAGCTGCCATCGTATCTTCCACATCCCCAGTGTGCCGATAATCGGCGCAGGCTCGGGAGGGGTGCCTATCATGTTGTGTATTTTACTGAAGACGTCTGACCAGTAGGCCGCCAGAGGTGGGCAGCTCCAGGCCATGTGTATGAAGGTAGCTGGTGTGTGGCTACAGCGCCATCATCTGTCATCTCCCCTGAGACCCATGCGATATAACTGAACAGGGGTTCGATAAAAAACGGTGAAGGTATTTGAAATGGATTAATCGCAGCTTATAATTGGGGGACAGCACAGTGAACTGTTTACAGAAGAATGCCCACTGATCCTCCGTCATCTGAGTAGTGAGTCTGAGTTCCAGCTCTGTAGGGATTTCGGCCTTAACAGTGGTGCAGTGTTTTGCATGTTGTAGTAAAGGCGGGTAATGAGCCTGCGGCGGTAGCTGGTATAGTGCTACCTGAAGTTGGACCGGAGCCGCAATGTCCAGTTCAACCACAGTGTGTGGCTGTAAGGACCTGTGTGCAGTAAGCATATAGTGGTATGTCTGGGGCGCCTACTCCGCCCTGAGTTAACAGCAGTGTTAGGAGCTCCCATGATATCCGCGCTTGCTTCCCTGCCCATACCAAGGATATTAATAAAGTGCAGAGTGTTTAAAAAACGCCTGAGTGATGTACACAGGGATATTCACAAATAGGTACAAGAATTTGGCTAAGACCACCATCTTGGCTATGGCGTGCCGTTCTCTCCCCCCAAGGAGAGCTGCAACTTAGCCCAGGCTTTCACTTTCTCCTCCAGCCACGCAACAGCCCGACCAAAGTTCATGTTCCAAATTTCTTGTTCGTCCCTGCTTAGCCAAATCCCCAAATATTTCTTGGGCCCACTGCCCAGTTGAGAGGGTACGCTACAGGGAATGGGGCTGTACTGTCTGTAAGCAGTAAAAGTGTGGATTTGGCCCAATTTATAGAGACTGCAGATAGCCCCCAAATGTTATCAAATACCTGAGAATAGAACCCGTGTTAACTGCGGGGTTCGAAATATAAAGGGTGATGTTGTCCGCATAAAGCCCAACTCCTTGGCTGCATGATGCTATCTCAACCTGGCCGCCAGCGGCTCCATCGCAATCGCGAACGCGAGCGGGGAGAGAGGACATCCCTGATGAGTTCTCCGAGTGATGGGGAAGGGTTGTGATATAATGCCATTCATGTGGATTCTAGCAGTCGGCTCTGTGTAGAGAAGACGTATGAGGCCTATGTATAGAGGGCTAAACCCCATTCTCTCTAGTATTGCAAATAAATACGTCCACTCTAGCGTATCAAATGCTAATATGGCGTCTAGTAGGACAGTGACTGCCTGGAATTGCGGATGTAGGTAGTGAAGCACCGAGACAAAAGTGCGGAAGCTGTGGAATGTAGACCTCCCCAGGATGAAACCCGATTGATCCGTCGGGCTATTAGTGGGAGTAAAGGATGAAGTCTGCCTGCAAGCAGTTTGGCGAGAATTTTAAAATCAACATTAATTAACGAGGGAGGTCTGTAAGAGTCTACTTCGTTATTGCTTTTCCCTGGTTTAACTAATGTTATATTCATGGCTTCATGTATGGATGGCAGTAGGATACCTGAAGTCTGAGCCTCTTCATAAACTGCCAAAAAATGTGGTGCCAGTTCAGACGCATACGCTTTGTAGAAAGCGGTGGTCAGCCCATCTTGGCCCGGGGCATTGTCCAACGAAAAGCTACGTATTGTCTGGGCTATGTATTTGACTGTAAACGTAATATCCAGATATTCCCTATGACCCCTCTCCAACCATAGAAGCTCTAAAGCTGCTAGATGATACCCAATTTGGGTTTAGAAAGGGTCACAGTACTGAGACCGCCTTGATAAAAGCAACCGTAGAGGTCAGAATAATTATGGACCAAGGCGGTACAGCGATCCTAATACTTCTAGATCTGTCTGCAGCTTTCGACACGGTCGATCACAACATCTTGATCGACCGTGTCGCTGCCATGGGCATTCAAGGCAAAGCCAAGGCTCTTCTGGCTTCCTTTCTATCAGACAGAGAGCAGTCTGTGAAAATATGGAGTTATTGCTCGCCTGATTTCACCTTGCATTGTGGAGTTCCTCAGGGCTCCTCGCTAAGTCCGACGCTTTTTAACATCTATGTGTCGGACTTAGCAAGGGTGATCAAGTCATTTGGCATTGGATTAACATCATACGCCGATGACACTCAGTTAGTCCTGGCCATTCATAAAAACGGAGCAGCAGTGGCCGCTAACTTCCAGGAAGGAATGAGAGCGATTAGCACCTGGATGGACCAGAATTGCTTAAAACTAAACTCCGACAAGACGGAGGTCATGTTATTTGGTGAACTGACCCCCTCTTGGTCCCCAGTCTGGTGGCCTTCAGAGCTGGGAGATCCCCCCCTACCGGTGTCAAAAGTCAGGAATCTTGGAGTCCTATTTGACAATAGGCTAACCTTTGTCAGCCATGCTAACGCAGTGGTCTCAGCGTCCTTTTACACCTTGAGAATGGTAAAGAAATTACTTCCTTTCCTACCCCCAAACGTAGGTAAAACCTTAATGTCCACGCTGGTCCTGTCGAAGGTTGAATATTGCAACGGCCTATTGCTAAATGCACAGGAGCAAGTCTTGAACAAACTACAGCTGGTGCAAAACGCTGCCGCAAGAATTCTTACCGGCACACCTAAATTCTCATCCATATCTCCCATCATTCGCCAACTACACTGGTTGCCGATAAGATGCCGCACAAAGTTCAAGGCCTTGTGCATTATTTACAAAACACTGAATAACACTGGACCAGACTTCTTAAAAAAATCTATTAGTGTTTACAAACCCACTCGATCCTTACGCTCTGCGACATCTCAGCTGCTTAACATCCCACGCACTATGAAAGCAACATGGGGAGACAAACGCTTCGTAGTTGCTGCTTCAAAATTATGGAACAAGCTCCCCCCTTATATTAAATCAAGCTCTTCCTTACTTATATTTCGGAAACATCTTAAAACGTGGCTCTTTAACCAGTAAGTTTAGTAGGAACCCTTTGCAATCTTAGTGAACTCCAGCGCCGAGACACCGGAAGGTATTTGTGCGCTCTAGAAATTTTATAAATAAATAAATAAATAAATAGAGATTCCAGGAATGGCTGAAGATCCTCAGGTACTGCATTGTGTGTGGCTTTATAATTCTTAGCGTAGACTTGTTTAAAACGTTCTGTGAAATCCTGTGGGCCTCTGATCCGGGTATTGTCCTCTCCCACAACCTCAGTCACGTATGTAGCGGTGCGGGCATTCTGAAATGAAATGTTATTGATGTAACAAATTGCAGGTACAAAGTATACAATAGTTTAGCAAATGCTCAATGTACTTTTTTCTCTATCTATGGATCTACAGATTTCGTCTTCTCGCTCTGCCAATGTATTGCACATTATACACAATTTTTCCCAATTACACAGAAGTTAACCATTTAGACCTAAAGAGAGTTTACTAGGGGTTTGACAAGTAATACTTGATCTGCAGTTTTCTGGTATATATTCAAACAAAAATTGACCAGGGCTCTAATATGTGCATTTACTATTTGTTCGTTCCAGTCATTGGCCTTTCCCTTTCAGCAGCAGGTCTGAGGCTTTGGTGAACTAGTGGTAGGACCTGTCCGTAATATGTAAAAGAAAAAATTACGTGTAGGTAGTCCAGTAATCTAGATTTTCTTAGGAACCTGCTGTCAGCACTAACAAATGCTGGGGGTGCTGTGTACTAAACTTTTGTCATTTCGACTCCACGTTCTGCCTCTTTCTTCAACCACCCTGTACTTCTTGTTCCTTTACCTCACTCTTTCAGGACTTTTTTTTTATCCCTGCCCTTTTGTCACAGTTTCCATATCTTTTCCTTCCGCCTCCTCCGTTTTTGTGTTTCCCTCTCTTGCTAAGGTTCAAAGCCCGCAGAAATTAGTGCCCAGCACAAATTACGGAGTGGGACTGTGGAACAACCCAGTGATGTCATTGGGGGTGATTACTGTATGCCATCATGCCCGCTATCCTTCACAATTTACTGCATCAATTCACCAAATGTTACTAGGTATGGCCTCCTTAGTTAGTTTACATTGAATAACCATTATCTAAGGCCATTTTGAGAGACTTATTACTTTGCCGCTCCTAAATAATCCTCACCAAAATTTGAAAACAAAAGATATTTGACCATGGCTGCATTTGTACATCCAATTTGGGTATTAGTATGGGTATGATGGCAACACAAAGGGAAACACCGCTTGGTGCAGTGTATGTCGGACAATTGCGCTTGGCATTGAATTATTTAAGACTTTGAAGTTATTGGCTATTGCTACAATGTCAGAGGACTCTCAGCCCTAGTTAGAGTTCTCCTTCTGCCGAACAATGATCTCTGCGCCGTGAAGGGATCCGCTGCGGAGAATCTTATCAATTCTGCTCACCCTGGGTTTTGTTTGATAACATGCAACACTATCCATTAAGTTGGTCATTTGTATGTCCTGATTTGCCAAAATGTTGCCCTCTTCACTATGAATCTGATTATCTGGACTGCGTCTGTATGAACCTGCTCTTTGAAATGTAGTCTTAAGACTGATCTTTAAGACAAAGAGTATTGAAATAAATACAATTGATTTATAATATTGCATTTAATTAAGTGATTTTGGAATTTTAATCTTAGGACTATGTAAGGTCCAGCCCCCTTTCAGCCTGATAATGATCAACCTCATTTTTTGTCTCATAATGTTTGTTGTAGGTCGCAAGGCAACATCTATCCTGAGGAGGTTCCTTAATAATTGGTTATGGTTACATGTAAATGGAGAGTTCTTACAAAATTGCTGACAGTTTTAGTTAACATGGAACCTTGGGCATGTGGAAAGAAATGATTTCTCCAGCATCATACAGTTTGATCAAATGCAGAAGTCAGGGTAGCATTTAGGCTCGGCAGTGGAATCACTCTACCACACCCATTCCTTAACTGGCCATTATGCCTCAGTGTTTCTAATGGTTTGTGAAGGTCAAAGTACTTATCACTGACTCTAAGTGGGATCTGATTCCAGGGTGACCATCATCTTGTGAATTTGTTTTGAGAAAGGCGCATGATTCATAGGTTCTACCAGGAACATATTCTTTATTTTCCTACTAAAGTGGACATGTTTCCAGCTTGCTACATTTCCCCCATGTGAGTCAATTTTACACTTAGAAATTAATGTCCAAGTTTATTATATCACTTGGCCACTGGGTGGTATGGTTATAGAATATTTTAGTCAGAATAGCGTCTGACATAAATATTATGTTGTAAATATTGGTTGCGAAAATATCTTCCCTCCAGAGTTAATAATGGACAATCCACACCCATTGAGACAATATTTGTGAAAGCAATGTTTAGGAGACACTGGTTATGTGATATGACATTTCTGCCAAAACACATTCCTTACTTATGTAGAGGAGTCATTGTAACACTGGCCGCACTAGGCAATGCTAAGGTCTTCGGCCAACCTTAGCACCATTGAACTAAATGCAGTGCTTGGTTTGTAAAACGATAAGTGCCGAGCCCGAGGTATTTCCCAGGAGACCACTGTGGCTGACACTACCAACTGATCGTGCCAGCACTATCAAATATTAACTACCAAATAGGTGTGACATTTTGGACCATTCCAAGTCACTTCAAGCAGAAAGGATGACCCTTGTTGGTGAGTTCTGCTCAAAAATAGGCAGCCAGCACCACCATATGGTGGACTGGTATAAATAAGTGCTGGCTTTTAGAAATAGGAGAGGGAGCCAAGCACCAGTTAACATCGGCACAAATTAAGCACAGGATCTTTGGCAGCTCATTTTTATTTTCCAAAAATGATATAACACACTCCTGATTTCTTTTTCCTATGCAAATTTCACACTGAAAAAAATAGTAAAATATGTTTTGGGAAAAGACATTGGAATGGAATAGCATCTGTTATCACGCATGCCAAAACAACGTGTGGCTTTACAATGCAGTCAATACCACAACTGTGTCGTTACCATGAGTTCCATTACAATGCAAGTCATTACAACGACTTATTTTAACCCCTTGCATGCTGATGACGGCCCCTATCCGTCATGCACTACGGCGCTCGTGTGCTGATGACGGCTGGGGGCCGTCATAAACCCGCCCACTCACGATTTTGCCGCACAGGCGCAGAATCGCGGCAGCATGCAAGGAGTTAAGGAAGCTCTGGACTTAGGAATAGTTTAAATTACTATTTCAACTCCAGTCAGTGTATCAGTAGGGACGGTGTTGGACTCAAAATCCAACACCAGTCCAACACCACATTCCCTAGAGCAAGTCATTGTAATGACTTGCGTTGTAATGGAACGTCACAGTTGTGGTACTGACTGCGTTGTAAAGGCACTATGTTGTAAGGCCTGCGTTGTAATAGATATTTTCCCAACTCGCTATCATTGGCTAGTGCCAACCAAAGAACATAGCTGGGATCGGTAATTCTCAGGGCCTTGTTACAGGTCTAAAATACCAGGGCACTCATAATGAGGTCAGAGTGTGGTTGACTCCGCATTTCAACTATTTGCTCTATTGGCTGTTACTGAATCACCCAAGAGGCTTTTCTGGGACATCCAAAATGATTTTCCTTCACATCTGCGGTCCTTTCTGTTTCCATTAGCTCCTACTTTCTATCCCTCCATTATCCTTCTCAATTCAAATAACTGACTAACATATCCACTGCGCAAATTACTTTCACAATTCACTATACTAATTCACCACTAATTCTTTATGGGTTTGAAGTAGAGTGCAACTCGCCGAAAAAGCACTTCGACGCCTCGTCAGGGATAGTAAGTGCTATATAAATGTAAACCTTTTCCCTCTTCTATCCCTCCATCATTCTTCTCAATCCAAATAACCGACTAGCATATCCACCAGTCAAATTACTCTCATATTTCACTATACTAAATCACCACTAATCCTTTATGGGTTCTGGAGTAGCGTGCTACTCGCCAAATAAGATCTTCAGCGCCTCGTCAGGGGTAGTAAGCGCTATATAAATGCAATTACAATACAATACAATACCTTAAAGTCTCATAACGGATTCCCCCTACAATTCTATTCTTTCAGAAAGAATACAGCATTGCATACTTTTATTGATTCCACACTTGTCTTCTCTATGAATGTGCAAGCGCACAATGTGGTAGAATTTTTTATTTTTTTTTAATTTTTGAAAACCTTTATTTATAAATAGGGTGCACACAGCTATTCAGCCGAACATCCCGGAGGCACGGCAGCAGGATTAGAGACCAGAACTGTTTCAGCACACACAAATCTTTGCACAGGATGAATGAGGTTAATTTTAAATTTTAAAACAGGATATTTACCGGTAGAAGGAATTAATTTCAATATAACAAAAAGAGCAAGAAACGAGAAAGAGAGGAGGGATCAGTCACAGAATCTAGATCATATAAAACAATCGTGCTTGCGAGCAAGTAAATCCAACATATCTATCGGCCTCTTTAAGGCGGGCAATCAATATACGCATGCAATCAAACACTAAGCACACCCGGCTATTGCCCGTACATGGAGAGGCATAACGAGGAACACTTATAAGCGAAACCCACGGCCCAACGTCGAGAATTCAAAATCAGGTAATTTACTGTACCGATCCCAGAACCCAGAAATAGAAATTTTTTTTTTTGTTCGTTTATATTAGCGTACTGGAAAACCCATTGCTGACTTTCACAAATCCCACAAGAATTCCTCCTCCACATTATCTGACAAAGCTCTGGTACTCTCCCGCAACTACCGGAAGCTAGCTGCTGCCTTCAGGTGATGATTAATGACCTCTGCCAAGTTTCACTTCCGGGGCTTCTCCTCCAGAAAGGTTAATTGGCAGTGAGAGCTGCATTCCAAAAGCAGCATTTCCTGACCTGGTTGTGTCACCCCCACCTTCATCTATCAGACCACGCCCCCTTACTCCTCGCCCTGCAGATGTATGTAACCGGATGCATAATGGAGGTGTGCGGTGGTGCCTTCTCTTTGGATCTCTGTCACCTAAAAGTGTTAGGACTGGTGTTTGAGTGGTTGACCTGCAGCACCCGAACAACCAGAAGGATGAAAATCCGAGCTGAAATGCTAGCCTCTCAAAACAGTGCAAATGGAGAGATAGCTCTGATGTCAACACTATATCAGTTGTGCAAATTAAGCGATGGTGCCTGCACCCGTCACCTTTGGATAATAAGATATAGGGCTGGGCTGTCTTGGGTGTATGCATGTAACACCTCTCTAACCCGAAGGGTGGCTCTGCTATCGGACAAGCAATGTCTGTGGCATTGATCTAGCCTGAGGGCTATCTCAGCTGTCTGAAGCAGTTGACTGCATTATTTGGGTATTTTCAGAGACAGGCCTCGTTATGTCCCTATAGAATCCGTGTGATCTGAAAGGCAGCTTTGCTGTGTGATGTGCAAGCCAGTGATATCAGTGTCACGCAGTGTTCTATCTAATCTCCATGCCTCTCAAATCTGAGGGACCGGATTGACTGTTCTGCAAAGTGGGGTGTATGCCTCTATCCTGGCTGGTCCTAACCTATTTACTTTTGTGGACCTCTACTGAACCACTATTGGAAGCAGGGGTCTCCCCCGCCCAAGCAATTTCTATGATTTGAACTTCATAATTATACATAAAACTACACAAACAAATATACATCAAACAAATACACAAATTATGAAATATTTTCTTTAATTCACAAACAAAAATTATATTATCTAAAGTTTGATTTGAATAAGAAGGTTGGAGCTTTTCACAATTTAAGTTAATTTGTAAAAGACTAAGCAATGCGATAGATTCTAGCATATCACTTTGTCATTTTTACTCCTAATGAATGCTCGCTTTTTGCCCAGTCCATACCAGTGCCGAAACTGAGATGACTAGTTGGCAATAGTAGATTCTGCTTGCTGTACTTGCGCTGCTCCCACAGGCAATGCAAGTATTTGTACAGTGTATATTAAAAGGCATCACTTAGTCATTTAAAGCTCTATCACAGCTTTTTATTGCTTTCCAACTCAATAGCACACATTTTATCAGCCTTGGTTGGGTGAAAGGCTAATTAGCCCCACCTGACCTCGAGTCTGTGACACCAAGGTTAATCAGAGATTCCTGCAGTAGATGCATTAGTTAATTCTCTGAGCCATCACACCTTGTTACATTGCTGTCAATTCACGCGCATTTTGCGTGAGTCAACCTCTGTTGTACTTCCCTTCACCTGTCTGACACACAAAATGGCTCCATAGACTTTAATGGAATCACCCGTGCTTCAACCCTATACCAATGCTCGCTTTATTAATAATTATATCTTTCTGAGAACATAAGAGGATTAGAGCTTGACCTGAATATGCAGCTGCGGCCTGCTCTTATTTCCCAGGTACATTAGATCTACGATGTTAAATCAGTGATTATCAAAGTACGGCCCGGGGGTCGCATGTGGCCCTCCTAAGCTTTAGATGTGACGCCCCCGGTCAACAGCAGCACTGGGCTGCTGTTTGCTCGAATCAGCCCTAACATTAAAATGACGTTAAATAAACGGGCAAGCATTTGTTTTCAGGTTAATAGAAGTTAAAGAAAGAAACTAGGTTTCCTGCACAACTTAACTTTAGGGATTACTTTCATTTTTAAAGACCTCTTGTATCAAACTTATGACATTTTGATAGTCTCTGCAAAATTCAAAAAGTGTATTTCATTAACATGCAAAACCGTTTCCACCTTAGTACATTAGATTATAGCACTTTATTGATAAATTATATTTTTTAAAGTTTTATTTTTCAAGCATGAATTTATGAAACATCCCTGCTTCCTTCAATCTACACTGCCAACAATCGCAATAGTGAACTGAGAGGCAAGTCACTTGTTATATGCACTCTTTGGGTGGCCTGGGTAGCTATTATACGAGGACAACATTAAAGTTCATTGAATCATACACTGGAGAAGGTTTCGTACAGCGCACACCCTAAAGTCATCTATTTCACAGTCTTCTCATATATAATAATGAAGGAAAAGGAGGGAAAGTGAAATAAAACAATTGCCTAGAATCACACAATTTGGTCAAGTGGGGAAGCCGGGATTGAAACTAGGTTTTCTGGTTTCACATTGTGCAATTCAGCCACTAGACGTCCATGCCTCACTTCCCCTACACCCAACTTACAGTCCCCGACACCCCCCAACCCCAAACGCTCCCCCAACGCCTCACTCCTGTAGACCGCCACCCTGCTTGCAACATCGGGGGCCAGTCACACCACAGACCAAACTTTTTGGCCCTTGGGTGAATGTTTGCGCGTACTCGAGTGTTAGAGATGGTCAATGCGTCAAACATGGCGTGTGCCACGTGCACCTGCCTTGCATTCGTCCAACTTCCTGTTCCATGATTGTATCCCAGTCCTGCCAAGCACGTCTTCCGGCGCTGTCACGAGCCTTGAGAAGGAGTGAGTCATGGCGGACCGGAAGCTCCCGCGGTAGAGGCAGAGTGGCCGCTGTTTGACAGCGCATTAGAGCTGTGTTATGTGACGGGCGGGTCATATGACTCACAGACACCAAGGAGAACATGCGTAATGCGGGTAATGACCCCGGCCGGCGGCCACACAAAGGGGAAGTAGAGCCTCCTAAGACGCAGTCTCCTGAACGCCGCCCCCCCCTTCTATATCAGAGTGACAAGGAGGGGGCTTGTTGTCTGAAAACAATGGCCGTCCCTGGAGATGCTTCTTAGGAGTTAATCAGGTGGGTGCTACTACC
This sequence comes from Lissotriton vulgaris, assembly GCF_964263255.1. Lineage (NCBI taxonomy): Eukaryota > Metazoa > Chordata > Amphibia > Caudata > Salamandridae > Lissotriton > Lissotriton vulgaris. Next base: position 106,903,230 of record NC_141700.1, read on the forward strand.
AGATAAGGGTCAAGTTACTGATACTTTCTGACCACCATAAATGGACTTAACCTACATTCAAAGGTGCCACTTATAGCCATAGGCACTTGAATTAAGCGGAGGACTGAATTGTATGGCACGGTCGCTATATTGGGCAGCAGTGAAATGCAAATTGTGCGGCAAGGGGAGGAAATGTTTGCTGCCTAGCATGTGATTTAAAGCAAATAATGCTCTCATGATTCTGCACTGTCGTCTAGCTAGATTTACATATTAACATCCTGGTACAAAAACGATTCCAGTGCTATTAAAATGCGCAGGGTTATTAGCAAAGAAAATGATATGCATTTGGCAGATTCTACTTAAAGCGTTATGCACCAGTAATTAATAATTTTGTCATGCATGAAATCACAAGAACACTGTCTCAGTAACACGGCCCTTTCTACTTCCAGAGTTAAATAGATTTTGGGGAATGTACAATGTGCAATCAGAAGAAAAACAAGCCTACAAGTATACATTTTCGTATTAAAAGATTTGCCTTCTTCATTTAACACATCTCAGAATTATTAAAACTTGTCCTGACTTTCGAGTTTACCCATTGTTCACAGTGTATCGCCTCTGAAGCGCGGCAGCACCTCTACCCATTAAGAAGGCCGTGCTTGACAGAATATACTTAACTTTTATTCCGTCTGTGCCTCAGTAGAAAATATTTTAGGATTCAACATATATTATCATAGAAGGCCATAAAAGATCTTAGGGACCTCTTAACCCCTCCCCTGCTGATGACGGAACCGCTCCGTCATCAGCCACGGTGGCGCTGTGCTGATGACGGAGTGGTTCCGTCATGGCCCGCCCGACGCTCCTGCGCGGCGCGGATTCCGCGCCTGCGCTGAGCGTTCTATTGTTTTGTAGATAAAACAGGAGTAGGGTACCCGTCAACCGTGTTGGGATTGGGGCGTAATAGTATAAGAACAACAATGTCCCAACTGGTATTAGTCAAAGACAATTAGTAAAGATATGTAAAAACATTATCTGAAAGGAAACAAGGAGACTCTATATAATTCTGACATGTGCTAAAAGCATCATTTTATGTATAAAAGATTTTAAGGAAAAAAAACAGAAATATAGTTAACAGTTATAGCAGCACTGCAGTATATAAATCACAACAACTGAAAAAACAACCCAAATTGTACGTGGTGCTTTAGGTGTGATAGTGAAAACCAATATAGCGACGCAAGTGACAATGTGAAACAGCGTGAGCGGCGCAAGGTGACTGGTGAGTAAATATACAGTGTATTCCTTGATATACGGCGGTTCAAAATGGATTAGAAGTTCATTTTAAAAGTATTCAATATGTTCAACCGCTTCGTATTTCGCGCCAATATTGGCGCTGAAAGGTCGACAGCGTTTCGATCCAGGTTACTACAGGATCTTCATCAGGACTGGGTCGTGGGCAGTGCTGCAAGGGGGCAAAGAAAGGAGTGTTGGACAGAGGGAGGGTAACGCAGGAATGGAAAGTAGGGGAGGGGTCCATTGGTACCAGTGGATTGCCGTGGTAGTGAGGGGCAAAGCAGGATAGCTAAGTGAGGTGGAAAACGAGCGCCAATTTGAGAGAAAGGGATTGATGAACATGCGCAAGTAAGGGGTGAACAAGCAGGGATCACAGGTAGGGGCAAGAGTCTGGACACTATGCCTGTGAACCAGGGTGGTTGCGACTGCATCAGAAAGGGCACATAACTAGTGCAGATGCGCAAAGGAGAGCAAGGGAACGCAATAAGCCTCATGCAGGCATAGTGAAAAAGAAAGAAAATGGCTTGTCGTTGGTTGGTTGAGGGGCGGTAGCGTTTACCTGGGGACCGATTTAATGGCAATCAATTGCCGGAGGTCCACAACTGCCGGATTGTATGCTGAGCTTCTGATTATGAAGATGACAAGCGGTTAGTTCCGAGGTGTGCTTGGACTATTTGGCCTGGAGAACAACGAAAAGTGACGGGGGAGGGAGAAGGGGGTGAGGGAGAGGGAAGGGTAAAGTCAATAGTGGCCAGGTGCGGCTCAGTGATGGGTAAGGTGATCGCAAAGTGAGATGAGTAGTTGAGTACCGTGGCAATCCCGGGTGCGGAAATGGCTGCAGTGTGGCCAAACACACGTGATCTCAATTGGTTGTGAAGACCTGGAAGTGAAGGAGAGTCGGGTCATTGTTCTATTGGAGCCGCAGAGCTAGCTACGGTGTGCAATCGACTATCCCCAGAGTTAAATTAGGGATACAGAGGTGGCTAGCGGACACACGACACAGCGGTCTTACCAGGGTCAGAAATGTCGGAATCACTCCCGATCGCAGAACAAGTCAGTTTCCTGGTCGCCGATCCCTAACGTGGTCGGCTTGTTGTATAACTGTTAACTATATTTCTGTTCCTTTTCCTAAAAATCTTTTATACATAAAATGATGCTTTTAGCACATGTCAGAATTATATAGAGTCTCCTTGTTTCCTTTCAGATAATGTATTTACATATCTTTACTAATTGTCTTTGACTAATACCAGTTGGGACATGAGCGTTCTATTGAACGGGCGGGGCCATGACGGAACCGCTCCGTCATAAGCACAGCGCAACCGATGCCGGTGATGGAGCGGTTCCGTCACCAGCATGCGCCCGCCGCATTTCCGCCCCGCCCCCTTAGCACTGCGGCGGAATAGCCGCCGCAGTGAAGGGGTTAAATGGCTTCTGCTTTGAGAATAGTGTGTGTGAAGTGAACACAGATTTATGTAGCTTGTGAAACAAAATATTTTCAGGACATAGAAGCAATCACCTTATTCACTCCTCTTTGAATCACTTATAATTAGCATCTGGACTGTTGGAGCTACACAGCCAATCAGAATGCCTTGTTTGGGGGCTTTAATTGCTTGTTTAGGCAGTGGCGTCCGGCACAGATCAGGTGGCGGGTCGGGGGTATGGGAGTGTAAAAAAAGAAAAAGAAACGTACCCGCCACGTCTCTCCTCCATCTTTCCTCCTTGTCGGGCTGAAACAGGAAGCACCCAGGCTCCCCTTAGCCAATCAAAACGCTGTAATGCAGTATTGCGATTGGTCTGAGCTCCGTGGTTTGGCGCTCACAAGGGCACTAATACAGCCAGGGTGGAGAACATGCAAAGTGCGCATGTCTGTCTGGCCGGCTCAAAAAAGCCGACCAAACATTCATGTGCACGTACAGAGTGCACACCACTCCTCCCCCTGCTCTATGAGCAGAGCAGCCCCACCGCCCCGCCAAGCGTCCGCTGCAGGAAAAAATAAGATGATAATAAATCAAGTTATTATCATTTTATTTTTCCTTAATTTACACTGCTGCAAAACAGTGGGGTGAAGCTCCTCCGCCTTAGCGGAGGAGCCTCCACTGGGTTATAACTGTTAGCTCCATCTCACATCAAGCATGTGGTGTTTCATTGTGCCCTGGCACCCCCCTCACGACTGTAGAACCATACACCCTGGACTTTCCCATACCCTATTTTTAGGTCTCGCGACCTGCGTTGCACTGCGTAAGCAGTGCTTTGCAGCGCGAGGCATTTTGTAATAAAAAACGGGGTTTTAGCACTAACCTAGGATTCGCACATGCTCGTGCGTGTGCGATTCCTTTTGTGCTACCCCATTGACCTTTGCGTGCGTCTTTTTATTAAAGACTGCACGCAATTGGCCAAAGGCGGGCGCGTTGCTCCGCCCATGGCCTAATGGTGTCTATTACGCGCTTGGTGCGCGTAATAGACACCAATAGGCCGTCATGTGGTTTCGGGCAAGCACGTCTCCTGTGGTGCGCGCACACCACTCGCGGGATTGTTCATTATTTTATTTTTTTATGCATTTCATTTTTTGTTGCATTGCCTCTAAAGTAGATGTCTCTCACCTATGATACCATCAAACAGTACTCGTTGTGCACATTTATTTATTAACATTGCCCTGACACTTGTCTTGTTTAATTTACACTCAGTTTTCTGTCTGATGCCTCCCATGGGCACAACGCTTCAGCGCACTTTCACTTTCGCCTTACTCTCGGCGCTGAAGGCTGCTGAAGATGGATGCGCCCGGTGATGTCTGATGTCAGCGTTTTGCCAAAGCACGAAGGTGAAATCCCAGCAGTGTCCAGCGGAGAGAAAGGACAGGGACAATGAGGGAGCACAGGCAAGAAGACCGTGCACCCTGTTTTATGCCCTACTCCTCTGCCCTTCTTCTTTCTTTATACCCTGCTGCCCGACCGTACTCCGGCCCAGAAGCCACGCCCTGCTTCATACCCTACTGCTCCCCTCCCATGTGGTCAGACCGTATTCACGTGCCCTGCAGCCCTCCCTGCAACCTTCTGTATACCCTGATTACTTCACTGCTCCCTTTCCCGTTCCCTGCTACCAGACCTACTCCCGTACCCTGCAGCTCCCCCTGTTCCATGCCCAGTACTTCTTGGCACTTTGAGGCGCCCTGAACCTATCCCTGGCTCTTTCCCCTCCACCCTTTCCTTCCACCCCCTGCTCTGATGCCCTGTCCTCGGGAGGCGGTATATTTGGTGTCACACCACCCTGCACAGGAAGAAACACACCTTGTGTCTGGAATCACGGGGTGTTAAGGAATAGAGGAGGGCGGTAAGGGGGGTGTGTGGGGTCAGGATTAACAGGCGGGGTGGATGGTGCCCCTCTGGAGGCTGGGGCAGATACATTGATAGGCTTGAAACGATCCCCACATGTACCCCGAGCAGCGCCTTTGATGTTGGTGATGTTGAGTGTGGACTGTCCCGGCCGAAGCAGGATTGACTCTGCATTCTGTATAGTGGGGCCGGAGGAGGGGGCACCATCTGCTTGATGCTTCGTGCCCTTTGTAGGACAATAAATTGCTATTTACGTTTCTTTTACACATGTGTTTCGAGCCAACATTGATCCGGCTATGGTTTGAATTATAAAAGGCAGCAATCATCTGGATTCCTCAGGCCCCCGGTGCCGCTGCACCTGCTGCACCAATGCAAGCCAGGCTTCTGTACCTTGGGTCCTGCCAGTGTGCAGTGCATGTGTTCACATGTAATCAGTTCTATGTGCAGTTTGAAGCAGGCCGTGGATGGCAGGGACCTCACACCTGCTGCGGGCACCACTCAGTTCCGGGGAGCGGGGGTGGAGTAGGTGTGGGGGGTCATTTCACTTGATTAATTTGTTTAATGAGTTTTGCTTATTTGTAAACAGCGAGTTGTGGACATATCTTTTTTTCTCAGACACCTCCTTCTTGCAGACACCCCATTCGCTTTGCAGACACCTCATTATTTTCGCAGACACCTTCCACCTCCCCCAGGCCCAGACACCTCCCTTCTCCTCACAGACACCCCCCTTTGCCTTGTTTTCACATACCGGGACAAGGAGCAGAGACCGCGTTGGCTCCTTCAATGGCAGGAGGTAAGCAGTGCGTAATGCATCTCTCTTCACTGCCACACTGCTCGAAAAAATTTCAGAACTTTATACATTTATAAAATTTTATTTTCCAACAGCGCGCCATGCCTCGCATTAATAAATCTCACATAAATTAACTTTAAAACAATTTTTTTTTCTTTCAACAGCGCGACATGCCGCACATCAAGAACTATACAAAAATGTAAAGTGTAACAAATAAAAGGACTGCAAGCGAAAACAAGCATTGGAAATGCAATAGGTCTCGCATTAGGAAAGTTTGAGCTATTGGTCTTATAAATGACATTTTTTTTATTTATGTGTTGTTTTTTAAAATAGCTAAATTAATAGCTTTGTCATTTACTATACCAATAGTTATAACTTTCGCAAATGTGACACCTATAGCATTTGTAATGCAACATGTTTTATATTTACGTGACTTAGATGTATTGATATTACAAATAACAATGGCTTTTAATTTTTTTAAATAATTAATACTTAAATAATTTATTTAATTTGTAATGTCAATAGCTTAAACTTTTGTAAATAACTTTTGTGAAGATTATGTTCAGTGTTTTTTTATTGTGACGAAAATCCAAGAACATAAGTGAAATATTAACATATTTTTTGTGATTTGTAATAAAGTTTGAAAGCTTTAAAACAGCTTGAAACTTTGAAAGAACATATTTGAACCAGTGATGCTGTGGTGGTGCGGAGTGATACTGTGGTTGCGCTGAGTGATGCTGTGGTTGCGCTGAGTGATGCTGTGGTTGCGCTGAGTGATGCTGTGGTTGCGCTGAGTGATGCTGTGGTTGAGGGGGTGTGAGGGTGAGGGAGTGAGGGGGTTTGAGGGTGAGTGAGGGGGTGTGAGGGTGAGTGAGGGGGTGAGTGTGAGTGAGGGGGGAGAGGGGGGTGAGGGGGTGTGAGGGTGAGGGTGAGTGAGGGTGTGTGAGTGTGTGAGGGTGAAGGGGTGTGAGGGTGTGTGAGGGTGTGTGAGAGGGGGTGTGAGGGTGCGGGGTTGAGGATGAGGGTGAGTGAAGGTGTGTGAGGGTGAGGATGTGTGAGGGTGAGGGTGTGTGTGAGGGGGTGTGTGAGGGTGAGGGTGTGTGTGAGGGTGAGGGGGTGTGTAAGGGTGAGGGGGTGTGTAAGGGTGAGGGGTGTGTAAGGGTGAGGGGGTGTGAGAGTGTGTGTGAGGGTGAGTGAGGGTGTGTGTGTGTGTGAGAGTGAAGGGGTGCAAGGGTGAGGGTGAGTGTGAGTGTGGGTGTGAGAGAGTGTGAGGGTGTGTGAGGATGAGGGTGTGTGAGAGGGGGTGTGAGGGTGCAGGGTTGAGGATGAGGGTGAGTGAAGGTGTGTGAGGGTGAGGATGTGTGAGGGTGAGGGTGAGTGTGAGGGTGAGGGGGTGTGTAAGGGTGAGGGGGTGTGTAAGGGTGAGGGGGTGTGTAAGGGTGAGGGGGTGTGAGGGTGAGTGTGAGTGAGGGTGTGTGAGGGTGAGGTGGGTGAGTTAGGGGGTGTGAGGGTGAAAGGGTTGTGAGGGGGTGTGAGGGCGAGGGGGTTGTGGAATGGGATATGTGAGACCTACAAATCTATCCAACAGCCGTACTGAAGGAGTAATGTGAAGTTCAATAACCAATCAAATGTCAGAAGTGATCCTTCTTGTGTTAATAATAAGGTTTAGGACATCCCAGTAGAACAGCGCACAGCAAACAACCGCAGAAGGCGTAGCAGACTGCCAAGTTACGGAAGCTCCTGCACTTTTAATGGTTTTCAGCTGGCTCCCTAAATGGGGTAGAGGACTTTTATGTTCCGATTTGCTGCACAGAATTGCAAAGGAAAAGATTATAATTTTTATGAATTCCATAGTTCTTGAACATGCTGGAGAGCACCTTCAAAGCGCAAACAACGTTTTTAACAGCTTCCTTAAATCGTTGTGATTGGGTGGGTTTTTGGTGGTCAAAAGGACAGCATTCAGGCTGGTTTTCTCAACTATGGAAAATGCTGCATAACCAATGAGTCCCCTCTAAATGCACAAAGGCATTAAAGGGCTTTACCTGCAGAGCAGTGTGAACTGCAGTGGTAGATCAGCTGCTGCAGGGGAGGACGAGAGGTGGGCTGATCACCGTGGCCCCTGCGGCTATAGAGGTGATCTGGGAGAGGTTGAGCCCGAGCGGCCGATGACGAAGGGCACTCCACTTAACCCGGACATGGGGGTGGGAGGAGTGTTGATTTTGGTGTTAAGAGGGAGGGCACCAAACGGGAGAAATGTTAAAGGTCAATGTGATTAAAAAACATGTAGGTAGTTAAGCCGCACATACGGACCAAAATGTCATATTAAGCTGAAAATAAAGTGCAGCTAAAGTATTCACACTGAATAAGGTCCGTGACCTGGAGCCCCCGCTCGGAATAGTTTTTTTTCCTAACTTGAAGACGGGTGCCGGGATGAAACAAAGCGCAGCGCCCATGCACTTAAAACTAGTTTCATCACATAATCGTGTTGCCACATGGAAGAGAAATGTACGCATTCCACCGCTCAGTGTTTCAACAGATTTACAGAGAAGGCAGCGCAGAGAGGCACAGGTTAACGCAGCTCGACGCTCCCATTTAGCCTCTTAAAGTAACCGTACAAATGAGCCTGGATCGAGCATTGAAGAGCAACAAGCAGTGTTGTGGGAGTGGCATCGAGGGTGGCACAGGGAGATTACTAAGCCACAGCAATAGTCTCGCTTAGCGAAGCAGCTGCGCTGCATTCACTACACGAGACCTAAAAATAGTTCAGACCAAAGATGCTAGGCAAAAGAGGAGGGAATGGGACAAAAGAAAACTATAAAAGGCAAGAGACAGCAATGAAAAAGGCTTTTGATAGCAAGATAGAGGCAAGAAAGAGGGAACGAGTAGTAGAAGAGAGAATGAGGATAGGATACAGGAAGGGAAAGGGACCATGAAAGGAGGCAGAAAAGAGGGAGGGTAAACCAGCATTGGCAAGGACAATCATTCACCAATGTTCAGCCAGTGACGTGATTGATTTTGCCAGCACCTGAGCAGCTATGTTTAAAGTCTGGATAGCAGTTTGAATTAATGGTGTACTGGGAGGAGGCTTTCAAGTGATTCCGAAGGCAGCCATTCGGTGCTGCTGAGAAGGGAATAGAAAGGGCAGAACGAAAGGACCAGAGTAGAGCGTGAGCATGAGTGAAAACAAAAGCAACATTTTAATGCAAAAACAAATAAAAATAGGCCCATGATGTCATCAGTAGAAGACTACAACACAGCAGGCAATCACCAACAGGGGGCGGAGCGGGAAAAAAAAAAAAAAAAACAAGACGGAGGGAAGAGAGAGAAGGGGAGGGTTGAGGAGAAATGCGACACGGCGGGCAGGGGAGGGGGCGGAGCGGGAAAAAAAAAAAACAAGACGGAGGGAAGAGAGAGAAGGGGAGGGTTGAGGAGAAATGCGACACGGCGGGCAGGGGAGGGGGCGGCGTGCATGTGTGTCTGCTACGTTAGCCACGGAGTGAGGCCTGTCTCTGTCGCTGGCTGTGTGCACTACGAGGGTGAACGCTCTCCAGGCCATTGGTGTGCCTGGCTCGAGGCCGCTTCGGCGATTTTCTCAAACAGATCATCTCATGCATGGCAGAAATATTTGTAAGATCCAACTGTAAGTCCCTCGAACAAGGACACAAAGGATCTATCCCAAAAGTAAGCATTAGGCAGCCTAATGAAAACAGGTTTATGAAAAGGGAAAATACCATGCTTGGACGAAGCCGCAGACTTTTGATATGTGGCGCTCTTCTGCCCCTACTTTCAAAACTGCCATGACGATGCGACACGGCGGGCAGGGGAGGGGACGGAGCGGGAAAAAAAAACAAGACGGAGGGAAGAGAGAGAAGGGGAGGGGGAGGAGAAATGCGACACGGCGGGCAGGGGAGGGGGCGGAGCGGGTAAAACAATAAATAAACACGACGGCTGGACGAGAGAGAAGGGGTGGGGGGAGGAGAAATGCGACACGGCGGGCAGGGGAGGAGGGGGCGGAGCTGGGGGAGGCTGTGAGATGTGCACGCGCTTTTAAGCTCAATGCGCATGCGCATTGAGCTTAAAAGTCACGGGCACTGCAAGGAATCGCCACGATTCCTTGCAAGTTAGTTAAAGAGTGGTTAAGCCCCCATAGTCTCGCAAGCTCGATGCGCATGCGCATCGACAGGCGAGACCTAAAAAACACATTGGAAGGAAATGCATGGGGCAGGATTCTTTTTTTTTTAAAGTGGGGAACGAGTAGGCACACTTGTACAAGCATTTGCAATGCAATAGGTCTTGGGTTTGCAAAAGTTTGAGCTATTGTCATTGTAAATGATAATGCCTTTTATTAGTGTGTTTACTAACCTGCAAGGGGTGCTCATACAGCGCTTGCAGGTTTTTTAAACACATCAATAAAAGGCATTATCATTTACAATGCCAATAGTACAAACTCTTGCAAATGCGAGACCTATTGCATTGCAAATGCTTTTTTCACCTGCCCCAGGGAAAAGGCAAATCCAGCATGGTGTGGGCTAAGGGCATGGCCACTAGAGTTATGTGATTTTGCAGCTGCTGCGTTTTCCACATGATTATGGATTTGCCTCATCTGCCACATAATCCGTCATCTGATGGATAATCTACAGATTTGTACCCAAAAATTGTTTCTAGCTCAAACGGATCAAAAGTTACTAAAAACGCAGCTACACGTGTTGCAGCGAAGAGGAGGATTGGTCACCCTTCTGTTGCTTATTGCTGTAGTTCGGTGTTAAACGGGTACTAATGAGGTGAAAGCTTTGCCCAGACAGCTTTTAACGTCCAAAATGACAAAATTGTAAAGTAAAACTATCACAAAATGTGCCACATTATGCTGCATAGTTTGCCCTTTATTGCCACATAATTTAGTCAGCCTGGCATAATTTGATCCTCCATGGCCGCATAATTCCAGTGGCCCTGGCTGAGGGAAAAACATTTCCTCCTTCCCAGTGCATAGCTAGCCTATCACTTTCAAAGTGTTAAGGAAGTGGTGCTCATAGTACAGCCCTCCTGACCTTTACATGCGGTCCCCTAGGCAGCAGCAGCACTGGGCTGCTGTTCACTCGGCTCAGCACTAACATGAAAACAAATGTTAAATATACATTACTCGCTTATTTAAAGGTTAACTGCAGTTAGGGAGAATAAGTAACTAGGCCCTTAACTTTAGGAACACCGTCATTTTTTAGAGACAGCAAAAGGGTAAAAATATGCTATTCTTTTCAAAATTCAAAAAAATTATTTAATTGACCTGTAGAACCATTTAACTTTAATAAATCAAATTATAGCAGTACATTCAGAAGTATTTCTTTTAAAGTGATGGTTTTCAAACATCAATACAGAAACGTTCATGCCCCCCCCCCTCCCCCCACCAACAACAATACCATTAGAGATACCACCGAAGTACCGGAGATGGTTTTCTACAGCAGACATCCTGAAGTCAGGTATTTCGAGTTCCTCGCCTATGTGATAATGAAGAAAAATAAGGGAAATTTAAATAAAATTGTGTGACCCCGGTCAATTGTTTTGTCAGGTGGAGAAGCCGGAATTCATCCCAGGTGTTTTGGTTTCAGATTGTGCAATTGAGTTCAGCCACTAGATATTCAGGCTTTGCTTCCCCTACACCCAACTACATAGATTAACAAGATATTATGATGAAAGGATTATTACTATTATAATCACACGTCCTGGCCCCCCCCTCCATTCATCCCATGGTCAATGAATATCTGAGAAATATGGTAGACTCAGGGGCCCTTCACAGAATTATGCAGGGGAAGGGGCATCATTTTGCGTTAAGCTACTGCTTGCACCATCCTACCATGAAAGTAGAAATGTGCTAAATTTTATTGGAAAACATTTCCATGTCTCATGAACATTTGAAGACATAGGGAAAATTGTTGAACAAAACAATTCCCTCATTATAAGTTGCCTAGAAACCTCCCTCCATCTTCAGACCTACAGGTAATGTGAGTAACAGTCACTCTGGGGATGTAGAAAATCCTGCCCATTTATAAACGCGACCCTAAAGGCCCCCTTCGTGATGAGGAATAACAGAGAATTGGCAATTCTGGGCACAAGTTCCCTGGATCCGGAGAAACAGCGCATATCTCATCATTTCGATGGACCGGTACTGCTGTTTCTGGCCCCATTGGAATGGAGAGGTCACACTTCATGAGGGCCCATGAGGAGAATTGCTTTCCCTGAACCTACCCCAATGAAGGGGGTCCGCACCTTCCGTGTAACAGCGCTTGCCCAAGATTTGAGAATTTCAAGTTGCTCAGCTTGTTAGGAGGAGGGCGAAATTTACCATTGAGGCTAAACATCTACTTTTCGAGTAAACACTATACTGCGATTCAAGTGGTCGTTCAGTAGATGATTCCGCAATATGCCTCAAAAGCGTTTGAGTCGTTGGTTGAAGGTTGGGCCCACCAGTTGGAGACCAAGACTTATTTTTCCTCATTAGAATTTGACGCAAAGCAAGAGAGAGAAAAAAACAGAAGGTGGCCAGAAAAAGGAAGAGACAGACAGGTCTAGTGGCTAATTCCCGGTCTGGTGGCTTAGTGGACCCATGAATCCTTTGTAGGGTTCTGTGTCGACCTCATGGACACAGGTTCAAATCCCAGAGGCTCCACTCATCCTTTCATCCTTCTGAGCAGCAGTGGCTCCTTCATTAAGGCAGAGGAGACTTGCCCCACTGCTGTGCAATCAGTTTAAAAAGTAAAACTAAACTGATAATAACTAATGTTATAATTTTTGTTTTCCGTTCCTGCTTAGGTGTGGGCTGGGCAGGGCTGGGCTTGCCATAGCAGGGGCCAGGGGAAGGAGTGGCGAGCACACTCTAAGTGTGTATGACGGTTTGGCTGGCCAGCTTGAGGCGGCCAAACAGTCATGCGCACTTTGCATGTTTTCCTCTGGCTGTATTGCACATCCTTAGTGGAGAACATGCACAGCCTCCCAGTCGCTCTCAGAGCACGGCGCTCAGACCAATCACAACGCTGCTGTAAGGAACCGTCGTGAATAGCCAGGGGAGCCTGGGAGCCTGTGTGTTTCCTGGCCTGCAAGTAAGTGTTTTTTATTTCATTTACCCCCTCAAGCTCCACCCTCCTGCCCCACCACACCCAATAAACAGCGGCCATCACTGCTTCTGAGGTCGATACAATGAGTACCATTGAGTTGGGTAACAATAAACATCTGTTATTCAGCGTCAAGATACCCTTGGGTGAATGTGCCCTTTACAAATACATATGTTATGTTAAAATCAGTGGGAAAAAAAACTGAGATGAGAAAGGACCTTTAGGAGAAAGACAACAGGGCAGAGAGTGTCTGGTGGTGAATTAAAGAGGCATGAGGTGGAATAAAGACCACTCAGAGCTGGCATTCAGCATCCAAGACTTTGGGGCCCGGCACTTACTCTTTTACAAGCCAAGCCAAGCCAGAGACGTCAGCAAACAATGGAACATTCTAGAATGCCTATTTTTGATCATTGTGGGAGATGCAGGACTGGACAAAGAGAATTATCATTTTTTTTTTAATCCATCTAGCCCTTTAAAAAGCAGCGCTTCCTTTCCAAGGTCAGGGCGCTAGCTCGCCCTGCTGCAAAGTTCCAGGAAGATCACTGCCCCGTTGTTGTTTACAGCCGTGGACACATCGATCCCCCGGTGCAGGGTGTGTCCCAGGCCTGTCTCATGAATTAAGCATTAGTGCAAGCCGTGCAGAGAAGCCTCAAGTTGCTTTATTTCCAGCTCTTCACCTGGCAATCACTGGCAGCACGTTTCCCATGCCCGTCTCATCTCTGTAATGTATATTGTTGATTACCCATCCTCAGTTACAAAGACTAACACAGCAATATGATCAATATGTCTTATTTCTATCAATCACCATGTTCTTTCAAGTGCTCTGTTGAGTGGCACTAAAGCAAATAATGCATAATGGTAGCCTCCGGTCTTGTAATGAAATTAAATTCTCTCTTCTGACAAATGCTGTGGTCCACGAGACCTGGGTATGAATTCTGGCAAGTCCAACAAAACCTTCCCTCCTCTAAGGAGTAGTGAACTAGGTCAATTGAATTGCCTTGTAGTGACACTTGTTAGACACATTTCTCAGAAAGGTCAGAAAGGTTGTACAAAGTGTGATATAAGAAACGAGTAATTATGTTTTTGCTGCTAAAATTGTAAACAAGTCTGGACAAAATTAGTTCATACTCATGATGGCAAAGAGGCTTGAATAATGAGAAAAGCATGTCACTTTATAGTAAATAAACAACAATAAAAAGAGGCAGGCTACTAAGGAAGGTAATATTGGCCAACAAAATCAGAGCACTTGGCCCTTCCATCTCATCCCCCCAGTAAAGACTCCATTTCTGCTTGCACTGGCCAGTGCAATTACGTCACGTGTGTGTGAAGTTACAAGTATGCAATGCACAGAGCCTGTTTTACATCTCAAGAATACACTGAAAAAGCTCGTGTTGATCGAGCCGCGCTTAATCATTAAATTACACTGAATGGCTCCACTTTTACCCTAAGGCCAATGCTTAATTAAAAAACAAAAATACATGCAGGTACACAGTGCTTAATTTGTAAAAAAATAAATAAATGCCAGGGCCCTCGTCAGTAGGCTACTGCAGCTTGCACCACCCGTTGCCTTTGCCAGAGCTGCCAATGACAGCGCCAACACACTACTAATCATCACACTCTTAAAAGTGTGACAATTCCAGCCCCCCAAAGCTATAAAAACGGCCTGGGTGGCAGGTATTAGTCACTTTTATTGGGTATCGATTTAATAAACTGCAGCTGTACTGATCTCTAAATTCGACTGACGGAGCAACCATGTGCAGACTTTCATAAGTGCCGGTGCTGACAATTAATTGCCGGTGCCGAGCACTGGAAACCACCAGCTCAAATTAAGCACTGCAGGTACACAACGTTTCTCTTAGAGACAGCGGGTAACAATGCTGTGTTCTGGATTACAGAATTCCAAGTGTGCCCAGTCTGATTCCATCGCAGGCCTCTTTCTTCCACCACCCTACAATTCATGCCTCTTTATCCCATGTAAGTTCTTGCTCACCCTTTTGACCTGTTTCCCTACCTTTCCCTTCTTTTTCTTTCTCGCTTTTCTGAATCGGTCATGCTTGCTTTGGGTCCAAGTGTGATGATGAAAAGTAAGTTCTGGTCCCCAGTACTGAGCACTGGTGCCCATCTACCCCACCCACCGGCACAAAGCAAGCACGGCCTAGGCGCTGTATTGCTGGGAGGTGTTTCAGGGGTGCTCTCAGCTCAGTTTTCAGGGCCATTCACGTTACATTTCTTTATAGTTTGAAGCCACTTGGTGGCCCTTTCCACGGCTTTGATTGGGCCGGGCCCTGCCCGGTCTTAACCATTTGGATGCGTCGGACGGCCAGGAGCCGTCCAATCTGCGCACGCGTACAATTTAGCCGCATTGCAGGAGAATTCCGCCCGCATTCACACTGACTTCCAGACCCTGCATTCATGTTCTTAACTTAAAAGAGAAAAATACTAATCGATTTCTCAAGAGAGAGTGTAAAAATCCTCTAGGTAATTCATGGCAGCGATGCAGTCCCTCAGACACATTATCTTGCACTCCAAAGAGTATTTCCTTTTTCCACGCAGAGTGCTTTTTTCATGCAACATATGACCCTGGTATAGTGCATACCGAGCTGAGTCACGTCTCAGGACGGGTGAATTCTCATTGTGGAACTGAAGCTGGAGGCAACGCGAGTTTCTCAAAACCTCTCAGTGACTCATACAAATTCTCAGAATACATGGTCATTCAATCCTTGGCCTCTCTGCAGAGCACAGAACATGATGGTCGCACATGCCAATTGTAATTATTACTGTGAAAGAGAGTGAAGGAGGTACTTGGTGAAATATTGAGAGCGCCAAAGGAAACGAAAAGGCCATATTTTGAGGTGGGGGAGAGAGGGAGAGGGAGAGAGAGAGAGATGTGCATAGTGGGGATTTGAGAATGCTGTGTGGCGAAAAAAGGCTTAAGCGTAAAACAGAGTCAGAGACTGGAAAAGAAAGGGCTGTGAAAGGGAGAACAGAGTGACATGGATACTCCGAAGACCACTCGCCCTTCACTATAATTAGTCATGTTGATTTAGCCTCTTATTTTCAGAATTGAAACATTCTAATTAGTCACAATATTATCAGTTTAGTTTCTCGTAATCTGATACCGCTGACAAGCATTGACAAAGCCAATAGGTCTTTCTTATTTTTAGGTATGTGGTGGGAAATGTCCAGATGCAACCCCATAAGACTGACAGAGAGACACAAAATACTTCCCAAGATCCCACCCCGCGTGAAGCACAGGATTTCAGTTTGCATGTTTTAAGCCACGCCCTTAATGACATAGGCCACGCCTCCTAGAATAGATTCCAAGTTAGGCTCTTTATTCACCCCTTTTTAGAATCCCCTCTCTTCTTTTTAATCTCACTGAAGGCACTCGACCTTTTTTGATGCTGTGCACAAAGTCTATCAAAACAGAGAATCACCAGCTTCACCCCCAGAATCTCAGATCTCTTCCCAGTAGAAATATACTCGACAATCAGTCTGGCAACTTTCTTAGTGGTCCCACGAAACACCTCTTCTGAGAGGCAGGGCCCATATTTTTCTTGTGCAGATGACACCAGCCACTATCCCGGGCAAAACTGCGGCCACTACCACTGCATTTGGTGCCAGCACCAGAGATCTTCTTTTCGCCCTCAAGAACCTGTGGGCCGAGTCTTTCTTCAAGATCAATGAACACCAACCCATCTAGCAGAAGTTTTGCTTCACTTGATGGCCACTGTTCAGAGAAAGTATTACACCCTACCACTTTCAAAGCTCACCAGCCGCCACTGACTGTAGTATTGTGCAGTAACAGGTACAAAGGCAGTCCCTCCTGAAAAGGCATGGAGCCTATCTTGCACTTGAATAATAGCTTGACAGAAGGGCCTGCAGAGTACTAAAGTGCCCCAGGGGTTCTACATGCCTACAGGACTCTTGAAAAGCTTTGATAAAATAGTCTGCAGGTTTGTTCAATGGTTTACCCATGAGAAACCCCCAGAGAAGGCTAAACAGGGAGAGTGGCCAGAGGCTTTCAGAGACTCTGGCTAAACTTCCACACCAACCAGTGTCATAGTCGCCGCATTTCAGCAATGCCGGAAGGATACACCACCGTTGTTATACCACAGATTTGTCACAGCTTAGGAAGTGTCCCTTCTGATGCGCATGGGATACCGCGTCTAACTTTGATGTACTCATGCAATTTGCTATTTTCACACTACAACCATGAGCTTCTTCCAACCTTTTATCACGAGTTGTCTGCGATTCGTTGCCATTCGTCCTCATGTCCACCTCGACGCAGTGGACAGAGGACGAACTACTTGAGGGCCGCGCAGAAGAGCAACCCGCGGTGGGTGGATCAGTGTGGGAAGAAGAAGCAAACTAAGGTCTCAGTTTTCCATGTTTACTTATTTTTACTGATAAATACAAACGTAAACAAATGTGTTTCCTGTCTGTATTTATTTTTAAAATTGGAAAAATACAGAAAATTGGGCTTCTTGTGAGTGACTCTCCGTGCTGTCTTGCATGAAATTCAGACCACCAATTGTGAAGCTAGACAGTACGGGGAGTTAAAAAGAGGATGAGAACATATATTTGTATAGAATGCTAATATTTAGCGGTGGAGTTTTTTTGAGTTAGTATGCAAAACTGTGGAAAGAGCCAACATTATTTGCATGTGTTGCAAGATCTCTGTAAACCATGAGAACTCTAGCATACGCACACGCCACAACCACCCACGGGTAACCAGAATTTAAAGGAATATGGTTCCCTTTTCGCATACAATCCGGTGGAAGGAAAAGGCAATAACAGGAATGTTGTATTTTAAATGTTTGTGCTACAGAATCTCCTCTCATTTCCCTCTGATGTTCAGATGAAGGAGAACAGGGTTTGTTTTAGAGAATTTTTGTAAAGTCATGCTTCTCAAGGACAATGGCACTGGGGCTGGCTCTAGTCTGCTGCATCAACAACATAAAAAAAAATTGTAAATTGATACTTGTATAGCGCACTACTCACCCGCAGGGGTCTCAAGGCACTTGTACGAATACCGCTGTGGAACCCATCCTGGCTTTCCCTGTGAGGCGTCCACTCCTGGGCACCCCCAAGGTGGAGGCCAGGCATCCTTAGCGTTGTGGGGGCCGTTGAGGAGATTAAGCAAGCTATTGCCCAGAGTTGCAGAGTGGGACTCCATGATTGGAATAGGCACCAAGGCGAGAATTATCAGGTCTGTGGAATTTTGAGCCCAAGACCTGCCGAGGCGGGGAATTGAACCCTGGTCCCGGGCAAGACCTCTGCATCAGGGTCTGCTGCTCTAATCATTGAGCCACACTTCTCCACCTCAACATAGACACAATGAAGTGTGAGATCTTGCACAGTAGTGATTTGTTAAATTTGGCTGCTTAATTGGCTAAAATACGACAGGCATCCAAGTATGAATTCATGTTTATCAGTTAAACACACGATGAAATATACCATTTTAGGAATTAATTTATTCTAAAAATACAAAATAAATAGGGATGTAAACCAATGAGATGGCCAAAAAATAAATATATATAAATAAAGACAAAAATGTTAAACAATGAATACCATAAAACCAGGAGCCCTAAACATAACAAACAGATTGCACAGAGAGGCAGACAGACAGGTACACAGATGAAGGTAAGAGGGCTAAGTGTATGAGCAGGATACAATTAAAGAAACATGGAGGGGGCAGGTGCAGACCAGTGCCCTTATCAACAGTGGGACCACTAGGAATGTCCCGTTAACCTCCCCTCTCTCCTCTCTCCACTAAAAACAAAAGGATAAGTAGAGAAAGTAACACAGGAGTGACAACCATGAAGAAAACAATGATACAGATACAGCAACTTCTCAGTTGTGGTGTTGTGTCTTTAAAATGTACTACATGTACTGCTTTAGAAGTCTTAGCATACCTCCTATGTGCATCATTCAAATATTTTACATTTGTTATCTGTTATGTATTTTTACATAACATCAACAAGTTTATTTTCTGGACTTCCCATTGGTGAAAATGAATAATTTACAGGAATGGTGTAATGCCGTGAGATGCATACATGAAACCACTATTGTTTAAGGAACAATAGCTACATGTAATATACATACAGTCGCTTTGACTGAGTAATATGTCCTCTGAAATGTAATTTATTTTACGATGTTGAGAATGTTTGTTTCATTGAGGGAGGCGTGGTCCTACAGATACAGATCTTTTTTATTTATTCCTTTGAAAATAAAAATGTTATTTTGAGCTGAAGGTTAAAGGACACAGTGCATACCTTGACAAGGTAATGCTGGACTTACTGCAGAGCTTAGACACATGTTTCTGCAGTCACCTCTCCAGACTGTGGAACTGTATTGCCTGAATTCCTATGACTTGAGACCAGACACTGAAATGAGAAAGAATGGAGACAAATCCCCCCTTAGAAATTCAATGAAGGCCTTGTTAGGAAGTTGTTGCTGATTGCTTGTTTTCCTGAGCACTGCAGGTTTGGGAGATGCTAAGTGTGAGGGGTGGAACTGAGGTTTATATTGCTCAGGTGAGGAAGTCTCTAGTCAGGGCCTTTCCTTTTGTGTGTCTGATTACTGCTGCAGGAAGGCTGAACGATAGCCAGATGCAAGACCTTACACTCCATTGTGCCTATGCTGTTGATGCAGCAGACTAGAGCCAGCCTCAGTGCCATCTTCCTTGAGAAGAATGGCTTTACACAAATTCACTAAATCAGACCCTGTGCTCCTTCATCTGATCATCAGAAGAAAATGAGAGTAGTATCTGTAGCAGAAACATTTAAGATACAACATTCCTGTTATTGCGTTTTCCTTCCACCGGATTGTATGTTATGTTATGTTATGTTATTTTATGAATATTTATTACGCGCACAGCTGCTCCAGCGAAGGAGCGTCCCGGCGCCTGACAAGGGAACAACATAACACAAGCTTAAAAGAGTGGATTGATAAGAAAGATAAATCTAGGGAAACAAAAAAGTCTTGACAGCCCTGCGAAATGAGAGCAAATCAGCAAGGGTACGTATTTCCAATGGGAGGGCATTCCACAGGACTGCAGCACGTACACGAAATGAACGCCCACCAGCCCGACCGCGCTTGAACCGTGGAACTACTGCCAATTCAAGGTCCGATGAGCGTAGTGAGTGGCATGGAACGTAGGGAGACAGAAGATTCTGAAGAATCTGAACAGGGGAACCCTTAAGGATCTTGTGGGACATACAAAGCACTTTGAATTTGATCCTCTGCCTAATCGGTAGCCAATGAAGAGAGCGCAAGGTATTGGAGACAGAACAGAACCTGGGTAAGCCTACGACTGCTCTGGCGGCCGCATTTTGCACGCGTTGGAGGCAAGTGAGTTCGGCCTGATTTATCCCTACCAAGAGGGAGCTGGGATAATCAAGCTGAGAAATCACCGTCGCCTGTACCACGAGCTGCCTAGTCGAGGCGTCAAAAAATTTAAGCACAGATCTCATGCTGCGCAGGATGCCAAAGCAGCAGGCAGCAGTACGTTTAGTGTGGCAGACAAAGCTAAGGGTAGGATCTAACCACACCCCTAAGTTTTTTATCTCCGAAACCGGAGTAGGAGTGGGACCTAGCTCTGAGGGCCACCACACATCGCCCCAGAGTTCCGCTTGTTTGCCGAAGACCATAATTTCCGTTTTTTTTTAGTTCAACTGGAGACATATGGAGAATAAAAGCATATTTCTTTTGATTCTGGTTACCTGTGGGTGGTTGTGGCGTGTGTGTATGCTAGAGTTCTCATAGTTTACAGAGATATTGCAGCACATGCAAATAATGTTGTTCCTTTCTACAGTTTTGCGTACTATCTCATAAAGGCTCCACAATATTAGTAAAAAAATTGCAGGAAAACTGCCTTGGATTAAAACGTCTCATATTCGGGTTTCCTTTTTCTTAGAATGACTCTCTTCTTATTTAAAATGTTACTACTGCACATAAATAGTTTTATGTTTTTCCTTCACACGTGACCGGAATTCAGGAGAAGCAAGGCAGCATTATTTATGACCGGATCAGTTACTATAGTATGTTCATTTCCTGGGCAAAGCACAAATTAGGTGACAGCCTGCCATGTGGCCAGTTAAAATGAGCACCTCCCATTTTCCCAGAATCCAAGGTGCCCACGCCCAGCAGGCTCCACCCACCTGAACAAATTCTGGAAGTAAATGCTTCTTTCTCATGCTGGCCATCACAAGGAACATACTCTGGCCTCACCTGTGTCCTGTTGCAAAGTAGTGTCTCAGTATTAGGCTGTCTTGGTGCTGGCCTGGCCTGTACTTTTAAGCCCACAACAGTAACATAAAAAATATTTGTAAAAGTAGCAAAAATTACGTCATTAACGACTGGTGGTATAACCCGTACAACGACCCGGCTTACGCGGTGGAGATAATTTTTTTCGAGGTGCATCCCCTGCTCGATCTCCTGTATAGTAACTCTACTCTGGGGGCCCTTCCCCCAGCCTGCCGCACAGTGATACAGATATGAAGAGCGCCTCTAGGACCCTGGGTTGGTGGGGCATGCTGACGTGCGAGACACCCCTCTGGTGGGGCACATACCTCCGGTCGGTCGCGACCCGGCCCGGGTTCTGCAGATGGGATGATATAGGGATCTCAACTCTAGGTGATGTAATGCGTGGGCCCACACTTAAATCCTTCCAACGGCTGCAGGAGGAGTTTGACCTACACAAGTCTCAATTCCATAAATACCTTCAGCTTCGCCACGCCCTGTCTCCCCTGATCAAAGACCTTACAACTCTGCCAGAATTCCACCCGTTAGAGGGTAGGCTGTTGATGGGGGACCTTGGAGAACATAAAATTCACCTACTCTACCAGACACTGACCACACATTCTAAGACAAACCTACAGAGGACGAGAGCAGCGTGGGAGGCAGATATACTGACCCTTTCAGATGACGACTGGACTGAGGCCCTCGCCAGCCCCAGAGGTTCGGCGGTATCCTCCAGATACTATTTAATCCAGTTTAAACACTTTCACCGGGTGTAAAACACCCATCTCCGACTCTGGTAGATGGGAGCTATCCCGTCCCCTACATGCCTTAGATGCCAATCTGATGACGGCTCCTTTTTGCACACTGTCTGGGGATGCACAGCATTATAACATTGTTGGTCTTGTGTGTTGTCTTGCTTGGGGCGGGTGCTGGGATGGGACCTTCCTGCAGACCCTCGACTGACTCCATAGCACGGACGACATTGGGGGGAACATACACAAATGGCATTTGTTATTTCTGGGACTTACCTTGGCCAAGCGGGACATAGCGCAATAGTGGAAGTCCTCTTCCCCCCCCGGGGTTGGGGGCCTGGAAATCCGCTTTAGACAAATGTATGTCGGCTGAAGTGGCGGTGTTTCAAGCTCGTGGTTGCCTGCAGAAGCATGGGAAGATCTGGAAGGCGTGGGCTGCCTATCGTGGCATAGACCTCTCCCTCTTATCACCATCAGTAGATTCAGACCCGATAGACAGACTTACTATTTAGTGGATCCTCTCTTGAAGACGCGGATGAACCAATGTGGAGATATGCTCATATGCTTTTATGCCTGTACAATGTTTTAGTGGGTAATGCGGTGCATGGGAAGGGGGTGGCGGGTGGTGGGGGTTATTGGTTTCAATGCAACACTGCTCCTCAAATGCTACTCACATCAGCAGTTTCTATAATTCGAGACTCGCATGATTTCTATTTGCCGAGGAACCTCCCCGTTGGTTGTAAAATTTCAATAAAATGTATTAAAAAAGTAGCAAAATTAGGTATTTTTCCTTCTGAAACATAAACCTAAAACATCAAACATAAAGAAATCTGTTAAAAATAATTTGAGAGATGTCTAAATCATTCTAGGACGATTGTTAGAGCAAACACATGCATAAATGCCAGGTTATAAGATAAGCCAAACAATTTTCCTCAAATTCTCTTTCCCCATCAGCTATTGGCTGTTCCAGAATAGCAAAATGTAAACGATTGGCCGGCATTTTTTTTTCTAAGAAAGGTGGCAATCCTAAGTGCGGCCCCAGATTTAATATGCAAAATAAATATGTGAAAAGTGTCTCATGCAAATTGCAATAGAAGGAGGAGATGGGGAGAAAGGGGAAGCTAAAGACAGAAATAGGAGAGAGAGATAAAAGGCCAGCGGGGAGACATCTCAAATGGGTGCACACACGCACACACAAGCTGTCAAGATTCCAGTATCCCTGTTTCCCTATAATTGGGGAAATCTGAATTTCAAATTGAAAATGGAAATTAATGTGCATCTTGAAAAGGGCTCCCAGTTTTACTGATTTTTTTTGGCATTTCTGTTTTTATTTATTCATATTCATTGTTTGCTCATTTTATCTACGTGTATCCATATTTATTTTGTGATTTAGCAAATAACGATTCTGCAACTTGACTATTTCCACATTTATTTAACCATTAGATGTAAAATCAAACCGGGCTGCCTGACTGGTTTTAGCTCTGCAGGTAGCCATATTTAATGCAACACTCTTGTCTTAAGAAACCATTAGCATTTAAGTGAAAAGTGTGCACACCTCCAGCTATTTTAGGTTCACCTGGACACTCAGCCCTTCATGTTGATCTGAATAGATAATGTCCTTGCAATCATGACTGACAGTTTTAGGAATCATTAAAAAGCAACCTATTTTCTGAATTTTTCAGATTTAAAAATAAAGACAGAGGTCTTTATTGCCATTATGTATAACTATTAGTAAAAATTAAGAATTGGTAAACCTAATCATAAACCACCTCGCAACATGGAAGTTTAATCAGCATTCAACTTTTTCCAAAAATGTATCCTGAACCATAGGAAACATCAGCAAAAAAAATTGTAAGTAGAAAACCACTTTTCTTATTCTCCGAGCAATTTTGGGGTTATTGCCATCCCCTTCCCATTCTGGAAAAATATTTACTTCTGCTCTTGGCAGTAGTAAATAAAACCTATGACCATTTCAGGATAGGAAGGAGTCAAGGAGTATTTAGGTATTTTCCACAATTCTCCACTTTGTAAGTCTTTTCAGGCTAATCAGGAAAGTCCATTTTGAATACTCCCTCCCTACCCATTGAGTGGATTTAATCTCATATAATATTTCATCATTTCTACCCTGAACCCTTCTCCGAGTGATCGGAATCTAGGCTTCATATTTGACAATACCTTACATTTTCTTTTCAAATCAGCCAGGTCTCTGCTGTCTGTTTCTCCATTTTTGGTATGCTCAATGATTACTTCTCGTCTGGACCATGGTGATCCGGGAGATGTACTATAGTGTGGCTATTGCGAATGCTGGTAAAACGTACAAAGTCCTAACTGTTCATTAACATTCTCAATGATTTTAGCTCCCAATTTGCACACTCACGTTTAGGGCCATAAATGGTGTTGTAAGTGTGTAAACAGGGGTAAAAACACACAAAAAACTCAATATTTTCTATAGATTAGGGGATGGATATTTCTCTACCAGATATTAAAATTTCTAGTAGTTCAAAAAAGAAAATACACGTAAAGGGATTTTGCATCATCTTCATCACCCTATGGAGCATGAATTGTGTGGTCCCAAAACCGTGTACACCTATTTGTTGGAGTAAGGTTGTGGGTGTCCCCTGTATGAACTGCACCAACACCCAATCAGGTCTTGGACCACTGTGCCCTCAAGCAAGTTCTGGTGTTCATCTACAAAATGATAAGACAATTTAACAATTGTGGGCAACTTCTTACATGTTTACAAAGAAAAGAAAAGGAAACAAAGGGCCTATATATTTTCTAATAGCCTAAAAAAAAGTATTAATTTAGGGTTAGGTGCATGAACAGAAAACAACAGTTTCATAAATTGAGGTCTGTAAGCTCTAGAATTTTTGTGAATCCCATAAAATGGGTATTTAAAAAAAAAGATAGATTTTAAAGTGACTAGCCAGAAGGCGATCATGGTTGAGGTCCAATGATCAATTATTAGTGTTCTATCGCTTTTTACACGTAACTTCAATGACTGGAGTTATGCCATTGTAAACGACTCCGAAATTAGACCAGGCGTGGCCTGTCAGGAGCTCTGAGTTGTCTTACCTTCCTGCGGCCGGAGTCTACATTAATACAAGGATAGGGTATTTAACAACCAGTATAGTTCCCAGCAGTGGGTTATAATGAATCCTACGGTAACGCGCTCAATCTTTGTCTGTTGAGAATATATTTCTTGGCTCCTTTTACAGATATGCTGGCAATGTCCTCTTTATCAAATGTTTAGTCCCCTGATTCTACCTAGTTAATGTGTGGTTGTGCCGGCTGTCTTCAGCCCGACTGATAGTGCAGCTTGCGGTGGTGATTGTCTTCGTCGCGACTTCTAATGGCTTGAGTGAAGAGCACTTGGAAATGCGGCCGGCGCAGGGCAGCAGCCAATCAAGATGTTTACTGCAATGGCCAAAGGGTTCTTCTCTTGTTAAATGTCTACGGTCAATTACTCGGGCTCTGTCAGAACTCATCTGTGTCTATGGGGAAGTGCTCAAAATGAAAGCACTGTCCCTCCTTATTAGTAAGAGTCGAGGTTCAGGCCGGCTGGGCCTTTGCGTCTCACTCTGAAGATCCCACAGGTTTCTAAGCAGAAGTGATAGTCACACGTGGTCTATAACCGGTTGATGGGTTATGTGGCAATGTCCTAATCGCCTCTAGGCACTATGTTCACTTGAAGAGGCTAGTGGAATAAATGAGGCGTGCTCAAGAGAATGTCAACATCGATTTACTTCATTGTTATCAGATGTAAAGAGACAATCAGAAATGTTGCCAATAGCTTTATCTTTTTTTTATAGTGCGTGCACACGGTGACAAACAAAAAATAGGCCCTTATCTATGCACACAGCACACCTACTTAAAATAGTGCCTTCACGGAGTAACCTTGCTATTATGAACATAAAGACATACAAAACTACAAAAGCACATATTAAACTCAAATCTGAACTCCCAGCAAAAAAAACACTGAATGAGATATACGCACTGTGAACACACAGAACAGGAAAAGTGAAACTTTCTCAAAAAGAAGGCTAGACACTAATGCCTACTACATGTTGTGGCTGGGTGCATCTGCTACAATGTCAAGTTGCTTTCAAGCAGTAGCTCACAGGATTCTTTTGCTCACACCTATGTGAAACCATTTCAAGAACATGAATAGTTATTGTGCTCTTTTAATCTGTTGCTGACAATCTGTTTTCCACTACTTTTTCAAGTGCTTTACTTTTGCTTTTTGAGTGAGTCAAACTGTTGCAGTGTTGCAGTGCTTTACTTACTGTTTTTGTTTTTGTCACCATCTTGTACAGTTATGGTATAGTGCGATTAGTTGTAATGATGATGTGGTTGTGATGTTGTGCTCTTGGTGTTACAGTAACATAGTTGCTGCATTATAGTTGCAGTTGATGGCTGGTAGTTGTAATGATAGTGATTGGGTTCTATATCTCATTTGCATTCATATTGAAGTGCCATTTAGTTTTTGAATTGTAGTTGGACTGTTGCAGTTGTAGAAACTGGAATGTTGTTTCATTCCTGCTGTTGTGTTGCAGTTGTGGTGTTGTAGTTGTCATCATACTGTAGTAATAAAGTGGTGCTATGCTACGGTTGTAGCATTGCAGTTGCACTGCATTCATGTGGTTCTAGTGTTGTGGTTATACCTGTAGCGATGTAGTTGTATTGATGCATTTGTATTGTTCTGTAATTGTTGTGCTCTGGATATGGCATATGGTGATTTCTTGGTGTCCCAGAATTGTGGTGTAGTTGTATTTCAACTAAAGAGTTGTTATTGAAACATAAGGTTGTTATTGTTATGCTGTTGCATTATACTTTTAGTAATTTATATTTACAATTGTTGTGATGTAAGAGTGTTCTATTTTTGTGTTGGTGTGGCAGTTGTCGTTGTAAAGTTACCTTCATATTAGCGGTAGCGCTTCAGTCATTGCACAGCTTGGAATTGTAGTATTGATGTATTTTTAGTATTATAACTGTGCGGCTGCAGTTGTAATGTTGCAGTTCCTGAGTGCCAGTCTTAGCGTTGTAATAGTTTTGTATTAGTATTAGAGCAGTGGTGTCAAAGAGCTATAGTGCTGAGTCTTGGTTTCATTTCCTATATGCAGTGTTTGTCTTGAAGTGTTGATTCTGTAGTGCTGCTGTGTTGTAATGTTGTTGTGCTGTAATGCAGGTGTGATGTTATAGTGTTGTGGTGCGCAGCTACAGTCTTCAACACTACAAACAAATATAGTCTTCAAGTGCAGGCTTACATTTGTTTTTAGTGTTGCAGTTGTATTGCTTGTGTTGTTGTAAAGATATTGTATTGTTTTTTTGCAGTGCGGTAGTTGTAGTGATACAGAGTTGCAGTCTTATTGTTGCAGAGTTGTAGTTGCAGTACTATAACGGTAGCGTTGAAGTAGTAGCAGCTTTCATTCATTAATTGTTTTGTGTTGTAGCTTTGTTGGTCCTTCCAGTAGACAGAGGAGATAGGGGATTCTGGATGACACCAAGTGTCCCAAAGGATCAGCAATTCCCTGGACTCTTTCCTTCTAAAGGGCACATAAGAAGATGATGACTCAGTTTTTTTCACTGGCAGCATCCGTCAGTACTTCATTCACAACACAGATCAACACCTTCGTCAAAAGCATCAATTTGTATCTCTTCTTACTCCGCAAAGTTCCCCCACTAAGACGCCGACCACCAGTCGGGGATCACAAAGGTCCTGGTTATATTATACATTTATTTATTTCTTTGTAGCGTGAGCCCTCGCCGCAGGTGTATGTGTGCTTTTCATAAAACATTTTGCTTCATAGGAGATTTATAACATCACCTTTCAATAACTATATCTATGACTACCTATGGTAAACATAGTCACTTGGCCTTACTACAATTGAGAGAGTTACTATGACAGAAATAGCTTGGAAGGGTGTGTTTTTAATTTTTAAGAAATGTTATGAGATTTGGTATTTTTCTTAGGGATCCAGGGATCTGGTTCCTTTGTCTGAGGGCTGAGGAGAGGTGGGTCTTTTGGTGCTCTTACTTACAAGTTCACAAACAACTTTTAAAACTCTAATATCAGCCCAGCTTGATTTAAAATTGCCAAAATATTCAGGTATTATTTAAAACGTTGGGAAGCATAAAACACTAAACTTTTGCAAAAGCAAGGCAGATTTAACCATTTTTCCCCTGGATAATCTGCAGCAAGTTAAAATTAGAAGAAATATTGCTAGTCCATTACAGAACTTTTGAAAACTTTCCTGCTGCAAGAAATTGAAGGTCTTTTGTGAATTTGAATAGTGGAAAATAAAAAAATCTGCATAGCTTTGAATGTACTCGTCATCATTCTATGTCCCAGGAATAGTGATATTTCTGTTTGCCCCAGTTCCTGCCTATTCTGTAGACACCTTACTCTGACAAATGGGTTCAGTGCAACATCACCTTGGTGCCAGAAATATCACTATCGCCCTAGTTATTTTATCTTTGTTCAAAACACTACTCATATACATCAGAAGGAAAGGGACGTTGTGTTTTTTTCTGCCAGTGAATTTGACGACTCTTTGTAAAAGCTACAAAATTAATGTATATTTTAAACAATCTAATACTGCTGGACTTCACGTAATTTGGAAAAGTTATGGTTGTACGTTACAGCACTACGTTGCCTCCTCTACATCGTGGGTCATTACATCTTTTAGGGGTGAAGACCTCTCAACCCCCACATTTATTTATATTTAATTCAATTTTTCTTTGTTGTTTTAATTAAAGAAGCCCTACCCTTAATTCACTTCAGGGAAATGAGGTAGTACCTTAAGATGTAGTGGGAAGATGTAGTAGGGATTTACTGACACTATATTGAATTTTTTATGTAGCTAAATGTAGTTGGTCGAGATGCCGAAATTTACAGCAACAGCTTTGCACAGTACAAAGCAATGCTTTGTTCTTCATCTAAAGATCTAGTCTTGGAAAGTGGCTGAGCGCTTTGCTGGGGCATGGCTGGACCACTAGCGAATGCTAGATTTGAGGCCTCCAGGTCTGCCCAGTATTAAGAATGCAGCTCAGTTTTCCCTCTAAACCTTAGCAAAGAAATGTCACAGACTGACCCTCTCACTGCAAAAGAGTTCCTTATTTAACGAAAACATTGGAATGAAAACTTTTAGGCATATGGGACACACGCGAGGCTTTCATTAGCATATTGGATACATTTTCAGCAAATTATATGATTCCTACTAATTATGCTAGGTATTTCTCTTACACCTCATCCTGCGCCCATCATCAAGGTATTGGCACCTATTTTCTTTTATTGCTGTAGACACATATTTTCATTTTATTTTACATTTTTCTACTGTGCTGCTCTGCCATTAGGAGTATATAAAGAGCTGATCTAACAATATCACTTAGTGCGACTCCTTCAGAAATAGTACATTGCCCAATTATTGAAGCACAGCTATCCATTTAATCTGAGCAACTCTTATTTCAAATCCATTTTTGACAAAGACATTAAGAGTCTTGCTGGTCTGGCTCTGCCCCGAACTCACCTCCTTCTGGGCGGGTAAAGAAACTGAACTCACAAGCTCTTTGGAATGGCAGGTCCCACATGATCCCATCCATCTTCTTTTGGGGGTGTCTGACGGCTTAGATGGCTCTCGAGCAGACAAGTGTTTCTTGGGTCCGGCGTTGGCAGTGGCCAAAAGAGACATTGAGACAGCCTGGTCACAGGCAAAGCCTCCCACTGTACGTAAGTGGCGCCGAGGGGTGGACTGGTGCGCAGCCCAGGAAGAGCCTCTTTTTGAGGCCCGAGGCTGCCCTGAGAAGTTTGAGAGGGTGTGGGGCAAGTGGCTGAAATTCACTTTTGCTCTGTGGTTTTATTCTAGGTCTGAGTGAGTCAGTACAGGGGCCTTGTATTGTGATTGGGCTTCCTTATTATTTGTTGCTGATTGACACTGATGTATTGTGCTTTTTATTGCTGTCACCTTATGTTTTTGTTCTTATAAATCTAATAAAATTGATTATCAAAAAAAAGAGTCTTGCTGAGTGCTCATTATCTGTCCATGAGAATCATATCATACAGGTTATTAAGATATCCACAAAGGATACATTGAATCCAAAAATCCACCAACATAATCTGTGGTTAGTCTGCAAATCCAGTAATGATCCAGCTTATGTGGACTAACATTGGACACCCCTGTATCTAATGGGACACGCTTGTGCCTTTATTCTGATATACCCTATCAGATGTTAAAGAACCATGCCTTTTAAAGTTTGGTTTTTCTGTGTGCTGTTTGTGAGGTGTTCCCTGGTGCAAGGAGTTTCAGAGCCTCAGGCAACATTACATTGTTTGCCCTCTAGCTAAAAGGCCACATCTTGCAATCAGGAGCCCTATTGTGGTCTTTAGTCGTGATGGCATACGTCTGCTGCCTGCATTCCCCTTTGTTAAGTTCTGCAGTGGAAGCTAGCTGCTCCAGGATACTGTGGAACCTCCCTGTAAACCACAAGAGGGGGTTAAGAAGATCTCTTTTGCTACACAGGCCAGCAGACAAGAGTTTCCTTGCAACATCAAGTGAGTTTAAAATTTACCTTCTGAAACAGAAAGGATGTTGTGATTTTCTCTACAGTTTTGCCAGAGTAGACCAACCTCTGGAAAGAACTTTACAATGTATTTATCTGAATTGTGTATGAGTTGAAAAGATCCCTGGACAGCTCCAGATTTGATGGCACATATTTATTTATTTATTTGATTTATGACACACCAGCATGTCTCCAAGACCAAACACACCAATTGCAGGGAGGGGGTGGGCCACTTGGTAACTCCTCAGGCTATAAGCTGGTACATGAACCTATGTTATAAGCTCACATTTCCGATCGATATCGTTGGCCGCTCAGTGGTAAATTTTAGGAGAACATAATGGCCTGTTCTGGAAATTAGTGGGGCAGTCCTGTGAGAGCAAATATCGTCTTTAAATGTCTGGCATTAAAAATCGAGGTATTGATGGTTTCATTGTGTTGGATGATGACAACATCTGGTGTTACCTGTGTTGGTTGACAGCATAATGCGGGGGGTGTGGCTGCAATGTTCTGCCTTCCATTACTGTTTAACCTCATCACTGCGGGGCGAATTCCGCCGCAGTGCTGAGCATTCCGATCGCGGGCGTGGTCATGACGACTATTGGCTGTCATCAGCATACGCCCACCGTGACTCATGACGGCCGGGAGCCGTCATGAGCATCGAAGAGGTTAAAGATATGCAGGCTCTAGTGAGCATCTTAAAATGGTTCTGTTCCGTTCATGGTGTTTGTGATTAGGGCTCCTGGTTTTATGGTATTTATTTTTGGAACATTTCCCTCTGTATTTATCCACATTTAATTTTTGGGCCATATTATCGGCATACATCCATATTTATTTTGTGTTTTGTGAGAAGATTATGTGATGACTTGTATAATTCTGCATTTATTTGTCGGATAAACATGCACTCATCCTTTGATGCCTGTCAGGCTTTAGCACATTCCAAAGCCAAAAATAAAAGAATAATAGACCCACATAGAAAAAAAATAGGACAATAGCACAAATACATGTTGAGATATGCAGTAATTTATGCAAATCTCATTCAGCTTTGTCCCTCCCCATGCTGCCAATATGTACATATATTGGCCTGAAAGTCATTAATCTCACTACGGAGAGTCACTCGAAAGAAGCCAATTTATCTGTGTTTTACTACTTTTGAAAATAATACAGTCAGAAAACACAATGTTTGGGTCAAGTTTGCGCTATAAGTGCCGGTGTCGACGATTAAGTGCCAGTGCCGAGTACCAGAAACCGTCGGCTCAAATTAAGCACTGCTCCAAGATAATCATATGATAAATCATTGTGCTCTATAAAACATGAAAATCAGTATACAATAAATAAAAGGGTCTCCCCTCCCAACAAACCCTGCTGATTTCCGGTTTCCGTTATGCGTAGAAGCCCTAGAATGCAAACATTAAAACTTGGTCACTAACTCGTGGCTGTAGCTTTGCTGCTTACATTTCAAGTCTAGTCATCTGTTAGATGTAGTCAACTGGGCAAACATGTCCTCAAGGAGCATAATTTTCTCTTCTACTTCAGTTTTGCAGCAGAACTTAATCCAATATTGATAACAATCCGTTTGGGCGACCAAGGTACTACTTATAGAATTTGCTACCAAATGATTAGGCCAGAGCACATTTATTTCACAGTCATATTTCTGCATAAATCCAGTTTATTGGGTTTCAGGTCATTTGCGTTTACTCTTTTTCTCGAGTAGAAAATGTCACTCAGTCAACCAACCCAATAAATTGAGTTGGTGTCTCACATGATTTTGTACCCGAGGCCACATCTCTTATACATTTAAATGAGGGCACTTCTATTATACATTTAAATATTTTCCACGGTCGCCTCCATCGTAATGGTTTAAAATGCGTCACTTTTTACGTATGGCACGCGTGAAGTTCTCTTGGGCAACTCTCTAGCTTTCATCTTTGTGGCGTACAATTGGTCCTTGTTTCTTCAGCTTTGTAATCTTTGCCAGCTGTAATTCCAAATGTGAGGGCATTAAAATTAAAAACGTATTGCTTTAATTCCATTTGCATGCTCAGCACCACACTATTATATAATTGAAATCAGAGGTTTGAAAGCCAGTGGGCAGGAATTATGGACGGACTGGGATAGAAACTTGGCCTGGAAACCAAAATAAAAGTGTTCACCATTAATGAATTAGATAGCTAAAAAAGTGACCCATATTTGCACAACCGGGCTGTTTTGAACTTGTAAAGACATGGCGCATAGGCGGTTTGCCAGGTATGGGAGACTGTATGAATGTATGCTTGCTCCAGGCATGTTTGTGATGACATCAGGGAAATCAACAGTAAATATCGCTCCACCAGAAGATACAACTGGTCAACAAACAGCTAAAAAAGCAACAAAACACTGACCTTTCAAAGCAGGTTGGCCAGTAGGGCATCCTCAACCTGGCAGCAACCTCTGTAGCGTGTAAAAGGCAAAGATGTGGTACATGTAAGCACTAAATCTATTCTAGGGCTTAATAACCCTCTAATGTTGAACATTAGGTAGAGAGATCATATACTGTTATAGGTTACTTAAGGAAAAACTAGGACTTAAGGTAGTAAGTGCTGCTAATTAGGGAGGTTGCTCTTGCTGCTAAATAGGATACCACACACATGGTTATATAGCAGTGACGGTTGCTAGTGATTGTTACGGGGAAGTGGGGGGGGGGGTTAGAAAAAAAGAAGAAAAAAAGATAAGACGACTTACCGTTCGTCGGCCACCACCTTTCCTCCATCCTCCCTCCATTCCTGGTTCCCGGCAGCACCCAGGTTCCCACACTACCCTAAGCCAATCACAGTGCTGTGTCACCAGCATGACAGCAGTGTTGTGATTGGTCTGAGCGGCTTGCTTTTCTGCTCAGATGGAGACTGTAAGCCTGGGTTGGTTCTCCACCCAGCTGTGCGACACAGCCATGTGGAGAAATTAAAAATGCGCATGACGGTTTGGTCGGCACAAGACGTCTGGCCAAATCGTCATGCGCACTTATGGCGCACCAACCACTCCTCCTCCCTCTGACGACAGCCCAGGCCCTCCCCGCCCTAACCTGGTGCTGTACCTTGTACCATGCTCAGAGAGCAGTGGGGCGACGCTCATCCACCTTAGCGGAGGAGCTGCCGCTGTTAAAAAGTGACTAAAGACCACCTGCACATCACACACTTTGTCAGACCCACAAATACCCAAGTTTTCCAGGTTGCCCGAGACAGGTGGCGGTGGACCATGAGCAGTAATTGGAAATAAACCAACAGAGACAAGACATTGTGAACTGTCAGGTAGCTGACAAGAGGGCCACTCGCCTGGAAGTAAGAGGAGAGTACAGAACACTGCTGGGGGCTTCTCGCTCCATTTTATGTTCACGATGTGATGCATTCCTAGTGGAAAAGCCAATGCTGTGTAAGAAGAGTAGCTGTTCATAATGTTGTGTAGAGTCTGAGCACCTCAGCAGCATCCAAGGCATGCACACTAGCAAAGCATGCATCTCTGCAACAACATGCACGTGCATGCACACAAACAAAGCATGCGCATGGACCTCAATAAAGCATGCACCACCGCAAATCATGCACATATGAAGCATGCACTACAGAAGCACACACAGACAGACAAAACCCAGAGCATGCATCACAGCAGAGGAGATACAGGTGCAGACTAGGTGCCCAGAGAAAGCAAGACAGAGAGACATGCACAAATGCATAACCCTAAATATGGTCCATTGAACAGTATGCACATTTGTAGTTAAAGCAAGCTTAGCTCGCAGCAGATGCTGCGTGTGCAGTGCCCCGCCTATCCCGCGCCTGCCGGGCACGCACATACACAGCATCCACAACATTTCCTTCAGCAGACCATGTATATGAAGGTGATATAGGGCCATCATCCAAGCAATGATTGCATATTTGTGACACAGAGAGGATACAGCGCAGCCATACTTGTCCATCTTCAGTCCCAGGACCATGAATTTGTGCTGCACCAATAGTGCGCACATGGGAGATCAAGCACATATGCAGCGTACACACAGCAAAAGATTAATTTGAAAAAAAAGAAGAAATAAACTCGTTAAAGTTTACAGAAAAAAATTCAAAGCCCGAGTTTGTAAAAATGTATCAATGCATGTACATATGGGACTTATCTTGCACAATTTTATATCTCCTGATTATTTTGCATATGCGTATAATGTTAAAACCTCTATGTATGTATATTTTTATGTGAAATGATATAGCTACATATTTATATATTTTCCTCCCACTGGAGAGAAAAAAAATATGAATGAACTATTCTCCCCAAACAACTACTCTAAGACACATCCTATTCCTTTTCAAAATATCTCCTACCTCCACTCTCAGACTCATCCCAAACCTCTTTTACTACAATGGACTCCCAAACAACCCTTTCCAAAGTCTTTCCTCCTCTATTCACCCTTTATCCTATTCATTCAACTAACAGGCTCATATGGCTTCCGCTCCCAATAGCAACTTACATTTCCCTCTACTAATCCACCGCGAATCCACCTTGGGTTTCGAAGTAGTGTGCTATTCGCCGAAAAAGGCGTAAATGCCTCGTCAGGGGTAGTAAGTGCTGTATAAATACAATTGCAATTACATACCATGTGCATACCAGAACATGCTTATGTCAGTAGCTAGAGATTGCGCATGCCTTGTCAGATTAAGTAGAAACAGAGCACTCAAGCACCTACATTCTGCTTGCAACATGCATGTCTGTGTCAGCTCAACGTGTGCAGTTGAGCCTGAATATTTGCCAAATACAGGCATGTGCACTGTATGAAGCATTCTGCACTGAAAAGGCCAGGACTACTGATGCTCCATGTTCAGCCCAAGTTTTTTATATTCAGGATTGGCTCATTATTACTTCATAAAAGTTCGAACGTTTGCCCTCAAGGCATCTTATATCTCTATTTCCTGCATCCACGGCTGGACTGGGAACCGAAACTGGCCCTGGCATACAGCTTGGCTGGCCCTGGGTGGGAGGAGGGTGCTGGTTGGAAGCACCACTCCCATCTGTCTCACTGCTGCCGCTTGTGTTACAGGGGTCCAACATTGCAGCTATGCTGCAAAACCGGCCCCCGGCAACAAAAACGCCCCCCAGGGGTCCAAAACCGGTCCTCACCACGGCGGCCCACCGGGGAAATGCCTGGTGCCCGCTATGGCCAGTCCAGCCCTGCTTGCATCAACCTGTAATGTTTTATAAAGGGAGAGGATGCGGCCCAGGTTGCTACCCTACAAATGTCTGAGGCGGATGCCCCCTGTCACTGTGGTAGGCAAGGAGCGATGACCCTTGTGGATCTGCCCTCAACTCCTGCTGGAAAAGGATGTCCGGCTTCTGTATAGACTAGGGCTATCACGGCTTTTATCAAGGCATGTACCCATCTGCTGAAGTCTGGGACTGAGGGCTTTAAATCTCTTTTAGCCAGACCAAAATTAACAAACAGAGAGGTTGGAACTCTAAACTCGGAGACTTCATCCAGGTGAATCCACATTGCAGATCTCGTTTAGTTGGTCTGGAAGATATACCAGGGTCGTTATTGAGTGGTGATTCCAGCGTTGGTTCACCTTTTATTTGGGGCTAGAGCGAGTGTCTCCTACGTAGGGCGAGCGGACACTATGTGCGCGTTCTTTCTCTCTTTGCGTCAAAACCTTTAGTATACCCCAAAGTAGCTCTGCGCACAGTTTATATTTCTGGGTAATGCCTCAGTTACTTACCGGTAATTGAATTACTCTAAGTCCGTGTCTCGCTTTGATTAATTAGACCCTCACTCCTGCCCTGTGGGGACCAGGCCAACTGTGTTCCTTGAAGGTTTGGCTCAACTACAACCGGATGTAGTTGGCGAAGGAGCGGTTTGTATGGTTAACGTGCTTGGTGTGGATGTGTTTATAAGGCGCAGCAGCCTCTCATTTTAAATTAGGCAAAGGAAGAGCAACAAAGAGGTCATATCAATCAATCAGAACATTTGTAAAGTGCACTACTTACCTGTGGGGGTCTCAAGGCGCTGCAGAGGGGGGAGGCTGCTACTGCTCGAAGTCATCTGAAGGTTAATAGGTCCTGGGTCTGCCATAGGGGGATGGGGAGGGTGTTCCAGGTTTTGGCGGCGAGGTGGGAGAACGATCTGCCACTGGAGGTTGCTCCTCGGATGCGGGTGACTGTGGTGAGGGTGAGGTTGGAGGAGCGGAGCTGGCGGTTGGGGGTGTAGAAGCTGAGTCGTCTGTTGAGGTATGCTAGTCTGGTGTTGTGGAGTGCTTTGTGTGCGTGGGTGAGGAGCTTGAAGGTGATATTCTTGTTGACCGGGAGCCAGTGCAGGTTTCTCAGGTGGGGTGTGATGTGGCTGCGGCAAGGGATGTCGAGGATCAGGCGTACGGAGGAGTTTTGAATGCGTTGGAGTCATTTCAGGAGTTTGACCGAAGCTCCTGCGTAGAGGGTGTTTCCGTAGTCCAACCTGCTACTGACAAGGGCCTGGGTGACCGTTCTTCTTGTTTCAGGGGTGATCCACCTGTAGATCTTGCAGAGCATGCGGAGGGTGTTAAAGCAGGAGGACAAGAAGACGTTGACCTGTTTTGTTATGGAGAGAGTAGAGTCGAGGATGAACCCTAGGTTGCGTGCGTGGTCGGTGGGTGTTGGAGCTGTTCCCAGTGGGGTCGGCCACCAGGAGTCGCCCCAGGCCGAGGGATTGGAGCCAAGGATGAGGACTTCCGTCTTGTCCGAGTTTAGCTTCAGTCGGCTGTTCTTCATCCACTCTGCGACGGCTTTCAGTCTTTCGTGGAGGTTGGTTTTGGCGGTGAAGGGTTCCTTGGTGAGGGAGAGGATCAGCTGGGTGTCGTCAGCATAGGAGATGATGTTGAGGTCGTGCAGTCGGGCAACGTGGGCGAGCGGTGCCTTGTAGATGTTGAACAATGTTGGGCTGAGGGATGAGCCCTGGGGTATGCTGCAGATGATCCCGGTGGCTTCGGAGCGGAAAGGGGGGAGGCGGGCGCTCTGGGTTCTGCCAGAGAGGAAGGAGGTGGTCCAGTCCAGATTAACTTGCTAGAATATATAGATAAAAAAAAGAGAAAGAAAGAGGAGAGAGGATGGAGTAGAAGAAAGGGAGGTGGCCTTCTTAGGAAGGAGGGGACCCACCATCAAGCATTCGTTTTTTTAAAAGTCTCTGTTGTCCTTGCCTTCCCTTTACCTAATCTCTCATCTTGTACTTCAATCCACCCCATCTCCCTATTCTACGCTTGTCTCTCTGTCCCTCGTCCTTCCTTGCCCCGCAGTATCTACCGCTCTGTGGCAATCTATTTCTGTTATTCACATTTCCCCTCTTACTTTCCTTCTCTCCATTTCTCCTTTCTCTGTTGCCCTTGGATAGTTCCCCCTCTCCTTGTTGCCTCTGTCACCTCCTTACCCCACCTCTCTCCTCCTGTCTGTCTGCCTGCATCCCTGTATGACTTGTCCTGACCTCTCCAAGAGCGCATTTTCCTCTTAGGGACTGATTAAGCCGCAGCAATCAGGCCCAAAGAGCACCTTTCCTGGTACAATGCATTATTCACTCTGCTTTCCCTGATTTGACAGGCTTTTATTTCTTTCCATTTTTCCATAGGCTTGATGTACCAAAAAAACATTACCACACTTTAACATAACATATGTATTTGAAAGGCTCATGTTCACCCCTTGGCATTGAATAACACATCTTAATTGTTATACAACTTAATAGTACTCCTTTCACTGACCTCAGAAGGATGAAAGGCTGAGTGGAACCACTGGAATGTTGGCGCTCCGGGCTTATACCAGCCATTATAAGCCCGAAGCTACACCATTGTCTTCAATGGAGCTCTCAACATTCCAATGTTCTAATATAGCCTTATAGCCCTCTATAACAGGCTATACCGGCCATTAAAGGCCCGCTCCAGTGAAAAAAACGCCAGAGACAAAGGCGGGGAACTTTAACAAGGGAGCGGGCTTTTAATGGCGGGTATAGCCCGCTACGGAAGGTTATGAGGCTATTATAACATTCCGCCCCTAGAGAGTAGAAGGTTCTAATTGGTAAAAGAAAGGCCTCACTGAGTTGAAATCCTTCAGGCTCCCTGGAGCCCTTATTCACAGCAACAGATGTTAAATGAAAACATTGGAATGGTGATGCTCTGGGCTTCTACCAGCCATTAGAAGCTCGGAGCACTCCAGTGTCTTCAATGGAGTGCTCAACATTCCAATGCTCTAATATAGCCTTAGAGCCTTAGAGCCTGCCATAGCAGGTTCTATCGGCCATTAAAGGCCTGCTTCAGTGTTAACAAGGGAACAGGCCTTTAATGGGCGGTAGAGCCTGCTTCTGAGGGCTTTAAACCTATTAGATCATTCCTCCCCTAGAGGGCAGAATGTTCTAATTTGTAAAACAAATGCCTCACGGAGCCCGAGGGGGTTGAAATCCCCTCGGGATCTGTGAGGCCATTATTAAACATTGGAATGTTGATGCTCCGGGCTTCTACCGGCCATTAGAAGCCCGGAGTACTCCATTGTCTTCAATGGAGTGCTCAACGTCCCAGTGCTCTAATATTGCATAGCTCAGGTTGTCAAGGCTCCCCCTGAATACATTTTTGTGAAGCCCTGCCCCATTAGTCCATGATTCACCCAGCGTAATATCTAATTCCTGGTCTTTTGTCACAGTACTAGTTACCCCATGAACCTGCAGTCTACCAACCATTTGCGAATGTAGTACGGAATATCGTGGCTAGGAATACAGAGATACGATTGTGGATAGACTATTGAGGGACAAAATTTCAAAAAGTACGTTCAAATAGAGCAAGTATAGATTTACCATTCTTAGCTTTACATCTATGTACATTGAAGTTATATGTATATATCTGCAAGGTACATATATGTGGAGTTAAGTGTAGAACATCTATACTTACATACATTTCAATATTGTATGCCATTGAGATTCCTACCTCGATATTCTAGGGAGACATCTCTATTTCCAACTTGCAGTTATGCATGTTGAACCGATAGTAAATACCGATAACTGACAGTCTTGCCTGTGTATATCTGTGCATCCAATACAAAGCTTCCTTTCTTGCTACATTTATTCATGGTACTCAATAAAGATTTGTGCTGGGGTGGATGTCATTTTTTAATTTTTTAATTTCTTGTAGCAAAAACTCGACCCAAAGGTATCAGAGAGATTTACATGAGCACCAGTGATTTTATCCTTGCTGCTTAATTTGAGCTAGTGTTTGCCAGGGCTCAGCACCAGTACTTAATCCTCTGCGCCGGCACTTATGACAGTCCACCACTTGGTTATGATAGCGCCATTCCAGCAGGGAATGGCGTCCCCAGAAGCACACTGGATAGAAAAATTCCTTTCAAGACTTGATACTTTCAGAATAAAGTTTTATTGAAGCTTTTTAAATTTCTCTTATTGTAATCCTTGTTTCTCCATATAGTTCATAAATCAAAATTATATATGGCCCAATGCATTTCGGGCAATGCTGCCCTTCATCAGGGGCATTGATTTTCTATTAAAAAAGATGAAACACAACGTGTCATAAATTCGTTTTCAAGTACATGTGAAGTTTCATAATACCTTAACACTGTTCACTTCTTGATCACTCTGCACTTAGACATGTATAAGCAACTATCATAAACATGATTAAACATTGTCAATTAAATGTGATATATGGCATCAAAATCATCAAAATGCATGAAATAGCACAAGCTTGTGCACATAATAATCAATGTGATCGTTTAACATGCTAAAAGATATTACTAAACAACTGGAGTCATACACTAAAGATATAAACGAAAGAAAAATCAGGAAATTCAAACATGACATGCTTGATTACAAGCTCGGAGAAGTTTATAACTGGGCTGACATATATGCAAGGAGAAGGCAACAAAAATTTACATCAAATAGACAATCTGATTAAACATCATCTTCAGACGATTCTCAATCTAG
Source organism: Lissotriton vulgaris (assembly GCF_964263255.1). Lineage (NCBI taxonomy): Eukaryota > Metazoa > Chordata > Amphibia > Caudata > Salamandridae > Lissotriton > Lissotriton vulgaris. Next base: position 106,943,213 of record NC_141700.1, read on the forward strand.
GAGACAACCCTCGAGATTTCAACCGCCCACAAAGAAAACACAAGAGCAACCAACCACATCCAGTGGCACAAATAAAAATGGCAATTCTTTTTTGGAGAGAGGCCAGAAATCAACCGAAGAACCAGGAGGGGCAAAGGTCAGGTAACGGAAGACTCAATTTCAAGAAACACCAGGAGTCAAAAACCCTAGTTATAAACCTTTCTAATCAACAAATATCAAATGTCGAAATGAATGTTCTACAAAAAGGAAACACGTTTGTATCAACATTTCATTCTAAACTTCTGGATACACAAATATGCATCTACAAGTTCATGAGAAAGTTACGTTTGCGACACTTTTTCAGTAATGTCATCCAAATTACTGATGAACCACCCAAGGACACCCTAATGGGTCTCAGAAACAAAAGTAAATTCACCCCTCCGGTGAGTCACAAGGTCCTGGACGCATTTGAAAAGGTTATAAGTAAAGAAGTAGAGAAACTTTACAAACAGCCTAAGTCGAGAGTCACCAATTTTTCTAACAAAGAACGGAACATTTTGAAAAAACTGGCAGAAAACCCTGAAATCACCATACGTCAGGCAGACAAGGGGGGTGCCCTTGTTATCCTAAACACAGACTATTATGATAACCAAGTCAATGAGCATGTCAATGATTCAAACATCTACTACAAAACAGACAAAGATCCTACGAAAGAATTCATAGAGATACTGTCCACACTAATAAATCGCACCATGGACCTAGGTGTAATTGGATCCAAAGAAAAACAATACCTCATCAAAACTAACCCATCAGTACCATATATATATATATATGATACCGAAAGTACATAAACATCCTACCCATCCTCCCTGCAGACCTATTGTGTCCACAGTTAATTCCATCCACGAGCCAATTGGAAAGTATATCGATCAACATCTACAACCTTTGGTACAATCTATGTCAACTTACATTAAGGACACAACCCATTTTCTAAACATACTTGAAGATCAGAAAGCATTATTCACCAGTGAAATGATACTCTGTACCATCGACGTTCAGTCATTATATACCTCAATCCCACACAATCTTGGTTTAGATGCGACAGCGTCATTTCTCATGTCATCAGAAATGGAAGAAGGTTTAAAGGTATTCATCATGGAACTCTTAAATTTCACATTATACCACAGCTACTTCGCATGGAAAGAGTCATTTTACATTCAAAGCTCTGGTACCTCTATGGGCAATTGTGCCGCACCTGCTTACGCGAATCTTTTCATGTACAGGTTTGAACTGGACAACATTTTGAGTAAAGAACAGTGGTCAAAAAATCTCATTACATATAAGAGATACATTGACGACATATTCGTCTTATGGAAGGGCACGCAAATGGAGCTAGAACAAGCCATCGAAGATTTGAATGAGGTCAACGACCGGATCAAATTCACCCACAACCTACAAAGAGTCAGTTTACCGTTCCTGGATGTACTCATCCAGAAGATTCAAAACAAACTTGAAACCAGTGTCTTTACCAAAAGCACTGGCAGAAATAACTTATTACACTTTGCAAGTTTTCATCAGCACTCTTTAAAAAGACATTTGCCATATTCACAATTGTTGCGAATAAAAAGGATCTCATCAACGACTGAATCATTGAACCAAAGCATACAAACGTGCATTGACAAATTTCAAGAGCGAGGTTACCCAATGGAGATTCTAGAAGAAGCTAAAACCAAAGTATCCAAAATTGAAAGAACATCATTATTACAATCTCCACCAAAGCCCAAAGAAGAGGAGAGAATGGTATTTGTTTCAAAATACTCAACTGAAAGCACCAAAATCAAGAAAATTATATTGAAAAACTGGTCACTATTGACATTGGAGGAAGATTTCAGAAACATTTTCCAACAAAATCCACGATTTGCATTTCAGAGATCTTCAAACATCAAGGAGATATTAAACAAAAAATCACAGAGTCTTACAAACAAACATAAGGGTATGTTACCCTGCCACAATTGTGGCAGTTGCAACGCAATCATAAAAGGCACGGAAATTAAACATCCCAGTCAAGGGTTCTCTATCAAATTAAGAGTTACAGCAACGTGCGACAGTCGGAATTTGATCTACCTGATTAAATGCCCATGTGGCTTGGCTTACGTTGGGAAAACAGAACGCAAAATAAAGACATGTATGATCGAACACAAAAGTAATATTAGAACTAAGAACGCAAAATCTCCTTTGGCATCGCACTTCAACAACTTTAATCATTCTCCAAGCCAAGTACGTTTTCTTGTGTTGGAATCAGTTCCAGTGTTACCAGGCAGAGACAATACACAATACTTACTAAGAAAAGAAATTTTCTGGATCTCCTATTTAAATACGGCACAACCGAAGGGCCTTAACGAACGTGTGGATTTAAATTGCTTCTTGTAAATAAGACACACCATCTTATACTTTATTGATTAGTGTGTGAACATAGAAACACAGTAAAACTTTTCCCTTCACCTTTTTGTATATAGTAATCGTTCATGCGCCGTTTCTTTGAACATGCATCAAAATTTGGTAATGTATTTGACCATCATTTAAGGTTTTTTACACACTCTGAATAATATGTGTTGTGCTTTGAAAGATTATGACTACTTGACATGTAACATTTTGACATTTTGATATATGTTATGTACTTCACATTTACTTTATCGTGGCAATGAGATTTATCTTTGCACATTCCTTTTGGCAACGCGTTTTGTTAAAAATATGAACAATCTTCACTTTTTCGTACGTAACTCATATAAACTACACACCGTCCGTTTTCTATGTTTTATCAACCTTCCCGTGTACCACTTCCGGGTCGGGAGGGTTATACATCCGACACCGGTTAAAACTTTGTTAAACACTTCTCTTTTGAACACACGACAGGACCATACAATCGTGTAACAACACGCCAGACAGTAGGTGAGTGTTTCTAATATCACGGCATTTTAACGCACATAGCCAGTTAACCTCGTAATTTATCGGTATTCGGTACTGAGTAAATTGGGTTCCTTTTTACAGAACGCGGTTCGCAAAACCCGTATGACACCGTTCACGCTTTCAGCCTGATGGTGGCTTTCTACTTTCTCAGGTACGACCGCTCAAACGCTATTGACTTTTTGCTTGATACTTTCCATTTCTAACACGCATAAAATTAAGCGCATAAAAAACCCTGTCATTTGTTACAGGTTTACTGTTCTGGGTTCACGCATTGAATTGACCAATTTATACATATGTCAATATACCTCCGTCAGTTTGGAAGGTACGTGCTTGTTAGGTATCTGTTTATTTTTGCTCTCTCACTTTTGCTCATTTACTTCCCGGTTCACTTTTTCTGTTCACTGATTGCAGGACGTATGTTTTTGTTAAACGATCACATTGATTATTATGTGCACGAGCTTGTGCTATTTCATGCATTTTGATGATTTTGATGCCATATATCACATTTAATTGACAATGTTTAATTATGTTTATGATAGTTGCTTATACATGTCTAAGTGCAGAGTGATCAAGAAGTGAACAGTGTTAAGGTATTATGAAACTTCACATGTACTTGAAAACGAATTTATGACACGTTGTGTTTCATCTTTTTTAATAGAAAATCAATGCCCCTGATGAAGGGCAGCATTGCCCGAAATGCATTGGGCCATATATAATTTTGATTTATGAACTATATGGAGAAACAAGGATTACAATAAGAGAAATTTAAAAAGCTTCAATAAAACTTTATTCTGAAAGTATCAAGTCTTGAAAGGAATTTTTCTATCCAGTGTGCTTCTGGGGACGCCATTCCCGACTGGAATGGCGCTTTCATATTCATTAGTTCAACTCCAAGACTCAGAAGGAGGAACCCAGGTAGCACCTAACCACTTTTTTTGTGCACCATCTCACCCCCAACTTAGAACTTCGAGTGCGAGAAGGTTCAGCTTTCACTGATAGTCCACCACTTTGGTGCCAGTATTTATTTATTTATCAGGTAAGCACATTGTCAAGAGTTTCATAATTCAATATACATTAAAAAGTAGCAGCCATCCAGGCCATTTTTAAGTTTTGCCTGACCTGGAATAGTCTGAATTATCACACACAAGTGTAGTGTTTAGTAGCTGAGTTGATACTGGCAGTGCTGGATGGGGCAATGGGTGGTGCAAACTGCAGTGGTCTTTTGAGAAGGGCCTGGCATTTGTTGTTTTACAAATTAAGCACTGCTTATCCTTGAGCACCGTAGCCACTAGCAAATTAAGCAGATATTAACAAAGACAATATTCGATTCGATATGCTTTATTCGATTTTGTTTAAAATCATAAAAGCGTACAGTTCAAAAAATACAATCATAGTTAAAAAGTACATACATGTGAAGCACAGATTATCTACAGGTTAAAAAAAAAAACATTTGCTCACCCTGTGAATGTAACATTCATGATAATAACATACTTTACAGGGTTCATGATGACAGTTCTTCCGTTTCATCAAAAGGGAAGGTGCAAGGGGTTGCAGTGGTTAAAAAATGTTATACGGTATTCCAAATCTGTTTGGGGCGGGAATACTACAATAAAGCGGTAAGCAAACTCCTCTACCCGGCCTGGTACAATCCTCAGTCATTGGCCTGGAGGCCGGGATATATGATGTGCTTGGATAGAAGTCATGTAGATCCCAGATGGATATGGGGCCATCGCCTTCTTTAGGTTTCCAGGTTCGGAGGTATGGAACAATGTTTCTACTCCTGAATCTTATTAACACCAAGTCACCAATAATGTCTTTCGGAAGGGGGCCTAACCAACCCACTCTCCTCACGCTCACAATCCCGCCGTCAAGATCATGGGGCAGGGGTCTATTTTTAGATAGCCAAACCTGGACCTTATTTAGCAAGTCATGTTGTCTCTCTGGTTTTCCCTTTTTCAGTTGCGGGACTCCCGAGAGGACGCATACGAATGGAGCTGCCTCTGGAGGTAGATGAATTCGAGAAACCCTGTTGCCCTCTACTCTGGGGACAAAATTATGCAGTGTAGTGGGTTTAGGAGGGGCTTTAGGAATATTTGAGGGCAGAGTGGTGGGAACTGGTGCTCGAGTTTGGGCAACTTTGTTTTGAATGGCTGGTTTAGGCTTTTTTGGAGTAGCAATTGACAAGGGATGGGTAGATATAGAAGCGTGGGTAGAAGTTAACAAATTAAGTTCAATTTTTTCCTCAATCCCTGTCAGTCTATCCCCCAAGGTGTTGATTTTGTCAATTAGGGGGTGTATAATGGATTTGATCAGTTGTTCGATCATTGACAATAGGGCCATCTGGGAAGAGGGAGCTAGGTCGTGTAATTTTTCAGCCACCTCTGCAGTTGGGGGGAAATTGGTAGGGGGCGGAGTTAAGGTTGGGGATTCATTCAGTATTTTTTGTATTTTGTATTGGCTCTCATTATATTTATCCCCGTCATGCTTCCTTTTGTTAGGTGTAGCCCGGACGGGTACTATACGTTGGGTGTTTGTTTTTGTAAATATAGAAAAGGGTTCCAGCACTCTCATTTGGAGTTAACGGATTAATGTTATTTGGTGGGGATGGTAATCCTGCAGGGGCATAGCTAGTCTTACACAGACTATTTAATTCCTCCAACAATGAAAGTCTACACGCTATATTGTTTGTTTGAGGAGAGGAATGATTACAAGGTGGGCTGTCTATAGGCTGATGGCAATTATTTTTATCAGCGTCTCTACGCGAAGGTAACAGTGTGTTATTTATGTGCTTTTCTTGCATCCTCAAACAAGTATCCGACCGAAGCGCTAGTTTTGTGACAACCCCATTCTGGGTCATAATATGACTTGGATGTGAATGAAGTGATTGAGTTTATTAGGCAAATACTACTGTCCAGTACAAAATTTAAATTAGTAGCTTTACCTCCTCCTGGAAGACCAAATGGTGGGGCCCGTGCCGTCCTCCTCAGGCCTCTGAGGGCCCACCCTTTGCCCGGGCTTAGCCCGGCGCAGTCCCGCGCGCGGTCCCGCAACGCGGGGGCTGACCTCCTTTTAATGCGCCTCCTGGCGCGGCAGATAGCGGTGGGTGCGGCTTCCGCTGTGGGGCGTCTGGGAAATGTAGTCCCTGGTGCCCTCTCATCCCCCTCCTCTCTGCGGCCGCTGGCGGAAAGTAGCGGCGGCGGGAGGGAGGCAGAGAGCTGCTTGCCGGGTGGAGAAATGCCAGCAGGTGAGGTTCCGATCACGCAAAGACAATATACAAAGTATTGTACTATTTTGACTATAAAAATGTAGTTAGTATGGAATTATCGCACTCAAACTAAGTATTACACCTTGTGCTGCTGCCGAGCCACTATCAGTGACCTTTGGTAACCCAGTGACCTTTTGTTCATTTTCCATCAGCCTCGGGTCAAGTTAAAACTCGATAAATAAATAAATAACTTGTGGCTACTTACCAACTGTGTCAGTACCACCAGTGGAAGCACCATTTCCTCAGTTACTATAAATATTAGTTTGTTAAACCCCATTTGTGCAATCGTCTTCCTCCTCGTGGTTCCTGTAGTTACTCAGCAATTTTTTATTTTGGGGAGTTTTATATCGCAAACTCGGCACTGAGGTATCAGAGCGCTTTACGTGAGCACCAGTTGCATTACAGCTGGACCCATTCATTTTGTTTGGCACGGGGAGATTGAGTGATTTGCCCAGAATCACAGGATGTCCAGCGTCCCTGTCGAGACTCACACCCAATTTTCCCAGCTTGGAGGTCGACCGTTGTAGCCATTAGTGTCTTGGCTTAGCCACTTTCTAATACTAAATATAAAACGTACTGCTTTTTTCCCAACTACAGCTCAGTAGCAGCATGAGTCCACTTCAGTAAAGTTTCTAATAAGGGAGAAGGCATAGGTGTTGTTATTTTATTATCATATGTGCTTATGTTATCACATGTACTATATAATGTTTTATGATATATGTCTTTTATGCTATGTTTTGTTATTGTTTTTTATTGGCACTGGCATTTGTAGAACACCAAACCCCACATTAGTATGGCATTGCAGCACTTTCTGGGGTCCAGGGGTGGCCTTTCAAGCTGTTTTATTATATGCTTGTATGCTGTATCTATCAAATTGTGATAATGTTGTTTTATGGATCCTGCAGCACACATACAACAAATAGAATTGTCTATGGGCTTTATGTTATTTTTATAGCATTCATGTTGGTGAAGTCTAAGCCTTAGAAATCATGTTTAAGTGCTAGGATACAGGTGTGAGGCACTTCAGTGATACAGACAAGTAGCTGATGAGAAGATGTGCTCGTATATTGGTATCTGCGGCTTCACAATAAAATGATAGATCCTGAAACACACATGGTTAGGACGATAAGCTGATATTGGAGAAGTATCCTTCCAGGAAGGCTTTTCATGTCTAATTCCATTTTGTGTCAAGGTCCAGGAAATTAAATTAAAGTCATAACATTTGCATCAGTCGATGATATTGTCGGACGAGTGTGGCTGTATATAATTAAATATACGTACGTAAAAGGTCACACTTTCATCTCAGAGGACATTTTGAGTTTTATTTTTCTCGCCTAGTTAATTTTCTCTCCATCCGGGCTACCGTAGCCTTTTTATCCGCGACATATCCTACGCTGTGCATGGAGCCCTTCACTCTGGGGACTTGCCTGTATACAATTGCAACATTTTGTGACAAGTAAGTCCTTTTGAAAGTCCTGAGAGGGGCTGTGCGGAGAGGGGCGTGGCCAGGGGCATAACACAGGTCCTTGCAACCTTGGGTGCCCCATTCAACATAAGGCCTATGAATTTCCGTGAGGCACAGTAGTCTCAGGGGCTCCTCAATGCATTCTGCAGGCCCTCCCCATCATTTTGCATTATGCCACTGAGTAGCCACATGCCAAGCATGGTTTCGTATGCACCTGACTCAGGCCCTATCAGAAGCATGCATGCTTGACATAAAACTAATGCCACACAAAACTAGTGGGGTTGCGCCGGAGGGAGGAGATAATAATAATTTAAAAAAACACTTACCTCACGCTGCTGCTCCCGCTGCCAGCTGCCTCGGAGAAGAAGTATGAGGAAGTCCATGGGCCACTCCCACCCAATCCAGACACTGCTCTCAGCACGAGAGAAGCACCATGATTGGTCTGAGTGGCCTGGTTAGATGCTCAGTAAGAGACTGGTAGCCTTAGCCGTTTCTCCACCCAACTGTACAATACAGCTGGGTTGGAGAAATCGAAGTGCGCATGACAGTTGGCTGGCCTAAGATGGCCGGCCAAACCTTCATGGGCACTTACAGTGCCCAACTACTCCTCCTCCCCCTGCTAGCTGTCACACAGGATGCCCGTCCCGTACAGCACTTGACTCGGTAGCATCGGCTAACAGAGAAAAAAAAAAAAAAAATTTATTTTATTATAATTTTATTTTTCTTCTGCAATGAGTGGGGCGACACTCCTCTGCCATTGCAGAGGAGCCGCTGCCAGTCAGCGGTACAAGCCTGTTTGGAATTCTTGCCTATATATGTAGAGTAAAGTCAGCCTCTAGGTGGCGTGGTGAGTTATGTGTGGAGCTTAAGAAGTAGACCCCTACTCGTAGCCTCCATTTTTTCCAGTTCCTTTCACTTACTTCTCTTGTTCTTGTGTCTTCTCTTTCCACCTCCCTCTCTCCCTTCCTTGAATCCCTTCCTGTCCCTCTTTCTGGACCTCTCGTCCTGCCCCCCTTTACCCCGCCCCGGCTTCCTGCAGGTTTTACTGGGATCTCATCATGCTGCTTCTGATGGTGGGCAACCTGATTATCCTCCCCGTGGGAATCACCTTCTTCAAAGACGAGAACACCCCACCCTGGATCGTCTTCAATGTCCTCTCTGACACCTTCTTCTTGGCCGACCTGGTCCTGAACTTCCGGACGGGCATCGTGGTGGAGGACAACACCGAGATCATTCTGGAGCCGCACACCATCAAGATGAAGTACTTGCGCAGCTGGTTCCTCGTGGACTTTGTATCCTCCATCCCTGTGGACTACATCTTCCTCATCGTTGACCTGGAGACGCCTGTGGACTCGGAGGTCTACAAGACCGCGCGGGCCCTGCGCATTGTGCGCTTCACCAAAATCCTTAGCCTGCTGAGGTTGCTGCGTCTCTCCCGGTTGATCCGGTACATCCATCAGTGGGAAGAGGTGTGTACCCATAGCAGTACGGCACATACATTCTTTGCCGCTAGCAGTATTCTCTATGATGGGTTTTGTTGTTTGAAAGGACATTTTCCCCCCATGTAAGACAGAAACATAGAATTTGAACAAGTCTGAACCACACTAGGGAGGGTTAGATCTACCTGGCTTGCCCATTTCCAAAAAGATACAGGTCAGCGGGTCATATCACCTGGCCTTACACAGTAGCGCCACCACACCCATTTGTCCTGTTTATCTCACTTGCAGGAGCAGAGCAGACCAATTTCGTACCTCCATTGCCTTGCAGATGGACCCCCAACTCCAACATAAGACCCAACCAATCCGGTCAGACCAATTCCTCTGCAGATAGGCCCTATCTGTCCTTTGCCGAAGACTAGAACCCCTTGACACCTCTAGTTTGGAAATCCCTCAGGGGTAGATGACCTTTACTCGCCTTTCTGCCCCTCTCATCCTGTGAATTGTGTACCCTTCCAATATGCCCATTGGACTCATCCATTCTGCTCAATTTCCTAGAAATTTGGAAAATGCAAAGGCCCATTCCATCTGGTTGTTGCCTACAGTTAGAAATCAAGGTTATGTTACCTGCAAATTAACCCACATAGCTTGCTCATTTCCCTTGAGACAATGCCTGAAAGCAGTGTCTAATTTGTAAACCACTAAGTGCAGGAGTCACACATGTCTCGTAGGAGGCTGCTGCCGGCGCTGCCGAAAGCCGAGGCCGTTGAAAACACAGGGCTGCCAAGTCTGATTCCACCTCATATGTCTTTGTCCCATCACTCTACTCTTCCAGTCTCTTTAGCTCACTCTTGCAGTTGTTTTTCATTTCTACTTTCTATCTTTGTCAGTGTTTTCCTATATTTCTCTACATTCTCTTTTCACATTTCTCACTCTTGCTCTATGCTAATGTCTGATGGAATCTTGGGCCTCAAAAATTTGTGCCAGTGATCACCACCTGCAGACACCTGTTCCAATTAGGTAAATTCTACCTCATTATATGTCTACAGATAAGAACCAGAAGACCAGTCCGGTTGGGCAGTTAGCTAGTCTGTCTTACCACATAGGGACTACATTAAATCCATCTTTACCCTTTGGCATCCACTTACTAACCTTTTTTTGGCTTCTTTCTTCTCCTTCCTTTTCACATTGGCTAGATTTTCCACATGACCTACGACCTCGCCAGCGCGGTGGTGCGGATCTTTAACTTGATTGGCATGATGCTGCTGCTGTGTCACTGGGACGGCTGCCTGCAGTTCCTGGTCCCAATGCTGCAGGACTTCCCGGAGGACTGCTGGGTCTCCATCAACCACATGGTGGTAAGTCATTTGCTGGTCATGGTACCCCCATTTCCATCTTTACGTCCATGCCTTCCGGCACCCTCGGGGAGGCATGGATTTCCCTTGGAATCCACCAATCCTTAAAAGCAAGATGCTGCATAGTTTGACATTTCACCCTCAAGCTAGCCTGACATTTCACCCTCAAGCTATCTCTATCAAAGAAGAACAGAAAGACAATGTTAAACCTAATGGTTTAGCCAAAGGAAGTCTAAGGACTTTAACACCTGGTAAAAAGGCAGTTAGTCAGGCAACGTTTATCATGCATTTTGTGTGGAATGTACAAATATCCATTTTTTTCAATACAATTTATAATAGCACTGATCACTTGAAGGAGTGGGCATAATCTGGAATAATGGCTTTTACCAATTTGCTTTCTTACGTTCTTACATCTCACCTCTTCCCAATGGCCAATGTTGTTATTCACAACAACTAAGCCCTTAACAACCGGTCAGAGTACATTAAGAAAGGATGCTTCTTAATAAACAATTTCAACACAAAAAAAAGAAAGGATGCTATTTAAGGGAGGCCCATACATTATTAGATTCTGTGCTACAAGGGGAAGGATTTTAAGAAAGACACGAGCATCGTAATATGTGGGAACAGTTGAATAATTTGAATCTTTGTCAGAGGTTTTAACACATGGTGGCCCAATCAGAAAACCATTTTGTATGAGTATGTGAAAGAGTACTTATGTAAAACTCTTTTAATTATTATTATATGCCCTTGTGAATTGCCTACAAAACATCTAAAATGGGAATAAAATGTGATTATTAATGAATATTCATACACACCTAGTACAAATAGAAACAACTGTACCCTCTTGAATTTTTAATAGTAGGGAGTCTGTGGATCAGCCCCAAAACATCAAAAGCTTGTATGAGAAGTTAAGGGAGTAGTCCTGTACTACTTCCTACACTAAAAAATCATATGTGAATCAGCCACATCGTCTTGATTCGTGGTGGGAGGTTGGAGGGAGCTAGTGTGACTTGTCAAGAAAATGACATGTCTCTTGGATGAGGAGAAATAATTCTGCTTGTTTTAAATAATTTGAATGTAATACACTTAAATACATTTTTTTTAAATTTTAAATGTAGTTAGGCTGAAGCATTTTTTAAGTATTGATATTTAAAATATGTATATTAAAAGAATGTGCATTAACATTCGACTTAAATATTGTATACGATTTTTTTTTAACTTTAACAACCTTTTCAAAATGTACCTATACGTTACCATATGGAGATCTCTGCCCCGTTTCCAGAGGTCGTTGCAAAGCTTGATTAACATCAAATATGGTTGTTAAGTCACTACTAGTAGTAATTTTATGGTTGAATATGATATTTTATTGACTGTACTGCTTGTTTCACGGGGTAAGGAAATGTATGTTTACATTTTTGGGTATCTTTAACTTGTAAATGATGATTAGCAAAAAGTAGTAAAGGTACTAAAAAAATGTAAGACTACACTTACACATGTAAATGTACTCGTGACGGGGTTTACCTTGGTGAATAGTCCCCAAAGACTCCAAAATAAATATTTTCAAAATTCTGGTCTTACACAAATATCTCTCTACTAAAATTTCGACTTATGTTTCATTGTTAAATGCAGTTAAACAAGCTACCTATTGAAAATGTAAATGAATGACCACTCTAACTCCAGTAATTAGATGTTAGTGTTGGCCAAGGATATTTCATTATTTTTGTGGGGATAGTTATTGTGGATAGTTTAATAGTCTATATTTTGGAGTCTATGATTTTTAAAAATATTTATTTTCAGGTTGTGTTTTCACATGGACCATGAGGTTCCCGGGAGGAGAGGGTCAGCGCAGTGATCGTATAGGGATGATTGCAAGGGGGGAGTTGCGAATAGAGGTTAGGTCAATAGGAGCATGTGGAAGTCGAAACACAAGAGGTTGATGGGAAAGGAAGTCAGCAAAGTGCACACTGTGTAGACCATGCATCTCTTTATGTCACAGCTGGAGCTACAGACATGCATTTCTGGACCGCCTTCCTCCCTGCAGCCGCAACAGACAGTTGTTTCTGAACAGCCTTCTCCCCTGGGTTCTCTGCGGATAGGTGTTTCTGGACTGCCTTCTTATCCAGGGTTTCTACAGTCAGGTGTTTCTGGAAATTGTGGTCATTGGGGATTCTAGGAACATGTGTTTATGCACTTCTTATCCTAATCCCTGAGGTTTCTCCAGAAAGAACTTTCTGGAAGTTGTTATCTGTGAGGTCTGTGGGGGCAGGTAATTCTGAATAGATTTCACTGAAGAGGCGTTTCTGGAGACTTGTTGTCCCTGAAGTCTCTCTCTGGGGGCAGGCCTTTCTGGGCGCACTTCACTCCTGTGTCTCAGGGGGGCAGGTGTTTCTGGACGCTCTTCACAACTGATGTCTCAGGAGGCAGGTATTTATGGGCACCTGTCACACCTGGTGTCTCGGGGGGGGGCAGGCATTTTGCTGGGCGCACTTCACACCTGGTGTCTCTGGAGGCAGCTGTTTCTGGGCACACTTCACACCTGGTGTCTTAGGGGGGCAGGTGTTTCTGGGAACACTTCACAACTGATGTTTCAGGGGAGCAGGCATTTCTGGGCGCACTTCACACTTGCTGTCTCAAGAGACAGGTGTTTCTGGGCACACTTCACACCTGGTGTCTCAGGAGACAGGTGTTTCTGGGCACACTCAACACCTGGTGTCTCAAGAGACAGGTCTTTCTGGGCATACTTCACACATTGTGTGTCAGGGGTAGGTGTTTCTGGGCACACTTCACACCTGGTGTCTCTGGAGGCAGCTGTTTCTGGGCACACTTCACACCTGGTGTCTTAGCGGGGCAGGTGTTTCTGGGAACACTTCACAACTGATGTTTCAGGGGAGCAGGCATTTCTGGGCGCACTTCACACTTGCTGTCTCAAGAGACAGGTGTTTCTGGGCACACTTCACACCTGGTGTCTCAGGAGACAGGTGTTTCTGGGCACACTCAACACCTGGTGTCTCAAGAGACAGGTCTTTCTGGGCATACTTCACACATTGTGTGTCAGGGGTAGGTGTTTCTGGGCACACTTCACACCTGGTGTCTCCGGGGGCAGGTGTTTCTGGGCACACTTCACACCTGCTGTCTCAGCAGACGGGTGTTTCTGGGCGCACGTCACACCTGGTGTCTCAGGAGGCATGTGTTTCTGGGCACACTTCACACCTGGTGTCTCAGGGGGCAGGTGTTTCTGGGCACACTTCACACCTGGTGTCTCAGGAGATAGGTGTTCCTGGGCAAACTTCACACCTGGTGTCTTAGGAGACAGATATTTCTGGGCACACTTCACACCTGGTGTCTCAGGGGGCAGGTGTTTCTGGGCACACTTCACACCTGGTGTCTCAGGAGATAGGTGTTCCTGGGCAAACTTCACACCTGGTGTCTCAACAGACAGGTGTTTCTGGGCACACTTCACACCTGGTGTCTCAGGGGGGCAGGTGTTTCTAGGAGCACTTCACACTTGGTGTCTCGGGGGTGGCAGGTGTTTCTGGGGGCACTTCACACCTGGTGTCTCAGGGGGGCAGATGTTTCTGTTCGCAATTCACACCTGGTATTTCAGGGGCAGGCGTTTCTGGGCATACTTCACAACTGATGTTTCAGGGGGCAGGTGTTTCTGGGCACATTTCACACCTAGTGTCTCAGGGGGCAGTTTTTTCTGGGCACACTTCACACCTGGTGTCTCGGGAGACAGAAGTGTCTGGGAACACTCAACACCTGGTGTCTCGGGGACAGGTGTTTCTGGGCACACCACACGTGGTGTCTCAAGGGGTCGATGTTTCTGGATGCACGTCACACCTGGAGTCTCAGGAGGCAGGTGTTTCTGGGCACACTTCACACCTGGTGTCTCAGGGGGCAGGTGTTTCTGGGCACACTTCACGCCTGGTGTCTCAAGAGACAGGTCTTTCTGGGCATACTTCACACATTGTGTGTCAGGGGTAGGTGTTTCTGGGCACACTTCACACCTGGTGTCTCCGGGGGCAGGTGTTTCTGGGCATACTTCACACCTGGTGTCTCTAGGGGGCAGGTGTTTCTGGGCACACTTCACACCTGCTATCTCAGCAGACGGGTGTTTCTGGGCGCACGTCACACCTGGTGTCTCAGGAGGCATGTGTTTCTGGGCACACTTCACACCTGGTGTCTCAGGGGGCAGGTGTTTCTGGGCACACTTCACACCTGGTGTCTCAGGGGGCAGGTGTTTCTGGGCATACTTCACACCTGGTGTCTCAAGAGACAGGTCTTTCTGGGCATACTTCACACATTGTGTGTCAGGGGTAGGTGTTTCTGGGCACACTTCACACCTGGTGTCTCCAGGGGCAGGTGTTTCTGGGCACACTTCACACCTGGTGTCTCTAGGGGGCAGGTGTTTCTGGGCACACTTCACACCTGCTATCTCAGCAGACGGGTGTTTCTGGGCGCACGTCACACCTGGTGTCTCAGGAGGCATGTGTTTCTGGGCACACTTCACACCTGGTGTCTCAGGGGGCAGGTGTTTCTGGGCACACTTCACACCTGGTGTCTCAGGGGGCAGGTGTTTCTGGGCACACGTCACACCTGGTGTCTCAAGAGACAGGTCTTTCTGGGCATACTTCACACATTGTGTGTCAGGGGTAGGTGTTTCTGGGGACACTTCACACCTGGTGTCTCCGGGGGCAGGTGTTTCTGGGCACACTTCACACCTGGTGTCTCTAGGGGGCAGGTGTTTCTGGGCACACTTCACACCTGCTATCTCAGCAGACGGGTGTTTCTGGGCGCACGTCACACCTGGTGTCTCAGGAGGCATGTGTTTCTGGGCACAATTCACACCTGGTGTCTCAGGGGGCAGGTGTTTCTGGGCAAACTTCACACCTGGTGTCTCAACAGACAGGTGTTTTTGGGCACACTTCACACCTGGTGTCTCAGGGGGCAGGTGTATTTGGGAAAACTTCAAACCTGGTGTTTTAGGGGGGCAGGCGTTTCTGGGTGCACTTCACACCTGGTGTCTCAGGAGACAGGTGTTTCTAGGCACACTTCACACCTGGTGTCTCAGGGGCAGGCGTTTCTGGGCGCACTTTACACCTGGTGTCTCCGGAGGCAGGTGTTTCTGGGCGCAATTCATACATGGTGTCTCAGGAGGCAGGTGTTTCTGGGCACACGTCACACCTGGTTTCTCAGGGGGGCAAGCATTCTGGGCGCACTTCGCACCTGGTGTCTCTAGAGACAGGTGATTCCGGGCACATTCCACACATGGTGTCTCAGGAGACAGGTGTTTCTAGGCATACTTCACACCTGGTGTCTCAGGGAAGCAGGCGTTTCTGGGCGCACTTCACACCTGGTGTCTAAGAGACAGGTGTTTCTCGGAACACTTCACACCAGGTGTCTCAGGAGACAGGTGTTTCTGTGCACAGTTCACACTTGGTGTCTCAGGAGACAGGTGTTTCTGGACACACTTCATACCTTGTGTCTGAGGGGGCAGGTGTTTCTGGGTACTCTTCACACCTGGTGTCTCAACAGACAGGTGTTTCTGGGCACACTTCACACCTTGTGTCTCTAGGGGGCAGGTGTTTCTGGGCACACTTCACACCTGGTGTGTCAGGAGACAGGTGTTTCTGGGCACACTTCCACCTAGTGTCTGGGGGGGCAGGTGTTTCTAAACACACTTCACACCTGGTGTCTGAGGGGGCAGGTGTTTCTGGGCACACTTCACACCTGGTGTCTCTAGGGGGCAGGTGTTTCTGGGCACACTTCACACCTGGTGTCTCTAGGGGGCAGGTGTTTCTGGCACACGTAACACCTGGTGTCTCTAGGGGAGCAGGTGTTTCTGGGCACACTTCACACCTGGTGTCTCAGGCGGCAGGTGTTTCTGGACACACTTCACACCTGGTGTCTCTAGGGGAGCAGGTGATTCTGGGCACACTTCACCCCTGGCGTCTCTGGAGACAGGCGTTTCTGGGCACATATCACACCTGGTATCTCAGGGGAACAGGCGTTTCTGGGTGCACTTCACACCTGGTGTCTCAGGAGACAGGTATTTCTAGGCACACTTCACACCTGGTGTCTCAGGGGGAAGGCATTTCTGGGCACACTTCACACCTGGTGTCTCAGGGGGCAGGCATTTCTGGGCGCACTTCACACCTGGTGTCTCTAGAGACAGGTGTTTCCGGGCACATTTCACACCTGGTGTCTCAGGCAGCAGGTGTTTCTGGACACACTTCACACCTGGTGTCTCTAGGGGAGCAGGTGTTTCAGGGCACACTTCACACCTGGCGTCTCTGGAGATAGGCGTTTCTGGGCATACTTCACACCTGGTATCTCAGGGGGCAGGCATTTCTGGGCACACTTTACACCTGGTGTTTCAGGGGGCAGGCATTTCTGGGCGCACTTCACACCTGGTGTCTCTAGAGACAGGTGTTTCCGGGCACACTTCATACCTGGTGTCTCATGAGACAGTTGTTTCTGGGCACACTTCACACCTGGTGTCTCAGGAGACAGGTGTTTCTGGGCAGACTTCACCCAAGGTGTCTCAGGAGACAGGTGTTTCTGTGCACACTTCACACTTGGTGTCTCAGGAGACAGGTGTTTCTGGGCACACTTCACACCTGGTGTCTCAACAGACAGGTGTTTCTGGGCACACTTCACGCCTGGTGTCTCTAGAGACAAGTGTTTCTGGGCACACTTCACACCTGGTGTCTCAGGAGACAGGTGTTTCTGGGTACCAGGGCCGGACTGGCCGTAGCGGGCACCCGGCATTTCCCCGGTGGTCCGCTAGGGCGGGGGCCGATTTGGGCCCCAGGGGGCCGTTTTTGTTACAGGGCCATTTTTGCAGATTCGGCCCCTATAACAAAATCGGCCAAAACCGTCCCCGGCAAACAACTCGGCCTCTCCCAGGGGGGCCGGCCGAGCTCTCTACCAGGGCCAGTTTTGGTTCCCAGCCCAGCCCTGCTGGGTACACTTCACACCTGGTATCTCGGGGGGCAGGCGTTTCTGGGCACACTTCACACCTGGTGTCTCAGGAGGCAGGTTTTTCTGGGCACACTTCACACTTGGTGTCTCAGGAAACAGGTGTTTCTGGGCACACTTCACACTTGGTATCTAGGGGAGGCAGGTGTTTCTGGGCACACTTCACACCTGGTGTCTCAACAGACAGGTGTTTCTGGGCACACTTCAAACCTGATGTCTAGGGGGAGGGGCAGGCGTTTCTGGGCACACTTCACACCTAGTGCCTCAGCAGACAGGTGTTTCTGGGCACACTTCACACCTAGTGTCTTAGGGGAGCAGGTGTTTCTGGTCACACTTCACACCTGGTGTTTCAGGAGACAGGTGTTTCTGGGCACACTTCACAACTGGTGTCTCGGGGGGCAGGTGTTTCTGGGCTCATTTCATACCTGCTGTCTCAGGAGACAGGTGTTTCTTAGCACACTTCACACCTGGTGTCTCAGGAGACAGGTGTTTCTGGGCACACTGAACACCTGTGTCTCAGGCGGCAGGTGTTTCTGGTCGCTCTTCACCCTGGTGTCTCAGGAGACAGGTGTTTCTGGGCACACTTCACAACTAGTGTCTCTAGGGGGCAGGTGTTTCTAGGCGCACTTCACACCTGGTGTCTCAGGAGACAGGTGTTTCTGGGCACACTTCGCACCTGGTGTCTCAGGAGACAGGTGTTTCTGGGCACACTTCGCACCTGGAGTCTCAGGAGACAGGTGTTTCTGGGCAGACTTTGCACCCGGTGTCTCAGGAGACAGGTATTTCTGGGAACACTTCACCCCTGGTGTCTCAGGAGACAGGTGTTTCTGGGCACACTTCGCACCTGGTGTCTCGGGAGACAGGTGTTTCTGGGCACACTTCACACCTGGTGTCTCGGGGGAGGGGCAGGCTTTTCTAGGCGCACTTCACACCTAGTGCCTCAGCAGACAGGTGTTTTTGGGCACACTTCACACCTAGTGTCTTAGGGGAGCAGGTGTTTCTGGGCACACTTCGCACCTGGTGTCTCAGGAGACAGGTGTTTCTGGGCACACTTCGCACCTTGTGTCTCAGGAGACAGGTGTTTCTGGGCACACTTCACACCTGGTTTGTCAGGAGACAGGTGTTTCTGGGTGCATTTCACACCTGGTGTCTCAGGAGACAGGTGTTTCTGGGGGCACTTCACACTTTGTGTCTCAGGAGACAGGTGTTTCTGGGCACACTTCACACCTGGATTCTCGGGGGGGGGGGTAGGTGTTTCTGGGCACGCTTAACACCTGGTGTCTCCAGGGGGAGGGGCAGGTGTTTCTGGGCACACTTCACACCTGGTGTCTCAGGGGGCAGGTGTTTCTGGGCGCATTTCACACCTGGTGTCTCAGACGCAGGTGTTTCTGGGCACACTTCACATCTGGTGTCTCAGGAGAAAGGTGTTTCGTGGCACACTTCACACCTGGTGTCTCTAGAAGGCAGGTGTTTCTGGGCACACTTCACACCTGGTGTCTCAGGAGACAGGTGTTTCTGGGCACGCTTAACACCTGGTGTCTCCGGGGGGAGGGGCAGGTGTTTCTGGGCACACTTCACACCTGGTGTCTCAGGGGGCAGGTGTTTCTGGGCGCATTTCACACCTGGTGTCTCAGAGCGCAGGTGTTTCTGGGCACACTCACATCTGGTGTCTCAGGAGAAAGGTGTTTCTGGGCACACTTCACACCTGGTGTCTCAGGAGACAAGTATTTCTGGGAACACTTCACACCTGGTGTCTCTCGAGACAGGTGTTTCTGGGCACACTTCACACCCGGTGTCTCAGGGGGGCAGGTGTTTCTGGACAAGTTCAAGTTCAAGGATTTATATAGCCCGCTACTCACCCAGAGGTTCTCAAGGCGCTTGGGGAGGGGGTTCATTATTTATCGAATGGCCAGGTTTTAAGTTCTTTTCTGAAGGAGATGTGGTTCTGTGTAAGGCGGAGGTGAGTGGGGAGTGAGTTCCAGGTTTTGGCTGCCAAGTAGGAGAAGGATCTGCCTCCCATGGTGGATCTATGAATACGCGGAACTGCGGCGAGGCCTTGATTGGAGGATCTTAGTTGGCGGGAGGGTGTGTAGAAGTCGAGTGTTGAGGCATTCGGGCCCTAGTTCGTAGAGGGCCTTGTGCGCGTGGGTTAGGAGTCGGAATGTTATTCTCTTGTTGACGGGAAGCCAGTGGAGGTCTTTCAGGTGGCTGGTAATGTGATCTTGGCGAGGGACGTCCAAAATGAGTCTCGCCGATGCGTTTTGGATGCGTTGGAGTTTTGTTTGTAATTTGGTTGTGATTCCGGCGTAGAGGGTGTTTCCGTAGTCTAGTCGACTCATAACCAGTGCGTGGGTGACGGTCTTTCTTGTCTCGGTGGGGATCCAATGGAAGATTTTTTTGAGCATACGAAGTACGTTGAAGCAGGAGGATGAGGCGGCGTTGACTTGTCTTGACATCGAGAGGGAGGAGTCTAGGATGAAGCCTAGGTTACGTGCGTGGTCTGTGGGTATGGGTGCAGAACCCAGATCCGAAGGCCACCATTTCGTCCCAGGTAGAGGGGGATGATCCTAGGATGAGCACTTCCGTTTTGTCGGAGTTAAGTTTTAGGCGGCTGTTTTTCATCCATGTGGCTACTTCTTTCATGGCTTTGTGAAGGTTGGTTTGGTGTTTCTGGGCGCACTTCACACCTGGTGTCTCAGGGGACAGGTGTTTCCGGGCACACTTCACACCTGGTGTCTCAGGAGACAGGTGTTTCTGGGCAGACTTCGCACCTGGTGTCTCAGGAGACAGGTGTTTCTGGGCGCACTTCACACCTGATGTCTCTAGGGGAGAAGGTGTTTCTGGGCACACTTCACACCTGGTGTCTCAGGGGGCAGGTGTCTCAGGGGGCAGGTGTTTCTGGGCACGCTTCACACCTGGTGTCTTAGGGGGGCAGGTGTTTCTGGGCGCACTTCACACCTGGTGTCTCAGGGGAGCAGGCATTTCTGGGCACACTTCACACTTGCTGTCTCAAGAGACAGGTGTTTCTGGGCACACTTCACACCTGGTGTCTCAGGAGACAGGTCTTTCTGGGCACACTTCACACCTGGTGTCTCATGAGACAGGTGTTTCTGGGCACACTTCACACCTGGTGTCTCATGAAGCAGGTGTTTCTGGGCGTGCTTCACACCTGGTGTCTCATGAGACAGGTGTTTCTGGGCGCACTTCACACCTGGTGTCTCAGGGGGGGCAGGTGTTTCTGGGCGCACTTCACACCCGGTGTCTCAGGGGGGGCAGGTGTTTCTGGGCACACTTCACAGCTGGTGTCTCATGAGACAGGTGTTTCTGGGCGCACTTCACACCTGGTGTCTCATGAGACAGCTGTTTCTGGGCGTGCTTAACACCTGGTGTCTCATGAGACAGATGTTTCTGGGCGCACTTCACACCTGGTGTCTCAGGGGGGCAGGTGTTTCTGGGCGCACTTCACACCCGGCGTCTCAGGGGGGCAGGTGTTTCTGGGCGCACTTCACACCTGGTGTCTCATAAGACAGGTGTTTCTGGGCGCGCTTCACACCTGGTGTCTCATGAGACAGGTGTTTCTGGGCGCACTTCACACCTGGTGTCTCATGAGACAGGTGTTTCTGAGCACGCTTTACACCTGGTGTCTCATGAGACAGGTGTTTCTGGGCGCACTTCACACCTGGTGTGTTGAGGGGCAGGTGTTTCTGGGCGCACTTCACACCTGGTGTGTTGAGGGGCAGGTGTTTCTGGGTGCACTTCATACCTGGTGTCTCAGGGGGCCAGGTGTTTCTGGACACACTTCACACCTGGAGTTTCAGGGGGCAGGTGTTTCTGGGTACGCTTAACAACTAGTGTCTCCAGGGGGAGGGGCAGGTGTTTCTGGGCACACTTCAAACCTGGTGTCTCTGGTGTCCCCGGGGCTCTGACTGACCTCTCCTCTCCCCTGCCACGCCTTTCACTGAGAGTCAGGGCTAATCTCCCTAAAACCCGGTACGTTTCTCCTCCGGTGTCCGTTCGCAACGCGATGATCACTTTACCAGGCAGGATAGCTTCAGCCTGCAAATTAATTACAGTAATTACCACAAATTGGCACTGGAATCTTTCCCAGTTGACCTTCGCGAACTCTACTATTTCAGTGTAAAACATCCGAGGAAATGCCTTCCCCACTCCTACCTTACAAAGCCTTTTATGGACCGGTTCCCAGACCGCTTGCTCAACTTGACAACAATCCATTCGTGCAGATTTTTGTGATTCTATTATTTTTCCTCCTTTCAGTTGTTTATTTCCACGGATGTCGAGACCTTTTATTTTATTTTTAGACATACTGACGAAGGCGATAAATCCTGAAGCGACGTAGAACGCAATCCTTTGCATCCTGTGAAAATGGTATATTGGCGCCAGAACGTCGCTCTGAGTAAGGCAGCGAGGAGAGCGGGTGTATGTATCACTGAGCCTGGCTTCAAAATAACTGTAGATTACTAGGCCCAAAAAAGCTGATAGAATCGCCATCATAAATCTTGAGCGACGGGAAGCACTTTTCTTCAGCAAACGTTTCTAGGTCAATGGTTAAGTGCAGAGACCTATTTTCGACGTGAGAACAGCACAAGCCAGGTACACAGTTGTCCAGTTTCCCAGGACCATGAGATGACCTGCTTCAGCCCACTTTGTTTTAAAATTTGAATGTAGGAGTTGTCATGGTTTTTTAATGGAATATACAAGACTACAAGTCCCAGAATGCCATGAAAAAAAGCATTTGCAATGCAATAGGTCTCACATTTGGGAGAGTCTAAGAGCTATTGGCACTGTAAATGACAAGCCTTTTATTTATGTGTTGTTTTTAAAACAGATATAAATACCAGCACCCGTGCTATAAAAATTTTAAAAAAGCGTTAGGAGAGAGTGTGTCCTGCCTGTAACAGCAGCAGGACAAAGCTATTTGAGAAAATAGTGCTTAGAGGCTGTAATTGAAGCCTACTGAGTAACAACACACGTATCAAGGGGGTGTCACCATGGGAGGTTACAAAATGAGATAAGGCGGTACTAAGGAGGGACTACTAACCCTATTGACTAATGAAATGCCACCGTTTACAGTGGACAATGACACAAGCCAATTAAAAATATGGGCAGAGAGTGGGCGGAGCTTCAAGTCCCAACCTGAATCCAGCATGCCTCGCATAGCAGCGCATGCGCTGCCCAGGCTCGACCTAAGAACCGGGACTGGCTGAGAAATTCCTGCATGGAACTGGGAAACTGCCTGTTTGTGATAAGATCTGTTGTCAGTTTACATTCTACCTATAGCCCACCCATTGGTGGGCATTGATTGGCTTCATTGTCACTCTCCTTTGCTTACATTTTATTTGTCAGTATGGGTGTGCTCTCCTTACTCTTCTGTGTTTGCCTCTCCACTGGAGCATGGCCTAATTACTTGTATCCTTGCATTGCTTACTTTTTGGGCACAACTTTTTTCTTTTTGGTTAAGCATTCCATGAGAGAGCATGTGTGTCTCCAGCTGTCTCCCTCATGTACTTTTATTCCTCCTCCACGACACTCTGTGTTGCTGTTTCACGACTGTGTGCTTCTCCATCTTCCATCTCTGTCTTTTGCTTGCTTGTGTGCTTTCCCCTGTGCCGATTTCTCGCCTGTGTGATTCTGCCTCCCTGCTTCACGCTCTTCTCTCTAGCCCGCGTGCATCTCTTAGCCCCATGCTACATGTTCCTCTCTCTCGTTCATGTTCCTTTCCTACTCTGTTACTTCTCTCACACGCGTGTTGCGTGTTGCTTACAGTTCCCCATTATTGCTTTGCCCCCTGTATTATTTCCTCCCTCACCCCCATGTTGCTTCCCCACCTACTTTTTTCTATGTACCAACCTAACTTGGATTGGTAAATAAAACGATAAGAAAGCACCTGCATCATTTTGTTGGCACGCACAGGCATGGTTCATGCATATAAAATGATGTGGCTCCGCATAGTGCCTTTTTCATTTTTATTTCCTCTTTAGCTCAGATGCTGTACAGCATCAATAAAAACCATTGCCAACAGATCCCAAAGGCGAGACCTATTGGCTTTATCAATGCTTGTTTTTAATTTGACAGGAAAACGGGAAATTACTTCCAACAGTGAGCAATAATTACAGATAATTACCACCAATAATCACAGAATTCATCGTATATGAACATATAATTACAAAACAATGGGAAGAATGCGCTGTCAAATTATTTTCTAAAAGGAATATTGTTGGTAGGTTTGTGTTGATAACAAAGGCGTGTATTTTTCAACACGTCAACAACTGAAGAATAAAGAATGAGCTATTCAGGGAACCAGCTCCAAATAAGGCGGTGATTCATTGCAACCAGATGTTTCTTCATAATTATAAGACTTTTTTTCTAAATACATGTACATGTTTGCCCTGCAGCGATGCTGCGATGGTTCGAAGGTTGCAGGGAGACCTTATTTCTCCTGGACACTTCTATTGATGAAATGTCCATGGTAAACACTCAGGACCCGTGGAGTTACTACAGATCTTGTAATCCTGCTGGGAGCACACAACTCAAAACACCCCTAGCAGTGAGGCCCATAATACTGTGCTATCAGTATTTTTTCATAATTGTAATATATTACATATTTACCCATGTACCAGACTATTTCCAACACCATGTACCTGACTGTAATGTTTAGAGGGGGATTCAGTGCCCTCTGGATTGTGGCTTTTTGGAAGCTAATTTTTCTAGTACATCCGGGGTTATGGATTTTTTTAAAGTGTGTATTATTTAAGATATGGGGCGTTCTGGGCATGTCTATGCATTCCATAAATAAATATCACCTCTGGGTGGATTGGTTTGCAAAACTACCTTTGATGCATTTTTTGTGGCTGGAGCCACACTTATGGGCGGACCAAGGCATGCTGGGTCCATGAATCTTACGCCACAGTGAAGACTTTTTCAAGGATTGTTTTTGGTAAGGAGCATTGGGTCATTTCCAGATGTGATGCAACATGAACTTTAAGCTTTTGGTGTTGTGTTTCAGTCATTGACAATTGGGCCTACGTTGAGAAGTTGCTGGAGCTGTAGGTGAGTGGGATTTTGACTTCTGATGCCAATGGGACTCTTTTCAGAAGCCCTAAAGTACTAGAGTTCAGCCAACCATTGACCAGGATCATGCCACTACACGCGGGGGCAAATCCATGTAAATTCAAACCCTACTTGGAAGTACGTCAGCTGGTTTCTATCTCAAAGAGGATCAGGCCTTAAAGTGGATTAAGGTCGCTTCTCAGAATGTGGGAGTGTTAATCTTGTCAGACATAGCTGACCATGTCAGAGCTAATTGAGGCCTTAATTCAGAATGGGGATGCGTTTGAGAATGGCAGCGAAGTGGTAGGAATGTTCAGTGCTGGGGCGTATCCAGCGTGTCAGTGCCTGACTTTTAAAGGTATGCACTTGTTGAGTGTTTAAATAAATGTGTTGAGTTTTTTGTTACAGATGTAAACAGTTATAAACCAGTCACAAAATGAGATAAATATATACATAGCATGAATGATAATTAGGCGTGAAAAATAGGGCCTTATTTTGATGTCGGCGTTGCGGATTCGGGTCAGACCGAGCTCAGGTCCGCGGTCCCGACCGATGAATTTTGATGCAACCGTACGTGGTGCGGTCGCAAGCTCCCATACAGAAAAGGGAGTTTGTGTTCATCCCTGCACCATGTGGCAGGCATGTTACGGTGCCTGCCACGCGGCGCAGGGATAAAGATGGGGGCACCATAGGTTTCCGCTTGGCCCCCAAACAGAGGCCGATGGCTGAAGGGGGCCCTGCTTGGAGCCACCAAAGTCGCTTTCTGACAGAGTTTCCATGTCGGAAAGCCCATCATGTAAATCCTACCGGAAACTGGAATCATAATCCGGACGGTGTAAAACACCATCCATAGGGATTGCGTTCCGGTTCCGACTGGCAGATGGGCTCCTTGAGCCCGGCAGAAGCGAGCCAGAATGTCCGGCCGACTGTTTTGGAACCGCAATGAGTCTAGGAGAGCCTCAAACCTGCATTCTGAGGCTTTCCAAGCCTCATCATAATGAGGCCCATAGTATTGATAACAATTGACTGATTATAGTTTTAGTTTCAATAGAAATTATAGAGATGAACAAAAGATTTTATTCTCTCACCCGGATTTTATTATACCACCCAGCGGATTGTGTTAATACTGGGTGATGTTAAAAGACGTGAGACATGCTCTGGTTCATCGAGGCCTTCCAGGGCATGGGTGCGATCATAATGAACTATATTATTATATCATATAGATTGAATGGTCATCAGCATGCCCAGGATAATACCCTGTATAGGTGGGCTTTTATGATAGATTTAGCGTTCTGGTGCTCGGAGCCCTGATTTTCCACATTACTACAAGCACTACAATACAAAATAATCTTGAATGGATAAGCTACCAATGTAATCTGGAAAGATGAGAACTCTGCCAGTGTGATATTTAAGGTTGTATTTTAATTGGTTCATTCTGAGTGTGATGTCAGAAGGGAGGCAGAGAAAATTTGGCAAGGAGATGGTGGTGGGGATTGAGCTAGACCAGAAGATTGAATGGTCACCTGAAGTTTTTTTTTATCAAATGACAAATAATCTTCCCTCCTCCTATACAGCTGGCAGGAGCAAATATACTCAGCATTTATTGTCATTCGCCTGCCTTAATTGTTTATTTCTCATTTGTTTTTTGGGGTCTGTTATGCAGTAGAAATTATATCTTTACTCTGATAATTCATACACAGAAAGCCAACACTATAATGCTTTAGTCTGAGTTTTTGACCTGGAGCAAGAAGCTGATGGTTATACACTATTTAATTAGAGGCGTCCACATTCTCTCAGTGGCCCTAACCAAATAAGCACAATAAAATAACAGTTTGAAGGGAGGGGCATTTAAAAGTAAATTTCTCATTCAAAGAAAGGGTTGTCCCATGGATAATTTTTACATCAAAGATCACAACATCATTACTGTATTAAAGTCATCAAATATTTGGTATAAGGCACTCCATTTTTATTTTATAAGGTGTATGTAGCATCGGGCACCACAATGGATAGAGAAATGTGGGGAAGAACAAACATACTTGTGCCTTTACATGGGAGGTTGGCCAGGGTGAAGATGGTGTAAAAAAGCATAAAGAGATTGACCCTCCTATGGTCCAAAGCGGTGCAAAAGGGGGTGGTGATGGACGGAGCATCTGAATCAATCAAACACTCACACCCAGTCAACAGATCTGGGTTTAATCCTTCACCGTTCTTTAGCCCACTCTGCCACCCCAGTTCAGACATGGCTATATGCAAATCAGTCTGACCCTGTGCCTCATGGGAACAGTCCAGCCCGAACTGCCAAGCCATGTCTTCCCTGGACCGGAAATAAGCTTCCTAGGACCGGTTTCTGGCATTACAGCCGTCTTCAGCCAGGCTTGCTTGAATCCAGTGGCAAAGTGAGCAAGGGACTCACGTCTGAGCATACCCTGCCAACTTATGGCGAACAAAGTGGTACAAGAGGGGGTGGTGATGGACGGAGCATCTGAACCAATCAAACACTCACACCCAGTCAACAGATCTGGGTTTAATCCATCACCGTTCTTTAGCCCACTCTGCCACTCCAGTTCAGACATGGCCATATGCAAATCAGTCTGACCCTGTACCTCATGGGAACAGTCCAGCCCGAACTGCCAAGCCATGCCTTCCCTGGACTGTAAACAAGCTTCCTAGGACCGGTTTCTGGCATTACAGCCGTCTTAAGCAACGTGTCGGAAATGGATCTCCAACCGTATCTTTATTAAGAGCTGCTAATGTTCATTGAAAATCATCCTGAGCTACTAATATTATTAGAGATGTAAAGTAAACTGACCTAATCAAAGAAGACTTAATTAGTCACTGTCCCAAGCAGGACTGCCACCAGTGACTACCTCAGTGCATTAGCCAGGGTTGCAAGTAGTAGTGTAAAAAAGGGTGTATCAATATTGAATGCCTCTACATAAGTGATACATAACATTCACAGCTACAATGCGCAATCCATCTCTTCAGTGCTTCACGTATCATTGAAATATCAGCTCTGAGTATATTTTGGAAATACAAGCATTTTTCTTCAACCATCAGCTTATGAGCTCTGAGAATACACATACTTCAACTTGAATGCACACTTTTCAATTTTGGTGTACATATATTAATTCAACCAATCAAAAGGTTGTAATGCAGTAGGCTGGGTTGTACACAAGAGAGCTACTTACAGGTAGCTGGAGAGCTACCAGTGTCTCATGAACCCCTTGTTGGAGAAGACTTGTCCAGATGTACCAATACATGTCTAGAACTTGAGTGACATCACTAACAGCTTAATAGGCAAGGCTCCCTGTTTTTCGTTTGTACTGATTTTTACAGATAATGACAGACAGAAAACCATTTATTTTCTTGCCTGTATTTATTTTTTAATGTGAATGAAAACGGAAATTGGGTGCTTTTTGAGTGATTCTAAATGCACTTTGCCATGACTGCCAGGCCAATAACTGTGTGGATTGATAGATAAGGGGGTTGAAAAAAGGAATTTTAGTAATGAGGCTTAAACAGCAGTAGATATGCACAAGGCTGATTCTGAAATGTGCATATTTGCATATAAGTGCATTGATTAATCTTCTGCAGGTGTTCATATCACTGAAACCTGGCAAACATTGACTGCATATTTATTGGTTAAATATATGTGGAAATATATCAGTTTCAGCTTTATTTTTTTCACAAAACCCATAATAAATATGGATAAATACAGATAAAGTTGACAAAAAATAGATATGGATAAATACAGACAGAAATGTCAAAAAACATAAATACCATAAAACCAGAAGCCATATTCATAGGCTACTCAGCAGACGCAAAGTAAAGGGCAGCCAGAGCTGTTGTCCGTGTGCATCTTTGGAGTGAAATGTCTTACAGTCTTGAGAAAGTTACACTGACATTTTGGCCCAACCTCTGAAGCATGGTCTTTGTACGATTAGAAGTAGAACATTTCCGCGTATGTGTTTCGCAGTCAAATGGTTAACTGGCAGCACCGGGATACATGCCTGCTTCCAAGAGGCTGAGGAAAATGAATTACTTTTTATCTTTCTGTTTCCTGTACAAGGGAATTAAAAACTGCAAGTTGAATCTTCTCTTTATTGAGTTCGGCATAAATAATTCATGGGATGAGCTCAGATATATAAAAACCAAGATTCTGATAAAGCGCAAAACTCGATTGCTAAATGTAATAACATAACATGGTAAAATACATTAGATATGCCTCAAAAAGTAAGCAGTATGGTTGATTGATCATATATCTATATTGCAAACTTGCAATTCGATCAAGGTTTGATGAACTTAGCATATGCACCTTTTGGGGCTAATTACTTCATTAATGCATTCCTATGGCCACTTTTGAAGACTAAGGGCCAGATGTATCAAGGTAAATTGCATTCGCAAACGCTGACATTTGCAGAATTACAGCATTTGCGATGGCCATTCAGCTGTGTGCAATGCAGGTAAGTAGAAACCCACTCGCAAAATAAGAAATCGCAAGATTTGTGATTCCCTATTTTGCGCAAGCATTTAGAGAATCGTAATTTCCGGTTCCCTAAATGCTATTCTGCTGCAAGGAATCGCAAATTACCACCAACTTAAAGTTGGTGGTAAACTACGATTTCCTTTCAAAATGCAATTTTATGCATTTTTCAAAGTGCAATGTGGCACACATACATGCCCTTTGGGTATGTATGTGCGTCACATGTGCACACCTGTACATTTCAGGGTTGCAATAGAGTGTCCTTTAGGAACCCTTGCAGCACTGAAATTGTGTGCGCAATTTGCAAGTACCTATTGGGTACGTTCAAATTGCGCACACTATTCCCATTCTTGGCCCATAGGAATGAATGGAAAGCCATTCCTTATTTGCGACTCGCAATTTGCGAGTCATAAATAAGGAATGTGTTGGAATCATTAAATATTAACAGATTCCTACCTACTAGCAGTTAGCGAGTCCTTAATAGCGATTCGCAAAAAATCGCTATTATGGACTCGCAAACTGGTGCTTTGATTCATGTGCCCCTAAAACTCCCTAATAGCTTTAGTAACATTCTACGAAATGTATAAATGTGTTTAGTTGGTTATGGACATTTTTGTACATTGTACCATCTAGCATTTTATTGGGACTGTTTTTATAATTCCTTTTTATAGAAAGCATTGTTTTAATACGTTTATGGATTTTTTAATCAATGACAAAGGAAATGTATTGCTTTCAAAGGAACTGTGATATGTATGGCGTTTATGTCCCTGTATATTCAATGGAAGAAATTCTGAAATAAATCACATGACTGAATGAATTAATGAATGAAAGGTTAGCTCATGCTCATTACTCCTCTTTCCCATACAGGTGTTTCGCTTTACCGATCGGAGCAATTCTGGTTTCAGTCTTATGGGGTAACCATAGTCCCTTAGTCTCGACTCTAACTACTAACTCAGTCATAGCCATTAACCTCTGTCCTTCCTACTTAACTAGATGTTAAGTATAACTCTAAAGACAAGTCTTTTCCTCTACCATCACCCTAAGTCTGGACACATCACTCAACCGTAAGCCAACCTTTACCTCCTCTCTTATACTGATTCTAACCATCAACCACCCTTTCGAACACTGCACTGTCCAATTCTTAACCGTATATTTCAAACATTACCAATCATTAGCTTTCCACCTTCTCCTCAAATTAAACCCTTAAACCTCCTTCATAACCCTACACCTAACCTTGACTTAAACAAAAGCCTTAACCCAAACTTAAAACCAAACTCTAACATTCCTCCGCAGCGCAAACCAAAATACCTTTATCTTGACACTTAATTACAATTCCAACACTACTAAAACCTATCCCTGACCCTCCTACACCTACTCTTAAACCTAACCCCAAAACCTAATTTCAACTGTCCATAATCCTTCAACATTCAACTTTATCTCCAACCCCAAATCAAAATACTAAAGACATACCACAATTTAAAATTCCTAATGCGAATACTAAACCTAAGCAACCCAATCTAAAAACTAGCATTACAACTATGTATCATTACCTGTTAATCTCAATTCTTAACCAGTTACTCATAACACTACTAACTGTGAACATGCATGCTGAACATAAAACCTCATTCTGAAATCAGATGACTAGTTTCAAGTATATGTTTTTATAACCCCAAACTATGAACCGTAGCCTTTAAGTGGGAGTTTGCAATGTCTCCGATAACCCTAAAACCTAACCCTAGAGTCCAACTTTTTCCGTTTTCTCTAAAAATAGTACTGTGTTTATCCATTTGGCTGTTAAGGAGGTAAATTTGACATTTAAAACAATTTTGACTGTGCTGCTACTTGTGTTTGTTTAGCAATTTTTCCAGTTGAGTTAAATAACTAGAACATTTCTGTTGAGGATTGTATCAAGCAGATCTTGAGGCTACTGAATTAAAGCATTAATCAGTCCCATTTTTTTAACCTCAGGTCTTGACACGTTGAACCTCCTAGGTCTACCCTAGGTATCGTACATATTCATTGACGATTACTCTGCTGCATGAAACTATGATGGAAGAGCATGAGCGGGCATGGCGAAGTAGGGGCCTGAGCCATGAGTGCATGTGGCGCGGCCGCGATGGGATGACGGAGGCATTTTCAGTGCCGACTCTGAGGACATTTTCAGTGCCGACTGCTTCAAGAGTGTGTACTTTGCTTCGGAACTATGTTAAGTATAGGTTCTGTCGGAAGCATACTCATCCCCTCTACGTCTGGAGCGTGCTTGATGCTGCCAGCATCAGGACCATGTTTGGTTCGTGTCGCTCCATTGGCAGCTCCATTGGTAGGCTCACTCCACACTGCGTCTGGAGAATATGCAATAGAGAGTCGGAGAATATTTTCAGGGCACCCCGATTCATGAGCACGGTCAATGCATCTTGCTTCATGGCCATACTTAGTAAATTCTTCTTCAGGATCTGGCTGAGTGCATCCTGCTTCAGGCACATGTTTAGTACTTACTCCTTGAGGAGAACACTTAGTGCAGTTTGTTTCAGGAGCATTTTCAGTACACGCTACATAAGAATCGCAAGTGATGCCGCCTTCGTCAACAGCATGTGCAGTATCCAGTACGTTAGGAGTATAAACAATGCAGGCGAAAGTTCAGTGGAGACTGTAACAGAAGCGTAGTCAGTATATACTATTTCTAGAACTTCATTCAAAGACACTGCTTCAAAGAGGCTTAGGTACATTCTGTTTCTGGAGCATCAGGAATGTACTCACAAAAGACTGCTTCAGGAGCATGCTCAATGCAGACTGCTTCAAAGACACTGTGCTAGGAACATGCTAAGTATTTACTGCTTCCGTCACATGTTCAGTGCAGTCTGATCCACATGCATGCTCAAAACACGTAGCTTCAGGAGCATTCGAGGGACGATACACACCACTTCAGGAGAATACTCAGTTAAGAGTGCTTCAGAGCATATTCAGTACAGACTGCTTTAAAAGCATGCTCAGAAAAAACTGTGCTAGGCACATGCTAAGTATATACTGCTTCAATCACATGTTCAGTGCAGTCTGATCAGCATGCATGCACAAAACACGTAGCTTCAGGACCGTTCAAGGGACAGTACACACCGCTTCAAGAGAATACTCAGATAAGAGTGCTTCAGAGCATATTCAGTGCAGACTGCTTCAAAAGCATGCTCAGTAAACACTGTACCAGGAACATAAAAAATACATACTGCTTCAGTCGCATGCTCAGGGTAGACCTCTACACGTGCATGCTCAAAACACATGGTTTCAGAGGTCTGCTGAGGACAGACTGCGTCAGGCGCCTTATGAGAAGACACACTGATTCTGGAGCATATAATGTACACTTGGTTCATGGCTTTCTCCATGCAACTTGCTTCAGGAGCATAGTTAGTATTGAGTGCTTCCAAGCATGGTCAATACACACTGCTGCACAAAAACTCATCATGTTCAGTACACAATGTGTCAATGGAAGACTGCGTTCAGAATGTTTCGGAGCAGGATCTGTGCGGTCTTCTTCAGGAGCCTGTTCAATGCCGACTGATTCAGGAGCCTGTTTAATGCTGATTGATTCAGGAACCTGCTCAATGTAGGTTCAATCAGTAGCCTATATGTTAGCTCATACATAGTGTATATCAGTCTTCATTTCCTATACATTTGGAAATACTGCTCAGTTTATACAGACTTGGGTCAGGCTCATTACAGATAGGTTTGGGAGGAACATGGTCTGGTGTTATGTCTTTTGCCTGTCCAAAGCGCCGGGACGCCCCTTTGCTGGGGCAGCTGTGCGCTATAAAAGTGCTGATAACATAACATAACGTTTGTGAGCATGTTCATGTATGTGAGTTTGAATGCATGCATAGCACATATATAGTATACATGAGAGATTCAGGATGAGAATGCATGGTTCATATGGATTCGAGAGCATGACGGGTTCATATAGCAGGAGATGCACGCTCAAATCACATACATTGGGAAGAGCATCTTCAGTTCACAAAGAATCAGAAGCGGGGCCAGTTCCTATTATTTTAGGAACATGGCGAGTTGAGCTAGTTTCAGACGAGCATGCACGCTTCATAAGATTTAGAAGCATGCTCATTCTTCTAGATTTGGAAACAGGTTCAGTGCATATAAATCCAGTAGCTTGCTCAGTTTTGATTGCTTGGATAGAAGCATCCACTGGTTATATATGCTTCGGGCGAATGCCCAGTTCGCAGGGATGCAGGATACTGCTTTATTATATGCATTCATGAAGAACATGCATAGATCCTCTAGGATCAGGTGTATGATTTGTTTACTTGGATTCTAGGGTATGCATAGGTAGATAGTTCCAGGTTACTTTCATGTGCAATGAAGTTCATGCTCAGTTCATTTGGATCCAGGAAGATGCTCAGCTCACATAGATTCAGTAGCATGTTCAGTTACATGTACAGATTTAGGGACATCGTGAATTCATATGATCACGTGAAAGATCCCGGTTCACATAAATTCTGGATTCTGCTTAATTGCCTACATTTAGGAGGAGCATGCTAAGTCCATATACAACTAGTAGTATGCCCAGGTCAGAGGGAATCAGGAGCATCTCAATATTTTAGAATATGTCAATTCACATACGTTATGCAATATTTTCTGTTCACATATATGGATCGATCAAATTTATGAGTAGTCACATGTGCTCCCAATTTACATAGATTCAGAAGCCTTCTCAGTTGGGTTTTAAAGGTGCCTGATTTGGATTGCGTGCATGATCAATCGATTTAGGAAGCTTGCTAAGTGCACAAAGCTTCGGGAGCATGCGCGGCAGAACTGTTTTTGAAGACCCTCAACGTTTGAACCTATCTTAACACCCTGTTTTTCTGAACTGCATGTCTGAAACCTCTGCCTTGGAATGACAACCTTTAATAACACAGATCTCATCCAAATGTGGACTGGCCTGTAGAGGGAATGTGAGATTTACTGACAGACGGATGACTCTAAAAAGGCAACGGTGCTGAAGCTGGTTGTATGTCACAATATCATGGTCTAGAATATCAACAACAAATATTGACTCTGCAATATCGGCTACCACTATATCATCAAGGTAGGTATATCTAGGAATGATAGATTTACCATTCTTAACGCCGTATCAACTTAACGTGAAATTGTAATGGTAGGCGATAATGTGGATTTGATTTTGATGCGGATCGATATATGACCATAATATTGCGACCCTCTACCATTATAGTATCGTCATTCACAAGCGGAGTGTAAGGCAAACGAACACTTCCACAGCGCTGACAGCTTTTCAGAGACACCACCCTGTCAGGAATTCTCGAGATAGTGACCAAGGCCAGCAGTCCACCTTTGATCAGGTGGGTATGCTGTTTTGGCAAAGAGTTCTCCTTTGCAGTCTGCACATTCTATTTTAGAACGTGCAGACTGCAAATGGACTGCAATGGACTGCAAATGGACCCTTCTGTTTCTGGCACTTGTCTACTTTGGCACATCTCTGCAATGCCCACCTGCAAACGCATGGATTCCTTCCTTTGCACGCCACCCTTCTCCTTTAGCTCAACGCCTTCTTAGCACGCACCGGCTGAGCTCTTCTTTACCCTACATCTCTGAAAAACTTTGCTTCCCCAGTTTGTACCTGAAGAACCGCAAGGCCGGATCATCAAACTCTGTGTGTCTGTGAACCACACCCCAGGTTTGTTAACTACTAATCCGTTTCCAAGTGTTGTATAATGCTGAGCTAGATCCCATATGTGTTGTTTTCTTTACAAACACAGAGCACGTTTATCTTTAACACTATTTGTGGACAGTACTATAGTACTTTGTTAAGGTAGGAGTATTTAAATCCTTACTGTGCTCTTGAAAATAGAAATTAAAATATTTCTTAATCATAAAGGCCTACTTTGCATTTGATGCTTGATTCATTTTCTAAAATTCTTACATAATATGGAAAAGCGGTAAAGAAATTAAAATTGTATGTATATATATATATATATCGGATGTTAAGAGTCGGTCTATGGGTTTCAACTGCAGCTCCTTTGAGAATGCTTCCCTTAGCTATTGCCAGTGGTTAGACAAATTGCAAGCATTCCTCCCATCACCTTTTGTGTGTTTGACATTTTACTCCAGACAGGGCTACAAGAATCATGCCTGCTATTTTCCCGTCTTTGACCTCTCATGAAGTCATAATGTCTTTCACAGGTCCTGCTGCATCTCTCTATGATGTCTTTAACAAGACAATCATGTGGAAATAAGACGTTTGCTCAGAACCTCTTAGAACACTTATATCAAGTCCAGCATCAACCAATCTCTGTCTCAAATCCACAAGTCTCCTGTGACATCCCTCTCAGGGCTTTACAGGTTATCAGTCTTACAATAAAGTCTGTCCATTTTCTGCGACTACCAGCAAAGTGTATTCAAGTTCTCCTAGGAGTTTCTTTTCCCGCATTATTTCAGTTATTTTAAGTCCATTCCAAAGTATTTTCTATACTTTCTAGTAATTATGTTTTTTCAATCCCATTGTAAAGTCTACACTATAAGTCACTGAATGTAAAGAAACAACTTGGATTCGATGAGCTTCTCAGAAAAGGTCATGAGAAACTTGAGCGCTCTGCATTATGTAGTTTAGAGATTGCCATTGCAAATGTAAGTAGCAGTGCTTCTTTCCCGTAGGTTGACACAGATATGCACTTCACCAGCCTGTTTCAGTTTACGGTCAACAACTATAGGGGAGACCCTAAAATCAGCCCTCTCAAGCTTGTCTGGCTCCTTTTAGCTTCTTTTCTGTGCTACAGAGTGCCAGGACAGACTTTTCACTGATAAGTACTTTTGACTATTTGTCATTTGGTCTTCAATGCCTCGGTAAAGCTCCAGGAGCTCTTCCAGCATAAAGAGCCTGTCTTTGAAATAAACAGTTTCAGAAAAGAGGGGGTGGGGAGAAGATGTAGCGACAAGGCCAGAGTTGCTGACTTTGGAAATGAGGAACCATGTTTCAGCCTTGGTATCGGCTCAACATCCTGTGATTCTGTGAAAATCACTTAATCTCCGTATCCCCATAAAAGAAAACAGTGAACTTATGTTATCTAACTGGTACTTTTGTAAAGTGCTCAAGTAACTTCAGGTCGAGTACGTGCTATATAGAACTACAAAACAAAAAAGTCGACCCTGCTAGTTGACCTTGACGGAGATTCCTTTGTGACGTGTAGCACGTTATTGCTAAGCAGTTGTTTTTACCATACCCTTTGTACTTCTCAAAGTGGCAGCTATATTGAAATTGGATTCCTCAGTGACCTCAGCATGCTGGTAATTATCGAAGGGGATTGTGGTTACAGTTCTTGCAGCATCATTTGACAAGACTGACTCTGCTAACGCCTTTCAGAAGCAGGCGAGCCTGCCATCTGATGGTGCCCAGCACCACGGGACATTGAGAGGCAGGCGAGCCTGCCACCTGATGGTACCCAGCACCACAGGACTTTCAGAGGCGGGCGAGCCTGCCATCTGATGGTGCCCAGCACCACAGGACTTTCAGAGGCGGGTGAGCCTGCCATCTAATAATGCTCGGCACCACAGACTTTCAGAGGCGCGTGAGCCTGCCATCTGATGGTGCCCAGCACCAGAGGACTTTCATAGGCAGATGAGCCTGCCATCTGATGGTGCCCAGCACCAGAGGACTTTCATAGGCGGATGAGCCTGCCATCTGATGGTGCCCAGCACCAGAGGACTTTCATAGGCGGATGAGCCTGCCATCTGATGATGTCTGGCACCACAGACTTTTAGCAGCTGGTGAGCCTGCCATCTGATGGCACCCAGCACCACAGACTTTCAGAGGCAGGTGAGCATACCATCTGATGGCACCCGGCACCACAGTACTTTCAGAGGCGGGTGAGTCTGCCATCTGATGATACCCAGCACCACAGACTTTCAGAGGCGGGTGACCCTGGCCAGTGACTGACTGTCTATGAAAGGCTAGTGTAGTTAGCGTACAGACATGTGATATGTCCCTGACCCTGCTCAAACCATTTCAGGATATCAGGCATGTAAGACTTGTGAAGAAACTCCACATTTTCTTGTATGACAGTCCAGCTGTGTGTCAGTTTTCAAAATGAAAGAAGAAACATTACTGATTTGTGTTGCCTTAGGCGAGAGACTTCCGTCTGGCTGCTTATCTGCTCCAAACATCTATGCCCGCCTGCCTCTCTCTCCCTCGTCGTCTTGAGCACCGTCCCTGCCTTTGCTTTCTTCTCTGTCGCCTGCACGGGCGTGTGTTCCGCATCCTCTTTGACAGCATTTATTCAGGGACTTTTTCCTGGAAATGTCCCTTGGGTTTGCAGCGCAGCATCGAGTTGTTTCTGACTTCACTGCAGAGTTTCTTCTAACATTGCTCGAAGTGGAAAATATAAGCGCAGGGCCGGGCCACGTGGCAGTGCCCGGGGTGGAAATGCTTTGCCTGGCACAATAACCGCAATGCGCTGAGAATTACATTATATTATCTGCTTTCCAGACAGCGAAATATGAAGCGACCAAGATGTTATATGGACCTGTGGGAAAACTGGCAGCTTGTCGACTCCTAATGAAAATGTAAATGTACAGGAATTTATATAGCGCAAATCACCAACCGGTCTCTAAGCGCTTGCTTAAGGAACCCGTCCAGGTATTCCCCTGTGAGATAACTCCGGCAGGGTATCCGCAAGGTGAAAGCCAGGCATCCCGCCGCGAGGGGCCGTTGTGGAGATTAAGCAAGCTATTGCCCAGAGTCGCAGAGTGTGAACCCGTGAATCGAGTAGGCACCGGAGCGAGAATTGTCGAGTCCATGGACATTTTAGGACTCAAGACCCCGCCGAGCTGGGAATTGAACCCTGGTCACGGGCTGACCTCTGCTTCCAGGTCTGCCTCCTCTAACCAGTGAGCCACACTTCTCCATTCCTAGCTTAGTCTGAATGACTCAAGAGCGGATACAACATGCACATGGATACATCAAAATGCTAGGGGTAGCGGAAGTGACATCACACGGCCTTTGACCCTCGATTAGAACACAGGTTAACTCCTTGCTCTCTATTAGACTATCAACAGCCTTGGAGATGCTGGTGAGAGGCCGGTGAAGGGCTAGGTGTGGAAATTACAAACGAAACAGAACTTTGAGCGCTGTGTTTATTTTCTGTTCTTACTGCTGTTTATATGACCATGGGAACAGGTGGGCAAGGGCTGGTCAAGTGGTAGCAAAGTGCAACCCAGCGGGGAGGAGTACCTACCCTTGGCTACCCAAATAGGACGCTGACAGGCAGGCACTAGACTTTTTTTTTTTTTTTTTTTGGTGTAAGACATTTATTATGAGAAAAGGGACAAAGGGCTACACTGCGTCACGCCAACAACCCGGAGGCAGGCCGCTATGAGGTGCGTACACCATCCAAGTCAGGAAAGCAGACAATAGTAATATAACAGTTAGTGAGCTCCGTGCCCCCAATAGATTACACAAGATTACAGTGAAATATACGTGAGCGATGCAGCCGTAGCACAGTTATTGATCTTACTTTTCTCAGTGCAGTAGATAGATGTCCATAACAGGAGCCGTGTAAGCTGTCTCGGGGCAATCAGCGGCCCCCATCTCTAAAAACAGCAAGTGGGAGACATACATCGAGCAGCACTGTTTTCGCCCAATCATCCCCAACAAAATGGAAAGGAAAAGAAAAAAACTTAAACGACGTAACATTGGTGCAAGTGCAGCTATTCAACCACGCAGTGCCCCTCATCCTGCCGGGGCTGCGCGTGTCTGTGTCAAAGGTTTGTCGGCTGGTAGCGATTCGTGTTAGTAGTGGAGGTGTGGCAGGCAGCAAGCATACATGGCGGAGGTAGAGAGGGGGGGTGCTGCAGAGGGAGAAGGGAGATATTGAAGCAGGACCAGAGGTTGGGGCATGCGGCCCAAGGGGGGCTAGCACGGAGAACAGGACTCTCTGCCAGTACCAAGGTAAAGAGGGACTGCAGGGCATGCATGGCCCACAGTCAGGGCAGTACAGTGCTAGAAGGGAGCATCAATACCAAAACAGTGCAAGTTCGCTCAGCCACCACTCAGCCCATATCATCCGAAACACCCACATCAGGCGACCCTCCAGATGCTTCCGATCCCGCCCGCTCTCTGGCCCATTGCAGAAATGGCTCCCAAATGTCATGTGGTCTAGAGGCAGTGGGCATGGTCTCCCAGTAGTGAGTGAGTTGCGCATGCCCATAGGTGACATCCCCGATCCACCCAGTGAACAATGGGAGCGCTTTCTTGCCCCAGTGTAGTGCAACCTGTCGTTTAGCAAAAAGGAGGAGGAGTGCATGCAGTTTTCTGTCACAAGGTTCCGTGTCCCTGACGTAGCCCAACAGGCCAAGGAGCGGCGATGGCGTGTCGTTTCTGCTCAAAATTTGGTTGATAGCTGTAAAAACATCTGTCCAGTAGTCTGTCAGTTTGGGGCAGCTCCATGCCACATGTATGAAGGACACATCTTCCCTCCCGCACTTCCAGCAGGACGCATCCGTGCGGATGCCCATGCGATGAAGTAGCATCGGTGTACGATAGTACCGGTGCAGAAATTTAAAGTGAATGAGCCGCATCCGGTAGTTCGGGGACAGGGCTGTTAGTTGTTTACAGCAGTACTCCCACATGTCATCTGTGAGGGGGACCTCCAGATCCGCAGCCCAAGCAACTTTGGCGGTGGCCACAGTGATAGGGGCCTGCTCTTGCATGCAGTTGTAAATCCTCGATACCAATTTTTTGGGAGAGGGCTTCGACAGTAGGTTCTGTAGGGCATCCAGTGCCTGCGGCTCTTCCGGGAAGTGGGGTCCCAACTGTTTGCAAGATTCCCTAAGGGAGTGGTAAAGCAGCGTGTCCGCAAAAGATGCAGGTTGGTCCCCAATATCCGTGCTCAACTCAACGAAGGTGCCTTCAGGGTATAAGTCGGCGAATGTGTGCAGACTTTTCCCTCGGAGCGTGAGAACATCTCCCCTGGCAGCTAAGCAGGGCAACAGCGGGTTCCCCCGCAGTGGGATCGCAGGCGCGTACAGGGAGGTGAGGCCAGCTCTTCTCTGCAGTTCGCGCCAGGTCCAGCGCACCATTTCTACGGTGTCAACCTCCACTGAGGGGCGCGTAACTTTCCCGTAGAGGGCCACTCGCAGGGGCAACGGGGCTAACGCAGCCAGTTCCACCGCCAAGTGCGGTTGGTAGGGAGTAGGGAAGACCCAAAAATGCAGGAACTGCGCCTGTGCACATAGAGAGTAGAGCTTCAAGTCGGGGGCCCCCAGGCCCCCCTGCCGAAGTGGGAGTGTAAGCAGGTCCCAGGAGATCCTCGCCTGCCCTCCAGCCCAGACCAGTTTCAACATCAGTGAGCGCACCCGCGCATGGAAGTGCGATGTCATGGGCAGCGGGATGTTTACAAACAGATACAGGAATTTGGGAAGAATCACCATTTTTGCTAACGCTATTCGTGCAACTAGGGACAGAGGTAATTTGTTCCACACCTCAATCTTCCCTTCCATCCAATCCACCGCCCTTCCAAAGTTCAGGGACCATAGTTCTTGCACATTTCGGCTGATCCATATCCCCAGGTACTTAACAGCCCCGTCCTCCCAACGTATAGGGTAGTCTGCAGGCGGCCAACTCGTCTCATCCGTTAGTGGAAAGGCTACGGACTTGGACCAATTTATGGATATACCCGCCAGGCCCTCAAACCTCACAAACTCACGGAGCAGCGGGTTCATGTTGTCTTTGGGGTTGACAATGTACAAGGTCACATCGTCCGCATATAACGAGATCAAAAGGCTCCGAGAGCTAAACCCGATACCCCTCGCAGTGTGGTGTTGTCGTATCCGAGCCGCAAGCGGCTCCATCGCGATGGCGAATAGAAGGGGGGACAGTGGGCACCCTTGCCTGGTTCCTCTAGTGATGTTAAAGGATCCAGACACCAGGCCGTTTACGCTAACTCTGGCTCTGGGTCCAGTGTATAGCAGTTTGATCAGGGTCATGAAATTATGACTGAAGCCCATTCTTTCCAGCACCTTAAATAAATATGGCCATTCCAAAGAGTCAAATGCTTTGGTCGCGTCCAGGAACACCATCGCTGCTTGCACAGATGGGTGTAGGTAATGAAGGACCGAAAAAATGGTTCTCAGGTTATGGGACGTGGCCCTACCGGGGATAAATCCGGACTGGTCAGGCAAGGCTATAATCGGCAACATCGGCTGCAGCTTGTCTGCGATTATTTTAGCATATATCTTGGCATCTACGTTGATGAGGGAGAGGGGTCTATATGAGTCCAGGAGCATCTCATCCTTGTCAGGTTTTAGAAGCGTGATTATTAAGGCTTCGTGCATGGAGTCAGGCAGGGAGTTCAATTCAAGGGCCTCAACAAACACGGAGTGTAGTTTCGGCGCCAGTTCATCCACATAGGTCTTGTAAAAGGACGTTGTCAGGCCATCAGGGCCAGGGGCCTTGTTCGCCGGCATGCTTTTTATCACCTGAGCGATGTCCTGGACGGTAACAGGCAGGTCCATGTACTGTCTGTGGTTGTTGTTGAACCAAACCAATGCAATGGAGTCAAGGAAATTGGTTAAGGAGGCCGGGGCTGCGGGTTGTTTAGAGGCGTATAGGGACGTATAAAAGTCAGTGAAGGCGCGCAATACAGCCTCCTGGCCTACGGCTATTGATCCCTCCTTATCATAAATAGCGTGGATGTAGTGTGACTGTGTACGAGGGTCTATCAGCCTGGCAAGCGTTCTGCTGGGCCTGTCCCCCTCTCCGTATCTGCGGGCCTCAGCTCGTCTCCCCAGAAACCGCACCTCTCGCTCCGCTTCCTCATGAAAGGAAAGCAGTTTCGTCTTGATATCACCTGCCATTGCTAACGACGGGTTCAAGCTAAAGGCTGCATCTAGCCCTCGCAACTCCCCTTCCAGTTTAGCAAGGGTGTCACGAATCGTTCGCAGCACACCCGCCTGTCTCGCTATGCACTGACCCCTTATTACCGCTTTAAAGGCATCCCACTCAACAGCCTCTGAGGTGACGGAGCCTGCATTCTCAGCGAAGTATTTAACAATGTCGTCCCTTATCTCCTCAACAAATACCTGGTCCGTGAGTGCGTGTGGGGGTAATCGCCATGTGAATGCTCTGTTAATGGTGTCAGGAAGACATAGCTCAAGCTCACAAGGGGAATGGTCCGATAGGGACCTAGCCTGTATTTCGACCCTCGACACCCACGTCGCAACCTCAGGAGACACCAGCCAAAAATCCAGTCTGGACCAAGCTTCTTTGTGGCACGTGTAACATGTCCCCATCCGCACACCAGGGTGACGTACTCTCCACACATCCTACAACAATCCCTCACTCATCACATCGAGGATGGCCTGGCGCGCATGGGAATGCATAGTTCTACTCACACCTCGCCTGTCCGTGCTGTCGTCAAGCACAACATTGAAATCTCCCCCCAGCACCACAGATGAACAGTCAAGCAACGCAATTTGCGCCCATACGTCCCGAAAGAAGCCCGGGTCGTCCACATTAGGACCGTACACAGCTGCCAGCACAATAGGCCGCCCCTGCAGGGAGCCATACAGGATCACGTATCTGCCATTCACGTCCTGTACTTTAGCGCGTTCCCGCCAGTCCAGCCCCCTGCGCACAAGAATAGCCACCCCTCTGGCATAGTTGGAGTAAACAGCAGAGTACACCTGGGACCATCTAGAGTTCTTCAATCTGGGCGAGGGAGTGGTATTAATATGCGTTTCTTGCAGAAAGCAGATATCAACATTATGCCTGGCCAACGTGCCATGCATCAATCGGGCTTTTCTGTAGTCCCCGAGGCCTCTAATGTTCCATGTCCAAAGCTTAATCCCTCCCATATCCGAAGCGTGTCAGTGTCGGGATCCTCCACGTCCCAGTCCGCCCCTCACACCCATAATGGAAACCACAGCTCCTCGCCACTAACCGCGCGTATGAAAGTGAAAGTATAGCATCTTGCACTATGCACCATGTCAAAACATAAAATAACAGGTCAACAAACCCCCCCCATTCCCTTCCACCCTCAGCAACCTCCCAATTAGGTCGTGAAATACCCCATAATAAGGCACACAAGGTGCAACCGAAACCCAACAGCAAAAACAGCTGGAGACACCCCATGGGGCGTGGTGTGCCCAGCGAACAGCCCCGTGTGACCGGGGTGGCTACAGTCAGACATAAGGTTCCATGAGTTCTGCGAGACCCCCTCCTCGGGATCAAGTAGTCTAACCGCCTCCAGAATGTCCATATTTAGTAGGGCACCATGAAGCATAGCTGAAAGTCCTGGGGCAGGACACAGTCTCAACCAGTTCGTTCCCAGGGAACAAGTACCAACAGCCAGCATGATGAATCCCTGCCAACCCATGTGGCTCATGAGGAGGTGAACCCACGACATCCCAGTACCCACATTAGAACACCATTTAGTCATTGTCACTTAGCTGTTCCGTCGTATCTTCATGCCTGGGCGATCTTCTCCTGGCTCCCGCACCGCCGATGTGCTTGGCGAACTTGAGCGCCGACTTTGCATCCGTGAAAAAATGGGTGGTGTTGTCGTGTAGTACCTTCAACCTTGCAGGGTATAGCAGGGAGTATGGCACGCCTGCCTGTAGTAGCAGTTTCTTCGCTGGAAGGAATTCCTTACGAGCTGCTTGTACCAGGGGGGTGAAGTCCGGATAAAAGGAAATTGTATTCCCTTTATGAGTGATTTTGCCCTTCTCCCTCGCCAGGCGTAGGATCAAGTCCCTGTCCTGGTAGTTGATTAGTTTAGCGAGGATGGGCCGGGGGGTAGCACCTGGCGGCGGTTTCTTCCCCAGCGACCGGTGCGCTCTCTCGACCGTGAAGACTGAGGACAGGTGCGGGTCGAATAGCTCGTGCAAGAGGTCCGCCACATACGTCTCCATCTTGTCGATGTTTGTTGTCTCTGGAATACCCGTTATGCGTATATTGGATCTACGGGAACGTGCTTCCAAATCATCCGACTTGGCTCGCAAAATGTCTAATTCTCGTTCCAGAGAAGTGATATGCTGCTTGGCGTGCTGCTGGAATTCACAGCATTCAGTTTGCCTGTTCTCTAAGCAGTCCAGCCGAGTCTCATGCACGTCCACCTTGGTCTTCACTGACTCCAGTTGCGCAGACATGGCGTCGAGTTTGGTATCGATACTTTTCAGGCTGGATCTCACCTCCATGATGAGTGCCCCGAAGTCAATATCGGCTGGCAGCCCCTGAGACGACGCCTGTTCACCCCCAGTATCCGTAGTAGGGTTCTTCGGAGGGCGCTTGTTGTCGAAGCTGATCTTGGACTGTTTGGCCTCGTTCTTCCCCATCGTGGCAGCTGGGCCCCAGCAAAGGGTGGTGCAGAAGCGTCTTGAAGCCTATGCGGTTCAGGTGCGTCGGCCCGTGTGAGGCAGGGGCTGTGCAGGGGGGGGCCGGGGAGCTTGGAGCTGCAGGCTGGTAACAGGTCTCAGTGGCGTGATTGCACCCCGCACGCGATGCAGTAGCGTGCCAGGCAGGCCAGCCCCAAGGCTTAAAATGGCGGGCTCAGTGCTAGGATCGTGGTAGCGGCGCCGCGACCAGTGATGCGGCAGGGCGGGCGGTCCTTTTATAATTTCAGGGCTAGAGCCCCACAGTTCTGTGGCCGGACAGGCAGTACGCCGGTGTCTCCCGCAGCAGGTCGCGAGGGCAGAGAGGACGCCAGCGGGAGCCCCGCCGCACGTAGTGCCGCTCACTGCGCCCCGTCCGCTACCGCCAGCGGTCACAACAGGGCAGGATCGGGCACTCACCTTGAATCGGCCGGTCCGGCCGCCCCACGTCCTCTCCGCTACGGCGACAGGGCCAGTTTCTGCGCA
Source organism: Lissotriton vulgaris (assembly GCF_964263255.1). Lineage (NCBI taxonomy): Eukaryota > Metazoa > Chordata > Amphibia > Caudata > Salamandridae > Lissotriton > Lissotriton vulgaris. The sequence goes on from NC_141700.1 coordinate 106,988,076, forward strand.
GGCGAAACCGCCGTCAGGCAAGGAGTCCGGCTCCCGATCACCCCCAATCCGCCCACAGGTCTCTCGATCGGTTCAGGGTCCATAGGGGTCCGCCAGGGTACGCCTGCAGGTGCGGCGCCGCCGCCGACAAGTTTTCGCGCCCACGGCCTCCGGTCCACCCGAGGCCTCCAAAGCCTCGGGCTGCGGTGCGCCGCGCCGCCCAGGACTATTCACTTCCGCCCAGCGCCGGGACGGGCTGACCGGCCGGCGGAGTGTTGAAAGGCTCCGGTTCCCGGATGTCTGCTGCAGCACGCACCAAAATCACGCTCCGGATGCATGAAGGTGCCCTCCGTCAAACCCCGAGGGAACGGGGGTCCGCAGGTTTCAGGAAAAGGATTACTGGAGGATTATTCGGTGTAGCCGGCGGAGCTCACTCAACGAGCGGCCATCTCGCAGCTCGGCTTAGCCACGCCCCCGGCAGGCACTAGACTTTATGTATGATTGCATTTGGTATTTGACGAACAAAAAATGCAGCCAAAGGGCAGCAGATAGATTTACTGAGTCAAAAGCAAAGATGCAGTCAACAAGAGATTGGAAGATAGTTGCGCCCTGAGGGGAGACGGTGGCTGTTGCTGCATCATGATGTAGTGTTCTTCAAAGAGGTGTGTCTTCAGCTCTTTCCGTGATTGGAGCAGGGCTGTGGCAGTTCTGATGGATATGGCGACGCCTTTTCTGATCCTGGGTGTCTAGAGGGAAAAGGCCTGTTGCCTTCTATTTCCTTGTTTTGTGTTTCTTCGTCTCCAGTCTGATGGTGCCCTGGCTGAGGGTGTTCTAAAGTCCACCGGAGATGGTAGGACATTAGTCAGATAAGCGTGGGTGCTGGCTGTGATGGTTTGTTGATGATTCAGCTGGTTTTGAAGATGGTGCGGGTCAGCAAAGGAAGCCACTGGAGTTCCACAAGGGTTAAGAATGAGGTGGTCCTATTTTTCAAGTCCCTGGTGAGGAGTGATGAGGCAAGCTGCGCCTGCTAAGTGTGTGACACTACCCCAGCCCAACTGGAAGTCCAGAGGCAATGTGAGCATGAAGTTTGGAAAATTCTATTCTACCTTAGCTCTGCCAGCATTTCAGAAGCAGACAAGGACAGCCTGTGACCTTACCTCACCCCTAGAGGTCTCTCAGGCAGAGTAGGCAAGCATGACATGTGTCTGGCCTTGACCCAGCAATGCCATCCTTTCACAGTCTCTGGCCTTACATGTCACATGCTCTGCCCTGACATAATAGCATTTTAAAGATGGAACAGCCTGACCTGTATCAGATTCTTTTCAGAGGGGGCGTGGCCTTGCAGTTTGTAATGGACATTCACTTTTGGGGCCTGGTCGGAACTAATTTGCCCATGGATGTTGTCTGTCTGTAATGGCACATTCAAGGTAAGAAGTGATAGAGGTGAATATGGACCAGCATATTTAAAGATGGCTAAGATTTCACATTCTGCCCATCCTTTGTGTGCCATCTGTGCCATGACCCTCCTGGCCTTGTCAAACCTGGCATTTGACTCCCTCTGACCCAGCCCTGCTGAGGCGCGGTTGCCACAAAGACTTGTGAACAATTAGGAGGGTTCTGAGCTCCAAATTCCAACTGTTTTAAGCCCAATCTATTCAGATTATACCATTTGTTTATTTACTTTAGTCTCGTTTGAAGTGTAAAATAAAGGGTGGCGTTGAGTGTAGTGCAGAAACCAGACGATTTGAAGATAAATTAGAGCGGCAGCGCTGAGAGACCTTCAGCATCCACAGAGTGGAAACGGAGAGTCCCAAACTCAACGGTGAGAATGCAAAGGAGAGAAGGAAGACAAATCACATACTTAACTCCACATTTATGTACATTGATGATATTTCTATATGTTTCTATGTATATATGTATGTGTATACATCTTCATGGTAAGTGTATGGGGAGTAAGGAATAGTAAACAACATACACTTATCTATATATACTTAGCATCACAATGTTTTGGTTGTCTCTATTTTGGCCACAATATTGTGTGTCTCGCACATCTTAGGTGTATCAGGTGCATGATGTTCCAGTTGAGTTCGGTGATGAGCATTGTGGTACTGTACAGATGGCCATGGAAACTAAGATACTGCGGTTGATCCCTTTGTTGGCCCTTTAAAAGCTGTTTTTGGGCAAATACCATAGAGTATTTGGGTTACGACTGGTGTTGACATAGGGTTTGGAAATAGGACAGGCAGTGCGGTTTGCATTCCCTTTGGGCCGCAGACCCTGGATGTGTCAAATAAACATAGTCTTTGTTGGTTCTCAGATACATGAGATCTCCAACGGTTAAGTGTTGCGGACTTCTTCAGTGCTACTGCGCTTGTGGTCTTCAATAAATAAGACTATATTGAAGACTGTATTCTTTTTAGTGCACATAGGACCTGATTCATTAAGGTTACGAATGTGGAGTCTCCAACTCAGGGCGGAATCTCCGCACTGCAGAGCGTGCGCCGTGCGAAGATTCCGCCCCAAGTGCAGAAATTCTGCCATGACTTTAGAGACTCCGCACTCGTAACTTTACTATGCATAAGTACGTTTGTGAATCGGGCCCATAGTGTGGGGAGAGCGTTGGCCCGGCTCTCCCAACCTTCATTGTGCACATGTATTTTTTACTTCTTCTGCCTTCGTCTCCTCTGATCTCTTTGTCTGCTGCAGAATGAATCCTGGGGGAAGCAGTACTCGCACGCCCTCTTCAAGGCTATGAGCCACATGCTGTGTATTGGATACGGACAGCAGGCCCCGGAGGGCATGACCGACGTCTGGCTCACTATGCTCAGCATGATCGTTGGTGCCACCTGCTATGCCATGTTCATTGGCCACGCTACGGCGCTAATACAATCACTGGACTCCTCACGTCGCCAGTATCAGGAGAAGGTGAGCAGAAATGTTTTAGAACTAATGGATGTGCCAGATATTATGGTCTGGTTGCTCCCAAGCCTCCTAACTCAGTCTTTCCATCACTATCACACTCTCCGCACTTGGTATTTCTACCTTTTGATCGATCATACCGTTGATTTAGTCAACTGAGTTTGGCCGTCTTTGGATTTGTGGTACCCACCAGAGAAAGGTCACAAATTATAGTGGTCAGGATCTTGCAAGTTCCAGTCTCACCCTAGTAAGTCTTCTCTGCTCTCCAAGGATTCTATATGACCTCTGAGAGGAGATGTGATTTAGTCTAAAAAATACCCTCTGGTGGTGGCCATGGGGCCTAACAGAGGGTATGTAAGCTAGGGGCACCGATATCCTCTAGTTACAGCAGTTTGTGGCCTCATGGAGGAAATGTAAACTACTGGAGGTATGAATCAGTGACCGAGTTGTGGTATATTTTAGGAGATGTAGATGAGATGTAAAGTATAGAAGTGGTCAGGATGACATGCTGCAGTGAAGTGGAAGAGAAATGGTCAGTGGGTGAGACACTGTTCAAGGAGTTATGGAGCAGCTGTGGAGATGTAGTCTAGACTCAGGGCCTAATTATCCGATGGACCGCCACAGTGGCGGCGCAATCACCACCCAATTGGCGGTCTGGCCGCCTTATTACAAGTTGGGCGGTCGGACCGCCATGGGACCGCTGCAACCACCTGGGATCAGAGATCCCTGGTGGTATTGCGGATTGTCTTGGGTCCACAATATGGTTTGCTGTGCCGCTGCGGCACTACCAAGCATTTTACGAGTTTCCTTTCGGCCACGGTTTTCATGGCAGTGAGCCAGCCATTAAAACTATGGTAGAGAGAAGACGAAGGAGCCCTACAAGGCCCGTTGTGGCCTTAGTGGCATGGGGTGCATGCAGGGTGGGGACATGTTGTGCCCCCGGTGTACATGCACACCAGTTCCTGCACGGTATGCATTGCAGAGTCCATGCGGTGCTGGAACTGCCTTTGATGCTCCCATTGCTGTGCCCATTTTCAGAGGCACCGACGTGGGACTTATAAAGAAACGTCCGCCAGACAAGGGAAAATTCGTAATATGGCGGGCGGTGCTCACACAGCTTTGGCGGTGTGGGAGTGTGGTGGTGGCCCTGCTTCCACACCGCCAAAGTCCTATTCAGGCCAATAGTCTAATTGTGAAGATTAGATCTGGAAGAGACTTTCTATAGTAGTAGATATTGAATTTAGGGATGGATACGTGTCCTAATGTTGGAGAGGTAGATAGTCTAGTGACTTAGATATGGTCTAGAATAGATGTATATAAATACCTGGTCTAGAGAGGAGACATGCAGGTATAGATGTGGTCTAGTGGTGTATATTGGATCTAGGAGAGAATTCTTTTAGTAGAAGAGCTACATTAAATGTGGAGATAAGTTATAGAGTTGGAGGCAGAGGTAGCTAGTCTCTTAGATGAGGTCTAGGTTTGTACATACATGGTCCGGAAGTTGAAATGTGGATTAGAGGTAGAGATGTCGTCTTGTGGTGGAGATCTGATCAGGTAGAGCGGATGTGGATCAGTAGAATATGGGTGGATACAGAGCATATATTCTATTGTTTAAATTGTCTAATATAGAACCAGGAGATGTGTATTCAAGTGGTGGTTCAGGACTAATGCATCCATTCTATGACCTTGTGTTTAACCTCATGGTCACATGTTTAAATTGCAGTTAATCCACTCAGCCTTTCGTGCTTCTGCGGTCAATAAAGTGACCACCATTGTGATAGGTAGCAATAGAAAAATAAGGTATTTTAGTGTCATTAGAACCAAGGGTGAATATGCCTCTTATAAATCTTATTGTTCCCTTCTTCCCCTCCAGGATGCATTTCGGTCTTCCGTAACGCAATATTCTGACTCCCACAGGCCCTGGCCTGTAAAAGTTAGGGTCACCTGGAAGTGAGCTATCCCAGTTATAAAGAAGTACTTATAGAATTGTGTCATTCCATGTACACTATAAACCCCTTTCTCTTTCAGTACAAACAAGTGGAGCAGTATATGTCATTCCACAAGCTGCCTGCCGACACCCGCCAGCGGATCCATGAATACTATGAGCACCGGTACCAGGGCAAGATGTTTGATGAAGAAAATATTCTTGGGGAGCTGAGTGAACCATTAAAGGAGGTAGGTGACTAAGAGGTGTGTTCCTGAGAATGCAGGACAGGACCAGAGTTGTAACCCGCTGGCAGACTTAGGAGGCAAAATGTGTGTGATTGGCCTTTGCCTGGTTTTGTGTCTCCGATGAATGATGCATTCGCTACGTACTCACAGGTTTAAATTCCAGGCAATATACTCAGCCTTTCATTTCTCTGAGGTTGATAAAATGAATACCACTTTGTTGGGTTACTGTCAAGATGAACTAAAGGGTAAACATGCGCTTTACAAATGTTATGTCACAGTTACTGAAGGGCAAAGAGACTGTTCAGTCAAACGAGTCACAGCAAGGAGACAGATCACATTGTTCCAAACTCTAGCAGAGGAGGAGACAAAGTGGGATGTTTCAGTCACTACCATGCCTTTGAGTTAAAGATCTAAGCAAATACTACGCCCAGAAGGCCTAAAATGAAGCACAGTCTATCCCATGTGCTGTATGTAGCACAGCAGGGTAGCTTAGATTATTGCCTTTCATAAAACAGGCAAAAAGGAGAATTTCCCCACTAACAATCAGCTTCTAAGGTGTGCTAAGTAGACCCCTAGTCTTTGTCTGGCAGCAGAGTGAAAGATAGTTCTTTAGCAGAGTCACAGTATGCCACAAACATTGCCAGTTTCTAAGCTCCCTTTCAGGATGACCGTAGACACTTCTGTTAAGTAACCATATGGCCAGAGGTTCCCAGATGCATATATCTGTTAGAAATTCTTTCAAGTTTCTTATAGGTTAGTCGGGATCTAGAAGGCCACACTGTCAAAGAGGAATGACTGTGACCACTGACAGACACTTTTCTATTCCCATTAGGAAATTGTCAACTTCAACTGCCGGAACCTGGTGGCTAACATGCCACTGTTCGCCAATGCAGATCCAAACTTTGTGACAGCCATGTTAACCAAGCTACGGTTTGAGGTCTTCCAGCCGGCTGACTACATCATCCGAGAGGGGACCGTCGGGAAGAAGATGTACTTCATCCAACATGGTGTGGTCAGTATCCTCACCAAAGGCAACAAGGAGACCAAGCTGTCTGATGGATCCTACTTTGGAGGTGGGTCACATTCGAGAACTCCAAGAATGTATAAGGCAACATTGTAAGATGTTAAAAGGCATTTGACTAGATAACGTAAGCATGTGCATTCAGTCCTGAAAAAGAAGCAAACATGGACTTTAAAACTCCATAGCACTATGCAAAAATATGAACATGTGCAAATATGACAAATCATATAAATATGAACTATGACAACAGAAGGTCTTGGAAAGTTGGATAAATGGTTTAAAAGCAGATATGTTTGAGATTATTTTGGCAAATTGATAGGATGAGGTTAGCAGAAAAAGAACAGGCTTCCATACTTGTGATAAAGGAGAAATGGCAATAGAAACAGAGGCTTTACTGGGTCGCCTATATTTGTTACCAAACCTTTCCTGTGATAGATATGTGTGTGCACCTATCAAACTTTGCTGTATTCAACTTCAAGAGGTAAATGAAGTTGCAACCCAAACCTTTAAACCAGGCAGTGATATTATGGCTTCACCAAGGAATAAGGGTTTTAATATCTAGTTGCACAAACAACTGTTCTTATGGTTTCATCTAGATTATTTCACCAATTAAGGATACAATAATGCTAGCAAAATGGATTAATCCTAACAACAACACTCATTGTTTAGGTTGGACATGAAGTATTTTACAGAATACTAAAACAATCAAAAACATTCAGAAAGTTGCTTCATGTGAAAGTCAGTGCAGGGTACATGTGTTGTGACAGTAGTAACAAAAAGTGTAATACAACTAGTAAAATTAAAAGAACATACTACTATTTCGTATTAGACATGGTAAAGGTCTGAGAACTCATTGTGCATGTTTTATAGATTCCATTATGAGACAAAACCATTGCTCAAACTTGTTTCGACTCTTAATTCTAATTGAAAATGAAGTCTTCATCTGGACAAGAAGAAAGCATCTCTACTCCAACTAGCTTAAACTCCAAAATAACACAATAGTAATTGTTGGTGGATGCCAAAAGTGAATTAAGCATGTTATTCATGATTTTATGGGGTAATTATAATCCCTCATTTTACTATATTAAATGATGGGAGAAGACGCAAATCCTTCAGGCACAAATACCAAAATGGAATTAAAGATGTCTCAGTCAACTATTCCCTCTGGAATCCATCCAGTTTGCAGATCTTTTAAATATACTATAATATACTTCATGTTGAACTTATAATTGTGTTTGCTGTTGTTATGGTTGACCCCAGTTTGTGAAATGAATGAAGCCATAAGTACAATAGACTGGTACTGATAGTGTCACCAGGGCCAGAGTTGGGCATGAGCTCTGGGCCCAGGTCCAGAGCACCTATTCAGTTTGGCACATAAGGAACTAACCAAATGAACTAATTTAACCAATTTACCCACCCATGCCAGTTGACTTTCTTGTGTTTTTCCATAAACTAGTTCCAGTTTCCCCCTGTTTCACTTCCTACTCGTCCCACTTTCTTGTCCCTCACATCTCACCTCTTGCCATCTTTCACTTCACCCCAGCTCTCTCTGGCCACCCTCTCACCTGGCTTCTCACCTTCCAATTGGCCCTGATCAGCAGGAGCTTGATATGGCATGGGTCACTCAGATGAGGGAAAGGAGGGAAAATGTGTGTTCAGAGGCAGTTACCTCTCTGAAATAATCAACCAGGATCTGACTTATAACCTCAAGAGAGCCACCCCACTGGGATCACCAGCAGCAGCAATCTAGAGGGGAGCAGTGAGAGGACCAAAAAGAGCACCAAATATGGTTTCGCCCAGGGCATTATCCGAGCAAGGCCTGGCCTGGAGAGTCACAATTATTTTTGGAGGTTCTGTCATTGAACAGAAATCATGTACCATTCACAGTCAGTATTATGTTGAATAAAGAAGTGTGAAATAAATGGGTCTTATAAATACTTTCCTTACGTGCCAAAGTTTGCCAACTTTTTATGGGGCTACAGCAAACTATTTCTCCCCAATTTGGAATAAATATGTGCAGGTCGTTATGGGTAATTTTTAAATTTCCTCTTATTAACAAAACATGTTTGCTGTACAAAATTAGGAGCAGGGTGTTTGGTGGACAAAATGTGTCGTGAAAAGTGTAAGTAAAAAAGTAAACATTAAAAGCAACACAATTTTTTGGGGTATATTTCCACACAGAGATCTGCCTCTTGACCCGGGGAAGGCGGACGGCTAGCGTGCGGGCTGACACCTACTGCCGCCTCTACTCCCTCTCTGTGGACAACTTCAATGAAGTGCTGGAGGAGTACCCCATGATGAGGCGTGCTTTTGAAACGGTGGCCATGGACCGGCTGGACCGAATAGGTAAGGAGAATCTCAATTTCACTGATTAGGCTCAGATTTACTAACACTTAATGGCTTATTTCCTCACGCTGAGTCAATTTCCTGGACTCTGCACAGTAAAAAAGGTATTACACGGTCTTTGGCCACCATTTCAATGAAAGTGAATTGAGAAGCTGATAGGGCAGTAGCATCGCTTTCTCATCTTGTTGCATGAATTTCATTAATAAATCAGAGGGTAACAACAGGAAACTGCCCATCAAACAAAGTCACTTCACAACATCAATGTGAATAATGCAATTTCAGATTGTCGAGTATGCTTTATCTCTTTTTGGTGTACATCCAAGAATGCAACTCATCACCAGTCCCATCTTTCACCCTTCTTGTCTTCCAATTCATGAGCACGCCTCTCTTATACATAAATGAAACCTGCGTTGTATGTTGAAGTCCTGTCTCCTTGAAATGTCCCATGCCACTAACCATGCCAAGTATGGACCATGGCCGACCAGTGATCCCTGACCTGTTTGGGCCAAGCCTTCATCCATAGTCCACAGCCCTGTGGTATATGCCAGTGATGACTTTATTCGGGGAATGCGCAATAAACCACTATCGCCTAGAACGGTGATGGAGGGTATATTTTGGTCAATGGTTATATATATCAAGATGCCAAAATCTGCCTGGTATTAACAAATTAACCTTGTCCGGCAATAACATTTGGAATTTCAGAGTTTAGACACTGGATCCTTTGGAAAGAGGTGTGACCTCATAGTCCCAACTCAAGGAACTAAACTAAACCTGGGGTAAATGCTATAGGGTGCATTTATTATGGTGGAATATTGGCAGCCTCATGACACAGCGCTGTGGCCCAAGTCTACGTTGAGTCTTCCCACGTGCATGCGGTGTGGCTTAGATAGGCAACACATTGGCAACTGTCTACTTTAAAACCCTTCTTGCTCGAGCACCATCCAGGCCCGTTGCTGTGCATCGTGTGTTGCGCATCGTGCCTTCGCCTTACTTCACACAGCCTGCAAGGGCGAGTCCCAAGACGGTCCCTCATTAAAATAGAACCAGAGCAGGTGCCTGCATGCTCACACCCTGTAAAGCTCTAATGAGGCATCATGGACGCTTGTTTTGACCAGTCTTGGTTTCTACTGCTCCAGGGTTAAATCGCATCTAAATAAATGTTGACTTATTGTACTGGCCACATCTGCCATCCTACTTGCTGTGCTGCAGAAGCGTGCAGGGATTTCTTAATAATACAGCGCCTCCTGCAGCACCTTGTTCATACTGAGTTGCACCACTCGAGTTCTTGAAAATGAACTAATCCTGCACTATTCCTAGCTATCCCTGCCTACGCATGGGTGTTAGTCCTCCATCTAAGCACTACTCTAAGTGTGCACAGAAACCAGTATTGTACAGTGACGTTTTAGGGTTTCAAAGCATATCATTTGGCTGAGTTCACCAGAGACATTGTTGTTGTAAGACAAGAGTCCAAAGGATGCTTTTCTCACTCCCATGATGCATTATTCCACTCTAGTACGGTGGCGGGTGTGCGTTACGCAGCTGCGCTGTGTAGAGGTGGGCAAGATCCCAAATACATAGGGGGCTCACCAGGCAAAGAAGCCTCTGCAATTTCTGAAGGTCCATTAGTCCAGGGGTTCCTCTAAGGAGAAGAGCTCTGTCGCTTTCTAAGGATGATTGACTGATCTGAAAGAGATCTCTTCTTGCGTGAATCCAAACTCAATCCTAGATGTCAGCAGAGGTTGCTGGATCCTGATTTAAACCCCTTCCCAGTATACTGAACGTTGACACTCCCCTGGGGCTTGTTGACAAAAGCGCTAAATCCTCTTATGCACAATATCATTGCATTCCGCAGCCCATCCAAAAAAAGTCATCTGTTTGTGGATGTGTGAAAGCAGGCAGCTGAAATAATCTGTACCTAAATAATTATATAATACATACCAATCATAAAGAAATCTATATTGGCAATTACCTGTTAGTGCGAACAATCTGCAACCAATTAATTACAGATTGTCACAGTTTTCGGACAAGAATGACGACCGCTCTATAAATTAGGTCTTTCACATTATACAAACCACACTTGACACTAAGTCCTAAGAGCATCACCTGTCTGAGGCATGTTCAAACCTGTCTCAGGCAAGCCCTTCCTCTCAGGCTGGACTGTGATGAACCACTGGTTCATGTATGATATGTTGATGAACAGTCTCAACAGCTGCCACATGTAAATAAACCATTCCCATGTTACAGAATGACCCTTTCTAATACACCTTACTGGGCAGGTACTGCAAGACAACTTTATTCATGAAGTCTGATAAATAAAGACCTTTCTTCAGCCTTGGAAATGTTTTAAGTCAGGTCCACAGCTGCCATGGTTTTAAACATGCTCACTCACATACCAACCAAGAGCAACATGCCTTGACAAGCCTCATATTATCAACATGTATTGGACCTGTGTGTGTTCAAGCAGCTGATGAAGTCCTAGTGGACCATAGTCAAAGGCAGATGGTCTTTCTGTTTCTTACCTTAATTGTTCTATTGGATCGTGCAATCTCTGTAGAGATGATCAGTGTGACCTCAATCACCAAAAATACTGAGGATGATATGATGGATACTGGAGAACAGACATGCGGCTTTTGGACATAGGTCCCACAACACCTCATAGCCATGACAACCTCTATGGGTGGCATGGTATCTTTACCCAAGAATATTAAAGTTCACTTTACATTCCCCTACGTACCACAGTTATACACGATATAAACACCAGATATGATACACTGTAATCGCTGTAGGGGTCTTCTAAAAAATGGCTATTTGGCCAACGGTGTGAACTTCTTAAAACAGTGAGCTACCTCAAATAGATGTCCTTATGTCTGGTGTAGCCTTTCCCAAAATCGTACTGTTGGTGTAGGTTGAGTCCTGAATGGGCGTGGACCAAAAGCTTAAATAAGGTGTATCCAGGGCTTTAAGTGGGCAGGGGCTTTATGTCATTTCAAAGAGATTCCTTTCTTATATATGCTAATTGGAAGATATAATCACCCAATAGTGATCTGAATGTGCGTGCCACAGAATCCACAGGGGGTAAGATGGGTGGCAGTGGTGGGCAGACAGTATTAGCAACTTCTGGGTATTTTTCAAGCCCAAAATAAACAAAAAGTAAACATTTTTAGGAGGGTTTGATGTAAAGTTCCTAATGGGGCATTATCATCATACACAGCAGCCCTGTCCAGCAAGCGGAAGAGAGAGGGTGTGCCTAAAATCGCACATTTTCAGCTGATCAGACTAAAGGAGAGGTCTTAAAACTGGGAATAAAGCATTCTTTTTAAACCCCTTCCTTCTCTGCAATGATTGGGATACACAGTTTAACCGATGAAAAGTTCTGTTAAGTGATTTTTGTTTCATTTCTCGTTCAGGGCATGCGTTCTCACTTTTCCTTGGCTGCTAAGACTTTTAGCATAAACCAAAACCAGCAGGACAGCTACGGAGAATTAAAAATTTGCTAACATTCGTGCCAAGAATTTTCAATTCTGTTAAGGACAGGAGGCGAGGATTATGCTTTTCTCTATTTCTTTACTGGAAATACAGCAGCCAATCAGCACACAGTAAAGAACCAAAAAACTACAATACCCATGAACCCTGGGTAACCATAGAGTACACCACAATATAAATAGCATCAATCATAGAGGTCCGAACTTCCTCTTTCTTTGTCCATAACAGTCAATAAGGTAAAGAGTCAATAGAAACCAAGAATCCATGCAGAATATCACGAAGAATGGGCATCAACAGGTCGATGGGAACAGGCAATATCCGAAGTCCATCGGAACAAACCAAAGATCAGCAAGTGGAGAAGGCGGAGCCAGACATCATTTAAGATCAGAGCCTGAAAGAGTAAAACAAGAGACGTAATACTTAAACCCTTCATGGAGTAAGTAACCGAATATAACCAAGGGCGGGAACATTGCATTGAATAATCAAACATGGCATACCATAATCATATAGAACCAGTGCAATTAACAGTTCAAAACAAGGGTGGGATAATCCTCGCCTCCTGTCCTTAATAGAATTGAAAATTCTTGGCACGAATGTTAGCAAATTTTTTATTCTATGGCAGGACGGAGGCTCCGATTATGCTTTTTCAAAGCTTAGCCACCACTACTGAAGCAACATCTACAATAGGTTTAAAATAGAAAGTCTTAAACACAGATTCAGAAGACCAATCAGCGGCCTTCATAATATCATGAAGACTAACACCCATGGAAAAAGCTTTGGAAGCCATAGCCCCTCTTGCCGAATGGGCACCAAAAGGGAAACATCAATGCCTGCTTCCAGCATGAGCCAACGCAACCACCGTGCGAGCGTAGCTGGAGAGACAGGCTTGAAAGGCTTCTGTAAAGCAATCAATAATTGAACATGTAAATCGTGTCGTAAAGATGCAGTGCTTACCTCGTAATCTTTGATGCATTGAACCACACACAGCTTGGGATTGTGAGGAAAGGAAGGATAGGAGACGGAAGATGTATTACATTTAGTCCGTTTAGAAATCACAAAAGTGACACCTTCTGGGGAAAAAGTGCGACCGGCAAGGTCTAAAGCCCGGACATCCGAAACCCGTTTGCAGGAAATCAGACATAATAACATGGTCAGCTTAGCTGAAAGCTGCTTGCGGGTCAACATAGAATTGGAAGGCCAAGATTCCAAAAAAGCAAAACGACTGACACATCCCATAAGGCAACATACTTAGGACAAGAAGGTTTGACCATCCGAATGCCTCTCTGTAGTTTAGAAATCAAGGGATGTTCCCCAGCTGGCTTGCCATCAACGGACACATTACCTGCGGAAATAGCACACTGAAAATTGTTGACAGTCCTGTAAGCTAGCCCCGACGAGACCATAGAAGCTAGATAGTTGAAAATCAGAGCGAGATCTGCCGAAGTGGAATTCATTGATCGTTGTGAGCACCAACCACACCATCGTTTCCAAGCTGATGCATAACGCTTGTGTGTGTTGGGGGCCCAAGCTTCATTGATAAATCGGGTAGCGTCGTCAGATAGACCTGGGACTTTCCAGCATCCCCCGAAATCCTCCACGCCACCAGCCGGAGCTGACCCAACAGAATCAGGGGGTGTGGTGCGTGAAGAGGGTCCAGCAACAGGTTCCACTTGTGGGGAAGAAGGATCGGCGTTGAGCAGCTCATCTCCAGAAGAACTGGAAACCAAGCCTGAGCCCTCCAAAGTGGAGTGATCAGAATAAGCTCCGAGGGAAATTGTCTCTCGCGGGCCAGAACCCGGGGAATCATCATGAAGGGAGGAAATGCATAACATAGAAGAGGAGGCCAAGACTGGAGAAATGCACCCGTGGCCAGAGCCTCCGGGTCCGGACACCAACTGTAAAACCGGGGGAACCTGCGTGTTGAGGCGAGAGGCAAACAGGTCGAGGTGACTGTGAGAAGTTGGCCTGATATGTAGTGTTTCCAATTCTGGAACCACTGGGTATCAGTCCAAACAAACCCCAAAGATGTCAGGTTGTAAGTCAACCTTGTAGACAAGCTATCCTAGTGGTAGCATGGACTAAGCAGCCTTAAAGGCTTAACTTAAGAGGTCGTGTTAAGCGAGCTGTTTTACCACATACAATCCTGTAATCAAATGAAAGGACACCACACAAGTATATATTGTAAAAATATATGTATTTATTTCTAAATTACTCCCCAGTACTCTTTATGAGGAAAGGGGCACAAGCGTTAAATCAAAAGCACAGTAAAACATATAAAGTTGCACAATTATGGATGAGGGCGGGTGGCCACTCAAACCATATACTAAAAAAGTGGTATAAGGAACACTTCTCGAACAATGGTTAGGCCTAGGGCCTAGAGATTCGCTGGGAGCAGTCAGGACTAGCAATGCTGAAGTCGGGAGTAGCCCACAGGAGACGGGTGCAGCACGGAAAGTGCGGCTCGCACCAATGCAAAGTCAATGGTGCGTAAAAATTGGGGTGACCATAGGATAGCAGACCCTACTCTCCTACATAACCCCCCCCCAAACGCAGGGACATTAAACTTAACCTTGACCAGATAAGTCTTCATGTTCTAAGTGGAAGTACCTGGAGAGACCATCTGCATTACCATGGTCAGTCCCTGGGCGGTGCTCCACTGTAAAGTCCATCCCCTGTAGGGAAATGGACCACCTGAGCAGTTTGGGATTTTCACCCTTCATCTGATTTAGCCACAAGAGGGGCTTATGGTCTGTCTGAATTAGGAAGTGAGTACCAAACAAGTATGGCCTCAACTTCTTCAGGGCCCAAACCACAGCAAAGGCCTCCCTCTCAATAGCTGACCAACGTTTCTCCCTGGGGTCAGCCTTCTGCTAATAAAAGCAATGGGCTGGTCTTGACCATCTTGATTAAGTTGTGAAAGCACAGCTCCCACCCCCAACTCAGAAGCATCTGTCTGTACAATGAACTGTTTGGAGTAGTCAGGACTCTTCAGGATAGGTGCAGAGCACATGGCCTTCTTCAGGTCATCAAATGCCTTTTGACAGCTAACTGTCCACTGAACCTTTTTGGGCATCTTCTTGGATGTCAAGTCATTCAATGGTGTCACAATGGACCCATAGTTCTTTACAAATTTTCTGTAATACCCAGTCAGGCCCAAGAAGGCTCTGACTTGTGTCTGGGTAGTTGGAGGAGCCCAGTCCTGTATGGTCTGGATCTTGCTCTCCAGTGGTTGAACTTGACCCCCACCTACTAGGTGGCCCAAGTACACAACCTTGCTCTGCCCTATCTGGCACTTAGTAGCCTTGATAGTCAGGCCTGCCTTTTGCAGGGCCTCCAGAACCTTCTTCAGGTGGATCAGGTGATCCTCCCAGGTGGAGCTAAAGACAGCAATATCATCCAGATATGCTGCACAAAAGTCATCCAACCCAGCAAGGACTTGATTCACCAACCTTTGGAAGGTGGCAGGTGCATTCTTCAAACCAAAGGGCATTACCACAAACTGATAATGTCCACTAGGGGTCGAAAATGCTGTTTTGGCTTTTGACTCCTCAGCTAGTCTGATTTGCCAGTAGCCAGCTGTCAAATCAAATGTGCTCAGAAACTTGCCAGAAGCCAATTTATCAATGAGCTCATCTGCTCTTGGAATGGGATGAGCATCTGTCCTAGTGACAGCATTGAGACCTCTGTAGTCCACACAAAACCTCATTTTTCTCTTCCCATCTTTGGTATGAGGTTTTGGCACAAGGACCACTGGGCTAGCCCATGGGCTCTCTGATGGCTCAATCACTCCAAGCTCCAACATCTTTTGCACCTCAGCCTTTATACAATCCCTGACATGGTCAGGTTGCCTGTAGATCTTATTCTTCACAGGCAGATTGTCACCAGTGTCCACCTCATGGGTGCACCAGTTAGTCTGACTGGGTGTGAGTGAAAACAAATGTCTGTGGGCCTGCAACACCTGTCTGCAGTCCACCTGTTGCTGCTCAGTGAGGCTGCCTGCCAAGGCTACTCCATCAACTGAACCATCATCAGGGTTCTGGGAAAGCAGGTCTGGGAGAGGGTCACTCTCTTCCTCCTGTTCCCCATCTGTGGCCATGAGGAGACTCATGTCCTCCCTGTCAACAAATGCTTTCAATCTGTTTACATGGAGCACCCTGTGGGGGCTCCTAGGGGTGCCAAAGTCAACCATGTAGGTGACTTCTCCCTTCTTTTCAATGATAGGGTAGGGTCCAGTCCATTTGTCCTGGAGAGCTGCTGGCCCCACTGGGTCCAACACCCACACCTTCTGTCCTGGCTGGAACTCAACCATGACAGCCTTTTGGTCATGCCAAGCTTTCTGTAATTCTTGGCTTGCCTCAAGGTTTTTGGATGCTCTCTCCATGTATTCAGCCATCCTGGAGCGGAGACCAAGTACATAGTCCACAATGTCTAGTTTAGGCTTTTTGAGAGGTAACTCCCATCCTTCCTTCACCAAACTCAATGGACCCCTTACAGGGTGGCCAAACAAAAGTTCAAAAGGGCTGTAGCCAACCCCCTTCTGTGGGACCTCTCTGTAAGCAAAGAGCAAGCAGGGTAAAAGGATGTCCCATTTCCGCCTAAGCTTCTCTGGTAAACCTTTTATCATTCCCTTTAGGGTCTTGTTGAACCTTTCCACAAGCCCATTGCACTGTGGATGGTAGGGTGTGGTAAACTTATAGTTTACTCCACACTCTTTCCACATTGCTTTTAAGTATCCAGACATAAAGTTAGTACCTCTGTCTGAAAGAACCTCCTTTGGAAAGCCCACTCTTGAGAAAACTGCAATGAGGGCTTTTGCCACCACAGGAGCTGTGGTGGTCCTCAGGGGAATTGCTTCTGGGTACCTGGTGGCATGATCCACTACCACCAGTATAAATCTGTGCCCAGATGCTGTTTGAGGATCCATGGGACCCACAATGTCTATTCCAACTCTTTCAAAGGGTACCCCCACCACAGGTAGTGGTATCAGGGGGGCCTTTGTTGTGCCACCTGACTTACCACTGGCTTGGCAAGTGACACAGGAGCGACAAAACTCCTTGACATTTTCTGACATGTGAGGCCAGTGAAAGTGTGGAACAAGCCTGTCCCAAGTCTTATTCTGGCCTAAGTGTCCTGCAAGGGGAATATCATGGGCCAAGGTAAGAAGGAAGCCCCTAAACTTCAAAGGTATGACCAACCTCCTGGTTGTGCCAGGCTTGGGGTCTCTAGCCTCTGAATAAAGGAGTCCTTCATCCCAATACACCTTATGGGTACCTTGAGCATTCCCTGCAGCCTCAGCAGCAGCTTGCTGTCTGAGGGGTTCAAGTGAAGGGCAATCTAATTGAGCCTGCCCCAGGTCTGCCCTTGAGGGTCCCCCTGTCCCCAGAAACTCAACCTGTTCAGGTTCAAGCTCATCTGAGACAGTCTCCTCTTGGACTGCAGAATCAGTTTCCTGTGAAACTTGATCCTCAACCTGGGGCAAGTGGGAAGGCACAGCCTTAACCCTCTTGCTCCTCCTCTTGGGTTGTGGTTGGTCTATTGTTTATCCAGTATTTGGGTGTCTTTCATAGATTCACATGCCTGAATCATTCCCCGTCGCTGAGACGGGAGCCTCCGGTACATAAAAAAGTAATGTCCTAAGGACATACATAGAGAATATAGGCCTAAGGGCCTCCCCTTTTGGGGCCTTTCCACGTCCTTATGTAAAAGGACCGAACTCTCATCGTTAGCCAATCAGCTCCGACCTCCTTCTAGAACCTTCCCGGGAGGAGCCTCCGTCCCTCAGATTTTCTACCGCACGTTGTGCTAGGGAGTCTCCAACCTGAGCTCTTCAGGTTTCCAAAATTCGAAGTCTCAAACTTCACCGAAGTTCACTTTGTACGAAAAGGATTTCATCCTAGCATCGACTACATGTCGGAATCTAATAAGAAAACTTCGTCCATGGCGGACTCACAGAAGAAAGCCCTCCTGAGGGCCTGCTCCTCCTGCGGCAAGCAGCGGATTCAAGCGGAGGACAAGCACGACCTGTGCTTATATTGCCTGTACCCTGACCACGTCACTGACAAGTGTAGGGTGTGTAGAGCCTTCCCAAAGAAGACGGTTAAGGAAAGGGAAACTCGCCTTCGTGAATGGCTCGACAGGCTTAAGGTCCGAGACACTCTGGAATCTTCCGAGGGTAGTGTCTCCGCGACCTCCAAAGTCTCCAAGAAGAGACCCAGGGTGCAGTCCCCTGGAGAGACAGACACTCCTCCTAAGAAGGCGCACAGGAAGCCTTCGGAGGCACGCTCCACCACCTCCTCCGTGTCTGTTAAGGATGGCCAGAGGTTCAAGAAGCCCGCTCCATCTACTAAGCGGACCACCTCAGTCACGACCACTGTGTCGACTACTACGGCCTCATCGCCCTCCACGGCGACCACGACGACCACCACTGCGTCCTCAGGCGCACCGGTCTCCTCGACCATTCCTCTGAAACCTTCATCCAATACGAAGGCCGCGTCACCTAAGAGGTCTAAATCTTCAGGTACGCCTTCGCCGAAAACACCTCATACCGAAGGCTCGTCACCCAAGCCATCGAAGTCAAGTTCGTCTCCTAAACAGTCGAAGTCAAATTCAAGAACCACACCTTCGACAAAGATATCCCAGGTCCACGACCCTAGCATCAGTAAGGCGGCGAAACCCCTATCCCCGCAAAACTTGGTACCATTGACCCTGACGGAGGTGCCCAAATCACCGGCACGCTTGGCGGGAGCGCCATCTTCACGCACGTCGTCGGAAGAGACCCCGGCGCCATCTTGGAAAGAATCGAGATTGGTCGAAGTCTCTATTCACTCGAGTCCAACGCCCTCGGTTCTCCCAACGGTGGAGTTGGCACCCGAGGAAGAACAAGACACACTACCGAGTGAGGAGTCGGACGAAGAACAGGAGGTTCACGAAGAACACCAGGACGTCCAAGAGATCCGGGACGGAGTGACGTATCAAGGCAGCTCCCTGACCGTAGACACGGTGAAAACCCCGATGATCTGTTTGCCACTGTCTCTGGTCAACGATTTGAAATCCCTGGTGCAGGACTATAAACGAAGGTTCCCGGACGCAGACAGCGGTGCCCAGGTTCCGGTCACCCAAGCGCAACCGTCGGCCTCGCACCCTTCCGCTCCCCCGGCCCGTCCTCGGAGCCAACTCCGACCGCAAACACAGGCGGAGGATTCATCGGAAAGCGAGGAGGATGACACGGACTTAGAGGAAGGCGAGGTGCAAGACGTCGCCTCGGACCACAGAGACGACGATGCCGATGCTGCGTCATCACACCATTCGTCTGCCCCGGCATCCCCGAGACCACGCCACTCTGAAGCAGCGGACGTGGGAGGTTTCCACAAACTGGTGGACAGAGCTGCAAGGAGGTTTCACATGGCGGTGGAATCCGCGGAAACGGAATGCTTCCTCCATGATTTCAAGGAGCACACACAGAAATCGACCAAGTCTATTCCTCTGATAGACTTTCTATGGGAACAGGGCAAGAAGCTGATGCTCACGCCTGCCTCGGTGCCGGCGGTGGTTCCGCGCCTAGACAAAAAATATAAGGCCCCGAACTCCGCACCTGCCTGCCTGACCGGCCACCCCAAACCGGACTCGGTTGTCACTCAGGCGGCCCAAAAACAATCCCGAAACCCCTCCTCGCCGCTGTCCGCGCCCCCGGACAAGGAAGGAAGGAAGCTGGACACCATAGGCAAGAGGTTCTCCACCACATCCGCCATGTCCATCAAGGTGGCAAACTCCATCGCCCTCCTGGGCCGATACAACCGCCAGCTATGGGAAGACATAGCTCCCTACCTGCAAGGCCTGCCGGCCACGGTCCAGGACGAGGTGAAAGCTCTTCTGGCGGAAGGACAAAACTCCGCGGCTGAAATTATCGACTGCGCCATCGACGCAGCCATGACGGGATTCCGCCAGTTGGCAGGGGCTGCCGTGCTCCGCCGCCAGGGCTGGCTCAAGGCGACGTCTTTTCGGCAGGAGGTCCAATCTAAGGTGCTGGATATGCCGTTCGATGGGCAATTCCTCTTTGGGGAGAAGATAGACGAGGCACTCCAGGCCATCAAAAAAGACACCGACACGGCGAGGGCTCTGGGCTCCCTCCAGTCCCGGAACCAATCCTTTCGGGGAGGCCGCTCCAGAGGTCAGTACTCCTACAGAGGTTCCTACCAAAATCGGTCGTCCTATTCCTATAGCAACAGGTGCCAACCCCAGCAGAAACAACAGTCCCGACAGTCATCCTATGGGAGATCGTCCTTCAGAGGCAAATCCGCCAAGAAGGGCGCTGGCGGCCGCCAGTGACCACTTACTCCAGCCAGTCCCACCACCGTCTCAATCCTTTCGAATTGGGGGAAAACTGACCCACTTCCTCCACAATTGGCGAAAAATCACTACGGATCGGTGGGTACTACAAATAATTCAATTTGGACATTCCCTCGAACTGGTCAACACCCCTCCCAACACCCCTCCACTGAAGCGTACTCACAGACACCTGCACCTCCTTCTCCAGGAAGTCGCTGCCATGTTGGTCAAAGGAGCCATCGAAAAGGTCCCGGACTCCCAGAAAGGGAAGGGTTTTTATTCCCACTTCTTCCTGGTCCAACAGAAAGGGGACAAGTGGAGGCCGATCTTAGACCTCCGGGCGCTCAACGCCTTCCTACGGAGTCAATCCTTCCGGATGGTCACAATCCAGGAGATCCTGGGTGCACTGGAAAGAGGCGACTCGATGGTCTCCCTAGACTTACAGGACGCCTACTACCATGTCCCCATCCTCGTCAGGCACAGGAAATACCTAAGGTTCGAAATAGCGGGCAGACATTACCAGTTCAAGGTCTTGCCGTTTGGCCTCAAATCTGCCCCACGTATCTTCACAAAGTGCTTGGCGCCCGTGGCTGCCTTCCTGCGACAAAGGGGTCACCAGGTGTTCCCCTACCTGGACGACTGGCTGGTGAAGGCTCCTTCCCCGGAGGACGCGCTGGCTTCCTTCAACGCCTGCAGCGCTCTTTTCCAACAGCTGGGTCTGACGATCAACCTCAAAAAATCATGCACTACTCCGTCAACGAGGATCACCTTCCTAGGGGCAACCCTGGACACGGAGCATGCGAAGGCTTTCCCCTCAGAGGACAGGATCTGCAAAGTACTGTCTCTGGCCACGGCGGTGGCCAAGAAGCCTCGCATCAAGGTCCGGACGTTCACCTCCTTGCTAGGGATGAGGTCTTCATGCATTCTCCTCGTACCGCACTGCAGGCTCCGCATGCGCCCCCTACAGGAAGCGTTGGCGAGACAATGGAAACAGTGTTCAGGCTCATTCGACGACATTCTCACAATCACGCCGGCCATCATAAAGGCCCTGCTGTGGTGGAGAAACAGGACTCACCTGACGGCCGGATTGCCGTTCCTCCTGCCGCCGGCACCACTGGTCATCACGACCGATGCCTCACTGGAAGGCTGGGGCGCAGTACTGTTAGACCTTCGAGTCAGCGGCAAATGGGACGCCCAGGAAACACAACTACACATCAACCTCCTGGAACTGAGGGCAGTGTACCTGGCTCTACAGGCCTTCCTGCCACGCATCGGCTCTTCCCCTGTGCTCGTCAAAACAGACAACACCACGACGATGCACTACCTGAACAAACAAGGGGGAACGCGATCTCTCTCTCTCTCACGAGAATCGCAAAAAATCTGGAACTGGTTGGTGGCGCACGGCCTCTCCCTCAAGGCGGAGTACGTTCCAGGGAAGGAGAACACTATCGCGGACGCCCTCAGCAGGCGGACCTCTCTCTCCCACGAATGGGAGCTCAACGGCGACACGGTGGCCCACGTCTTCTCACAATGGGGCACCCCGAGGATCGATCTCTTCGCGACGGCGGAGAACACCAAATGCCGAAGCTACGCAAGCTGGCATCCCCAACGGGGGTCGCTGGGAAATGCTTTTTCCATCGGCTGGTCCAGCGTGTTTGCGTACGCTTTTCCGCCGTTCCCGATGATACCGAGGCTCCTCCGGAAGATGAGGACGGAACCGTGCACGCTGATACTGATTGCTCCGTACTGGCCGAGACAACATTGGTTCTCGGATCTTCTTCGCCTATCCACCAGGCCCCCGATTCACCTGCGACAACTCCCGAACCTCTTGACAATGTCCGGAGGCCAGGTACACCACCCGAACCTCCGTTCGCTCAACTTATCGGCTTGGCTCCTGAGCACCTTGAGTTCGGGGAGCTAGACATACCGCAGGACTGCAGGGCAGTACTGGCCAAGGCGAGAGCGAGCAGCACGACCAAGACCTACTCGCTGAAGTGGAAGAGGTTCTGCGTGTGGTGTTCGGAACACGACTTACACCCGCTCCGGGTCACCCCAGTACAGCTGCTACCATACCTACTGCACCTGGCTCAATCGGGACTGGCTCACGCCTCCATTAAGGTTCATCTGGCTGCGATTTCTAGGTTCACCAGGACCCCATCGGGACCCTCCCTCTGGTCCAGTCGACTGGTGAAACAATTTCTAAAAGGCCTTTACAGATCCTTTCCGAGGCCTCGGAAAGTTCCTCCAACCTGGCAGTTGAACTTGGTGCTAAACCAATTGATGAAACACCCATTCGAGCCCATACACCGGGCATCGCTCAAGCATCTTTCCTGGAAAACGGCTCTCCTGCTAGCCCTGACGTCGGCCAGAAGGGTCAGCGAACTTCAGGCGCTGTCCATTCAGGAACCGTATCTCCAATTCAGGCACGACCGAGTGGTACTCAGGCCCAACCCTAAATTCATTCCGAAAGTGCCGTCAGACTTTCATCTGAACGAACCAATTGTCCTCAAGTCGTTCTTTCCGGACCCTTCCACGGCAGCGGAAAGGGCGCTGCATTCCCTGGACATTAAAAGGTGTCTCAAATTCTACTTGGACAGGACCAAAGACGTCAGGAAGTCTTCTCAACTCTTTGTAGCCTACAGCAACCCGAGAATGGGGCTGCCCTTGACAAAACAGAGCATCTCACGCTGGATTTCTTCAGCAATTGCTTTCTGCCATGATCAGGCCGGACGGCCTTTGACAGACCGAGTGGCTGCCCACTCGACCAGAGCGATGTCAACGTCAGCAGCGCTCTTCGCTGGAGTGACGATCCTGGACATCTGCCGAGCGGCGACATGGAAGTCCCCGCATACCTTTTCCAAGCACTACTGCCTGGACATCGAACTGCAGAAGGACGCTGCAGTGGGACAAGCGGTGCTGCGCCATCTCTTCCAATAAGGTGAGCCTTACCTCGTCCCGCCATCCAGGTATGCACATTCCTCATGGTTTTCTCTGCTATATGCATGACTGTATATTACCATGTTTCTCTCATGTTGTCTGTAATCTATGCAGGCCTGCTAGATGTGAGAATGTGCTTTACCACTATGCATGTATAACTGCTGGCTACTCTGATTCAGGCATGTGAATCTATGAAAGACACCCAAATACTGGATAAGAAATGCGTTACTTACCTGTAACAGCAGTTATCCAGTATTGGTGTCTTTCATAGATTCACATGCAACCCTCCCGCCTCCCCGGTAAGGACTCACGTACCTCTATGTCTACATTGCGACACCCTAGCTGGGTGCGTACGAAAATCTGAGGGACGGAGGCTCCTCCCGGGAAGGTTCTAGAAGGAGGTCGGAGCTGATTGGCTAACGATGAGAGTTCGGTCCTTTTACATAAGGACGTGGAAAGGCCCCAAAAGGGGAGGCCCTTAGGCCTATATTCTCTATGTATGTCCTTAGGACATTACTTTTTTATGTACCGGAGGCTCCCGTCTCAGCGACGGGGAATGATTCAGGCATGTGAATCTATGAAAGACACCAATACTGGATAACTGCTGTTACAGGTAAGTAACGCATTTCTTCAAGATCCACCACTGGTTCAGGAAGGCACTTCTTAGCCTGAGACCTTGTCACTGCAAGGACATGAGCTGAAATCCCTAGCATTTCTGCATGAGTCCTGTACTCCACTTCTGACCAAACTGAGCTTTCAAGATCATTGCCTAACAGACAGTCTACTGGGAGGTCTGCACTCACAACAACTTTCTTTAGGCCATCTACCCCTCCCCAGGAGAAGTTCACAACAGCCACACTATGTGAAGTAGTGGAGTTGCTTGCATTGGTCACTAGGTAACTTTCACCTAGTACAATCTGACCAGGGTCCACAAAGCCAGGTGTCACCATAGTGACACTGGCACAAGTGTCCCTGTAGGCCTGAGCCAGTTTCTCATTGATTAAGGGAGTCTGCCTATATTTGCCCAGGTTACTGGGGCTTACTGCAGTGGGCAAAGGTAAGTCCACATCATATAGGAGAACTGCCTGTGTGGGGATTCTGACTAGGCCAGATTCCACCTCAGTACCCAGGGTCAACCCTACTAAACCCTTTGGCTGTGTACCACCACTGTTAACTGTACTAGGGGGTGCAGGTGCTTTAGGAGCTGCAGTGGTGGGGACTGGATTTTTCTTAGTGCATTCACTGCCCCAGTGTGAAACTGATTTGCAGGTATTACACCAAGGTTTCTTTGGGCCATCATTCTTCTTTTTCTTGTTTCCATTTTGGGAACCCCCCTCCTTATTGCTAGTTTGGGGGCCTGAAGACTTCTGGTCCTTTTCTTTATCTTTCTGATTCCCACCCTTCTGGTCTGTTTTCTTCTGGTCACCTTGGTTCTGGTTTTTCTGCTTAATCCTTGTTCTGACCCATTTGTCTGCCTTCTTTCCCAATTCTTGGGGAGAGGTCAAATCAGAGTCAACAAGGTATTGATGCAACAGCTGGTTCTGACAGTTATTAAGGATCTGTTCTCTCATCATAAGATTGTACAATCCTGTATAGTCTGAAACTTTACTTCCCTGCAGCCAACCCTCCAGAGCTTTAGTGGCACAATCTACAAAATCAGTCCAGTCCTGAGTCTGTGCTTTTTGGGTGTCTCTGAACAACAACCTGTATTGCTCAGTGGTTAGGCCAAACCCTTCAATAAGAGCACTCTTCAGAACAGAGTAGTTTTTGGCATCCTCAGGTCTAACAGTGAGGAGCCTGTCCCTCCCTTTCTCAGAAAAGGAGTACCATAAAATTGCTGCCCACTGGTCCTCAGGGACCTGCTGTACCATGCAGGCCCTCTCAAGAGCAGTCATCCATTTGTGGATATCATCCCCTTCCTTGTAGGGGGGCACAATTTTTGTCAGGTTTCTATTGTCATAGGCCCTGTCTTTTTCTTTAGGAACTTTGCTGCCACCAGTGGCATCTAAGCCACTTAATTTCTGTTCCCTAGCCAAGGTAAGTTTAGCTTGAGCCAAGGTAAGTTTAGCTTGAGCCAGAGCTACCTCCTCCCTCTCTATCTGGAGTTGGACAGCCCTCATTCTGGCCCTATGCTCTTTCCTCTGGGAGGGAGTCATCCCTCTCTGAGATTCTCTTGAGGCACTAGAAAGGTGAGAGTCCCCTGATAGAGATCTCTCCCTTCTGTTACCTGGGAGAATTTGGTTATGAGATCTGGGGAGGTGCTGGCCCTCTCCATTCCCATGTAGGTCTAGGTTGGCCTGGTTAAGCCTGGCAACCTGTACCTGGTTTCCCCTCTGATCCTGATCTTCAGGCTCTTCTACATCAGAGCCTTCCTCTTCCTCTTCCTCCTCCTCTTCTTCTTCTGGAAGATTCTCATTCTCAGGGGAGTTTATCCCTTCACCTGATTCTAAGGGAGCCTGACTCACCTTATCTAGGTCATCCTTTTCTAGGAGAGCTATTAGGGAAGGAATGGTAGGGCCTCTGCCCTTTTTTAGCCCCCTGGCTGTGCACAAGGCACTCAGGTCTTTGTGGCTAAGGTTGTCATATCTGGATGTTGTCCCTATAGGATCAACTTCTACAGGAGCAGAGCCTGAGGCTCTACCTGTATCAGACATGACTGCTAGTGAGGTGTAAGTGATGCACTTACCTACACTAAGTGTTTTCCTACTGTACCTTGCTAGTGAGTTGTAGTCAGGGTGTGCTAATCCCTTTAATCTACAACTACTAAGTTCAGTAGAACTTAATATGCTAAGCTTTTGATTTATATGTACCTAGAGGTACTTGATGTGATCTTTCAATTTGATAAAGATTGCAATGGTAAAACAAACAGCAAGCTCAAATCCGCACCGCTGCACACCAATGTGAGAAGTTGGCCTGATATGTAGTGTTTCCAATTCTGGAACCACTGGGTATCAGTCCAAACAAACCCCAAAGATGTCAGGTTGTAAGTCAACCTTGTAGACAAGCTATCCTAGTGGTAGCATGGACTAAGCAGCCTTAAAGGCTTAACTTAAGAGGTCGTGTTAAGCGAGCTGTTTTACCACATACAATCCTGTAATCAAATGAAAGGACACCACACAAGTATATATTGTAAAAATATATGTATTTATTTCTAAATTACTCCCCAGTACTCTTTATGAGGAAAGGGGCACAAGCGTTAAATCAAAAGCACAGTAAAACATATAAAGTTGCACAATTATGGATGAGGGCGGGTGGCCACTCAAACCATATACTAAAAAAGTGGTATAAGGAACACTTCTCGAACAATGGTTAGGCCTAGGGCCTAGAGATTCGCTGGGAGCAGTCAGGACTAGCAATGCTGAAGTCGGGAGTAGCCCACAGGAGACGGGTGCAGCACGGAAAGTGCGGCTCGCACCAATGCAAAGTCAACGGTGCGTAAAAGTTGGATAAAGTGAATTAAATGATACTTCCGCTGAACCTAGGAACACAAAACTTTAGACACAGACCCTAGAGGTGTGTACCAGTGTAAGGACACCGGCGTTGCAAAGTTACCTCACCCACAGGCCGTGGGTGCACAGGGTCGAAGTGGCGTCGGGTTCTGTCACGCAGGTTCTTGGTGCTTGAAACTGTTGCAGCTGCAGGCGCTGTGAAGCAGAAGTGTCCGGTGCGATCCAAGGGTGGATCGAAGTAGAAAAGTACCTGAAAGCAGAGGGGACAGAGTCTGGGTCACTCAGCAGTGACCAGGGTGGAACCAGGACGGAACCAGGCAATGTCGGGCGCAATCAGGCGGTTGTCGATAGGCTTCTCTCCGCTGTCACGTGGGCTCTGGGGCATCTGCGACGTCCAGGAGCAGGTCACGATCTGTCCCACGTAGGCTCTCGCCGTCAGCACCGTCGGCTTCAAGATTGCAGCAAACAGCACTTGGCAAAAGCAATCCACGCAGAACCGGGAGATTGCTTATCACTCGAACCAGGAGGGTCAGAGTGGGGGCTCCTTTTTACAGGAGCTGGTGCAGATCTGGAGCAACCAGAAAAGCGAGTCGTATTTCAAGTTTCGTCGGCACAGGGGCCACAAGCCAGCTGGCAAGTGACCGGGCCAACGCGTCGAGCACACACAGGCAGAAGGGCCCCACGCAGCACTCGTCGAGTGTGGAGGGGTGAGCTTTGGTGCAAGTGGAGCTCGGGGCTGGGGCTTCTCAAACCCCGGTGTACAGCTTCGAGGGTCACTCGTGGGCTGCACGGTCAGCGTCTCGTGGCCTTTCCAAGATGGCGTGCCCCACGCTTCCGGTCGCCTCCACGGGTCTCAGCTCTGCAGGGACTGTGGATCGGGCAGGTAGAAGGCAGGCAAGCTTGATCTCGTCGATCTCTGTCGCTCGAGTTCCGGCGGGAACTGCAACAAAGCAAGGGTCGAGGGCTGGATGGTGCCTGTTTGCACAGGGTGGTCACTCCTTGACCACAAGGGAGATTCTTCAGTCTTCTCACGTCGTGTAGAAAGTCGAAGGGTCCAGATTTCGTTTCTTATGTTTCTTCAGGATGATCTGAGGTCCGTTGGGACTGCTCCCCCTCTTATTCGAATCTAGGGGGTTGGACATCCTGCTAGGTCCCCTCCTATGGGTGGGACCCAGGAAGGGGGTGGTTACACCCCTTTCCTTTGATCCTGGCCGCGCTGGGACAGGGGCTGGGAGGCCCCAGAACCGGTTTGGCCGGATCCTGCAAGGGGCAGCCTTGTGCTCCCCAGGCAGTGTCTGGTTTCTTTGAAACCTCCCTACTCCAATCCACTATCTCCTGTCTGGGGTGGTTTGACACCGCCCTGTGACAGGAAACTCTTTGTCCAGGCCTCCTCTGCCGGGTTTCGGTCAGCAGCAGGAGGCCAGACCCGTGTCTGTGGCAGGGGCATCCATTTTGTGGATCTGAGGCTCATTTTAAATCAACCGCGTTTCAGTAAAGTAACATGTCTTCTCCCTCTAGAAGGGTGGAATGCTACCCCCGTCGCCAGAACTGGCGAGGGGGTAGTATTCCAATTCGTATGACACCTTACACGACATGTTTTGATAAAGCCAAACCAAAGTTGCTATATAACCGCGAGGATTATAAGGCGCTTAAGAGTATATGGTATGGCATTATCCCGGATCAGCTTAGGGAGTTGTTCCCGACAGCTGCAGACAGGCTCAGCTCATGCCAGAGCTCCATCTCACATAAAACCACGCACTCTGCCTCCAGGATTGATGAGGCCTTCCATAGGAGTGGCTCACAGGTTATATATGTGTCCAGATATAGGTTTAGATATAGGTATACTATATCTAAGCAAGGGGTGATTACACCCACTTGCCCCAGCTGAGTGATCAGCCAGTTGTGTCAATTTAAGAACCAGCCAGGGGTGGCAAAAGCTATGCTTCAGCCCCTGGTAGGCCTTGGTGGCACCTATGCCCTGAGCACCTATAGTGCATGGTACAGGGGCTGACAAGGAGTCCATTTCCAATTGTGGTATGTACCTATAGCACATGTATTATAAATTTAGAGAGAGAACAGCAGGCTGGGGGTCTGATTAGCAGGCCCACAGCCTCAGTAAGTCGAAAACCAGTGAAGCAAAAAGCAAAAATTGGGGTGACCATAGGATAGCAGACCCTACTCTCCTACAGTGACAACACCCCCAAATCCGGGACAACATCCGAAACACCCGAGGATGAAGCCTCCAATCGCTGTAATCCCTCAGATGGCGAGAGTTCCAGTCTGCAATCCGATTGTCTCGACCCGGCAGATACTCTGCAATAACAATGATCTGATGCTGCAGACAAAGATGCCAGAAATCTTTCGCAATCTCCGCCAGAAGTCTGGACCTGGTACCCCCCAGTTTGTTGGCATATCTTACAGCCGAGATATTATCCATCCGGAGGAGGATGCAACAATTCGTCTGTTGAGGGGACAGACAACAAATTGCAAAAGAGCCCGCGAGAAGCTCCAAGCAATTGATGTGAAGCGACAACTCCTCCCGGGACCAACGGCCCCCAGTCGTCACCGAACTGGGCTCCTCAACCCCAAAGGCTGGCGTCTGATTCGATCACCACATCCGGCGTCTTCCTGAACAGCGCACGGCCGTTCCAAGCCTCCATGTGGGTCAACCACCGCAACATCTCCGCACGGGCCTCCTCCGACAGAGGAACGTGATCCAAATACCGAAGACCCTTCTGCAGATGCTTGATTTTGAGGCGCTGAAGTGCTCGGTAATGCAATGAGCCTGGAAAGATCGCCTGAATGGAAGATGACAGAAGATCCACTATTCCCCAGAAGGTGTCACTTTTGTGATTTCTAAAAGGACTAAATGTAATACATCTTCCGTCTCCTATCCTTCCTTTCCGCACAATCCCAAGCTGTGTGTGGTTCAATGCATCACTGTTCTCAGAGAGACAGTCTGCTGAGGCAAGACCAACCTCAAATCCCTCTTGATGGACCTGATCTTCTGCCCGTGCAACAGGAGCTGACAAGAGACCGAGTCTATCCGGAACCCAAGAAAGTCCATCGGCTGAGAGGGAATGAAGTCTGATTTCTGAGAAATCACAAGAAATCCCAGAGATTGTAAAAGATCGATGGACCAATGTAAATCAATCAGTAGAAGACGAGGGCAGTGAGCCAGGAGAAGAATATCATCTAGATAGACTATCAGACAAACTCCGCCGGACCTCAAAGACTCCATCACTGGCTGAAGAAGCTTTGTGAAGCACTACGGAGCTGAGGAGAGGCCGAATGGAAGGACCGCATACTCGTACGAAGTCCCTAGCCACTGAAACTGAAGGAAGCCGACAGGTAAACATCCTTCAGATCCAGCCGGACCATCCAATCCCCTTCCCGAAGAAGATCTCTCACAAGATGGATGCCCTCCATCTTGAAATGGCGATAAACCACCCGCAGCTGAATTCCCGTAGATTGAGGACCAGGCGCGCCCGCCTCCCTTTTTCTCCACCAGAAACAAATTGCTCACGAACCCTTGTGGTTGAAGGCCAGAAAAGAAGCGACCTCCGCGGAAATGAGTTCCTGATCGTGCTGGGAAAAAACAAGGGGAAAAGGCAGAAGATGTTGGTGAGGGTGACTGTAAAATTCTATTTTGTAACCGTGCACCGTCTCAAACACCCAGGCATCGTTTGAGATCAATTGCCAATTTTTGAGAAAAAATCGAAATCTGCCCCCCAAATCACTTCCGAAGCTAGAATCAAGCTCACCTGAGGCTGAGGAATCCTGACGTCCTCCTTGGTTACCATTGTAACCGCCTTTTCGGTATTGTCCCCTGCCTTTTCGAGAGGGATAGAAGTTTGACTTGCCGGTGTTGTGATCTTGGCCACCACCCTTTTGGGACTTGAAACCACGCTGAGATGGTTGATCGGAACCACGGCCGAACGAGCGTCCCCGTCGTCCGGCCTTAGCAAAAACTGGGCGAAAAGCCCAACGTAAATTAAATTGAGCCTTATCCAGCCCACTGAACGTGGCTACAAAGTTGGTGAGCTCTTTGAGGAAGGGTGAGCCGAACAACAAACCCTGTGCCAATGGTCCCGATTCAGAGGAGGCTAAGTCAGTGAGTTTGGGGTCCAATTTCATCAAAATGGAGCGTCTGCGCTCACTAGAAAGAGCACAATTGGCATTTCCTAAAATGCAAATGGCCCTCTGCGACCATCCTACCAATTCATCTGGATCGATGAGTGCGCCGGACTCCTTTGCTCGAAAGCCCAAATCAAGAATTTTAGTCAAGGGAGACACCGGAGAAGTTGACACTTGCCACTTGCCTTGGGTTAGACGCCGCCATCGCCAGGAGTCATCGGACGCTGCAAACCGCGCCGCCGCCCCGGGACTACAATTCCCGGCTGCCTCAGCAGCAGCGCGCTCTACTGACACCGCGCCAGTGCCAGGAGGTGCACATAAGCAGCACAGAGCCCCGCTTCTCGGGATGCGCGCGGGACACGCCGGGCGAAGCCTGGGCCCGTTTAAGCCCGTTCAAGACCGGCCAAGGACGGGACGGGCCACCTCCTTAACATCTACAGCTCCAAAGGTCAGTGAGCCCCTTGCATGTTTGGTATTAACACCTAAGTGTGGTTAGGACTCATATTCACTGATTCAAGAGGATTGTGTGAATCATGATTACATCCCCAGTTGTAGCGGGAAACTGTGGGAGAAGTACTGATGGGTCTCTCATGGGTACTCTAGACAATTTCTTGAGTTTCTACCTCCCTGGCTAAAGATATCGAACTTACTGAGAAGAGATTATCGTTAGATCCACTCTTGGATAAGCGGTCCTCATTGGGCAGTCTGGCTAGGGCAAGATCACCTACTCCCCAAGAGACTGATTTACATGATATGGGGTCTTCTACTGAGGGGAGGGTAGGAAGTGTCATTATACTGCCGGAAGCAAGCCCTGAGGCTGGACAGAACTTGAGTAACCTTGCCAAGAAGCGGCCTTCCCCCAATATGAAAACTAGGTCAGCCAGATGTGCAAAAGTTGGAGTGGTTCAACAGTCACAGGGCCCAATATCCAAAAGGAAATGCACAGGGGTACAACAGCGAGCGGCAGATGGAAAAGGGGAAAAAACTAAGGAGGTCACGCCCAAAGAGAATTTGTTAACTAGTGCTTCACACATATCATCACCGGCAAAGGAAGAGGCAAACGTATTGCGATCCAGGGATGGAGATGCCCCCACAGGATTCGGATGTTGCCTTTTGGAAAAAATTGGAACATGATAGACTGGACCGAATTGAAAATAGACTGGTGTGTTTGGAACTTTTGCTCGCATCAGTACAGGCCAGGGGGGTTCAGGGGAGGGATCCAACCTGCAGGCAGTCAAATGGGTAGGGCAAGGCATTGTGGGCACTAGCTCTAATGCTCTAACTAATCCTAATGTATCCACAAAAGGTAGTCAAAGCCCTGCAGCAGAGAATATATCAGCTTCTAGTGCCACGGTCCCCCTGAGAATCTCTGAAGGGGTCCCTCATATAGAACAGGCAAGCAAGGATAAAGCGGTGAAGGTCACTAGCCCTTCAACAAAATCTCAGACAACACACAAACCCCCTATAATTCACGATGTGCAGAGGCTACAAATAATTGATCTTTCCCCGGATTCAGCCCTGTACGTGGTAGTTCTGACAGGGGTGCCACCGTTAGAACATGGAAAGAGGGAGACCTACAGGGAATTGAAAAATAAGTGTATTTTTTGGCTAAATGTTAATCGGCCATTGCCTAGCTATGTCTGTCCAGAGATATTAAATGCTAGGAGAGTAAATTGGGTGGGAAGACGGACAAAGTCGACTGAAGGTGATTGTGTTATCATTAACTTCAGGGACACAAGATGTGCCAAATTTATTCGTAATGGGGGACATCTCGGCTCCAGATCTCGAATCCAATCACTTCCCCTAAGGTTTTTTTATGCACCTGAACAAAACAAAGAATGGGGCACCCCTTTAGGAGGTGCGGCTCCGAACCATTACAAGCCACAAAACATTAGGTTACAAAATAGGTTTGGGGCCTTGTCAGGACTGGAAGATTGTGACTGACAGCTAAGCATGGCAGAAGGGGAAACTAGAAGCAGTTTATCACAAGGACTAATAACTGTGGGGAAAGTTATTGAGGGATGTCCGCCAGTCAGGAGATCTGTACAACTGAATGAGTGGAACACTGTAGATCTGTTGTCATGGAATGTGGGGGACTTTCAACCAAATTTCATAATAAGGAATGGCTCGACTATGTAAATAAATTTAACGTAATCTGTGCCCAGGAAACATGGGAAGTTGACCCAACAAATTTCAATCTTGAGGGGTATAAGCTGTTTGGGACTCCGGCTGTAAAATCTCGGGCAGGTAGAGCAAAAGGAGGTCTCGCTCTGTGGGCACATCTGACTCTAGATGGGACCTGGATAGATCTTAACTGGAAATCAGATTGTATGCTTCAGTTCAGTTTAAAACCAGGGATCTTAATCTGATTATAGTTAATTTTTGTAATGCAGGAGGTTGAAGAGTGAAGGAGTTGGAGGATCATCTGGGAATCCAGATAGAGAAGATGAATAACGCCCCTGCTCCCTTACTTTTAATTGCAGGTGATTTTAACTGCCATTTATGTCCTCGGCTGATTCCCTTTATGGAAAATTGGGCATTGTGTGATCTATTCGAGGGCGCCCACTTTAAACACACAATAGATGGACCTAATCTTAATGGGATGATGAATAACTTTGACCTGTCTCATTCCATGGATCTTTTATCTTTCAACTCCAAAAGTGGGGTCAATCCAACCTTTAAAGGTAGAGGATGTAGCTCATATATTGACTTTGTTATTGTTTCCTGCGTTCTCACTTTTCCTAGGCTGCTAAGACTTTTAGCATAAACCAAAACCGGCAGGACAGCTACGGAGAATCTCCGGTTCATACCTGCCAACTTGAAGAACCATCTCACTATGTGGGGAGGGGGCGGGGCCTCGAAGGGGGCGGGCCGCATGCCGAGAAGTATCCTAGGAGGCACTTTTGAACATCACCTGCCCTCAAACCCCCTCCTCCACCCTCAAAGCAAGCTTGCAGAGGCTGGTGGCGATGCCCTGGGGTGTTTTCACACCCCTCAATGGACGTCGGCAGTTCAAAGACTCGGAAAATTAGCTGGAAACCCACTATTTACAGCTCGTTTTCCCTGCCACCGTGTGATATTGGCTCTTTACCGGGTGACCGAGTGATGGGAGCCGATATCGTGTGTCACACGGTGGCACCTGGCACCGTGTGAGTTGCCAGGTATGCATATGTCTACATAATATTTCCATAGAACGTGAACGTTTATGCTCAGTTCACTTATAAATAAAAGTAGCTCAAACAATCTCCGTTAGCCATTTGTATGCAGTATGAAATGTGAAAGTCTGTAGTAATTAATCCAAAAAAGGAGGCAACTGTTTAAAAATGCGTATATTTTTTCAGAAAATTTCCTTTTCTGACTTACTATTTCTAATGGCACAGGAACATGTTTCTGTATAAACTTAAATGTATTCTTGCTTACAGTTTTCAGTTATGGTCTTGTGAAAAAAACTGTTCAGAAACTTGTGCAGGGTTGTACTCCCCTCTATTAGGCCACGCCCCTTTTGAGACCCCCCACACACGCACACACCTTCCCCATCCCACTTAAAGCACTGAGTATCCACTCTGTCTTCTCGTGTGTTTCTTTTCTCTGTATGTCATGTTTTTTTTTCTTCCCAAGTCTCGCCCAGTATTACATGCTGTCAATGGATTCACATCAATTCAGTGTTTACTTTCCTATCCTGTTCTCATGTACCTCAACTGTGTAGCTTGTCCTTCTGTGTCACATGGTGCACTCTCTCAGATGCCTTCTGTGGTGTCATGTGTCCTTCTGTGTCACATGCCACCCTCCACCACAAGCCTCTTCCGGTGCCACACACCTCCCTTGAGCTACATGTCTCCTATGCCACATGCCCGCTCTGCTATTACATGCCTCTTCCTGTGTCACATGGCACTCTCCAGGACACGTCTCTTCTGGTGTTACATACCTCCTCTGGTGTCACATACCTCCTCTGGTGTCACATACCTCTTGGTGTTCACATGTCTCTTCTGGTGTTCACATGTCTCTTCTGGTGTTACATACCTCCTCTGGTGTCGCATACCTCCTGGTGTTCACATGAATCTTCTGGTGTCACAGACCCAAATTGTGTCCCATATCACCCTTCATTAAATGCCTCCTGTGGAGTCGCATTGCCTCTTCCTGTGGCACATTCCTCCCTCCACATCGCATGCCTCTTCCTGTGGAACATGCCAACTTCCATCACATGCTTCTGCCTGTGTCACATGGCACTCTCTTTTGCATACCACGTCTGGTATCATACACCTCAGCTGTGTCACATGCATGCTCTGCTGTGACATGTCTCGTCTTTTGTCGCTATCCCCCTCCATCAAATGCCTCTTTTCTTGGTGTCACATGCATGCTCTGGTGCTGCATGCCTTCTCCTTTGGTGTTATATACCTCACCTTGTGTCACATGCCTCTCTTTGTGTCATCACCTCTTCAAGGTAAGAAGAATTCTATCCTTCTGCGCAAAAGGGCGGAGAACAGCACGGGCTCGGTGAACACGGACATGGTGCAGCAGATTGTGAAGCATGACAGGGACACGGCCCACAACATCCAGGACCTACAGCACTTTCAACTCATGGCCTCCGTCGGCAGGGAGCCTGGCGGCCGGGCCGTCATCTGGGAACCGCTGGTCCACGCACCTTTGCAGACAGCAGCCGCCACCACTAATGTGGCCATTGCGCTAACTCATCAGCAGAATCTTCAAGCCCACGTCTTCCTGCCGCCATCCTCCCTGTCAAGCCCGCTGTCCCCAGACGCGGCCCTTCTCACCCGCCAAGCCCGGAGGTCCCAGCCCAGTCTAGCTGGTTCTAGACCTTCTTCTGTTAGTTCTCCTTCTGGAGTCCCATCGCAACACCAGACGCCGGTCGCCAGCTCCCCCTCCGCGTCCGTGCTCCAAACCCAGCTGCCATTGGAAAGCGGAGTGCGCAAACATTCCAATATAGGACTGCCACCTCAGGGCTCAGCAGGTTTGAGTCAACCGCCTCAAAGAGGAGACCGAACAACAATGGTGAAACCACAGCTCATGGGCTCCCAGCCACAGCTTTCAAAATCCAGAGGCACATCCTCCTCAACCTCTCTTCTCCAGCAGACAGTGGGGGTCCCCTCTGGTGCCGAACGGAGCTCCGGCCACAGGAGCGGGAGAACTCTACACTACAGCCTGTCCCGGGCTACAGGGTCCCACATCTCTCTGCTGATGCAGCAAGCCTCCAGCAGCAGCCCACAGCACCTTGTCAAACACAAGAGCATTCAGGGCCTGCCATTTGGGAGACTCACCCAAGATGGCCGCCTCCTGTCAGCATCTCAACCATCTTTGCCTAACAAAGATGCCCAGCAGGGAGAAGGTTGTCTTTCCCAGCAAGGTACCGAATCGCCTAGTACCACCACCGCTAAGTCTACCCACTCTGTTCCAGGAATTTTAGCCAAGCCCTCCCTCGGTGTCCCTGGGCAGCCATATTATCCCCCACAGATGCCTTCTGCGCCCATGGAGTCTTTGAGTACCATTAACAAGTCTACCCCCTCTGTCCCTGGACTTTTGTGTCCGAGCGCTGTGCCAGGGCAGCCATCTTATGCTCAACAGATGCCTTCGGGACCATCCGTTCTACCAAGTAGGCCTGCAAGCGCAGCCGCCGCTCTACCATCCCCAGTGTCCACCACTAGGCCTGCATCATCCTCCGGCTCTCGGAAAGGCTCAGTGGTTTTCAGTCCAGACTTAGAATCAGGCGTGAAGCCCAAATTGCCATCTAATATGTGATCCTCAGTTGGGTTGATGGCTGCCAAGAGAAAAGGAGAGGAAAAAAAGGGAACAAAGGCAGAGGACAAGCAATGAAGCTCTGTTCCATCAGCTCTGCAGGGTGGGACCAGCCGGGGAGGCAGAGATTGGCACAACAACCCCCGCTGGCGAACATCCATGGAAGATGGCTTGATGCCGGACTTCGAGAAGCACACCCTGAACGGAGTGCCTCGCTCACCCCTGGGATTAACATGGACATGCCTTACCTGTAACTCCAGTCCATCTCTTTAAAGCTTTACTTTTGTTATTCTAATATATAAATATGCATATCTTTTGATTATGTTCAAGTTATAGTCTGCCAAGCGGTAAGCTCTTAATTTTTTCAAGTTGAACCTACCACCTACTGCCAGGAAAATTCTTTGGTGTGCAAGGGGAGCAGTGTCTCTCATCTCCCTCACTTTCTTCCAAGGGCATGTCAGAGGGTATTATTAGGGGGTTGGTGGTGTTAAGGCATCATCTTTGATCTGGTGGTACCTGCCAGGAACAGGAAATGTCCTGATGTTGGATTTGGGTCACATTTCTACAACTAAACATGTCTACTGTACAAATGCCGACTGAATGAACATTTAACTACCAACTATTAGTATATGTGCGGTTAGTAATTTGAAGGTCACTGGTAAAACTATTCCTCCCTATAAAAGGGCTGGATTCTTTTTATATTTCACCTCCATACCTGGAATATTTGGTAGCAATTGTTAATAAATGGCATTAGGGAAATCCTTTCATATTTTTGGACATATATTAGATACATGCCTAATTAATGTTGTCAATATATTGGTTGTTAGCATTTGCATTATAGACATGTTGTTGTTGATGTTATGACAGATACCCTGACTTGGAGTCCCCTTAGAGGGAAGTTGATCACTGATGTGCTAAGAGCTGGCCAAGATTGTCTTGGTCTATGACCCCTGCATGGACCTTTATCACTAGGGCTTCTTCAAAGGGAACTATTTAATGCCCTAGGAAGAGGTCCAAGCATTGTCCTTACTAAAGATCCTTCTAGAGAAAACAATTTCCCCGATTATTAGTCTGACGGACATATTCCATCCTTCAGGGTGGTGAAGAACATTATCTCTGACATCCTGACGGAGTACCTTTCGTCAAATTTGGAAATGGCCCTGGCCCTTTCAATGTCCTTAAGCTTTTGTGCTAGGCCACGGTTGCTTTTGATAGCCGTTCACCAAATATTTTACATTTTTTGGCTTTTCAGAAACCAGCTCCCTAAGTGGGTGATTGTTTCGGTAAAGCAAAAAGCTACTGACACCTCCATTCCACAGGAGTTTTCTCAAAGAGTGTGGGATCATCATTTTTCCCCGTAGCGCCAGATTTTTCCTGGTAGTGATGGAGAAGAAAAAATACTTTACACTGTCCACTCTAAATATGGTGTGTGATGTAATGTCCTTCTCCAATGGCCATTGATTTTTCAGGCCACTTGAGGAAGTTTTCCATTGATGGAGCCAATAGTGGATCATTCGACTGAAAACTTAGGGTCTGCTTATCTCGAAATGAGGGAGAAGGACTGAGGGTTTAGCAGCTACGGTCCTCTGTTGTGTATCTGACAGGGTAACCAGTCAGTCAAACCTTAAATTTGGCCCCTTTTCCCCGTCCTTGAGAGAGGCCCAGGGAATTTCCTTACCTCTGGTTCCTTTAGAGAAAAACTGTCACTGCCCTGGTGAAAGTTGCAGGGAATATCCTACTCTGGGTTCCTTCTGAAGGAGAACTTTACCAATGTCAAGGTGCAAGTTGTAAAGAATGTCCTTAATTGAGGCTTCTTTCGAGGTGGCTTTGTCACTCTTCTGATGAGAAATGACTGGGATTTGTTTTCCTTGGGCTCTTTTAAAGGGGGAATTTTGCCAGTTCTCTGGTGAGAGATGTAGGTAAATTCCTAATCTGGTGCTACTTTAGAAAAAGTAACATAGGGCACACAGGGTACTCATTCGTACCTTCTCGTGACAGTCCAAGGAGTATGGGCCGCCGGAGGTTTACCTCTCGACTGTCCAACATATTTAGAGTGGGTGATTGGCTGTTTTTTTTTCACTGTCTGTCACTGTCAAGAATATCCTGGGGGCAAGGGACAGTAAAAATAATAACAATTACACTATCACTGTCTGTCACTGTCAAGAATATCCTGGGGGCAAGGGACAGTAAAAATAATAACAATTACACTAACACCACAGCAAAAAACTCCCATGTTGTAGGGTGCATTATTTTGTACTTTCCAAAAACAAACCCCCTTTGTGGGAGTCTGTTTTTGGAACAGTAAAAACTTTTCAAAGTTTGTTGTAAGAGTCCATTGTGAATGACAGACACCAAACTTTTAAATTACTTTCCATGAACTGCTGTGACGGTGGTTGATACAACCTGATACAATTCTCCCCATGGCCAGAGATGAACTCCAAATTTGGCAGGTGAAGTAAAGGCAGAGTGGCGACACAAGTCATTCGCCACCCTGACTGCCTTCACTCTGTCTTCCAAACTCTAAAGCAGACCCATATTTACTGACCTTTTGTGAGCTGTATGAAGTGCTTGAACCCACAACCTGATGAGTTATTTTCACCACTACTCATAAACCAATGGGGATGTTACTTTTGTCTACATGTCATTATTGTTTTGGGTGTGAAGCAACATAAAATAATTTACTGGATGTAGGTGAATCAGACTGCAAACCCTGCAGGTTTGTCCACTTTGACTCCTCTGCAATTTCCTGATGATGCATGCAGCTGGGGTAACTTGTTAGCCCAAGCAAAGATTTCATGACCTATTGGTGTTGGCTGGACTGCTTATTTTAGGGCACATCAGATTCATTGGTAGCAGGCTGGTCAGGGGTTTTTGCGAGGGACAAAACTTTATGAAGGGCCCTCTTAAAGCTTTTCCCACCTTTGACGGGTGCCACAAGCGTCCGTTTTTAAGTATTATAAAAATGGACTCCAAGGAAAACCAAAAACCAATTTTGGCGCCATGAAATGGCAACACCATGTAAGCTTCCTCATTAATAATGAAGATGGTAGGTTTGTTTGTAGTTAAAATCTGTCCATAAACTTTACTAAAGGAGAGCAGGGCTTTTGAAAGGGCATGGCCTTGGACATAATTCCCCCTCTGCACCCCCTTCTGACGTCCATGATTGGCATATAGCGTTGGCCCTGCCAAAGCGTAACAGGCGAAAATGGCGTGCTGCTCTGCGGCAAGGATCTCAATAGCTCTGGTGGTTAGCGGCACACATGAAGAGTTTCCACCTCGCCGTAATGAAGAACACGAAGGCTCTTCCGGAGGGCATGGTGGCCTGTGGGGAGGTGAAGGGTTTCTAGAAAGGCCATTGCCTGACAAGGGATTGTACGACTAGCCTTCTAGAGGCACCAGATATCAGGAGTTTGCCAACATTTCAAAAGTTGTCGAATGCCCTTTTTTGGAGAAAAAAAATTAGGAATCAATACAAAATGGAAGACGCAGGAGTTGTAATGGCATCCAGTCCCCTCAATCACTATCTCATTCTTTATATCTGTCACAATGTTTACCCTTGTGGTCAGCGATGGACAGGCTATTCGTCACTCTGACATTTTTCCAGAGAGCTGCAGGCTAGGAGTCTGTTTTCGACCAGGATTGGTAGCACGACTCAACCATGCCCTACTGGCCTCTTTCTACCTGTGGCCTCCCACAGCGTGAGGCGGCTTTGAACATTTTTGTCTGGCTAATATTGGTTTGCAGTCCAACACATCCTGGGCAGGCGCTGTCGGTGGCAACAGGGTTGGATTGGGATTAAAATTCGTCCCGGGCACGCTAAAAAAAAAAAAAGGTGGACCACATGTGCATATCCATATTGCCTTCAAGCAAAACCCTGCTTCTGCGAAATTTTTGTAAAAAAAAAAGTGGGGGGGGGGGGGGGCTTTAAGAAAAATGCACAGATTAGTTTACACTGGTGAAACACACCTGAAAACAAGTGAGGCCACTTTTGCTCAAGCCCCCGCTCAATATGCATATCTTAATGTGCCGGCCCAGCGAGAGAAAGGGAGTGACACCTCTGACGCCCGGTGATTGAAGGGAGGTAATGGATGCCCATCTACATCCAGAAAGGCCACTCAGGCACCCACTGGGTTGCTGGCGGAATCGAACAACGCAGAAACACCCAAATCGGCCCCCCAGGCTGCTCAAAAAAGCAGCCCACAGCTGGAATTTGGAAACTGGCCTCTCGGACATTCCCCAAGTGCCCGCGTTACCAATCCGATGATGGGTGGCAATAGGTAGATGCTGCAGACAAGTGAGCAATCCATCGATAAGAGGTCCCCTCACTCTATGCAGTTTAGCTGAATTTCCTGTACAATTGTGGGTTTGGCGCACTTTCCACAAAATCCATCAATAGCTACCTAATTTGCAAAGTGTAACATAAAAAATGTTGCCTCTCGCTCAATCTACCTCAAAAAGTACAAAAACATTTGGTGAAACTTGTTTTCATGCAGTGGAAGACCCTTCACAGAGTTTGGTCACTTTTCTATTGTTGATTGCTGTATTTGGGTGTTAAACTATTATTATTAAGGAGGTGAAACTTGTGCCCAGACAGTGTTAACATGAAAAAATGGTAAAATAATGAAGTAACACTATCACAAAATGTGCTGCATCACACAGCATATTTTGACTTTTCTTGTGGCATAATTTAGTCAACCCTGCCACATAATTTGGTCCTCCCTGTCACACAATTCCAGTGGCCCTGCTTTATGGCCTGCTGCATAATAACTCTTTAACATCACAGTTTGGTAGTCTCTAGGCGTCCCTCTCTGCTCTATAAACAAGAAACCACATACTCTAGAAACATCACAGAACTCCCACATGTCTCGCCTCAGCCCCACATCAGCAGCCCATCCCTTTCTGAGATATGTCCTTTATCTTAGAGAGTCTATGTGTTATCTTGCGGAAGATACCTCAGTGAGCTAAGCGCGCCCGCTTAGAGAACAGTGCGTAATCTGCACCTGGGGGCTGAAATCCACAGCAAGGCCAAAAAAAGCCCCTCATCATTTAAGAGACTGATCAAATGAGCACTGTTGTGTTGTGTAATATCAACACCTGTTGTTATGCACCAAGAGACGAGCTGATTGTGTTGTACGCAACAGTAATAGCAGCTATTGTTAATTTTATTAGCGGGTGTGCAATAAAAAAAGACACGCTGTGCCTGGCCTGACTGCAGATGGTTGCAACGATGGCCGTCCTTAGATTGGATCCGAAATGTAGTCTTCCCCGCACCCTAGTAATCCTATATTCCCAGGGTTAGATTGGCCGAAGCGGGCACCAGGCATTTTCCAGGTGGGCCGGAATGGTGGGGGCTGGTTTTGGACCCGTGGTGGCCGGAAATGCAGCTCTGCTGCAATATCGGGCCCATAAGCGGGAGTTCTTCTAACTAGCAACCCCCGCTATCGGGGCCGGTCATATTGCCAGGGCTGGTTGCTGTTTCCAATCCATATCCCTCAAAAACGAGCAGGGTACAGTGGTGTAATAAAACTTGAGCCCCCCCGCAGAGTACATGGAGGGGTCCCCCCCCCCCAGTCCCGCAGACGAGGTCAGGAACTCTCAGGCCGGGGGCCCGCAGCCATGAATAGCGTTGGAGGTGGGCCCCCTGGGGCTCGGGCCCCACGCACCATGGGGCCTTAGGGGCTAATGTTACACCACAAGCAGGGTACCCGCCTTTCCCTCACTATCCCCTGGTATGATATGAAACTGAAGGATTCCACCCCAAAGCAGTGCTGTGCCTAAGGAATGGAGTCAATTTTCCGCCATATTAATTCAGCAGTGGTGGCACCTAAGACATCATAGCTTGTGCCTTTAATTATGACTCATTAGACTTAAAAAGATGAACTTTTTTTCCATGAAAACAGGACAAAACAAAAAAAAGACTCAGCGATGCCCGCTTGCCCGACTTTTAGAGGCATGGTCTGTATTTCAGTATCCAGCTGGTACAAAAATGTGAAAAAACACCTAAAG
Organism: Lissotriton vulgaris; assembly: GCF_964263255.1. Lineage (NCBI taxonomy): Eukaryota > Metazoa > Chordata > Amphibia > Caudata > Salamandridae > Lissotriton > Lissotriton vulgaris. The sequence goes on from NC_141700.1 coordinate 107,030,601, forward strand.
TCTGTACTTTTTCCCTTAAAGGTACAACATAAAAAAATAGCTATAAGAAGAAAGCACTTTAAAATATGGTCCAGAGCTGCCTTAATGACTCCTGGCTGATAATTAAAGTAAACAAAGACAGAAAGGCCAACTAAATAATATTGATTGTGAACAAGTTTTTTAGGTTTAGATTAAAAGAAGACTTTTTTCAACTGCTGCTAAAATTGTAAATTAAAAAAAATGTATTTGCATTATACTGCAACCGTAAAATAAACAGAATCTGTTAATCCACCATAACATTAGTGAAGCATAGTTAATGTTGGTTTCCCATTTTTATTTACAGGGCCAATTTACAAAGATGTGATGCAACAAAGCTGCGTTGCATCACAGGATGCAGGCAGAACAAGGCCATCACCCAAATATGTTGCTGTTTCACTCTCTCCCTCTACGCTGGTACACTTTTGACTAGTGCATGGGGATGTCTAGCACAGGATTTATATTGGAAGTGTACTCTTCCTGTACAAAATACTATTCCTTACCATAGATTTACACTTTTCCAAGTTCATATATTTCCTGTCCAGTGCAGCTACACATGCAAAGCTAGAAACGTTTTGAAAAAAGAAAACTTTTCGCCAACTTACGCTTACCTTAAGGATGTGCACATTTTTTACACAAATGTGTGCCTTCTTTTTTTCGTAGATGGTTTTTGCGTCAAACTTCATAGGGGGTTGTGTAGGAGCGACCATGTACCACACGTTACTTTAGGGCAACTTTTGAAAGTAAATTGCAGTTCTGCACTTTTCGCCGTTTTGCACCAATTTTGGGCAGCAAACCCATTGCAAAGTGTAATTAATTTGCCCCAAATGCCCCTAGGGGAAAGATCTTGGATAGTAAAGAGAAACTTTAATTGCCAGAGAAGTCACTTTGCACCTACTCAAAACTGACATTTGGGACCATAGGCAGTAGGGTAAACCATGGCCTAAATGTCTCAGTGAAATTTCCCAATCTGATGCTCCATTTCCTGCATATTAGACTCAACCTTTTATTCATAAGATAAGGTCTGTGGTTCAGAGAATGTTTCGGAGTGAATTAACACATTTAATGACATCAAGGACAATATGACAAGTGGCCAAGTAAAATGATGGCAGATCAAAAGAATATAAAAAAAAGAATTCCAAAACTTCATTAATGTAGACTCATAGTTTAAAATAGTTGTGGGGCAGCACTCTGATGTGTTCAAGACAGCTACTCTTTTTAACTAAAGGAGTTGTAGGAGGACTCTCCCTTGACTGGACTGTTTCTGGATGCCTCTATAGCACCCAAAAACTACTTCACACACAGCAAAGCTCTGAACCGAGTTGTATGTAATGTCCAGGCATTAACCCTTCTGCTCAAGGTTGACTTTTAACCTATTGTGCGTGACAGCTCAACCAGAACGCCAAATGTGTGACTCTTACTCGCAATGAGTGAGACTTCACACCTCTTCTTAGGCAGTCAATAAGATGGACCCATACAGTTGGAAGATAACATTAATTATTAGAATACCAAACCCTCCCCAGCCATCTTAAAGTCTCCATATTTTTTTAGGGTACGTTCTCCTATGGCTGTGGGGCTGAATCATAGAACTGCCCTTTTTGGAAGGAGAAATGGAAGAAAGACTTCATGTCATGAGGGTGTCAAAAAAGAAGTACACTATCCTCCCTGTGCAAGCCCGTGTGTTTATAAAGACTCTAAACTTATAGGAAAAGGTGCGAAGGCTTTTGATGTACTTGAAAGATCTAAGTTCACAGCCAGCTTTTGCATTCTTGGAGCTTCTTGAAAATGTAACTTCTTCAAATATAAACATTGAGTAAGTAGCAATATCAACTTTAGTTAAAACATGAGAAAAGCGCAAATAGAAACAAATACGTTACCAAATGTAACCAAACCAATAGACAGGTGACAAGTCACAAAACGTCTTACAGTTGAATATTTTTACAAGAGGTTGTTTTTGGTTGAGTAAATCATGGTGAAAAGTGTCCTGCAATTGGCATGGTATTTTGTTATCAGTCTTCACATTAAGTAATTGAAGCTAAAAAGGTTTAGCTTCACGGTGGAAACGTGCACCCACAGCTTATACCCGATCATTGATTTTACAGAGAAATTGTTTAAAGGCTGCCAGGAGCTACCTTGGGCTTGTAAGTGGTCATGGGGAATTGGCTTTTCTAGTCATGGTAATGCCCATGAGCCAGGTTCCCACACCTGGGAAAGTAGACAGTCCAAAGGATATCTCAGATTGACGGTAAAAAACTAATATTAAGCTCTCCACCCTGATCCTGGGAGGTTTTGTTTTACTGTTTACTGCCCAGCGCTAGGTCCAAACTCTTTTGTCGTTTCATCTCTTATTACCACTGAATAGTATTTATTAACTGCAATCGCTACATGGGGCTCAGTGATTTGCTTATGTTTAATAAAGATTTCCACAGCAATCAAACTGGGTTCACCTTCTCGAGAAGACAGACCGCATCTGAACCCTCTTCTATTTTGGAGGCATTGCTGAGATTCAAGATGGTACCAAAACAATCGATAACTTCTTACCAGAGTTGGTATTGTCAAGCAGCAGCGCACCGCTGGTCCAAAGGGTCTTGTTTATTTTCCTCTGCAGTATTTATAGGTAAACGCCAAATTCCCAAAGGAAGGAAGAAAAAGTGTGGAATTTTTTATTCTGGCACTCAGAGGTGATTTAGTGATAAGCACTTTAAAAAAAATACCTGATAGTAATAATAACAATAGTAATATATCATACAAGAGTTCACTACTAGTATACAGGGAAATATTGAATGTCTCAAATGGGTCTGGAATGATTTATCTGTAGAGATTCATATTTTTCAGCAGCAAAATGTACTTTCACATGTCTGGCTCGTCACTTCCTGTAGAAGCTCTAACTTCATTTCCCAAAAGGCTCAGCTGCAGCTCATGAAATTCCCAAGTATACTTTTGCAATGTGATGCATTTTTACCTTACACATAGGATCAAAAAAATACCCATAAGCTTTTCCATTGTCATCAGTTGCTAAGAAGAAAGATGTCTGAGGAATCTAAAATCATATTTTAGAGAATGTTTTAAGAAGTATCTCTGTCTAATCGTGTGTATGTAAAATGCTTCAACACTGGGAGAAAAAAAGTTTCCCCACAGGTGACTTAATACACCTCACTACTTGTGTCTTCCCTAAGTTTTGAAAAAGAGGTTGAGCATTCACTCAAGCAAGTGTGAACATTTTACCCTCCACCCTCCCTACTCCTGCAGAGCCCTCCAGGGTGGCCGGCCCTCAAACAAGACACCAATGATAGTCATATTGCAGACTAATAATACTTTTTTGTAAATGTTACTGAAAACCATCCTTCAATGTAAATTGACCTTGACCCATAAGAACACTGTCTGGAATACATTTCTACAAGCAAGCCATGTTTAGGTTGAGATAGTCTTATTGACTACAGTATTGTGCAAATAGATTATGTGCCTACAAGCCTAGATTACCTTGAGAAAACCATATAGTACTCAGTGTCTCTCTTTGGTAGCAAGTCAGAATATTGTGTACAGGAATATTGTCTGACATAAATATTGTGTCCTGAATATAATTCACAAACATAATGTCCCAGAGGGAGTACATTTTCTATTATTATCTCTAGAGGAGAGATTGTGTATAAAATATTTAGAACACAAAATTTATAACAAGCAATATTCTGAATATTATATTCTGGTACCTCGCTCTTACAGTTTGCTAATTTTAGGTTACAATGAGGTGATCACATTGTATACATAGGCTTTTATCCATGCCTAGATTATGTGAAGCCCATCTTATGTTGACTTAAAAGTTCTGTACATATAGCTCCTCTTTACCTATCATACACCATGTAGAGGTAAGAGTAAGGTTCCTGGGACCCTTACTTTAGAATCTTAGATTATGTTTAGTTGGCTTGTTTTTACTACTCTGCAATTATCTTGCTGTGTGTGTTTAATTTCTCACATCAATCAACACAAGGGATTTGCCCCGCAAGGGGAATCCAAACACTGTGGCACAGTGCTGGGAGGGGTGAAGCAAGAAAACAATTATGTTTTTAAAAGAATCCTTACCCACCAACCTAGTTGGTGGCATGCTTCATCACTGGGTTCCCAGCTGGGCTGCCAAGTGCATCCCAGGTGTGCATACAGCAGAGCTGGTGTTTTTTTTTAGTATTTTGGGGATAAGGGCGTCGTACCCCTCCTCTTCCTCGCTCTTCCTCTGATTTCTTTTTTAATTTCACATGACAATTTTCCGAGCATGAGTTATATGAAGGCACCAGAATAACCCCCCCCCCTGCCTTCTTAATCAAGACTTGCTTAGGTTGAAGTTATGGCATCATACGCATTCTCCCACTGTGCCGGGCCTCTAGTATGTTGAGGAAAATGTGGAGTATAAGGCAGCCCACTCCATTGCATATGTACAATATAAACAAATGACGACATGGAGTGAAGAGATCATGGAGCCACACAGACAGAAGGTGGCGGGGGAGGAAAACGCTTTAAACTTGGGGACTGATGAGCACTGAGGCAGGTACAGAAGCTCTTCTTTATAGAAAGCAAAGCAAAAAATAAATGAAATTAACTTGAGAGCAATACTGAAGTAGTGTAAGCGAATAATTGAAATTTACCAAGCAGCCACAGCAATCGCTAATTAATACAATGGAGATAAATGCCCCAAAACTAAGATAATGAGAATTAATTTAATACCTAAAACATTTTTGTACCTGGGGGACATTTTTTTCTACCTTGAATTATGCTAATTAAACCAAGTGTAGACAGGCCTCTATGATCAAACCTGGATAAGGCTGGGATACCCATATTGAACAGACGGATCCTTGTGATAAAGACCTAGTTTCAATTAAAAAAATATAAAGAGGAAATGATTATGTATGCTTTTATAGTAGTCATTTATGATTCAGCAACAAGAAGATGTGAATTATTCCCTTTTGTATTAAAACAGCCCTTGCACAAGAAGTCAGGCCGGAGGACCTATTTTTGAAGAGGTATGGTCTAGGGTGATTCAACATACAATTCTGATATTGTTCGATGAATCAGATATGACTAATCGTTGCCTTCCATAGTATTGGCCTGTTTGCAACCCCCCCCCCCCCCAAATGTCCTGCTTAGCCGTTGACCTCTTTTAGCAGTCTCACACTCTGTCTTCGTCAAGGTTCATGCTGTTGTTTTTTTCCTTGACCCAGATCTTTATGATTCATGGTGTGTGCTGTGTCGTACTGTTTTCATCCCTTGGCATATCCCTAATATCTTCTCTGTTTCACCTGGTAGATGTTTAACCCTCTCTTTTTCACTCGTTAGCCCATTTGACCAATTCCTTATTATGTTTAGGCAAATGTGGAGTATGAAAAATGTGTTTGCAATCCTCCCTTATAGATCTATAATTGAGCCTTTCCTTGTTTCCTTTGAGATTTAATTGATCCTCTCATCTCTATTTTGTGATAAAACCTTGATCTACTTTCTCCCTTGATCCTATAGAATTGTTCCCTTCTTGTAGTCTTCATCACTTCCGTTACAACAAGTATACCCTAATTCCATCTTCTCTGTTGCCTTGCACATTCTTATTTGCCATGACCACATATAGCACGGCTAATAACCCATGAGGGTCTCTAGGCGCTGTGCCTAGGCACGGGGAGATTACGTGATTTACCCAGAATCTCAAGTTGGGGAGCTGACTGCGAGACTGGAATCTGGGTCCCCAGCTCCGAAGTCGGCATCTCTGGCCATTAGACCACATCCTCTCCTTGTAGCTGGTTTTTTAACCCCTCGCTGCCCCGAACGTCCGCCCCAGTGCGGAACGTTCTATTAAGCGGAGGGGGCCGGAACGTTCAGCGGATGTGCGCAGCACTACCGAGGTAGTGCACGCGATGTCCGCTGAACGTGCTCCGCACTGAAGGGGTTAAAGCTGGCTTGATCCTTTCTGCAGGTTTCAGTTATAGCTTCAGCACTTCCGCTTCACTCATGTGGTAAATCATAAACCATAATTTTAGGTTCTTCGTCTATGCTCAAGCATCTTACATTGGTTCCATCTCCGTTTTTTTTGCTAAATAATGTTTTGTGTAAAATACATACACATTTTGGAAGGAAGAAAAGTGAAAATGCTATCTTATGACACTTCAGTAGAATAAGACAAAAAACATATTTTTTAATAAAGTCTAGCATCCATCGACTAGACAAAACTAGGTAGAGTTTGGACCTTCTTCGAGATCCATTATTGCATTCTTGACCATCGGTACTTATTCGCATTAATTTACCCGATCCACGTTGTGTTCTCCTGTTAGACAATCAATCCTCTATTTATGGCCTAGTGGTAGATGTCTGCACATTCTTAGATTCCTGTGTTGTTGCCTTGATCCCCTTATGAGCTGAAGCAAATAACCCCATATATCTGTTTTGACCATGATCCTATTACCAAAGTCCTTTGGTGTGAATTGTAAATGTGACCCACTCCTACTCAGTGGACCCTTTCTTCCTTTTCTTTGTTCCTATAAATCTTTCCTCATAATCACAACTCGTTCTGCTCTACCTGGGGCCTTCTGTGTTTACTTTGTAGATTAATGATGGTCTGTCTGAAGCAGTTTAGTATCCCCTCAATAATATCTTCTTCATCCTAACGTGTAGGTCAGCTCCTTGCTCTCATATATAATTTTCCTCTCTCATTGTACAGCTTTGATATTCTGTCTTTGGTTTCCTAGTCGCCATCCATTCGTCCTCCTCAGGTCCTGATTATTTCCTTGATTTTTCCTTCCTATTCACGCAGTGTAGATATCCTTTCTTTCTTCATGGTACTTTGTTGCTGTTTGGTCCTATTGATATGCCTCTTTACTCCCCTGGAATATATGGTCTTACTTATATCCATGATGCGTTAGTGCCTTTTGCCAACGGTCCAATTGTATCCCGTCAATATTCTCTCCCTTGGTCTATTGTGTGCCATAGATACAACTGCCTTTACTTCCATGCCACAATTGATTTTTATTATTCCAGTTATACATCTTTCGTTTCTCCCCATCGTCCAATGGCAAGTATTGGTTACCTTTGTTCCATGGTATATATGAATTTGTTTTTCTCCTATGACAATGTTTTAACTTTGTTTCATGGTATACTCAGAATATGCACTCCTTAGATCAATAGTATATAGTGTATGACCTTAGCTGCTCCATTTGTACAACCTTTGCCATCTTCTTTTGTCCTTCGTGATTTTGTAAGAAATGCTTCCGTAGTCCCAGAATATATCCCTTTAGTTCCTCCTTTACGATCCATTCAGTGCTTTTAGCAGTCTCCAACTTTTCCCGTACTTGAATCACAACTTCCCTGTCACTGCTAGATTCCATGGTTGAAGCACCTGCCCAAACATTCCAATCTCCTGTTTATGTAACATGTGTAGAAGCTGCATCAAAGAAATATATTTGAATTACAGAACGCCTGGCGTGTCAAGAAAGATGAGCACTCTGGAGAGAGATGGACCTTAATGAAGACTAATGCCATGATCTTTGCCAAAATGAACACAAGGAACGACTGCCCTTGTCAAGGCATCCCAGAGAACTGAGGCTTCATTCTGTTTCACAAGTAATGAAAACAGTGTCTGCAGGAACGTTGCATATGCAAATCTAAGTTTTATTCCCATCACATACAGATTTTGTTGGTGTCTTCTGAAGAGTCGGTGCTGCCACATCTTCTGAACAGAGATGGTCTTCAACAACAATTACAACGCAATAGTGGGTTCGAAGACACAAGACCCTAGAGAAGGCATTTGAGTGTCTGGCATTCACAATATGGTCCTTTCAGGTCTGCATGCTCTTAAGTTACAGCATCTGGGAAGTTAAACTCTGTATTGTAGCTCAGTCCTACTTACGGTTTGTGCATTATGTTGTTACCAAGACCTCCTTCTTTGTTCTTTGTGCAAGTTGCCACAATTTTGAATCTTCTCAGTGGCAGGTGACACTCTCTTTGAAGTACTTGATTTTTATTTTAGAATCTTACCCTTCCTCTTGAAATCACTCTATCATCCCCTTGGCCCAATTGTATATTGCGGTCTTTCATTTTGTTGATTGTGTTATGGTGTGAAGCCCGTCTTTCCGTGATCCAATGGCATTCCTTTAATATTGCCTCCATTAATTCATATGTCCCTGCTCCTTATCCCTTAGCTCTTCGACCTTTACTCCTCAACATTTGGTATGGCTTTGCTTTTCTCACCTTGACCCCATAATATAGCCTTGCAGTTCTCTCTTGACCCCATATAGTGTTGATCTTATGTAACCTCTATAACATAGTCTTCAAACTCGCTTTTGAATCCCTTTATAATTTAGTTGCTCCTCTTTTCAAGATCCCGATATATTTGAGCCTCTTTCTTTGATCTTACATTAATTCCTTCATGTTCTGTCCTTTAATCCCAGACTATTTCAGCAATAAACTATCTCCTGAATTAAATATCTCCTTGCCCTACCTGAAACAATGATATGTTCTTTAGGATCTGTATTTGAACCCAAATAGTTTCCTTTTTTTCCTCATAGCCTTAATTTCCTGATAGATCTTTGTTCTTATTTTATGAACCCAATGATACATTCTTAGATGTCTCTCATTGATCTCATAACAGAATTGATATTGCTCCCTTCACATATTATTCTCTTTATCTTCTCTAAATTTTATCATATGTCTTTGCTGTACCTATTTGATTCCCTTGCTGTCCTCTACTTTTTTCCCTCTATCCATCTTATTTCCTTGATAATCTCTCTTTTGCCTCATGTTTCCTTTATCCTCTGAGTTTGGCTCCATAAAATTTGCTTGGTCTTTTCTCCCAGACCTCATCACATCACTTTCTTTTTTAATCCGATAATACAATCCTCAATTACCCTCTTAAATCCAATAAAGTCATTTGTTGCATATGCAATACTTTATGCTAATTAAACCACCTCCTATAGCACTTATTGTTTCCTTAATCTTATGCTGTATCTTAGCTTAAATATTCCTTTCTCGTTTATCCCATAGTTATTTCCTCAATCTTCACTTCTCTTCCTATGATATTTTGTAGGTCTTCTGTACTTGACCCTATGATGTATTTCTAGCCTTATCTCTTAGATCCCAAACTATTTCATTAATCTTATTTCTTTCTGTCCTTTCCTCAGTTATTTTTATTATCCACTATCCTGGTCCCATGAAATGGACTTCATCCTGAATAGTTATCTTGCTTGATTATTCTCTTTAATGATATTAATTTGATTTTGTGTGGCCAATATCATGCAATGTCCTTAATATTGATTCAATTATATATTCATTATATTCTCTATGTTAACCTATGATGTATTGCCTTCTTTCAGTTTCTGTGGTATTTTCTCCCACTGTTCATGTGGTGGAGTTACAAATCCATTTGCTTAGCCATGTGCCCACTCGAATTGATCTTACAATTTTCTCTCCGAACATGCGATGGGCATCTGAATACCATTGACTAAATGGTTTTGTAATGTCACAAGTACAGCAAAATCTTGCTGCCTCTGTCACTCCAGCACATTGTCCTTTTATAGACACAGTTGCTGTAATACACCCAAGGGTCCATTACACCTGCTAGATGCCTCAAAATGTCTGACTCCAAAGTGTTGTTTTTGTACCACCTTCTTGAGGTCTCTGATAACAATGCCTTGAAATTTCCTAGAAACAGGCCGTGCGCTATGCTTCGGGCACCTTTGTAAAAACTCTCACGTAATTGTATAGACAGATCATACCACGCCTCTGGCCAAATTATCTTGTAATTTCATGAACATATGCCATGCCCTCTCACCCTGTATGGACAGACTGCCTTGTAATTTCATAGACCCCTGCCATGACACTGTGGGAATTGGTATGAGGATCTTATGATCGCTTTAGGGTGTTAGTCCTGAAGATGGATACCCATGAGCGAGTATTTCTCTCCTCTACTGTCCTGACTTTGCGCTGCAATACTGAAGCTTTCATTTTCTAAGAAAAGTATCAGAATAAAAGCACCTTCTTCCCTCTGCCGACCATTCAATGGTCACTAACATGGTCAGTCATAAGTGGCCACTCTTATAAATAAATATATATATTTAATTAATGTATCGGAATCTATAGATACATATACATAATTATATGAAGGAAAGTTTTAGCAACAGTGTTAGCTTAGACTTAACCTGAACCAAGTACCCTTTATAAGCAAATCGCTAATGGTGGACGAGGTCTTGTAATTTATTTTGTAGGGGGGGGGAGGGGGTTGGCTGGCTCCCGCCCACCTATGGAGGTGAATCCCTCTAGAGCAATGAGTACCAGTGTTGCATGGAATGAGCAAACGCGCTGCACGTAGTGAGTTGATTGTGACATCATTCACAGTACACATCCCAAAGGAGTCCTTGCACACCTGTTCTTTGCCCTCATGCCCTGTGCTCCTACAAACTTCCTGTAGCTCCAACGCCCTGTTTCATTCGGCAATTGTGTACTTACTGTCTATCTGTGCTCCTCAAACTGTAGTTGTCCGTTCTACTTATTGACCATCTTTAGTTCCTGACTCCTCAAGGCCTGTCTTCTCGCCCTGACTTCCTCTGTTCTCTAATATAGTAGTAAGCTTTAGAAGCAGTAATACACTGTTTCTGTAAACTCCCTATGCACCCTAACATTGTCACCCATGACTCGCTGTGCCCCTCCTCTATCTAAACTTGTTTCCTACGCCAACTTTCTGAGCTTCCACGCCACGACACCAAGCTGACTTCTCTCTCCCCCTTTCCGCCCTCCGTCATTTCTAACTCTCTGTGCTCACTTACTTCCAGCAGGAGATATCCTCTGTCCATCCAGAAGCAGGCTTGGAAAGCAGGGAAACCTTTGATAAGTCTTCTCTGCATATCTTCACATCAGTGGTGAGATTGGCATGCTCCAAAGTCAGAGACGTAGAGGCTGGAATGGACGAAACTGGTGGCCCCTTGCTCTATTCAACCGTTACCGTAATTTTTGCATGTAGCCACCATTTTGTCATTTTGATTGGTAACTAACCTAGTATAGATTCCCACTGGCTTTCTGCAAATAATTTTTCTACTGAATACAGTTTGAATATGAGTTTTGGACTCTAGACCGTGTATGTCCAACAGGAGAAAAGGTGCATAATCTACTGCTTAATTAAAAGTATCAAATCTAACCAATCTACATTAGCAAATAGTTCCGGAGATGTTCTCCTTTCATAGCACTTTTGTAGATGTTCTAAAACCTACATATCAGCAACTGGATCCAGTGGTAACAGGTCAAGTGACCAATACAACTGCCCAGTATGACATTTTCAATTTCCATCAGAGTGACTCTTCCAACAAACAAGACCAGGCTGATCCCCAGGCCAGATACCAGTTGTTTAGAATGTTGACCCTTCCATGCATCCTGGTACCCCAAACTGCTCAAGGTGGGTGGACCTAAAGCCTGCCCCTAGTAGAAGGTGTATATTGAAACATTCCAGTTTAAAAAACACAAATTGTTTACAAAACATTCCATGCACATATATAGGGCACAAAGTGCTGTAGTATTTTTTAGTTATCTGGCTGTCCTGGTGACCCTTAAAGGGCCCATGTCAACTACCTAATTCCATGCCCTTACCTTCGGTCCCTCCAGCCTTCATAAAAAGACATTTTTTTAAATCGGAAAACCGACCAGATGTCCATCGCTCACACCTGGTCGAATCATATGTAGGATAAAACAGAAAAATAAATAAAAATGATTAGTGTTAGTCAATTGAATGCACTAAAACAAGAATTTTGGGTGTATTTCTCTGATTTACAATATTAATTTTGGGTGTTGGTGTCATACAAGTCTACAAATCCACACAAGTTTTCCATTTTATTTGGCCTTTATTTCTGGTTTGGAAAGCCTAGTTGGCACACTGGTGCCGGACATCAATTAGTTGTAAGCAGGGCATATTTATGTTCCACCCAACTTTGAGAAAAGGAGGACCCTTCTTCTCTTAGGGGGGACTGGTGCCTCTCAACGACTTGACTTGGGATGGGCACATTGATTTATCAAAGAATATCCCCTCTTATCATTTCCTGTGCAAGTTATATTAGGTCTTGGTAGTGTATGATTATCCAGGATAAGTGAAGATCCTGCAGTTTTAGGTCTAACGTGACCAACTAGAGTGAATGAAATTGTGAGCATGTGTCAACTCACTACAAGTGTGAATGTATGTGCAAGAGGCGTGGGTGCGAATGCATATCGGTGAGTAGCAGCAGTAAGTGTGAGCGTGCCTAGTCGCCAAAGACCATGATTCTTCACTCTTTGCACTTTTTGTTTTGTTTTATTTTTTCAATGTACAGGGCTTGTAGTTTTGGTTTCGCTGACACTTGAATTTTTTTTAAACGTTGTACATATCTGAATTTAACAAAAAAAATTAAAAAGACTTCAAAAAATGAATTTGTAAAGGCAGGTATTGTAAATAAAAGCACAAACATCTTAAACTGGTTTCTGTTTTTGTTTGTTTGTCAAATCCACTATGTTTTTATATGAATAACCAAGTGACTGGTACTAACGAAGTACTTAGTGCCATCGTACACATAGAAAATGAGCTTCAAGGCGCTAAATAGGGTGACAGAGTGGGGGTTCACTTGGTAAGTGAGGTAAGAATAGGGGTGTACCGGCAGAGATGCAGTCGTTCCCAATCTCACAGTGGGCTGTAGAATAGCTTGGATTGCAAATAGCCTGATGCCATTATAGCAAACGCAGAGCGCTCTGCAGATTAGGAAAGAGGTAAGCTGGCAGGGCTGTGAGTAGTTCCCAATGCCACAGTGTCAGAGGAGGCTGAAGGACAGGGGTGTTGTGCATTGGCAGAGCTATGTGTGTTATTCAGTGGCGTAATGTTAGGGATGCTTCCTATCAGGATTTTAGGGCTTGGGCATAGCTGTTTGGGGCTTCTGTTGAAGGAATAGCAGAATGTGCTTCATCTAAAAATATGAGGTGAACTGGCAAGGCTGTGTGTGGGTCAGTTAGAGCTGTTTGAGGTTTCTAGCATGGAAATTACAGGGGATGGTGGAGGTCAGAAATGGTGTTTGCTGCCACAGCTGTGCATGGTTCCAAGTACAACAATAGTGGAGAACGCAGACATTCAGTACTGATGTGCATTGTCAGACATGTGCACCATTCCCAGGTAAATAATAGCAGAGTGTGCCTCAACCGAGGAATGAGATGAATTGGCTGAGTTGTGGGTCAGTAATGCCTGGCAGTTGCAGGTTACCCTTAGCAAGGATGCTGGCAGCTGTATTTGTTGCAGACACACACTGTACAAAAGTGATGAGGCACTTGGAACATAAAGGAGGTGGATGGTGAGGAAATGAAAGCAAAGGCTGGACCATGGGACAAGAGGGTGTGGGGCCTGCAATTAACTTGGAGGCTGATATGGACATTTTTCATCTGGGACAGTGTCAGAAAAGAAGATCGAACATTGCTATGTGGCTCGGGGAAAAGAATATCAGTCCTTCATACATGCTCATCTACCACATTGTTTGACACAGACTGTCAATTGCTTTCTTTTGTTGAGAGGATGTGCCATCGTAATCAGCCCAGAGCACTGTGGTGATTCCTCTTCCCATTCAGCCCTTCACAACCACTGGAGGTGAACTTCCCAGGTGAGTGAACATTGAACAATCAGCAGCCGAACTACAAGAAGAAGGTGACTACAGGTAAGCAAGTGAGGAGGCAAATGTAGGACCCATACTTGTACCCACCTTACCACTTGTCACCCTGGTTCGTTTTTTGCAAATGTCACTGAAGTTGGCGCTCACTGGAAGCTGCAAGGTATTTAACTTGTTAACACAGGTTATAGTAGGGCACACTTAAGTGAGGAGGAGAAAAAAAAAGTGTTGGAGAGAATTTAAAGAAAGCACAGATTCACAAGTTTTTCCTACATGGTTGGCAGTTACTGAGTTTGGAAAAGTCTGTAAATTAGGAACGTACACCAGTCTCTTCTTTCTATTTGGAGATATTGAATCCCATTTCAGTCAACCAATAAAATAGATATATACAAAAAAAAGGTAGTAATTTAGCAAGTAATATCAGAAGTTGGGCAATGGGATTGGTTTTATTAAGTACAACACCCTTCATGCAAGCACTACCTACACCACAACCTTCACCTCAAGGGGCTCTGTTCACCTGGGGTGGACAATCTCCCATGGATCTTGACTCAACAATATGCTGGCAGTGGCAGAAGTTACACCACACAGCATTTGGTTGCCAGTGGCTTCTCTGGTTTGTGCCCTTATCATGCCCGTCTTCCGACAAAAAGTAAACAGTGCTCTAAGTATCCTTTTTACTTTCTTAGAATACTTTTAGTTTCCTATAACCCTATTTATTTTCTGCTTCTATCTTTTTTTTTACCCCAGAGAGCACTATCAAGGGCAGTACTAGGGGTTGCCCCATGGGAAGCCAGGGACAGCAGCTGCTATTTCTAGTTGGCATCTATACACTCTGCACTGAAGGGTATGTCTGTTTTTCAGGAACCCTCTGTTGCCTTCTCTTGGACTCACTGAAGAGGAAGAACAGCTTTCCTGGGCGCCAGCCAGCTCCCCTGCAGCAGGTGCCTGCGTTCTGCAAGACCGCCTCCAACATCGGAACAAATTCATGTCAGAGATGGATGAGCGCAAAAACTGGGCCACCTTCTGCGCCCTCTCTGTCCTCCTCCTCCAGCGGGAAGGGAGTTGTGGCAGGGCTGCTTCTCATGGTTTGTTGTTTCCCCACTAGTGCAATTTTGTCTGTTTGAGTGTGCATAGTAGATTATGGGCTTTTTTAGGGTGTCTGCATATAAAATGAGCATAGGCAAAACCAATACGTCTAGCCTTGGCAAGCTAGTCCGATAGGTATTTATTTTTATGACTTGCACATTCTTCGAAATAAAAAGAACAAAGGTAAACATGCTGCTGCCTAACAGTGGTGGCCATATACTTCTAATCAAAACTTCAAATTTCAATACAAATTACGTATTACATATATTTACAATAGAATGGTATTGGTGCTTTCTAGCAGCAAGAGTATTTAGGACCGATAAAGAAACCAGGGGCGTAACATAGGCCCCCGCATTCCCCACAGTGCGGGGGGATGTGCTGCAGGGGGCCCCCTCAGCACTGTACTGACCCCGGAGAGCTCTGTATTAAATCCGGAGAGGGCCCCTCGGTGTACCTTGCCGGGGAGGGCCCCTCCAACTTTCATTACGCCCCTGATAGAAATCCTTTTACGTTTTAAAACACACCACAGGGAAATACAATTATTATTGGCACGAAGAAAAGGTGCTATTAGCTTTGAATTACTCTAACCTGAAAACATCATTGAAACCGAATTGATAACTAGAAAAATGGGAAAAAAGAGAACAAAGTAGAAAGAATGGCAAGAAAAAAAGCATTGACAAAATATTGGCTGACCTACTCTAACTCTGTCGCGCAATAAACAGACCACGCAGTGTCAGCGTAAAAGGCCATTTTATTAGACCAGAACTGCGAATCTGTACATAACAGTAACATCAACAATAATAATAACAGCAAACCCCCACTCACACTTCCCCCCTCATTCGTTTCATTCACCCCGCTTCATCACCAAGCCCTAGAGGCTCCAACCACCTTTCTTCTTGCCCCTCAATCACTCGTCATCCAGCCCCCACTCATTGCGTCATTCCATTCACGCTTCTATCTGTCCTACGAAAACTCCCCCCCCCCCCAAGGGATGGGTGTGCCCGCTCTTGACCCCCTTGTCCTTTCAAATCCTGCCTACAGCAGCTCTGGCCTAAACTGGCAACGCTATGGACCGACCCAAACAACCACCTCCAGCTGCCGGGTGGGTGGCCTTTTGATCTCCCTCCCGATGGTGCCAGGCATAGAAAGAGGAAGTTCGCTTCCTCCCCCGCGCTTAAATACCCACCCCCTAACTCCTTCCCCTTCCCCTACCTGGCCTATCCCCTGCGCGAAAGACCCCGGGGGAAGACTAGTCTGCGACTCTGCCTCCCCCGGGGCCCGGCATCGCGCAATAAACAGACCACGCAGTGTCCGCGTAAAAGGCCATTTTATTAGACCAGAACTGCAAATCTGTACATAACAGTAACATCAACAATAATAATAACGGCAAACCCCCACTCACACTTCCCCCCTCATTCGTTTCATTCACCCCGCTTCATCACCAAGCCCTAGAGGCTCCAACCACCTTTCTTCTTGCCCCTCAATTACTCGTCATCCAGCCCCAACTCTTTGCGTCATTCCATTCACGCTTCTATCCATCCTACGAAAACTCCCCCCCCAAGGGATGGGTGTGCCCGCTCTTGACCCCCTTGTCCCTTCAAATCCTGCCAACCAGTGAACCCCCTGTAGGGCGGTTCACTGCCCCACCCCCTCACAGGGCCGCCCATCCAACACCAACACCCTATTCACTCCCTGTGACACCAGATAGCCTCGTTCCACAACTTGCTCACCACATCCCTCATCTCCATCATGTAGTACGCATTGCCCAGCTGGGACAAGTGCACCCCGTCATCCCTAAAAACGAATGGCTCCTCCAGTCGAATCCCGGCATGTGCAATAACCTTAATGTCCTTGTCCGTACAGTAGAGTCTCATAGCCCTATTGAGTTTCCTCCGAGCCTTCTCAATGGCTCCATGTTTCACAGCCCCTCTCCACACTTTCCTGGGGACCAGCTCCGTCCAGGCAATGCAGGTCCCCGCAAGCCTCGATTTCAAAACCTCCAGGTCCCTTTGCATGAGTTGTAACAATGCCAATCCAGACAGTTGCACCAGGTAATTTTCCCCCAGATGAATGATCAACAAATCCGGGCATCCCCTCTGTGGGACCATCTTCGCGAGCCAGGGCAGTAGTGCCCCCCATCGCATACCACTCCTGCCCCACCATTGTACCTCGTGCAATTGTCCTTTCAGTCCCAGGTTACGGCCGTAAACCTGCTGCTCCGCATATTTGGATGCCCAATGCACAAAGGAGTGCCCAACAATCCAAGTCACTGTCCTACCGCCCAGTCCACCCACGCAACCTACGAAGAAAAAGATGTTAGAACAAGCAAAAAACAGTGCGAAACAACCAACAACCTGCCTGGGACCAACCTACTTCCTCACATACCTCTCACAACATCGCGACTTCCAACGCCCAATCCTCTTAATCCTATCCCAGGACCAACCCAACCGGGCCGCCGCAGTCGCAGCCCCAATGCGGAAAGAGTGGGTTCCCAAACCAGCCTCATTCATGCCCAAACGCCTCAAGGCCATACGCAACACAGCCAACAACTGGCCAGCTGTCACTCTCGCACCAGACGCATGGCAAAAAATCTCTCCACAGCGCACCCCACCCGTCCCAAGGAAAGTCCGCCATTCCAACACCGGGCAAACCGCCCCGCCAGACTCATTCAACCACACCCACTGGCCTCTGCCCATTTGATCCGTTTTGGAGCAACGCAGCCAAATACCCAAGCGCCCCGCATCCACACGAACCTCCTCAAACAACCTACCCGCCCCCCGTCTCGTACCCAACAGCTCAGACACCCGGAAAGCCCCAAAAAACATCCACACCATGCATAAACGAAAAAGACCCACCTCAACTGGGTCATAGCAGCATTTCGGCAACACCCCAACCAGCCGAACCAACAATTCAAACGTCACTGCCTCTCGCAGCCGACCCCCCCAGCCCCCCGTTCCCGTCCCCAACCCCACAACATGCGTGCCAAAATCACATCCTTGGTCGGGTCAAAACCCAGGAACAAAACACAGTAGAACGATATCCCTGCCAACTTCCCTGAGATCGTAGCCGCAGTCAGCCCTCGGTCCATGCAAGCCAACACGTAACCCCTCAGCCCCTGCACCACAGTCGACTCCCCGCTCACAACACCATCCACCGTCCAGCCCATGAAAGCACTAAATTCAGACCATGCCAAACGATAAGTCCTCCTCGTGGTCGGAGCCAGCGAACCCTCCACCAGACCAACCATCCTCACTCCCCCAAGGCCCAGATGCCGGCCGGCAGCTCGGTCTTGCACGTATCCGCTCCTGGTGCCAGGTGTCGAAACCGCTGCCACTGCGAACGAGACAAAGCATCCGCAATGTCATTATTCGCCCCAGGGACATGCTTAGCCCGAAACACCACATTCAGCTGCAGGCACGCCAACATGAACCTTCGCAACAGCCGCAGCACTCGCAGGTCCCTTGCCCTCTGATGATTCACCAGCTCCACCACCGTCATATTGTCGACGTGGAAGAGCACAGACCTATTCCGAAATTCCTCCCCCCACACCACCAGTGCCACCAGCAAAGGGAAGAACTCCAAAAAGGCAATGCTCCTGCCCTGTTTGATCCAGGAGGCCGGCCAGCTCTCCGCACACCACCTGCCATCCCAAAAAACACCAAACCCCGCTGACCCAGCCGCATCAGAGTAAATTTGGCATTGCCAGACCGCCCTTTCCTCGTCAAAGTCCAAGGACACACCGTTGAAATCCTGCAAGAAGGTAATCCATGTCCTCAAGTCCGTCCTCACCCCCAAGGAAATCCTCACTCTGTGATGCGGAAGCACTGCCCCCGACATGGCCATGCCGAGCCGCCTGCAGAACGTCCGCCCTGCCCGCACCACCCTACACGCAAAGTTAAGGAAACCCAGAAGCTTCTGCACCGCCCTCAAAGGGATCCGTTGTTCCCCCACAGCCCACTCCAGACATGCCAGAATCTCCTTCACCTTGGCCGCAGGAAGGCGCGCCAACCACTGCACCGAGTCCAGTTCGATCCCCAGGAATGTGAGGCAACAGCTGGGACCAGCCGTCTTCTCGGGCGCCAAAGGCACCCCAAACTGCAAGGCCAACTCCTGGAACCGCGACAGGGCCCTGCCGCAATCCCCGGTCTCCGACCTCCTCAGGAAGAGGAAATCGTCCAAGTAGTGGGTGACTTCACGACACCCACTGACCCGCACCATGACCCACTGCAGAAAAGTGCTGAAAAGCTCGAACAGAGCACATGAGATGGCACACCCCATGGGCAAAACTTTGTCCACGTAGATGGCCCCCCCAAACTGCATACCCAAAAGCGAAAAATCCGCCGGGTGAATAGGCAGGAGACGGAAAGCAGACTTGATGTCACACTTCGCCAATTCCGCACCCGGCCCACAAACCCCCACCAGGCGGATCGCATCGTCCACCGACGCATACAGCACTCTCGAGTCCTCCTCTGCAATAAAGTCGTTCACCGATTGACCCTCCGGCCACGACAAATGGTGAATCATTCTGAACTCCCCTTCCTCCTTCTTCGGCACCACCCCCAATGGGGAAATTATCAGGTCTGGTAATGGCCAGTCAGTAAACGGGCCAGCCACCCTTCCTTCCACCACTTCTTTCTCCAACTTTGCAGACACCACCCCCGGCAACTCTTTTGCAGATCTAAAATTCTCAGCCCAACCGCGCTCCCTGGGACCCTGGTAGACCACTCTAAAGCCCTCCGTGAACCCCCAGAAGAGCCGCAGCCTCCCGATCAGGGTAGCACGCGAGCCACGGAGCCATCGCCTCCACCCTAACCGGAGTAGGCGCCCTTCGGTCCAGGCTGGCCCCGCCCCCTTGCGTTCCTCCACTGCTCAGAGGGGGTGGTGAGCGTGAGGCACTGCGTAAGGGCATGCTTCCCGCCACACTTCGAGCACTCGTGTTTGAACTTACAGGGGCACCTGGAGCAGTACCCCCGATTGTAGCTCCAGCACGCTCCCGTGGAATAACCCCCCTGCTTGGACTGCTGTCCCGAGACAATGGCGCTGGGCACTGTTCCACCCCCCGCCCCGCCTTGGGCGGGACGCGGCGGAAAAGACCGATACACCACCGGCAAGCCACTGGCCATATGGGTGGACGCCGTCGAGTGCGAAGACGCCATCCACTGCATCCAAAGTTCCTGATCCACCTCCCCCAACTCTTCTCCGGATTCGCGCTAACCTAGCCCGAAACTCCTCATCGTAGCTTAACCAAGCAAAAACCCCAAATTGCATCTGGGCCTTGCGAATGATGTCCATGTACTTAAACAGCGCAATCGCCCGGTCCAGATACTTCTGGCAATAAACACTGGCATAAATCAAGAAAGCAGACGTCCAATCCACCTTCACCCAATCTCCTCTTTACCATCACCTTTGTCCGTCTGCACCCTCAAAGTGACCGACTTACCGTCCACCTTCTTACCCTCCTCAGGTGGACCGCCCGATGGCTTCTCCCCCTCCTGCACAGAACCGTCCCCCACACCCACCGACCGGCAGGTCCGTTTCCGGCCTCCCCCCCCCCCCCGTGGAGCGTCATCCCAAGCTGCCCACCAGGCGCCCTCACCTGTGAGTGCCGGCGTCCGCTCCCGGGGCCTTCCTCTGGACTCCGTCCCCCGGACCGCCACCGATCCGGCCTTCGTCTTCGCCACAGTCTTGACCTGTAACACACCAAGGTCGTCGTCTCCCGCTGCGCCGCCTACGCCTTCCAAGTCATCCCGCACCTCCCCTTCTTCCAGCTCCTCACTCTCAGCACTATAATCCAACTCAAGCACCGGTTCCAGATCCCCACCCACACTGTCAACCTCCTTCACCGCACGCTTCACACCCTTCTGCACATCCCCCCGTCCACGCACTCCAGAACCGCCACGTGCCGCAGGTGCCCGAGCACTCGGTGGAGGGACAGCCGCCGCGGACTGCCCTACTGCTTCCGGCCTGCGTCTTGGAGCCGTATTGCGCCCCGCCAGGCACCCCCGGGCTCTGTCGACAGCCGCCGGCTTGGATCCCCTCCCACCCCTCAGGTCGCTCGAACCTGAGCGGGCCCCAGCACCATCGGGCCTCAAAGCCGTCCTGGCCGTTCCTACTCCTGCCATACCCCCCGAGGGAGGGATGGCCTGCACTGCCTTCCTGGTCCTGACCCTCCTGGCTTCCTCCTCCTTCTCAGCTTCCCGTTCCTCCTCAGAGGTCGGGGTGGGGGGGCCCTCAATCTCATGGCCCCACACAGCACCCACCCTGGCTCGAGGCTCCTCGGCCCACCTAACCTCCTGAATCTGCTCCAAGATCCGCTCTCCCCGGGCCCTGTCCTCCCAAGAAGCAGCGCCCCAGATCTGAGGGGGGGGGCGATTAGAAGCCAAAAAATTCAGCCCCCGGGGGGAAGAAACCCACCTGCTGAAAACCCGGAACCCAGCCAGGCCCGCCAATGGGAACCAGAGCGGGGGTCCCGCTCCGGCCCCCCAAATCCCCCGCCACCACCGGCCGCACAAACGGCCGGGGTGCCCGCCCTGGAACCCGTGGACAGGTCAATGGGGGCCTCCTCCTCCAGCTCCCCCGACTCCCGCAAGGCGTCCCCAGGCCCATCTCCTCCAGGAGCATCAACCCAGGGGCCCCACCCAGAGGCCCCACCTGCTCCAAGGCAGGCCCAGCAGACACGACCGCCTGCCCCTCCCCCTGCAAGGCGCCGGCCGGCACCAGCAGAGGCCCTTGGGGCGGAAGCGCGGGGGCGCGGCCCTCACGGCCGCCCCCGAGGCCCCAGGCAAAAACTCGAGCGAAGGAAAGGCACGCGCGGGCAGGCTCCTGCGCTTCCCGCCCCTCGCCGGATCCTTGGGCACTCCGCCCCCCCTCCGACCGTCAAACCCTCCCGCAGAGTCCTGCTCGTCATCCTGGCAGGCCACCACCGCGGCCTTAACCCCGGCCGAGGCAGCGCGCGTGCCCCTGGTGGCCCCCACCCAGGCCTGGTCCAAAACCCCCGGCTGAATAAGGTCTTCCCGGCCGGCCCTCGCAAGCAACAGCAAGGCCTCACGGACCTGTTCCGCAGACACCCCAGACATCTTGCAACAAACTACCCACAAAGCAGAACGCGAACCCAGCTGCCGTGAAACAGCTCCGAACGAAATCCAACCAAACCTAGCACTACGCCACTCAGAAAACTAGTCCTAACTACCTCCTTTTGATCTCCCTCCCGATGGTGCCAGGTACAGAAAGAGGAAGTTCCCTTCCTCCCCCGCGCTTAAATACCCACCCCCTAACTCCTCCCCTTCCCCTACCTGGCATATCCCCTGCGCGAAAGACCCCGGGGGAAGACTAGTCTGCGACTCTGCTTCCCCCGGGGCCCGGCAAAGTGCCCTTCTCTTTTCTCCTGATGTATACGGGATCAGGCTAAATTATGCTGCTCAGGGTACAGCAGAGCCAATGACTGAAGTGGGCTGACCTACTGCTCAATGCTGTTTCTTGTGGTTGCTGGAAAAGCAACATGTGAAATCACAACATAAATAGACCAATAGCTAAAGAGGTTTACCCATATCCATTCTGTGTGTGTGTATATGTCTGCATTTTATTTGATGTTTTTGATTAAGTAAGGCTAATGAAGCAGCTGGAGCTGTCCTTTAGAATGACCAAAAGTGGATGAACCCCAAGAATGGATGAAAATGGTCTCGGCTGGGGCAGCACTACTCATTGTCCATTTCCTCTGCATGTGCAGAGGTAGACGTGGTTTCACTTAGACTAGACTCAGCCACCCTTGATTTTATTTTGACCTCATCTGGACCTACTTCTCCGTTCCATTTTTTTAAAAAACTGATAAAAGTGTAATTTTTTTTTCTTTGCAATGATTCAGGTGAGTTACAAATCCTTCAATTAAAAAATACATACATTCTAAAAATTTTAAATAACTAATCAGTAACACATTTAAGTAACAGACTGCTTCATTATCAAAATACATTATTTTGGCTTTGTAGCTTTTCTTTTCATGATAATAAATGCCAAAACCTTAGCCCATTCAATTTTCATGGTAGCATATCAAAAGAGTGCGTGCATGACATTTCTGTTTTCTTGCGCCAAAACAGGCTGTACAATATTTATGACTTATCCCCTAACTGTACCCTTAGATTAGCCAAAAAAGGATCTCGCAGTCTATGAACATCTGGATTCATCACACACAGCTGAAAAGCAAAGACCTCATAAATTAAAAGCGGGATATCAAATAAGATATCGTTGGATTTAGTCGCGTTCAGAACTGCAATTTTTATCTTGGATTTAAAGGCAATTCAGTGACTTTTCCCTAATTCTGCATAGCATTCGGTTGTCACTTGCAACAATGTAAAAAAAAGCCTCAAAATATGTGAAGAGTCTAATATTACCTCGCCCTGTGATTTGATTAAGTAAAATCAGGATTACGCTTGAACAGAGCACTGATTTAATCCATACCAAGCAGTTATCCTACGCGATTATATGTACCATAAATCTCTTGAAGGTTTTAAACCATCAACAGAGACAGAAGCGGACAACACTGGATGACATAGTGCATGGGTCCACCCAAGGGGACACTATTGTGACATCACACAGTCTCAACGTAGCCCCTGTTGAGGGAGGTAAACAAACTGTGAATGGTGCATGTATGCGAACACTGCAAAGGGTGATGGGTTTCTTTTGTTATTGGAAAAATTGATTTTGTTCCAGAGATAATACCCAATGGTGCATGTGCCCAAGCAGGCTGCATCCAGGAAATACGTGTGAAGCGGGAGGCGATGGAAAGCTGGTGGTCAGTCCTTCTTAAGAATATATACCCACTTTTTGGTCAAGCAGACAACATTGGGCCTATATAGTTCTTCCATTAATTCTGAAAAGACTTGTGTAATTTTAAAAATATATATTTGTATGTGATAAAAATTAAATTCTTACAAGTAAGCCCTATTCAGTAGTTTACATTCTGCTTTTCTTTTAAAACGATTCTCTCTTGGGGGGGAAAAAATATATCACAAGGTCTTCATGCATTCTAGGAATTATTGCTGTGATGTGGTTGCCATTAACACTACCATGCGGATGCTGGATAATTCCTGTTCCGCCTCATTTACCTTTAACTTTCATAGAGGTTGCACAGCAGCAGCTCCCATCCGGAGTATTATTATTTTTTTTTTTTTTTGAAAACCTTTATTGGAAAATCAGGATATACATGCGCAAGCCCACAACCATCATGGCCGGCTGCAAAGACAGTCAATAAAAACAGGAGAGTAGCGTGCAATAGGTCAATATACTAGCAGGATACATCAAAGTACATTGTAAGGACTGTGGGGTGTGCGACATAGGATATGAGGTTTTCTTTTTTTTAAATTTAGAAGAAGAGAGGGGGCTGCAACAACAAGGACTACACACCTTACATAAAGACAGAGAAGAAGCAAGGGGGATAAACCCCAGTGGTATTCGGTGGTGGGCTATACGTAAAGCAACTCTACAATCAAGCAGCCATAGCGCAAAAACCTAGACAATAGCGACGATATAGAGGGCAACTCTACCAAGTCCAATCCCCGAAAGCCCACCCCTAAAAAGCGAGGGATAGAGAAATATGGAGATGCTAAGTATAGAAAAAGAGACAAAGGTGTGAGACCCCGTGACGCCAGCCCCACTAAAGAGGAAGACCCTCCCAAAGCCGGAAAAGAGCGATAGGGACCATAGAACAAAACAAACTAAAACAACAAACCCCCCCCCCGCACCCGCCACCCTGCACCCCTGTAATGGCTACGGCCTAACCCACTAACAGCGTGCCTGTCGCCCCGGAACTGCCCCACAGAAGGGAAATTATAAAGAGTGGAGGAGGAGAGGAGCGAACCCGCTCCCGGGCACCCGGTGCCCCCTCGCCGGCAAGTGAACATCTCAGTACAAGGGGTAATCATTTAGCAATGTATACACAGTAGGGAAAACTACGAGCGGTGCGTGAGATTTAACACACCGACAACAGGATTAATCACAAGGCAGTACAGTTCGCATTCCCAAAGCATTCATACCCACTGTAGTAGCAATGTCGTGAAGCAATACCCCCTGCAACCAAAAGCACAAGCAAGAATGGAAGCCAGCCTATAGCAGTCCCTCGGCCCTTCTCGTACGTGAAATTATTGAGCGCAGTAAATGAACCAAAGCAGCAAGAATCAGGTCAGAGTAACATATCCGAGAACAGAGTCAACTCGGCGCAGCATCATGGAGGTCAACGTGTCACGCAGCCCTCACAGTAGTAGCACAGAGGACGGTGACCCGGAGGGGGGATAGTTATCCTTGTCCAGTCTTGCGTAAAGTACCAGAATCAGCGACAGTACCAATCTCCAGCAAGTGCGGCATGTGAAACCAGTCAGTGATACAGCCCTTCCAAACTCCATGCAACGAAGCAACACAGGAGAGCCCCAGTCCAATGTTAAAGTACAGCAGGAACAGCGCAAGAGTATCAAGCAGCAGGTCGTTGGGAAAGGATATTGCAGCCAGATTCAGACTAGCATGTCCAAAACGCCCGGTGCTTCCAACAGTACACATATGGAAAGTCCGAAGACGCCGTGTTTTCGACCATCTAGCTGCTGCGAAAGGCGCCATCTTGAAACCTCCTGGCGCTGAAGACGGCGTCTCACTGTAGACGAGCGGGCCAGACGAAATCATTGGCTCCACCGCTAGGATCATGGTATCCAACTTGCCCCCAACAATAGGGCGCCCTGCACCAAGGTGTCACGGAGGGCAGCCAAAGAAGCAAATAATGCGTCGAGGCGCAAACCAGTTCTGTGTACCCCGTGTGGTGCGGTCTCCTTACCCATAGTAGCACGGGCAGATCAGGGCCGGTGTGGGGCCGGGGCGCAGGCTGGAAGGCGGCGAACAATGTAGCCCCCCCGGCAGGGTCGCCAAGAGCAAGCAAAAGGTGCCGCTGGAATTAGTGCAGGTGAAGGGTGGCTCGCAAGAAATTAGGGAGCCTCCCGCAGAAGTCGGGATGTTTAAAAGAATACCTTTCGGCGGAGTGGATACAATGTTGCACTGTCCGGGGACGCAGGGGCACAGGGAGAGTCTCGATCTTCGCTTGCAGTCAGGAGAATCGCCGTCACACGCCCCCTCAGAGCTGACCAGTCCCTCCAGGTCAGCGGCGGCCGCTGTTGTTTACTCGGGGTCCAGCCTCGCAAGATGGCCGAGTCCCCGGTCTTAGAGCTGCTGCGGGCCGCTGGAATCGCCGACGTTTTCTCGCCTCCAGAAGCAGGCACGGACCTCGGGATTGCACCCTCGATGATCGGATGCTTTCATGACCCCGTACCCTCCGTCTTGCCGCGGCGGTGCACGCAGGATGTAGTCTCGTCAGGAGACGATGATCGGAGCCGAGGGACTAGGCGGCCATTGCGGTCGCCGGCTTGGCTCCTCCCCCCCATCCGGAGTATTGATTGAGGCAAATAGGTGAAAATCCTGAATTTGAAGGGTAACAAATCCCAGTTATTGATTGTAGATCATGTGAAATATCAATGCTTGGTAAGCTGAGGTCCACCTTGCCGTGTTTACATCTTGTAGAAGTAGTAAAGAGCTTATGAGTCCCAACGGAGGTCAAACAGACCTTGAGCCTTCAGATCAATGCGGTGTCTACGTCACACTGATATGACGAGAGAATTCTCCGAAGAGCTCCCTGAGAGGTGGTTGGTCTTTGCATCATCCTCCATCTTCTTTTAGGCTATTGGTAAGGTCTCCAACCTGGCTCTTCTCATGTACCAGCTGCCAAGAAGGCAACTGGACCAACACAAGGTCGCTCAAATGGCTCCGGTTCAATGTTAAGTTACGGTATATTAGGTAACATTTACGGAATACAACAGAACACCCAAATGGTTTCTTGGTGCTAGAAATGTGATGACTCTAGACACAGTAGGAAGACATACCAAAGCAGAGACCGGTCTTCAGAAGATTATTAAAGGAGAAAATGTTAAAAGTTCTATAGAGAGTGTATTCCAGAAGGTGAGGCAAGTGCAGAAAAGACACTGGCGCCCCCTCTGAATTTCCTAAACCGAAAGAATTTCAGCAGAAGCAGTTGGACAAATGTAGGTTGTTCCAGGTAAGCGGCATCTAAAGTGCTTCCGAAAACAAACAAACACTAGAAAACTTCCCGTAAATAAATCTAACAACGAAGAGAAGTATCTTGAATAGTCCAGCAGCGTTTGGCCTACTAAAGTACACAACTGAAAAAGCGTGAATGTAGAGCACTGCAGTAGTCTAACTTTGTGCTTACAAGATCTGCCACAAAAGCTCAGCTTCCTTCAAGGGTATGATAAGGCCTAGCCTTCCTCAGTTTCTTGAAGTAGAATGTATTGGAAGTATTTACAGAAGAAAGGAGATTATTTACATGTAAATCTACGTTTTTAACACATTAGAAAAAGGAGACAAGGCCCATGTTGGTTGGCCAAAAAGTTGGGCTCCAGATAAGGGTACTTTGCAAACCACAAGGACGTCCCTCTTTTCAGACCCATGTTGCCCATGCCGAGATCTGCGGTCCACCATAGATCATGTGTGGCCTGTTCTCTCGAATCTTCACCACCTTCTTGCGAAGATCTTGTTGAGTTCAAGGACCAATCCCATTCTCCCAGGTGGATTTATTGGACCGGCCCACTTAAGTGACTAGTGGCTTTGTTCACTGGGTTCTTCAGTCCACTGCGCTCAAGAATTAACCTATCATTCGCACTTTAAAAAGGTCCACAAAATTCCAACAGGTTCCATGGCCTTTGCAGTCTATGCCACTAAACTTTGGAAGAGGCTTCCTGCAAATGTATCCTAGATTGAGAATCTTCTCAGCTTTGAAACAGAAGATACACCTGTTCCTTCTGAACTAGCCTCTTAATCTTCTGGTGGCAATTTTTCTTACAGTGCCAATAAGCCACTTGTGGTTAAGCTCTGCTTTTAATACAAATTAACATTCAGAGTTCTGAGTACTTCATGCTTGCAAGAAATTCCACAGCAATGCGGACATAAAGAGTAGAGTTTGCTATGATTTCGGAACATGATTGTACTGAGACAGAAAATAAACCCAGCCACCAAAATAAAAGTGGCCCTTGTTAGCAAAGCAGTTAGCTGGAAACGTGGCCCACGTTTGCAAATTGGTGCCAGGAGGACCTGGCTGGGCAGTTCGGGTTGGACTGTTCCCATTGGGCGCAGGGTCAAGACTGATTTGCATATGGCTTGGTCCAAACTAGAATGGCATGGTGAGCAAAAAAACTATGGATTTAGGCCCAGATCTCTGTACTGGGGTGAATGTATGACATTGTTCTGCATTCTGTCCATCAATTGTTCTTTTTGCATTTGTCACCCCGAGTGGTACGGGTATGCCCAGACAGCGGTCCAAGGATGCTTGTTTCCAGTCCAGGGAGGACCTGGCTTGGCAGTTCGGGCTGGACTGTTCCCATTGGGCGCAGGGTCAAGACTGATTTGCATATGGCTGGGTCCAAACTGGAATGGCATGGTGAGCAAAAAAACGATGGATTTAGGCCCAGATCTCTGTACTGGGGTGAATGTATGACATTGTTCTGCATTCTGTCAATCAATTGTTCTTTGTTGCGTTTGTCACCCAGAGTGGGACGGGTATGCCAAGACACTGGTCCTGTGCTTGCCAGGTCACTGGAGTCAAGCTATCTTGGCTGCTCAGGGCTAAAACCGGTCCTAGGATGTTTGTTTCCAGTCCAGGGAGGAACTGGTCTAGCAGTTCGGGCTGGACTGTTCCCATTGGGCACAGGGTCAAGACTGATCTGCATATGGCTGGGTCCAAACTGGAACGGCAAGCAAAAAACACAAAGGATATAGGCCCTGATCTCTGTACTGGGGTGAATGTATGACATTGTTCTGCATTCTGTCCAGAAATTGTTCTTATAGCATTGATCACCCAGAGTGGGACGGGTATGCCCCAGACGTGGGTCCTGTGCTCTCCGTGCCACTGGAGTCAAGCTAGCCTGGCTGATGAGGGCTGAAAGCCCAAAACTGGTCCTAGGATGCTTGTTTCCAGTCCAATGAGGACCTGGCCTGGCAGTTCGGGCTGGACTGTTCCCGTTGGGCGCAGGGTCAAGAATATGGCTGGGTCCAAACTGGGAAGGCATGGTGAGAAAAAAAACGATGGATTTAGGCCCAGATCTTTGTGCTAGGGTGAATGTATGACATTGTTCTGCGTTCTGTCCATCAATTGTTCTTTTTGCATTTTGGCCTTGTAAGCACACACTAAAAAAGGTATTTTGTAAGGAAGACTGCATGCATTTCTACCCAACAGACTATAAAAGAGGCCTACAAACAGCCCACATACTGACATGAAAGAGCAGGCCTTATACCACCGCAAAATTTGCTTGTAGGCCACCTTCGGTACAGCCGGATTTCTCAGCAATTGAAATGGGTGGGATTGGGGGCTGCTAGATCCGATGTGTTGGCAACTGACTGGAACAAAGAGGGACTGGTTTCTTCTTTAGCCGCAAAAAATCCTCAGATGCCTTTTACTGTACAGTTGGGGCAGAATGTGTTTTGGGATTGCCCTATTTTGTGATTGTTAACATGTTCAGTTTGGAACATTAATTTGTTCTTTCATTACACTAGGGAGCCAACCTGTCCCCCTAATCCCTGAAAAAAATGTGGTTGTGTGTAATGCCCCCTTCGCCTTCACAAGGGAAGCCAGTTTAATGCACTGTGAAATAAATCCACATTTCCTAAAACCCTTTTTATTTTTACATGTAACTGTTAAATCCCTTTGTTTCCCAAGTCTCTATATTTAATACATTGAGAGATTAGTTTCCGCTTCCTGATTTTTTTGTAATTTGTTCTGCCAGATGACATTTTTAACAGTCCTTGAGATACTGGGCTGCTCCTCCACCTGCTAGCCCAACTCCCCCAGTAAGCCCTTACCTAGCTCTTTCCCGCCAACAGATATCCCCTCCAATCAGAAGCGGCGTCTGCCCCGATCTTGACACCTGGGCCGCAGACCGCTCCAAAGAGGACACTGATTGGGAAATTCAATTGAAGTGAATACGTTGCAGCGGTTTCACCGGGCCGAGGTTGATTGCACGCGGGCCGGGTCTGCGCGTGCAGCGGCTGTAATCAAGGACGTCAGGAACCCTCTCTAATCCCCCTCCCAGCATCCTCCGTGAGCCGATTTACTGACAGGCGGTAGTAAATGGCTGCATACAATTGGATAAAATATCAGGTATTCTGCCTGTACCCACGAGTACCTAGCAGAGGCGCGCTTAAAAAGCACCTGTCGTTTATTTATTACAGAGTTCTGTTTAGAAAATCATGAGGGAAAAAAATCTCAAAAAAAGGTAAGATTCTCACCATAAAAACCGTAAAGTTCTCCAAACGACGTCTCTCACTATCCTCCTCTGAAGCTGGATGTATAATTTTGGAACAGTACTTAAAGCCACTTGAATTATGCGGCTTGGGGGACTAAATTATGAGGCAGGGTTCACTAAATGATGCGCCAAGTTATGCGACGTAATGCAGCAAATTTTGTGATATTCATAATTTTCTCATGTTTCCATGTTAATGGTGTCTAGGCAATTGATTCACCTCAGTAATAGTTTAAATCCCAAATACAGCAATACGCAAGGTGACCAGGCGGCCCTTGCGAAGAGCTGTCCACTGTGAAGCAACCTAAATCACCACGTTTTTCACAACCTTTGATCAGTTTTAGCTAAAAACTATTTAAAAAAAATTAGAATCACCAGATTTTAGGCTGCAGGCGATGGATTATGTGGCAAATTCATAATTATGCGGAAAACGCTGAAGCAGCTAAATCTCAATTTCAGGTGCCCTAACAATAACCCCCCATATCACTGGATGTCCACATCTTATTCCGTCACAGTAATACGGATGTAAGAATTCTTTCTAAAGAGCCTTTTTTTCCACCAATACATAAAGAGTGCATTCAAAGTATTAATGCCACTAAAACATTTTCATGATACATTCATTTGCACATCTCCAGCTCCCATTTGGACTCCTGGAACACCTTGACATGTAACTGGCAGCACAATCTACACACAACCTGTAATTACTAGTACAACAATGGAATGTTGGCAGCACTGACGACGATGGAGCGGCAGAGGGCAAATAATGGCCTATATAGTCCAACTCCAATGTTGGTCAGTTTCTCCCCGTTCAACTTAAAGTTCCTTCTGTTGGTTGTCCTATTTGTAAGATTTCAATTAATCATGCAATAAACATATTTACTACTACAACCCTCGGTGGTGAAAATGTCTTTTACCCGGGGTTATATAGTGGTGTGGCCAAACACTTTGCCGCCCGTGGCGATCCTTGCCTTTGCCCCCCAGGTAGGTCGCATGAAAGAGCGCATGCAGGCAATTCCTGCGTTTGGCGCAAGTGCAGGCGATTCCTGCGTTTGCCGCCCTGCGGGAAAAGCATGTAACCGCCCCTAAAACTCGTGCAGCCTGGGGCGGACCTCCCCCCTTGCTAGGCCACAGGGGTTAATACCAGTTGTTAAAGGCCCTCATCCTTGTTAGCAGGCCCAGCTGTGACTGAGGTGCTGGTGCACCTTCAAGACAGGCATTTGCTGGAGGCAATGTGGCATAGGGGCTACAGCTGCCAACCACGCATAGGGAACTGGGTTCGAATACGAACAAATCTCCATGTGCCTCTTGCAAAGCGCTCCTACTTTCTTGGGCACGGTCCGTACTATGTAAAACTGCCAAAAATAAAATGTGGATTCTGGGTTACTAATGCTCAAATTTCATCCCCCAAAAATGAAGGACAGAGCAATAACTTTTGATGTCAGAAAGAGATACCCATCTAGTCACTGAATTGCTCGGTGTGAAACCCCAAAAAATTTGGGATCAATCCCAGCTTGAGCTTCCCTGTCAAACTAAATTGAGTGATGCTAGGCAAATCATTTAGTTCAAAGAACCCCTTTTTGTTCATGATCAAATCGGAGAGCAACTTTAAACAGGAGTTCAGGAACTGTGCTGTACAAAACCTTCCCTTATTGTATTACCTTTAATGACTTGCCTCTTCGTTTACTAAGAACTGGGGTTAGGAATGTTTCTCAGCTCATGTTTAAAAACGTTTAGTTTTAATAAATACTTCTCAATGCAGAGTTATAATGTACTAGGGTGAAATGCATCTGCCTTTTAAATAAATCCACTTTTTATGGTCAGGCTCAGCAGTGCAGCTTTAGTCAGAAAATTACGTGAGTATTATTAGAGGTGCTTTTGGCTCTGCCCACATAGTGGGAGTCAGGAGAACGTTTTGATTGGGCAGAGTTGTCTTATAGGACAAAAATGTGCTTGCCCTCCACACATCTGTGATCATTGTCTTTATTAATCCACCTGCCCGAGTTTGAACATTCAGGGACACACACATGACATTGTAAAGCTATTAAAGTGTCTACAAGACAATGTATGTTGTATTTCTCTGGCGGCAGCGGCACAGATGGGAGGCGGGCCTTAATTAACCACCACGGATGCTTCGGCCTGGCTTGACAGTGCAACTGACCTTTTAACCTACACCAATATTAGTCTGATCTAATCTAGTCGATTTGTATAGCACAAGGCTACCCGGAGGCTTCCCAGCACTGATTCAATGCAGCTTGTCAAGAGGTCAGCCTAGCTAGTAGCTGAGCAGGGAAGATTAGAAAAAAGCCATCTCTTAAGATATTTCCTGAAGACAAGTTCAAAATCCAATTGACACAGTTTGAGTGGCAGTGAGTTCCAGATTCTAGGTGCCAGATATGAGAGAAACATGCTTGGTCCCACACCTGGAAGGTTCTGCCTTCGAGGAAGAACTTTTCAGCACACACTCACCTATCCCTACCTCTGCTAACCTTTAGACAAATGTTGTGTGGTCCATTGCGTCTAAGGCTGCGCTGAGGTCCAGGAGAATAATGACCGCTGAGCCACCCCGAACAAAAAGTTGTACGAGGCTTCAGTTACGGCTAGAAGTGCAGTCTCCGTACTGTGTTGTGGTCTAAATCCTGTTTGGGTATAGTGGAGAGGATTGTTTGAGTCTAAAATCATGGAGAGGTGATGACCGACATTTTTCAGATGTCTGGAAATACCTGGCAACAGGGAGATGAGCCTGTAGTTTCCCCAGACAGGAAGAGTCAAGATTGGTGAGTTTCCATTGTTGGGGGGAAGGGGGGGAGGGATTATGCCAGAGGAAAAGGACAGGTTCAATAGTTCTAAAAGGACTTGAAAAATAGTCTCTGGGCCTTGTGCTAAAATACGGAGAGGGTCGGGTCAAGTGGAGATCACAACTTCATTTGGCTAAGTAATGTCAAAATTAAATTTAAAGTTAATTGTGAGAGATCTGTGGAAAGGCCACGAGATAGGAGTTTTGAAAGATTAGTGGGGAGGAATCTTCTGGGGGCACACATTCCTTTACGTTGTCTGGAAATGACTAATACAGGACTAATAAAGAACAAGGCAAATGCATTGCAGCAGGTACGTGACGGTTCTAGGGGCGAACGATCAGATGTCACCTCCACTAAGAACTTAAGAATTACGAAAGTTTTCCTAGGTGAGTTTGATGCATTCTCAATTTTAGTGGAATAGTAGGTTGTTTGGGCAGCTATAATATATGGGTGGTAGAACCAGACTAGCAAGTATGGTCTTGGAGGAGACGCCTGTGCTATCCTCAGCATTAATGTTGAAACCTCCTAGCAGAGCTCGAGTTGGTTTTGTTTAAGACCAAGTCGGCAACTGCCTCTGAAAATGCGTTTGCAAATTGAGGAATAGGACCAGGAGGCCAAATGAGTAGAACTCCAGAGAAGGTAAAAGAAGGGTTGAGGGAGATGGAAAAGAGACTTTCACAGGCTAGGAGGGTGGAGCGGGTGAACAACCAAATCCAAATGGTTCTTGAGATTGATGGAGATACCTCCGCCTCCTTGGTTTACTCGATCTAGCAGGATAATGTGCTATCCTGAAGATCAGGCCTGGACTACATCTGGTTCAGAGCCCTCGCGTAGCCAGTTTGTCAGGGGTATGGTCCTGTATTAGGGGAAAAATGTCTATTTTGCGACATGTCAGTGACCTTCAGTTTGTAAGAAAGATGTGCAACCCTTTTCCCTCTTTATTTCTTTTAAAATTGAGGGGAGGGACAGAAGGTTTTACAATAAAAGCTGGGGATTGTGGGGTCAAGAGCAAGAGTGCAACTGTGGTCCACACTAACCAGCAGATTCAGCAACTGTTCGGCTGAAGTGATATTATGTGTTGTGGAGCAGGGGTCCTAGCTCCTGGTCCGTCATCTGCAGATGGGCTTGTTTTTGGCACGCGAGCGTCATGGTCGTGATTTTATGGGCAAAGAAAAAATAATCTAGAGCGCCCACCTCAATGGCATCTCTAGCGAAGCCCAAAATGTGAGAGTGCGTCCCTTTGTTTCCCCGGGGCCCGACGATAACATACAGAATGTAAACACTTCACCACACAGACAAAATTCACAATAGTATCCGTATAATTGCTGAAAGCTAGATGAAACTTTATAAATTCCCCCCAAATTAGAGCAGCGTGACGAGCGCTCTGAGCCAGAGGACCGATTCTACAGTTCTTTGCTTCCAAATAAATACATATCCATTCCCAGGCCACTTACTTGTAATTCTTCACATTACCATACAACATTCTTTTAAAGCCAGACCTATTGGCATTGTCAATGCTTGTTTGAATTTGAAGGCACCTTCTATTCTAACAAGATGTTTGTTGGATGATTTAGATACTGAACTATTTCACGGCTCTGGCACGGGTCTTAGAGCCGGCTCTGGATAGGCTATGAATGTGTTGGCTCGTCCACCCCTTCCCTTCCCTCACCTGCTGCTTGGCCTGTAACTCGGGGTCAGGCCCTTGAACAACTTCAGGGCCCACATGTGCACCAGCAGACGAAAGTGATCAAACCAGCCCCGCACCCTTTGTTTCCTCGCTCTAGCTCTCTTATTCCATCCATCCATTTATTCTCTTTCCTTGCTCTATACTCCTTCTCTGAGCACTCGCTCTCTCTATCTTTCTCTTGAAGACACCTTTTCCCAATGCAATTAGCCTTGTGGAGCTGGGGAAAGTGACAGAGGCGCCGGCAGCGGCCCTGGTATTCACAACCGGCGGCAATGACTCCCGCCCACTGGGGAAATGCCCGGTGGAACAAAAGGACAATCCGGCCCTGCCCAACTGCGGCCCGCCCCGCGGCCTTCCGAGGTCGATAAAGCAAGCACGGTTAAAGTGAGACGTTTTTAACACATCCTGCAGTGTTCGAAATGAAAAAGAATGTAAATCGCTGTATAGAACAGATTAGTAGGCATAGAACCTATGACGCCAATATGCCGTTTCAAAGCGCTAAGAGCTCCTCTCAAGCTAAAGATAGACCTGGGAGGTTTCCCCACTCTAGAATCGGATGCGTTTGTACGCCATTTCTAACGCTACCAGTATTTCAGTGGTCAGTGACAATGTCAGCTCCGGGTCACCATCCTTTTGACACAGCGCCCTCCTTCCTTCCAGAGCAGCCCATCTCCATGTGACAGATGCAAGTAACTTCCCTCAAATGCGTGTCCTTACTGGAAGTCGCAGCAGAGAGGCCGAGGATCGAATGGGAATGGAACGTGCCCATTCGATCTCTCTGTGGCAAGAGTTAAGCCTTTGCGTCACGAGTCCCAGGCTCGTGGACCGCTGAGGAGCATTTGGGAGCTACAAGGGCTGCTCCCGCCTCTGACGCTGAAGCAGCCCTGGGGATTACCCGAGGCTGGAAGTTGATTAAATCATGTGCAGCGGAAGGATTAAAAGACAATGTAAATAGTAGATTGCCAATCACATCACCCTTCGCTTGGTAGGTCAACAAAGGATGGCTCGCCAACGCCCACCCCGCTGCCCATCATTCACACATTGTAAAGCAATTTTAATAACACCAACGCTACTTTCGAACAATACTGGTTTTGCAATTTAATATGATTTATACCTAAACGTTCGTGTGTTCACTCAAGACCCGACGATGCATTTATAGACCGCTCCGCCTCCTGCCATGTTCACGGCCTTGTGATCGGTGACGCTGCAACCCCGTGCCGCCGGTAACAGAATCCGGCCAGCAGAGGGCGCTGCCGGTCTGGGAGGAGGGGCCAAGGCCGAGCTGGGAAGGGGTCTCAGAGCGGAAACAGCAGAGGGCGCTGCAGGCCAGGACGGAGGGGCATCGGCCGAGGGATACGAGGACCTCGGAAAATTCGCGTTTCGACGTGTAAAGAACCAGACACGGCGTGCATTTTCACTTTGCCTGTTCCGTGCAATGAAAGGCTAGCATTCCATTAGGCCTTGGGCGACTTTCATGTTTGGTATTAGGAGCACTAACAGTTCTTTACAGCACTGCTAAAGGCAGCGACTGTGTCACTGTCAAGTGCCTTGAATCCAACCTTCAGGAACCTTCCGTGTTAAACAAATAATAAAATAAAACCACGTCCACGCCCGTCATCTGGACCCAGACATGCACCTTAGGTGGAAAGGAGCATCACATCT
Organism: Lissotriton vulgaris; assembly: GCF_964263255.1. NCBI lineage: Eukaryota > Metazoa > Chordata > Amphibia > Caudata > Salamandridae > Lissotriton > Lissotriton vulgaris. Next base: position 107,066,803 of record NC_141700.1, read on the forward strand.
TGCTCCTCTCTTGTTGTCATGGCTACAGCCTCATCACCACTCTCATCCCAAGTGCCAACAGTCGCGAAGGAGGAGCAGGTGTCTAAGCGCAGGTTGCGCAGTCACGGGGAATCCACGAATTTTCCATGAGCCAAAAATAAAAACCCCTCGGCTGGTCGCCTCCGAGAGGCCAGGAACCAGCAGCGGAGAGGCCACATTCTCTAGAGGAACGGGTGGTAGTCTGGGCAGGTTCACAAGAACAGAATGGAGGGTGTATTTTCCAAGAAGGCAGGAGAAACGGTTCAGCAGGTTACTGTGTTGGCTGCTATGTGCCCTGGAGGACACAGGCGTGAAATCCTTGCATAGCAGACGAGGGCTTTTATCCTTGCACCGTCGATAAGTAAGGGCCACCAAGTAGAGACAAAAACGTATAAAATGTGAGCCGCACATGATGTAAATGCATATTTTGTGTATTTTGTTTCACATAAGTGACACCTACGCCTTGTATGATGGTTGTGGTATTTGGGGAACGCTCTGTGTTCAGGGGAATTAATCTAACACCTAGCCCCTTGACAGGTGGTATTGTTTCGCGAGTTGTTGCCCGAGGGGATTGGAAAAGAGTAGTTCACGGGTACCCAATATAGGCGCAGAGTCAGTGCCAGCCTTTCAGGACAGCCTCTGACAGGTCCCATGTTTAGAAACTCTTCCTGAAAATGTGGCACCGAAGCAGCACTCCTGGACCAACAGTCACCTTCAGAGGTGCGCGTGTTTGAGCTGTATGGCTAATGCTGCCCAGAGTGTGTTATACGTGGTTTACCACAGATGTGGGAATGCACACTTACCAGTTAAAGAAAATACAGGATACATTTAGTACATGTAAAAAAAGAAGGGAGCAAATAAATGTAACTCAATACAGACCAGTTTAAAAGAAATAACTACAATAAAACTCTGAGCCCTCAACGAAAATGCAAAGCACCGGGTGCCACAAGAAAGATGCAGAGGCCATCATTAGCTTGAATTCCGGATACAGAATTCAGATGTTCACTCTCACGACTCGGCAGTGAACATATTTTTACTGCTGGGACATCAGTCTGGTGTGAAGTTACTTCCCGCTGTTTCCCCGCCTCCAGAGACTGAACTTAGCTTTTTTTTTTTTTTTTTTTTTTTTGAAAACCTTTATTTTTGTGAACACAGTACACAGCGTCAGCCTACAACCACTGCGGGCCGGCCACTATGACAGCATACAACCATTCCAGGATACCTTGCGCTGCAACAAATAAAAGGTAAGAACACTACGATGGATTTGCAAGGAGTCACAGGAAAAGGATAGAGAGGGTTTCATTTTATGTTTTTGACGAATCATCCTAAAGTCAGACAGGGTAGCTGAGTGGGCGAGCCACATGAAGGAGATCTACAAGTTATACATCGCTAACAAAGGATTGGCGTGAATCTTCAACAATGAGGACACACAAGCACAGGAATAGATGTCGCCCCGATTGGCGCCCGCCCAATCAATATATCACATCAGGAGTTACAATCTAGGTTGTCTGCAGTATGATAGGATATGGAAGGGTTCATTATATAGCAACAAGAAAGGATCCAATGACACATAAGAAGGACACTCGTTACATGGGAAAAGTCATGACAGGATATGCGCCCTCAAGCGATAATGGAAAAAGGAAGGAAGAGCAAGTTCTGTAAGCATTCAATGAAGATGCAGTAAATCAAAATCTTAATAATGGAATCAATAAACCATGTGATACAGACTTAGACGCAAACCACAAAGAACGTCCCGTGAGGAACCAAACCCAACCTCCCGTCTGACCCGGGATATATAGGAAGAGAGAGAAAATAAGAATGAAAATAAGAAGAAGGCCATAGAAACAAAAAGAGAGAGTAAAAACCCAAACCCCCCACCCTGCACGTCGAAGAGGCTACGGCCCACCCCCCCCTACTAACATGCCTGTCGCCCCAAGAGAACCCACATAAGGAATTAGAGAGTAAGAAAAGACTAATCTAATCTAAAACTCTCATAGAGAAAGAGAAAGGGAAGGGAAAATGGGGAGGAGCCCACCAAAAACCAAATCTCCCGAACTCCGCCAGCCGAAGAACATCTCCCTCCCCATACACAGTAACAAGGATAGATTCATGATTACCGGAGGGGGGCCAAGTCCAATGTCCCCAAAACTCCCCAACCAACATTACACTATTCCACCCCGTACATGAATAATCACAGTAGGCTTGAATCACAAATCGAGATGGGAAGGGATATTACTGTAGCACGTGCAGAGGAAGCGCCAAAGTCCGAGACTCCACCAGACAGTCCAACACAGTGCAGAATATAGAGACTCCTAGCCCTGGCCCGATCGCAAATGTCCGCCCAGCCATGGATCCCGGCCAGAGCCCACCGCAGATAAAACAAAGGAGCAAGATGGCCGCCCTCGGCAGAATCGAGTTATCAAAGGGCAAAATGTATTCCGCCAAGCACATTCAGTCTCACTGTCCCAAGAGAGTGGCAAATTCAGGGCAGACAGGCATTCCAGAGTGAGATACAAAAGTAACGGAGCCTGCGGGTAACAAATCTGCAGGAAAGACAGTCGCTGCACTGACGGCTCTGTGAACAATAGTTGCACTGCCCCGGGTGAAATCTTGATATCCAGCAAGGATGGAAACAGTGTAGCGTCGCCAAAAGAAACATCTCCCATGTGTTCGGGCGGTAACATCGTAGCACAGTTGGAGCCAAATGAAAGCAGATCAGTACTGCGTGGGGAAGAAGTCAGTGGTAAAAGCGCCATTGATAGTAACACATCGTCAAGCCTCCTGCCCAGCAAATAGGAGCTTTCACACCACGCAGCCCTCAGGTCGGCGAGCGCTAACATAACAGAGCCGCAGGTCGGCTCAGGCGAAGGTTCCACTTCATCCACAGCGTAATGTGCGGCTCGCGCCCCGGCACACCGATCAAAAGCCCCCCCGACAGCACATTTGTAAGTCATAGCAGAGCCGTCACGCGCTACAACAGCGCCATCCATTTTCATCCCTCTGCTGGGAAAGCACGGGGTTAAGTCGGCAAGGTCCGCAAAACGAAACAGGGTCTCAGGTCACCGAGACAGTGCCGGGCAGTCGGTAACGGAGGCACAGCAGGATGAGACACCCTCGATCGACCCAGAGCGAGGACGGGTCAGAGGCAGGCACCGTCAGCTGGCCACAGCCCAATGCGGGGAGTGCGCGGCGTTTCTCACCTGAGCATCCTCCACAGCAGATCGGCGGGGTAAATTCCAGGCAGCCAAAGGAAAGCCCTGTGAGAGGGGCCGATGGTTAAAGGCATTTGCGTGTTGCAAGGCAGGTCGTCAGCATTGCCCCGTCTCGACCGGGTCACGGAGCTCCAGCAGGCGCCATCTTAGCGGGCCAGCCCGGGTCTCAGCTCAATGTCCAGGAGCGGCCGCCGAAGCAGCTCGGCGATATCTCCAGTTGGGCGGCTGGCAGGGACCTCGGAGAAACGGCTACAGCCTCCGTTTACTTTCGCCGTTCTCCCGCAGCCACTCAGTGACAGGATGGATGGCAAAATTAACCTGCGGGAGACAAAGGCTCGCGGAGCCAGGAGACTACACGTCTGTCTCCTCCGCCATCTTGGCTCCTCCCCCGAACTTAGCTTTTAAAAGGCAGCTTGCCGCCTCCCCTACCCCTCTCGGATCCCAGTAGGCCAGAAGCAGGTGGGGGAGGCAGGCGCGCTCTTGCACCGCCAACCAGTGCCCCCGCTCCCCCTTAGAGGGAACCCCTCTCCACAATCACATCCCGAGAAGCTTCTGGAATGACGCTGTCTCTCTGCTCCCTCTTAGCTGCTAAGGTTCCAGGGCCATGCGTGATGAGCTGCTCCAGTCCAGGTTTTTCCTTAGCATTCTGGGACTTGTAGTCCTGGCTTTATAAGGAATCACCAAGACTACAAAGTCTCAGAACTCGAAGAAAAATCCTGGCCTGGAGCAGCTGGTCACGCATGGACATGGGAAGCTTGGCAGGGCTGCAGAGTACAACTCGGAGGTCAACATGTGAGTGGAAGGCATGTTTTCAGAGCACTTATGAGATCCATGGAGGATGAGGGGTGTCAGCAAAGCTATTGGGAAAACGCAACAGAGGCTTCCAAAACAGGAATCCGAATTGTGCAGGTGAGGTTGAACAAAAACAATGATGCTTCATTTAATTATTTATCAAATAATGGTTCTATTACCCTGCACACCAGGACAGTATGACACACTGCCATTGCACCTGATGTACCACATCAGTTAGAGGTTAAAATATTGACCTCAAATACTATTAATGTATTTTTTGAAGCGCATAGCTACCACATGTGAGGTGTGTAGGAAGCTGGGCCTTTATATAGTGGACCAAAAAGAGGTGCACTCAGTGGCGTAGCAATGGGAGGGGGGGTTCGCCCCGGGTGACACTAGTTTTGGGGGTGGCAGCCCCCCCCTCTCGTACCAGGGGCAGGGCAGCCCCGGGAATCGCACCAGCTCCTCCCCCTGGCCGTTGCAGGAATCCGTCACCACCCCCCACCCCACGCGGTTACATGCTGATGCGGGCGGCCAATGGTCTAGCTACGCCACTGGGTGCGAGTCCAGGCAAACCCCAAAGGAATTACAGAGGCACAAATGACACCCCAAATGCTCTCCTTTGTGCTAGTGTGGGCGAGCAGTTCGGTATATCAGAGGGCAGGGCTAAGCATTTATCGCACGCACATAGGCAGTAAGAGACACTCAAATCGGACACCAATTTATAAAATGAACTCATACTTTTATATGAATTTAGTACCAAGATCTTAATTGTGCAAGTATTTTCGAGTTATGAATTTTGACAGTTTTCAAAAGTTGACAGTGCAATTTTTGGGTGCAGTAATGTTATCTTACAGGGGAAAAACATGGACTGCATTCAGGCACTTGACTTGCACGTCTGTCCTCCGGGACTAAGGCGCGTAGGGGGCAGGGTCCAAGGCCACACCAACAGGTCACCTCGGGAGGCTCTGGGGCATCTGGCTGCAGATGTGTTGCGGCATCAGGTGTCCCATTCACTTCAATGGGGAGCGGTTCGGTCAGAAAGAGCCTGCAAGCGGGCACTGGGGGGCCAGTCCTCTGGCATGTAGGGACCCCACTAGTCCACTTCTCCTTGGTCTGTGGGGCTCAGGTGCAGTGGTGTCTTTTGATATCTGATTCTGTGCTGGAAGGTTGGAGGGGACCTGTAGAAAGAGGCTGCAGGTGGCGACTGCAACTTCAGTCTGGCCAGACCCAAGGATGGGCTCAGCTCTTGTGGGTCTCAGGACACCATGGGCATCATCACCCCCTCATAATCTGACTCTGAAGCACAGGAGTGCTTTGGGGTGTCGGTCGGGGACTTATTCTTTGCCTTGGTTTCTGCTGAAGGGGGGGGGGGGGAAGCAAACAGGACCACTGGGCCACTCACAATGTGGGTCTCACTGTCCCTGAAATCCCTAGAAGAGGTCTGTTATCCTCGACATTGGTGTCCAGACTGGACATAGCTAGCCTTGGTTGCTGCAAGCGGTCCAGTACCCAAGGTATTGGTGTTGTGCGGCTCTGGTTGGTCCTGGCGTGCCCACACTTGGATGGAGGATGGATCTGACCTGTAGGTGCACAGCTACCTCTTCCTGGGTGGCTGCTGTATCTGTAGTCCCCGTAGAAGGCAGGCCTATATTCCAGGTGTTGCTTCTTTGGTGGCAACACGGGAGTAGCTCCTCTACTCAAAGGGAGTTTCTTTGGCACTTGGTGAAGCACTGGCAGCCCTCCGGGTTTCTTGGAGTCTGCACAGCTGAAGAACGAGTCAGTTGCTCCAAGAGAGCTGGTTACAGCTATAAGAGTTGGGGCCAAGTCAGTCATGCTCCTCGGTTCAGGAGTCTTCTTTATCCACTCTTCCTTTTGTGTCTGCCAAAATCTAATGTTCTGGTATAGGGGGCACCCTAAATACTCCATTTAGGGCGTTAAGTGGAGTGAGGGCTAGTAGCCAATGGCCATTTACCCCTGGGTTCACTACATTGCCTAGATAACCACTTCCTTTGGGGAGTGGGCATCACCCTGTCCCAGAGTTCCTAAATACATCACACACAAGATGGTGGAATTTCTAAATTTGTGTTAACGTCAGGCTTGTTTACCCTAAAGGGGTGTCCAGCCAGGCAGTGGAACACACCTCCTGCATAGCTAATTTGCCCGCCTGTCCTGGGTCAAAATGGGCCAGGGCAGGGGGTGGCATCTCCCTGTCTGGGGAAGCCTTAGGTCACATAGCAAAGGCAGCAGAGGCCTTTGAATCCTCCTGCCTGGGTATGCTGATTTACCTGCCTTCCTGGAGGAGGAGGTGATAACACCTCTCTCCAGAGCAGTCATTGCTCCTGACCTCTGAGTACGCTGATCTCACCTCCTAGGGGGTCAGAAACTCATCTGTGCTGGCAGGCTGGACTGGACCAGTCAGCCAGCACACTAGAAGACTAGTAGGGTTCTGGGTGCACACATGAAAACAAGTTACTTACCTGTAACTTTGGTTCCCCAGTATTGGTAACTTTCATAGATTCCCATGCTTTTGTATCATTCCCCGTCGTCGGAATGGGAGTCTCGGTAACAAAAATATCATAGCAGTAGGTACAAAAGAGAAACAAAAAGGCCTAGGCCTCATTCCCTTTTGTAGCATATCACCCTCATTTTGTAAAAGAGACCAAACTCTAGGCCTCAGCCGATCAGACGTGCCTCACCCCTTAGAACCCTCCAGAAGGAACCTCAGAGCCTCAGATTTTCGTAGCCGTTGTATATCCGACACCTTATCTGCTAAAGGCTGAGCATTCCTTGGGGAGGTGGGTGGGCGCATGGGAATCTATGAAAGTTACCAATACTGGGGAACCAAAGTTACAGGTAAGTAACTTGTTTTCTTGCCCCAGTATTGGAACTTTCATAGATTCCCATGCTTTTGTATCAGAATAGGAAGCAGTTAGTACACACCAATACATTTTGTATAATAATACATTGCAACAGTCAATACGACATAAGAAATACAACTGTGCAATCAACGGAAGGTGGGATAGAAGGAAAAGCTCACCCATCACTCAAAGAGGTTCCTTAGGACAGCCTGGCCAACAGCCACATCGTCCTGTTGCAAAGACTCCAAGCAGTAATGCTTAGTAAAGGTGTGCACGCTGCTCCAGGTAGCAGCCCTGCAAATGTCTTTAATATGCACCCCCCGCAAAGAGGGCCGTTGAAGATGCCACTGTTCTTGTCGAATGAGCACGAATCCTGCCAGCCAGAGGTTTCCCTGCTGCAGTGTGGCAATGAAGAATGGCACCTGTGATCCATCTTGCGATCCCCTGTTTAGACAGTGGCAGACCCTTGCCTGGACCACCAAAGGCAACCAACAACTGTGAAGATCTCCTAAATCCCTTAGTGCGATCCAAGTAGAATTTTAAGCACCGTTGCACATCCAGAGTGTGAAGTGTTTTCTCCGCCAGAGTAACTGGGTTAGGAAAAAACGTTTTCAGAATCACCGGCTCGTTTAAGTGAAAGTCCGATGGTACTTTGGGAATGAACTTCGGGTTCATTCTCAAGATTACAGTATTTTTCTTGAATTGTAGGAACGGCTCCTGGGTGGTGAGGGCTTGTAACTCTCCAACCCTCCTAGCTGTTGTGAGGGCCAAGAGGAGAGCCAACTTCCAAGATAGATATTTCAAGTCAGAACAATGAATCGGCTCGAATGGAGCTTCCATGAGCTGAGACAGGACTACATTTAAATGCCAAGTCAGTGGAGGAGGCCTCACTGGTGGGTAGATTCTGAACAAGCCTTTAAGAAATTGCTGGACTATCCTGGACGACCATAATGAAGGTCCAGATCCAGACCTCCTGTACCTCGAAATGGCCGCTAGATGAACTTTAATTTATGAATGGGCCAGATTTGATTTAGCCAGTGACAACAAATAAGGCAGAAGTTGATGAGGCTTTGAAGTAAAAGGGTCTATCTTTTCCTTCCTACACCAAACACAAAACCTTTTCCATTTCAATCTGTAAGTTTTGTTTGTAGAAGGGGCTCTTGCCTGGGAGAGAACGTCTCTGATCTCACTGGAAAGGGGAAGATTCATGAACCCTCGCTGCTCAGGAGCCATGCTGTCAGGTGTAACGACTGGGGATCTGGATGCCAAACCTGTCCTCCGGACATTGTGAGAAGATCCGGAATATCCTCCAGCGGCAACAGAGGAACTAGCGACATCAGATGGAGTTCTGTGTACCAGAATTGTCTTGGCCAAGCCGGGGCTACCAAGATCATTTTGCATGGCTCGATCTTCATCTTCCTGATGAGGCGCGGAATCAGGGGAATGGGAGGAAAAGCATAAACAAATGTCCCTGACCAGGCTATCGAAAGGGCATTCACTAACGACCCCTGGTGGTGACATCTGCTGGCGTAAGACCGGCATTTCTTGTTGGTCGGTGTGGCAAAGAGATCTACTTCCGGTCTTCCCCATTTGTTGAAGAGCTGTTCCAGAACCTGCTGGTTCAACTCCCACTCGTGGCTTATGAAGATGACCTGCTCAGCTTGTCTGCGTCTTCGTTCAGCACTCCTGATAAGTGCTCTGCTTTCAGTGAGATTTCGTTATGAATTGCCCATTCCCAGACCTGCTGCGCTTCCTGCGATAAAAGAAGAGATCTGGTTCCTCCTTCCTTGTTCACATAATGCATGGCCGTGGTGTTGTCCGTCCTGATCAGCACTCGTGAACCTTGAAGTCGTGGAAGGAAGGCTTGCAGAGCTAGCCTGATCGCTCTTAGCTCCAAAAGGTTGATTATGGCGCTTCTGCTCGCGCGGAGCCCAATGGCCGCTGACATGCAGATCTTGCATCACTGCTCCCCAACCCTCCAATGATGCATCCGTCATTACCATTTGAGGAGATGGAGCGTTTGCGAAGGATAGACCTTGGGACAAGTTGTTTTGATGTGTCCACCATAATACTGCTTCTTTCATCCTTGGAGTGAAGGTCACCTTGTCCTCGAAGGATCCGTGAACTTGCTTCCATTGGAGGTCTAGCTGTTCCTGCAGAGGACGCATCCGGAGCCTGCAGTAAGGAATTAGGGGAATACAAGATGACATTACCCCCAGCAGAGATTTGTAGTGGCGTACGCAAAGACACCTTTTTCCTTGAAAGTTCCGAGCTAGTCTTTCCAGTTTCTCCTTCCTTTCCCGGGTCGGAAAAGCTTTTGAGAGCTTTGAATCCAAAACAGCCCCTAGGAACCGAGCCCTCCTGGAGGGAACCAGAGAAGACTTTTCTTTGTTCAGAGTGAGACCCAGATTCTGAAACAAATTGGTGCAAGCCCGAACAGCGTCCTGCGCTGTTCCTTTGGACGGGGCCTTCAGTAACCAGTCATCCAGGTAGGGGAAAACTTGGTAATGGTTTCTTCACAGAAATGCTGCCACCGGCGCCATCACCTTTGTGAAAATTCTTGGCGCAGAGCGAAGACCGAAGGGTAGCACCCTGAATTGAAAGTGGCTCTTGGATACTGTGAATCGTAGAAACCTTCTGTCCGCTGGGTGGATCGGGACATGAAAGTACGCATCCTCCAGATCGAGCGTGGCCATAAAACTGGACTGACGGACTGATCATCCGTAATATGTCCTGAAGGGATACCATCTGGAAAGACAGGGAGATGAGAGAGGAGTTTAGCTCCCTGAGATCTAAAATGGAGCGCCATGTTTCCAGCGTCGTCTTTACCAGGAAAAACCTGGAATCAAATCCTTGTCCCTTTTGATTGGCGGGGACTAGCTCTATTGCTCCCTTCCGGAGCATCTGTTGAGCCTCAAGAGACGCAGCTTTTTTGACGGAATGGCTGCTGGGGGCCTGGGTGGTGGGACTTCCGTAAACTCCAAAGTATTATCCACGCTTTATGATGTTTATCACCCAACGGTCCGATGTAATTTTGGACCAATTTCGAAGGTATTTGGTTACCCTGCCTCCAACTGATGATTTCCTGGAGGAGGGAACAGTAGGCAGAGCCAGGAGGCTGATTTGGCGTTTGGACGTATCCAGTCCTCGGTGAGCCTGCCTGCCCTTGTTGTAGGGTCGAGAATAATTTGAAGACTGGCCTTGTCTTTGTTGGTAAGACTGGCGGTTCTGCTGATAACCTGATCCATTAGAGGAATAGCGTTGTTGCTGGTAAGCTCCCCTGTAACTATTTCCTCTACCTCTTGAACCCTTAAAGGGGAACTTGCGGTACTGGAGAGTGCCCAAGGACTTGGTGGTCTCCGTGTCCTTTTTAATCTCCTGGAAAGTGTCATCTATTAGTTTACCAAACAACGCCTCTCCATCGAAGGGAAGATCCAGGACCTTGTTCTGTATTTCTGGTCGAAACCAGGTAGCCTTCAACCACCCCTGGCGACGTAGGACTGCCGCTCCAGCCAAAGTACGAAAAGCCGTTGTCGCGATGTCCATGGCGCAGTCTATTATCTCCATGGATGTTGCCTCCCCTTCCTGCAAGATTTTCTTTGCCTCCGCAGTGGATTCCGGAGGAAGCTGTTCCAGGAACGGGGCTACATCACACCAGAGCTGGCGGTCGTATCTCCCTAATATTGCCAGAGCATTGGCAGCCCGCACCAAAAGGCTAGCCATTGACGAGAACCGTTTGCCAGCGTTATCCAGTCTCCATCCTTCCTTATCCGGAGGAGGCGTCAATGGAGCAGAGGGATTTTGTGATTTCCTCTGTGCCGCCTGCGAAATGACAGAATCTGGTTTCGGGTGGCCCGTCAAGGCAGCTGGTCCGTCATCCGGTGCTTGGTACTTTTTATCCAGACGAGGTAGCACAGGGACCACCGTCGCTGGATTCTTCATCGCCTTAACGCCTTCATCCCATAAATAGTCAACAATCTGTATAGACCTTGTCGTTTTCCGGTGAGTTTCTTTAAAATCATAAAGGAAACATTCTGTTGTTTCCGCAGGCATTGCCAACTTGAATCTTCCTGCTGCCCTCTCCATCAGCTGGTGAAAACCCCCTATGTCTGCAGGAGGGGAGTCCATCTGCTCCGCAACTAGAGATGCCGGGTCCGGAATGACGTAGTCATTATACTCAGTGTTATGGTCCGACTCTTGATCCCCATCTGAGGATTCCTCCTCATACTGGTTATTTGCCAGCCTTGAAAGAGCTTGTGGAACTGTAGGCTGCAGCTGTGGGGATGCTTGAACCGGTATTACCGGAATAGCCGTAGAGGCAGGATCTGTAGGTGTCACTGGACGCTGAACTGGCCTAGCTGCCTTGGATTTGTAGTCCAGCAACATTTTATGGAGGTCCTGCAGGAATGCGGTTGGTACTGAAACCATCTCCTGCTCTGTAACCTTCTGTGAGTGGGACACTTGATGATACTCTTCTTCGCCCTGGTCATATGCCCCCTCTGAATCTGTGTCCTGACACTTGACCAGAAGCTGGGATGGACTATTGTCATATTCAAAAAAGTCCTGTCCATCTTCATCTGACTCCCCCTGTTCAAACAGTAAAGTTGGGGGTAAAGAAGTCACTCTCCCTGGAGACGTCATCTCTGGCGTTATCCTTGTAAGTGAGATGTCACTCTTCTCTCCGTAGCAATCACAGTCGACGGCTCCGTCAACGCTGGTAATACTCTCGTCGACGAGATTGGTGTGGTTGATGTAGTCGACGATGAAACAGTCGTCAAGCCTGCCGTCGCATCGTCTCGCTCGTCGACGAGACTGCCGTTGTCGAAATAGTCGACGACGTAGTCGTCGCCATCGTCGACGGTGATGTCTTTCTCGTCGACGAGGTTATTGTACCAGTCGACGAAGCCTTCGTCGACTATGTCGTCGGCATACCTCCCGTCGACGATGAAGAGTGTTCTGTCGACACTTTTTTCTTCGACAACTATATCTTCGTCGACGACTCTCCCGTCGACGAGCCAGTCGACAGGACCAATTTCAATTCAGTTTTCATTTTCTTCGTCGACGGGACCCCCGTCGACGACGTCTTCGTCGTAGAGGATTTAGAACTCCTCTCTGAAGATTGTGAAGAGGGTTTTTTGAAGGCTGGGTCTGTCTTCTCACCCTTAAAAGCCGTAGCTGGTCCTGCCTTCTCCTGTACACTGAGGTGAGGAGTTTTTTCGGGACTTGGGCTCTTAGACTCTCTGGGGGTCTTTTTAGAAGCCTTAGAGGGGTGTTCCACAGAGGAAGATGGAGAACCTCTACCCCTTTCAACTGATCTTTTGGAGGAAACAGCTGAAGACGACTCCTCACTGTCACTGGAAACTCCATGCTTCCTTTCGCCTCTGCAGCCAGGTCAACAGCCTACCAGCACGATCTCGGTAGAAAACGTGCGGCAAATCTTGCAGTCTTCTGCCCTATGATCAGGGTATAAGCAGTAGATGAAGCCTTGTGTTTGTCTTCAACAAACAACCTTTTCCTGCCACAGGTCGAACAGGGTTTGAAAAGGGGCTTCTTCTCCTTGTCAGCCATCCTGAAGTCAAATTTAAGAGATCCTGAATAAATTCTGAAGAGAAAAAACTGTAGAAATTCTATTTAAAGAGTTGAATAGAGTAGAGCTCAATGGAGACTCCCTAGCACAACGTGCGGTAGAAAATCTGAGGTTCCTTCTGGAGGGTTCTAAGGGGTGAGGCACGTCTGATTGGCTGAGGCCTAGAGTTTGGTCTCTTTTACAAAAAGAGGGCGATATGCTACAAAAGGGAATGAGGTCTAGGCCTTTTTCTTTCTCTTTTGTACCTACTGCTATGATATTTTTGTTAGAGACTCCCATTCCGACGACGGGGAATGATACAAAAGCATGGGAATCTGTGACAGTTCCAATACTGGGGCAATAATAAATCCATCACTGTACGTTTATTACTACGAGGTGTTTGATACCAAACACCGTAGGTTTCAGTGAAGCCATTATGTAGTTGGGAAACTAGTTTTGACCTGTGCCCAGGACATACCTTAAGATGGCTTCCCTGTTCACTTGTAATATCAGTAATTGAACTACCCAGTACAAGAGCATTTTTGCTTATGCCGATATTTGCTCAAATGTAATAGAATGCACCCTGCCTTAGGGCTGTAAGGCCTGCTGCAGGGTAGACTTACAATTATTATATGCAGTGTTAGGGGACATAGCCATGCTGTGTTTTCACTTTTTAGGGCACCTTGACACAGAGCCTGCAGAGGTAGTCGGTATGAGTTTGCTGCTGGGTCGCTTAGATTGGCATATTATATGCTGCATCTCTTTGGGACCCTCTATAGTATCTATGCCCTAGGTACCAGAGGTACTACTTACTAGGGACTTAGAGGTGCCAAAGGACTTGTCACTTGGGGATCAAGTGAGAAGTTGTCTTGTTTTGGGGAAAGAACACTGGCACAGCGGACCTGGTTAGCAGGAACCAAATGCACTTCAGTTAAAGGTGCATCAAATACCAGGCAAAAAGTGTGTGTGGGGGTGGTGGAGGGGATACTGCAACAAAAAAATCAGTTTTCTACAAGGTTCCCCAGTGCTAGGAATAGGTATGCGCAGGCCTAAATGCAGCTGTTAAACCTCCATAAACCCAGTTTGAAAAAAAAAAAAAGTCGTTTTTTTCTGAAAAGACTGTCCAAATGGGCCTGATGAACTGTCAACGGCATTCCACAATTTCGGTGCTAAATACCTAAAAGTTTCCACCTATGCACAATTATTATATTTTTTTTACTTTGGCTTTGGATTTCTTAATGGTACGTATCCTCTGACAAAATATTGATGGTACTGTGGTCCTTTGTTAGCAAATGCATTGAGACAATAACAAAGATTTGAAAAATCATCTCTGCTTCATCAAAAGCCAATGAAGCTTCTTAAGCGCGGTCCAAATAGACTCACACTTTGGCAGGTTCAGGAAGAGACGTGCAGCACTCTATGGAGTCTCTTAACTCGACCCTGTGCAACTCCCAGATACAAAACATTGCCATAATGGAGCCTGGGCACAATCAGGTCCTGAACAACTGTTTTTTTTGCCAACTCTGGCAATAATCACAACATTTTCCTCAACAACATCTTCAGCAATCCAAATCTTTTTTCTGCCACTGCAGTTACTGGACTGTCAAAAGACAAGTTTTTCCTCAAACCAAATGGCAAGGTTCTTGACCTGGGGATCAGGTAATGGCCCCACCACCTTAAGAGACAATGCAGTGGACCCGATGTTCGAATGATTGTCCAAGGTCAGAAGGTCTTCCCAGCGTTGAGCTTGAAGCAATTCAAGCCCATCTACCTAGAAACCTCTGAGAGGCATAAAGACGAGGCCAAGTGGGAAGAATACTGTGTCAGCGTGATGAAAAACTAAGTGTCATCCACATATGAGAGGACGGTAAACCCATAGTGTTCGATGACCTCCGCCAGTGGTCACAAGATACACATTAAACAAGGTTGGATTCGAGGAGCTGCCCTGAGCACCCCTTGCTAAATCACAAAAACCTGCTCAGATAAAGTTTGGAGATCAGAAAACTTTAGTTGTAAGGCCAAGGAGGTTCAGTGCAGGCCCACAGAGGACAGATCCACACCAGAACCTCAATATATCAAAATGTAAAAATCAGAGAGGATATTTCTAAACTACTAATACGCAATCAGTTCTCCAGTCCAAGATGGAAGCTCATGCGCATATTAGTCATATTAGTCAAGTAACAGGACAACATGGAAAGGAAAGATCTAAAGAACACCAGAGTACATATCAAATTATAACAAATCAAAAACATTTGGGGGTAAACCTCTTACATTTGATGACAGGTCTGGTCAGCATAAGTCCCAGATGACAGGCCTTTGCCACTTTAGAAATGAGTGCTCCAATGGTTGGCATTTTATTGGCAGGGACTAGGTAAGTGCTTGAAATATTTTAATACAACACAGCTGTTTGTAACCTAGAGGTTCAAGCAGTCAATTAATACAAATGCCATATCCTCCAGCAGGGGAGTCCTGGCCTCTACAGTCAACATACTTCCAACACTAGATATCTGCACATTCTACATCTATTGGGCGTAACCTGTGACATTACGGCACCAGGTGAGTTAGTACGTTCAGGTTAACAAATAACTTAACTGTGTATTTTTGGGCATTTGAGGTTCTGCATTATAAGCACTATCCACTTTGTCACCTGAAGTAAACTTTAACTAAAGTTTTTTGTAGATTTTTTTTGTGGTTCCAAATCCTGGTCGAGATTTACTAACACTTAGCCCAGGGTTAGCATCATCGGATAATGTGATGCAAACCAGGTGCTAAGTGTTTTTATGGAAGGATTCACTTTCCAAACAAATCAAAGTTGCCTAAAGTAAAACAAGCTAGCGGTATGCACCGATTTGATTCGAGGGTCGTACCATGGGTGATACATTGGTATTCACTTGCAACCACCCACGGATTTTGATACAAAATCCCATCTACTTGGAGGTATAACTTTTTAACGCAAATCCCTGCCTAGTAAATAGGCAAAGATTTACAGCAAAAAATGACACCTTCTTGAGGTTAGTGTAAACGAAGAGCAACTTCATAAGTCTCCATATTTTTTCAAGCAAGCGTGTGCACTGCGCCGTGCAGCATGCATTCAAATTGGGAAAAGTATTATAGTTTTTGTATAAAGCCTTGGTTGACAGAACACCCACAGACTTGGACTATGGTGCAAGAAAGTGTATTAGTGCATGGCACTGTGAAGTGCACCAGAACTATGGGAGAGAAAAGCAGCGCCATATCTTGACAAAGCTTTGTTTTTCTCGCACTCTTTGGCATCAGACGGCGCAGCAGTGATGGGGCGTTTCCGGTGGAAGGGACAGTGGGCTGCGGAGGGCCGCAACGACCGGGGGCAGGCATAGACAGACAGGTGGGAAGACTACCACAACCCCGGGACGTGCCAGCAGGCAGATAGGTGGCAGGTAAGTGAGTTGCAGGACGGTCAGAAGAGGCTTGTGCCACGACTCCTCCCATCCACGCAGAGGCAGCCGGCATTAGGCCGGTGCGGGATGCGTGAACGGCGAGGGCCGCTCACGTCCCGTGACCCCCCTGTGCCCATGCCTCACTTTACATCCTCCTGACTCTTCCTCCTGCCCAGGGGAGCCACCCATTTACCAATTTCACCTACGGCCAGGAAAAAAAAAAGAGGGTTGAGAGCAGAAAGGACTGACAGCATTTTTCAGGCATTACCTTGAGCCTCTCCACGTTATCTGGCAGCTGAGCGGCAGAGTGGTACTGGAGAGCAGTGGGAAGGTGGTAAGGCGGTGGTCTCCCTAGACAAGAGGCAGCCGGCACTACACTAGTGTGGCCTGCTTCCAGCTACCAGTGGATATCTCCTTCCGCTGACCTCAGTCCAATTGCTCCCCCCCCCACCCCCACCATCCCCTACATAGTTACCAGACCCTGCGCACTGATGCAAACGACAGAGGCAGGAGGGACCTGGAGGGAGAAGAAAGAACACAGAAGTTCCAGGAAGTCACAGGAGTCAAGGTGGTCACTCATGGATTATCAAGAAGATGTAGCGCATTATTATAGTCCATCAAAATCAAACCTATCACAACCATCATAAAATAGACAGGGGGTAGTGGTGGCACAGACAGTCGCACATCAGAAGAACAAGGAAGTGTAAAGGTGGGCAGCGTGTTGGCAAATTCCAAGTATGAAAAATACTTAGTTTAGGTGCCAATCAGGTTAACAGAAACACCCCACTACCCTGGGTGTTGATGGAAGGTTCTCTGGAAAGATTGCTGTGCTAAACTTTAGACAGATGTACCCAGGCACTCAACAATATTACTACAACATTGATTTTTTTAAATTGAAACAGAAGATCTATGTATTCCATCGCTCAAATCACAGGATATGACAATATTTGGATTTGCACTGGGGTTCTCTCAAATTTAATATTCAGTGTTACATTTAGTCAATCCATACTGTACATATATTCATACAAGAAAGTTTTTTCAAAAAACATTTCATGTTTATACAGTTCTTTTTTCAAGGTCCAGTTCTTGTTGCTGGAAGAACATAATAGCACGGTGAAATAGAGACATGACAGCCAACGCGTGTTTCGTTACATTCGTAACTTCAAGGCTGCAATAATGATATAATGGCCCATCCATTGATATGCACACGTCTCACTAATGCTACGGCTTTTTTGTACTCTCGCATCACTGAGATTTTCTTCACTTGGGTCTTCGCCTTTACTTTTTGTATAAAAAAACTGTACTGGGTGGATTCATATGCATTTACTAAATGTCCCTTAAATCAATTATTCATGAATGCCATTACAGCAATGGTTTTAAGTAACTGTGCAAAGAAATTAATACATTTTCAATTTCAGCGCACCAACTTTGGTTGCTGCGCTGTACCAAAACGTAGTAAATCTGCCCACCAATTTTGTGGCAGTGGACAGATTAAAGAAGAAGAATGCCTTAACTCCTTAAACGCAAATTCCACCATGGTGCGGGAGTTCTGAAGAGTGGGCGTGGCTGCATCGGCCAATTGACATGCACAGCACTAGCCAGGTAGTGCTTGCGACGGCCGTTGGCTGACACACGCAGCGAACGGGTTAATGGCATAATCAATGAATAATTGTTAATAGACCCACATATTGATAGGAATGGAGAGGTCGGGTGCACACCATTATAATCCAATTTATCAAGTTCATATGCTTTGGGCGTGCGTTTTGAGTTGGTGGCTTTCCGCCCTTTGGCCACGTTGATTATTCAAACAGTGTTGATTGGGGAACGTACAGGAGAGGAGTTACGGCTGATGAGGTTAAAATGAGAATAGATGTTTAGAAAGTAGATTGGCAGGATATAGGGGGGGCGTGGCTTGCGCGCCGCTGTAGCATGGCGTGTCGCGCTTGAGCTCCGGGGAGAGTTGGTCCCGTAGAGCGTTTCTTTCCGCTTCTTCGTGCCCTTTCGACCTGCAACCTCACTCACCAGCGGCGGAACATGCAGTGACCTTCACGACACTGTTTTTACCGCGTTCGCAGCCACCGAAGAGATGTTTCCTGCATTATCCCTCACAGGCGCTCGCATTCCTGAAGTGCGACCGCCATTTTGTCGCGCATGACGTTCCTGTCATCGGACTTCTGAGGCGCCGCCGCGGATACAAACTTGCGGTATTCAGCGCTCGGCTGAGGGTTTCTACACGCGACGGCTGAAATGGTAACATTTATGCTTTTCCTTTAATGTTACTTTCTTGCTTCTTGGCTGGTTTTTTGAGCTGCTCGCTTCTATTTTTTCTCTCGCATTCTTCATGGAGGTGTCCGCTTTATTTTATTGAGGAGATTTCCTGCGCAACTTTGCCCATACTTTACAGCTACTCTTCCTTTGCGTGTTTTGAACGTAAACTGCCACTGTTTGACACTGAGTCTACATATTTTGCGCACCTGTGGTGTTCCAGCCTATTCCAGTGTTTTCTCTTAGGCTCTTACTACGTCACCTGTCAGTATGAATCGCTCATTGAACAGCAAAGACTCCAAGGACCTGGGCGCATCCTTAAAAAGACTTAAGTCAGTCTCTCCGACGCCTGAATCTCCTCAGGCAGACAATGCTTCCACATTGGACACCATTTTGGCGCGCCTGAATGAAGTTCATGACATTGCGCAGTCAACAAAAACTAACACTGACTTATTGCAAGTTGAAGTATCTGCTATCCGAAATGACTTTAAAGCCCTTTCTCTTCGTGTGTCAGCGACAGAAACACGAATAAGTTCTGCAGAGGATGGGATGCAAAAGCAATCTAGGTCCCTCTCTCAACTGGAGCGTTCTATGGTGGCGTTGCGCAGAGACCTCACGGAGCAGGAAGACCGTAACAGGAGATCCAATCTTCGTATTTTTGGCCTGCCGGAGGATTCAGAGAAATCTTCCTCCTCTATGATTGAGTTCCTGTCTCATTGGATTCCGGATACACTCCAGCTATCTTTTCACAGAGATTTTGAGATTGAAAGAGCACACCGTGTTCCAACGTTTCGTTCCAAGGCAGCCACCCAGCCAAGAGCAATCATTTTTAAGCCCTTACGACATCAACACACTGAGCTGATTCTGTCTCATATGCGCAAGATTAAACAACTCATCTGGGAGGGTCATCGCATTTCCATTTCTCAGGACTTTGCCAGAGACACAGTCATAAGACGGAAAGGCTTCTTGAACCTTCGGAAACGTCTCACCGAGTTGGGCATTCCTTTTTCCTTTTCAGGTCCATCCAAGTTTCGCATCACTTATAAAGGACGTCCCAGGATCTTCGATGAACCGGCAGACTTGACAACGTTCTTAGACAACCAAGAGGAGATAGAGATGGAGATTCAAAGAGCAACGACACAGGCTCCGGGGGCCTCAGGGACCTGATTTGTTTATCTCTCTACTTGTGGTTGTGCTGTTTTTCAAGATGAATTCCTCTTCTTTCTTTCTAGTGGTGTTTACACGCTAATTTACTCCTCTGCTATTGTATGTTCTTTCTTTTCTTTCTCTTCTTCATACTACTCTTGATTCTCTTCTTACTTCTCAATTTCGTCCTCTGAGCCTCTTTTTCTGGTCTATCCTTTACATGGTACTTGCCTTGTTGTAGTTCTTGGGTACAGATTTCTTGGTTGTAATTAATATACTATTTCTTTTTTCGCTGGCACTTTTCTTTTTCTCATCTTCACCTTATGCTTGATATCGTTCTAGTTTGGCGGTGTAGAATTCTCCTTACGGGTTCTGCTCCTTTTCCTCTTCCATCTCTGTCTCTGCCTTGTCTCTACATGCTCCTCTCTGACACTTATCTTTTTTCCTTCTACGATTCCACTTTATAGTATAGTTATGTAATTGTTGTTATTATTGATATGTGATTTCGCTGCATATTCGTTACTATATTTAGAAATGTTACATATTGTTTAGGCTCTTTATTGCATAATTAAGTTTCTTTTTGCATTTTTTATTCAATTGTTCTTCATTATATGATCTTGTTCATGTTATGATATTGCTAATCTACCCTGAAGTGTATTATTCCTCTTATAGCGTCTCAGCTCCTCATTTTCAAATGATATGTGTACTGAGTTCTGCTGTTTCTCATATTGTATTATTTATTTTCATGAGATTTTTTCTTTTCTAATATTGGGCTGTTTCTCCTTCCCAATTTTTGCTCTAATACGGGCCCCCTACTCGCCCTTTCCACGTTCTCCCTTGCATGATATGGGTCTCTTTTAGACCTCCCCCTCTGCCTCCTCTCTTTTTCTCTTCTTGTCTTTCTTCTCTTCTGCCCTTTCTTCTTTCCTGGTTTTCCCACATGGTCGCTCCCGTAACATCGATTTTGCTTAATAACTGGTCCACTGTTTGTGTGTACTCCGTTCTTTCTCTGTCTTCAATGCTGTCTCCGTTTGTATCCCCCTTTGTTCCATGCCAGGTTTAAATGTATTATCCCTTAATGTTAAGGGATTAAATCATCCAGTGAAACGATCTAAAATCCTGGATTACTGTAAGTCGCTCTCGGCAGACTTAGTCCTCTTTCAAGAATCTAAAATTACCAGTAGAGAAGCCTTATTTTTAAAGAAAGACTGGGTGTCGGATGTGTCTTGTTCTGATGCTTCTGGTAAACGCAATGGTGTGCTTATGTTAGTTTCGAGGAATTCAGGATTATCAATCATTTCTTCTGAGCATGATTCTGAGGGTCGCTGGCTTCTATCTAAATTGTCAGATGGACAACATGACTTGTTTGTTATGAATATATATGCCCCGAATGTTGATAATCCAGCCTTTTGGAAATCCATTTCCAAAAAATTGCATGACACCCCTCATGCTGGCAATCTCATTGTTGGTGGAGATTTTAACTTACCAATGGATCCTTTATTGGATAGGAACTCTGCATTCCAGTTTCGTCCGCCTAAAGCACATAAACAGATGATTAACATGTGTTCCACTGCTCAATTGCATGATATTTGGCGTCTCCATAATCCCACTGGCAGTGACTTTTCTTTCTTTTCTTCCCCTCATTCCTCATTCTCTCGTATTGATTATCTCCTGGTTCACTCCTCTCTTGTCTCTGCTTCTGCCTCTCCGCTGATTCATCCCATTGTCATTTCTGATCATGCCGCGGTCACTTTTACGCTTACGTCCTTTGCGCCGAAACCGCGTGGTCGTTCCTGGAGACTTAATACGGAAGTGTTACATGACTCTGCCCAGGTAGATAAATTCTCCACGGAAATAAACACTTTTTTCCGTGAAAATGAGGACTCTGTATCTTCTCCAATAACTTTATGGGACTCTTTTAAGTGTACTTTTCGGGGCCAAGTTATAGCGTGCATGTCCAAACGTAACTTGGCGATTAAGGGGGAACTTACTGACTTATCCTCTACCATCAAAACTCTGGAGGCCTCCTTTAGACATACCAAAGATCCGACTATTCTACAACAAATTAAGCTCCTAAAATACAAATATAACACTATTGTCACTAAAAGAGCTCATATTGGTTTCCAGGCGCAAAAGTCCAAGAAGTTACTTTTAAAGAATCGCGCTGGGAAACTCTTGGCTGCCACATTAAAATTCCAAGATTCTTCCTATAAGTCCTCCCAGATCTCTTCTATCAAAGATCACACTGGTTCTACTAAATTCCAAACTGAGGAAATTCTTGAAGTCTTTCGCGATTTCTATAACAAATTATACACCCCCTCTAACCAGGCTTCTTTTGACAAGTGCCAAGACTTTTTAAAATCAATTCCGATTCAATCAATCTCAGAAGGAGATCGATCTACTTTGAATGCTCCTATCTCACCGGAGGAAATAGCGGCTGCTATCAAGGCCACCCGCTCGGGGAAAGCTCCTGGTCCAGACGGATACCCGATCTTATTTTATAAAACCTTTCTTCCGCTACTTGTTCCTAAGCTACAAGCTGTCTTTGACACCTTTGTTCGGAATGGTTCTGTTTCTGGTACAGCTGCCGATGCCACGATAGTAGTGATCCCGAAAGAAGGTAAGGATCATTCAGATCCTAAGAACTTCCGCCCTATTTCGCTTCTTAATATGGAAGCGAAGATCTTTGCTAAAATCTTGGCTAAACGTCTAGAATCTTTTATTCCTAATTTAGTCCATCCCTCCCAAACTGGATTTGTTAAGGGTAGACTGGCAAGAGACAATATCCGCACTTTCTGTCATATTATTGGAGCGGCTAAGCGATCCCAACTACCTGCCGCGGCCTTGGCCCTCGATGCGGAAAAGGCCTTCGATAAGGTCTCTTGGCCTTTCCTTCGAGCTGTCTTATGTGCACATAACCTCGGAGACTCTTTTATTAACATGGTAATGTCTTTATACTCCCAACCTAAAGCTAATATTAGGGTTAATGGTGCTACATCCTCTTCCTTTAATCTCTGCCAGGGTACGAGGCAAGGATGTCCCTTATCCCCTCTCTTGTTTTTGTTATCTATTGATCCTCTCCTTCGGCTGATTGATTTGCATCCTGATATCAAAGGATTTTCTTTTGGTACTCATTGTCTTAAAACCGCTGCCTACGCTGACGATGTTCTCATCTTCTCTGACGATATAGCGTTGGCCATCCCTGCTATCTCTGATACCATTTCTTTGTTCTCTAAAGTATCCGGATACACTCTAAACAGAGATAAGACAGAAATGTTCCCTTTAAATGCCTACTGTTTTCCTGCTCATATGGGTTCGGCTGGCTTTAAGTGGCAATCTACCCATCTCAAATATCTAGGCATCTATTTCTGTTCCACGCTACATACCACGGTTGCCTACAATGAATCTCAAACTCTTACTAAGGTTCGTCGTCTTCTGGATACATGGTCTCCGAAACATATTTCGTGGTGGGGTCGACTACAAACCTTAAAAATGATGATCACGCCGATTATTAATTTTGTCTCATCTATGATTCCGATGAAATTATCCGACTCTTTTTTTCGGGAAATCGATGGTATCACCGCCAAATTTCTTTGGAATGGCAAACGCGCTCGATTAGCATATAAATATTTACGTAGACCCTGTGATATGGGAGGTTGTAATTTCCCAGACTGGGAAAAATACCAGACGGCTTTCTTGGCCTCTCAGGGGGCCTTATGGTTTTCTCCCCCATCCCATCATATTCCTTTATGGCTACTCATAGAACAGGACTTAGTTGCACCTCTACCACTTGCCTCTCTCTGTACTACTTCCACTTTGCACATTCTGTTTTCCCGCTCTATAATTATTGATACAATTACCGCAATTAAGAAAGTGGACAGGAAGCTAGCATTTCCTCTGCACAAAACTAGATGGTCTTCCATTTGGCGTAATTCCAAAATCAAAATTAATATCACTCCCACCCTCATGTCATATTGGGCTACGAAAGGTGTCTCTCTTGTACAACATCTGTATAGTGACTCTGGGGAACCCCTACCTTTTTCTACCCTAGCGCTCAAACACTCTCTAACTAATCTAGACTTCTATACCTTTCTTAAAATCAAGGTTGCCATCTCAAAAACTCGTCTTCACCCCTCCTCCCCTACCATTTCGCTATTTTGTATTTGGCTCAAAGCTGGTCATGTTGCCTCCCACATATATAAGTTTCTATCTTCTACTTCGCTTCCTGACCAGACAGTTGCACAACAAAAATGGATGCGTCATTTCGATCACAATATCACGGATCATTTATCATCTGAAGCTTGGCAATCCATCAGCAAATTTGCGCTTCGTAACAAAATAGCTCCTTCCCTAATACAGTCCAAGTTTTTCTCGATTAACTTACTCCACTGGACACCTGTACGTCTTCATTCTCTCAACCTTAAAGAAGATGATCTCTGTTGGAGTTGTGGCATGGAGGCGGGGGATTTCCCTCATATGTTCTATAATTGTTCCTTACTTAAACCTTTCTGGGCCCTTATTCAGCAACATTTATCTCTTATTTTTGACATTCAGCTCCAGCTCTCTTTCCCTCTAGTCCTATTAGGTCCCTGGGCTGCCCCTACGCCCCTTCCCCTTGATTTGTTACAATTACAGCTGTTAGATCTTCTTTTATCTATTGCGGTCAAGGTTATCCTTATGGATTGGAAATCTTTCTCGTCAGTCTCTTACCATACGTGGTGGGCATGGGTTTCCTTCTTACGTAGTGCTCACACCTCAGTAGATCTAGCACACCTATCGCCCTCCATTTCGAGTGGGGTTTGGGAATCCCTGGATAAATACATGGAACTCTCCTCGCAAGGTGTAGTCCCTCGTTTTCCTGTTGGTTTGTCTACGTAATGTTTGGTCTGCTAATTACGTTGCATTGGGCTATTCATGTGGGATTCCTTCTCTCTTTCTCCCTCTTTCCTGTCCTCTCGTCCCGCCTCTTTCTTTCTACTGCTATTTTTTCCTTTCTTTACTTCCTTCCTCCTTTTGCTCTTGTTTCTTCCCCTGCCCCTACCCTCATCTCAGTGGCTGATATGTTCCATGTTCTACACGATATACCCATTATTGACTTATATTGGTAACTCCGCATTGATTCCCCTCTTTCTAATTTTATTTACATATAATTGAGTTGCTGATCGAATGATATCCATGTTTGTTTTTTCACGTTCTACTCATATTGGAATGTATCACCTCTTTGTATTTTGACTGCTATTATTTGGATCCTTATTTCTTTTAATAAAATCTTGTTGAACTAAAAAAAAAAAGAAAGTAGATTGGCAGTTCAATCCAGATGAGGCGAGGCCACAGCACGCGAAACAGGTATGATAGGTGGAATGCAAGGTTGAAAAGAGGGGCATAATGTGTGTTACAACAGGGGGTTCCCTCACGAACTAGTACTAGGAAATCAGAAAGGTTAGTCATCTCACTAGTCGTATAATGAGTAATTAGAGGGGAAAATGCAGAGTGTAGCAAGTTTTTAAAAACTTACGAGTAAATGAACATTTCATGAAACTGCACAATTCGCTGTCCGCATATGCATAAGATTTAAACGGTCCTTTTATACTTTCAGTGAAATCCCTGACGAAGGGCCAGAAATTTAGGTCCGAAATGCATTGGATATTATTCACTACCGAAGATGAATTATGTATAAATTCCTACCGTAGAAATTGAAAGTCCTGTTGGACACGTCTACTGTATCAGAATCAGATATACATAAATATGGCTTCTCTTGCACAGATTAAAATGGAGTAACTTTGGAACTAATTTGATTAAAAAGATAAACAACTGAACTTTATTGTGGTACACTTTTTGCAAAACGCATTTTTAAGCTGTGCTTCTAGTAAGGGAACAGGATCTCGTTCCCCAAACCCAACACTGTTCCCACATATTGATAGTCATTAATAGCATCTTGTTTTGATTTTTAATGGAGGGGGACATTTTTAGCCAACCCATACCCTTGTTCAAAGGCACCAAAAAGTTATTTCACAGCTCCCCACCATACCCAAGGATGCAGGAAACTACCGTCCGCCTTAGGGTAAGGGTATAGGGGAGACTTATCAGCCTCCGTTATGCCCAAGAACAATTCTTTTTTGCCTGCCCTGCTTTCCCAAGGGCAGGAGTTATTTGATGCTCCCTTGAGCCTTGCTAAAATGAGGTGGAAAATTTAGAGCAGTGGCAGCTCCTCTGCTATGGAAAAGGAGCGTCACAACCCTGCTTTTAAGGAACACGTAGTAGAAACATAAAATGATAATAACT
The DNA here is from genome assembly GCF_964263255.1 of Lissotriton vulgaris. NCBI lineage: Eukaryota > Metazoa > Chordata > Amphibia > Caudata > Salamandridae > Lissotriton > Lissotriton vulgaris. The sequence goes on from NC_141700.1 coordinate 107,092,361, forward strand.
TTGCATGATTATTTTGTGCTTTGTGATGCTTGGCAGGCAGGCATGCTCAGCACTCTGAGTAGGGCAGGGGAGGAGTGGTTTGGCCACTCCTAAGTGCACGCACTTTCCCCATTCTCAATGTAGGCTGCATTACAGCCTGCATGGAGAAAATGCCCAGGCCCCCATTCCCTGGTTGAGCGTCGACCCAGGACACTGGAAACCAATTCCAATGCTGCACTGCAGCATTGGGATTGATCAGTGGGGTCTGCTGTGCTTCCTGTTTCCAGAGTTCCACAAGGAGAGCAGGATAGCAGGACCGGGCAGCAAGGTGTATATATATATTTTTTTAAATAATCACGCAATGTTGATACTATACCATTGTACTTGAAACGCATCATTTCTTTATTATGCGACTGTACTAAACATGGATTTTGCAATATCAAAAAGTGGAAACCCAACTAAAAACGTGAACCAAAGTGAGCAATTTGCTCACTAAGAATGTCGCCATGTGGGGGGCGTGGCTAGCTGGCCAACATGGCGGACGGAGTTTGCTAGTGCTCCGATGCCGCTGGGGGAGAAACGATCCTGTCGCCCACGCCGAGGGGCCGATTCAGTCTGAGTGCAGCTGTGTCCTACAGATCCTGCACCCCGCCTGCCTCGCTGCAAATCCTGGGGCTCTGGCGGCTGGTGCCTCGGAGTTACGCCGTGGTCGGGGGTGAGGCCTGGTGTCACGCTGCGGACCGGGGGACTCGAGTAGCAGCGGTGCCCGGAGGACGAGGGCTGGAAGGTGGCGGCGCGCCGGGGGCCCCGTGACCGGAAGTGCACCCCTGGATCGGGAACCCCGACCCCGCGACAGCCGAGAAAGGCAGGCGACACCCTGCGACCCCGGGTGCCGGGGGAAAGGACGGAGACTGCGGACGGCCTTGAGCGGCGGACTGAGGCGCCGGAGTGCTGTGACCCGTGTGTTCCCGCCGGCTGAGCTACCCCCTGCCCGCGAGGGCCGAAGGTGAGAGGTCCGGGGAGGTGCGGAGGGGCCAGGTGTGGCGCTGCTGCCCCACATCCAGCTGAGGGCGGACTACATTCGGCAGGGACCCCTGGACTGAGGAACGGGTCCGGCCGGGACGCCCTGATAGCCCGGCTGCAGCGAGGTGGTGTCTGGGCCTCCCCCTGGGGCGAGCTGGAGACTGGGACGCCTGGAGGGGAGCTGATCCTACCCCCGGAGCGACATAACTACTCCATTGCCGGCTGGGCCCCAATCACGAGGCACCGGACCGGTGTGGCTGATCCGGACGGGGTGGCACCCACTAGATCCTGCTGCTGTTCTTGGGCCCTTGCTGTGAGCTGGCAGGAGAGAGAAGGAGATAGCGCCTCAGGGTGAGCGGCGCTGCGGTGGGCCCCGACGCCCCTATTAGCTGAGCCCCCCCCCCCCCTTAACAGGGCCAAGGCGGCCTTCGCCGGCTACCCCAGGTAGTGGATGCTGGGGGCGACCTGCAGGGGGGCAACAGACGAACCTCGGACGGCTGGAGATCGCCTGCGGACGCGACCCTACCGCCGTCCGGACACCGGGCGCTTAACATGGGGCGCAAAGGCTTGAAGAACGCGGAGGGCAAGGAGGGGCCAGGCGTGGGCCCTGCTCCAGGTGTGAACCCCGGGGGCTCTGCGCCACTGACGCTGGCTTCCACCCTTTCAGAGAGTCAGCAAGGTGATAAGCTGGACCTTATACTTAAAGAGATCAGGGACTCCAGAGCTGTGATGGAGACGCAGATGGGTACCCTCACCACTAATCTCTCCTTGCTTAAGGCGGACCATGAGAAATTAGCGGACAAAGTTGAGGATCATGGTCTGTCGCTGGCTGAAATTGCCCCGGCGGTGGCGGAGCACACGGACTCTATCCAGCTGATTCAGCGTCAAGTCAAGACCCTGATGGACCGCGTGGAGGATGCGGAAGGGCGTAATCGACGCAATAACATCCGCGTTATTGGCCTGCCGGAACGAAGCGAGGGATCCCGTCCGGCGGAGTTCATGGAACAATGGTTCCAAGATAACGTCGCCCCTGAAGGCCTTTCACCGTTCTTTTGTGTCGAGAGAGCCCATAGGATCCCAACAGGACAACCTAAACCGGGCCAACCGCCAAGACCGCTCATTGTCCGGATCCTGAATTACCGGGACAGAGACATGCTGTTGAACCAGGCCAGAATAAAATCGGTCATACCGTGGGAGAATAAAAGAATATCATTATACCCAGACTACACCACTCAAGTGCAAAAACAACGGTCATCATACTATGAGGTGAAACAGAAACTCCAAAAGGCGAAGTTACGGTATGCCTTACTGTTCCCTGCGCGCCTGAAGGTGATCCATGACAAGAAAACTCACTTTTTCGAAAGTCCCACAGATGTGGAAGAGTGGATGGAGGTGATGGACATTGAGGAACGGCTGGACCCAACACAGGATTCTACGGATGCTGAGTCCAAAGTTGGCCAGAATCAGGAAGACAACGGGGACGGCGCCCGACGCACTCACCCAAGACAGCGTAAACCGACTGCCCATCAGCAAAAGCAGGGACAGATGGAGGCAGTGGCAGCGGTGGGCACCTTCAGGGAGGACCGGGAGACAATTCATACGGATACCGAAGATAGCACAGTCCACTCGGACTCGGACAATAGTATGGTCCTGTTCCCGACGGTGACACCTGGAACCGCGGACGATCTCATGGACAATGCCCAAGAGTAATATCTCCTGTGGACTGGACCTAAAAAGCTTGAGTACACCACAATATCCTTTTATGTGCAGATTGGGGGGGGCGGTGGGGGGAGGGGGGGAGAGATGGACTGTGTTTGCTCTGGCAATATGGGTGGCCCTTCTCTGATGGCGGACACTACGTGCCCCACCCTTGGGTGGGGTGGGAGCCTCGGGTGTGAAGACTGCGAGATATGAACCCTGTATCTCCTATGATCCTGTGGCGCTTGGCAGCTGTTCACTGGCTGCACCAGTATGGGGCCACCCCTGTATTCCCCCCCCCCCCCTGCCCCCTTCCTCTTCCCCCCCCCCTACCACGAGATGTGGCTACACTTGTCGAATAATGCTGATGGAACTCTCCCAGCGGCGCCGTTGAGCCGGCGGCTTGATCGGACATGGCACTAAGGACACGGCCAGAGCTTGACCGACCCCCCACTAGCGTATGCAACGTTATCTGTTTTATTATGTTATACAGTTTATTGTTCGGCACAGCGGAGTTCAGAGGCTGCGCCTCCACAGTTGGGGTTTGGGATAGGGTGGGTACTGTCTCCTGGTTGACACGGGCGAGTCACTCACTGGGACATATGGGAACACTCATTGCGACACCTACACGGGGTTATGGCTGACGTACAGGGTAGGTATAGGCTGGTCACCTGGAATGTGAGAGGGCTGGGGGCAGTGCAGAAGAGACACAGGGTGCATGCTTTCCTGCTGCGACAAAAGGCACATATAGTGTTCTTGCAGGAGTCACACTTGACACACTCCGAAGCACTCCTGCTGCGGAAGAAATGGAGAGGCACTGTATTCTCTACCACGTACTCTGCATTCTCCAGAGGGGCCACGATATGGGTACGTCATGGTACTCCTTTTGTGGAACTGGAGAGGCGGACTGACGACCAAGGACGCTACGTACTAGTGAGAGGTACCCTAGACGGGGAAGTGGTAGTGCTGGGCAGCATCTACGCCCCGAATTTCGACCAAGATAAGTTTTTAGCTAAGATGGGCCGGGCTCTGGCGGACTGGGCGGACGTCCCCTGGATCCTGGGAGGTGACTGGAACATGGTCTTAGACGTGACCCTTGATAGGTCACACCCCCCCCTTCAGGCAGCGGGAACACATAAACTATCTGAATTGTTTGGAACATGGCTTCGGGGCTGGGGATTGGTTGACACCTGGCGCACATTGCACCCGACACATAAAGAATATTCATACTACTCCCCTGTACACCACCTGCACACCAGACTGGACAGATTTGTATGCTCCAGCTCCCTCGCGGCCAGATGCGACGCAGCAGATTATCTGGCTAAAACGTTCTCGGACCACCGGCCGTTGACACTCGACCTACACTGGGGTAGAATACCCTCGCCTGTCCCTACCTGGAGGCTTAACCCTGCGTTGCTTGCGGATGGCCCGTTTCACTCATATATAGCTGAGGCCTTAACTGGCTACTTCGATACAAACTGGGACTCTGCGTCCTCGAACTTAGTGGTGTGGGACGCAATGAAAACCGTAATTCGGGGGGCTGCTATAGGCCGCCTGGTGGGAGCCAGACAGGAGATTCATAGTAAACTGTGCGAGGTAGAGACGCGGTTAAGTGACCTGGAAAACGCGGTGGGGCAGGACCCTGACCGCCGACCGGATCTGCAGCAGTGTAATATCGAACATGCTGAACTACTGGAGACCCTGAGGGTGATGGACTACGGAGCCTATTTGAAACGGCAACAGTCAGAGGCAGATAGGTCCGGTGCTCTGCTCGCCCGGCTGGTCCGGGATGCCCCTGAGAGCCCTACAATAACGTCTATCCGGAACGCGGCAGGTGATCTGATACACACTCAAATGGGTATTAATACTGTGTTTAAGACACACCTGGAGACCCTCTATGCTCCCCCCTCTGTCGAGGACAGGGACGAAATGACGGAATTCCTGGATGACTTGACGCTCCCAGTGCTGGCCCCGGGAGTCCAGGCGGCTCTAGCCGGGCCTATAACACAGCAGGAAATAAAGGTAGCGATCCACTCACTTAACCGGGGTAAAACCCCGGGTATGGATGGCCTACCAGGGGAATTTTATCAATCATATACTGATGTGTTGGCCCCTGTTCTGGAGAAAATATACCTCACTGCGTACGAGGCTGGCCATCTCCCGGCTACCACCATGCAGGCCTTGGTGATTTCGATCCCGAAACCCGGTAGGGACCCTCAGGATGTAGGTAACTACAGGCCCCTCTCTATGCTCTCCACGGAGTATAAGATTCTCAGTAAAGCTATTGCCTTGAGGATCCAACATCACCTCCCTGGCCTGATCCATACCGATCAATGCGGCTTCCTCCCGGAGAGGAGTACCTCCCAAAACTCGAGGCGACTCCACGCCCTCATGACAACTACACCCCACAATCTGCCACACGCGGGCTGCATAGCCCTAGACCTCCGTCAGGCGTTTGACTCTTTGACGTGGAATTTCATGTTCGAAGTCTTACACCGCTTTGGTTTCCCGGAAGCCCTGATCAAATGGATCCGTTTATTATATACGGGTCCGACGGCCAGGGCGCGCACAGGAAGGCACACTTCGGACAGTTATGGAGTCCACAGGGGCACCCGTCAGGGCTGCCCATTGTCGCCACTACTGTTTGTGTTGACGCTGGAGCCCCTGGCTATTGCGCTTCGCAACAGAGCTGCGGAGGACGGCATACCGGTGGGGGGCACCGACCACATGACTTCAATATATGCCGACGACATCCTGGTGTTCCTCCGAAACCTGCGGGGAGACCACTCGTCTCTGGCGGATATCTTCAGGCGATTTGAGGACATATCTGGGCTGGCTATAAATCCAGGGAAATCCCTGGGCTTCTTCTTTCGAGATGGCCAACGACCTCCCCTCATACAGTTCGGGGCCTACGACATACAAGTGGCACCGACCACGTTCAAGTATCTTGGAATACAGGTCTACCGGGACCCGGAGGCCCAGATTGACGGTAATATCCGTAAGGCCATTACTGGCATACGAGGTAGCGTGGGATTCTGGACATCCTTGCCCCTATCGGTAATGGGACGAGTGGCGGTCTCGAAGATGGTCCTCCTTCCCCGCATTCTGTATTATTTTGTGAACCTACCGGTTCTGCTGCCGCGTCAGATATTTACCTCACTGGATACATTATTGATCACCCTTATCTGGGGCTCGGGGAGGAGGCGGATCAGCCTTAAAAAACTGCAACTACATACTAGGCAGGGCGGACTGGGAGTGCCGGACCTGCGCAGTTACTACTACGCCAGCCAACTCCAATGGCTGACCCGATGGGTGGGGGGCAGGGACTTGCATGAGATCGCTTACACGGAGGACAAACTGGCGCGGGGAGACCTGCACTCCCTCCTCTTGCCCAATGCTAGAATTCCTGGGGACTGCCACCCCCTCCTGCACGTGGCCTTGACCTGCTGGAAGAAAGCGCTGTCGTACTCGAATGGGACCCCCCCATATGCAGACAACATACCACTACTGGGACTCCCGACACCGCAGGGGACCTTAACACGGCGCAGATTGCGACCCTGGGCGGAGACAGGAGTGGACAGGGTGGGAGACCTGTTCGGCGATGACACCTTGCTGGAACATGACTCATTTGTGCAGGCCACGGGAGCACCTTCACGCTTCTACCTACTACACGCCTCGGTGACGCACTATGTCAGACGGGCTTGGGCCCCGCAAAGGACGAAACCGGAACAGCATGAATTAGTACATCTCTTACACTACATGGGAGCGGGGAGACACCTAGTGAAATGGCTATACACTGGCATCAGGGAACATGTACCTTCACCGATTGCTACACTTAGGGAGTCCTGGACTGCAGACTCAGGGGAAGACATTACAGACGGGGAGTGGAAAATTATTTTAGGCCATCATAGACGGGTGTCTAGGAATGTTAAGTTTCAGTTCATACAGGCCATGGTTCTCCACAGAGCTTACCTTACACCCCAGAGGCTGCATCGGATGTTCCCTGCCACCGCACATTGCTGCCCGAGATGTTACCAGGATGAGGCACATATTCTCCACATGCTGTGGACATGCCCGAAGTTACACTCTTACTGGGGAACGATCAAACATACACTACACTCCATAACAACACTCCGAATCCCTGAGGGAGCGTTACCATGCCTGTTGGGGAATAGAAAGCGGCCCAAGACATGCAAGGCACAGCTGAGGTTTACGGACCTGGCACTGGTGCTGGCGATCAGGGTGCTCACCATGAGATGGAAGTCACCCAGGGCCCCGCAGATAGAAACGTGGCGCAGCGACTTGCTGAAGTGGGGCAAGGCAGAATCCGCGGCGCTGCGAGACGAGGAGAGCAAGGGCCTGCGCAAATATCCTATAGCTCAGGATTGGGACTTAATGATGGTAGACCTGGAGGAGATAGACCTGGACTGCTCGGGAGGCCCGGTGGGATGAACTCGCAAAGATGGCGGGAGGGGGACGAGGCCTACAGGGCACCAATGTGACTCACATCGGCTAGACCAGACCTACGGCTTTTACCACTTCAGACACACATAGTGCCACCTTGACCCGGGATGTGGAGTGTACGAGTGAGGACGACCAGGAGACAGGGGGTGGGCGGGCGGTTGGGGAGGAGGGGACAGTTGGGGTATGCTACTTACGACGGACACAATCCTGGAGGGTACGGAGTACATATGGGAACCATCCTGGGGATGCTCTGATAAGCAATTTGAAACTGAAATGCACTGATCCCACAAGCTTCTGGGTTTGAAAATGGAAAAGACTGATGTATGTTACGATAAGAAAATGTACAGAAATGTAAGGCATCCTGTAACAGTCACGAATAAAGAGTTTAAAAAAAAAAAAAAAAGAATGTCGCCATGTTCGAGAATTTCCTACTCGAAAAACACAAATACAGCTATAAACATACACGTAAGGGGCATAAAGATTGTGCTAGGATACATTTTTGCTCCACAAAAACGAGAGAACTGTCTTTCTTCAGTAAGAGTGGAATCATGAAGCAAGTTACTAACCTGCAACACTAATTGTGCAGCTTGACTAACGAGGATTCATATGGCATGCATCTTCCCAACATCTAGTGACTTGACTTCGAATGCCACAGTGGGTAACTTAAATGTCTGTACTGTATACAAAGACATTAAGTTGATTCGTGAAGGTCACCTTGAAGCCAACGCGCCACACCATCTTGCAGACTATTCTCTGGAATTATTTTATTCCCAGCAAATCAATCCCTTAAGAAAGGTCACCAGGGATAGCTTTCTAAACTGAAAGTGGTCCAGAATTTAGTTTGATATTTGCATAAATTCCGAAAATAATCGAACTTAATTATTACCTTGAACCCTGAAAAGCTCTGTAATGGAACCTACCTTTGAACAGACTCATGACTAGGCCTGGGCAAAATCTAAATTTTGCTGGCATAATCAGTTAATTTTGCGATAGGCTTGTTAAGGTAATTTCAAGAAACTATGGCATTAAACCACTGTATATAGTTGTGTGTCTTTTGCGGTAAAATGTTACCGCAAATTGTGCCATTACTTACCACGAACAATTGAACATGAGCGGCTGATTGCCGTGCTTTGTTAAATGCTCAATTGTCAAAAAATTAATACAAGGATGCAATTCGAACTAAAATATAGCACAAAATGATAGATTTGCACTCTGCATACTCCCACACCATTTTGCTAAAAATTCTCATAATTACAAGAAAGTTGATTATGCAAATTTTGCGAATTTTGCACAATCATGACCACAGACACCAGGACTCAACCAAACCCTTAACCTTTAAACTTGGTGTTAGACCTCAACCATTAGGTCGCCAGTGACTATTGATATGATACAATCATAACTATGACACCCAATCCAAAGTACAAGTCACTGAAGTTTTTTTTTATTAAAGACTGTACATTGAATATTCTGTATTTCAGACAATGAAAACTAGTGATAAAGACGAAGATCGGACCAAGAAGAGGCACGCAGGGAGCTGTTTTTCCCCCTCTGGTGCATGGTATTTTGCAGCAAAAGACTTATGCCAAAAAAAGTTAGGCTCATCATTTGGATACACCTTTACAATAAATGAACATCAAAAATTACAAAGTATTGATGGTGTTCAAGTGTGGTTTTACATATTTTACTTTTGCTAGAGAAGCATGTAAATACTGGTCTTGATAAAATCTGAAGGACTATTTAAACAAATGGTGGGTAAACCATCTTTTCACCGATGGTGAAGTCAGACATTACTCACTAATTAGGTCAACTAACAGCTGTGTAAAGCTGCCTCCTTCCTTCCCAGAAGGTCTATGTATAATTATTTGCTTTTCACTAGGCCTGGGCAAAGCGCTACGCTCGCGTAGTTTGCGCTACTTCGCACTACGCGAACTGCAAGTAGCACAGTGCAAACACTCGAAGCCTAGCTTAGTGCAGCAGTCATTTTTTGCTTGCTCACAGTCCTCAACGTCAAGTTGGCGACCGCGAGCAAGTAAAATGACATGCCGGCGAGACTTTCTCCTCGTTCGCAATCAGCAACATGAAGTTGCTGATCGAGAGCGTGGAAAATAAACCTCCCGGCAAGATTCACAACGCGGGGTGGTCAGGTTTATCATTGCAAGTGATCGTGTATGCTCGCGATGAGAAACTACCAGTGCGCATTGAGAAAGCTTGTGCTACAGCTCGCACTGTGCAAGATGCCGTTTTCAATGATTGCACAGTGCGGACAAGCATCCGGCACTGTGCAATCATTAAAAACAGCATCTTGCACAGTGCGAGCAGGCTACTACGCAGTTCGCATAGTGCTACGCGTCGCTCGCGTAGTGCGAAGTGCACTTCGCGAAGCGCTACTACGCCCAGCCCTACTTTTCACATGAGCCTAGTGCTTCCACTGCACTCAACCCTCCTCAGGCTCTATGGGAGAAGATGACTGTCCAGTGTCAAAGGTGACCCAACAGGTTCAGTAAAAGGACAACTGGCTTCAGCCCAGAGTCTTTCTGCAAGTGAGGTCTCCTAATATCCAGAAGGGACGGCTCTATCCTGTGACACAGACCCTTCCAGGTTACTTTCAATCAGAACAGTAACTTTCTTTATTGCTCTGAGCTGCAGGAACGCAATGGCTTGCATTACTTAGCGCTTTAAGGCAAGTCACAAAGAGACAAATCGGGATCTCTACAGTGAGATAAATAGTCAACGTGAGGTACAGGGGCATCCCTCTGGATATGGAAGTGCAGTGGATGTGGTCAGGATAGCCAAAGATCTTCACAATGCAGAGGTGGGGGCCTGGGTAGAGGACCACAACGCTGCTAGTAGATGGACAACTTGTGCAACTGTAATCCCAATGGCACAAATTATATAGAAAATAATTTTGATTGAAGGCGATGGGTAGGTCCTTCACCAACAATGTAGTCCATGGGATAGAGAAAAAAATGCAACAAGAAGACTTTGAGCAGCCCAAAGAGAGCAGACATGTTCATCTGCCTCTTGCATCAAGCTTTAAGTTTTCATAGAGGCAAATGTAATGGCATTTCCCACCCCTCACCCCATAAATAGAGAAAGCGCCATTTTTATATGGAATGTTTTTATTTTTCAAAGTGACACCAAGCTTAGGCACAAGTAACAGAAGTGAAAAAAGTGTTAGTCAGGCATTACAGCATAAGGGCTTCCAGAAGCCTCCTGGAACAGTATTGGTGAATCAGGAATGCGTGCACTATAGGCGTGTTGCTGGATGCCCAATTCCTATGCAGGGGGTGACACAAAGTAGGGGGGGTCTGCAAATGTAGCTGTGAAAGGAACCCACGGTAAGCTCCACCAACTCCTAGGGCACCTTAACCACTTGCATGATGTTGGTGAATCCAGCTCCCGGCCTCCAGCCAGTCAGAATAATAACAATGTCCTCCGTGTGCAGGAATCCTCGCACTTTACCTGTGGAAGAGGAGAGTATTAGCACTGCAAATAAAGGCTGCTTGGTCCTGTTTAACTAATTTGTGGCAGCGCCCATTCGCTGAACAGTCATGAATGGTCACAGGTCATGTCAAGAAATATGTTGCTACGTCCAGTGAAATGACTCTTTTTTACAGCAGGAAGCCAACCCACTTAGAGCCCTCCCCCGACCAATTTTAGGGGCCATTACTCACCGATCTCAATACCGAACTGAGTTCTGCGGTCCACATCATCAGCCCACACCTCCAGCTGGGGCTCTGGGTAGAGGACAGGGAACACCCCCCTGCTCAGGTGAGCAATGCGGGCTACCTGGGCGTTGCGAGTAACAGCAATGATGGGCGCCCGTGGTCGGTAACGGGAGAGCAGCTGCGCTGATCTGCAGGAAGAGCAAATAGGAAATGTGTAGATTCAAGTTTGATTAGTGTAAACAGGGGCACAACATGGTTTCTTTCCTACAGGACCACCCCCTCTGCCTAGAGGGGGCAGCTCTCACTCATCCTGTGACCAGTTCCAGAAATGCCCTCTAATGCATTTGGGAGCCACACATTTTCAGTTTAAAATGGTTTTAGGACACGTCTCGCCTGAAACACCACTGCTCAATGAAACTACTTCTCATAAGCGTTGCAACGTTAACACCAGTGATAGGACACTATTACCATAAACCAACACGGACCATCATTGACAGGGCCATGCGCTTGGCTGCCAGCACGGACTGAATCTTATATCCAGATAAAGTTTTATGATCAAGAGGTTTGGTGCAGTTTAATGGAAAGCCTGAATACATTTTGAGATAAGCCAAATATTAAGCAGATACATCTTCTTGGAAAAGTCTGACAAGAAAGAACAAAGCAGGGTTTTTTCACTGACCACATAATGCATGTAGTACAAACAAAGGAGTAGTTTGTGGAATGGGTAAGAGAAAAAAAAAATGAAAGGATGAACTCTATTCAATATGGAAACTATGAAGCCATGAGGTTTGAGGACATGCTTTGTCTTCTTTGTGACCCTAATCTCATGCTTCTGGGGGACAGATGACTACAAAAAGGGAGAAACACTGAATCAAGATTTGAGTAGTCTTATCTATTTCTACTTATAGATGGGCTTACTGTAAAACAGCTATGTAGAGGAGGCAGAAGCCGATTGTATTGGATTAAAGAGGAGGTTTGTCATTTGCTACATGCAAAGTATCTAGAACTATGAAAGATAATCAAAATAATGATTCAACCCTTCACTTTGATGGGACTATGTAATCAGCAAATGAATAAAAGAAGTTATGCTCCGGTATGCCCAATACAGACCCTGAAGGGCCAGAGCCATTTCAGATTTTTGAGATATCTGCAGAGATACACTTAAGCACATGTGATATTATTGGACGTTCGTTGCACCGTTGGCGGTGAACCCAGGAGCTTGGTGTATATAGACAAACGGACCAACGTGGGGCATCCCTGGACTGAAAGATGGCGAAAACACAAGAAGAGATTTTCCCCACTCAGGCGGCTGTTGATGTGGATTTGCGATGACCGGCACACATTCACAATTTTTTCCATTGCACCAAATGGTAGCAATTTTAACAAAACTAGTGAAGACCACTGCTTGAAATAATGTCAAAACAAAAATCCCTTCTAACCGTTTGGTAATGTTTTGAGACTGCTTATGGTAAATGGACAGTTATATGACTAACAGCTTTAAGGCACAAACTTCTTCCTAGAAGAAATGTCTGGGCATCATCTAATTATCTAATGTGGCCAACAAAAATCTGAAATGTTATGACATTCAAACAACTAGAATTTTGTTTCAGTGGAACTGTACCAATGTCTGGTCATCTATATTTAGTACACAGCGACCGGCTATATACAACCCCGATGCCACCCAAGTTTAAGGTCTTTGTGATCTTTCATCTCATTTTCGATCATATTAACAGATCTAGTTGGACTATGGTGACAATCATGTTATCATCCACATGGTTTCTATTCCTGTGCTTTTCACAAATGAGTCATTGATATCAGGTGTGCGAGTCGAATTAACTCCATGGAAGCAACCAAGGCAACACAGCACCCAGAATTCCTTTGGTTGTGAGATGAAAACTCCAAGAAACCGTGTAGGTGATCACGCAGCGGTAAGGTGGTCACTCTAGTTCAGAGAAAGGAATACAACAGTTGAAACCCCTTTCCGAAATCTTCTGGGGGTCATGGTACGACAACTATCTACAAAAATAATTATCGGAACTACAGGAGGTGCAGTGTTAACATTCCTAAAATGGAATACGCGTTGTGCCCCATTTTAACTCTGACTTTATAAAGCAATGACATTTAACTTGATGCAAACCTGTTCCTCCATGAGAAAACCTAAGTGATAAATATTACCTTATAAACATGATTTAACCAAGACTAATTCAATTTACCCAAAAAAAACCACTAAAAATTGAAAAGAGCCAGTCGCTCCCCCTAGCTAGTGACCTGCAGTTTACATTCCATAACATGAAAAAGCACAAAACAGTAGGTTATACTGCAATACAGAGTAGGAAATCAAAATTACGAACAACGGACCAGCTAGGGAAAAACCGCCCTAACTATCAATCCTATATGGACAGAGTAGGAATTAAAGATTCAAGTTCCCAGGTGTTTGGTGAAAAAAATGTGAAGTTGCAGGAGTTTCACAGTCTAGTTTAAAATAATACTCTGGTGTAAAAGAAACCATAAAAAAAAAAATCAAATGGGTTTCGCTACTCAAACCGGTTAGCCCATCCCTTTCACGCTAGAGCATCTTCGGCTAGACTACATTACAGTTCTCTCAAGGTAGTTGAAAGCACCTAGCTAGTAAACTACTGTTTAACCATAATCTATTGTGGACTTTTACACACTTTTAAAGTGTATTTGTAAATCTATTTTTACATGAGCATGGAGAATTCAAAGGAACCACATCTTCACAGAGAACAGAGTACCCTTTCTCAATAAGCATACTCACTACAGCATTATCATGGGTTCCCAGTCTCTTCTGAGAGATTCGAGTAAGCAGACTCGAGACCCAAAACAAAGAACAAGCAACATTGTCAAAGAGAATAGGTCTGGGCAAACATGCCACCTTAAAAATATTTTCAGCAAAACATACAGTATGCAAACAAATGACGAGAAATATAATGGTGTGGCTCAGCCACATTGGCGAAAAGTGGCATCCATTTAGGCGGCTGTGCACATATAATCTGAAAAATACAGTGTCTCAGTGCAGAACAGCAAACTGATGAAGTGGCCTGACCCGTTGCCTCAAGCTGTATGTTGCGGAGGGTTAAAGCAAAAGGAGGGTGGCAAGCCAACAGACCAATGGATGAAAAGGGCTAAGTGAAAGTCCTGTATATATCTATTTTTATTAGCAATGTTTGCAAAACATGAAGCATAAGATTAGGTATCACCAGGCCAGATCAAAAAATGTGGATGCCACAATCTTAATGTCAGGGTCATACGGTCAAAATGCTAAGCTACAAAATGGTGGAGGGCACAGTCTTTTCAGGGAGCAGAGAAGGGACATGCTCCTCAAACATGGTATTTCTAAGCAGGTCATCACATACTTGACAAATCATTGAAATACGGTAAACAATTTTTTAGAGAAAGATGAATACTACAGGGAGGAAGGAAATATTTATGGTTAACTTTACGGGGTACATTTATATGGTTTAGTGGTCTCCGAACAACCAAGGAGGCCATGGACTAGGAAACAAAAGGATGCCTGTGAACCTGGAATACTGCAGGGGCACCAGCCAACGAGACTTCGCTCATCCCAAAGGTCACTTTCAATTGGATACCCCACTGGCACATTCTGTGCAATACAAACCACCCCATTTACCTGCCAGAGGTGGTCAGCACAATGATTGCACCAGCACAACACTTGAAGGAAGCCTCCACGGCGCCAATGGCCGCAACTTCAGTTGGGTCCTGGGTGAGCGGGGTGACGCGTCGTAGCTCCTCAAACAGCTGGTGGTTATAAATTGCCGCCTCTGCCTCTCTGGCGATCTGCGAAGGAGGGAAAGATATGTTGAGGGACTGCAACAGACTACAGTGGCCGTTCCGGGTCATCCCTTGATGCAAGCTGTAATAAGGAAACTGAATTCCATCAACTGGCCTTTCAGTAGGGCTAAGTCAAGAGACTGGCTAGTCCCCACCTCTGGTTTTTCATGTTCTAAACATCCATAATTGTCTTTCAGTGGCAATATTCATTATCCCTACTCAACTGACACGCGCCTGCTGCATCACACGCAGGACCTGTTCGCATATATTATTGTTCTATATTTAATGTTGTAAAAGATGCATGTGACAGTGGTGGCAATTGCACAGCACTTGCTGTCACTCTGCTGTAAACGAAACAGGGATTATCAACATCAGAGTGATCCTACACCATCTACCAAGGCACAAAAGCTCAGCCTTCAGAATTGCCTCTTATTGCTGCCAAAACAGCCTGGTGCGAGGTACAATAAGATGCAACATCTTCCCACTGCTTCCTTTTAATATAAATAAAAAAGTGTAACTTCCCAAATTATATATCTTACGAGCCCACAGCTGATGAGGTTAAATGCTGCAGTAACCAAATACCAAGGCATTCTAGACTTTATTTATTAAGCTGTTGATGAGAAAGATAAGGCTCCCTAGTCATGACTCCACCTCATGTCCCTTATTTCCACCACCCTGCAATTCCGATGTCATTTTGTTTACCTCCCGCTT
Source organism: Lissotriton vulgaris (assembly GCF_964263255.1). Taxonomy (NCBI): domain Eukaryota; kingdom Metazoa; phylum Chordata; class Amphibia; order Caudata; family Salamandridae; genus Lissotriton; species Lissotriton vulgaris. The sequence goes on from NC_141700.1 coordinate 107,107,714, forward strand.
TCTTGCGGTCACAGTCTACCATTTTTTTTCTTCCTTCTTTTCTCCATTTGTCTCCTGCTCTGGGCCCAAAGTCTGATGATGGAAAATGTGCCCCACGCTTGCAAAATTGCTGCCGCCTCCAAGTCTCTACAAAGACTTCAGAAATTCCCTTTAATGTCTGAAGTCCCTCCTCTTCAGCCAAGCAAACTGTGTCAATCCAGTTTAAATACACTGCCTTTTATTTGCTTGCGCTGCTCCTACAGGGCTCTCAAGAGGTTTGGCTGTGCTACCAGTATTCACATCTAGAATAGTAAGATGACACATTTGTAGTAGTGTTAACCCTCTACCCGATCTAGTTACCCCACTTCCATATGAACCTTCCTTCAACTTTGCTTACCCCGCTGCTTCATCCTGTGGCACATGACGGAATCTCTTTGAAGTAATTGTAGGTAGTACCTACCGCATGTTGCATGCAGACAGCCTCCACTGGATACAATCCCTTGGCGGTCTCTCCGGAGAGCATGATACAGTCGGCACCATCCAGAACCGCATTGGCCACATCGCTGCTCTCCGCACGTGTCGGGCGAGGTTTCTTGATCATACTTTCCAACATCTGAAAAAGAGTTTGAAATGTGTACTTAAGGGGTGATTGCAGATCAACCAACTTCTAGACTACTTCAGCCCAAGCAAGAAACTTTTATGCTTTAATATTCCCCTCTGTATATATGTTTTACTCATCTGCATTTGTATTTATTTTTTGTTCACTGGTATTTTTCCACATTCATTTTGTTTTCTATGACAATATGAATTTGCAACTTCCACAATTATAGGCTGATCATGTGGTTCTGGTAAGGCCATCAATAAGACGTGGAACAATCGTTTGATAGAGTCTTGTATTTTTGGTGTTTGTTGTGACCAAGTCAGAGTTTATAAAGTATTAAAAGTCAAAAGGTTTGACAATGGTGTTTCTAAAAGTAGAGCGTGCTCAATCTAGGAATATATCTTAGTTGCGTTTTGTGCAGAGTACTTTTTACTTTTACTCCAACTCTATATAGAGGTTTGGAGGAATCAAGAGTCCTTTTCATCAGTCAGAGCATAGTGTATTGTATACAAACCTCTCAACCCATATTGCAATGTTGGGAGCATGAGAAGGTATTTTTAATCTAATTTTATCCCTGTGTTTCTATGATATTTATTTGTAGCGCCTGTGAACGCTGTTGTGGCAGCACTTTGCCAACTAGATGGCTTGGTGCCAGATTCTGCACTATTAGAGGGATTCTGCTTTGAGTGTGTGTTGCCCAAGTGTGATCATTTGTGGTTGAAGTTGGTTTGATGGTGCCTGGTGTTACTGTGGATTATGGAAGGTTGCTGTTCAAACAAGGATGAACAAAGATGTACTGGGTGAATGTGGCAAAGGTTGTCTATAATGTACAGTGTGTGTTGGTTTTGACCAGGTTTGAACTGCATAAAGCAGTGTCTGTATACTTCATCCCACCAACTTTAAGTCACCGACAGGTAGAAGGGGCCGCCTAAACCTATTAACTTCTTCAGTAAGTTATGGGTGAATGCTGACAGATAATCACAAGCTGTTCAAAATATAGGATACCCGTAGAGTTCATGGACAACATTATTTTCCATTCAGTATCTTCCGTGGTAGTCAAGTATGAGAAAATCTGTCACAAAGTTCTCCTGAGATTAGGAGCTATACAAATGACATGCAACACAGTAAAACCACACTGGAAGGCAAATGTTTGAAATAGCTGGCTTTAGGCATTTTTAACTATCAAGTACCTCGAAGTAAAAGTATCTCAAACTCTATGTCCACATACATAAGACCAACCAGCATGCCCTACACACAAACCATCTACTTTCAGATATTATCTATATACACAAAAACCTTCAGTCAACTTGTTACAGCAAGCTTCTAGTTCCTTGCCACAAGTGATTTTAATATCACGGACCAAAAACGAATTATTTAACCTTGCAGAGCAGATAACACATTCAAAGAAGTGTTTAAGAAAAAGATTTGAAAACAAACATCTACAAGCTGTAAAAATAGCGGAGAATGTTCAAAGACATCCGCTTTAAAAATACAAGTTCTTGAAAAGTATGCTTACAGTCTCAGCAGCAGTGGGTGTAAGCCAGATACTGTTCAAATCAAAGTACACTAGCTTCACCAACTTTGCATGAAGATCCCTTGCTATTTACTTAAACTAAAAAGAAGAATAAAACTACCAAGATTAAGGACATTTCTTATCCAAAGATAGAAGCCATGCTAGCTATTTGAGAATTGACAAAAAGTGGGACGAGAGCATCAGTCCACAAATTTCAGTCTGCAACAGTGTAACTACAACAGGCAAGTGTTGCAGTCAACATTTCCCCCAAGCTTTCATAGGTTGGCTGTAATAACCTACATCCAGAACCGTCACACCCAATTTCTATGGGAGAGATCAGCAAACCAGTTCTAAACTTACATTCCCATGGGTATATTCCTGAATAAACCTAGGATGAGTTGGAGTCCGTAGGCAGGTTCCACATTCTGAACTAGGGCCATTGAAACATGGAACTCCAGAGAATCTTGCGGCACTAGAAAATAGTATTTGAACTTCCTGCACCAACAAGCCACTGCTGGATGAGTTCTGAGACTAAAGGTAATCGGACAATCAATTCAGAAGCAAAACTCTGTGGACTATTACAAGGGACCTGCCAAACTAGACTCCTTGGAACAAACCTGGGTGGCACAGATGACTGGCTTCCCAGCCCGATTGCATCGGCCAATCATCATCTTCTGAGCCAGGAAGACCTTTTCGGCTGGTATTTCAATGCCTAGATCGCCACGGGCCACCATGATACCATCGCTGGCTTCCAGAATCTCATCAAACCTGTGGAGGACAGAAAAGAAAATAAGGTAATTTAAGGCTAGAGGGGTCTAGCAAATTAAATTTACAAGAAAGATGCCTATTGAGAGAGTGTGCATTTAGATCTTTGAAGGGGACACCTATAGCAAAAGTACACCTCCACACAGAGTTCAATAACAACACAAATCAGTGTTGGCGTACCAGTAGAGGGGTATATGGATAAAGATTCAAATAAAGCGGCATCAATGGAAACATTTGACAGGTACACATTTCTCTTTATTAAGATCCAGCACGAGATACAGAGGGGAATGTGGCATGAAGGAGAGCGTGGTCTTTAAAGAAAATGTCATCTACAGAGGCTTTGAGAACTAGGAGTCAATGCAACTCATTAAATAAGTGTCTAAGGATATCTATGAAGAGGGATCCATTTACACAAGTGTGAGGAAATGTAACATTTACACTGCTTTATGGAGAAATAAACTTCCGGAGAACGATTAGAAAGTGACATAATAAAGGTCATGGGGAATTGCTTTACAAAGAATGGTCTGGAGGGAGAAATAAGTAAATAGGTCCTTTTTATAGATCTGTTCCATGTAGAGGGGAGAAGTCTAAAGCATTCTATGTGGAGACAATTACAAAAATAAGTGAGTGGTTGACTATTGTGTTACATCTGCATCAAGCATTCATGGCACGGACAATGATGCTAGAAAGGAAGAGGAAACGGCAGATGGGTAATGAATATGCTACTTACCAGTATGCATCTGTTCTTGGCATGTAGGGCTGCTAACATTCATATCTTAGCATTAGATCGCCACCTAGTGTTGGGTCCGGATGATCGCACATTGTTGTCCTGGAAGAGTCTTCGAAGTATCCTGAGATGGGTGGCTCCTCCCCTGGACTACAGTGCGCATGGGCATCGGCTCCATCCCCAGATTGTTTTTCGCCATTGTGGCAGAGGATGTCCATGCTAATGATTGAATACAATAGTATATCTGCAGCTGCGACGGGCACCGGGGAGGAGGGTGGGCGATATGAATGTTAGCAGCCCTACATGCCAAGAACAGATGCATACTGGTAAGTAGCATATTCAGTTCGAGGCATGTGGGCTGCTAAATTCATATCTTAGCATAGAATACATAGCAGTCCCTCCATTAGCGGCGGTTGCCCGTGCCAGCTGTAGAAACCTGAAAAAGTGTTTTGAGAACAGCCTGCCCCACAGCCGCTTGCTGTTTGGAATGTACATCAACACAGTAGTGTTTTGTAAAGGTATGTGGTGTAACCCACGTGGCTGCTCTGCAAATGTCCTCTAGAGGAATGTTTCCTAGGAAAGCCATGGATGCCCCCAACTTGCGTGTGGAGTGTGCCTTTGGGGGTATTGTTAAAGTGCGCTTGGCTTTTTGATAACAGATTTGAATGCACTTAACAATCCATCTGGCTATTCCCGCTTTGGAAATCGGGTTGCCTTTGTGTTGTGGTGAGAAGGCAACAAAGAGTTGTTTCGTCTTCCTAAAGTGTTGTGTCCTGTCTATGTAGTACATTAATGCCCTCCGTACGTCTAACGTATGGAGCATTCTTTCTGCCACTGTCTGTGGGTTCTGGAAGAATGCCGGCAAATCGATAGTTTGGTTGAGATGAAAATGTGACACCACCTTTGGAAGGAACTTGGGGTTAGTACGTAGCACTACCCTATTTGGATGAATTTGAATGAAAGGCTCCTGTATTGTGAGCGCTTGTAGCTCACTAACCCGCCTTAGTGACGTAATCGCAATTAGGAAAGCAACTTTCCACGACAGGAATTGCAGTTCACACGAGTGCAGCGGCTCAAATGGTGGTCCCATCAGTCTGGTGAGGACCACATTGAGGTTCCACACCGGAGCTGGCGGTGTTCTTGGGGGAATGACTCGTTTCAGACCTTCAAGAAACGCTTTAATGGCAGGCACCCTGAAGACTGAGAGATGCTGCCTGTTTTGAAGGTAAGCTGCGATGGCGGATAGGTGTATCCGAATAGAAGTGAACGCTAGTTTGCACTTATAAAGGTGTAACAGATAGCAAATGATGTTAGGGATAGATGCATCAAGCGGGTTTATGTCATTGTCCGCACAGTAAATGACAAAACGCTTCCACTTTGCGGCATAGCATGCTCTGGTTGATGGCTTCCTCGCCTCCTTGATGATGTTCATGCATTCAGGAGGTAGGTTGAGGTATCCAAACTCTAAGACTTCAGGAGCCAGATCGCCAGGTTGAGCTGTTGCGGATCTGGATGCTGAATTTCTCCATGGTTCTGCGTCAGAAGTCTGGGCGTGAGGCGCAGTCTTTGATGCGGCACCACTGAGAGTTCGAGGAACGTGGTGTACCAGGCTTGGCGCGCCCACGTTGGAGCAACTAGGATAAGTGTCATCGAGTGTTGCCGTAGTTTTCTCGCCACCAGTGGTATCAGAGGTGTCGGGGGAAAAGCGTAAGCAAATTTGCCTGACCAGTTCATCCATATCGCATTGCCCTGCGATTGGGGGTGTGGGAACCTGGCGGCGAAGCTTTGGCATTTTGTGTTCTCCCTTGTGGCGAACAGGTCTATGTCTGGACGACCCCACCTTTGGAAGTACGGCTGGAGTACCGATGGATGTATCTCCCACTCGTGCATTTGATGGCTGTATCTGCTGAGCAGATCCGCCATCTGATTGTCCTTCCCTGGGAGGTGTTCTGCCATGAGGAAGATGTTCCTCTGAATGGCCCACTTCCACATGCTCTGAGCCAGGTGAGACAGCTGTGGTGAGTGGGTGCCCCCCTGCTTTTGGATGTAGTACATCGCGGTCATGTTGTCCGTCCGGACTAACACCACCTTGTTGCACAGATGTACAATGAAGGACTTGAGCGCCATGAAGATCGCCATCAGTTCTAGATAGTTGATGTGCATCTTCTGTTGCTGCGTCGTCCATAGTCCCTGCACTGTGTAAGTGAGCAGATGAGCTCCCCATCCCTGGAGAGATGCGTCCGTTGTCAGGATAACCTGTGGCACTGGCTCCTGGAACAGTCGGCCCTTGCAAAGGTTGTGTGGAGTCCACCAATGCAGAGAGTTGTATGCCCGACTGGTAACCAACACTAGGTCTGTTAATTGTCCCTGAGCCTGTGTCCACTGAGTTGCTAAGCACTCCTGGAGCGGGCGCATATGCAACCGTGCGTGCGGGACTATGAAGATGCATGAGGCCATCATGCCTATCAACTGCATGAACACTCTTGCTGGCAGTGATTGTCCCGGCCTGAATTTTTGGATTAGAGACTGAATGCCATCTATCCTGACCTGGTTTGGTTGCGCCTTGGCCGTCAGGGTATTGATTGACGCACCCAGAAACTGCCGGACATGTGCCGGCTGAAGGTGTGACTTCGGGTAATTCAACGAGAAACCCAGGTCGTGAAGGAGATGAATGGTAGTCGACATGTCCGCGGCGCACTGCTGTTCCGACCTGGCTTGAACGAGCCAGTCGTCGAGGTAGGGATAGACATGGATGTTCTGCCTCCTGAGGTGCGCCGCCACTGTCGCCAGACACTTGGTAAACACCCTTGGGGCAGTTGTGACTCCGAAGGGTAGGACTTTGAACTGATAATGCGTGCCCTGGATAGTGAACCTGAGGTACTTCCTGTGGGACGGGTGTAACGGAATGTGGAAATAAGCATCCTTGAGATCTAAGGTTGCTAAAAAGTCTCCTTTGTTTAACATAGGAAGAATCTGTTGGAGTGTAAGCATGTGGAAATGCTCTGACAGTATGTACAGATTGAGGGGACGGAGATCCAGAATTGGTCTGAGAGATCCATCCTTCTTTGGAATGAGGAAGTACAGGGAATAGACCCCTGTGCCTTCCTCCCCCACTGGCACGAGCTCGATTGCTCCTTTTTGCAGCATCACCAACACTTCCTGCTGCAATAAGTGCAAGTGCTCTGCGGACATAGGCCTTTGCCTTGGTGGAATGTTGGGTGGAGTGGATTTTAACTCTAGACAATAACCGTACTGGATAAGCTGTCGCACCCACCTGTCTGTGGTGATGTTGATCCAGACGGGCAGGAACTGCTGTATTCTCCCCCCGACAGGTGTTAAGTGGTCGGGGGGCAGTGACAGAGAGTCACTGGCTGCTTGGGGCAGAGGAGCGTGAATTGTTGCCTCCTTTGCCGCGTCCCTTGTTGCTGTTTCCCCTGTAGCCCCTCTTGTTTTGTTTGGGGTACGAGGATTGTGCTCCACCTCTAGGGAACTGTGATTGGTGACCCATCTGTCCTCTGGTGATTCCACGTGCACCTGAGCGACGAAAATTATTGCCACGAAACTGCTGTGATTGCAGGGCCCCCATAGATTTAGCAGTTTCAGTATCTTTTTAATTTTTTCCAGGGTGGTGTCAACATCTGGACCAAACAGTCTCTCCGGATTGACTGGTTGATTAAGTATGGTTGTTTGAATGTCAGGTTTGAACCCCGATATGCGGAGCCACGCCTGTCTTCTGAGCATCACACTGGTATTAATGGCCCTAGCGGCCGTGTCCGCGACATCAAGTGCACACTTTATGGCCGCGTTGGAGATTAGTTGTCCTTCTCGAATAATCATTTTGGTGCCCTCTTGAAACTGTGGAGGCAGGTGTTCGACAATCTGCTCTAGTGTGTCGTAATGTGATCTATCATAACGTGCCAGTAGTGCCTGTGTATTTGCAATACGCCAGAAATTGGCAGCCTGTGCAGCCACTCTTTTGCCTCCTGCCTCTAGCACTTTGGACTCCTTATCCGGGGGAGGAGCTTCACCCGTTGATTGGGAGTTGGCCCTTTTTCTTGCGTTTGCGACCACCAGGGAGTCAAGCGGCAGCTGTCCTCGAATGTACGCAGGGTCCGCAGGCGCCGGTCTGTACTTTTTTTCAATACGTGGGTTGACCACCCTTGCCCTGGTAGGTTCCTTAAAGATGTCCGCAGCATGCTTGAGGACCCCTTTAAGCATGGGCAGTGTCTTGACAGTTTTTTCCGAAACCGAAAAAGTGTCGAACAGAAAGTCTTCCTCCACTGGGTCAGCATGCATGTCCACATCATGGTTAGCAGCTGCCCTCTCAATGAGTGCATGAAAACCTGCAGAATCCTCTGTAGGTGATGCACGTGTACCAAAAGTCTGTGGGTCTTGTCCCATATCTTGGGTGCCTTGGTCCCCAATGACATCATATGAATCTGGCTGTGCCTCAGGTTCATTGACTGGGAATGTATATTGTTCATCTTCAGCATAGCCCTCACTTTCAGAGTGGTCTGGAGACGGTGTTGGGCTTCTTCTTGGAGGAGGCTGGATAGGTTCCATGAGGCCTGAGGCGTCATGTTGGTACTTCTTCTTCTTTAGGGGGATGACATAGGATTCCACCGGCTGCGAAGTGATTTTCCTTTTGTAAAGGGTTAACTTCCCCGTGTCCGCATCTATGAAGCACTCCGAATCCTCTTCTTGGTCGTGCACATGACCTGAAGATGCCCCTGCCGAAGAAGATTCCGACTTCTTTGGCGTCGATTTCGATGAAAAAGCCTTCGGCGCCACTTTTGGTGGTAGAAGGAAGAGGAGTTTACTTGCGGGCTTGACCGGGACGTCTGCCTCCTTTTGCGTCGATGGCGTTGGCGCCGACGAAGAAAAAGCCTTCTCCCTAATTCTTTGTAGTGAAGGAGCAACGAGAGATGTGTCGGTGACCGATGTCTTTGGCACCGACGAGGTGGCCTTGCCTTCGGATGCGACGTTCCGTTGGTCTTTTGGAGGGATGGACGGCGCCGACCTCGAGTCTTTGGAGCGATGCGCCGATGTTCCTGTTGGAGCCGGGGCTGCGTCGCTTGCTTTGGCTGGCTTTCTTGTCTTGTGCGTGCCACCCTTTTTAGAGGATCTCTCCTCCGGCGCCGATTTCGACCCTGTGGAATCGCCGTGTTTCTTCGACTTCTGCGGACCGGAGGTCGACGGAGTCGATGAGGCTGCCGGTTTACTCGACTTTGCTGTAACGACCGCCATCTTAGGGACGATTGAGTCCTTAACTTTCGCTTTCAGTTTCGGGTCGGCCATTTTAGGTGTAGTCGAGACCGCTTCTTTCAGTTTCGGTTTCGATTCCCTCGGCGCAGCAAGTATGTCCGTGGCCGGGCCAGCAGGCGGGGCCGAGGCTTGCGCTACAGGGTCTTGGGTAAGGCCGACAGGCGATCCCGCGACCCTTTCTTGATGTTCGTCAACTTCGGGGCATAGCTCGTCCCCTGAGCTATCTTCCGCGGCCCCATAAACCATATTGTCGTCCCCTACCTCGTCGACGTATTCAAGGCCTTGATCCACGACCCCGTCGTCGTCATATTCCGGATCAGCCTCGACCTCCGTCTCAGGCGGGGAGATTTGAAGATGATGGCTCTGGTCCTCCTCTTCTTGGTCGTCGAAGATGTTTTCTGGATCCGGGGCCGTCTGCTTGGCCACCAGGCGCACCGCGCGCCGAATCGTGAGAGTCTTCTTCGACCTGAAACTCGCACAGGCCCTGCAACTTCCTTCGTCATGGTCTGGCGAAAGGCATTTATTACAGACCGGGTGCACGTCTATATGTGGGTATTTGGACCCACAGAGCGGACACAGCTTAAACGGACTCCGCTCCATGTTGGGAACTTGGTGTCGAGTCGCGATGAGAAGGCCTCGATGTCCAAAGAGTTGGAAAAACTCCGCTGATTCCGGCTCCGAGAGACGGAAGAACTCGAGACCGTACGCAAACAATACCGACGTAAAGAACCCAAAGCCTTTTGGCCTTTAGAAATGATGTTTTTTCGGTTCCGACGGAGAGACGTCGAGACCGCATCCGAACCCAATGGCGGAAAAAAACAATCTGGGGATGGAGCCGATGCCCATGCGCACTGTAGTCCAGGGGAGGAGCCACCCATCTCAGGATACTTCGAAGACTCTTCCAGGACAACAATGTGCGATCATCCGGACCCAACACTAGGTGGCGATCTAATGCTAAAATATGAATTTAGCAGCCCACATGCCTCGAACATGAACAAACAACTACATTGGGATAGGATTAGACTCCTATACAGTCATTCTAATGTACTTACATCTGCTGCTGACAAATCACAAGAGAACTACTGCGTATTAATATTGTAACAATGATTTCCCTTATCCACATCGCTGCTGCTTGAATTTTCCCCCTGTGCTGGACAATGCAGAACAGGGTGTGGTCGTGACGGAACCATCCCGTCATCAGCACAGCTCAACCGTGACTGATGACCGAATGGTTCCGTCACCAGCATCGAAGGGGTTAACCGGTCAACTGAGCCAGAGCGGACCAATTTTTATACTGTGCAAATGTATACATGGAAACGCTAGTATACTTCCAGGATGTTTGCAGAACTCTACCTCCTCTATGTATGATATTGTTTATATAAAAAAAAAACAAAGATATCTTTTTTTTAAAGTAATGTTTGCATGCTGTGAAGGACTGCTGCCAGGCTGGCATGGGAAAGACAACATTGGGGTCGAGAGAGGAGTGAGGAATTAGGAGAATCAGTCTGGGGGCGTGGGTGCAAAAACTACACGCTGGGAAGACAAGGGCAACGTGCGTCAGGCAGGGAAGGAACCATAGCATGGCGGTGGGGAAGGACACAGTCTGATGGAGACCCCACAATTGAAGAGAAGGACTTAATGATGCCACATTTTAAAGTAATTGTCAATAGAGCGGTGAGAGAAGAGACCGCACAGGGGAGCGAAAGAATACACCACATTTGGTAAATACATAACACTGGATGGAGAAGGAGACATTAAACTGGAGATGCAAAGACAAGACCTGTAGTCTTCTTACTTTTTCACTCCCTCGTGGTTCTCAATCTTGCTAATGATCCTGATGTTCTTGCCCTGCTCACCAAGCACTTTCCTGATTGACAAGACATCCTGTGCTTTGCGAATGAAGGATGCAAAGACCATATCCACCCCCTGTTCAAGGCCAAAATGAAGATCTGTGATGTCCCGTTCAGAAAGAGCTGGGAGGTCCACCTCAGCACCAGGCAGGTTCACCCCCTTCCTGCTGCACAGTACCCCACCATTCTCCACCTCGGTCAAGCAGTAATTGCGACCTAAAAGAATAGGAAAATGTATGGAGTGTATTGAGGTTCAAGACACAAAAAAAAAACTTTAAATAAATACAATCCAAAATGATTTCTTCAGAGAGGGCTTTCCAATGTAACCTTCGAGCATCACACAGTGACAAAAATAGAATGGACATCAATCGCTATGCAGAATAACTGTTGTGCAAAACAAATACCAAGAAACATGCAAATACTTTGTGGTAAGCTAAAGAGGTCACATAATTGGCTGTTGTATCCTATTAGCTATCTCTATACAAAGTCAATTTAATATTACGAAATATCGTGAAACACAGCTGTATTGAAATAGTCTGTATGTACCACTGGCCAAAACGACCACTCAGTTGTAGGCTCATCCTCAAAACAAGCCGTATTCTGCAGGGACAGGTTAAGAATCGTGGCAAGGCTGACTTAACCTACCATCTTTACGAGGCCAGTAAAAGGAGTAATATAATATAAAACATCAGTTACAATGAAATGGTTACTAACATGTAGGTGTAGTTTTGCAGCTTGAAGAATTTTCTGTATTCAAATGCTGTGCATTATTCCGCCACCTAGTGGCTGGGTCTGGAATTCTCAGATTTTATTTGTAGTCCTTTTTCATTAGGTCTCGCCTACGCAGCGCGTATGCGCTGCTTAGGAAAAATACTTTTAGCCATTGCTACACTTTCAGGCAAACACGTGCATGCGCTGCATTGCTTCCAATGGCTACGCGTGCACGTTTGGCAATTCCCTTGCTGGAGCGAGCAGCGGCGCCATATGTTAGAAATTATGGTTGTTGCTCGCTCCCGCAAGGGAAACTGCTGCAGGCCCCCTCCTCCCCCTGCTGCCACGCGAGGCGCGCACGCTTGTTTTTCTCATTGTGTGACACTTAAAAAATTAGCTACCACGTGCTCTCCATGGCCCCATTCATTTTGTGTAATATTGTTAAACATTCCTTGTCCATTTTATAGCCCCGAAGGAGGTGATTGTATTGAAAGCATTTAAAGAAGGGGACGGGCACTTCAGACATGGAGGCATTCGCAGGTGTGGACACCGGCAAAACTAGTCAGTGGGGGCCCTGCTATGGCCGCGCCTCCTGTTTAACACCACATACCGTAATGTTTAATAATGTTCTCCATTATATCATTGGGAACGCATTAAGACCCAGGCGGTAGACAGGGTCAGCGAGAGGTCCAGAACACGGACAACCTTTAATAGCATGAATCAGTAAATATTTTTTTTCCTCATCTCCTTTAAGCGGGGGGCTGTGCCAAGCTACCCGGTGCACTCCTGCAATTTACAGCTGGTGAAAAATGACCCATTTCTTGTATGGAGGCATAAGAGATTGGAGATCTTACCTTTTTCCTGAAACATAATTAAAGTATGGACGATTAAAAGTCGGTATATGTCCCCGCTGGCGGAAGGCAGGGTTCTGCTCTTACCGTGATGGTTTCTGCCGAGGGGGGCAGATGGGGAAACAGTGGCCTGATCAAGTCAGCAGTTGGCTTTCCATCACTGCTCCCTTGCTGAACTCCAGGCTGTTCCTTGGCAAGGAACCCCATTCCAAGGACCGTATTATTTCTAGTCTTCATGCAGAAAGGCAACAAACGCATTAAAAGAAATATGAACACATTTCCAGGGTTCATGGGCAGCTGGGTTTGAGGGGTACACAGTGGATTCAGGCGGGTTTGTCAGTGATGTGTCTGTTTCTGGTGCAGTGTACAGGGCACAGAAGTGTGAGGGGTTCAATGCACATCCCTGTAGGCTGTGTATTGTTAACCAACAGGGGATGCAGTAATTTTATTCGCTTGCATTAAGTGTCTGAAGCACCACTGAGTGGAATGTGCACACCACCCATTCCCCATTGATGGAACAAGACGAGTGCTCTGAAAATGTGGAGCCACGTTTTTAGCGTCCACAAAAAAGGCACTGGGGCTGTATTGTATTCGAAATAAGTAAAGCATTTCTCCTCCTCCAAGAAAGACACAAACACCTGCCTCCCTCATGAAACAAAATCACAAACTGCGTTTATTAGGTACGTGTAAAAAGACATTTATCTGGTGTTCCGGTAGAAAATATGCAGTTCCATGGAAGGGAATCAGATTAGAAGATATACAGTTTCAAGTGGTGAAAACAAATAAAATATACTTTAGATTGGATAGAACTCAAAACCAGCTCCCTGCTTGAGAACAATCTCCACGAGAAAAATAAAAAATATATACATTTTCAATGGAGACAGGGAGAACACACACTACCAGATGACCACAATGCTTTGTATTTCTGTAGGTTTTAGATATTGTTGACGGGAAACTGCGCTGGTCAAATCGAATCCACGCAGTGCACGCATAACAGTGCAAACGTTTATCACGAATGTGGAAGGGTGATTCTTAATCAGGCTACAAGCAAAATCTAAGAGTATGCAAACTTTAGTGATGGGTGTTCACTGATATATTTATTAATTTTAAGCAAACATTCAGATTGACAATGCCATGACCTAAAGGCCGTGCCACTTTATTTAATTTCACTGTTAACCAAAGAGAATATCCCTCAACGATGTTCAATAAACATTGAGACACCTTTCGGCCTCTGGGACGAAGGAATGAAATATTCGATGTTCCATTGAAACAACAATACAGTGGTAGAAGAAGGACCTGGCCTACAGCAGCGAGATATGCTTGTGACCTCCCCAGAATTCTTTGCAGACATTTTGGACAATAGTTGTTTTAATATGGTGAAGCACGCATTTTATTAGTTTCAAACGTGTATATTGTGGCAGTTGTTTCAAGCTCCTGGGGCGGATGTGTTGTATCATTGTGTCGAAGCACCAGGTAAAGAATGGAAGCTGAGCAAAGGGGGAACCCCATTATAGATTTCGAAGGAAAAGACAACATATGCACTTGTGTTGTCCTCTCATTGTTTCAGTAATGAGAACCAATCAAAACAAAGCGCCTGTATTGGGTGCACGTGCCCGAGACACAGGGTGCACAATGCTGCCCTGAAAAGGACGAATGTTTCATGAGGGGGTCTCGTGCAGAGCTCTCTTCTGACGGACTCGAAGCATGAAATGCGAAGGGCTGTACGCAAGTTAAAAATGGCCCACTGGGACGGTTTTTCAGCTGGATGAATGTTTTCTTTTTGTATCTGCTATCATCTGAATTGCCAGTGGCTTGGTTTCATGCAGCTCCAACACAGTCAGAGAGGAGCCCAGGAATAAAACATTCAACAGAAGAAAAGGCTAGCCTGAGAAACATGTTAAAACATCCACCCATCCTCAGTCTTTCCAGATACTTCGTGATAAACCACAAAGTAAACATCTCTGAAATGTGAGTGTTTAAGGGCCTTTGCCCAGTCAGTGGCTACAGAGGATTTTCCATGGATGGGGTCTATCCCGAACTCTTTTCCCTTGTCACATAAAAATATTTGTGCGTGGCTTAACACGCCTGGGCATCGTTGCGTGGGTTAAACACTAGGCACAATGCAATGAAACCAATATATACTTGTGGCATACCCCTGAGGGCAGGATGGGACGTCCCGGTCAGAGCTGCCGACTTTGGAACTGGGTAACCAGGTACAAGTCCCTGCATCGGCTTAACATCATGTGTGGTCTGGGCAAATTAATTACCTTCACCTAGCCTAAAAAGTGACCTGACCTGGAGTAATTTAGGTGCTTTTTATATAAAGCGCTCTAATCCCCTTGGGACGAGTTCACGCTATATAAAAGTGCATAAAAGACGCAGTTAGTGAAACATGTAGTACCCCTGGTGAGGCCGGTGTAATCAGCCTGTTTGGCTCCAGCTAACCGCTCACAGGAAAATCAGAAAGGAACACCCGATGTGGGACATGCTGATAGAATATGTAATAGTAGCAGCAGCTGTTAATTCAATATTTAGTATCTCATATAATGATTATTGCAGGAGTTTATTAATAGTAGTAGTAGCAGCGATGGTAGCATCAGTTGTAGCAAGAGCATTATTGTTCATGGTAACAGCAGTGGCATTATTATGACTTTATAGACTGCCACCGTTGGAAAATACACTAGTAGAATGTTGCAAGTTCCCGACGCTCTTGCGTTCCTTGCACTTTTCTACGCATGTGCGTACACACTTTGGCTCACGAGCAACCATGCGCTTGACTGGGCCCCTGTCCCACAAATGAGGGCACTGTACTGTACCTCTTATCGGAGCGTCTCCCTCACTGCCCTGCGTCACGTCAGCGCCTCTGCCCCCCCTGCAAACACCTCAGATGTGCCACAAAGCTGACCAGATAGCGCCCCTTTCAAGTCCTGCGTTATCTGCGCCATGCCCTTTTCTTTCCGGATGAGAACAAGCAGATAGCTTCTAGGAATGCCACGTGGACGGGACTTGTATGCAGAAGGGCAAAAATAACTGGGCCGCGGAAGTGGTGTTATTATACATACAATTTGATATATTCACTCAAAATCAAATAATCGATGTGGTCACCTGCAGGTCACCAATCACCTTCCCTGCCAGTGGAATAAGATTTAGAGAGTGCTCCTCACTATCTCTGTTCTCGAAAAAGATTAACCTTACGTCCCTATCCCAGAACATCCATTTTAATTACGAGCCGCATCCGAGCGAACCCCAAAAGGACTGACCTATCTCCGAATTATACAGGGAGGGCCGCAGATTACAGAGTACTTGATGCGTCCTAGCATCAGAGGGAGCAGAATTCACAAAATGTATTGCAGCATTTGTGTCCAGAGCGCTGCCGGAAGGTGGAAAAGGCCATGCATTTATAGAGCATAAAAAAAGACAAAAAGCGCAAAATTAAAAATGCATTTTCATGAAGGGTGCTAGGAAAGGGCAAGTAACCACAACACTCTTAGTGGACTGATATCCAAATATATAGGTGTTGGAGCGACCTTCCTTATTTCCATGTTCTCCACACAACCACACACATCACTAAAATCCATACAGTTGGACCAAGCGTCAGTGAAGGACACGCGTAGGGCCGATCACCCGGATGCCTTACTCCCTCATTGGGACTGATGCAGCGATCAACGAAAAATCTCCATGAAATTAATACTAATTGAACTATTGAAATTGTTTGAAACATATTTGAAATGTACAAATAGCAACCTAAATGTCCTTTAATCATAATGTATAGTTTTAGAAAGAGTCCATCTCACTTTTATGCACAGATCATTTTTTAAGTCTGGCTTGACAGCGTATTGTCGGCTTACCCAGGGTTACAACTTCTTAAAATATACTGAGTGGTCTTTAGCTCCACCCAGAGCAGTAAACTCTATTAGCTCTTGCTGTTGGGTATTCCATTTCACCTCCTACGGAGGGCTTGCTTTGCAATGCATTAGGGGACTATTTTACATTTTATGAGTACAGTGAATCATTGCACAATCAACTAAACTATTTATCTCATAGTTTCATTATAAACAGAAACCACCACCTTTTTAGGTCTCGCCTGAGCCAGCGCATGCGTTGCTCTGGCAAGACTTTTAGTAAGTGGGCTTTAGAAAATGCTACCATGGCCTAGAGCTTATGGTTAAGTGTGCGGACATGCGCTTATGAGCAGAGGCGCCATCTGGCTTTCCCCCTCGCTCGACCCGTTTTGGTCGCGCTTAAACTCCCTCCACCTCCCTCACCACAGAGCACGTCTTTCAACTTTCAGCCCGGCCGCGCTGTGAGGCACTTCTTCGATAGGTAATAAGTTAAAGTTGAGGTGTATTAGCCATCCTATTCCAGCAAATTCCTGCTTTACTCGTATGTAGAGATGGCAGTAATGCTGGCAATGTGCTTGTACTATCAGATCGTTCTGCTGAATAAACCGATTTGCATTTCCCTCTTTATTTTTCTTGAAAAAGCTTTTTCTGCCAGTCGTTCAGTGCAGTGGTCTGCAAGAGCTAGCTCCGCTTCCAAATCCACTCTTAAATTGCCAAACTTTGGAGTTTTTCGCGGGATCTGGTCATGTTCACCAGAGTAAAAATTATACAAGATTGAAATGCATATATTTGCACCGGATGGCATCACTGCCAAAGTAGTCAGCAAAAAGTCTTGCGCCGTTTTGGGAGCCTCAGAGCATGGTGGTATTGGGGCTTTGCCACATAGATGGCGGCTGCCTTGAAATAACCATCAACACTACTCAGTCTTTTTTTTCTCAGAGAAAACCATCAACTCTTGAGCACGTCTTGACTGTGCTATAATTGCAGTTTTGATGCTTATTATATCGGTACGTGCCGCCTTGTCTGCGAAATTATAATGGCTAAATTAGAACGGAGGCAAAAACAACAGTTGATGAACAGAATGCAGAATAATATCATACATTCACCCCAGTACAGAGATCTGGACATAAATCCATCGTTTTTTTGCTCACCATGCCATTCCAGTTTGAACCCAGCCATATGCAAATCAGTCTTGACCCTGTGCCCCATGGGAACAGTCCAGTCCGAACTGTCAAAGAACTGCTGAAGAAGCAGATTTACATTTTCCTCTTTATTTTTCTTGAAAAAGCTTTTTCTGCCAGTCGTTCAGTGCAGTGGTCTGCAAGAGCCAGCACCGCTTCCAAATCCACTCATAAATTGCCAAGCTTTGGTGTTTTCGCGGGATCTGGTCATGTTCATCAGAGGAAAAAATAATCATACAAGATTGAAATGCATATATTTGCACCGGATGGCATCACTGCCAAAGTAGTCAGCAAAAAGTCTGGCGCAGTTTTGGGAGCCTCAGAGCATGGTGGTATTGGGGCTTTGCCACGTAGATGGCGGCTACCTTGAAATAACCATCATCACTACTCAGTATTTTTTTTCTGAGAAAACCAGCATCTCTTGAGCACGTCTTGACTGTGCTACAATCAGTTTTGATGCTTATTATATCCATACATGCCGCCCTTTTCTGCAAAATTATAATGGCTAAATTATAATAGAGAATATGGATCATGCAGGGGAATATTTTACACAATCAAAAAAAAAATGTGTTCTAAAGATTTAATTACGGCTCTGGTGTATTTCTATTTGGATGCATATCTTGATCTTACAGAAAAGGTGGCTGGAGGGGGTAAACATGCATTGTTGAATAAAAGTGCTTTTCGTAGAAGAGATTCTGATGCCACTTATACCTGCCTAAACCTTTTAATTGCATGGTTATGGCGAAAACAAAAACAAACTGTTCTGAAGTTTTCGTGTGTACGTTGGGTCTTCTCTTTCTAGAATATTGCCCACATCATTTTCAGATTTAAGTTTAGAATTGTGACCCTACAAGCAAATCTGATCTGAGTGCCCTGACTCACCATCCACTTTACCGGCTGTGTAGACCCGAAGTGAAGCCCTGTCCCTTCTCCAACTCGCTTCTCCTGCTTCCAGATTGCACCTCTCGACAAAATCAACCGTCTATGAACAGAGCCTGAACTTTTGAACGTATACTGATGCCGTTCATGTAACAGGCTGCATTGTTCACAAGGTCAACCGAAGCCCTTGGGGGGTGAGGGAGCTAGGATCGCAGCATAAAAAAAAACAACTTTAAAGTCTAAATTGCTCAGTAACAAAACAAGCAGCTATGACTTTCTATGCTGTATTTGCATCTAAAGCAATCCACTCTACTATGGTAGAAGTGAAGGAATTGAGAAGAATCCGTGGACTTATTTCCCATCTTTCATACCTTACTTTCAAAGGGCGGCCTTCCAAAGCGGTGGCTTCATTTACACAATCTGCTCCTCTTAAACACACGTCAGATACTTGGTGTAGCGGGTGCTCAGTCACTTACGTATCCAGTGAACTGTCAAAAAATTAAGACAAACCATAATCTAATGTTTATTCCTCCTACCTGGTCCCGTACTGATGAATACAAAACGTCTCTTGGCCTTTGTGGGGTGCAAAAGCAGAGTAACTGCATCGTGCTGCTGTGCACTGTGTAACTTGTACAACATAACCTGCTGTGAGTTAAGGGGAAATGCATAAAGTGGGCCCCGTTTGACTTGTCCGAAGCGTGGACCTACACCCATTATTGAAAAACTACTGCCATAAGTGTATTTAATATGTGCTTGCGAGGGCAAGCACATGTGCTACAGTTATGGTTTTGTTGTATAGCTGTGTGGTCAACAAGAAGGGACTTCCCCTCCTACCAAATCAAAAAAATAAAGCACAGTACACATAGGTACTAAAGGTTTTGCCTTGGTGAAATGTTTTAGACGTGTTTCATTCACTTCGGTGTCATGAGAGGCCATAGCCATCTGAATGACAACACATACTTTGAAAAGGGGTGTTTTCAAAACGTGCATTACTGTGCACACTACTCCTGCAAAAGGCACAGTATCTTTCTGCTTGATCATTTTATGACTTTGAAACATTGATCAGTTTGATCTCCTCAACCCTCATCAATCAGGCTTCCGAGCAGGACACAGTACTGAAACTGCAATGACTCACATAATGGACGACGCCCTTCAAATCCTAGATCAAGGTGATACCTGCCTCCTCATCCTTCTTGATCTCTCTTCAGCATTCGACACTGTTAAACATGAGAATTTACTCGATCTTTTGAACACAAGAATGGGTCTATCTGGGACTGTTCTCAAGTGGTTCACCTCCTTTTTACACAACAGGTCGCAGAAATTCAAGAGTAACAACCTGATGTCCTCGTCAATACCCGTTTCGTTAGGCGTCCCCCAAGGATCCTCCCCATCACCAACTTTGTTCAACCTAGTTATGGAACCTCTCACCACCTTGCTACAAGCATCCAATGTACTTTTTCACATGTACGCAGATGACACCCAACTAGATCTCAAATTACAATCCCCCAATGACATCTTACTCCTGAACTCATCTATCAGAAGCACCCAATCCTGGCTTGCTGATAATCATCTCAAATTCAATGCTCTGAAAACAGAATTCCTTCTGATCTCACCTCCCACGAAGATCTCCACCACGTAAACCTGGCTTAAACAGCTAACTGCACTCAATGTCCAACCCACCATAGTGGATTCAGCAAAATCCCTAGGCATAACTCTCGACTCCAATCTCAACATGCAGCATCATATCAGCAAGGCTACTAAGGGAGCTAACTTCCAAATCAATACCCTGAGGAAACTTAAACCTTTCCTACCAGCCAAAGACTTCCAAACGGCAGTACAAGTACTAGTAATCCCGCGAATTGAATACGGCAGCATCGCCCTCTGCGGTCTCCCGTTAACCACTACTGCACCCCTAAGCTTCTCTAAACGCTGCAGCGAGACTCATCACTGGGTCAAAAAAAACACTCGCATATCTCCCCTGACTTGAAATCCTTGAACTGGCTGCCTTTTGAAGCCAGAATACATCTGAAAATCGCCTGCATGACACAAGGCTGTACACCTGAGCTCTCCCGGATACCTCACTCAGAAGCTGTCAATCTCTGGCGGCTCTAGGAACACTAGAGGCACAAACAATCTTCTGCTAAAACCTCGAAGATTCCGGAAGGAAAAAACTTATAAACGCTCTCTCAGGAATGGCACCCAGGATCTGGAACTCACTCCCTCCTGAAACCAGGCTCATCTCCTCCATCACACTTTAAGAAAGAAGTAAAAGCTATTCTCATGGCCAAATACACTTGACCTAGTAACGTGGATCTGTAAAGACTCTACACCGATCTGTATTATTCTGCTCGAACTCTACGACTATGTGTTTCACCTGTATTATTGACTTAACTGATTATCTATGCACACATTTATCTGTAATATTTGCGTTTTTTGATGTACCTGTTCTACTTTGCTCCCTCACGTACCTACCCATTTCACTTATTACGTTTAATTTCACTCTCTTGTTGGTATTCCCGGCTTTGTAAAGCGCTCTGATATCTGCAAAGATCTTGTTCGCGCTACATAAAACTTTCAAAATAAATAAATAAATAAACAGACTGGTGTATCAGAGAATACTTAGCTGTATGTGGAGTGAATGTGGATTTAATTTTTTTAGGTACACGTTCCTGCTATATATTTCGTCGTCTGAGTGAGTTTAAACTTAGTGTGAAAGTTGCGCATTAAAACGTGATGTCCAGAACAACGCTTCTGCATACCTCTCAATCAAAAACAAGCATTGGCATAGCCAATCAGTCTCGCCTTGGGGACATAAGTGTTTAGCCATGCATCAGTTGGTGTTGCACCAAGGATATTGTGCTGGATAACCAAACACTTATAAGGTCCCAAAGGCGAGACCTATTGGCTATGCCAATGCTTGTTTTTTGTTGGGCATCAATGGATCTCCCATTTGGGCGTTTCCTCGGACGTTGTATGCCCTTCTCCGGAAGCTCCCACTTACTCGCCTTCAGATTTTTTTGGGTGTATGCTTGCTTATTTCATCTTCTAGGTGGGTGTATGGCTTTTGAATTCTCTTCAAGCTGCAAAACTACTCCTACAGGTAAGAAACCATTTCGGTTTGCAGTATTAAAAGTTTCTGAATTCACATGCTGTGCACAGATTTTGTAGCAGTTGTCAATTTCATAGAGAATGGGTTGAAGATGAGATTTCTAAACAGAAGTTTGTCTTGAGATTCCTTGTTTATTTGGAGGTCTATGCAGTGATGCTTTGGGAACGTGTGTATTGATAACCACGTAGCTGCCATACAGATGTTCTGTAAGGGTAGATTTGCTAGAAAGGCAATGGTTGCTCCTTTCTTCCTGGTGTGTACTTTTGGGGCAGAGTTTAGTTTTATCCTTGCACTTGTGTGACAAAATTGAACGGTTTGCGAGATCCATCTGGCAAGGCATTTAGTTACTGGTTCCCACATTGTCTGTAAAGGAAACCAATAGTTACTTTGTTTTCCAGCTGGTCTTTGTTGCATCACTAAAGTACATGATCGCTTGTCTTGCATCCAGCGTACATAATATTTTCTCCGCTTGATTCTTTGGCTTTTGGAAAAAGCTTGGAATTTGTATTGTTCAATTTATGTGGAAGTGATAAATCACCTTTGGTAAGAATTGCGATCTGCTTTCATGACTATTTGGTCAGTTAGGACCAGTAAATATGGTTCTTGTATTGTGAGTGCAAGTATTTTACTCACCCTGCAAAGTGATGTTCTAGCCACCAGAAATGTGGGCTTCCGTGTGAGCAGTTTTAATGTGGCCTTGTGTAAAGGCTCAGAGGTGCCTTCTTTAGTTGAGTTAGCACTACATTTAGATTCAGGTGTGTGCTGGTACCCGTCTTGGTGGTGCAATTCTCTTTGATCCCTCCAAATTATGCTTTATTACTCGTGTTGTGAAGTAAGTTCTTCCTATCTGACCCCCACGTGTAAGCCACAATTGCAGCTACATGTACCTTTAAGGATGCATACATCAGCTTGCAGTCCAGTAGGTAAGATTTTAGCACAGTTGCGCGTTTAGTTTTTTCCATAATAATCCCATTTACCGACAACAATGTGCATTTATTCTATTTGGCCATGTAACACTTTCTTGTTGTGGACTTTCTTTCTTCACTGAAAACAGCCATTATGTTCTTCGAGAGACCCAGATGTCTGAATCCTAATCTTCAGGAACCAGGCTGCCAGAATCCGTTTCTGGGAGTAGAACCCTCCCCTCTTCAATTGACAGTAGGTCTTGTTGTCTTGACCATCTCAGAATGCTGCCCAGCCCTATTTTTATTAGTTCCGAAAACAACATTTGCATCGCTCACTGAGGGGCAATTAGCATTAGTGTTATTTTGCTTAGTCTGCATTTTTTGTTCACTGTTCGGTGGTAAAAGCGTATGCAAATATCCCTGATCAGTCTATCGACAGAGCATTCCACAGGGATTGGTGGTGTATCTGTCTAGATGCAATGTTTTGGCATTTTGCGTTCTTTGGGGTTGCGAATAAGTCGACCTCTGGAGTTCCCCAACCCCAAAATATCTGTTTGAGTACCGTTTAATTGAGTTCCCATTCGTGGGAGCATGATGCTAGTCTACTCAATCAGCCCGCTTCTACAAGGACCTGATCTGGTAGATTAACTGCGGTTAGATCTGGAAGTGGGCAGTGCGGAGACAGACCGATTTCTTGGGCCAGCCTCCATAGGGCAAAGCTTCGAGTCCCTCCCTGCTTGTTGATGTAGAACATTTTAGTGGTATGGTCTGGTTGGATTAATATTGTTCTCCCCAACAGTTCTTTCTGAAAGGCTTTTAAGGCTAGGAACACTGTCTTTCGTTCGAGACCTGGAAATGCTGGACTAAATCTGGTCCCTTCCAGACGCCTCTGATGTTGAGTGAGGCCATTTGAGCTCCCCAGCCCATATGAGAGACCTCTGTTGTAATGGTTACTGCTGGAGTTGCTTGTGCAAATTTCCTTCCTTCTGTTATATGTGATCGGTTTCACCACACCATGCCCTTCCGTAGTTTCTGCGTGACAACCACTAGATCGTCCCAACTCCATGTTGCTTGTGACCATTGGTTTTGAAACCATTCCTGAATTGGTCTCATAAGTAATCTCCCATATGGAATCAAAGGGATGCATAAGGCCATCTACCCCAACATTTCCCTCCCCAAAGTCCTCACTGTCAGAGGCTGACCCTTCTGGTAAAGGCATGTTTTTTAGTAGTGACACTATTCTCTTTTCGCTGGGATTTACTTCTGCTAGTATCAAACTGATTTTTGCTCCTATGAACAGTTTTTCTTGTTCTGGATTTGGTGAAGATTTGTCTATATTTATAGAGAGTCCCAGTGTGACGACGGTCCTCATCCCCGCTTGTATATGTGCCTTTTAGTTGGTGCAGTAGTCTGCTCTTACTAACCAATTGACCAGATAGGGATAAATATGTATCCATGGCCACTGCTTCTAGACACTTTGTAAAAACTCTTGGAGCGGATTTTATCCCAAAGGCCAGCACTCTGAACTAATAGTGAGTCTTGTTCACCACAAACTGCAAGTATTTCTTGTGTTTTGAATTTATTGGCATGTGCAAGTAAGCATCTTTTAAATCTATAGTTGCGAAGTAATCCCCTTTATGCAACTGTGGTATGAATGAGCTCTTGTAAGGCTGTTATCTTGAATCTATGTCTCTTTATAAACTGAAGGTCTTGAATCTGGCATAGATATCAGTCTACTTTAGATATTAGGAAATATGTTGAGTAATTTCCTTTTCCGATCTCTTCTCCAAACTTTTCTATTGGCCTTTTTTCCAGCAATTCCTCTACCTATTGAGTAGACGTGATGTGGTCTCATCTGAATGGACCTTTTTCTTTAGTCCCTTTGCTTGTGGTCTCTTGGCCAGTTCTATGAAATTTACAAGTTTTACAATGTTTAATAGTCCGGTGTCTTCCTCCACTCCTAAAGGAAGTACTTTTATGCTGCCTCCCATTGTTGTTGCGTGAGAGGCTGCCTGTATAGACCAAGTAATTTGATGGGGTAGTGCCTCCCCCTGTGAGGCTGTACCCTCCCCTGTGAGGCAGTACCCTCTGATGTGATCGTCCCTGAAAGGACTGGAGTCCTTACTGCTGGTGTTGAGGATGCTGCGGATTAACATAAGCTGGTACTTTGGAAGCCCTGATGAGCTGTGCTACTCTGGAAAGTGTCTCTTCCTGTAGGCCTGTGTAATGATGTAGCACCTCTCTGTAGGTTCCCCTAAATTGCAACGCTCCCATTGATTTTGCAGTTTGTGGTTTTTGTTTTAGCTGTTGCAGTGTTTCATTCACAGTGTCTCTCAAAAACCTGTTCCCCACTGAAAGGTGTACTTAGGTTGGTCGCCTTGCGCCTCTGGTTTGAATCCTGAGATTCACAGCCAAGAGTGGTGTCCTAACGATGTTTCTGCCATCATTTAACAATTTGCAGTGTCTGCTGCGTCTAATGCGTTCGCAATATTTTTACATTCCTCAGCTAGGCTTGCCTATATTGCTCTGGTAGATGTCTCATGAGCTCTGCCATCTCTTCCCAATATTAGTAATCATACCTATTAAGGAGGGCGTTGGAGTTTGCTATACACATTGAATGGATGCGCTCCTGTTGAACTTTCTGCCCATCAGATCCATCTTTTTACTCTCCTTGTCTGTGGGTAGCCCGACAGTGATGGGATATTGTCAGTCTTCTTCGCTGTGGAAGTGATGATTATCAACCAGCACCATTCCTTTAATGTATGCAGGGGGTTTTACCGCTCTGCTTGCAGCAAGCTCCTTGAATGCCTTTCTTTCCTGATCTAGTAGACTGGGTAGCACTGGTTCCTGGTTTGCGATCGTACTAAAGTCTCTATGAGGAAACATTGCATCTTCTCTTCCAGCTGAACTCCATACTATCTGCTTCTCTTCCAGCTGAACTCCATACTATCTGCAGCCTTCTATATGATTGGACTGTACATTGCAATGTCATCCAGATGTGAAGGCCTCAACAGTAAACAGTCTATTCCTTTTTCAGGGGAATCTGTCTCGATGTCATGCCATTGAGCTGTGACATATTCGGAGGCTTCGGACCCCTGAAACATTTCCAAGCCTTCTTGCTCTTCTTTGTAGTATTCCTCCTCCTCTTCCTGAGGCTCAGGTGTCATGGGAGGTTCCAATTCCTCTACCTCCTTCTAACCCTGTTCTTCTGGGCAGTTTGAAATTCCTTAAGAGAAGTGTCAAAATATTTCGTCCGGATTGACGCTGCCATTTCTGCTTCGAGGCGCCATTTTTTCCTCTTCATCTCTGCTGAGAGTTCTTTGGGGTCAAGCCTCAACGTAAATTTTCTTTTTGAAGTCGAGGAATCTTTCGATGATGTGTCATCTTCGAGCACTTTTACTCTTCCAGAGATCCCTTTTCAACGTCGAAATGTCTCGACTTAACATCCTTTGACAAAGTAGTCTTTTTGGAAGACTTGCCTTCTGCAGTGCCCCCATCGAGGGATCTGAGGGTTTTTTAGTCTCTGGGTTTGCCATCGCTCACTGATTTTCAACATCGAGGTTGGCCTTTCTGCTTTAGACTCTGGCAACTACTCTTTTTTCGGAGTTACCTGGGGTCTCTGGTCTTTGTTCATGAGAGGGTTCCCCCTTGACAATGTTTTCATCATCACCGCTCAACAGACCCGGTGTCACCAGTGGCAATGGTCATTAGTGGCAATGGGCATCATTCAGCGGTGGCAAAGGGCAATCAACTGTGACATCAATCACTGAGGGCCATGGGCATCAATCACTGAGGGCCATGGGCATCAATCACCAAGGGCCATGGGCATCAATCACCAAGGGCCATGGGCATCAATCACCAAGGGCCATGGGCATCAATCACCAAGGGCCATGGGCATCAATCACCGAGGGCCATGGGCATCAATCACCGAGGGCCATGGGCATCAATCACCAGTGGCAATGATTTTTTTTTTTTAACTCTGTATTGTTAAAAAAAAATCAGCTCAAATTGAACATAGTTCAGAATACCTTGATTCAGTGATGTAACATTCACATTCTTATCTGTTTGATCAGCCAATCATACATTACAGCATATCCGCTCAACTTGCGACCAACCTCTTCCCCGGCAGTCTTCACTCCTGCAGGGCAGGGGAGGGGTTTAGTGGGGCACATCGCACCCCTCTATATGTTATGTTATTGGAATTTATAAGAAGCGCACGATTACCCGTGGGTGTCCTGGCGCTGAGCTAGGCCTAAACATACGTTGATGCGATCAGAGAGAAAAGCCAGGTTTTCAGGCCTCTTCTGAAGAACAGATTAGCAGCATTCCTCAGGTGGAACGGCAACTCGTTCCATGCCTTGGATGTGCAGGTGATGAAGCTCCTCCCTCCCCAGCCGCCTTTCTTGAAGGTCGGTGTTTGGACCAATTTAGCACCCAGGGATCGAAGCGCCCTAACCAGGGATATACAATTTAAACCTCTGCCTCAAGTGGTTAGGGCCAATACCATTAAGGGCCTTGAAGGCTATACAGAGGGCCTTAAAACGAACCCTCTGTTTCACCGGGAGCCAATGTAGCAGAGTTAGTTCTGTTCGGACTGAGACAAATTTAGATATACCCGACAGTAGTCTAGCCGCAGCATTTTGAACTAATCTGAAGCCTATTAAGCAGTTGTTTCTGGGCGTTCAGATATATGCTATTGCAAGTCGTGACAGTACAAGGACTGGGACTACCGTCCTAAAATTGTCATCTGAAAGATAGGGTTTTATTTTCCTTAAGACTCGCAGAATCAAGAAGCAGGTGGAGACAACTGAACTGATGTGAGCACAAAAGGACAGTTTATTATCCACTATCACACTCAGGTTTTTCACTTTGGAGTAGGGTGGTTTCCCATATCTGCTGGCCACCAACCTGGAGTCCATGCATTTGTTCCAGTTTCCCCAAATCTTGGACCACTCCTGCGGGCATCCCCTCCCTTCATATATTACCCTTTCTATCTGCATGCACCAGTCCATATCGGCCTCCCAATCTCTGGGTTTAGGCACAGTGGCTCCCTTCCAAGTTCTTGCAATATTGCGTTTTACCACCACGTTGCCCAGGGTGACCCAGGTCCTTTGCTGTCAAATCCGTTGCCTCCCAAATATTAAGACGACATAACCGGGGAGTGACCTACATAGATTTCCCGCAGATTTCCCACATTTTACCTGTCACTTTACCCCAGTATGTTTGTACTATCAGGCAGTCCCAACACTGATGAAAGTATGACCCCTCTTGACCGCAGTCTCTAGGGCATAATGAGGAACTCAAGACACCCATCATAACCAACACCACACTAGTATAGTATACTGTATGCAGCTTGAGCTGGATGAGCTTGAATCTGGACCGGATCCGTAAAAACACGGCCTTGCCATGGACAGACCTCTCCAATCTTCGCCCCATTTCCCTATTGCCGCTCTTAAGCAAACTGGCCGAGAAGCATGTGAACACTCATGTGTCAAAATTCGAGGCCACAGGGGGGTCTGGACCATTATCAATCAGGGTTCAGACCCAACTACAGCACCGAATCCGCGCTCTCTCCATGGCAGATAACATCAAGATGACACAGGATAGAGGAGGCTCAATGATTCTGGTGCTGTTAGACCTGTCTGCAGCCTTCGACACGGTCACATGAGATCCTTCTCGGCCGTTTGCAGAGAGTTGGAATTGGAGGCGTAGCTCTGTCCTGGTTGGAGAGTTCTCACTGGCCACTCACAAAGTGTCAGCCTGGGCTCCCACTGTTCCACCTTTAGGGAGGTCACCAAGGGGGTTCCACAGGGCTCATATCGAAGCCCCACATTATTTAATGTGTACGTGGCCCCCCCTTGCTGACATTGTGAGAGCATACGGGTTTACTCCAGTGTCGTATGCCGACGACACCCAGCCCTTGTTCCCCTTCCAGACTCTTACCCTGGAAATTAGAACTCCTTTGCCGAGGGCATGAGAGCAGTATCCACCTGGATGGCTTCCAACTGCCTCCAGTGTAATGTCGGCAAGACAGAAGTCATGCTCTTCGGGAAAGCCAATCTCCTATGGTCACCGGATTGGTGGCCCTTAGAGCTAGGACCCGTTCCTTGCCCAACGCAATCAGTGAAAAACCTGGGAGTAAGACTGGATCAAGACCTGGTTCTAAAAGAGCATGTGAACTTAGTGACAGGATCCTGTTTCCGGACAATCGGTCTCCTAAGAAGGGTTTTTCCCTTCTTATCAGACGTTTATAGAAAGGACCCTTGTCCAGGCCCTTGTAATAAGTCGATTGGACTATTGCAATGGTCTTTTCATCTCAGCAAATGAATACATGCTCAACCGTCTTCAAGTGGCCCAAAACACTGCGGCCAGGCTGGTCCTCAATGTCCCCTCGAGAACACCATCTAGGCCCCTACTAGAACAGCTCCATTGGTTGCCCATACGTCAGCGAATCAACTTTAAGATTTGCTGCATCATACATAAGAGCCTTTATGGATCAGGCCCCCAATACCCGACTCAGAAATTCCAAATCCATAAACCGGAACGTCTTTTGCGTTCAAGCAAATCAATCCTTACTAAAAATTCCCCCCATTAAGAAGGCCAGGCAGGGCGGCCGAGCACTTTCATACATAGGACCCTCCATCTGGAATAAACTCCCTATCGGTATGAGACAAAATGCTAATCTTCTATCATTCCGGAAAGCACTCAAGACATCTCTTCTGTGAGACATAGCTCCCTATTCTACACCCACTAAAGGCACCGAATCTGGCACCATCAGCGAATCAAGCACGGAGATAGCCTTTCGGGGGTCGAGTCCAGCGCTATATAAGCAAATAAAAAAAAATTAAAAATTGCCACCTCCCGGGGGGACGCCAATGCTTCCCTCCAATCCTCATCCAAATCGCCCACCTCCTCCGCCCATTTGGCCCTGGTTTTCTCTAATACGTCAGGTATGTTATTTAATATCTTTCTATAAGTCAGTGAGATTGCTTTGTCTTTAAGATAGTCATCAAGGAGTCTATCTTCCAATGGAGAGGCAGCCGGCAAATCGGTACCCTCGGGGATAGCCCCATGCAACGCATTTCTGACTTGCAAGTATTGAAAGGTCTCTCCCACGCTCCACTCAATCACACTGGAGGTCTGCACAGGAAACCACTTTACCTCTGGCCCAAACATCTCTGACCCTCGAGAGCCCATTGAGAGCCCACGTATCAAATCTGCCAAGAGTCTCAACCGTTCGGTCTCCAGAAGGGGGGTGTCCTTCGTAATCTTATCTTGGTGTCTATGATTTTCTCGCAGGTGGCAATGGGCATAGATCTATTAGCCAATGGTTTTCAATGAACATTTATCATAGGTGGCAATGATTATTAACCCACTTATGAGATGGAATATTGATAAAGGTTGGCATTGAATATCAGAGGCAGTAATGGAAAAGGATCATATGTGGCAATGGACATCGATTACATGCATCAATGGATATCAATGAGATTGAATATCAGTCATGGACTGTAAAAAATATTGATCACTCTACATCACTGTCACATTTGTGTTGGACTGTGGCAATATCCATGCTCCTCACCAGTCAGACATCTGTGGCCCAAAAATGTTATACTTTTCTCTTCAATTACCAATTTCCTTGACGAGCAGTGATATGAGTCCATCATCCACGAAGATCCTGCCACCAACCGTAACCACCTTACAGATGTTCTTGTAGTCCACCCAGATGACCTTGTCATCACACTTGTCTTTGAAGGCATCATCTGGAGTGACCTTAACACATGAGCCCTTGACCAGTTCCACCTCAGCGTTGTCACCCTGCAAGGTAACATGAAAATAGTGAGAGTGCAGGAGGGAACAAATGAGACATTGGACAGAAGACACGCTTACTCAAGCATCCCCTCATCTGGAAAGAAGAGGAATAGTCTACAGTGAACAGGGAGATATTGCTGGATAGACTGATGCCAATGAAAGGGGACTTGTTGGGCAGTAAATTTAGTAACAAAGTTTGAGCTCGAATTTAGCATCTTGAATGTTAGAAAACAAGCTATTGAATGCGGTCCTGCCCAGCTTGGCAGGCTGAAAGGAAAGTGGTTCTCATCTTATCAATCAAGGAAGGAGAGAAAGTCACCCACTAGACTTCAAGCTCTACTGAAAAGCGGACTGGTGAAAAACGGAATAAGTTACACCTGTTAGACGGAAAAAAGCTGTAAATAGTCCCATTTCAACTGAAACAAGCATTGGCATAGCCAATAGGTCTCGCTTTTGGGACCTTTTAAGTATTTTGCCATGCAGCACATTGTCCTGGGTGCGACACCATATACTATTACTTCACGTGCCAAAAACTCCCTTCTGGACACTAGCATGAGTGTCTAGCAAACAAAAATAATTGAAAATGTACATATTAAAAATCACCAACTGAAACTAAAGGACATAAGACACCTACAATCAGCTTAATTATGGTGGTGAAAACACTGAATTTCCTTTTTCCAGTTAGTTATGTGTCCAAACACCCATCTGGTAGCAAGTAGCAGGTATACCCCAACTACTTATAAAATATCAAAGGAATTGCTAGTGGGCTGGGCTGCCTACAATCAGGGTAGCACTGGGATAGAGAATCTGTACGGGCACCAAAATAAAAATGCCCCCTATTGGTGAATTAAATAGCTAAAAATGTGGTACCTGTCTGCATCAATAAGCTAATTATAATGCACATTATTATGCAAAAGGAAAACAATAGACTACTGCCTAGAATATCTGTGCATTGCAGTCACAAAAAGTACATATATATGTATGCCAGATTCAGAGTGGACTATTTGAATTCTAGATCATGCATTACAATACTTGAGCACTCACTAGAACCTTGTTCTGCCCAAGAAAAGTTCATGTGAACATGTATTCCTCCAAGTTTCTTTAAAACTCTCCCACATTGTTGCACCAAAATACAGGTATGCCTTCCTTATTAATGCACGAAGGTATTCACAGCTCATGTGCATACTTCTATTATATGAATCTCGGTTCATTACCCCTAGAGAGAAATAATAGACATGCAATGCCCCTCTCTGTGACATTAGTGCACACTGCCTATGCTAATTTCCAAAACCTGCCCCTCTAAAACCTTTGTTTAGGGCTCGTGCCCCCTGTACTCTGCTATTTAGTACTTGTGGTTTTGCTGTTTTCAGTATGTGTAAGGACTTAAATATGCAAACGCTCTGTAACAAGCCTTAAAATGGCAAACGTGTCACAAATTGTGGCTTAAGCGAGAACGGAGGGGCAAGAGACTGACTAGTGAAGTGGTGAATTAATGCAGCAGCCTTTTTGCACTCACACTTCCTTGAAGGCCTGTTCAGGGTCCAGCACAGTCTCTCACACATTCCATTTCTGAAGGAAACCAACAGTGGCAGAGATCAGAGCGGACTCACAATTTTTTGTGTATTAACAAGTTTATGTGCAGGAGAGTGGTGTAACGAAACTCGAGCCCCGCCTCCCCCTGCAAAAATCATGGATGCCCTCCTTCCCCCAGACTCAGTCAGAACCTCAGGCCATAATAAATTAAATTGAGGGTGTCAAGTATTCATATTATAACATCGAATTGCATTTAAATTTGTATTAACGTTTGCCTCGTGAAAAAACTTGCAACGGTCCAAAATGATGTTGGTTTTAGTGTTGGGAATTCATTTGGCATAGTTTCATTGTTGTTTTTCAGCATGATGAATTAATTTGTGTTTGTGAAGTATGCCAATAAACATACTTTCTTAATTTTAACTAACATTCTGGTATATTAACTTAGATTTTAAGCTTCTGATCATGGCAAAGTGTTATATTTTTTAAAACCTTCTTTGCCTAATCAATATAGCAATGTAACTTGCATTTTATATGTAGATACTCATTCAATGCTGTGGGTAAACTAAGCTCTGTTCTGCTAATCCTTCCCTAACTTTCCAGAAGTGTCAGACAGTCCAGCTCGCGCAGTCACTCTTGGTTACTCAGCAAGTCTGTACATTTTTTTAAATTTTCTTCTGTCAGCCTGTGTATTCTAAAATGCATGGTGACAAGAGGGGCAGATACGATTCTTACTGTTTCTCTGCCTAGGCACGAAACAGGAGGTCAAATGAAAACCAAAAATAGCTGAAGTTTCGTTTTTTATTTCCATGAGGGCAGACTAAGCATGTAATGCACAAAGATTGTTTCTATTCCGACATCCTGTAATCGCCATTGTTCCATTAACTATAGAGTAACAACTAGTGCTCTGACGAGCCCGACAAGAGTACCAGGATACATTGGTCAACTTAAATTACAATAAAAGAAAAGCATTCCTTATTTCTTAATGAAAAAAAACTTAATATCTAGAAAGAACAAACAATGAACAATGAAACTTGAAGAGGGCTCGTGCCGTATAAAGCAGCTGCTCGAAAACACAAAAAATAAGTCTCCTTTAACTGACTGAACAACTTAGGTTTCAGAACTTGTGGTTAAAGTTATGAGCAGATGCTTTGCATGACATCAACACAAATTGTTGAACTAAACCACTTTTTAAGTTTAATTTACTATAATAAAAAACTTGAATCCTAGTGCTTCTGAAAAATACTAAACCAAACTTAAACGAAAAAGAAAAGAAACACTCTAGAATGAAGTGAAGACTCTATTCAGACCCAAGCTACCATTGCGGATACCTATCCACAGCAACAACCAAGGCAGATTAGAATGTGTAGAAGGGATAGCTGAATCGCCCTCATTCGGGACAGTATACTAATTGGATATTTTGCTGCAGAGGCACACACTACTCAACTTAGATACACAAGCAGGAGGCAGCGCAGAGAAGCACGTATATCTTCGCGCTACTTGATGGATAAACTTGATCTATTCTCTTGATGCGAGGACTGAACACGTTTTTGCTACCCAAGCACAAAACTAATTAGCTATCAGCGCTACAATCCAGACATGGTTAATGCTCTTGCTAGTTCAGCGTTTCAATTCGTATAAAGATTCTGACCTACATAACTTTAAATGAAATATAACCCCTCCCGCGCTCTGGCAGTCTGTAGATGTGTTCATCAAAAGAAAAGTGGACAATTACCTCCAATAGCTACAGTTTCTATACAATAGAAACCGTAGCTGGTGAAGAACCTTGAGGCCCCAATGCCATACACGTCTGCAGGTTGGAGGTAAGTCCTCTTGCATCCCTTAAGTCAGGGAGTGCTGCGTGGCTGTCTGGTAGTGAGGGCTTCCCGATTACCCCACATGCGGCAGAGTCGATCACTAAGACAGCCCTGATGCGGCGCAGGCTCTCTCTCTATGCCGCACTATCCTGGAGGATGGTCAGGAGGTGTGATACGGATGCCCGGCGGTAGGGTGTGCTGACATTTCCTCCGATACGGCAGTACTGAGACAGGAGTCCAAGCCCTCACTGGTAGCTGCAGTGCTGCGCTGGAGCACGCTCCTTTAGGGAGGAAGCACCTCTCCTAGCGCCGCGATGAGGTTCGGAGCGGGTCTCAGTAAGGCGCCCTCTCCTTGAGGGAATCAAAAATCCGGTGTCCACGCGCTGTAAGGAGGAGCAGAGGCACGAGTCAGCTAAGCGCCTGCTCTTGAAGGGGGATCAGAAAGCCAGTGTCCACACGCTGTAAAGGAGAGCAGAGGCACCAGTCAGTTGAATGCCTGCTCATCAACGTGCTTTTGCAGAAAATAAATCTGCCGATGTGGGGAGCAGGAGCGCGAGTCAGTCGAGCGCCAGCTCATTGAGGTGATAAAATGCACACACTGAGGAAGGGATCCGCTTTGATGTCTTTGAGACTTCGCAAAGCAGCATTGGCCGCGAGACACGATATGTGGTGGGGGAGAAGCAGGAGTCCGTGTGCACGCGCTGCCACACTGAGAACAGCAAAGAACGAAAGTGATTGCAATCAAGCGATGCGCTTAATGAGCATGACGAGGAAAGCCATATGGCGCCTCTGCTCGTAAGCGCGTGCCCGCGCACATGCACACAAGCTGTAGGCCGGCCATGGTAGCATTTTTTTTAAGCCCTTACTAAAAGTCTCGCCACACCAGTGCATGAGCTGGGACAGGCGAGATCTAAAAAGGAGACGGCCAAGAACTGATCACAAATGCTCTAAGAATGTGGACAATGAGGATTCCAAAACAATGGCTGTATCCGCATGCAAGTCATTAATTATTGACCTGGGACTATGTCATTATTTATTACCACCACTCAGTGTTAAAGGAAACGAGTATTGCAATTATGGAAGAGAATTATATTCTTAGGGTATTTCCATCACTGAGTCGATAGCACAATACATTGGTTTTTGAGCTAGGCCACATTCCTAAGACACTGCAGTAAGAGGGTAAAATATATAGCAAGTAACATTCCAAAGTCCCAGAATCTTTCGGAACCGGATTACCTAAAAATGCAGGGGCAGATTTACAAGAAAGTGACACATCTGTAGAGATGCGTCACTTTCTCTGCACCACCCATAGAAACGCTTGCAGCACCATGGATGCGCCATATTTCCAATACAGTATCAGGAGGAGAACCCAAGAAATTGCGAAGGGTTTGAAACACTTTGACCCAGCTGATTGAGGGGAGAGAATTTTGGAATAAGTTAGCAGAAGTTAGGAATTATCGCAAAATGCCTGTTCCTGCAATATTAAATCCCCACTAGCTTACACTGGCAGGCTGTATAGCATGGTTGATTTATGAAAGGGAATTCCGCCTGTCGTTTTGTTTTTACATTGAAGGACTGGTCTACCTCACAATTGTATTTTCTTCTCATTTAAATTTCACCATTTTCATCATTGTAAAATGTATATATGAAAAAGGAAATAAGTTTCCCTTAAAAAAAAAAAAAAATGCGATGAATGTTAAAAAAAAAAATTCTAAATACAGAAAAGAGTGAAATAAATCACTACGGTCACCATGTTTGTCAATGTGGTTCTTAAAGCAAAACAACAATTTAATTCCAGCACCTAGACACTTTTACTGTAGATACTATATTTACAATACGGCGCAAGGATTGACAGATACGTCAGAAATTCTGATGCATATGTTGGGGCAAAAGTCCCGCATTGCTGGAGTTGTCGCAAGTACGACGCAACTCCAGCAATGCATTTTGAGGCCTATTCCCACCACACTGCATCACTCCTTACGCCTGCTTCAAGCAGGGGTAAGGTTTTGACGCAGTGGCATCCTAGAAGTGACGCAGGGAAATTTTGTAGATTTCATTGCGTGACTTTTACGAGGCTTTTGTGCGCGGGAATGCCCACCCTGCATACATTATACCCCACACATGTTTAATGTGACAAAGTGCTTTACAACATGACGCGTTACGAAAGTGACGCAACAGCAGCAGAAAAGTGTTGCAAGGGGCTTGTAAATCTGCCCGTAGTGTTTCATTTATAAGTTAGCACTGTGTCTCACGATAAGATGTATATTGTAATATAGAAAACGTAGTGCTAATTTTAAATCTTTAGTAAGCAGGAGAGCTGAAAACTAGATCACCAGATGTGGATAATTTGCTGAACAAACAAAGCAAGCATACATCAGTGTTGTCCAAAGTAAGTCCTGATCCTTTATGAATTTTAGTAACCACAGCCGACTATTTAAATTAGTATGTAGGCTATTTAAATGTAAATTTGTCTTAGGTGGGCATTTTGAAAATCTGGAATGAATCCGGCACATCAGGGCCTATGTTAGACACCATTGATACACAGCAACATCTCCCTACATCACTTTCTTATCTATGTCTAGCACACACACAAAGCCTCATTTTCTGCTGAGATTACTCACCCCAACAACCACTCCTGTGCGGATCTCTGGCCCCTTGGTGTCCAACGCAATGGCAATCGGTCTGTAGAACATCGGGTTCGCAGCAAAGCTCTCCGTGGCTGTTCGCACATTCTTTATGGATTCTGCGTGGTACTGAATAGACAAAATAATCTTGGTGAGGGACTGTGTTAAATGGGCAATGCTTCATGTTTAACTTACTCACAAACTAACATTGACAATGTGTAGATCTTTGTAAACCGGATATGCACAAATCAGGAGCTGGCAATGTGTCGTACCAGTCAAGACTAGATTGAAACTATGAATTTAACACAAGTCTCACTACTTACATCAAACATTATACATCTAACAATCATTCTTGGGATCTATATACCAAATTGGCTTGCTCTCCTGATTTCTACATTTTTAGGTCTCCTACAGTTTATGTGCGTCAAGGAAATTTTGCAAATGCTAATATGCAGAAAATTTGCATCTGTGGCATATTCTTCAAATTTTAATTTAAATATTGTGTGTGCTCAAACTTAACGAAGTTTTGCACGGATGCAAATGCAGCTCCAGACTCAATGTTTATAGTCCTCTTCCACCAGTTAATTGCTGCATCAATGCATTGAAGGGGGTAAAGGTTAAAAAAAAATTGCAATTTCATAGAACCCTTTGGTATATAACAATCAAAAAGAAATAATTTGATTAAAAGTACATCTTCCGAAGATCAGACCGTCCTCCACGTAGCTGGTGAAAGTGGTAATGTTGGCATCAAATAAGATACATGTAGAACAAAATGATACACCGCTGTCCTGCGTCATGTTGGAGGCAGAGGGTAGTCAGAGGGGCCGCGAGGTGCACTAAGGTCGAGAGGGCTGCCTCGGCAGGCACCAGTGACTACCACCCTCGCACTTTGGGGCAAACCAGAGTTGCAGGAAGGAGACAACAATGACCAGTGGCAGGGGTGTAAAGAGCTTGCAGTAAATAAATCCGACAGATATGCCTTACCTAAAGAAACGACTTGGGGAGGGAAAATGGTGGAGCCCACTAGAGGATCCTCCCAAAATGGTGATGAACTCACCCTAAAGGACATTATGGAGGCGATCCAGGGGGTCCGTGGCTTGCTGGGGGCCAAAACTGAATCCGTCACTAGGGAGGTCGCAGAGATCTACACAACTTGGGGGATAGAGTGGTAGGGAATAAGGACTATTGCAGCACTCCACGCGGATATCCAAACCCTCAAGGACCAGGTGACCCGACTCCAAGCTGAGGCGGCGGGGGCTAAGCTGGAAGATAACAAATGCCTTTCCAGGAGAAAGGACATGAGGCTCGTGGGGGTCCTGGAGAGAGCCGAAGGCCCAAGTGTTGACCTCTTCCTGAAGGACTTCATCCTGAACATGTTAAAGCCGAAGGGCCTCTTGAAGGTCTTTGATATAATGTGCCCAAGGGGCCTTTGCCACTCAGTCACACTTGGGTGCCGCACCACGAACCATCATTGCACTCATTCAACCATAAGCATAAAGACAGGATACTGAAGGCTGCCAGCTAAAGCCCACCCCTTCGATATGAGAATGCCACCAGTAGCATCTTTCCACACTTTACACTCCGAGCACAGAAACTACAGTGCAGATTTGATGAAGTAAAAGGGGGTTTGCAACAGCGAGACCTCAAAGACTCCATGAAGTTTCCAGTAAAAAGGAAGTTGGCTGCTGAGAGAAGGACTTGGCACTTTGGGAACCAGGTGAGGCATGGAGGTGGCTTAAGGGGTGCAATGGTGTCACCCTACACCACTAACTTGTGCAACCATAGAAGCAGGGGAACCACAAAGGGAGCATGGAGAGTGCAGGCAACCGACACTGCCATTGGATAACCCGCAGGATTTCTAGCCCGATGAAGCCCCGGGACAGGAAACGAGCCCCACCCTCATCCCCAATGATGCCTTGAAAAATCAGCTTTCAGACAGGACTGATGCTGAAGACCGGTGACGAGTTGGTACTAAAAAAAAAAAGGAGAGCAGGGTATTAGCCATGGGCTACTGTGACCCACTTGGTAAACAGCCTACAGCAAGTATGAGGGGACCGGGACACAGGGCATGAACATTTGAACTCGCCAAATGATTCTGTTATACATCAACATTGAAACAGGTGCTCTGAAATGTTGGGTGGGGATGGGCAGGTCTAAGCCTACCATGCAGGGAGGGGAGACTTTTTTGGGGAAGTTACTTGCATCATATGGTTCTATCTTGTTCATGTAAAAGAACAGTCGACTTACACTGGGGAGATGTGCCTTCTGAACCCACATGGGCCAGCAGCCCGTTCTTGGGCATTCGGTGTACTGCTGATAGGGCCCTCGGGCCGAAAGAAGAATGTTTCCCTATGGCTGGCGCGAGATCTTTGAAAATACGGTTGTGGAATGTTCATGGACATGGGGATATGATAAAGAGAGAAGTGGTCTTTCAGTATTTTAAGCGACATGCCCCCGACATGGTTCTGCTACAGGAAACGCACATGATTGGCAACACATAGAGCTATGCATAGGTGGAGGTGTAAAATGATGGCTCACATAGGTTCTACATCGGACTCCAGAGGGGGGGGGGTCCTAATGAAGATGTTGCTTCCTCCAATTGCCCAAGGGACATGGTCCGAACCACACAGCAAATATGGGGCCCTATCGGAACACTGGGAAGGCCCGACAAACGGTTTGCTCCGTGTACCTGCCACCAAGATTTGAATGCCTCCACATTGCCAGCCCCGGGTTCCTGCCCCTACAAATGCCAGATGGAACTTTAATGTTGGGCAGTTTCTTCAACATGGTAGCCAGCGAGGACAAGGACCTCTCGACACAGAAAACTATGGGAAGGGTGCCAAGTCAGCTTCTGGACTTACTGGCTGCAATGGGAATTGTGGCTCTGTGGAGAGCACACAACCTGCAGAAATGGCAATATACTTACCACTCTGGTGCACATGGAAGCCTCTCCTACACGGTCTACCTCCTCACACAGCACCTGAAGGCACACCAATACTCGGAGGTCTGATACCTTGCCAGAGGAATCTTGGATCACTCCCATCACCCTGTGTGGGAAGGATTTAACCTGAAACCCACCACACGAGGCACAGTAAGGCAGATAAACCTGTGGTACTTAAAACAGCGCAAAGTGCAAGAGGGCCTCACTGAATGCACAGATCACTACTTTAAAGAAAGCTTAAAACACAGTGGATTATGCCCTCAAATGGGAGGAATACAAATCTGTAGTTAAGGGCCAGGCCCTCTCCCTTATATCTGGGATCGAGAGGGATAAGAGGGCCAGGCAGGACGAGCAGGAGTAGGACATTCTGGAAAAAGAGTGACTACCGCAGACTGGAATGAGACAGGTGTGCTGCATACTTTGGCACTGAAGCAACAAGAATACAAAAACAAAACAGCCACCAGGCATCCTGGGCAGTGTTTAGAGCGACTGCTCAATGCCTGTACGAAGTTGGGAACAAAGCTGGTAAACTCGTGGCCCGTTTAGACAAGCGGGATCGGACTCGGAAGTGGGTATTAGAGGTCAAAACAGACAGGGGAGCTAGTTGAGGGGGTGGAAACAGTAGCATAGCTAGACCTTTGGCTGCCCGAAAGGTTCCTGCATTTTCTGTTCTGCGGCGTTCGCAGGTAAGAGCCCCCCTCTTGCTACGCCACTGGGGAAGGAGTTTAATGACTGAGGACGCGATTGACCTCCTTAAAGATACAATTCCCAAACCTATTACAAGAGGATTTTAAGTATCTAGAAAGGAACATAAAGGTGGAGGCAGCAGCGAAAGAGTTGGTCGGGGAAAACCTCAAGCCCAACGGTCTGCCGGTTGGGATTTACAAAATGCTGGCAACAAAATATGCACCACACCTATTAGCCATGTTCAAACAAAGCAAAAAGCAAGGCCCTCTACTGCAAGATCAAACACTCGACAGCATGGTAGTGATACATAAAAGGTCGCCCCCAGAGGTCTGCACATCATTTAGGCCTATTTAACTGTTGAATGTGGAGGTCAAAATACTGGCCAAAATATTGGCAAGGGGGCTCAGAAGAGTGATCCATTCGCTGATCCACCCGAATCAGTCAGGCTTTATGCCTAACCCGATCACAAGACTCCATCTCCAATGCTTAGCGATGGGAAAGAGGGAGACCTTTAGTGAAAATGCTCTGGTAATGTCACTGGATGCCAAAATGGCATTTGATACACTGGAGTGGAACTACCTATTTGCAGTGCTGGACAAACTAGGATTTGCCCCACAATTTACTCAATGGGTCAGCCTGCTTTCCACCGGCCTACTAGCCAAAGTTGAGGTGAGCAAAGTGTACTTTTCAATATTCAAACTCCAATGGGTCACCAAGCAGGGCAGCCTCCTGTCCCCTATGATCTTCGCTCTGGTGTTTGAGCCTCTGGCCGCATGGAAATGTCAAGATCGATTGGCTAAGTACTTGCAGGGGGGCGGTGCCTGGGAGGATAAAATAATGCTGTATTCGGACGATGTGCTAGTCTATGTCACCGACTGAAACGAACAGTGGTCAGACTAATGCAGATAAACATTTTGGCAAATTTTCAGGATACACAATAAATTGGCACACGTCCAAATTTCCCCACTGTGGGGGTGACATTCCACAACTACCGCCAGGCGACGGTTGCACTGAATGGATTCCACTACCTAGGAATATACATAACACCTGATGCAGAGCTTTTTTATGAGTGGAACCGGACCATGTTGCTCGAAAGATTAAAAGGGGGGGGAGGGGGGGGATGTGTGGCATTGGCGACCACTGCCGCTTTCACTGTTGGGTAGAGCCTCTACTTAAAATGATGTCACTGCTGTGCTTCAAAATGCTCCCTACGAGGTCCCCAAGGCATATTTTAGGACAATTGAAGCAGAAGTCAGACTATTACAATGGGATGGAAGCCCAGCGCAGAGTATCCTGCCCAAAGTAACGAGAGGCTGGTACGATTGAGGAATTGCCCGCCTGAATATTCAAAAGTATTATTGGCTGGCAGTGGTACAA
Source organism: Lissotriton vulgaris (assembly GCF_964263255.1). Classification (NCBI taxonomy): domain Eukaryota; kingdom Metazoa; phylum Chordata; class Amphibia; order Caudata; family Salamandridae; genus Lissotriton; species Lissotriton vulgaris. The sequence continues at coordinate 107,148,677 of NC_141700.1, forward strand.
TTAGTTAGAGTTAATGAATGGGCCTATCTGCCGCTGACCGAACCAGCACTCCAAATGGATAGACGTACTGGGGTATAGGGGATACCCGTAGGCCCTATATGGTGGAAGGAAATTAGCAGACCTACCCAACGCTTCCCGGAGCAGTGGTCAAAATCTGGAAAGAGGCGCCAACACATCTGGGATGGAAAAACAATTACGCAATCCACCCAATCTGGGACACAGAGTGATGTAGTCACCCTGGCATACTTAATGAGAGTGTACCAGCTGGCAGACTGACACCCACCGCCACATTCAACTGCATGCGTTGTGGGCTAAACTACCGAAGGGCGTGGAGTAGCCGAATCCTGGCATCTGGAGGAAAGACTATTGTGGGATCCCATAACCAAGAAATCCACATCCCCAACTTCTAAAAAGATTGTAAACTACACTGAGGGAATCGTGGGAGAGGGATGTAGGCAAACTCAAAGATGGAGTGGGAGGAGGCCCTTGGTGCCCCTAGACAGGTGGCAATAAAACTTGGCTTCAGACTGGTAAAAGTGCGGATCCACCACTGCTCCAACTACTCCTGAACAACCATGTTCAAGATGGGCAGGGTTGCCACAGATCTGGGCTTGTGGTGTTGCAGGCAGACTGGATCCTTCCTACATATCCTTTTGGACTGTCCTGTAGTACAATTTTTCTGGTCCAAAATTGTAGACTGTGGGCGTGTGTGTGTGTGTGGGGGGGGGGGGGGGGGGGAGACAGACTAACGAACTCTGCAAAACTATGTGTCCTTAATATATGGGGATGGCCGTGAAACCAGGGCTCCGTGAATATGGATGTTGCTGGTCTAATGGTGGTGAAAAGAAATGTTGCACAAGCCTGGAGGGCTGGATTGGCCCTGGATCTTGAGACCTTGAAGCCTGACACAGACTGGTACATGTTAGCCGAAAAAGTGGTCTATGAAGGCAGCAGTTGCCCCCAAAAATGTGGGAAATTTTGAAGCAGCTGAAACTCTTACAGAGGCCTATCCAGATGAACTCTGAAGTTACTTACAGTGGTGCGCCATAACACTAGCAGACAGAGGAAGTAGGTGGACGAGGTGGATGGTTCGGGGCACAGGATATTCCTGATTAGAACATGATCTATACGACAGTGCAAGTTGTAATGGATGTGGATTTTATTTTGAAAATTCAAATAAACAGATGTGGGAGAAAGTAATTGAGGGAATTGATTTTCCACTAAGGAGGAGATTTTAGGCGTGAGACACCTAAAATAAAGCCATCTTAGGCTTCAAAAATAAGGAGTCACCAGTCTGAATCGGGTCTGTTGACATGTATGCGAGGAGCCCTGCTGCAGGTCAAGGTGCAGACCCAGGTACTCAAGTAAAGGAGCACACTTAGAGTGAAAATTGGAGATCGCAGGGCACAGAGAGGGATGGTGCAGGCAGAGTAACCCACCATGCCACATCAGATTAGACCTAGCCATATGCAAGTCAGCCATGACCCTGCCCCAATACAAACAGTTAAGCCCAAACTCCTAGGCTAGGTCCTCCCTGATCCAAAACACAAGCAACCCAAGACAGATTACACTCTGATTGGGGCTCAGTAGACTTGGTTCCAGTGGCATAGTGAGCATGAAACCCACATCTGGGCATATCCCTGGCCACTTGGGCTCAGTCGACTTGGTTCCAGTGGCATAGTGAGTAGAAACCCACATCTGGGCATATCCCTGGCCACTTGGGGCATTGCATAAAAACACACAAAAAGTGATGGAAGGAATGCCTATAATTTGTGTGACCACTGGTAATCGCTAGGGGTAGCAAAACCAAATTATGGGTTTGAATGCTACCTAGAGCTATTGCCAATAGTTACTCCCATCACTTTGTGTGTTCAGTTTGCCTAAAACCACATGTTTGAAGCCTGAACTGTTTACTAGAGCATGACTGCTCTGGTCCTCTACGACTTACTGGATTACAAACAAAACGTGGGCAGATCTACCCCACGTGAAGTCAAAAGAACCTATTATTCATTCTGTCACAATTACTTCAATTTTTTTTCCTTCTTTGTTCCTTACATAGAGAAAAAAAAGGCGATATTTTTTCCTTGCTTTTCTGCAAATACTTACTGTCCAATCTCTCCTGTACTAATTCCTGTTTTACATCTCTCACTCCGACTCAACTTTAAGCACCCAGGATTTACTGTTTAGGCAACGTTATTTAAGGGTCAGGTGTAAACACAAGGCCCATTTTTTACATATCATTACTACCCCAGAGCTCAAAGGAGGATTTGTTGAATGTGTCAAATTAATCCAGCAAGCACACATACTTCTGTGCCTGTAAATGGAACCTTATTGCATTGTCTTACCTCATGGGAACCATGGGAGAAATTGAGGCGTGCAATATTCATTCCGGCCTTTATCATCTCACAGAGCATTTCAACAGATCGTGATGCAGGACCTACGAACAAAGAAAAAGACAAGAGATGAGATTCCCATCACTTTTTGTGCGTTTTTGCTTGGGTCCACATGGCACAGGAGAAGGACTCGGAGAACAGAACTTGGCCACAGGCTGTTGCAGAGAAGCAGACTGCACTTCAGGTTTCGAAATGCGGTATGAGTTGTAGTAGACCTGACACCGTCTCAGACTGTGTGGCACATGTCTATGTAGGGCACAACATGAAATAAAATGGAAAACAAACCATCACAAACTGTACAACAGGCTATACTGCCCCACATAAGAAGCTGAAAGACCACAGGTGGTGCTACAGGACAAAGTCCAAAACTGAACACCCCACTACCGGGCGCTTAAGCTTCCACCCCAATCTCTAAGAACAGAAAGTCACAAATCTCATTTTTTCCTACTGACACTAAACCTTACACCTCTCACTCCCCAGGGAGCAGATGGTCTCATAAAGGGAAGCATTATATTAATACATTGGCGTGATATAGGGCACAACAGCTGGAACTGCCAATTGGCGCATAAGAGCAGTAATAAGGAAAGGTGAAGCAAATTAACACAATTTTGACATAAGAGGGCATGGCAAGACAACGTGGTTCCAAAACCATTCTTGGCCATACACTTTATAACTTAACAACTGCATGGGCTTCACCAATATGGTTAATATGGACAGACCCAATAGAAATTAGGCTGCAGACATAAAAGGAGTCACACCGGAATACTACCATTGCATGGATATTACTTCGTGAGACTTAATTGCAAGTAAATACATGGAGGCCTTTGCATTGCACGTATTTCAGTACTTTATATTGCAGTGTTTTACTTTGTAGAGAAATGTATGGTCTTGCTTGACAGTGCAGCTGTCGCCAGACAATTATGTGAACATTACTAGATAGGGGCTTTGGTACTGCAAACATGTTGGGTGCCAGGGCTACATGTTTTGATAGGGCAGAAGTGTGTGCTTCCACAAAAAAAGTGACTGCCCACAACACAGTTGTGATCATTTTATTTATCTAGACCAGATGCCTAAGCTTGAACTTCCAGAGGCACACACACGACAATTGAATGTTATTAAAGTGTCTTAAAACAACAAGATAATTTACGCAGCACCAGAGTTCAAAACTTAAAAAAAAAAATTTTTAAACCCTGTCCTCAGCCTCACTCTTGGTTCTCAAAGGAGTGTCCTAAAGCAAAGGGCTTACTCAAAGCTGTCAAACAGGATGTGTTGCCCGCATAAACTAGGACTAGATAACCACCAGTACCAAACAGAGCTGTGTATACTCCATCTGGTTAGCCTTGGCTGAGGCTTTCAACATTAATGACTTAGTTATTTTGACATATTTTTGCATATGGCTGTCCCAAATCTCTCAGCCCTACAGAACTAACAATTCAACTACAGCAGGGGGTTGACCATTTGTCTTCAATTCATGCACGACCTAGAGCTGGATGTTCGTTGTTGAAAAATGTGTCCCAGAAAAGGTTAATGCAACCATTCCACTCTGCTTTACTCTTCCAGAAACTCTTAGGGTGATTATGGCCACTGCCCCCCGGGAAGGCCTTGGGTCCAGATAGAATCCCCAGCGACCTGTTACGCTCTGAACTCCTTGTCTGGGGACCCTATATTAATGCACTTTCGAATGCGATCCTGGCAGGTGGGCGTGTCCCAGATTCCTGGACAAATGCAGAGATCTTCTCCACCCATAAAAAGGGCACCAGAGGAACCTCAAACAGCTATCGGCTCGTTAGCCTTACAGACCATCTGCAGAAGGTTTTCTGTCACCAGATCTTGGTTAGACTTCAGGATTGGCTGGGCAAAGACGATCTTGTAACCGTTACAGGCAGGGTTCCGCTCTAAGATCAGAACAATAGATCAAATTCTCTGTCTTGATCATATTGTGGCAAAATAACTTACATCATATAGGGATCATTTATATACGGCTTAGGTGGACCTCAGGACTGCCTTTGATTTGGTCCAGAGGCAGCACCTCTGGCCACTCTAGGTGCCACAAACAGGGATCATACCCTATTGGACACACTCCTCAGACTACATAATACCAAGACAGGTGGGGGGGGGGGGGGGTCAGTAGTAATCTAACAAATCACATTACGGTCCTGCATGGATTACGACAAGGGTATGTACTTGCACCAACACTCTTCTCTTGTACATGAATGCGGTTAAATTTCTAGGCGAGTGCTACCATGATTCTCCAAAGCTTGCTAGCTGTCCTACACCTGCACTGCTCTTTGCAGATGACACCCTCCTCCTTTCCCACACCGCATCAGGGCTCTTAAACCTCCCACAAAAATTATCAGTTTTGCGACACCTGCTGTTTGGAGGTAAATACTATAAAAACTAAAGTTATGACATTCCACCCGTATAAATCCTGTAGAGGCATGTTTCAATGAATGTTGAGCCCTTGAAGATAGAAGGGAACTTAGATTATTTGGAGTCAGAACTGACAAGAATAGAAATTAGAAATCACACATACAGAAGAGTGAAGTGGTGCAGTTACATTCAGTCTCAGCAGTCTCTAAGGGACTCAAAGCAACTCCACACAAATCTGTTTTGTGGAGCGGAACTATGGTGGAGGGATCTCAAATATAACGGCTTGATTACAAAGGAAATAATTTCTGGAGGTTCCTATTCAGCTCATCACAGAGTACCCCCATATTACCCTAATCTTCGATACAGGCCTCAAAAGGGAGGGAGATTTGGCAATGTTAAAACCCCACCTGTATTGGGTTAGATTGTGGTCGACCCCAGAGCTCGATCATTATAGGCTGGTTCACGTAGACGTACTAAGCCAGCACAATGCATAATCACTTCTCCCATGCTCAAGTTTCTTAAATTCCATCTTAGCGACCTGGGTGGGTACTGAAACTACCCCTCAACAATTGGGGCGGACGCCAAGAGTATGGTGAAAGATGCATTGTAAAGTCAAATTTGGGGAGGCATTTTTAGCATGCAAAACCGCTCCCACTAGAGAAATGTATCTTGATCAGATTCAACCTCCTTTAGCCTGCACACTCTTTATTAAATTCAGGTTGGGACACTACTTGTTGATAAACGTATACATTGTTGGAAATCCCACCAACTCAGTCAAGAAACCAAGGATATTGAGCAGAAGTTATTCTTTTGCCTCAAGCAGGATAGGCCCTGGCGTGGTTAGCTTAAACCCCTATGCACTTTGATGGGGATAGGACCAGTGGTCGAAGTGGGGAAAAAAAAGTAGGGGAACTGTGGGTGGAGAATCAGGGGGCGGGAACAACCAAAGACTGAATCAGTGGGCGGAGTCAGGGGTGTGGCTAGAAATAGCAAAACATACCAATTTTTAGTACGTTTAGCATTTCACTGACCAGTTACAGCTTATAACGTTATTTAATTAAAAGAATGGATATGTTTATTTGAGGTTTAATTCAGGAAAAAGCAAACACTCATAGGGAATACAGGTTTATGTAAAGCATGTGAAATATAAGCAGGAACAACATGTTACCTTAATGCTTTCACTCATTGTTCAGAAATCCATGATTATTTTTTGTCTCAAACATTGAGGTCATGAATGCAGGGCTCCTCCTATACACATCTGTTAAGCAGGGCTCAGAAGAGAAAGGGACTCTTCAGGAGAATCTAGACTCACAGAAACCCACAAAGGCTCCTTCATATTCATGTCAGCCAGCTGGCTGCTCAAGCATAATATAGCCAAAAGAACAACTGGTGGGCAGAATGCAGAGCAATATCATACATTCACCCCAGTGCAGAGAGCTGGGCCTAAATCCATTGTTTATTTGCTCATATGCGATTTCAGTTTGGACCCAGCCATATGCAAATCAGTATTGATCCTGTGCCCAATGAGAACAGTGTAGCCCGAACTGCCAGGCCAGGTCCTCCCTGGACTGGAAACAAGCATCCTAGGACCGGTTTCGGGCTTTCAGCCCTCATCAGCCAGGATAGCTTGATTCCATTGGCATGGAGAGCACAGGACTCATGTCTGAGCATACCGTTCCCACTAGGGGAGACAAATGCAAAAAGAACAATTGATGGACAGAATGCAGAACAAGGTCATACATTTACCCCAGTTCAGAGATCGGGGCTTAAATCCATCGTTTTTTGCTCACCATGCCATTCCAGTTTGGACCCAGCCATATGCAAATCAGTCTTGATCCTGCGCCCAATGTGAACAGTCCAGCCCGAACTGCCAGGCCATATGTATTCAAGTGTCCTTTCATTCGGGAAGTGAACACAAAGCAGTACCCACTGAACTATACACATAACATATTGCTCTTTGATATGCATGGTACATGTTCTTTGCAGCAGGCATATTACCCCTCTGCACTACCTTAGATGAGTAAAATAGCCACTAGACAAAACATGCTCCCATCTCCCTCCAGCAGGTACATTGATCACCAAAGTTATCTTGGCACTTGTATTGTTGACCGAAACCTGCTGAATATACAAATAACTTTGCAGTGTTTTTAAAACTCCTGCACTTGTACAAAACCTGTCCCCCCAAACTAAACTGGCCCCCTACCCTTCCAGTCGCCCTGGGAAACGCCTACTCCTGCCCTTTCACTGCTCCTGTCCAGTCAGTACTCCTGCTCATGCTCGATCAACACTCCTGCTTCGTCAATTCCCCCGACCCCTCCCTTCTCCTGGCCCGTCACTTCTACTGCCCCGCTCACCGCTCCTGCCCCGCTCACCGCTCCTGCCCTGTCATGTCATGTCACCTGCCTGTCACTTCTTGTGCCCGGTCACCTCTCCTGCCCTCTTGCCTCTCCTTCCACGTCGCCTCTCCTGCCCCATCCCTGCTCCTGCCCCATCACCGCTCCTGCCCCGTTCACTGCTCCTGCCCCGTTCACTGCTCCTGCCCCGTTCACCGCTGCTGTCCTTTCACCGCTCACACCCGGTTACTGCTCTAGCTCATGCCCAGTCACCTCTCCTGCCCTGTTCACCGCTCCTGCCTCGCTCACCTCTCCTGCCCCGCTCACCTCTCCTGCCCCGCTCACCTCTCCTGCCCCGTCACCTCTCCTGCCCCGTCACCTCTCCTGCCCCGTCACCTCTCCTGCCCCGTCACCTCTCCTGCCCCGTCACCTCTCCTGCCCCGTCACCTCTCCTGCCCCGTCACCTCTCCTGCCCCGTCACGTCACCTGCCAGTCACGTCACCTGCCAGTCACGTCACCTGCCAGTCACGTCACCTGCCTGTCATGTCACCTGCCTGTCACTTCTTGTGCCCGGTCACCTCTCCTGCCCTCTTGCCTCTCCTTCCACGTCGCCTCTCCTGCCCCGTTCACTGCTCCTGCCCAGTTCACTGCTCCTGCCCCGTTCACTGCTCCTGCCCAGTTCACTGCTCCTGCCCAGTTCACTGCTCCTGCCCAGTTCACTGCTCCTGCCCAGTTCACTGCTCCTGCCCAGTTCACTGCTCCTGCCCCGTTCACTGCTCCTGCCCCGTTCACTGCTCCTGCCCCGTTCACTGCTCCTGCCCCGTTCACTGCTCCTGCCCCGTTCACTGCTCCTGCCCCGTTCACTGCTCCTGCCCCGTTCACTGCTCCTGCCCCGTTCACTGCTCCTGCCCCGTTCACTGCTCCTGCCCCGTTCACTGCTCCTGCCCCGTTCACTGCTCCTGCCCCGTTCACTGCTCCTGCCCCGTTCACTGCTCCTTTCACATCCGGTTACTGCTCTAGCTCATGCCCCGTCACCTCTCCTGCCTCGTCACCTCTCTTGCCTCGTCACCTCTCTTGCCTCGTCACCTCTCCTGCCCCGTCACCTCTCCTGCCCCGTCACCTCTCCTGCCCCGTCACCTCTCCTGCCCCGTCACCTCTCCTGCCCAGTCACCTCTCCTGCCCCGTCACCTCTCCTGCCCCGTCACCTCTCCTGCCCCGTCACCTCACCTGCCTGTCATGACACCTGCCCGTCACTTCTTGTGCCCGATCACCTCTCCTGACGCTCCTGCCCCGTTCACTGCTCCTGCCCCGTTCACTGCTCCTGCCCCGTTCACTGCTCCTGCCCCGTTCACTGCTCCTGCCCCGTTCACTGCTCCTGCCCCGTTCACTGCTCCTGCCCCGTTCACTGCTCCTGCCCCGTTCACTGCTCCTGCCCCGTTCACTGCTCCTGCCCCGTTCACTGCTCCTGCCCCGTTCACTGCTCCTGCCCCGTTCACTGCTCCTGCCCCGTTCACTGCTCCTGCCCCGTTCACCGCTGCTGTCCTTTCACCGCTCACACCCGGTTACTGCTCTAGCTCATGCCCAGTCACCTCTCCTGCCCTGTTCACCGCTCCTGCCTCGCTCACCGCTCCTGCCCTGTTCACCTCTCCTGCCCCGTCACCTCTCCTGCCCCGTCACCTCTCCTGCCCCGTCACCTCTCCTGCCCCGTCACCTCTCCTGCCCCGTCACCTCTCCTGCCCCGTCACCTCTCCTGCCCCGTCACCTCTCCTGCCCCGTCACCTCTCCTGCCCCGTCACCTCTCCTGCCCCGTCACCTCTCCTGCCCCGTCACCTCTCCTGCCCCGTCACCTCTCCTGCCCCGTCACCTCTCCTGCCCCGTCACCTCTCCTGCCCCGTCACCTCTCCTGCCCCGTCACCTCTCCTACCCCGTCACCTCTCCTGCCCCGTCACCTCTCCTGCCCCGTCACCTCTCCTGCCCCGTCACCTCTCCTGCCCCGTCACGTCACCTGCCTGTCACGTCACCTGCCTGTCACGTCACCTGCCCGTCACTTCTTGTGCCCCGTCACCTCTCCTGCCCTATTGCCTCTCCTTCCACATCTCCTCTCCTGCCCTGTCGCCTCTCCTGCCCCATCACTGCTCCTGCCCCATCACTGCTCCTGCCCTTCATCATCCCCATAAGGTCACCAATCATAGACTTCAGAACATTGGAATATTTTCTTAAATCACTAACAGACTCCTAAATACTGGGGTCAAACGCCGGGGCTGTCATTGCTTGAGTTGGAAAAGATTTGTCTGCACAGATGGCGTCATTATCAATGGGGCTTTGCAGGGGGGCGAATCTGTTACTACATGCAATTATTAAATCTGCCAAATCCTGTGCACATGGGTCAGGAGGTGGTGTAAATACTGCTCCCAAATAGGAGCTTACTCGTTTGGTTATGGGTGCAAAACCACTCTTGCCCTTGGGTTTCTCAAACATCTTTGGAATGGTGTGCGTTACACCGGGGCCTGTATGGGAAGGAAAACTGTCAACAGAACTAGAAGTGGCGTGAAAACGGCCCGGTGCACCTCCGGGCCGAGATTGCCGGGAAACAGTCTGGTAGGCATTGATGAACGTTGCTTCAGCAGGTAAACACTGTGTATATCACTGCCACAAAACCCAACTAATAGCAGCTTTAAATTGGCATGTAAATTTGCTGGCAGCGTCGTCACAAATGAGGTGTGATCAGGGGCTCACAGCAGCCGCAGGGCCATCAGAGTAGCCGTTTTCGCACTATGCTACACTGATGGCCCTTTCAGTCTCACTTTGCAGGCCCATTAGACCCAGCGGGGAAGGGGAGGAGGCCGGGCGCAGTGCAGAGGCCTTCTGAATATTCACGTTGCACCACTCATGCGTGAAAAAGAAAAAAAGGTGTACTTTAAAGTGTGGCAATTTTACAGTCCCCGGTACGCTCTTTCAAAACTAAGAAGTAGGGGAACGGACTAACATAATTTTAAGAAGTGCCCTTCCGTCCCCGCCCACTTCTAACGCTGGATAGGACACTATTGGGACGCCACCCACATTTTGTGGGCTGACAAGCCAGGCCCAGTTTTTATTTTTAGTTTTTTTCTTCAATCAGTCGATATCTGTATATTATATGGCTACTTTGGAAAAAGGCGGGATTGCCGTTCTGATTCCCAGACCCAATATTGTAGATACCATGCTCAGGTGTAACACCTCACCTTTTTACTAGGGAATTGAGTGGTGTCATGTTTGGACAATTGTGTTACTGGTGTTATGAAAACTCTCCTGCGGTTATATTGTGGTACTTACTTTCACCCTTTTATCTTTTATCTTAGGAAATCCTGTTGCACTGTGTATTGTTTTTCTGTGGTATTGCTTTTGTTCCATAATGAACAGTGACGCGAGAGAAGTCAGGTGTTTTTATGCTTGTAGTTTTATTTTCCTTGACTAGAACAAGTATTAATTCTTTAATCATATTGTGCACCGTATACCTTTCACAGGCTAGCCACTACATCAAGTTACCAGGACTATGTAACTAGTTTTGACCTTTCAGATGGCATTGCGGACCTGATTTTAGTCCACATTTAAGTCTATTTTTTTGTAACACAATTTTAAATCAAACTTCCTTTTAACAGTACTGTATTGATTCTGAGGTGCCTTCATGATTTTTAAATATTTATTTTTCGTACTTTGGAGGCTCAAGGACCGAAATGAAGTATGTAACTGAACAAGATAATGTATGTAGTGATTCTCTAGGAGCAGCACAGATGGGCGGAGATCTGTCGTTAACCTACATGGATTTTTAGGTCTGGCTTGACAGTGTAACTGTCTAGTGACATTTTGACCTACACCAAAAATATTCTATATTTTTTTGCTTCCAGACAAATACATATCTATCCCCATGCCCTTTACTTGTGATGCTTCACATTACCATACACAATTTCTTTCTATCCAGACCTACTGCAATTGTCCACGCTGGTTTCAGTTGATGAAAGTCGTAGGTGTAGACAATTATAATATACATGTTTAAGATTATATATAAATGTGTACATAAATATTTTCACATATAGAATGAGTGAGGAAAGCAGAGTTTAAAATCATTTTTAAATTAATGTTTGTTAATTTTAAAATACAATTACATCGTTTTTTAATCTAAAATTATATTAAAAATGAATTAAAGTTTATTAAAGTGTACAGTAAGTTATTAAAATTGTGATATTAGTTCATACGTATTAATAATTGTGACATATATATATATATATATATATATATATATACACACACACACACACAAAGGGTATAGGTTTAAAAAATACATGTATAATACTTTAAATGTAAGGTTTCGTATTGTGTGTGTGGTAAGGTAATTCAGGGAAGGGTGGTGCATAGATCTAGTATGGAATTTTTGGGTTCAAGGATTTGTAGTGCACAGGGGTGGTAAGATTTTTTGGGGTTCAGGGGTGGGAAGTAAATCGGGTCTTAATGAGTTTTAAGGAGTAGTAGTATATAGGGACAGTAAAGAGTTTTTAGGGTTATGAGATGTGTAGTGTAAGTGGATATTAAGCTGTCTGGGGGAAAGTAGTGTACAGAGGTAGTATGGTGTTTAGCGTTCATGGCTGGTTAGTGTACAGGAGAAGTCAGGAGATGTGCAGGTTAGGAAATGGCAAACCGACAGGGAAAGTAAGAGGTATTTGGGATTCAGGGATGTGTAGTGTATAAAAGTATTAAGGGTGTTTATGGTTCATGGGTGGGTAGAGTAGCGGATCAATACGATTTTTAGGTTTATGGGGGGGGTGTATCATACAGGGATAGTTATGGTCTTTAGGAGTTAGTCATAGGATTTTCAATATGTTAAATATATAATTACATTAACAAAACTGAATTTATGTAAAGGCAATTAATATATTTTACTAAATTATTAATCGAAAAATAAACGTAAAAATTGAAGTGTATTTCTACACATGTAAAAAAAACTATATATATATATATATATATATATATATATATATATATATATATACATACATATACACACGTAATTATGTAAATTTACCAACCTGCTTTAGAAGTAAAGCCCTGTGATGTAAATGATCACATGACGTAACAACCCCCTGGGGTAAAATACAGTGAAGTTCGGACTTACTACCGTCCCACCATCAGAAAGCAATTATGTGGAAAAACCGGATTGTACTCAGTGTTAAAAAGAGCGGAGGATATTTTCCCCAACAAGCTTAGGCTACAGTTAGCAAATAATTACCCATAACTACCAAATAATTACTCAAGCTCTGACTCCAGGGATCACCAGGGCAGCAGGCGCGATGCTGGGGGAGAGGCCAATTTTGCAAAATGCGCAAGTGCTTATTTCTGTATCAACCTATGGCCTGAAGAGCCCCAAGAAAGATGACAATTTCAAAATAAAGGCACGAATACCTACTGCCCCTACAACTCCAACAGGTACGGGGTGCTTTCTGGCATTTTTCGAGGAGTAGAGTAAAAAACTAAACCATGTTTGTGAATTGTGTGTACTGATGAATATATTTTATGCGGCGCTTTTATTGTTTTGACATGCGTGCCAATTATGAAATGAATAATATAAAACATACAAAGTGCTTGTATAAAATGCAAAAGTTCTATGTTACAAGGGGATGATGGCATTATTGATGGAATAAAGCGAGGGCCCCTTGATTCCAGGAACTGAGGATCTTAAAGTAAGTAAAAACTTCTTGCTATTATGCATTTTCTGTCGTATTATACACCTTATCAATGTTTGAAATAGTGATTCTAGTATTACATTTCTGCTTTCTTTGCATTTTTTGTTACTGCATATTTTATTAAAGAACAAAAAGCTTTTCTATTTTTGCACTGTTTTGTGCAAGGTATTCAATGATTATGTACTTTTGGAAAAAAGGTAATAAAGAAAGAATAGTGATAATAAATAAAACAAAACATTGCGGCTGTACCAATGGTGCAGATGATGCTGGTGTTGCGGGCCGTGGTGGGTTCCGAGTCGATGTCCAGGAGGCAGAGGTGCTCCAGGAAGGTGTCCGCCATCGACGCACTGAGCTGCTGCTTCTGGAAGAAGGCCGTGCCGAGGTCATGGGTCAGCTGCGCCATGATGTCAGAGTAGCGCCTGTTGACTGATGATGCGAAAGGGGAGAATTAAGAGGAGCTTGAAGGTAACCGGCATAGAAAGTGAGGACAGAAAAAAAACAGCACCGCCCAGATCCACACACCCCAGGCCCTCCCACGAGACCGGGGTCCCTTCCACAGGGGAGCAACACCTCGGGAGCTGTTAGACCGCGCAAGCTCCCTTCAGCTGCCGGAAATCACAGCTAACAGTCACCTAGGGCTCCCTAAAACCCCATCTCCAAGAGCCTGCCTCCCATTGGTTATTTCTATATTTCACAGTTCAAATGGTGGGGGGGGGGGGGGGTAAATTTCTTCCCTGCACTAGAGTACACGACATTGGCTAGCCCACGGCCAGTCTCCACGGCCCCACAGGCACCCTCCAGGTAACCTTAGCTCACACCAGGCAAGGAGTCTGACCTTCTACAGACACCATCTGCCCCCACCCTGGCTTCAAAGCTATTCATTTCCTTAAGGAGGCCATTTCTATTTCTTGAGGTGGTTAACAATCAACACGAGGTCTCTGTGATAAAATCGTGGACGCCCCAGCCCACGGCGGCGGGGTCTCGCCGTCAGCCCCAGGTGAGACCTGCCCTCCCTGGGTTTACAACTACACAGCAGGCCTCACAGGAAATACGTAAGTGCGTTCACCTGCCCTGCGCAGGTGCACCCTTCCCACTCCGGTACCGAATTACTAAAATAAACCACGTCTCCCAAGTAGGGAAAAAAGAGGGTGAAGACATTATTGGGCAGTGGAGGGGGCCTCGGAGCCCGGGGACGATCGAATAATTTAGGTTTACTCATAGGAGTAAAAAGACCGCATTCTGGAGGGCGAAAAGTATCCAGCAGCGCCAGGTGTTCCTCCCCGGAATCAGTCAGGACCGAGGGTCCGTCCATTCCCCCCCTTACCGTCCATAGTGTTCATCGTAAGGGGGCGGGAGCCGACTGAAGCCCTTGCACACCTGCCGCGGCGCTGCCCCGGACTCACGGGCTCTCCTCGCACGCGGCGCGCGGCGAGCCCACGCGCGCACGGCCTGGCCAGGTTAATGAGTGACCAATCCCCGCCTGACCCCGGCCGGCGCGCGCCGCCGGTCAGTGCCCCCACACAGCTGGTCCACCCCAGGACGGGTCACAGGGCCCACTGCCCGAAGAGTGTTTTTATCACACATTATGCGGAAGGGCGGGATCAACACATGAACGTGCCCAACATCCTTAAAAATTAAAAAAAAAAGATCCGCGAATTGTTGCACAAAAACACAGGCCTTTTGCCTGAATATGCATGAAGGCTCCCTTGCCACCCTCCCATTATTTCACATACATACAAGAAAAGTTCGACAAGAGAGAGCATTTCACATTACATGCTTTAATTTCTACATAAACGAAGTTTTAAAGTGCACTTCATCAGTACTGGATTTATTAGTCCAATGAACACACACACACACACACATGCACACACCCCAGCACAGGCATGCCCAAGCGTGCACTTGCGCGGCCTGTGTTTGCGTATGCTCCAACATTAAAACCAGGCCCACTGACTCGCTCGGTGGGCAGATGCACCGGGGGTTGGAGCTTTCTCTATCCCAGATGTCCAAGACAGCTAGGTTAGATAAGTTTAATTTGTGCACGTCTGGCTGGCCGTCCTAAGACAGCCGGCCAAAGACACATGCGCATTTTAAAGCGTATAGCGCTCTGCTGCTCCCACACGGAAACACTGGCCCCGCCCGGTCTTGACCCTCAGTTCAGGACGGGTAGTTGAAAAATAAAATGGCAATAAATCAACTTTATTACCATATTATTTTTCCGCTCTGGGGCTTGTGAGGCGACCCTCCTCTGTTCAAATGGAGGAGCCGTCCCTGTCATCAGCATACATGTAATGAGGCCGACAGAGGTCAAAACCTGCACAGCGTTTTGTGGATGGACTAGGGGCTGCAAGGCATTTACTAATGCATATCCCATACAATCGCAGTCCTTTAATTCTGGAAGCCCATTGCACAAATAAACATCCACAGTTCTAAATGGAAAGGGTGCAGAAGGCACATTGCGAATCCCAGGATGCATTGTGATTAAGTCAAACATCCGAACATTTACATTTACATGGGGAAAACCATACACAAATCACAGTAGGGTCCCTAAGAGTAACTAGGGCAGAAAAGAGGGAAAACACATGCTAGGCCACCCACGGAGTATTGCACCTCACATTTTCAGGGGGGAAACTAGCTAGTTCACAAGAGGGTCACCTGCAAGTTCTGCAAAGGAAATTCTCAAGGGGCAAACTAATGCCCTAATTTTGTTGATTTTTATATAGTGCAGGCTTGATCCTGGGCATTAGAGTTCTTAATTTATTTATTGTTTGGCCCAGAAGCACAGTATGTTCAGCGGAACCCATGATTCGAACCCTGTTCCTCACTTCCAAGAGTGGCAACTCTGACTGTTAGGCCACATTTCCTCCCATAAGGAAAACATGTCTGGTTCTCCATAGGCTCACTCACACAGTACTGCAGCATTCACAGAGTGGAAACCATAGCTAACTCACCATAAGGCCAATCAGAGTAGAGTAACCAAAGTAATCTCTGGGAAGACAACGGCTAGTTCACAAAGCAGAGTCACACGGAGAACTCCAAAGCTGGGAAGTCACGGCGAACTCATACAGAAGCTCACCCACAAAGTACAGCAACTGAAACACTCTGGGAAAAGCATAACAAGCTTTTACTTCTGGGACCCACGGCTACCGTATGTCCAGGGTCACTCGATGTGTACTGCAACGGAATTATTCCTAACTGTGGCTAACTTACACACATGGCCACTCACAGGCTACTGCAACTGAAATATTCAAGGAACCATGGCTAGTTTATACACAGGGTCACTCACCAGATACTGCAACTGAACTACTCAAAGGTAACTATGGCTAGCTTATACAAGGGATACTCACCAGATACTGCAACCAAAATAGTCATGGGTAACTATGGCTAGCTTATACACAGGGTCACTCACATGATGCTGAAATACTCTAAGGGGGTCAGCAGGTAGGTCACCCCCTCAGCCACCACACGGTCCTCCTGTGTGACGCTACCCCTGCTGCTGCCACTCGCTGTGCCCCGGTTCATACTGGGTGTCCCCCCGCCTTAATTTAATTTCTGTTCATTTTGTTTTTCATCTTGTTTGACTATGTGCCCATTGCTGTTGCCTGTCTTTGTGCCTGCCCGCCGTATTTTGTGCCCTTTTGCCTTCTGTGCCACCCACCCGCTCCCCCCCTCGCTCTCTGCCGCCGCGTCCCCGCCCCCTGGTTCCCCATTCGCTGCCAGCTCCCGCCTCCCAGTTGTTCCTCCCTCCCTCTTCCCCTCATATGGAGTCCGCGCGCCTATGGCAAGCTCGTCTGCACCCGTCGCACCTGGACCGCGCCCAGCGCCAGGACCCCTGGCCCCCGCCGAAGCCAGGAATCCAGACATACGACACCACCACCCAACACCGGCCGACCATCCGCTTGCTACTGAGCCACCGAAGCATACCCACGGACCCTCCACCTGCCAAGCCTGCAAATTCACCTGCCTCCAAACATGCACCCCACCCTCCGGACCAAGCAAAGACAACAACCACCTCAAGTGCATCCTACTCAACACCCGCTCCGTCCACAAGCACGCCGTCTAACTCTGGGACCTCCTCAACACAACAGCACCAGAAGTCGCCTTCCTCACGGAAACCTGGATGAACAGCTCCTCAGCCCCGACATCGCCATATCCATCCCAGACGGCTACAAGATCACCCATAAGGACCGTGTCAACCAAACCGGAGGAGGAATCGCCATCATTTACAGGAACACCATCAGTGTCACGACCAACACCGGAGATACCCTCACCGCCGCCTAACACCTACACTTCCAGATCCACACCGACCCCAAGACCACCCTCAGAGGAACCCTCATCTACAGACCCCCGGGCCCACACACACAATTCAGTGAAACCATCGCCGACTTCATCAGCCCGCATGCCCTCGCCTCATCAGACTACATCCTCCTAGGGGACCTGAACTTCCACCTGGAGAACCATAACGACAACACCACCACCACCCTGTTCGACAACCTCAGACTCAAGCAACTGGTGAACACTCCCACCCACTACGCCGGATACACGCTCGACCCCATATTCTCCGCCAGCAACCACGTCTCCTTCAGACCCTCCACCGGACTACACTGGACCAACCACAGCTGCATCCATTTCACCTTCAAGAAGACTACATCCCACGTCCGCCAGCAACAGACCCACCACCGAAGCAGCCTGCAACCTCACACAGTGGATCACCAACTGCGCCGACGCCCTTGCCCCACTGAAGAACCCCCCAGGCAAGAACAACAGGAAAGCCACATGGTTCACTAACACCCTTGAAGAAATCCTGCTGAACTCTCGAGATAACCTGGCGCCACGAACAGACAACAGAAAACCTGACCGCTCTCAAGATCGCCACTCGCAAACACCACCAGCTGATCCGCACCACCAAAAGGACATCGTTCAAAGAGTGGCTGGACAACAACACACACAACAGCAAGGAACTCTTCAGCATCGTAAAAGAGCTCACCAACCCCAGCAGCAACGACATCACACCGTCGCAAGACCTCTGCGACTCCCTCGCCATGTTCTTTTCCCGCAAGATCGCAGACATACACGACAGCTTTGGTGCCCAGACTCCGCCTCCAAACACCAAAACGCTGCCCCATACCACCACCCTCAGCGCCTGGACCCCCATCAGCACTGAAGACACCACCCACGTCATTGTCATTCATTCCTATGGGCCTGGAGGCCCATAGGAATGAATGGCAATTACTGAATCGGTAAATACAGATTCGGTAAATACCAAATCTTAACGGTTCAGTAATTTTTACCGAATTTTTAGCTACATAGCATTTACCGATTCGTAAATACCGAATCAGTAAAAATTCGTACTTACGAATCGGTAAATACTATTTATCTACATCTAGCCCTTGGTGTCTAGGCAGTCAATCCCAAAGGCTGCTGACCTTGAGTTTTCAGATTCAAGTCCCGTCCCCAGTAGGTGGCACAGAATGGAGAAAAAATAAACACCATCAACATTACAATTCACAGCACTCCACGTTGAAATATCACCTAAGATACCATTACACTACTGCAAATAAATAAGCACACACTTGGGAGATGCATTTTGTGAAAAAGATGGGCCATTACCCAACTGGAACACAAAAACAATCCAAAGCGAGATTCTATTCAGCATTTGAATGGAGTCCTAAAAGCGGAGGAGGTATTTCAAAAGGAATAAAGTGCTAAAACAGCAACGTCTCCAGATAAGACTGATGCAAAGATTCATACCCCTGGAGCAGAAAGGTCTCTACAATGTTCAGGTCAAAAGTTCCCATCCAAACCACACAACTCGGACAAAGAGTCACTACCAAGGCAGGGCTAACTAATGTAGGTCCAGGGGGGCCGGGTATGTGTCACAATTTCAATACAATATAAGCCTGGCCCACTATGTGAGATCTTTTTTGATTCACTGTTGTGAAACTCCCATTACACATCACTTTTTTGCTTTCTTGAATTGGATGCCATAAGTACCACCGGTATGCCCAGACGGCGATCTTCTGCTCATTGGGCCACAGTACTCAAGATATACCTCACTAACAAGTTCTATCTGCACAAAAAAAATAGTCTGGGGTTGCTTGTGTTCCTGTTCAGAGGGCTTGGCCTGGAGATTTGAACAGGCCCAAGTCTTATTTCATATGGCTGGTATAAGCCCGAGGTGGCATAGGGGCAAACAAAATGATGTGCTACGAAGCAGTCCCAGGTAATTACCAGTGCCTAGGATTAACTTAAGAATTCCACATGACGTTTTTCTTTTCCTCATTTTGAAACTTTGGCATGGATTTGGTGGTCCTGCAACCGAGTTGGAGATATCCGTGCTAATGAAACTTGAAGAATATCAAGCGTTCGGGGTCAAAGGTCTGCTGAAATTAATCACATTTTCATCCAACCGAGGTCAATAAAATAAGGACCACAGGGTAATAATTATGTGAGCAACAAGCAGGGGTGCAGCTTCAGGGGGGTGTTTCACTCCCCAAATAAATGCATTATTGGCTTGATAGTTGGGTCAAGAACCTCCACCAACCCCTCCACCCAGAGTCAATTTAGCTAGGTCAGTCGTTTTTTCATTGTGGGCAAAAACTAAAATACAAAATAATGACCTCTGCTGTCTAACAGGGTGAGAGACAGATATACACCTGGTGGCTCAGTTTCAAAACGTGAAACCAGAGAACTTGGAATCAATACTGGTTTCCCTGCTTATCCAAATTGTATTAACCTAGGCAAACATTTTATTTCATATACTCCTTTTACGTTCTCATTCAAGTACTTCTAAATACTTGTTTTCAGGATGTGCGCTGTACAAGCACCTATTATTGATTTAACAGATTATAATATTGCTCCATCTACAATAAGAATCAATGCCATATTTAGCATTTACAGGACTACTTCAGGGCTTACTCAAAGGGCCAGGGAGCTATTCATAAACCGCATTTTGCAGTAAATTTAGTAGTTCTACCAACATACTACAAACTGCTATTCACATACTGCACTTCTACGGTTTTACTGTTTTTTGCAGCAGTACTTTAGAAGCACCACAAAATACAGTTTGTGACTAGCCCACAGACCCTTCAACTTGTGGAGACCTGTAAGTTACACTTTTGGAATAAATTTACATTTGCATTTTGTGACTAGCCAAAAATGTATTAAACGTACTAAAATGTGTAAATAATTCACTCTTGGCTCTCTCCTACTCCACCCCATTTCTTTTTTAGTTGGGAATTTAAGATTCACACCCCCGAATATCACTCACTCAGCTACGTTCCTAGCAACGAGAGATAATTAATGAATTCGTTTTTATAGAATAAAATGATAAAAAAGGTAAGTGACAAATATTAAAAAAAAGACAGCCGAGATTTTGTATTTGTCCAGTATTTGTAAAGCGCGAACAATTACCCGAAGGTGTCATGGGGCCGTCAGGAAGATTAAGCGAGCTATTGCCCGTAGTCACATGGTGCTGGGATAACCTGCCACCGGGGATCGAACCATGAGCCCCCGTTTTCTGGAGTCTGTCATCCTGACTGCTGCACCACACCTCTTCCACATGTATGTAAGATGTAAAATCTAACCTAACATGGCCAATTAGGTAGCACCGACAATATCAAAACTCTGCCACGGCCAGTCCAAAGCCCAGCTGCGAAAGGAGGGGGGTTATGGGTGGGGCTAGCTAACCCACCATGTACAAAATCCTCGCTACAGAAATGTCACCCAAAAGACCAAAGGAATCTCCTTCACAGTGAGCTACAACACCTTGTGGTGAAAACCAAAGATCCCTAGAAGCCTCAAAGCCAATCCACCTGCTTTCGACAAAGACCATCGGACATGAAACATGCGGGCCATGTACAAGACAGCCCAAGTGGTAGCGGGGAAGTAAAAAATACAAAGGGTATGAAGAAGACATGGGCAACCATGGCGACATGAATGAGAACGGTGAAAGGCTCACAGATCTGTGCCCTGAACATTCTGGTGATAAGAGAAAAGCGTATTTCTACACAAAATAATACACAAGGCAATGCGAGTGCCACTATTCAACGAGAATCAGATCGACTATATCTGCATTGCCAAGAAGTACCTCAAGGCCCAGTAGGACATGCGAGTGATTAGAGGAGTAGACGCACTGTCACTATCACCTTGTTGTGGCCAGGCTAAAAGTGAAGAAACCATGGATGGAAACCGACAACTCCAGGGATCTAAAACCACCCTCCTCAAAGATGCACAAAAACAGAGTGAATACTCTTGTCACCCTCAGTAACCAGTTTCAAATCCTGCAAGAACTAGAGGATGGGAGAGACCAAGTAGAAAGTCTGGGGGGAGAAGATCAAAGAAACATCAACCTGCCAGGAGGTACTGGGTCCAAAGAAACACCAGCTTAAAGAATGGATCTCCAAAGAGACTCTCCACAAAATCAAAGAGAGAAGGAAAGAAAAGCTGAGGTCAACACCTGCCGAACAAGAGCATAAAAAGTGAAAGCTCAAGGAAGTACGCCAAATTCAACAAGGAAGCAAGGAGAGGCTCAAGAGCGGACAAGCGATGAGTCACCAATGGTCTTGCCACAGAAGCAGCAATGCATGGAATCTTGAAAGAACTCCACAACATAAGGAAAATCTCTGGCAGATACAGTAAACCATTAAGACTGTTAAAGACAAAGCTGGGAAGACAATCACGGGTATCAATGGCTAACAGAGAGGGCTGGAGCACTTTGAAGAACTGTTGAACCGGTTTGTGTCTCAGTCTCCACCAGACATGCAGCAAGCTGACAAGATCTGCATATCTACTACAGCAGACCAACCAAGGAAGAAATAGGGCAAACCATCAAATGTCTGCGAAATGGGAAGGCAGCAGGGCCAGACAACATTCCTGCGGAGCGCTGAGGGCAGACAATGAAAAATCTGTAGACATAATTAACCTCAAGTTGGAAGGATCTGCGAAAAAGGTGCCATCTACAGGAATGGGGGGATCTCTCGTCAAGATAATCCATAAAGGTGACCCGAGTAACTGCGTAAACTACAGAGGGACACTTCTATCCAACCCAGGCAGCGTGTTCAACAGATTCATCCTGAACGTAATTAAGGAACAAGTTGACGCTCCGTTGCAAGACCAGCAAGCTGATTTAGCAAAGCTAGATCCAGCACAGACCAGATTGCAACACTGTGCATCAACATTAAGCAGCAGATGGAATGGAAGTCCCCCCTCTATGTTAAATCCATTGACCATGAGAAGTCATTTGACACTGTGGACAGAGAGACCCTTTGGAAACTCCTCCGCCACAAGAGTGTGCCAGTGAAACTAGTCATTATCATTAGGAACTCTTAAGAGGGTATGACCTGCATGATAGTATATTGAGGAGAACTAATGGAAGCCTTCAAGTCCCCAAGTGGAGCCCGCTAGGGTTGCTTGTTATCATCTTTTCTCTTCCTGCTGGCCATAGACTGGAATATGAAGCCATGCAAAGGGAAGAAATGGGATCCAGTGGACATCTTGGACGCAGCTCACCAACCTGGACTTTGCAGACAGCCTGGCCCTACTATCCCATACTCATCTGCAGATGCAAGAGAAGGTCGACAATGTGGCAGCCACATCAGCACAACTTGGTCACAACATTCACAGGGGAAAAAACCAAGCTTCTGAAGGCTAACAAGGCCAGCACAACTGCAGTCACTCTAGCAGGCGACGCACTTCACCTGCCTTCACCTACCCTTGCAGAATCATACACAAGCAGGGCGGCACAGACGCCAACCTCAAGGCAACAATTAGCAAAGCAAGTGGTGCCTTCTTTCAGCTAAAGAAGATCTGGAGCTCCAATGACATAACGCTGCAAAGCAAGATAAGGCTTTCTAACACGTGCAAAATCGGTCATTCTTTACGGGGCAGAAACTTGGAGAAGTCCGGACCATCATCAACTCCTGTCTGAGGAAAATTCTCCAAGCATGCTCGCCTAACACCATCAGCAACAACAACCTATGGCTGCAGACTTCGCAACTCCCTGCCCATGAAGAATCATGAAGAGATGCTGGGGCTGAAGAGGTCACACCCTCTGCAAGCCCACGTCAAACACAACCAGGCAAACCCTGACCTGGAACACTCAAGGAAAAAGAAAAGAGGAAGGCAAACAAACACAAGGGGCAAGGCTTCGAGACTGACTGCAAGAAGATGGGCTACACCTGGAGTCAGGCTGAAAGAAAACCCCTGGACAAAGATGGCTAGAGAGCCCTGGCTGATGGCATATATCCCGAGAGGGGTAGTAAGCATAAGTAAAGTACGTGACAATATCAAAGATAAATCAGTTTGAAACATTAGCCATGAAGACTGGACATAAAAAAAATATTTAAAAAATATATAATCTCTCCAGTTACCTGCACTAGCTATGAAGATAGCAACTACTGAATAAGTATAATGATCGGACTCTGTCTGCAGATATATAAAAAAAAAAAAGATATCGCTTTTGCACCCATGATAAAGTGCAAAGTTTCTTAAGGCGAAGGGAAATCAATGACAACGGCTGAGAAACGAAAGATGACAATGGCTTTGGGAACAAACAAAAGAAAATGCCACACATTCTAAAAGTCAATAAAAAGTGGGGTCTGCTATTTACCACAAAAGGCAGGTAAGATTCCATAAAGGGCACGGTTTTTAGAAGATTTTTTTTTTTTTAAACTTACAATTTATTCAATTCCACTTCTTTTCAAAGGACTGATCTACACATTAACAGGACCATTCTGGTCAAATGCCATTGGTTTGGCAATTTAATCTAGTTAAAAAAAAAATCCCCACAGGACCGGCCAACCGATTTGTGTAGAATTGGACCTGAGGTAGTAGTTGAGACAGGGAATTTTTAACACCGAGTTCAAACTGGACAGTCTTCAATATTAAGCCTTTTGAGTTTAGTCTCCAGCTGAATCCTGATGACGAGCCAATATAAAAGAGGGTGTAACGTGATGAGGCAAACAATACAAGCCCGGCCCATCATGCTAGATATATGAATAGCAACAATAAGGTAATGAAAGGAAAGGGCTAAAGAAACTGTTCGACAGTGTGCAGGTAGAGCGATTTAGATGCTGGCTTCGACATTCTCATCACTTAGCCTTGAAACTAAAATCACTGACTGCTGAGATGAACCTACAAATAATGGTCTTCTGCTAACATAAAAGCCAGTCCAGTTATTGGAAGAATAATAAACTACCTAAATAAGGAAAAGATTGAATCTGGCAGATAAGACTCTCCTTGATTTTAAGCACTCTATACTCAGTCGATTTAAGACCGGTTATGTGGGATTTTGTCAAATCAGTACTCAACTCCCAGCTATCCAGAATGTAAAATGAATATATCAATTGTTTGAGGTCATTGGCTGCGCTATAAACTAAGACAGCATCATCACCATTAAGTAATGCTGGAATAGTAAGATGGCCGGCTACTGGCATGTGCTTCATGTCTAAAGTTAATGTGTTTTCCAATTGATTTATATACAGAAGGTAAAAACACAAACAGCTAGAAAATGGGTGGACCTCACTTTGCAATCTGAAAAATAGAGTGCCTGCTCCCCTAGGTCGGTATCGGACTCTGGCTGTAAGATTCGAATTAATGTCACACATAAAAATTAACACTGTTGAGAGCTACCGGTCATAATGGACCAGAGTTTGCTGGGATTCACACAATCAAAAGCCAAACTAAGGTCCATAAAGGTCAAATGTATTCAATACCTTTTTAGCTATGGTGTATGTATGAATAATAAGATGAAGATTCAAAAATTGTTCATTTATGCCCAACCCTAAACCACAATGAAGACCTAAATGATGCGATTTTGGCTGGCCCAGATAGAAACCCTACCCAAAATGATACGACCGGTTACCTTTATAAGCAAATTGATTCAAGAGATCAGCCTATAACAACGGGGGTTCTTTTGCTGCCCTTTTTAAAGATGGGCACTATCAAGGAGTGTGATCCAGAGGAGGTCTCTTGGTCACAAGAGCTGCGTTTAAGATCGTGATACGAAGATGTGCTGAAAGGGTAAGATCACGGTTATATCAATCTGGGTTGGAGTCTTGCCAGTTTGACTCCAAGTATCACGTCAGGCCCTTCCTCATGGGTAAAATAGATACTAAAGACACAATCTGATGTAAGATGGTAATTATTAGGAAGGTCAGCAAAGGTATCACCATAAATGCCATCCAAATGCTGTCCCTAAACATCTGGTTGAATACAAGAGCCAAAAGAGGGAAGGTCAGTGGCTTCCCAAAACGAAGAATTAATTACCCACCAAAAGGCCCTACTGCCCTGTAGTGTACAAGCCTGATCTAATCACTCCCATGCCTCGGCCTTAGTAGCTACTTTCCTCTCTTTGATGGCATTCTTATAGCTAGATCAGCAGAGAGCCACTTTTGTGCTCGATTTAGGTGACTTTTTGATGCTGTTTATCTTGCGGGGAGCGTTGATCGAATCACTTAAGAGTATTGTTTGACTAAACAAGATGTGGTAAAGAGCTTCTCGAATAAAAACAAATTGAGTTGAAAGAGTAAAGTGCCACACAGGGCGAGTACTCCAAATCTAGATTACTATAAAATATATATATCAGAAAGACAACAAAATTAAAACCTTACACATGTCGTCAAGTTGGCCCAGCGAATTCTACAACCCTAAATAACTTACTACCTCTTATAACAATTAACCTGCTTTTCTTCACAAGGGTACAGGTTTTGTGAAACAGATGGCGATTTATGATCCCTAAAAACACTAGTCCTTACTTTAAATTACTCAACAAATGAACAAAAAAAAGGAGGACAAAAATACATTGTAATTAGTAATGAATGGGCGACCCCTTCCAATAAAAGGAGAAGCCCAATCCCAACATATATCCTCCCACAGTTTAAAGTAAAATATAGATTAAATGTATTTAATAAATCGTACACGAGTGCCACCTTGGAGGTGTTAACAAATGCAGCGTACAATCAGTTATAGAATCCCGAGGTTTGTCAAAAAGTTATCAATCTTTCTCACACTATTGCAAAATAAAATCACCCATGAGATTGATGGAAAGGTAAACATTAGTGTCACACTTAAAAGCCCGCAGAAAAGTACTCAAAAGGGTCCATAATGCCAGAATTGCGTTTGTTAAATTGATTGTAAAAATTAACAACCAACGCCCTTTAATGATGCTCAAACTGCAGTGGAATGGTAGCAAAATTAGACTAGCTAGGCGCAACCATGACATCTCTATGTCAATGCCTGTGTGATAGAATGCTACAAGATGTAAGAATACAGCTCCTTAGATAGCTCTGTGGGTTAAGCACCTGCTGCGGCGGCCTGGGCCGTTTCTTTGCCTCGTGCGTATATCCTCTCAGCCTATCACACTTCTCATGCTAGTAAAACCACGCACGGTGATCGTAGTTATTACGAATTGTCTAGACAGAGGAGTTCTGCCAACACGGTGTCTTTGGCTAGCGACATTTTGCGTTCTGCTACTTGTGGTTTTATTTTTGAGTTATTCAAATTGAACTACAAGTACCAAGATGCAACGATCAACCCGAGGCTGTTAGTGGCCTGTGACCGGAAGCCAGCTACTAATAGCAGGGGTTATCTGTCGGTCAGGTGGTGTAGACAGATTTTAGACAGGGTGGTCATTTATGAAACACGTGGTGCAGACACACGCAAATTGGTTTAATCTAAAGCAAACGCCTGCAATTACATTCAAAATGATAAAAGCATCCAAGCAACCAGCACAAGAGGCAAAGATGTTGCAGAAGCCACAAAAATATTTCACAATGTGGCAAACTCAGAGGAACCGCCATCACCGGTCAAAGTGCCACAGACTCCTGGTTATAGGGGGCTACTGCAAGCAAACAAAGAGGTTGTTCAACACCCATATTATCCAAAAGTGACACAGACCCCTACGTTGCATGGATGTACGGCAAATAGCGCCTAAATCAGACAAGGGTGCCTCAATCGTGCTGAGATATAAATTCAAGCTATGTACCTCCTTGTTACACTTGCTACTTGTTTGCCAGTCCTAGATTTTCCACAAATAGCAAGTTACAATTTGGGAAGAGAGGTTTGCGAGTGATGGCTCAAAAGCAGCTGCAAAGCTCTGGCGTCTAAAAGAGAACAGGGCTGCCTATGAAAAAGACCAAAGGGCTGGGGCATCCACGCACACGTCCGTCTATGAAGCACAGAGAAGACACCGCATGCTCATGCGGCGCTACTATAAACGCTTCCAGGCACTGCTTATTCATGTAGTGGCGCCAAGCACGCCGCTAAATGAATAGGCCCAGATGCGCATGCATGGCCAGGATGTGGCCCCAGGTCTGAAAGGTGTGCCACAAAATAAATTAATACTAGCCGTGCAACTTTTAATTTGCATAAAAGAAACCGAACGGTGGCCTAAATCGAAAGTTTTGAAGTTTATATACAGGAAACAGACTTGCACGCGCATCCTTCCAAACCTTATCCCCCCCTCTCTTCCTGCCTCATCTGGAGGTGGGCGATGCTCCCCGGGTACCCAAACCTTGCCCACAGGCCACCCAGCAGCACACCTCCGCGCGCTCACCTCCTCAGGCGATGGTCGGTGAGAAGAGAAGTCAAGTTGCACCCAGCCCAGGAAGTGCAGCTCCTCGGGTCCCGCCCTCTCCGCCGCCTCGCGCTGGGCGTGGCCGCCTTGGGGCGCGCCCCGCCTCTCCCGGTGATTCACCGCCCTGGCGCGGCGCGTGCAGCTGAGGGACAAGAACCGACCAAAGAATGGCAGAAGGTCTAGTGAGGTGATGCGAAAACTCCCCTCGGGAACCACATGGTGAATACGAAGTCTGTGTAAGCAAACTTTTCATGAAAGGCCTGTTTTTAGACCTTTACAGAAGTGCTGCAGTTGTCTGGTATCAATGCGCGGCCGGACCGGATTTTTTGGGGGAGATTTTCACCTTGGACTTGAATACTTGCAGTCGACTGGGAACGCATGAGAAGGAGGTTTAGAGAAAAAAAATCGAAGGAATTTTAATTCACAAAAACATACATTGACTCAGAGAAAGTTTTAAGCACGAGGATGTGGCATTCCGGCCAGAGCTGCCGACTTTGCAGCTGGGTAATCAATCAGGTTAGAGTCTCGGCGTCGGCTCAACATCCCGTGATTCTGAGCAAATCACTTAATCTCTCTGTGTCCAAAAAATAATATATATGAACTGGTGCTCGTTACCCTCGTGTCGAGTCCTCGGTATATAAAACTTGACAAAAGTAAAATGACTTATACAAATAAATAGCCTGTGTCCTATCTAAATTGGGATTGTTGGCAAGTATAAGCCTGACATTAAGATACTAGTTAGTTAATTACCTTCTGAATGTTCTAAATAGGAAGGTTTATACCTGTATGAGTTTTGTTCTCTAACATAATTCGGAATTTCGGTTTTATGGTATTTATTTTTTTGCCATTTCCGTCTGTATTTATCCATATTTATTTTTTGGGCATTTTTTCTGTATTTACCCACATTTATTTTTGCCACAAGCAAAAGACGACGCTATAGCTAGTATTTTTCCACACATTTATTTAAATTGAAAATGCACACATGCTCTCGGTTGTTATGTGAGGGAACTGCCACCGTCAATGTACGAGAGGGGAGACCTCGGAGGGCAATAGCTGCTTGCATGGATGAGGGAATCCATTATGAGAAATTTCAATCAATTGCTTGGCTAGGGCTATGCTGGAGGAGATTAGTGTTCTATGCAGTCTAACTGTGAGGATGAATGTACAGATCTGTAGGTAGCTGTCTCCCTTGCATTGCTTCACAAACCAGTCAAAACATCCATGCCAAGCACTCACATTGCCCTGACTAGTTTCCAAGTGATCAGACCTCATTAGCATGGATTGTACAGGTTCCTGGGTTGCAAGGTGGGGCCATCTCTCCCACCAGGCACGCAACACCCATTTGGCCCTCCCCCCCCGTCGTGTGTGTCAGCCCGGGCTGAGACCGCTTCCCTGGCATGCACAGAGCCGCGATTCACAGGTCTTTAAAAAGACCATTCACTTGCTAATGAGGCTTTGTTTTCACCCCTTCTTAGAGCCCCCCAGCATCTCCACTCTGCCTATGGTTGATAGACACCAGACTGCGGGCAGTGTCTACAGGACCCCCCTGTGCTCAGTGGCTTAAACACCGAATGGTAAAGAGCTGCCTTTTACACAAGACAGCAGAATTGTTTATTTGGAATGTGGGTGACTCGTGTTGCAATAAACAACATGTTCCTCAGGTGAAACATCGGCGGATGTTATTATACACACCTATGCTTTCTGCTGAGACACATCGTGTTCTCAAACCACCACGTTGTTTTCCTTAAGGAATGTCAGTAGCAAAATACACGGACATTGGGTGCAGCGACGGTAATCCAGCACTGAGCGTATTTCCGCGGTGCTGTAATCTCAGATGCGGTTTCCGTACTGTCTCTTACCTGCCCTGCATCAGGCTAGCGACCCTCCCATATATCTGACAGCAAGCACCTCATCTCTGCCCCTTGGACACAGCACGCTCCGGGATGATTCTGTTAAAGACCCGCATCGCAGCATTGAACGCATGCCCTGTGACTGGCGTCTCGCCTATTGTACACGGCCTTCTGCACTGGAACGCGGCAAAATTAGTCAGTATTTTGCCGTTTCTAAATATAAATACAAACAAACTGAATATTGTTTTCTGTCTGTATTTGTATATAAAAATCGGTAAAAACTGAAAACCGGGAGCCCTAATTATAATAAAGACATTAAAAAAAACTTCTGAATGGAGGACAAGGAACAGCATATTGAAACAAGCATTGGCACAGCCAATAGTTCTAGCCTTTGGGACCTTATAAGTGTACCACCGTCCTGGAAGAGGGGCTGCCTGCGAGGTGGAAGAATTTTTCTACGAGAAACATTGATACTGGGCGGGGGCTGCACAAGCAACACAGGCAGGATGTGAAGCGTCAGTGTATAGCGTCTGTGACTGGTGATCACACCTGCATGGTCAGTCACACACTGACCAGTGCGTTGGTGCAGTGGGCCGAGCACCTGCGGCTAAGATCTGTGCGTTACTTGCAGACTAGTGCTATTGATTTTCACAGTGCCAACTCAGCCTTTCAGCCTTTCATCCTCCCAAGGTCGATAAAAATGATAACCTCTTTTAGCAATAGCTATGACTTAAGAGCTAAGGCATGATAAAAGTGTTTGAGTCTGTGCTTTAAGAACGGTAAGCATCGCGGCCACTGGCCAATGGGGTAGGTGTTCCTGCATGATAGATCAATAATGGCTTATGGAAATGTCACCCCCCCATCTTTTAGTGAGCTGTGATTACGACAGAAACGCTAGGTACTCAAAAGCATGAGGACGGAAACCTCCTGAATGAGCCAAGCGGCCCGGGCTCGGCCAACAGGAAGTGAGGGAATGTCTGGACACTTCCGAGGCGGATGAGAATGTATCGGTCCCGGATAAGTGTTGGATGGCGCGGATGGAGGGCTTTCTAGGGACGTCCAGAGCCAGCAATCAAAGGCGGTGTGTCATGGGAAAATATCTGCCATGGAAAAATGTGTTACTCCATTAAAGCCTCGCTTCGAGACCCCGTCATGTCAGGAGACCCACATACACCCGCCGTGTGACCAATAATGTAGAGAATATGGAAGGAGTCCAAAAGGATAGTATAAAAGTGTCCATTAAATATAATTGTAAAAAATCACTGTGCACTGTAAGTAGGACGAGATGTGGAAAATGAGATGGCGCTTGTTAGTGAAGAAACCATATCCATAGAAGGACACTCATTGTCCCAAGAGGTTAATGTTCTGATGACAAGATGAAAAAACTTAAGTAAACAAGGGCTATAAGTGACGGGGAGGAGAGAGGCCGGGAAGGGGGTGAAACAAATGGGCCGGGAGTTTAGCGGGGTGAGAGGGAACGAAGCGCTCAGAAAACAAATAGTGCAACACAAAAATAAAAGTTAAGCAAAGCATGATGAAAGGCACAGCCGCCATAATTACAGACAAGAATAAAAGTTAAGCAAAGCATGATGAAAGGCGCAGCGCCATAATTACAGATAAAGCGCTACTTGACACAACAAGCCAGGGTGTGGTGCGCGCGCTGTAAGGAATTTAAAGTATGCAGCTGGCACACTGCGGGCTGCTGCTCGCTCCCGAGACCCCTAGGTCATGGGAGTGAAAGTTATGAGGAAAGGCGGGACATGCACCTATCTTTGGCCATTTGCGTCCATTCATTATTGAAAGCCACACGCAGAGGCCAATGGGATGTGTGGGAGGTGGCAGACCCACACAGAAGTCTCTTGGATGTCTGAAGTGATTCCAAGAGGCCCTCTTTTAGACAGCGCATGCGCTAGGCGAGACCTAAAAACAAAAGAACATAGGATTGGGTGAGGCAAGCGCTCTTATTGGGCTAGTCTGAGTGTGAGTTAACTGGGGTTAATTATTGGATCTGATAAAAATCTAATACTGAGGTGTTCAGAATTTATCAGTGTGATCATTATCATCTATTTCCATTTTTGCCCTTCAAATTAGCTATACCATACAGATTTTGGTGCTTACGGCACCACACTCCACATGTCCTAGCATTTATAGAGCATTATCACCCATTATTTTAAGGCTGCAGTTTAACGGGGTGCAGGCTTAATGGCACCTGGTATTTACTGATGCAATTATAATTGCGATCCAGGCCTAAAAATGTGTTTGCGGAAACAGGTCTTTTCGAGGGAATCTCAGTTTAACGGGTCACTTGTTATCAGGCCTCAAAAGCTGGAACATCTCTGCTAAGGGAAGTTCTCAACATTAAAAATGGCCTCTCTAGGATAAACCTTCACCAAAATGACCTGTGTATTGAAGTGAATGACGAAAAGGTGTAGGCAGGAAAATGTGTGCTAAGGGCATGCTGATTTAAATATTTGTAATGAATCTGCAAAACATAGTACGTGGCTTCTTTGTGCTATAGAAAGCCTGGTGGGGTCGAGACAAGTAGACAGGCTAGTGTGGTATCTCTGCAAAAGGGCACACATGTTAAACTGCTCATTGCAAGGGCCTATACCGTGAAGTATTCTGTAAAATTGCATATTGATGTATTCATTTTTTTGAAGTTTTGGCTAGCATTGATCAGGTCTTAATTTTCTAAAAGAACGTGACAAAAGTAACCCCACAAACAGCCAATCCGATCAATCGTATAGGGCACACACAGTAGCGGCTGCTACTGTGCAGTTGTAGTGGGGCGGGTGGGTTAAAGAAAAAGAATTTTAAAAAAAAAGAAAGATCCACTTATTTGCCTGCTGCCAACACAGGAAACAGGGAGCACACAAGTTCCCAGACTACCCTCGCCAATCATGATGCTGCTGTCTACAGTACAACTGCAGCGTCATGATTGGTCTGAGCGCCAGCACTGTGATTGGTCTGAGCGCTGTGGTTCAGTGCTCAGACAGGGAATGAAGGCTGTGCATGTTTTCCACCCGGCTGTGTAATGCAGCTGGTAGGAGAATGTGCTAAGTGTGCATGACTGTTTGGCCAGACCAAGATGGCCGGCCAAACTGTGATGCATATGTAAAAAGTGCTCACTGCTCCTCCCTCAGCTCTGTGGGCAGCCCTGCCCCTCACCACACCTACAGACCCAGTATGAAAAAATAAAATGATAATAACATGGTGCTATTATCATTTTATTTTGGGCAACGCTCCTCTGCCTTAGCGGAGGAGCTGCCACTGGGCACACCACAGTATTGTCCTGCCACCCATACCACACACAAAAACAGACCATCATCCCCGCCACTGAGGGAAGTAACGCAGTAAGCCAGTACAGTGTGTCAAAAACAACAAAATGGCAAATTAACAATCATAGCAGAATCACACGGAAAAGAACCCTCACAAACCTGGAATGCAGAATGCCAGCCAGAAAAAGAAAATAGGCATGCCTACTCTCCTAAGTGGAACAGCCTTAAATTCCTCCGCCCCACACTCCCAGAATCCAGAGGAAACAGGGCAGGAAATATCACATCTTGCTACAAAGTAACACTGGCCAAGTCCCTTCACCCAAAAAAACAGACCAAGAATTCACAAACCTTGCAACAAAGTAAGACAAGCATTTACAATGCAATAGGTCTTGCAGCATTAAAGTTTGAGTTATTGGCATTGTGTATGACAATGCCTTGCATAACATTTTTAGCAAACGTTGAATTGGTGAGCAGGGAGAGTGTGTGCAAGAGTATGCTGTTGCTCACAGCTGTTATTATTCACACAGCTCTGATGATGCACCTCACGCACGGGGCTGACGCAGTTATTATTCACACAGATCTGATGATGCACCTCAGATACAGGCTCACAGCTGTTATTTTTCATACAGCTCTGATGATGCACCTGAGCACGGGGCTGACGCAGTTATTATTCACACAGCTCTGATGATGCACCTCAGCACGGGGATGCCGGCAGTTATTATTCACACAGCTCTTATGATGCACCTCAGCACGGGGCTCACAGCTGTTATTATTCACACAGCTCTGATGATGCACCTCAGGCACAGGGCTCACATCTATTATTATTCACACAGCTCTGATGATGCACCTCAGGCACGGGGCTGACGCAGTTATTATTCACACAGCTCTTATGATGCACCTCAGCACGGGGCTCACAGCTGTTATTATTCACACAGCTCTGATGATGCACCTCAGGCATGGGGCTGACAGTTATTATTCACACAGTTCTAATGATGCACCTCACGCATGGGGCTGACGCAGTTATTATTCACACAGCTCTGATGATGCACCTCACGCACGGGGCTGACGCAGTTATTATTCACACAGCTCTGATGATGCACCTCACGCACGGGGCTGACGCAGTTATTATTCACACAGCTCTGATGATGCACCTCAGCACAGGGATGCTGGCAGTTATTATTCACACA
Source organism: Lissotriton vulgaris (assembly GCF_964263255.1). Taxonomy (NCBI): domain Eukaryota; kingdom Metazoa; phylum Chordata; class Amphibia; order Caudata; family Salamandridae; genus Lissotriton; species Lissotriton vulgaris. The sequence goes on from NC_141700.1 coordinate 107,182,374, forward strand.
GCTCTTATGATGCACCTCAGGCACGGGGCTGACACAGTTATTATTCACACAGCTCTGATGATGCACCTCAGCACGGGGCTCACAGCTGTTATTATTCACACAGCCCTGATGATGCACCTCAGGCACGGGGCTCACAGCTGTTATTATTCACACAGCTCTGATGATGCACCTCACGCAGGGGCTCAAAGCTGTTATTATCACACACCTCTGATGATGCACCTCACGCAGGGGCTCACAGCTGTTATTATTTACACAGCTCTGATGATGCACCTCACGCACAGGGCAGAAAATATAGAAAGTCTGCGGAATCACCAAGAGAAATTAGAAAAGGCATCTATTGACAGTCCTTACTTATAGCTAAAGCCCATGATTTTTCGGGGTGTGCTAAGTGTATGTCTCACACAGATCCTTGTATCCGCCTACCCTGATTAAGAGTTTCATGACCACACTATGTTTCAGCTCATGCCTAGTTTCATGCAAACTAGCATTGAGTTTTCACACAAATACCATATGAAACTGGCTGGCACACATGAATACTCAATTCGACTATAAAAGCATCTCATTTCTTCTCTCAGCCCAGGGCAACAGACACATAATTAACTGGACATACAATTAGCTACCAACATCCATAAAAGCAAAAGCATTCGAGCGACAAGCTCTACTAGTCCCAGGCCAAACATAAAGGACAAACAGCATGGCAGCTCCCAAGAGATCGAAATCAGAAAAAAACACTCCTGCCGACCTTTTTATGAGCTATGGAGCGGGACTATATAATGCACAGAAAACCGTAGACATCACTAACCTATCACCAGAAACCGAGAGGCACGTGCCACATTCGAGCTACAAGGTAGTTTTTCCATGCACGCAAATATCTTACCGTTCATAAAATCTGAATAGTAGTCTGATATCACACACACTTTAAATAGGAACTACAAACTACATGCAGAAGCAAACGATATTCTGGAAAACTCTCTGAAAAACAGACCATTTAAATTTCTTGGGGACTATGCTAATAATACGCCAAGATGATCGACTCAACTGATGACTTCATTTATGCAGACACTCTGTCGTTGATCAAACTACACACTGTACCTCACGGTTGGGTAATCATCATGGAATGCAGGGCACACAGATTACGCACTGGTACAACAGTGCATATATGCACAAATTAATTGCGGTGTCAACTAGGGTGAAAAATTCATGAAGTCACACAATTTCCGAACGGCACAATAGCACCGCCTATACTTTATTATGTTGCTCCCAATGTTCATACAATTTTGCATCTGTAATGGTGAAAAGTGAAACGGAAGATGCTCGTAAGAGGTCATATCTACAAGAATGCGTATAATGAACCATGTCACCCCCACAGCATTGATCGCAGGGTGGCGAAAGCGCGCCTCGTCCCTGCGTTTCATGCACATTCTGTTACCTGCATACCCGGCGTCCCAGGGTCCACGCCAGTGTCCAGCACAGCAATAACCGTCCCGCGGCTGTCGTATTCTGGGAATCGGGCGAGGAAGCACCCCCCTCTTCACTGGCTCTACTGTCTGCTCTGCTTCCTCAGTCCCTTTAGCTCATGCCGGGCAGAGGCACTGTTGCTGTGCGCAGGCGCAGCGAGCGTGCCCTGCCTGGCTCACGGTGTCAACCTGTCTGTGCGCAGGCGTAGTGAGCGTCCCCTGCCTGACGTACGTGCCCTGTTATACTTCCAGTGTCCGGGTGGAGCAGCCTTCGGGGAGGACGGAGCCGAAGGTCCGCCGAGGGCACCGATGTGAGTGTGGGGGCCGGGATGGCAGTGGGGACAATCGGCCACGTCCTGGAGCTGGGCTCGGGGGGAGGCATGGGGCTCTCTGGTAGTTTCCAGGGTGTGGGGGTTGGAGGGTCCTCCTGTCAGCCTCTTCGGGGTGCTCGTGGGTAGGCCCGGAGCAGGCAAGGCTGTCGTGACTGGTCTGTTCACCGGTAGGGATTGTAAGTGGCAGCGCCTCTCTGCCTCGGTGAAGGGTGACCGTGGGTTCCGGGTGTGTTGTGCAATGAGTGCCCAGGAAGTGTGTGTGTGTGTGTGTGTTCCTGCGTGTGTGTGTGTGTGCCTGCATGTGTATGTGTGTGTTCAGGGAATCTGAGGCAGGGGATGTGCACGGTGCTGGGCTGGGCGTGCGCGCCCACGAGGTGAAGTTGACGCTCGTGCCCAACCCCCGTCACAGATTCCCAGGAGACGGACGGCTATGGTTGTCGAGCTAGATGCATGCAAGCATGCGTATTCTAGCTCGACCTAAAAAAAATGACTAGAGCAGCTCAAGCCATGTTGCAAAGAAAAATGAGCCAAGGCTCTACCCACCTTGCAACCAATTAAATAAGCACCGTGTAATGTTGTATAAACCTTGCAATCTGAGATTTTCTGTGATTGTAAGATATGAACACCATGACCGTGTTTGCCATGTTATTCCAACACTAGATGGAATTCACAACCTATGAAAAAAAAACTTCAGGAAACTTACCGCTAGTAAAATACACACACAAACTCTGTCAACGAGAACATTTTCTGAAACATAAGTGGAAGATTTGACCCTACTAGGAACATCCAAAAATCTGTCTGGATGTGAGCTGTGACCTAGCTCCCTCCATGTCCAAACATTAGAATCAATACATAAGAACACTCTGTCAACACTGTTGAAAAATGGTGTAATTTATTTTATGGCTATAGAAAAACATGTTTCAGATCAACCTGCGACGCTTGTGAGCAAGTATTTTAAAAATCTTTTATTTACAAGATCCAGGCAGAAAAGTAAGCCTGACAGACCTTCTGAAGAGATGCTAGCAATAATTATTACAGTACATATCTTGTACTCCTAGGGTTCATCAAGAGAGGGTAATCAGCAGCAAAATCCACCTTGCCTACAAAGGTAATCTGTGAGATTTCTAGTAGTAAAATAGATGTCTGGAGGCTTAACACAGTACAATAACAATCCATCCTTAAAGGTTTATTACACAAAAATACATGTGTTTTGTGAGAAGCTGGCCTGGTATATGTTGTCCACTAATTAAAGTGGGCACCCTGTACCAGTCCAAACAACCCTTATGGTGATTTAAGAGGTCAAAGATAACCTTAGAAAGTTATGTCACAGGGGATGACAAACACCCAAATCCATTGCCTACGACAATAATCTATGAGATTTCACGTAACAAAATACCTGTCTCCAGTATATACCACAGCATGATAACAATTCACCTTTATGGACTATAGACCCTAGAAAATGCTATTCACAACATTTAAGATCCATAGGCCCTAGCAAATGTTATTCACAATAAATAATGCCTCTGTCATAATATCTTATAATAAAGAGATCAGACCTATGACTTCAGGAATAATGTTTATCAGTGAACCAATCAAGGCTGTACATTTACCATTGGCTTCTCACCCTAACCAACTCACACTAACTGTATCTAGCATACATTTTCCAACAAGGCAACCATCAGGCGTGCAGTCACAAAATTAGAAATGAAACAACAAATACAGTTGGCGAAACAACATACTAATGTCTCCTAAGGGTGCCTAACCAGGATAATCACAGTAAAAATCTTCTATTCCCATGACTTGGGATACGGGGTAGCCAACACTAAATCCTTGCCTACTACAATAAATTGTGTAATTCAACCTAACAAAATATCTCTCTGTAGATTTTAATAGAGTATTAACATTCACTCATAAATGCCCATTGACTTTAACTAGCGCCATGAAACCTTTTTGGTATACGTGCCCTCTGCAAATTGCCCCAACTTCAACTTATCCCTTTCACAATAAACTAGCAGCCCGTCCCGACGTTGTCCGGGTATGAATTGCTGCCGGCCAGTAGTATATTGTTTTGTAGGATTTCGTTTTGATTGCATTTCTTATCTGTGACAGGCCTGTGAAACGCTCCGATTCACAGTGCACTGCTGATGCACTTAAGAGTGCGCGTTCAGTAGAGTGTGAACTCGAGTTTCCCTACTTTATTTTTCCTTACAATATTATATAGCGCGAAGTCGACAAAGTGGGATGAGCACAATTTACATTACAGAAGAACACATTCATTTGTGGTAGGCATGGGGAGACAAAGCGATTTTCCTTGAATCACAGGATGTTCAGCTGATGCCGAGATTCGAACGTAGCTCCCCAGCTCTAAAGTTCGCAATTCTAGAACTTGTGGCGGGAGGTCTGTCTAAAAGTGTATGTCGGTGCTGGCCATCAATGAGAGAGACCTGTGCATTTTTCAAATCGGTGGTGAAAAAATATGAGTATGTTGCTGGAGATGTGGGCCGCCGTGCCACCAATGTACTTACCGGGTGATGGGTAAACGCCCATTATTCCGCAACTTTCTTTCCGCATACCATCACTCCGCATACTTTCATTAGGATAGTACCATGACTCCGCAATGCCATTACAACGCATGGCATTACATTTTATATGCTTTTACCACACATACATTTACAACGAAATTCGTTGTAAATGCATGAATGGTAAAAGCATGTTTTTTTTAATGCTTGGATAAGGTAAGTATGGGTATAGGGGTATATGTTTTGGGGTACTAAGGTATATGTTTTGGGGTGTTTGGGTATTTTAAGGGTTCAGATATCGTTTTGGGTTTTGGGGTACAGGGGTATTTTTATGGTTCAGGGCTAGGTTTGGGTTTTGGGGTACAGGGGTATTTTAGGGTTCAGGGGTAGGTTTGGGTTTTGGGGTACAGGAGTATTTTAAGGGTTCAGGGCTAGGTTTGGGTTTAGGGGTACAGGGGTATTTTAGGGTTCAGGGGTAGGTTTGGTTTTGGGGTACAATGGTATTTTTAGTGTTCAGGGCTAGGTTTGGGTTTTGGGGTACAGGGGTATTTTTAGGGTTCAGGGGTAGGTTTGGGTTTTGAGGTACAGGGTATTTATAGGGTTCAGGGCTAGGTTTGGGTTTTGGGGTACAGGGGTATTTTTAGGGTTTAGGGATAGGTTTGGGTTTTGGGTTACCGGGTATATTTATAGGGTTAAGATGGGTTAGTGTTTAAAGGTGTTGTGGTACTTTAAGAAGTAAGGGTGGGTTATGATTAAGGGGTGCAGGGGTATGTAAACGGAGCAGGGTGGTCACCCGGAGCTGGAATGTACAGAACCTGGGAACAAAAACCAATGAAATATTGGGCACAACGCTCGGTTTTGTTTTCCGTAATCCCGCGCCCCGCACACGCCCACGCCCCCAGCACACAGCATGAGACATGGCATGACGGGCGGAACATACCACACGCCCCCAGCGTTTGTCACACCCCAGCACACGCCCACAGCGCAACGCAGACACGCCCACAAGGGACTACTTTGCTGGCACGGTTCTTTTACCTTTTAAATGTATATGGTGGGCGTCTGCATAGCCTATGTCCTTCTGCTGCAACTGCCCTTTCCAACGCTGTATTGGGTGTTGTGATTGGTGCTGTGGTTCCTGAGATTACCCGCCTCAAAGGTTTGGGCTCTCTCTTTATTATATTAGTACTAGCAGCCCGCCCCGACGTTGTCCGGGGCAAGAGGGGGCTGGGGGCAGCACCGCTGCAGGAGACGTGCAGCAGAGCGGCCATCAGCGGGAGCAGCAGAGCGTACATACCAGCTCCCGCGCCGCCGCTCCTCCCCGCATGTCGGGTGTGTGTCCCTTGCTCCTTCCTGCGCTCCCACCAGCATCGCCGCTCCTCCCCGCGCTGGGCACTCCAATGTTGTGTGTCGGTCCCGCGCCACCGCTCCTCCCCGCATGTCGTGTTTTGTTCCCTTGCTCTGGTCCGGACAGCGAGCGTCGCGTTGACGTGACATCACGCCCACACGCCATTACGCCTCTCGCAAGCGTTGTGACTACGCCGAACGCCGCGCGCAATCACTGTATCCATACGCCCATACGGACTACTTTTCCCCTAACGCCCCCCCCCAAATGTATATGGTGTGGTTTTCTATAGCCTATGTCCATCTCCTGGACCTCCCCTTTCCAATTGCTGTATTGGGTGTTGTGATTGGTGGTGTACTTTTCGAGTTTACCTGGCTCAAAGGACACAGTTCTCTCTTTATAATAGTAGTATAGATAAGTCAGGCTCGCTGACTTTATCCTAATTTATCACCAAGGAAGGAGTTGGCCCAAAATCAGTAAGTATGTCTAGGAAAAGTTGTTTAATAGAATCGCTGTGTCTTTTGTGTGATCTTATAGGGCAAGCTCTAGCCATCATAGTGGCATGTATGTGACTGAAAATGTTAAACATATTAGCTTTGGTTGATAAACAGCCAGGATGAAGCAGCTGGATAAATGAACAATTGTAGGTGCCTGTAGGTTAAGCACTCTTTCTGTTGAAGCTCACAGCCTTTGACAAATCAAAAGCTGTACCCTCTAGGCAGAGTAACTGACCCTCTGTGTAGTACTCAAAAAGCTCTCTCTTTTTAATCACACCAGGTCTAGCGACAGCTGTTCTGTCAAACCAGTACTAAAAATGACAATTTTTTTTTTACAAAAATGGAAAAGGCTTTTAAAAATACAAAAAGCAATTAAAAGCAACACCTAGGAAAATCTGTGGGTTACAGTAGCTCTTTTACAACCGTATCACTGCCACTAATAAGCATTTTATCAAAAACAGGAGTGCAACAGGGCACAACGAATGTTCACAAGCGACACTCGGAGAGCTCCTTCCTCACACAAGTGGCAGGGCTGGAGAAGGTCAGAACTCAGTGGTTGCAAACTGCCTATCCCTGCAAAAGTTTGCAGAATGTTCTTTTCACGTTGTATTTACATTGCAATCTTGTAGCTTATTTCCCCAGTATTGATTCACAAAACAAAAACTCAGATGACAGATGTTCGAATGTGGTTCTCTTTTTGGGACCATCAGACAAGATGCTCACGCATACATTCGACAGCCTCCTCCAGCTGCCTACAATACTCTACTTAAAGGCACTTCTCAGCTTCTAGACACTTTTAAAGCAAGTTCCCTTAAAGGTCCTGCATTTGTTCACATCTGATTTCTTCCCTCACAATGGATACCACATTGCCAGACTTATCAAAAGATTTTGTGAGGCCCTGGAGCCAAAACGAATTGGAGGGCCCTCTGGAGAAGGTATTTGCCAAGTGCTATTGGACACCTGTTTCTAAGAATTTAAAAACAATATTCATAGGGAAAAGAATGTGTGACTTCTGGCGCCATCTAGTGGTATTGTCACCTATATGTCTCATAAATAAACTGCTAGAGGCAAGAACTCTGTAAAGTGCAAGGCCTGGGGCAAAATGCCCTTAATCCCCCACCTTGTCTGCCCTGAGCACAGGGTTTCTAGCACATTCAATCAACTTTCAATCACACTACAGGTCAATGCCACATGAAGATACAGAATGTCTTAAGCCCCAGCACTTCTAACCTGGTTTATAGTCAAGTTCTTCACTTGACTACAACCTCCATCATCATGTTTGTAAGCTCTGTTGGCCTTCTCTAGAGTTTGGCGGACCTGGTACTACACTGCAAGCGTGGCGGATATTCCATCCAATATACTACAAGTGCATTGTTGCCGGGGCCACTGGAATTATGAGGCAGGGGAGGACCAAATTATGCAGGGTTGAATGAATTATGCATTAAATACAATGGGGTGGCCCAATGACCCTCAGAACCTGGGTTTCAAGTATATATAAAGACAATGGTTCTGTCGGGAAACAATTTCTTTCATAAACCTTCTATATAGGTAAATCACTTAATTTGCATTGTTATTAGACAAATTCTTTTCTCTACTGCTACCAATATATTGGAAAAAGAAAGAAGGGTAAACACCCTGTAGAAGTAACCACACACACCTCTTCTCGAGGATTGTATCAAATTTTATCTTATTTTTAAATTTTTTAACCTTGAAATATCCTATATATACATATATACAGCGGCTGTCCTAAACAAAATTGACATAACAATATATCCGTGCAGAATTGTGTTACAGTGCAATAGTGACAAGTGATTAAGTTGTGAATTAATACATATATACAAAAAGGAAACAGTGTGGCAGTCCCCAACTTTAAGACGATAGTTTCAATAGATACAATTTTCTTCCTTATGTTGAAACTTAGATAGGGACTGATCCATATTTTAACGTTGACGTTTCGACCCTAGACATTGGTGCTGGTTTTATCGCAACCTGGGCGGGTCTTCATCAGGACTATAATACAGTTGGACAGCCTGTTATTTTAGAAGAAAGCCTGCGTGTATATCTCATTGACAGCAGGGCAGAAACGGTATGTCAGCCGGCCCTATCTGACACCGTAGGATCAATCCTGGTATCTTACTCGTTCTCAGTTTATCCACCAGCCGGTGGGAGATTCTGGATATCTCGTTATAGTAGTACCGCAATTGCGATCACTTGCTATTCTAGTTAGACCCGAAGCTGTATTAATCTCGCTTTCTGACGGTCAGAAAGCGAGATTAATACAGCTTTGGGTCTAACTAGAATAGCAAGTGATCGCAATTGCGGCACTACTATAACGAGATATCCAGAATCTCCCACCGGCTGGTGGATAAACTGAGAACGAGTAAGATACCAGGATTGATCCTACGGTGTCAGATAGGGCCGGCTGAGATACCGTTTCTGCCCTGCTGTCAATGAGATATACACGCAGGCTTTCTTCTAAAATAACAGGCTGTCCAACTGTATTATAGTCCTGATGAAGACCCGCCCAGGTTGCGATAAAACCAGCACCAATGTCTAGGGTCGAAACGTCGACGTTAAAATATGGATCAGTCCCTATCTAAGTTTCAACATAAAGAAGAAAATTGTATCTATTGAAACTATCATCTTAAAGTTGGGGAATGCCACACTGTTTCCTTTTTGTATATATGTATTCACAACTTAATCACTTGTCACTATTGCACTGTAACACAATTCTGCACGGATATATTGTTATGTCAATTTTGTTTAGGACAGCCGCTGTATATATGTATATATAGGATATTTCAAGGTTAAAAAATGTAAAAATAAGATAAAATTTGATACAATCCTCGAGAAGAGGTGTGTGTGGTTACTTCTACAGGGTGTTTACCCTTCTTTCTTTTTCCAATATATTGGTAGCAGTAGAGAAAAGAATTTGTCTAATAACAATGCAAATTAAGTGATTTACCTATATAGAAGGTTTATGAAAGAAATTGTTTCCCGACAGAACCATTGAATGAATTATGCAGCAAGAAAAGGCAAATTATGCAGCATAATGCAGCACTTTTTAAAATAGTATTACTTTATTATTTCATACTTCTTATACATGGTAATACTATCTGCGCAAAGATTTCACCACATTAGTACCAGTTTAACAACTAAATACAGAAATAAGCAACATTAAAGATGACCAGTTAACCTTTGTGAAGGGTGTTCTACTACTGCACACGTGTCACAACGATTTGTAACTTTTGATCTCTTTGAGCTAGAAACTATTTTTTGGTTAAAATCTGCAGATTATGCAGCAGAAAATGTATTATGTGGCCAATGCAGTAAATTATAATTATGCTAAAGAAACTGCAGAATCGCATAATTCCATTGGCCCTGAATATAGCCCATGGCACCTGTAATAAGGTGCACAGGATATCAGTCACATTTTGATAGCATTCCCTGTCTTCCAAACTCCTAATAAAGCCCTAAATCTCCCAGTGAGTAAGACCTGAAACATGGCAAGACCAGTTATGCACATCTCTGGAATCAGGGATAAATCAAGAGGCAGAACATATCTTTCCCTACACTTCAGTGGTGCAAAACTTTCTCCTTACGCCCACACCTCCACCAATTGTTTTGGTTCAAATCTTGAGCCAGGCCCAACACTCTGTTTTGTTTCTTCAAAGGTTAACACTAACTCCTAACTTGCTTCACACACATTCCTGTACAATCTTAGTATGTGTGTTGCGTATCCAAAAACACGTCATGAACTAAGACATCAAATCACCATCTCAACAAAGCGAGGTCTGCCACAGGCCCATAACTGAGTCCCACCTATCTGTTGATCATACTTCTAATCCCTGCGGTATTCCTGAATCGCACAGAGGGTAAAGATGAGAGAAGAAGTGAGGCCCCCTCTTACTATATAAAATCCACTATGCCGCATGATACAGTTATTGGTATAGTAGCCAGGGATGAAAGAATAAACTACATGGAAAATCTGAGTTCAGATTTGATCATTTTAGGCGAATTTATGAGTTTTTCTTTAATCCCAACCAAACCAGATTTCAGACTGTATCCTGATTCTCTTCTGATGGAGATGCAGGTCTCATAGAGGTCTTTAACACCTGATCCCAGACTGCCTACTAAAGGAATCTTCCTAGTCACACACTATTACACATGCACCATGACAGGGGAGGATGTACCCTGTCTAATGCCTCATACTGGAGAGAAGCCTTTAACGCTATTACCCTTTCCCTGTCAGCCTGGTGCCTAATGTTGGCCCCCAGTACAAGTTTCGCAGTTTGAGGTATAATTTGGTGTCACAAGTGAAGCAATAATAATGCATCCGGTAATACTCCACTTGGTACTATCGCAGGTGACCCATGACGATAACTGTACGAAAGCCCTCAGCAAGGCCAGTGAGGGTGGGAGAAAAGCAAAACAAAGAACTGAGTCCTCGCTAGCTGGATATCAAAAGATAACAAAAGTTCTTTATAATTATTTTTTTTAAAAGGTTGTAATAATTATATGTTATCACCTTAAATTGGGACAGGCTCTGCATTTTTTGTCCATCTGTCCCACAGAAAATACTGAGCGTGACACCTGCATGATTAAAATGGTATTCTGACTGCCTTAATGAATGGTTAAGCTACATCCATTTTTTATGTACTGCTTTACTCACTTTTAAATAAATTTCCCATTTCACTACATTGAATCTGGAACATAATTAAAAAAATCTAAGATTAATTCCTCTATATTTCACATGGACTCCTCTGCATGTGCCAAATTATCTTGGTTATTTGTATATGGTCCTGAAGAAGGTGGTCTAGAAGATTTCACAACTACCGAAACATATGGCAATGCATTTCACGTGGGCTACTGGCCTTCTGACTATAGTGTTATATGATTAGAAACAATCATGACTAGATTACTAGTTTGGATCGATTAGGCGTCCAGATCCCATGTTTTAATCTGTGTGCATGTGTTTTTAAGAGTGTAAGTGGTTAGTGAAAGTCCACTGTATATGAATACGTTCATATAATTTTGTGTTTAACACATCGACATTTTCGCATATTTCAAATTTATCATTTGTTCAAGTTTAAATGTTTTTAAGAAACCACGATTCAACTACGCGCCTCACGCGTAGTATTTTTCCCACTTCTATTGAAGTCAGAACACTCACATCATGTGACAGCGTAATACACCGTAAAACTCCATTACTTCTTTCAACACATTTGGCGTTTGTAAACACACCACGCGAACCTCGACTTCAACTCACAGTAAGTTTTCCCGCGCACACCGCTTTTTCTCATTAGCTCTATCAACTGTATCGTAATACGCACACAGCGTTCTCGCATAGACCATCTGTATAATGTCATGCTTAAATTAATACTCATCACTATGTTGATAAAACTTCGTGTATTATTGATTGCATTTGAATTTCTTTAACATTAGTAATTAACATCTTTGAAACTGTCGTGATTAAGCTGTCATTCACTGAATTGATTACCATGATACACTATTGTAAATCTGCCTGTACATGTTATTATTTTGGTTGCTTGCTAAGGTCCTGTATTAATTCATTTTTTAGGCCCCTGACAAAGGGTCTCTCTTATCGACCCGAAATGCATTGGGCGGAGGAGTAATGTTAAAATTTGGAAGTTGAAAGATGAATGATTGACCCTTATGAAATGAAATAAGGAATGAAAATAATCAACAAATAAATGCCGATATGTTCTCATAAAAAGACCATTTGGCTTTACATCATTGGAGAAATTACAAGATTGAGAAGAAGCATTGTGTTTCATGTTAACTTGAGCGCACGTTTACATGAAAGGTTATCCGACCTCCACACATAGATTCCTTAAATTCAAGACACGACAAGGCATCGTGTGACAAACGTCGACGCCACCTATCTAAAAATTCAGAACAACTGTTCAATCTATTGTTGAAACGAGTGCCTAGGGATTCAAGACTTTTTTCATCTTTGAAATTTGCCTACCCTATCCCAGTTGCACCAACGATTAAACATGATTGCAACTAGATGAAATAGCACAGATTACTACAAACAAAGCTGAAACTTTAGCATTTTCTGCTGACACAGCCAAAGACATATATGGTTTAATACAGGAGACCAGAGCATTCACACCACAAATATCCACGACAGCACAACTGTTACGTCAACTAGAATATGTGAGTAAAAAAGACATTAACCAAAGGCTACATGCCACTACTTCAATTCACTACCACAAAAACCAAAGGATTCCTCTGGGATTACGAATAGCCCTTAAACCGATGCTGTGCAAAAATAATAAGAAATTCATAGAGAAGTGGTATCAAATTCTCAATAAATGTTTACTGGATCTTATCCTTTTAATCGTTGAAGAACTTGCCAAAGTACTAAAGGAACTTGACGAAGAACTAGAAGGCATTAAGAGAGACTTAAATAAATTTGAAGATCTGCAAACACTTTTAGAGGACGTCAATAAAAAACTCGACAAATACACCAAAGAGGTGAATGTTCGAAAAGTACGGAAAAATCGACGAGATACGATCGATTATAAACTTGAAGAAGTTTATACATGGGCCGAAATTTATAACCAAAAGAAATGGCAACAACCGCAACAAAGATCAAATGCTGGTTCTTCTCAAGAAAGTGTAGTATCAGAATCAGAGATATCGCAAACAAGGAAACCTATCCCTTCCACTTCGAAATTACCTGAAAAACAAGCACATTCAACTTAAGTACAACAACCGGCTTTTTTAGAAATAAGCCCAGCAGCAAACGCTCCTCCACAGACAGGAAAACATGGAGAGGAAAAAGAAACAGAAGAAGAACGAGTAAGGCGAGTCACAAGGAGCCAAACAAAAGTGACCTAGTCATCAACATTTCCACCAAAGAACTTACCAAAACCCAGATGATGATCTTAAACAAGGGCACTACATTCGTTCCTACATATAGATCAAACCTGCCTGAAACTGAGATAGCCTTGTTTAAATTCTTTCGGAATTTGAAATTACGATATTTCTTCAAGGAAAACCAAAATTTCACAGGGAATGAACCTGATGTCACCACTAAAGAATTCAAACCAAAAAGTACATTCTGCGCACCAACAACCCATAAGTCCATTGAAGCCTATGAAAGAACAGTCTTCACTGAACTTCAACAAATAAAATTTGCAAAACCTAAGAGAATGAATCTCACATCACAGAAATGGAACACTCTCAAAAATCTTAGTCAAGATAAAGAACTTACTTTTCAACGTGCCGATATAGGAGGAGCTTTGATAGTAATGGACACCAATTATTACATTCAAAGTGTAAACACACATGTTCAAGATGAACATACCTACGTACCACTTGATTCAGATCCTACCAACGAGTACAAAAAAACTTTGCAACAGATAACCGATCTTGCTCTTGAAATGAAATGGATTGGGAAAAAGACTCACCAATTTTTCACGACAAAATATCCAAGACGTCCTAAGCTTTACATGCTACCAAAAATCCATAAGGACTGTAGGAATCCGCCATTCAGACCCATAGTCTCTGCCTGTGGCTCAATCTCCGAACCTATAGGGCAATACATTGACTGGTACCTTCAACCTATCGTTCAAAAATGAAGTACATATATCAAAGATACAATGGCTTTTCTAAAAACTCCTTAAACATGTCACTTTATCCCCAGATTCAGACTATAGGCTATGCACTATAGACGTCACTTCACTCTACACTTCTATCCCCCACAATGAAGGCCTTGAAGCCTTAGAATGGAACCTACTAAATGAAGACATCGAAGATACCCAAAAAGTATTCTTATCAAAACTGATGCATTTTGCTCTTTTTCCCAGCTATTTTGAGTGGCAAGGCCACTTTTATAATCAATGCAATGGAACATCGATGGGCTTTGGGGGGGCCCCCTCATATGCCTGCATCTACATGTCAAAATTTGAAACTGATTTCATCCTGAATAACCCTGACCCTGCAAAACAATCTGATTATATTCAAACAATTTTTCGATGATATTTTCGTCCTATGGAGAGGAGACAAAACTAAACTTGAAAGGAACATTGCTATCATGAATACTCGAAATGAAAGAATCAAATTCACTCATAACATCAATCGTGATTCCATTGTCTTCCTGGACGTGAAGGTCAATATAGAAGACTTCAAATTTACAACTCAAGTTCATATTAAATCAACTGACAGAAACTCAAGTCTTCTATATCAAAGCTTCCACCTTGACATGCTCAAAAAGCATCTACCCACATCTCAACTGATCAGATTAAAAAGGATAACATCTGAACCTGCTCAACTTGAATTTACAATCAAAGAACAAATCACCAAATATCGACAAAGAGGTTATCCCCAGGATATTCTTCAAGAATCAATCAAAAGAGTACAAAATATTCCAAGAGAGAAACTTTTGTTTTTTCAGAACATAATTTTATTATGTTGTTGATGAATGACACAGGGGACACTGTCCCCCAATAAATCGGAGGACCAGTGAGCAGGAAACAAGTCATCACATATAGATGAGTCAATCAACATTTTGGATATAAAATAGCCCCCCCAACCACCCTCTCCCTACCCTCCTCCCCGGATCCCGCCCCCATCCCCGCACAGTGTCTACACAGTCCAAAGATAACAGTGTTCATCTCGCAAGCAGTGTGTACTTTTATCACCCAGGTTCAACTAGCAGTTGGTCAATATCAACGTCCTGTTGCGCAGGCGGCTCCAGCCACAGCCCTCTATAGTCCGCCCACCGCTTCCATATCTTAAAATGTTTCCGGGGGCAGCCCCTGGCCTCGAACACCGGACGCTCCAGCCCCATGCAAAAGTCCAGACCCCTCCTCCACACTTCCAGCAAGGGGGCCCTGGGGTCCTTCCAGGCTCTAGCTATAACTCTTTTGGCCACTGTAAGACCAAGGACTAGTAGGTGGCGTTTATATATGTTTCCCCCAACTTGTTCCATGATATGTAAGAGGCCAAGCTGCGGCGAGCGGGGGAGGTCCCAACCCAGCACCTCGGACAAGCAATTCCACACACCCATCCAAAACCTCGACAATTTCTCGCATGACCATACCGTCTGTATAAATGTGCCCACTGCACGCTCGCACCGCAAGCACTCAGGGGAGGCAATCAAACCGGCCCTCCACAGTCGGTCCCTGGTATAATAAGCCCTGTGTAGGTATTTGAATTGAATGAAGCGCAATCGCACCGCTATCGCCGCTCCCCTTGGAGCTTCCAGGGCTTCCCTCCAGTCTTCCTCCTCGAAGGCTCCTATGTCTCCCTCCCACACAATGCGCAGTTTATCTAATGGAGAGGAGCAATCTGTGACCAGGGTCTGATATATGTTAGAGATTTTCTTGTGCTCCAGTTCCCCCATAAACACCTTGGCCTCCAGAGGGCTAAAGTCGGGCAGTGAGTCCAGGCCCACTAGGGAGGGGGACATGGCATGTCGCAGCTGCAGGTACCTAAAGAATTGGGTTCGAGACATGTCGTATTCTTCTCTCAATGCTTGAAACGACTTGAGGGTCGTGCCTTTCATGACATGTCCCAACGCCGATATTCCAATGGCATCCCAGCCCCTGAACCCTTGCAAGGAAGCCAGGGTCGGCAACTGTCCATTCTGCCACAGCGGGGTCTCTTTCGTTAATTTATTCCACCACCCCATGCGGCGTTGAGCTCCACGCCACACTCGGAAAATCACCTGAGTAACCATGGGAAGCCTCTTCCTGATGGTCGCCGAATATAAGATGGTATGAAACGTATCTGGCTCCATCATGTGTCTCTCCAGGGAGCAGGCTGGGTCACCCCGGTCCCCATACCACCATTCATGAGCACCAGTAAGTGGGACGCTTGATAGTAGGATAAGATGTCTGATGACGCGAGGCCCCCACAGTACGTGGAGAGAAAGCAGGTCCGAAGCGCTACTCTCGCCACACCTCCGGCCCAGAGAAACTGGCTTAACGCCGAGTTCACCTGTCGAAACCACTGCGATGCTATGGGACATGGGTGGTTTTGCAACTGGTAAAGGAGACGCGGGAGGGCCACCATCTTGAATATCGCTGAGCGACCATATATGTTTAGGGGCATTCTGGACCATGTCTTCATATCCGACCGCACGCGGTCCCAGACAGGCACCACATTGTGGGCCCAAGCCACTCCAGGTAGATCGGTCAAGAAGACGCCCAGGTATTTTATACCGCTAGCCGCCTCCTGCAGCGCCGATGCCCAGGGTCCCCTCCCGTTCCCCGAGCACCCACAGCGTGGATTTCCGCACATTTAGGTGTAAGCCTGACACCTCCCCAAAAATACGCATTATCTCGAGGACTCTAGGCCCTGACCGATTTATGTCAGTAAGGAAGAAGAGGACATCGTCCGCGTAGAGTGCGATTCGATCAGATGGTCCCATCTCCCATTCAAGTCCACGTAACTGTGCGTCCACCCGCACCCACGCCGCCAGCGGCTCAATGGCCAATGCAAATAAATAGGGTGAGAGAGGGCAGCCCTGCCTGGTACCCCGGCCGATAAAGAACGGGTCTGATACCGCTCCTGCCGCCGGGTTGCAGGGACGGCGTACACAGTGGACTAGGACTTGTGCGAAGATTGTGGAACGTAACATGGCTCCACAACTATAACCTGAATTGAGAAAAATTGATATCACAATTGGAAGAATCAATAGTATCCTGCATCAGTATTCATGATTGCTCTCAAGATTGGTTGGACAAATATATATGAATTGCATCCTCAAAACTTATAATCACGTATCGGAATTGAAAGTCTTTTCTACAAATTGCAAAGCCTTGAAAAAGCCCAAATTGGGCGAAACGCGCGTCGGCTGTGGACCATAAAGTTTGAAAAATAAAGACTTGAATTCTTTACAACGTCTGGTGTGATGAAATTGACTGTTTGACCAAGGATATGGATTACAGATGAAACGCTAAATAAGCTAAGGGATCAAAGAGACTATCTTGGAGGTGCACGGGTGTGTCTTCTCATATTGATACTGCTCCTGCCACTCTCACAGACGCCGTCAGCTCCGTGTATAGCAACTGCAGATAGGAAAGGAAGCGAGGCCCAAGATTCAGACGGGATAGGAGCGCTCGGAGATAAACCCAACTAAGCGAGTCAAACGCTCTATCAATGTCGGCCAAAAGGAGCGCCGCTGGGATCTTGGCAGCCCAGCCATCTCCACCACCACTTGCGCGCGACGGATGTTGTGCCTCGTCGCCCTATGGGGCATGAATCCGGCTTGATCAGGGTGGACTAAGTCTGTAATATAGGGGAGGAGACGATTGGCCAGGGCTTTCGCCAATATTTTCGCTTCAAAGTTGAGGAGCGATATTGGCCTATATGAAGAGTGGTGTTCGGGGGGTCTCCCGGGCTTACAGATGACTACTATCTCGGCATGTCGCCAGTCTGCCGGAAGGCGACTTCGCTCCCTGGCCGCCTCCAAAGCCTTCCTATAACGCACCCCCAGCTGGAGATGAAAAGTCTTCATGAATTCGCATGGGAACCCATTAGGTCCAGGTGCCTTCCCAGAGTTCAGTTCCCCAAGCGCCGTCTCCAGCTCCTCTAAAGAAATGGGGAGCTCCAGCCGGTCGCGACCCTCATCCGAAAGTGCGCGCGGCGGGAGGTCCGCCAGAAATTTGTCCACATCGTCGGCAGGGAGAACATCTCGGGGGGCATACAAGGTCGCATAATACTGCGCAAAACTGGCTGCCAGGTCCTCCGGGGCCATCACAGGGTTCCCCATCTCGTCGCGAAGTCCCGGTGGGGACTGCGCTCGGAAGGTATTCTGGCAGAGTCTGTAGAGCATGGTACTGGACTTATCTCCCCATTGGTAAATTCTACTCTGCGTGGCTAACCACAGCTGGCGCGCCTCTTTCAGTAGCAAGGATGTATAAGACTGCTGCGCAAGCAGCAGCTGCCCGACGGCCTCAGTCGTGTCCCCAGCACTACTCCCCCCCTCTAGATACCGGACTTGCCTAGCTGCGTCCTCTATACTCCTCCCACGAGCCCTGCGGGGCCCCGCACACCATGCAATGTCAAGACCCCGGATCACGGGTTTTAGGGCTTCCCACTGGGTGACAGCATCTGTTTCGGGCCCCTCATTGTCCTCCCAGTATGAGAAATGGCCTCACGTATATGCGACTGGTAGCTGACTTGTTGCAGGTGCCACATAGACAGGCGCCATATAAAGGGCTGCCGCTTCCTATCTAATTGTAGGTCTAACGCCACCGGGGAGTGATCTGACAGGCCACGCGGGAGTATGGACGTGGAGGCCACCCTCCCTTTCCAGGTATATGGAACGAATAGGTAGTCTAGTCTGGAAAAGGACCGGTGCACAGCGGGCAGATAAGAGTATTCGCGGCAATTGGTATGTTGGTACCGCCATGCATCAATCCATCCCATCCCTTGCACCATGCCACTCAATTTAGTGGGGGAGTCTGCTATAAGCCCCCCCCCCCTGGGCCTGTGTCGGTCCATCCGTCCATTCATCACGTCATTCCAGTCACCACCCACGATGGCCAGTACAGTTGGAATTTCGGCCCATATCTCAATTAACTGTTTGCTCTAACAGCTCTCCCTCTAGGGAGAGCTGTTAGAGCTCTCCCTAGAGGGAGGACTAGGGCTGCGAGCTACTGGGTAATCTGCTGATAATAACTGCGACAGCCTGTGCTTTTATATCGTGTTTTTTTCATTGCACTGTGATTTTTAAAACTTGGGGCTTTCACCTTTAGAATTTTAAAGGGAATCAATTTGCAGGCACACTGACACCTCTAAACACACTACCTCCTTGAAACAGCCTCGCCCAGCCGATTCTTACTCTCGGCTCGAGGCGGCGGCGGGCGCCATCTTGGGTGTGGGCAGGGGCAGCGCTCTAGTCGCGCCGGCCTCCCGCCCTCCCAGAATATTTAATCGGGGTGTTTTGAGCTGTTCGCTGCCTGTTAGAGCTCTCCCTAGAGGGAGGACTAGGGCTGCGAGCTACTGGGTAATCTGCTGATAATAACTGCGACAGCCTGTGCTTTTATATCGTGTTTTTTTCATTGCACTGTGATTTTTAAAACTTGGGGCTTTCACCTTTAGAATTTTAAAGGGAATCAATTTGCAGGCACACTGACACCTCTAAACACACTACCTCCTTGAAACAGCCTCGCCCAGCCGATTCTTACTCTCGGCTCGAGGCGGCGGCGGGCGCCATCTTGGGTGTGGGCAGGGGCAGCGCTCTAGTCGCGCCGGCCTCCCGCCCTCCCAGAATATTTAATCGGGGTGTTTTGAGCTGTTCGCTGCCTGTTAGAGCTCTCCCTAGAGGGAGGACTAGGGCTGCAAGCTACTGGGTAATCTGCTGATAATAACTGCGACAGCCTGTGCTTTTATATCGTGTTTTTTTCATTGCACTGTGATTTTTAAAACTTGGGGCTTTCACCTTTAGAATTTTAAAGGGAATCAATTTGCAGGCACACTGACACCTCTAAACACACTACCTCCTTGAAACAGCCTCGCCCAGCCGATTCTTACTCTCGGCTCGAGGCGGCGGCGGGCGCCATCTTGGGTGTGGGCAGGGGCAGCGCTCTAGTCGCGCCGGCCTCCCGCCCTCCCAGAATATTTAATCGGGGTGTTTTGAGCTGTTCGCTGCCTGTTAGAGCTCTCCCTAGAGGGAGGACTAGGGCTGCGAGCTACTGGGTAATCTGCTGATAATAACTGCGACAGCCTGTGCTTTTATATCGTGTTTTTTTCATTGCACTGTGATTTTTAAAACTTGGGGCTTTCACCTTTAGAATTTTAAAGGGAATCAATTTGCAGGCACACTGACACCTCTAAACACACTACCTCCTTGAAACAGCCTCGCCCAGCCGATTCTTACTCTCGGCTCGAGGCGGCGGCGGGCGCCATCTTGGGTGTGGGCAGGGGCAGCGCTCTAGTCGCGCCGGCCTCCCGCCCTCCCAGAATATTTAATCGAGGTGTTTTGAGCTGTTCGCTGCCTGTTAGAGCTCTCCCTAGAGGGAGGACTAGGGCTGCGAGCTACTGGGTAATCTGCTGATAATAACTGCGACAGCCTGTGCTTTTATATCGTGTTTTTTTCATTGCACTGTGATTTTTAAAACTTGGGGCTTTCACCTTTAGAATTTTAAAGGGAATCAATTTGCAGGCACACTGACACCTCTAAACACACTACCTCCTTGAAACAGCCTCGCCCAGCCGATTCTTACTCTCGGCTCGAGGCGGCGGCGGGCGCCATCTTGGGTGTGGGCAGGGGCAGCGCTCTAGTCGCGCCGGCCTCCCGCCCTCCCAGAATATTTAATCGGGGTGTTTTGAGCTGTTCGCTGCCTGTTAGAGCTCTCCCTAGAGGGAGGACTAGGGCTGCGAGCTACTGGGTAATCTGCTGATAATAACTGCGACAGCCTGTGCTTTTATATCGTGTTTTTTTCATTGCACTGTGATTTTTAAAACTTGGGGCTTTCACCTTTAGAATTTTAAAGGGAATCAATTTGCAGGCACACTGACACCTCTAAACACACTACCTCCTTGAAACAGCCTCGCCCAGCCGATTCTTACTCTCGGCTCGAGGCGGCGGCGGGCGCCATCTTGGGTGTGGGCAGGGGCAGCGCTCTAGTCGCGCCGGCCTCCCGCCCTCCCAGAATATTTAATCGGGGTGTTTTGAGCTGTTCGCTGCCTGTTAGAGCTCTCCCTAGAGGGAGGACTAGGGCTGCGAGCTACTGGGTAATCTGCTGATAATAACTGCGACAGCCTGTGCTTTTATATCGTGTTTTTTTCATTGCACTGTGATTTTTAAAACTTGGGGCTTTCACCTTTAGAATTTTAAAGGGAATCAATTTGCAGGCACACTGACACCTCTAAACACACTACCTCCTTGAAACAGCCTCGCCCAGCCGATTCTTACTCTCGGCTCGAGGCGGCGGCGGGCGCCATCTTGGGTGTGGGCAGGGGCAGCGCTCTAGTCGCGCCGGCCTCCCGCCCTCCCAGAATATTTAATCGGGGTGTTTTGAGCTGTTCGCTGCCTGTTAGAGCTCTCCCTAGAGGGAGGACTAGGGCTGCGAGCTACTGGGTAATCTGCTGATAATAACTGCGACAGCCTGTGCTTTTATATCGTGTTTTTTTCATTGCACTGTGATTTTTAAAACTTGGGGCTTTCACCTTTAGAATTTTAAAGGGAATCAATTTGCAGGCACACTGACACCTCTAAAGACACTACCTCCTTGAAACAGCCTCGCCCAGCCGATTCTTACTCTCGGCTCGAGGCGGCGGCGGGCGCCATCTTGGGTGTGGGCAGGGGCAGCGCTCTAGTCGCGCCGGCCTCCCGCCCTCCCAGAATATTTAATCGGGGTGTTTTGAGCTGTTCGCTGCCTGTTAGAGCTCTCCCTAGAGGGAGGACTAGGGCTGCGAGCTACTGGGTAATCTGCTGATAATAACTGCGACAGCCTGTGCTTTTATATCGTGTTTTTTTCATTGCACTGTGATTTTTAAAACTTGGGGCTTTCACCTTTAGAATTTTAAAGGGAATCAATTTGCAGGCACACTGACACCTCTAAACACACTACCTCCTTGAAACAGCCTCGCCCAGCCGATTCTTACTCTCGGCTCGAGGCGGCGGCGGGCGCCATCTTGGGTGTGGGCAGGGGCAGCGCTCTAGTCGCGCCGGCCTCCCGCCCTCCCAGAATATTTAATCGGGGTGTTTTGAGCTGTTCGCTGCCTGTTAGAGCTCTCCCTAGAGGGAGGACTAGGGCTGTGAGCTACTGGGTAATCTGCTGATAATAACTGCGACAGCCTGTGCTTTTATATCGTGTTTTTTTCATTGCACTGTGATTTTTAAAACTTGGGGCTTTCACCTTTAGAATTTTAAAGGGAATCAATTTGCAGGCACACTGACACCTCTAAACACACTACCTCCTTGAAACAGCCTCGCCCAGCCGATTCTTACTCTCGGCTCGAGGCGGCGGCGGGCGCCATCTTGGGTGTGGGCAGGGGCAGCGCTCTAGTCGCGCCGGCCTCCCGCCCTCCCAGAATATTTAATCGGGGTGTTTTGAGCTGTTCGCTGCCTGTTAGAGCTCTCCCTAGAGGGAGGACTAGGGCTGCGAGCTACTGGGTAATCTGCTGATAATAACTGCGACAGCCTGTGCTTTTATATCGTGTTTTTTTCATTGCACTGTGATTTTTAAAACTTGGGGCTTTCACCTTTAGAATTTTAAAGGGAATCAATTTGCAGGCACACTGACACCTCTAAACACACTACCTCCTTGAAACAGCCTCGCCCAGCCGATTCTTACTCTCGGCTCGAGGCGGCGGCGGGCGCCATCTTGGGTGTGGGCAGGGGCAGCGCTCTAGTCGCGCCGGCCTCCCGCCCTCCCAGAATATTTAATCGGGGTGTTTTGAGCTGTTCGCTGCCTGTTAGAGCTCTCCCTAGAGGGAGGACTAGGGCTGCGAGCTACTGGGTAATCTGCTGATAATAACTGCGACAGCCTGTGCTTTTATATCGTGTTTTTTTCATTGCACTGTGATTTTTAAAACTTGGGGCTTTCACCTTTAGAATTTTAAAGGGAATCAATTTGCAGGCACACTGACACCTCTAAACACACTACCTCCTTGAAACAGCCTCGCCCAGCCGATTCTTACTCTCGGCTCGAGGCGGCGGCGGGCGCCATCTTGGGTGTGGGCAGGGGCAGCGCTCTAGTCGCGCCGGCCTCCCGCCCTCCCAGAATATTTAATCGGGGTGTTTTGAGCTGTTCGCTGCCTGTTAGAGCTCTCCCTAGAGGGAGGACTAGGGCTGCGAGCTACTGGGTAATCTGCTGATAATAACTGCGACAGCCTGTGCTTTTATATCGTGTTTTTTTCATTGCACTGTGATTTTTAAAACTTGGGGCTTTCACCTTTAGAATTTTAAAGGGAATCAATTTGCAGGCACACTGACACCTCTAAACACACTACCTCCTTGAAACAGCCTCGCCCAGCCGATTCTTACTCTCGGCTCGAGGCGGCGGCGGGCGCCATCTTGGGTGTGGGCAGGGGCAGCGCTCTAGTCGCGCCGGCCTCCCACCCTCCTCATCTCCCATAAAATGTGCGTAGGGTTCAGACGGCGCAGAGGGCTGGCGCAGCGGGCGCGCCGGATGCGCGCCGAAGTCGCGCACAAGTCTAGCCCGTCTGCGCCCGTCCGCGACCGGCCGGGACCAGGGGCCCAGTCCCTTGCTCGACGGGCGTGCGCCAGGCATACTTATACAAGTAAGAGGTTGAGAGACCTATGTCCCGTTCTACCTACTTACTGTCATCACTTGATGGAGCCCGTGGACCTAGGACCATGTCCTCATTGTTCATTTACTGGTAGTTGTTTATTGCCAGTCGCTCCTGATCCCGATACAATTCTGGCTAAAGGGGGTCTTCTAAACTGTAGATCCATTAGCAAACACACTCTCCAACTGTGGGATCTTATATTGGACGAGGACATGCAGATGCTGTTCCTTACTGAGACTTGGTTGGGAGAACACTCCGACCCGGATATACTGGACACTATCCCTCCTGGTTACACCCTCCACAGACTTGATAGGATAGGATAGGATAATAGGATAATAGGAAGGGGAGGCGGGATCGCCATTATTGTCAAACACCCGTTCGAGTGTATTCTAAAACCGGTAAAAATTGATGATTGCGAAGCTGGTGAATTTAGTATCAAACTGACGCAACATGACACTATCTCTGGCATCCTTATCTATAGGCCCCCTGGGTCCTTGGGAAACTTTCGAAGTAGCCTACTTGAAGGGGCTACTCAGACCGCCATTAAACACAACAAGGTTCTGATACTGGGTGACCTGAATCTACACCTAGAGGACCCTGCACAGAAGGAGGCAGAGGATGTTCGCCTTGTATTACAAGAACTACAGCTGACATTGCTAAGTACAACAGCTACACATCAGAAGGGTCATTGTTTAGACCCTATCTTTGCGAGCTGGGATAAAATAAAAGTACTCACCCCCCGTCAGCTCCCTTGGACTGACCACTTTCTGGTCCCTTTTCATTGCTTTTATCAGACCGCTAGGACTAAAGACAATGGGGATGGATACTTTATGAAACGCAAATGGAGACAATTCTCCAAAGAAAACTTTGTAGGCAACATCCAGAAAGCTCAACTAATAAGTGCTCGGGATAGTGACCAGGCGAATAAAGAATTCAACCTACTTGTCACTGCCACCTTGGATGAGCTAGCTCCCATGTGCAAAGGCAAAGTTAGAGCTGGTAGACAACTCACTGCCCCATGGTTCACGATTGAACTCCAGCAAATAAAATCGAAATGTAAAAAGCTAGAAAGAACCTGGAGAAGGACCCCGAGTGAGCAAGCAAAAAATAGTTATAGCTTAGCACACCGGAGCTACCAATATGCGGTGCGTAGAGCTAAAGCCAAATATTTTCAGACTCGTATTGAGGAAGCCGAGAGCTCCTCGCGGGAACTGTTTAAAATATATAAAGAAATATCGTTGGTTTCTAGCTCCAATACCCCCGTAAAATCCTCCAAGGAGGGATGTAATAAAGTCGCTGACTTCTTCTCTAGTAAAGTCAAGAAGATTTCAATCAATCAATCAATCAGTGACACTTATAAAGCGCGCTACATACCCGTAGGGTCTCAAGGCGCTGGGGAGGGGGGGTGCCGCTACTGCTCGAACAGCCAGGTCTTCAGCTTCTTCCTGAAGGAGAGGTGGTCTTGGGTCAGGCGCAGGTCGGACGGGAGGGAGTTCCAGGTCTTGGCGGCCAGGTAGGAGAAGGACCTTCCTCCTGTAGTCGCTCTTCGGATGCGGGGGACGGCGGCGAGGGCGTGGTTGGCAGATCGGAGGTGGCGTTTGGGAGCGTAGAAGTTGACTCGGCTGTTGAGGTAGCTCGGGCCTTGGTCGTGTAGGGCTTTGTGTGCGTGGGTGAGGAGGCGGAAGGTGATTCTCTTGTTGATGGGAAGCCAGTGAAGGTCTCTCAGATGTCCGGAGATGTGGCTGGATCGTGGGATGTCGAGGATGAGTCTGGCTGAGGCGTTTTGGATCCGCTGGAGTCTCTTCTGGAGCTTGGCGGTGGTCCCGGCGTAGAGGGCGTTGCCGTAGTCCAGCCGGCTGGTGACGAGGGCCTGGGTGACGGTCTTCCTGGTCTCTGAGGGGATCCACCAGAAGATCTTCCGTAGCATGCGTAGAATGTTGAAGCACGCCGAGGAGACGCTGTTGACTTGCCTGGTCATGGAGAGGGAGGAGTCCAGGATGAAGCCCAGGTTTCGTGCATGGTCTGTCGGTTTGGGTGCGGTGCCCAGGGCGGGAGGCCACCAGGAGTCGTCCCAGGCGGAGGGTGAAGAGCCCAGGATGAGGACCTCCGTCTTGTCCGAGTTCAGTTTCAGGCGGCTGGTCGTCATCCACTCGGCTACCTCTTTCATCCCTTCGTGCAGGTTGGCTCTGGCGGCGGCGGGGTTGTTGGTCAGGGAGAGGATCAGCTGGGTGTCGTCGGCGTATGAGATGATGTTGAGGTGGTGTTTGCGTACGATGGCCGCGAGGGGGCTCATGTAGACGTTGAAGAGGGTGGGGCTCAGTGATGATCCTTGGGGGACGCCGCAGATGACTTCGGAGGCCTCTGACTTGTACGGTGGTAGGCGGACTCGCTGTGTTCTTCCGTCGAGGAAGGAGATGATCCATTCCAGCGCCTTGTCCTGGATTCCGACGTTGCTGAGGCGCCGTATTAGGGTGCGGTGGCAGACCGTGTCGAATGCCGCGGAGAGGTCTAGGAGGATGAGGGCCGCTGTTTCTCCTTTGTCCATCAGGGCTCGAATGTCATCGGTGGCGGCGATGAGGGCGGTCTCGGTGCTGTGGTTGGCTCGGAAGCCGGACTGTGAGGGGTCGAGGGATCCGTTCGTCTCGAGGAAGGCGGCCATCTGCTTGTTGACGGTCTTCTCGATGACTTTGGCTGGAAACGGGAGAAGCGAGATGGGGCGGTAGTTCTTGAGGTCGGTGGGGTCCGCTGTTGGTTTCTTGAGTAGAGCGCTGAGTTCGGCGTGTTTCCAGCTTTCGGGGAAGATGGCGGTGTCGAAGGATGTGTTGATGATGTCTCGCAGGTGGGGTGCGATGACAGCGTCGGCCTTGTTGAAGACGTGGTGAGGGCAGGGGTCGGTTGGTGATCCGGAGTGGATGGAGTTCATCGTGCGGATGGTGTCTTCTGTGCTGATCGGGGTCCAGGCGTGGAGGGTGGTGGTGGGGGGGGGTGGCAGGTCGGTCGTGGTGTGCGTTGGTTGGTTGTTGAAACTGCTGTGTATGTCCGTGATCTTGTTGTGGAAGTATGAGGCGAGGGAGTTGCAGAGGTCTTGCGATGGGGTGATGTCGTTGTTTCCTGCGCTGGGGTTGGAAAGCTCTTTCACGATGTTGAAGAGTTCCTTGCTGTTGTGTGCGTTGTTGTCCAGCCGGTCCTTGAATGCTGTTCTCTTGGCGGCGCGGATCAGCTGGTGGTGTTTCCGGGTGGCCAGTTTGTAGGAGGTCCTGTTGTCCGGTGTCGGGTCCCTTTTCCAGACTTTCTCGAGGGCTCGGCAGTTCTTCTTGGAGCTCTTGAGTTCGTCGGTGAACCATGGGGCCTTCTTGCTGCCGGGTCTGCTGGGCGGGGTCCTCAGTGGGGCGAGTTCGTCCGCGCAGTTGCTGATCCACTTCGTGATGTTATCGGCGGCCTGGCTGGGGTTCGCTGAGCTGGCAGGAGGGTGTTGGCTCAGGGAGGTGGCGAGCTGGTCTGCTGTGATCTTGTTCCAACTTCTGCGGGCGGTGTGTTGCTGGTGTTGGTGGGTCGTCGTTCTCTTGAAGGTGAAGTGGACGCAGCTGTGGTCCGTCCATTGAAGCTCTGTGGCGTGGCTGAAGTTGATGTCTGTGCTGGATGAGAAGACGGCGTCGAGTGTGTGTCCGGCGAGGTGGGTGGGGGTGGACACCAGTTGCTTGAGTCCCAGGTTGGCGAGGTTGTCGAGCAGGGTGCTGGTGTTGTGGTCGTTGTTGTTCTCCAGGTGGAAGTTCAGGTCCCCCAGGAGGATGTAGTCAGCGGAGGGGAGGGCATGCGGGCTGACGAAGTCGGCGATGTCCTCGCTGAATTGCGTGCGTGGTCCAGGG
This sequence comes from Lissotriton vulgaris, assembly GCF_964263255.1. Taxonomy (NCBI): domain Eukaryota; kingdom Metazoa; phylum Chordata; class Amphibia; order Caudata; family Salamandridae; genus Lissotriton; species Lissotriton vulgaris. The sequence continues at coordinate 107,209,631 of NC_141700.1, forward strand.
GGTCGGTAGATCAGGGTGCCTCTGAGGGTGGTGTTCGGGTTGGTGTGGATCTGGAAATGCAGGTGTTCGGCGCTGGTCAGGGTGTTGTCGGTGCTGGTCGTGAGACGGATGGTGTTCCTGTGGATGATGGCGATGCCTCCTCCCATCTGGTTGGCGTTTCGGTCCCTCCGGACGATCTTGTAGCCCTCCGGGATAGCGATGGCGGTGTCGGGAGCTGAAGAGGCGTTCATCCAGGTCTCCGTGAGGAAGGCAACGTCAGGGGCTGTGGCGTCTAGGAGGTTCCAGAGTTCGATGGCGTGTCTGTGGACGGAGCGGGTGTTGAGCAGGATGCACTTGAGGTGGGTGCTGCTGGAGTTCGACTTGGCGGGTGCTGGTGCGATGCAGGTCCGGATGCAGGAGAACTTGCAGGCGTGGCAGCTGAAAGGTCCGTGGGTGTGTCGTGGTGTGGCTTGATGGCATTCAGGGAGTCGGCCGGGGTTGAGAGCGATGAGGGTGGCGGCGGAGTACGTCAGGCGGGTCGGTCGGGGTCTTCGTGGGCCAGGGGTCCTGGCGCTGGTCGCGATCCGGTCGCGGACGGGCGCAGACGGGCTTACCTTTGGCGCGCCTTCGGCGCACAATCGGCGCGCCCGCTGCGCGTGACCGCTGCGCGTTCGCACGGTCGCCATTTAAGGCGAAGTGCGCGGGTGGGCGGAGCAGCTGGGAGGCGGGAGCGGGGAGGGTACAGAAGAAAAAGGGGCGGGGCTAATGGCGGTGGCGGGAAGCGGGAGCGGGGAGGGAGAGTGGCGAGGTAGGCGGGCAAGGAGGAAGGAGGCAGGCGCAATGGAACACGAAGAGAAAAGCGTCACAGCAAAGCAGGCAATAATACAGGAAAAAAAACGGGGAAAAAGCAGTGGAAACACAAACTCGGGCACAGAAAGAAACAAGCACAAATTTTCGACAAAACGGCCGAAAACCAAAGGGGAGCGCTCAGGGCAGCAGCGAGGACGGCGCTGATGCAGAGGCAGGCACTGGGGGCACACGCAGCAGCTGGTGGCCGTGCGGCGCGGGGGTGTCCCACAAGTGGGTCACACTCACCTGCGTCGCACGGTCGCCATTTAAGGCCAAGTGCGCGGGTGGGCGGAGCAGCTGGGAGGCGGGAGCGGGGAGGGTACAGAAGAAAAAGGGGCGGGGCTAATGGCGGTGGCGGGAAGCGGGAGCGGGGAGGGAGAGTGGCGAGGTAGGCGGGCAAGGAGGAAGGAGGCAGGCGCAATGGAACACGAAGAGAAAAGCGTCACAGCAAAGCAGGCAATGATACAGGAAAAAAAACGGGGAAAAAGCAGTGGAAACACAAACTCGGGCACAGAAAGAAACAAGCACAAATTTTCGACAAAACGGCCGAAAACCAAAGGGGAGCGCTCAGGGCAGCAGCGAGGACGGCGCTGATGCAGAGGCAGGCACTGGGGGCACACGCAGCAGCTGGTGGCCGTGCGGCGCGGGGGTGTCCCACAAGTGGGTCACACTCACCTGCGTCGCACGGTCGCCATTTAAGGCCAAGTGCGCGGGTGGGCGGAGCAGCTGGGAGGCGGGAGCGGGGAGGGTACAGAAGAAAAAGGGGCGGGGCTAATGGCGGTGGCGGGAAGCGGGAGCGGGGAGGGAGAGTGGCGAGGTAGGCGGGCAAGGAGGAAGGAGGCAGGCGCAATGGAACACGAAGAGAAAAGCGTCACAGCAAAGCAGGCAATAATACAGGAAAAAAAACGGGGAAAAAGCAGTGGAAACACAAACTCGGGCACAGAAAGAAACAAGCACAAATTTTCGACAAAACGGCCGAAAACCAAAGGGGAGCGCTCAGGGCAGCAGCGAGGACGGCGCTGATGCAGAGGCAGGCACTGGGGGCACACGCAGCAGCTGGTGGCCGTGCGGCGCGGGGGTGTCCCACATGCTTCCTTTTCCCATATACCAGCTAAGGGCACTGATTTTAGAGCAAACAGCGCATTGGCAGCCCCGGACTCTGCACTCCTAACCTTTGAGGTTCCGGCAGCTGACAAGCTAGCAACCATCTGTCGGAGCGTCAAGTCCGGCTCCCCCAATGACCCGGCCCCTGCCTGGGTCTTATCTGAGGGTCTGACAGCTTTGGAACCTCACATTAGACACGTCCTACAAACCTCCTTTTCCACTCAACAAGTCCCCAGAGAGTGGAAGAAGGCAATAGTACTTCCAATAAGGAAAAAACCTAATGTCAACATGGAGGTACTAGAAAACCTCAGACCGATTTCCTTATTGCCGTACGTGGCGAAGGTAGCCGAGAAGGTGGTTAATGCTCAGCTCACGGAGCACTTGGAAAAATGTAGTCTACTCCACCCCTCGCAATCGGGATTTAGGGCAGGCTACTCGACGGAGACGGCCCTCCTAAGAGCCACTGAGACTCTAAGAGCAGGGGCAGATGCTGGTCATACAATGGCCCTGATCATGCTTGACCTGAGCGCGGCTTTTGACACCGTAGCGCATTCCATCTTGCTACGGTGTCTGAACGAAGCTGGGGTCGCTGGTCCTGCGCTGGGCTGGCTACAATCTTTCCTTACAGAGAGATGCTTCCAGGTTCAGCAGGGGACATGCCGCTCAGGGGAGATGTCACTAGACCAGGGAGTGCCTCAGGGCTCGGCTTTGAGCCCCACTCTTTTTAATTTATACATGGCCTCCCTGGCGAAAGTTGTACACTCTTTTGGGGTGGAATTAGTGTCGTACGCTGACGACACTCAGCTGCTAATCTCCCTATCGCAGAGTACCTCCAACACCCCTAAAAATTTTAAATCCTGTATGCAGGCACTAGCAGAGTGGATGGATGCCCATTGTCTAAAACTCAATGGCTCCAAAACAGAGGTGTTGGTGGTAGGGGGAAAAAGCGAGAAATGGTCGGATGAGTGGTGGCCGTCATGCCTGGGCCCTACCCCCATACCATGTCAGGAGGCTAAGAATTTGGGAATTTGGATGAATCCTTCGCTCTCATATGAAGGCCACATTAGGCGCCTCGTGGGCAAATGTTTTGGAGTCCTAAAGACCCTAAATAAAACCTTAGACCTCCTGCCTTTATCAGCCAGAAGAACTCTAACGCAGGCACTGGTGACCTCGCGGTTAGATTACGGCAACATTCTGTTCTTGGGGGCAACCGAGGGCAGCATAGGTCGCCTACAAGTCATCCAGAATTCCTCCGCCAGACTGGTGTTAAGAAGACCCAGGAGAGCTAGCTCGAAATTGGCGCTGGATGCGCTTCATTGGCTGCCGGTGAAGAAGCGTGTGCTATTTAAGTGCCTCCTTTTTTGCCATCGTATTGTCTGGGACAAGTCACCAACATATCTGAAGGAGCTAGTCAGCCGATATGAGCCTACCAGGACCCTCCGTTCAGAGGGTACCGGTCTGCTGACAGTCCCCAGGATCAGGAAGGCGAGAATAGGTGGACGTTCCTTCGCGTTACTAGCAGCGCAAAATTGGAATAAATTACCTCCTGTGCTGCGACTGGAGGGCAATGAACTACGTTTCAGGGCTCTGCTCAAAACTCACCTATATACTGCATAGAGGCTGGATGTTCTAGGCAGGTTTTACTGGTAGCTTAGCGCGGGGACACGCCGTGATGGCGTTACTGAGCGCTCTATAAGCTCTTTATTATTATTATTATTATTATTAACTTTTCAATGAGTGCCTCTTGCAATGGGGGCGGGGCATACACGCTACCAAACACCATCGGCTCATCTCCAACCATACCTTTAATAAACACAAATTACCATGGGGATCCAGCCATTGCGTCTCATGTACATAGGAGAGTCTGCGATGTACCAGGACCGCCACCCCTCGAGACCCCCTCACAAAACCTGCATGAAATACTTGCTGATAGCCATATCGCTGCAAGCTGAGGGTTTTCGTGCCCTGGAGATGCGTCTCTTGCAGAAGAAGGACATCCGCCCGCTCCCTCTTTCCCTGCCTTAATACCGCCCCTCTTTTTATTTTATCGAGCATCCCCCGGACATTCCAACTCATCACCCGCAGTAGCGCCTGTGTAGGGCCCGTATCCCTGACGTCAGCCATTATCTATGAAAAGAAAAAGCAAGGTCCTGGGCTGTTGAAGCCACACACACTCAGACATTTGCAACCGAACTCGTGCAGACACTGTGTCAAGCCTACCTACCCCCCCAACCGCATCCAAACCCCTCTCGCCCCCCTCCCTGCCCACCCTCACCCACAACACACCCCCCCTCTACCACCCCATTGCTAACTACCCTCAGAACAAACCCTCCTCCCCCCACCCCATACCTCAGCAACATTGAAGTACCTGTCAGCGGTATAGATCGTCACCGGCCCCCAACGGGAGGTCCGGGACCCACTATCCCAATGGATCCCCAAAAACTACCCACACAATCCCAACCTACCCCCTACTAACAAACTGAGGGGTTGAGTCCGCCCTCCCTATGTCGCCCCCCAACCCGGATCCCCAAACCACAAAGTTACTTGTACAGCTGAAGTCTCAATCTGCATTCTGCAAAAGTTGTCCATATTCAGGAGGAACGTAGTCTCCTCCCCGGATCCTGATCGAAAGTTCGCCGCACACCTCGGAGACTATGATGCCGGATTTTGAGAGTCTGTATCCTCAGTGGCCTCTGTCGCTCTGGTCTCTAAAGGAGGGTTCTTCTTGGAACGGGTTCTCCAGTTACTCCTGCTACGCGACGGTCGTGGGGTCCGAGGGGGTCCAATTGTGGATGACGTATCCGAGTCCCGACCTGGGGGGGTGTGCACCCAGATCCGGACTGTCTCGTCGGTCCAGGCAAAGACTTCTTCTGGGCTGTTAAAGAATTGGGTCTTGGACTGGAACACCACCCGCAGGCGGGCCGGATAAAGCAAAGCATACTAGATATTTAGGCCCCGCAATCGCGCCTTAGCCTCCGTGAAGGATTGGCGTTGCCGCTGTACCAGCCTGGTATAGTCCGGAAATATCAGGATTTTTTGACTTTCAAACAGCAGAGGCTCCTTTATACGCGCTTGCCGCAGGATCGTGTCGCGGTAGTGATAGTTGAGCAGCTTGGCTATCACTGGTCTAGGACGTTCCCCCACCGGCGGCTTTTGGGTCAGTGCTCGGTGCGCTCGTTCTACAATAAAACAGCGCAATAGGGATTCCGGAGGGAGCCACCCCTCCAGCCAGCGGGTCAGGAAGGCCTCCATGTCGCCATTCTCACAGCCCTCCGGAAATCCCACAAAGCGTAGATTGTTTCTCCGAGCACGTCCTTCTGCATCCTCAGCCCTCAGTGCTAGGCCCTTCTGGATCCCCTCCATTTTGGCCACCTTCTTTTTTGGAGTCGCGACATCGTCTTCCACTCCAGTAATTCTTGTCTCCGCTTCTGTGATGCGAGCCACCGCGTTGCGCAGATCCTGGCGCAATAATGTAACGTCGGCTCCAACCGCCCCTATTTTAGCATCCAGCCTGTCTCTGGATTGAGTTATCGCCGCCATGAGGGCAGCGTTATCAGGGATGGATGTCGGTGGGCCCCCCGCTGCTCCGGCACCTTCAGTCGGCCCCATGAATTTGTCTATCGTGCCTTGCTTAGACGAGTGCCCACTGTTGCCACCCCTCGTCATGGCTGCCTGTGGATAGAGGCACTAGGTCCAGGGCGTCACAGGAGTAGTGATCGGGGTATGGATGTCTACCCCCTGACCAGTTGGCGCCTCCACCGGCGTCGTCCCCCCTCCTCGCACCAGTGTCACAGCAATGGGCTCGCACCTCCTTCAAACCCGAGTCCAGCAGATGCGCCACGATCAGGGCCAGGGCAGCATAGATCTCCCCGTTTCATAGGCTTCACCACAGCGGCCCCACCACCACGCCTCCGAGGACCATCATCGTGGGGCCAGGCCACAGAATACAGTCAGCTACGGGGGTAGCTCGCCCCGACCTCCGTGCACCAGCGTGTTGCCGCCCACGGTCACCACTCCACGACCGGCTGGCAGATTCTCGGCCCCCGCCTCAGGAGAGTCACTACAACGGCATCACAGTGTCTTTGAACCGGGGGGGAGGCCCCAGTACGCCGCGTAGGAAGCGCCGTCCAAACGTGATGATTAGCCTCAGCCAAAAGTCCTCGCCCCCCCCCCCCCCCCCTCAGCAAGCGCCGGGGTTAAATGCCGAGTTCTAGGGGATGGCAGGGGGGGAATATAGGAGGAGAGGTGTTCCGCTGCCCCACGGGCCAGCCGCGTCCCCCCGGTCCGATTCAACCTCTGAGTGGGGCTCGTCTGGCCGCCGCCGTACCTCTCACCTTGCCGGCACTGAAGAGGGGGACCCCCGCAGCCGTATCGTTGGCCCCGCACCTGCCCCTCGCTGTGTCATGAAGCACACCACTACCGCTGAAACTCCGGAGGCACGGGACCGGCCACTGCCCCTCCACCACGCCGGCCGCGCTGCACCTCCGTCCGCCCACTCCAAACTCGAGGTCCCGGCTTGGCGCGTGTCAGCAGGCCGCACCTCCTCGGAGCTCAAGCCTCCGCTCAGTAACCGACCACAGCGTTCCAAGTGCAGTCGGGGCACCGCAGTCCGTTCCGACTGCCAAATAGGTCGTTTAGGGCTTCTTAGGGTTGGGGAGACGGAGGATTTTAGCCTGATAGCTGGTCGGCGGGACAGAGCTCACTTAGGCTGTGTCCGCCATGCTCGCCGCCTTAGCCACGCCTCCCAAGAGAGAAACTTTTGACACTTAAAACTGCAATTCCCTAAAAGAAAACAGTATGGGCCAGATGTAGGAGCCCTAATACCGGTCGGTAACGGCCGAATTCGGCTGTTACCAACCGGTATTAGGGTTTTCAGATGTAGGGGGCCTATATCTTACTGATTCTGTAAATTTACTGATTCGGTAAATTTACAGAATCGGTAACATACTGAATCGGTATATTTACCGATTCAGTAAATCCACATGTAGTTGGCACTCCTAAGAGTGCCACAGGCCCTTAAGAGTCGGTATTTTACCACACAATCCTATTTTGTGGTAAAATACCGAATTCAGGTGTGCATGCACATCTGTGCATGCACACCTGTGCAATGTGACACACAGACATGCCCTTAGGGCATGTCTGTGTGCCACATGGCACACAAGTCCGGAATTGGGGTGCTAGAGGGTGTCAAAGTTACACCCCCTGCACCCTTGCAGGATTCGGTATTTACCGATTCAGTAAATACCGAATCGGTATTGCCCATTGATTCCTATGGGCTTCAAGGCCCATAGGAATCAATGGGCAATACCGATTCGGTATTTACAGAATCGGTAAATACCGAATGTTACAGATTCGGTAAATCAGATTTTTGATTTACCTACATCTGCCTCCTTCTAATTTACCGATTCATAAATACCGAATTGGTAAAATTCGGTATTTATGAGTCGGTAAATTAGATTTACCTACATCTATCCCTTAGTGTCTTAAAATACTCCACAGAAGCCTCTAAAATCAAAAGAATAATCAATAAACATTGGAGTCTTATAAATATGGAACCAGACCTCAAAGATCTGTATAGTGATCACATTACTTTTGCATTTCAGAGATCTAAAAACTTGAAAGAAATCCTGACGACGACTAAAACCCAAAAAATCAGCCACAAAGGAATGTCAAAGTGCTTGAATTGCATCCACTGCAACAATGTCATGATTGGCAATAAATTCATGCATCCTACTCAAGGATATGAAATAGAGCTACGACACACCAGTAACTGTGACAGTAAAAACAGTATATATGCAATTAAATGCCCATGCGGAAAAACATATGTGGGTCAAACCGAAAGAAAAATCAAAGTGCGAATAACAGAGCATAAGAGTAATATTCGAGCACACAACACCAAATCCACTATAGCCACTCATTGGCTGGAAGCGAAACATCAAATATCCCAATTAAGATTCACCAGTTTGGAGATAATCCCACAGCGCAGCGACATGGACCCCACTAAACAGAGACTAAAAGCAGAATTCTTTTGGATAAAAAAACTGAACACTCTACAACCTACAGGAATGAATGATCGTATAGAATATTCATGTTTTCTATAGACAGCATGATGCAAGGACTATTCCCCCCGTTTTCAATTCGAGAAACAATCCTACCACTATACCTAATGTATTCAAAATGCACTCCAGATGCACTTAAGCCTGAAATTATCAATGTAATGCTTCTAAAAATTGACAATTTCAATACTCGCTCTTTATGTACACACACTAAAATGTATATACAATTGCCATCATGATTTATCGAGAATGTTTGTAACATAATCAATTCCAATGAATTGTATGCTTGTTATTTGTTATATACCTTCACTCTCAACATGTATCGTGTATATGGTGTATATGCATCATCAAAAGTGATGTATTTTCTATTCACGACTAGTATGCCTCCTATTTTCATCATTTTCACAACACATAGATCACGTGACCCTTTAACAGATCCAATATATATTCGTTTTCTTTGTTATTTCCCTATTTAACACATCGACATTTTTGCATATTTCAAATTTATCATTTGTTCAAGTTTAAATGTTTTTAAGAAACCACGATTCAACTACGCGCCTCACGCGTAGTATTTTTTCCACTTCTATTGAAGTCAGAACACTCACATCACGTGACCGTGTAATACACCGTAAAACTCCGTTACTTCTTTCAACACATTTGGCGTTTGTAAACACACCACCCGAACCTCGACTTCAACTCACAGTAAGTTTTCCCGCGCACGCCGCTTTTTCTCATTAGCTCTATCAACTGTACCATAATACGCACACAGCGTTCTCGCATAGACCATCTGGTATAATGTCATGCTTAAATTAATACTCATCACTATGTTGATAAAACTTCGTGTTTTATTGATTGCATTTGAATTTCTTTAACATTAGTAATTAACATCGTTGAAACTGTCGTGATTAAGCTGTCATTCACTGAATTGATTACCATGATACACTATTGTAAATCTGCCTGTACATGTTATTATTTTGGTTGCTTGCTAAGGTCCTGTATTAATTCATTTTTTAGGCCCCTGACGAAGGGTCTCTCTTATCGACTCGAAATGCATTGGGCGGAGTAATGTTAAAATTTGGAAGTTGAAAGATGATTGATTGACCCTTATGAAATGAAATAAGGAATGAAAATAATCAACAAATAAATACCGATTTGTTCTCATAAAAAGACCGTTTGGCTTTACATCATTGGAGAAATTACAAGATTGAGAAGAAGCATTGTGTTTTATGTTAACTTGAGCGCACGTTTACGTGAAAGGTTATCCGACCTCCACACATAGATTCCTTAAATTCAAGAAATGGAAGGGTGCCACAGAGATTATTTGCAGTAAAATTAGTTAGCCGCTGCTTAGTTACAATATTCAAAACACATGTCTGTATCCCTGAATTTTAGATGTGAACACATTTAGAATTTGGACAAGTGCACCTAGGGCATTAAAAAGTTTAATTCGGATCACAAATTCAAAGCTGTTCCAAATGGGGGCCCTCAAAATGCATTTGGCCTAGGCCCACAAAATCCTTAAGATGTTCTGATTTTGAGTTGTTATTCCCAATTTGATAGAGGACCTACATGACATTAGTTATAATCTCTTTGCATCAGAAATACTGCACTGGTAATAACACCCCTCTTGAAATTGGGACCAACCTATCAGGCAAGTCTAGTTATTACAGAAGTCTGCATTTTAAAAATGTTATTTTATACAAATCATACAGGGTCAGGGGTCAAAACCTTAGGGATCAAAAAACATTAAATAACTGAGAGTACCCCAGAGCAGAAGTAATTTCCTATGATATGCCATTAATATCCTTGTAATCAGTATGTATCACCAACCAAAGCCAATAAACACCAGTACAATAACCACTCATCCATTGAACAACAAACGTTCAGTAAATACAGCCACCTCAAACTGATGCAACACCTTATATACATGCAAATGAAGCATGGCAGCCAGGAAACAAGTGCATCTTGAATCAATCAACACATAGCAAAATTGGAAATAGGTATCTGCACAAAAACCCGAAACTTAAGAAACGCAATCACTGGTAAGAGGTCTACACTTAATCAGAAACTAAAAAGGATGATGTAGCGAAGTGTTAACTAAATGAGTCGATTTAGTGAAGTAGTTATTCAAAACGGTCATGAGTAAAGGGATTATTAAAATATTTTATTAGTGAATCAAGGCTAGAACTCCCATTATGCATCGGTTTGAAAAACTAATCTCTAAGTTAGGCAGTTGATAAAAAGATGTTCCAGTGACATGGAGGCATCCTTTACCGTAAAAATGGTCTATATTTTTAGGTCTCACCTAGGCAGCGCTTGTGCTGTCTCTTCAAGACAAATGTATTCAGGACATGGGCTTTAAGCTCCGCCTATATTGTGCCCATGTATTTTATTGGCTCCTTTCAGTTTCTTCATTTCATTGGTTTACTTCTTTAATAGTCCCTCTGTCTCCATTTTTAGTACCTCCTTCTCTTCAGTTATAACCTCCCATAAGGACAACCCTTCTGACATGTGAGTTTACATGGAACGTTTTATTTTCACTTTCTCAGCACTCTTTTCTTAATGACTTGTTCAACTTAGCAATAGCCCCTTTACTGATCTCACTTTCCCGATACACCTTCTTTTCTGTCTGCAGCTACCTTCTCCCCCTCCCTCCTGCTTATTATTTATTTATGGCTAAAGGCTTACATTTTTTATTTAAAATGTTTACTTTATTACCATTTGCAGCACGCTGCACTTTAGCTTCAAGCATTTTAAGCTTAAGTGTGGGATGCCGCGATTACTACTAAAGTAAATAAATAGAAATAAAACAGGCAGTTGCTGCTTTTCTTTTCCAATTTATGTTTTGTTTTAGCAATCGTGGCACACTGCACTTTTGCTTTAAGCTTGTAAAGCTAAAGTGCGGTGTGCTGTGAATGGCAATAAAGTAAATAAATAAAAAAATGGCGAGCTGCCGCCTTTACATCATTGTCAGATTTCACTTTCAACATGGCATCCGTCCGTCTTTATTTTCTATTTATTTATTCTTCTACCATTAACAGCATATAGATATTGGCTTTATTTTAAAAAAAAGTTCTTTACTTTATTACCATTCGTGGCAGGCCGCCCTTTAGCTTCACATATTGAAAGATAAAGTGCGGCGTACCAAGATTGCTACAAAAGTACATTCATAGAAATAAATACGTCTGTCTACCTTTCTTTTCTAATTATTTTCCTTTGTAGTAAGTGCGACACGCTGCACTTTAGCTTCATACGTGTAAAGCAAAAGTGCGGCATACCGTGAATGGTAATAAAGTAAATACTTTTTTTTTAAAAGGCGGGCATTGTAGGCTTTCCTTTTGAACAGGTTGGCTGCCCGCCTTTACTTTCTATTTATCTACTTTTCTACCATTTAAGGCACAGCGCCTGTTAGCTTTCAACATATAAAGTAAAGTGCCGCATACCACAAAGGCTACAAAAGCTTAAATAAAAATGCTCACACTAGATTATGATCCCTGTTATAAAAAGATAAATTAAAGCTGAGTATATGTTTCTATTGTTATTATTGGAAATACATTTTTTGTTAACTAGTGTTTTACAAATGCACCATTGTTGGTTAATTAGCTTTATTCCACAAACAATAATAAATAAACAAGAATATTGCATTTTTAAAACGCAAACTAACAAAAATCGCACTTCCAATGAAAAAAAAAAGAAAACGAATGCTCAGCAGCAATCTTTATCTTTATAATTATAAGGGTGCAGTACCTATTATGGCTAATATAGGTTCCTTTATAACTCCACAGGGAATCCTAGTAACAGGCTCTAGTACTGCACCCTTTCCTTAATTCGTAAAATTTCCTTTAATATTAATTATTCTTCTGCTGGGATAATTTTAAACAAAAAAAAATTGCATTTCCAGAGCCAATAGCGCAAAATTTCACTGATGTGAGACCTATTGCATTGCAAATGCTTGTTAGTTTAATATAGTTTGCAGAAGTGTCACCCAGACCAACTGTGACATGGCATGATGCAAAAGATAGTTTGAGTCAAATTTATGTACATGCTTCTTCCTTGGTTGTTTTTTTAATATATCGTTGTATAGTTTTAGAAAAATTGCAAAAAATAATTTACCAAATCAGTAAAAATTCAGGCTGCTGGACAGCAAAAAAGTACCTTGTTAAATAACATGTTCCTTTTAATGCACCTACAGGGTAAAAGATTAACATCACTTCGGTGCCCATTGTGGGGGTAGATTCAGATCGCCAGAGTTAATGAAGAAGTAGGTCCTGTTAACTATATGGTTGAAAAATGAACAAGGATTACAGGTTAAATCCAGAGGATCCCTTTAGAAGTTAGGAATTACTGTGCTATGCAGTAACATTAATTCTGGGTCTAATTCCCCCAAAATTTCTCATTGGAGCAGTCCAAATCTCTGGGTGAAACGTGGTGTTTCTGATGACCTTGCAATTCTGGATGGTCTTGTAGCATCCCTGTCCATCACAAAACACATTTTAGAAGACATGCATCAGTTTGTACCTCTGCGCCATTCCACTTCACATATCCTCAGAGTGCTCCACTCCCAGGTTGTAGTCTATCAAGGAATTTAGGGTCAGATTGTTCTGGGTTGGTAGAGATTGCTAAATATGCCTAGGGTCACCATGTGTGGAGTCAGGATTATTTCCTTTTCAAAAACTGCAGGTATATGAGAGCGACTACTTCATTTGTTGCGTGTTTACCAATGGTGTACACAGTAACACACTTTTGGGTGCTGTAGCTTATATATAATCATCAGACTATGAGCTAGAGAGAGTTAGACAGAAAAGCAAAAAAGGACGAGGAAGTGAAGATATGACAAATATGACAATGAGAAAAAACAGTAATTCAAAAAAGAACCTGTAAGTGTATGGTAAAGGTACAGCATGTGTATGGGAGTGGAGGAGAGTCTTGAGGTGGAATCAAATGTAGGCAGCTTTGGTATTCAGTAATCTTGCATTTGGCAGTGGGTTCCTAAGAAAAGCTCTGGGCTATGGCATTTATGTGTTTTTATAAATTAAATACTGGTTCATTGGGTTCAAGTGAACTCAACCAAAACTCAAAGTGCAAAATTTTGTTAAAACCAATATTATTGAATAGTGAGCTATAATTGTGCAGTGACAAGAAAAATACTGGTAGGTGCTCACGCATAACGGAGAAAGTCTTGTTCTCTCTTCCCTTGTGGTACTAGCCTCCTGCACTCTCTAAGGGCTAGTTATAGTATCTTCTGTGTAATACATTCAGTTGTATTAGACATAGATTTGCTTGGATGGCCTCTTCTCGGAGATCAGTATGGTTCTCGCCCTAATGTTCATCACTACGTTTTGACAAATCGTCCTCTCTTTCCTCGTTAAGCCTGGCAGGGGTGTGTGGGTCAATACTTGTAACAAACAAGGGTTCCCTGTATATAAATATCTTGACGTATTGTGTTTTACATTTTTACAGCACTGGCGCGTTTATCCTCGTTAGCCAGCAATACATGAACCGGCATGAAAATACCCTCGTAAACACACGCATATGTCTGAAGGTACGTGTTAATTGACTAAACAAAACCGCAGTATTTTATATCGGTCCATTACTAGTGTCTCCCTCAGGTGTAAATAGATCTTTCCATTTCTTGGTGCACCTTCACGTCCTTAGTAACGGAAAACGCGAACTAGAGCTCATCTATCCGGGCCGGTTCGGAGCAGTGGAGGCGAGGCACATTTACTTCATATTAAAGGTACTATGTCTAAACTAGTGAACAGCTCATCATTGCTCCTCTCATTGAGTTGTGTTTTGATAACACTTATTTGATTTGGTCCTTCATTCTTCTTTTACAGTTTATCAATCAATAAAGGATTCACAGGAGAGTGTGTTTTTATTATATTGCCATTCTTCGCAAGCATTGTCTAACATATTAAACAACTTTTCTCGGGGTAGGGAATTTTTCCTGCCAGTAACATTAACCATTCCGAAATATGAATTAGAATTTCAGCTGTTAACGTCATTTCCGCCTCTGTTTATCTTGTCTTTCATAGATTTGAAATCCATAAAGATTACCCCTATCGCAATTAAAATCCACCGATGTCGATTCCTCTACATGCATCAATCTAATACGTTTTGTGAGTTCTCTATCTTGGTTATTTGAACAATCTTGATAGGAGTAATTGACTGTCCTTTGTAAACCATGAGAAATGCTAGGCCCTTCAAGCTTTATTATAGTAATGCACCAAACAAACCAGTCAACACAATATACTAGGAGACATTATTCTTTCTCCTAATCTTGCAGCGATTATATCACTGCCCTTTTGCGTTAATATCATTTACTGCTTTGAATTAATAGCATCTTTCCATCTTTCAGAGGTTTTTCCCTTGTGTGTGAGAAGTCGTGTCAAACAAAACTAACTGTGTCCATGTATTAGCTCACAAGTAAGTATATCTGTACTTGTTTGTTATTACCTGAACTTATAGGTAGTTAATCAAATTAATATATTGTATGTAGCATTTAGCATAATCTATTAGGAAACATTTCAGTATAGGTTTAATTAAAAAAATATATATATATATATATACCAATATGAATAATTGACTTACAGCTATCAGTCTGAATAAACTGAGATACAAATGAACCATAGTCTTTGTTTTCTCCCTATACTCTGTTTACACCCGAAAATTTAAATGTATCTCTGTGGATCCGTCTACCACCAATTATTCATTTTAAGTATACCATTACTGTCTTATCTCTTGATATCCAACTCCACGCTAATCTCCCTAAATGAGAACCGAAGTCATAATTTTTCCCTTCTTTTCCCCTATTTGGGGCATTATTTGCTTACTTGTCTGGCTCGCTACCTGCTTCCACCTACTTCCACTGCCCTATTTGTTCTGTTTGGACAGTTTACAGAGAATGTCACAATATGATGGTTGTTCTGATTACTATATTTAACTATAAATATGAGTCACTGTCTCTTTGTTTCATTAAGTAAATGAATGTATTTCTGGATCAGCAATTATGCTTTTATATTCAGGTGCTTGAAAATCTGTTTGTCTTGAAGAAGGCGCTGGTCGCCGAAACGCGCGTCGACAACATATTTTTTAATTAATTCAAGAACTGATACTCTGTTTTTTATGAAATTGTGATTATTTGTCCTCTTTGCTTTTATTGTATTTCCCTATTTGCTCATGTGTAATGTAATCCCCTTCAAATGTTTCTAATTTATAGACAATTGCTTTTGTGGTCCTCTATATATTCTGTTTTATTACAATAAACTGTCTTTTTCACGGAAGTAGGTTGTTGCGTCCTATCACTATTATGTGGGTAAGTTTTATTTGTTACCGCCTGGGTTGATACCTACACACTGTGTGGGTCAATATTCATGTGGGATAAGCATTGTCTAAGGCTCCTTATTGCACCTACAGTCAACTCCTCGGTCAGTACCACCGTTTATAAATGCAAACATATGTGTCAGGTCCTCCAGTTTATTATTATACTCTTGGTTCATGATAGACCAGTAGGTATGCAGAGAATTTTCTTGGATGCAGGTCAAATTTCATCTTGGCTTCATCTAGTGTTTTGTGTACTGTTTGTTACATTCCTAATGATTGCTTTTAAAGATTGCAGGCTTTAGTCTTAGGTTTGTTTTGTGGGTTGTGTCAGACTATCCATACAAAAATATATCCCCACAAAATAACATTGTAGGAGGAATATCTTTCACAATACCATCCAGGGAACTGTACATGAAAAAAGGGTAGATTTACCAATCGTAACTCTACATCTGTGTACCTTGAAAATACATATATTTCGAAGGTACATGTATGCAGAGTTTAGTATAGTAAATCTGTACTTATATTTTTTTAACTTCATGATATTTTGGTAGTGGATACTCTTGTCAAAATATTTGTGCAGGATAATACTTAAAATATGGTTTTCGAGTAGAATATTACTTTGTGTAGTAGCGGTGTGCACAGGATTGTCAAACCGCTTTGACCACCTTCAACAATGAGTGGTCAGGGACCACAGTATATCTATGTATATAGTATTTGTATACCGCAAATCTAGCTGAAAGGCAGCAGAGTTCTGTACATGATCAAAGTTAAGGGATTTGAAGGTTTGGACTTCTTTTGTGTTGACCTTCAATTATTGGTAGGATACGAAGATGGAACTAGGGATGGCAAAGTTGTTAATCTAGTCCAGGGGTATGGGTGGTGTGCATTGGATTGTTGGGGATGTTGAGAAGACAACATCGAGGATATGGCAATTGGTATGTGTTGGTTGTGTGACATGCTGTAGCACGTTGAGTGTATCGATGAGGGTGAAGAGGTGCCTCGTGTTTATCTGAGCTTGTGTTGTCTGGGAAGTTAAAAGTCACCCAAAAAGGTGGCATGTTGGATCGACAAGGTGGAGAGGAGTTCTGAGAATTCATTAATGAATCCTTGTTCTGCCCAGGAGACCTGTAGATGAGATGAAAGGTGGTGGCCTGCGTTACAGAGAGTGGAAATGGCATGTCAGCAGCTCCACGGATTTGACTGTTACTTCTGAAGTTTGTGTTTAGTCCTCGTACTCAATGGTAGGATGCATATAACTCAGTTGTCCCTGAACTAAGAAAAACTATATCAGACCATCCGAGTGTTGAGTATGTCTACGAGCAGCCACACACAGAATTGAACATGGTTATCTATGTGTGCAATGGCAGAGATGAGCTTGAAAACAAAAACGAAAAGTAGCCTTAGAGCTAGAGCTGTCGACTTCGAAGCTGAGGAACAGGTTTGGAGTCTCGGCAACGACGCACAACATTCTGTGATTCTGGGCAAATCACTTAATCTCCCCACGCCCAACAAAAATTGTCCGTCTATAATGCAACTGGTGCTCATGTAAAGCGCTGTGATACCCGATATCTTGGGGTCTAATATCTTGGGGTCTGGTTCGCGCTATATAAAACTCTTTCCCCCAAAAAACTATACGCCCAGAGTATTTCCCGTTGCTTGTATTGATTCAAGGATTTTAGTTATTATATTTCGGGCTGACTACCAAAAACAGTCATAGTATACAATGCAACTCTGCTGAAAGTAGCAAATTCTTCATGCCCTTTGTTTTGTTCCTGCCTTTCCTTGTCTTGAGCCACACATGGCAGATGTAATAAATGTTATTGTTCTTTTCAGAGTTATCTATATTTCAAATCACATAATTAAAAACAAGTGCTCCAAAATGCAAGTTGCATACATGTCACAAAGTTCCCAAATAAAATAATCAACCCGTTGAAATACAACACAAAAATGTGACACGAAGCTCATGAAGGGTTGTAGTAGGATCTATGCAAATGGAAACACAACTAAATTAGGTACAAGTGTCACAAATGGTTAGAAAGAAAGTGGAACCTTACAGACAGTCCCTCAGTTTCCCTGATTTGTTAACGCATGGCCATCTTGTGATAGGATCATTAGTGCGTCTGTGGTGCTCACAATCATGAGCATATTTAGAAGCTGGTGGCACCAGCAGCATCCATGTCATGATCACCGCAAGGCAAGATCCTGGTCTTTCTATCAGCAGCTTTAGAGCCAAGCACTGGGATTCCCTTCCCACTGTCATCCGAGCAAGCCTGTCATCATCCCATTAGTTCAAAATAGCCCAAATAATTATTTATTTTGCTGCTTGAAGGCAGAGTCTGTATTAGATCATCAAGTTCCATAAATAGACCACACGCAGACCTGCAGAGTGTAATATACTGTTGATGACCCTGTTGATTGTGGGAAAGGGCCGTGACTCAGGATAGGTGAAGCCTCTGGGTGGGTCATCTTATTCCTCAGCAATGGTCACATTTTTTTTTTAAAGCTGATTCTACTGTGCACATCTGTGTATATAGTAGTAGTAGATTTATTGTTAATTTAATAAAAACAACAATTTTGACATAATAAAACATATTACAACAAATTTCATTATTAAAAAGAGCTTGATGAATATATCATAAAAAAACAATAATTAATTGTGTCAAGGTTTTTAGAGTAGTATACAATAATTATGATTTAGAGAGTATAAAACGCAGTCTTCATTCTTGAGATGGAACATAAAAATTTCAGCTGAAATTAACTAGATGTGCAAAATTTCGACAGTTGATTCAATGTGCAAAGAAAGCAATATAAATACGGGACTGGTTAATTAAAACCCTAAGTGAGTTAGCTAGCTAAAATTGTCACACAGATTTCAATCCTACATAGAAGCATAACAAATACATTATCTGGGGGCGGAGCTTGCCTGGCCTCGGGATGGCTGCTCTCTGAAGTAGCTCCGAAAGCCAAAAAAACTATCCGTCACAATCCTGCTCCTCTCTACAACTTTAACACTTCCCTGCTACAGCTGTGCTTCTGTGAACGCCTTTGGCGTGGCAGCTTCGAAGGTCCGGCCGGAAAAGTTCTAGTGTCAGCGATGCTGTTTGGCCTGAGGCCGCGGCATACATCCTGACGTGGGGGCGGAGCTCGCAATCTGGCTCGATTTGCCAGCGGAGCCGTTTCATAGAGCTCGTCCTGGGCGAGGTGTTTGCAGCACCCAGTGGTGTGCCTTTCCCCCTGCGTCTTAATATCCTGACGCCTATGTGACTGCGGTTGCAGTGATCGGCTATTGACTGTGCCCTTGGACGCTGGAGCCGACTGCAGCAGAGAGTGCGCCACTCCGGCACTACGGAGGAACGGATCATCCTACATTACAGATCCCCGCCGACCAGTTGTGAGTGCCAGTGACACTGCACTCCTCTTAAGGGTGGAGCTGGGTGTACATCAATGCTCATATGCGACAGCACCGCCTGTGCCCGTTCTCTCACTCGCTGCCCCCTTGTCTCTCTGCCCGGTTTTTAGGTCTCGGCCTGCATAGGCTGCGCTTGCGCAGTCTCACCAGCGAGATCTTAAGTTTTTCAGTGTGGGGCTTGAACCAGCCCCTCTTCTCCATTGGCTGGCTTCCTTAACGGAGGCCAGCCATTGGAGGAGAGGGGCATCTGTCCGTTTAAGCCCTGTGTTTTTGAGATTGAGGGGCATGCATTTTTAGGTTCTTTCTCTCCTCTTCCCATTGGCTGGAATTTTACATTCCAGCCAATGAGAAGAGGAGAGAAAGAAAAACATGCCCCCGAATCCCAAAATGACGCTGCCTTTCTCCGAGGCATTTCCGCATGACCTCTGAGAAAGATGGTGGTGTTCGACTACCCTCCTGATGGCTTGCAGCATCCTCCTGCCTCCCTCGCTGCCTCTCGCAGGGTTTTAAAAATGGCTGCCACCGGCAGCAGCAGCATGAGGACCAGCAACGCCAGCCAAGCCACCGCCGCCAGCCCAGCCCGAACAGCCATCCGGCCGCCCCTAGACCTGGAGTACCTGCAGCGCCTAAGATGGCGTCTGTCTTCTGGTTGTGCCTGCCACCGGCAGCAGCAGCAGCATGAGGACCAGCAGCGCCAGCCCAGCAACCGCCGCCAGAGGCACAAGTAAATGAGGGGCAGCCCCGAGCCCCCTCCCATCCCTACAGGCCGGCTCCTAAGAGGATTATTGCAGGGGGGGGGGCTGGCGGGGTCCATGCGGGGATCCGAAGCCGGGACCCCACCGGCTGGCCCGGGCTGCGGTGTGAGGACCCGAGGCGGCTGAGGTGTATGTGTCACGGAGAGGGGCCCGCGCCAGGGCCTGCCCTGATGGGATCTGTGAGTATGTGGTGGGCGCGGGCAGACTGTCAACATTGCCCTCTTCCCGGGCTCCCAGCTGCCCGCTGCTGCACCCGTGCTCCCAGCTCAGTCTCCTTCATTTTCTGACTTTCACTCTTTTGTGCACTCTATCTTTTCCCCTCACCCCTCAGGACTTCCTTTACTGCCTCCTGCACACCCCTGCCGTACCGTTTAAATCCCCCTGCTTTCTCCATCCACCCCCGTCACACTGCCATCTCTTCCGTACGCCATTTCTGGGCTTTCTCTCCTCTTTTCTGTTTTTCTTGCTTCCGTTCTGTCTACTTTTTGCAATACTCACACTCCTTTTCTTATTCTGCTATTTCTTTTATTTCATTTCCCCCTTTACTGCTTTCTTTTCCGTTTCCCTCTCCTTTCCCTGTCCCGTTCCACACTCCAACGTTCCCTTTACTCATTGTCTTGTCCATTTACTCCATCTCATCCATTTACTCCGCTGCACTTTCCCTTCTCCACTCCTTTCTGTCTTTCGTGCCTTCTCCTTCCCTCCATCCACGCTCATCCTCTTCTCTCCCCACCCTCTCTCATCCTGTTGAGTGCCCACAGGTGCCTGCAGAGCCTTGTGCCTGCCATGTGCCCGGGCTCTCGCACGTTGGTGGGCTTGGCTTGTCTCATGAACATGTGACAGAACCCCTCTGAGCTGCGCGGTGGTTTGCTGTGTGCTTTTATAAAGGTTTCATAGTGAAGCGCTCAAGTGCATACATGCGTCCGCAGCACTGTCATCAAACCACTTTGGTTTATAATGTATGGCTTGCGTTGACTCAGTGGAGGGTGCAGCCAAGTGTGCGAGGGGTCTCTTTAGAAGTCGCTGTGAGCGTGAAGCAGGCCGTCTCATTAAAGCCTGCAGATACCAGTTTTGTTCCTTGCTTGTGCTCGCTTTTCTTGCCTTTGTGCTCGCTTTTCTTGCCTCTGTTCCCTGCTTGTGATCGTTTTTCTTGTCTCTGTTCCCTGCTGGTGCTCGCTTTTCTTGTCTCTGTTCCCTGCTGGTGATCGCTTTTCTTGCCTCTGTTCCCTGCTTGTGCTCGCTTTTCTTGCCTCTGTTCCCTGCTTGTGCTCACTTGTGCTCGCTTTTCTTGCCTCTGTTCCCTGCTTGTGCTCTCTTTTCTTGCCTCTGTTCCCTGCTTGTGCTCTCTTTTCTTGCCTCTGTTCCCTGCTTGTGCTCTCTTTTCTTGTCTCTGTTCCCTGCTTGTGATAGTTTTTTCTTGCCTCTGTTCCCTGGGGCGTTACTGGGCAGAGATGGGCGTGTGGCTGACCTAGACAGAGGGAAGCAATGGGTGAGCTCTGGGAGTTGGTGGGGGCCTCGAATAACCCATTTGTAAATAAGGAGACTCCCCGGGGTGAGGGTGTGTGTGTGTGTCTCTGTGGCTTTGTGTGTGTGTGGCTCTGTCTGTGTGTGTGTGTGGCTCTGTCTGTGTGTGTGTGTGTGTGTGGCTCGGTCTGTGTGTGCGGCTCTGTGTGTGTGTGTGTGTGTGGGTGGCTCTGTGTGTGTGTGGCTCTCTACTACTCTCTAATGCTCACCTATTGCCATTGTAAATGAAAATACCATTTATTTATGTTTTTAAAAAAACTAAAAAATGTAAAAAATTCCATTTTCAATGCCAATAGCTCAAACTTTAACAAAGCCGAGACCATTGCATTGTAAATGCTTGTTCCTTCTGCTCCCCTCGCGGCCCCTGTGTGTCTCTGCCCATTTTGCCTTCTGTTGCTTAGCTGCCCCTACATTTCTGTGACCTTTCTGCCCTTTCTTGGGACCTTTCTGTTTCTGTGCCACTCGTTTCCCCTCGTTTTTTGTGACCTTTCTGCACTTTCTTGGGACCTTTCTGCCTCCTGTGCCACTCGTTTCCCCACGTTTTTTTTTGTGACCTTTCTGCCCTTTCTTGTGAGATTTCTGCCTCTGTGCCACTTGTTTCCCCCCGTTTTTTGTGACCTTTCAGCCTCCTGGGCCACTCGTTTCCCCCTGTTTTTTTGTGACCTTTCTGCCCTTTCTTGTGAGATTTCTGCCTCTGTGCCACTCGTTTCCCCCCGTTTTTTGTGACCTTTCTGCCCTTTCTTGGGACCTTTCTGCCTCCTGTGCCACTCATTCCCCCGTCTTTTGTGACCTTTCTGCCCTTTCTTGGGACCTTTCTGTCTCTGTGCCACTCGTTTCCCCCCTTTTTTTGTGCCCTTTCTGCCCTTTCTTGTGACCTTTGTGCCTCTGTGCCACTTGTTTTCCCCCATTTTTTGTGACCTTTCTGCACTTTTTTGTGACCTTTGACCCTGCTCGCAGGCAGGTCGCCCCCAAGCCGCTGCTAGTCACCTGACTTCCTGGTTCCTGCCTCCCTGCTGCCTCCTTGTTTCTTGGGTTTTTCCCTCCCCTCTGCCCTGTGCGCCAGTTCCCCCTGCCCCCCCCCCCGCAGCTCCCTATCAGGCTCTTTCCAGCTGCTGCTTCCCTGCGGGCCTGCCCCCCCTGCACACCCATTCACCTCCCCGCTTCCCCCTCCCAGCTGCTCCTCCCTCCCAAGCCACCTCATATGCAGGCCAGGAAGCGGCCACACAGTGGCCACGCGCAGCGGGCATGCTGGAGGCGCGCCTATGGCAAGCCTGTCTGCGCCCGTCCTCGCCTGGACCGCACCCAGCGCCAGAACCCCTGGACCCCGCGAACGCCACGACACCAGAATCCACTACGATGCCAGCACCCTCCACGCTCTCAATGCCAGCCGAAACCACACCTACTTCCAGCCCGCCCCGAAACGGATCCATGGACCCTTTATCCTGCCACACCTGCAGCTTCACCTGCGACAGAACCACCAAACCTCCAAGGACTGGACCCATCCACTTCCGCTGCATACTCCTCAACACCCGCTCCGCACGCCAACACGTCGTCGAGCTCTGGGATCTGCACGACACCTCCGCCCCAGACGTGGACTTTCTGACCGGGACCTGGTGAAACGACTCCTCGGCGCCCGACATCGCCATAGCCATCCCAGATGGCTACAAGATCACCCGCAGGGATCGCACCGACAGAATCGGAGGAGGAATAGCCATCGTCCACAAGTCCTCCCTCAAGGTCGCCACCCATGCAGACAACACCCTCAACCCCGCCGAACACCTGCACTTCCGGATCCACACCGACCCCCAACACCACCCTCAGAGGAACACTCATCTACAGACCCCCCGGACCCTGGGCTCAGTTCAGAGACTCCATCGCCGACCTCGCCAGCACCCATGCACTCGCCTCCATGGACTACATCCTCCTCTGGGACCTGAACTTCCACCTCGAGAACAACAACAACGCCAACTCCGCCACCCTGATCGACAACCTCGCCAACCTCTGCCTCAGACAACTCGTCACCGCACCCACCCATGCCGCTGGTCACACGTTGGATCCCGTCTTCTCCACAGGCTCCCAAGTCGCCTTCGACCACACCACCGATCTCCACTGGACCGACCACCGCTGCATCCATTTCACCTTCAAGAAACCAACCACGCACCACCGCACCCAACAGCTGCCTTGCCCCTGCTGGAGCAAAGTCACCGAAGACCAGCTGATCATCTCCGTCACCAAGAACCAGCCCTCATCGCCGCCACAGATGACATCAGGCGCCAACTAGACAACAGCGAAACATCAGCCCTCATCCTCCTGGACCTGTCAGCCACCTTGGATGCGGTCTGCCATCGCACTCTAAAGACACGCCTCCAAGAAGCTGGAATCCAAGAGAAGGCTCTTGACTGGACCACGTCCTTCCTCTACGGCAGAACCCAGAGCGTCCACCTCCCACCCTTCTGATCCGAAGCCACCAACATCATCTGCGGCGTCCCCCAGGGCTCATCCCAACGCTGTTCAATGTCTACATGGCCCCCCTCGCACAAGTGGCCCGCCATCACGACCTCAACATCATCTCCTACTCTGCCAACACCCAGCTCATCCTCTCCCTCACCAAGGACCCACACACCGCCAAAACCAACCTCCACGAGGGAGTGAAGGCCGTCGCCGACTGGATGAGGAGCAGCCGTCCGAAGCTGAACTCGGACAAGATGGAGGTCCTCATCCTCGGACCCACCCCCTTAGCCTGGGACGACTCCTGGTGGCCGACCACACTGTGAACAGCACCAACACCCACCGACCATGCACGCAATATAGGATTCAATCCTCGACTCCTCCATCTCCATGTCTAAGCAGGTCAACGCCGTCTCCTTCTCCTGCTACAACACCCTCCGCATGCTCCGCAGGATCTACAAGTGGATCCCGACAGAAACAAGAAGAACGGTGACACAGGCCCTCGTCAGCAGCAGACTGGACTACGGCAAAGCACTCTACGCAGGAATTCCAGCCAAACACCTACGACGACTACAACGCATCCAAAATGCCTCCGTCCGACTGATCGTCAACGTCCCCCGCCGCAGCCACAACACCCCCACCTGAGAGACCTACACTGGCCCCCCGTCGACAAGAGAATCACCTTCAAGCTCCTCACCCACGCACACAAAGCACTCCACAAAGCACTCCACAATGCCGGACCAGCCTACCTGAACAGCAGACTCAGCTTCCACACCGCCAGCTCCGCTCCGCCAGCCTCGCCCTCGCCGCTGTCCCCTGCATCCAACGAACGACCTCCGGTGGCAGATCCTTCTCCTACCTCGCTGCCAAGACCTGGAACACCCTCCCTACCAACATACGGCAGACCCAAGACCTACTCGCCTTCAGAAGACTCCTCAAGACCTGGCTCTTCGAGCAGTAGCAGCACCCCCCTCTCCCATCAGCGCCTTGGGACCCTCGCGGGTAAGTAGCGCGCTTTACAAGTACTCTTGATTGATTGATTGATTGATTGATTTGATTGATTGACCTGATATCCTGTGCTCCCCTCGTGACTACTGGGCCTGTATTGTGATGCGGTGATTGGGCGCAGTCACCATGAACCCACGGGCAGCGCTGGACTAGCAGCCTATCGGGTGTACAACCACATCCTTCAACAAAAGTGGGCCCCACTGCCGTGACACCCCAAGGGTTTTGCTCAGAGACACAGGGGTGTGGGGGTCCTGTTGAGAAGACGGCCTGCGGCAAGGCCTGGTACATTATTCATTATGTAGCGCTGCCTCGGCTTCCGCTCCCACCCTGGATACAGCTGCTATGGCTAAAGCTGGTGCTGAGATCGCGTGGCACGGGAGACTCGGGCGGGCCACAAAGGGGCCCACCACCCTCTACAACAACCACATTTAGTGCCCTCGGCTGAGGACGATACAGAAAGAGGTTTGGAGAGTGGGAGGGAGTATACCTGAACCGTAGCTGCCCCTCAGCTGGGAGCTGAACACGTCAGTCACTTGAGAGCCGCCACTCTCTTGAGGTGGCGGCCTTGCCCAGGCTCAGGTTGTTCCTTGGGTAGAACGGTCAGTTGAGGCCCATTAGCTGGCATCTGGCGAAAGACAACAGAAGGTTCCCAACTCTGCCTCTGGGGAGAACATGGGCCAGACGGAGAAATCCCAATCTAAACTGCACTTTGAGCCTCGCAAGACCCCCAGACAACAGGACATAGAGAGAAACGCCTCGGAGTCGGGATCGGAGAAGGAGGATACTGCAGTGGACTCTGATTAAAAACAGATATTGACATCGATGCAGCTCAGTTTAATGAAAATTGACTGGAAGATCGATGCCCTCTCTTTCAGGATGGATAGAATGTCTGAGAGACTAGACAAGCACACAGAGAGACTGGACACTGTAGAGAAGAGAGTGTCGGACGCCGAGGACACACTAAATCCTACTCTGTGCTCTACCACAAAGCTAGATAAACTTCTGCATTCTGTCCAAGCCAAAGCTGAAGGCGTGGAAGCATGTTCCAAGAGAAATAACGTGCGCATTGTGGGCATTGCGGAATCCACAAATATATAGAACATGGAGCTTTTTGTCGATTGACTGCTGGTGACACCCTTGGGCAAGGAAACTTTTTCCAACATGTTCATCGTCAAATGTGCACATCGCTCCCCGACCTGCCCCGGGCGCCCCATCATTGCACGTGTACTTAATTATAGAGACAGAGATGCAGCATTGAGAAAAGCCAGGGAATTACGGGCTCTGAGGTATGAGGGTTCAGAGATATCCATTTAACCAGATTTCACGCAACAGGTCCAAGAAGCGCAACGCCAGCTTGTTGCTGTACAAAGAAAACTGTGTGACCTTCATTTGGAATGTAACATGATTTATCCAGTGAAACTGAGAGTGGTTGCCGATGGGAATCCCGATATCTTTAATGATCCCAAATAGGCTCTACACTTTTTGGAAAAAAAAGAGAGCCTGAGGAACGAAAAGCTGCTCCTCGAAAACTCAAACCACGCTAGATGACGACTTCCTGGATCCTGAGGAACAATGAACTATATCTCATAACTGCATGGGGTGGGAGCCCTGGATGGTGGGTTGTCGCTATCGCAGCTGTTGGTATGGATCTGGCGCCATTGCTGCAGTAGGGGTCTTGTCTACTGCCGGGTGGGCAGCCCGGAGGGGATGGGGACTATTGGAAAACCTTCAGTATCCATGATGAAAGGGGCAATATGGAGAAAGGCTCAAGGTACCCAGCTCTAATTTGGAACACAGGCAACATCTGCCCCACTGTGCAATCCACTTGTAGCACTTGGGTTTGTGTATGTTATTGTTTGTTAGCATTGTTTTAATGTCGCAAGTTAGGGGTAGGGAGAGGCAGTGGGATCAGCTATGCTCCGTTGGGTTAGACAGTGGAGTGGTGTGGCTCACTGCTTAGAGGCGGCAGACCCATAAGCAGAGAACGGCCCGGGACCAGGGTTCAATTCCCGACGCGGCAGGGTCGTGGACCAGGGTCAAACGGACTCGATAATTCTCGCCTCGGTGCCTACTCTACCAGGGAACACACTCGGCAACTCTGGGCATTAAGCTTGCCTCATCTCTACAATGGCCCCCCACAGACGCCGGGGATGCCTGGTTTTACCTTGGAGATACCCAGAAAGAGACCATCTCACAGGGAAAACCAGGACGGGTTCCCCAGCGGTCTTCAGCGCCAGGATACTCCTTGGAGTCACAGTGCGCTTTACAAGTACACCCAAATTTACATTTACATTTACATAGTGTGCTTTCTACTTTGGAGCGAACTTTCTAAAATCACACGAA
Source organism: Lissotriton vulgaris (assembly GCF_964263255.1). Taxonomy (NCBI): domain Eukaryota; kingdom Metazoa; phylum Chordata; class Amphibia; order Caudata; family Salamandridae; genus Lissotriton; species Lissotriton vulgaris. The sequence continues at coordinate 107,236,429 of NC_141700.1, forward strand.
CATGTGTGCACAGGATTTGATTATTTGACATTTCGGACCTGTTGGTCTGCATTGGAGGGTTTTAGGGGTTCCCCACCCCCCCTGTTGCACTGTTTCAATTATATACTATTTGACAAAGAACGAGACACTGCAGGCGCCGCACTTTCCTGTGCTAATCAATACCCCCCTTTTGTTTACAAATTTGAACAGTTGTCCAGGCATAACATTAATTGAACCAAATCCCTGATTTTCCCGCTCACCTCATCCACTTAGCCACCGAATATGCAATTTCCCCTGAAATGGACTACGGAGTCGGCCGCTACTTATGGATTAAGGTACATACGGACTCAGCAGTCGTTCTTACAGACAACTATGGGAAAATACTTGATAGACTTGAAGATGACGTAGCCTGGTGGATAAGATTGCCACTTTCATTGATGGGGAGAATCTCCCTGATGAAGATGCTCGTTCTTCCTTGACTATTATTCTTGTTCCAAAACATTCCCATGGTTCTCCCAATGCACATATTCACCAAGAAGAGCTCCCCCCTGATTAAATTAGCCTGGGCTGGCAAACAGCTTCATGTGAATTGGGAGACTCTCAACTTACCATACTCAATGGCCGGGTTTAACGCCCCAGACCTAGACCTATATTGCAGAGCAGCACAGTGCACACATGCTCTCGCCTGGTTACACAGTCCTGAGTCTCTTCCACGTATACATATAGAGAAAATAGCAGCCGATACAGATTCACTTCGGCAGGCACTGTTTAGAATCCCAGCTAGAAGACCTAGTATACTAGGCTCCCTCAACTCCACCACACACGCATGGCGCAATCTGCTTCATAGGCAGGCGGTGCAATGTTGTATTCACCGCTAACGCCCCTGGAATCTTGCACTTGAAGAGCTAGGTACCCAAAGCCTTGCGCAGGGTGAATATCAGCGAAGTTGGGGACCTCTTCAAAGAAGGAGAATTTCACGAATGGGAGCATAAATTAACTGACGGCCACACCCCTACACCCTTGGTGCAATTCCAGCACCTCAGAATACAGCAAGATCTAAAGGCAGTATTGGATGATCCCCTCCAGGAACCACCCGAAAGACTGGCTCTCTCCCTCGTTATGAAATCCCCAACCCTGGTGAAATTTGTCTCTAGAATATACAACACTGCACAAGAAAACAGCCAATCGCAGCATTTGAAATCCAGGCAAGATTGGCAAAGAGACCTGGGGCGTGTTATTGAGGACCAAGAATGTCAATACTGCTGCGAAATGACAAAACAAATATCACTGAATGGGAGGCATTACCTTATTCACAGTACATTAACAGAATGTACTACACCCCAGAACGTTTGTTTAGATACGGATTGCAAGAAACCACCTCATGCCACCGGTGCATGGGACCCGCGGCAGACTTCATGCACGTGGCCTGGAGCTGCCCAGGTATACTAGAGTATTGGGGGGAAATAGTTCATGCGATGAACTAAATTACCAGCCTAACACTTGTTTTAGACCCGTTTCTACCTGTCTTCGGGTATAACAAAGCGATTGATAAACATGTTAGGCAATTAGTGGCGATGAGACTACTGTTGGCTAAGAGGTGGGACAGGGGCCCGATTTCCTACTAAAGAGGAATAGACAAGCGATATATCTTACTGAACTGCATACAGCTAACTCCTTCCACTACAGTCTAGGCCAAGGGCATACTGGAGTGTATTTCAGCAGTACTTGGTGAGTAAGGAAACAGGTGAACCTGAAGGCACTGGTGTCAGCGAAGAACCTATGAATCATAATTGGAGTAAGAATGAGCCGGCAACCCTGGTTTGAGCTCTAGAAGTCCAGTGAATTGCCCTACAATACTAGGTGTAACCCACTGGTGATATAGTATTATGTTTGGTTATGTCTCTCTCGAAGTGTTCTCTTTTAAGCTAAAAAGATGCTCCTTGTCATTATGCCTGTAATGATTTCTTGCATTACCAATGTATCACTGTATCTGTGTTATGTTAATTAAAATCAATAAAAGGAAAAAAAGGAGAGAAAAAACAAATGCATCATCTAAGCATAAGTTCAATGTGCAATGGACAGCAAGGTAAATGTTAACTCTATTCTTGGTTTCAGACGTTTTCAATATGTGTGCTGTTGCTAGCACATAAATTGCATGGTGCATTGTAGGAGGATGATGAATAGCTTTGTTTGCATGGTTAATTAAAACCATTGCAATGAGATATCAAGGTTTAAGAATGTGTATTTACCTAAAAAGAGAGTGAAAAGAGGGATTGGGTACAGGGAGACATAATTCAGTGGTATAAGAGTCAAAACTTAGAAGATAAGGCAGAATTATACATGATTATTCTCGAGATCAGGACTGGTGTTTTGCTGGCGGCCGTTGTGCTACAGCTTATGGTGCTGGCTCCAGATCGTTCCGATATCCCAAGTGAATGTGTAAACAAGCATTTACAATGCAATGGTCTCGGCATCATTAAAGGTAGAGCTATTGGCATTGCTCATGACATTTCTTTTTTTTTCTTTAAATCATAAATAAATGTCATTGTCATTTACATTGCCAATACACAGCACTCTGCACCTGCACTCACTACTCTGCACACACTCACTACTCTGCACATGCACTCACTACTCTGCACATGCACTCACTACTCTGCACCTGCATTCACTACTCTGCACTCACTACTCTGCACTCACTACTCTGCACCTGCACTCACTACTCTGCACCTGCACTCACTACTCTGCACCTGCACTCACTACTCTGCACTCACTACTCTGCACCTGCACTCACACTTTGCACTCAACAGCACACACCACTCTTCACACACTCGCACTCTGCACTCAACAGCACACACCACTCTGCACACACTACCACACTGCACTCAACAGCACACACCACTCTGCACCTGCACTCGCAGCTCTGCACCTGCACAGCATAATAGGTGATCTCAGGTGCAGCGTTAACTTTACACATACAGTCCTAGGATTAGTGTTAGAGTGCTGGGGTGGGAGACCTGCCAATCTAAGTAATTGCATTCACTTTCACCACGTCTTACCTTATTTTGTTATTATGTAAGCACATATTACCTCAACCTGGCACACATCTAGCCAGCTACAAAGCTCTGATAGTTAATGAATATTTATTGGCTGGATAACTGCCATGAGTCTGTTTAATCTGCCAAAAACACACATTATTTGCAATGCTATACAAAAGCTCAAAGTTCAAACGTAAATAATAATGCAGGAACAAATTAGCATGGAATTTGTCTAAAGAAAAGTGCAGAGGCTCAAAGTTTTCTTAGAGGCGTGTTGTTGCCAAATGCCGGGGTTGCCGATTAAGTTGATTCCACTTCAAGCAAGCCTTTTTTTACACCACCCTACACTCCCTGTCTCTTTATCTTAATCTTGCAGTATTTTCGCCAATGTGTCTCCCTTTGTCACCTTTTGCTTATCTTTCTCTTCATCCTTGTCTTCCACCTTTTCTGCCTTTCCAGCTTAGACCAACCAAAGTCTGACTATAAAAAATGCCCTGGTCTACAAAAATGAGCGTCTCTAGCCACCGGCTAAAATTAAGCACTGGGCGTCATGGTGTACAGTTCACAGAATACAGCAGCCAGCAAAAGAGTTTAAAACGCTGCATGTAACTTTTGAGAGCAGGAGAGCTGCGGGCAGAAGGAAGGGGGGCAGAGGAGAGACGAAGGGGGGCGGGGGGGTGCGACGAGAGACGGAGAGCTGCGGGCAGAGGGAAGGGGGGGGGGGGGGGGGGAGACAGAAACTCGGGATCAGGCTGTAATACCGGGCTGCACATGTGGGCCGGGTGCTGTGGACTAAAACGGCAACTTAGGCAGGCAGCGAGTGTATTGGGAAGGAAAATCAAAGCTGCCTGCTAGTTTTCCATCTGTCTGCCTCTGGCCAATAAAGGCACCGCACGCGTGGTCAGCAGGGCGAAGGCCTTTCCGGAAAAAACAGCAGGCAGGGCGCGGATCCACGAGGGGGTGCTGGGCACGCACTGTCTGCTAGGTCGCATTAATTTGTTTGACAACAACAGAACACTGAGACACATATCACGTGGAAGGCTCCTGATCTTTTGGATATCTGAATTCAGCTATCGGGCACCGGAGCAGAGTGTGACAATTAGCAACAGCGCACTAAATGGCAAGCAGGCTGCCTCAGTACTTACTGTGTCTAAGTGTCAGAGTCCAGGCTGGCGAGGTAAAGTTGCGGCCCGCGACAACGCCGCGTGAGGGCATGAGGTGCTGTCCTCTACTCTGCGCAAATTCAAAATGGGGGCTCGGGGGGCTTCTCTGCGTCCTGGGGCTGAGGTGTGTACTCCACGGCGTCGTGACTGCTGGAGTGAACTAAGTAGGCGAGAGAGATGGGAGCTCCGTGGGGGGAGAGTGGGGGGAGGTGAGCAGCGGAAACGGGGGTGCGAGGAGAGACGAAGGGGGGGGCAGTGTGCGACGAGAGACGAAGGAGGGAAGGGGGGGTTGGGGGAGATAGACAGAAATTCGGGATCAGGCTGGATGCACATGATAAGAAACAGCGAGAAGCAGCATGGAAACAGGGACGTCTGGATCAAAAGTCGGGAGCAGCAGCAAGGGAACAGTGTCATGTGGGCCTCGGATAGACCGATCTAGCAGGATGAAGCTGTGGCATATTTTCCGGCATGATCAAAGACCTGCTCCATGACTATGCTTTAGTGGAGGTGTGGAGGCTCCTCAACCCTCGCAATAAATATCGTACTTTTGTCTCTTGTATGACTACTCGTAAAGAATTTCAGTTTTGGTCCCATAAACCGGAGCAGGGCCTGTGCAGTCATGTGCGAGCTGGCCACCGCACACAGCAGCAATTACACTTGCACCAGAGGTTATGAAGCAGCTCAAATACATTTACAATGTCGCATGAGAGCGGGGGACGAAGGAGAGCTGCGGGCGGAGGGAGGGGGTTAATGAGTATGCTTAGCAGGGCTGACCCGGCCTTTCCTTCTTCTCTGGAACAGAAACTGGGAACAGAAGAGGAAGTGCTGGGAAGACGGGCAACGAAATAAAAGGGAAAGTTTGGGTGGTAAAATTGGAGACATTACTGAAGCAAATGAGAAGGTGTGCACTTGTATGTCGTGGATAGTACTGACAGTTGTCTTGCTGCATACTCCAAACCAAGGAAAAGAGGATACATTTACTCAACTGACTCTGAGGAAAGTACACGGATGTGCAGATGGAAACGTTATTATGTGGTTATAAATGCAGAGTTGGCCAGAAACCGGTTAGATAATAACTGAAATACTGGCCCTGTAAGAAACCAATAATGCTATAAGATTGTCGGTGAGCAGAAGATGCTCCCAACTTTCCAAGAAGGTCGGTTGCTTTGAGGGATGTAGTATGGAAAAATGGCTGAAAGCTCCACCTTGTATCTGCAGGTAGGCATTATACTTGGCATTGCTCTTGTGGGTAAAGTACAGGTCATAGCGCTGCTGGGAGGATGGGAATGTCGTTGATGGGGGTACCCTGACTGTGCTACACATGGCTTTCTGTGGTGTCCATTGGCTGGCTGCGTGGAGTACCTTGAGGCTTTCTAGGTGTCAGACCATCTGCATGCGGGGTGGGGTTTGGGGGGGGGGGGGAGGGGGGCTTGCCACCAGAGTGCCATGTGCGGCTTGATGGGTTCCATTCACAGACGAGGCTGTGACTGCGTTTTTACGTAAAACATGTGTGCTTTCGCCATGCTAGCTTCTGACACGACTTCCAGTTTAGTGTGATCCATATTTCACTTTGTATACAAGTAAACGAAAGCCACTTAATTCACAGAGTTTTGCAGATGCACTTTCATAGCGTGAAGTTGCATCACATCGGGTTAGTCATTCATTCAGCGCTGGTACAGTGTCAGAGCTTCACGGAGGCGCTACAACGGCGTGTCTGTTTGGGAAAAGAGCCCTTTATTAGGAGTGCGCGGTTGGTCGATCGAGCATTGAGTCACGCTGGCTACCACAGGCGGCTTTCAGCAAGTGGGCGTCTTTAGTGGACGTGCACTGAAGAAACCCCAGGAAGTAGCTCTGTTTCAGTGAGCATGCAAGGGAAATTCCGACCCTGTGGGTGGGGGGGATGTGGTTTGAACAAAACCAAGGGGGGCGGTGAGGAGGGCGCTGAGTAAGAGGTGGCATATGATGCGCACACACAACACATCTGGAAGGAAAGCCGAGGCCTACAAATTAAGGTTAAACTATGGACCCCTGAATGTCCGAACAGTTATAAAAATCTAGAGGTCCGCAAGGGTGGATTGCACACGTGCTGCAAAGGAAGATATTCTTCCTTGTAAGGAGCAGAACCAATGGAACGTGGGTGCTTGAGTTTTAGGGACACAGAACCTCAGATCTCGAATGTCACAGGGTGCAAGGGCCTCAGCATCTGAGTACTCTAGTGCACAGACCCTCAGATCTCGCCTGTCACGGTGCAAAGGCCTCAGCATCTGAGTACTCCAGGGCACAGAACCTCAGATCTGGACTGTCACAGGGTGCACGGATCAACCGTGGGGCAGAGCAGGACGACGGAGCTGCGGGGGGAGGGAAGGGGGAGGGCAGAGCAGGACGACGGAGCTGCGGGCGGAGGGAAGGGGGGGGGGGCAGAGCAGGACGACGGAGCTGCGGAGGGAAGGGGGGCAGAGCAGGACAACGGAGCTGCGGGCGGAGGGAAGGGGGGCAGAGCAGGACAACGGAGCTGCGGGCGGAGGGAAGGGGGGGGCAGAGCAGGACGACGGAGCTGCGGGCGGAGGGAAGGGGGGGGGGCAGAGCAGGACGAAGGAGCTGCGGGCGGAGGGAGGGGGGGAGCGGGACCGGGACGAAGAAGGGCTGCGGGCGGAGGGATGGGGGAGGGGGACGGAGCTGCGTGCGGATGGAAGGACAGAGCTGGACGAAGGAAAGCGGAGGGAAGGGGGGACGAGCAGAGCAGCTCAGAGCAGCTCTGGAAACAACCACCGTCTTTCTCCGAGGCAAAGCAGAAATGCCTCGGAGAAAGCATGGTCATTTTCGCATTTGGGGGCGTGTTTTGCTGTTCTGAGTGACGGACAACGTCACTGTCTAAAGAACGCAAAAAATCACGCCCCCAAATCCGAAAAGGACGGGGCTACATTGGAGTGACTGATCTCTCCTCCAATGGCTGGCCTCCGTTTAGGAAGCCAGCCAATTGAGGAGAGGTCAAGTACAGAGGCGGATTCAAGCTCCGTACTCAAAATCATTAATTCTCTGACCGGAAGCTGGCAAGCCAGCTTTTCCGGTCCGAGACCTAAAAAGAGGTGCTGCTGGCTGGTTGGGTGTGAATTGGATGGGGCTTGCCATCTAATTACTTGTTCTTGCCAGAGCAGCAACACTATGGGAATCTTTAGGTTGCAGTAAGGGAAGTTACCAACTGCCTCTTCTTAGAATTTTTTCCCCTACCGCCTCCATATATCATACAAAGCGACACCGCAGCTAAACGTCTCCACCTCCAAAGCATGCCTTCACTGATTGCCTACAGGATCTTATCCCCTTGATTTTGAAAATGGGCTTCAGTAGCAATCGGCGTTCAAATTGCAGTTTCCCGCAGATGCACAATAGGTGTAAGATGTTCTCTTCCACTTTCTTCCATAGGCGGCAGGTGGTCAGTGTCAATGATCGTTTCCAGGCAGGGAGGTTAAGCAAAGTTGGTAGAATGCCCATCCGAAAGTGAAGATATTTTTCCTTTGTTCTCCTGGTGAATCCAGCGCCTAAATAATGTTGTGGGGAGTTTATGCCGTGGTAGTTTTTTCATGTGCATTTGTTTTAACAAAAGTTATTTAACCAAACTCCGGACAGAAGGGGTTACATTTGTGCAGCGTGGTAAAATCACCTTCAAGAGACTTTTGCTATACGGAGTGTTGATACCCATGTAAAGTAATTATTTAATAGAGGCTATTGCGCAAGGAACCCGTGCAAATACAAACATGAATGTGCAAACTGTGGAGGGAAGCATGCACTGCTCCAGTATTTTGGGGAACATTTCTCATTATCCATTGAATAGGATACAGTTCAGATGGAAGCCATATTACCACTTCGCATAGGAAATATTTTCAGCAGTATTCTACTTACGTTCATGCGCTATCTGATTATGTTTATGAAATCGGACCTGGAGGTGATAAAGCAGTCATGGGTGGTTGTGTATGTTTTTTTGGACGGGCTGGTGGCAAGGTGAATTTGGCACGGACGGTAAGTATAATGCAGGGGCAAAAGTAACAGTGGAATGCTTTGTTTTTGCCAACTTCAGGGGACAGGTGTGATTGAACAAAGAGACATCATGGCAGAGGTTTTTCCATTGTTTCGCCAGGATGGGGTGCTTTCATCATTTATTGGTAATGAGTTCTACTTGTTAAAGATCAGAGCACAGTTATCCAAAAAACTATCAGTCAGTAGATGGTAGTACAGAACATTGCTGTTGGAGCGGCATCAGTAAGGGAGCACATGTAGGCAATAGCTCCCACTTGGGGATTTAGGGATGATGAAAGAAAATTGTGGAATGTGATTCATATAATGCTTTCAAAGAAAGAAAAGAGGTGGCAGGAAAATGCCTATTCAGGTTTTTCCTGGTTGGTGGCTCATGCCCTAGGCTACAAAGGTTGAGACCTTGCTGGGGGTACGTTGGTAGGTGGAGTAAAGGAGAGTGGCATTGGGGTCAGGCGTGAAAGGACGTTGAGTGGATTGAAAGGATGAACCAGTTAAATGCTGGGAGTAGGCATTGGGGATTTTTGCAGGTTGGGGGAGATTTAATGGTGGAAGGGGACAGGTTAGTTCATTGTATCAGTGAGGTAGGGTCCGTTTCAATGTTTTATAATGTTATTAAAGTTTTAGCTGCATACCTGTCCTAATAAAGCATCATTTTGCTCTGAACTCTGGCTTGTTTATTCTGAGTCATCTCGTCTGAGACAGTTCCTGGGGCTGGTCTTTAACTAGAGGTCCACTCCTGGGATGATTCGGGCAAGTGGTGCGGACCAGAACAGAGGGAAGGCTGATTGGTCAAATAATGGGTGGAGGTATGTCTTCGTTTTAGTTGAGGTTCAAATGTGTAATACACCACAGAATTAACGGTGCTGTGGTTCTGTAGGAAGCTAACGTTAGGTTTTTCTGGGCACGCTCCTTCCCCATTTTTTTCTGGCTCAGCTTTCCTATATAATTGTCCGGAAAGTAAAAACAATTGCTGAAATGTATTGACTGTTTTTTCAGACTGTCACCTTGCATGAATTCTCACTGTAAACTCGCATCACCTAAGATGGCCACCTCAATATGCACCCCTTGTTTATGTTGATGCTCACAACGTCGCGTGCACTGTCCAATCCCCGAACACCCGCCCCTTCTTTACTTCCTGGTCCGGTTGTTCAAACACGCCAGGGAAATTCTCCATGACCGTCAATACCGGTGAGTAAACCAGCAGCCCCTGGCGCGTTGCCTTTCAGGCACGCTGCGAGTAAGATTTCTGATTTGCCTTTCTGTTTTAATAGGCTTACCCTGGCGTCGTCCAGTTACGATTCAGTAACACGGCTTTCCACGCCCTACCTGGGTAAGACTTTTTGCATGGTTTGACTCGCGTAGTATGTCGTAGTTGTTATTTTCCCCTTAATCTGGAGGTTCATTCTTCCATATTACTTTTCCATATAGCACTGTTGGTCCGGGTCGCGCTTATTATCGAAACGGCCCGTTATTACTTACACGCTGCCTCAGTAAGCAGTTTGAGGTCCCTTTTTTACCGTCACTCTTCCGCGATAGAGGCATGTTACTACCACTTCTGACTCTAAATAGGCACTACCACACTAGGTATTACTAGTCACCTCGTGGACGTACGCTATGCCTAACTACCGATTTCCATCTAGCACGAGGCATTAACTACTAGCATCTTTACCACGCCAACCAGCTTGCTGCACTATGCTGCACTATGCTGTACCACCCTTTCACTCGCATAGAAATAATTCTCTAGGAAACCCAACAACCACATTAGGCATCATTAGTCACCTCGTGGACTTGAATGTACTTCACGCCCGATTGCCGTTCTACATTGAGCCTTGGGCTCTAGACACCCTTAAAACGCCGACTAGCTTGCTCCACTACGCTGCCACGACCTACTCACTCGCGTATAAACATTGTTCGTGGAAACCCGACCACTTCTTCACCCCGGTCACGGCTGGTTGCACTCTACACAGAGAATCACTTGTTCTGAAATTATTGGTGTTCTGTCCTTAAAGCCTATGTATTTTTTTCCCATTTTTTTCCCTATTTCTTTCCTTTCAGGTATTTTTTTTAAAAAAAAATCTTTATTGACAGGATTGCAAACATCATATGCACATCAACATCTGGAATCCACTTTTACATGTGAACGCAAATTGCAATCATAAGAAACGGATAAAGCAAGTTATGTTCCAATCAATATCTGGTGTCATCCCGATTCGTGCATGAAGTAATCCTGACAAGCTAATACTCATCATCCGTGTCTCCCTTTTATATTATTACTACATGTCAGTCCATGTGTAGCCCATTCGTAGAATGTGTATTTGCTCCCAACATTTCAACTTTTAGCTAAAGTGAAAACAGTAAAACTCAACTAAGGTCATCATTTGGCAACGGATTATGTCTGTACACAGTCTGCAGTCGGTCATTCCACATGTGTTTTAATATTTCCAGTGTAACACTGCAACTCCGCCCCCTCCCGTCACCCAGCAGCATTCAACAGAGAGACCTACTCCATCTAGTCCTCATCTTCCTCAGACTCCGAGTCCCCACCCTCTGGCAATGATTCACATGGTTCCCCCCTATACTTGTTCCAGCGCATCCACACCCTATTCCATTTACGGGGGCACGCTCGTAGTACATACACTGCCCTCTCTTTCACCATCAGTAGGTCCATGTTCCTGATCCACCCAGCCACCGTAGGCAGTTCCGGGGCCCCCCATTTCTGCGCAATGTCTCGTTTGGCCACTGTCACAGCCAGTGTAACCCACAGCTGCCCGTACCTGTCCAAGTCGTTAGGGTCCCAAATGTTCAGCAGGCACTTACGGGGTTCAGGTAGGACTGACACCTCCATGGCTTGGGAGACTGTGCGCATGATTTGCCTCCAGACCTCTTGGATCCGTGGGCAATCCCACAAAGTGTGGAGTAGAGTACCTTCATCCCCGCAGCCCCTGAGGCAGTAAGGGTGCGACGCCCTCTGTATTTTATGTAAAAGTGGTCTAGTATAGTAAGTGCGGTGTAGAATCTTGAGTTGTACTAAGCGGAACCTGGCCGATATGCCTACTTCACGCGGTGACGCAAGCGCTTCATTCCACTCCGTCTCGTCCATCTCACCCAGTTCCCCCACCCATTTCTCTTTAAGCTTCTGTGTGGGGTCTGGTAAGTTGTTCACTAGTTTTTTATATGTGAGAGATGTTGCTTTCTGCACCATGAAATCTGTCAGCAGCCTGTCCTCCAGTGGTGACGATTCCGGGAGTGTGGTGTCAGGTGGAATTGCCTGAAGTAGTGCGTGTCGGATCTGCACATATCTGAATGTCTCAGTGGGGCTTAAGTCATACTGTTGTTGGAGTTGGGAAAATGCAACCACCGTGCCCCCCTCCCAAAGGTCCCCTACCACTGAGATTCCTATGGTGTCCCATTGTGCAAATCCCTTACAGGACCTCAAGTTCCCCAGCGCTTTGGTGTCCCACAGCGGTGTTAATCTGGTGATTTTCCCCTTCCACCCCAGACGTGATTGTGCTATGTGCCATAGTGTCACCGTGTGCAGTGTCGGACCGATTAGTTTCTTGACTTGTGAGTAATTGTACAGCACCGCTAGCATGCCGTCTGTGCCCAGCTGTGTCCAGTCCGCCTTGTATGCGGGGTCTTCCCGTGAAATGTGGATCCAGTGGTTAATTATTTTAAGTTGGGATGCCCAATAATATAGCTGGAGATTGGGTAGTGCAATCCCTCCCTCGTACCAGCTCTTCACCAATTTGTCATGCGCTATCCGTGCTGGGCCATTGCTCCATAGCAAGCTGGATAGCAGTGCAGCGACTTGTTTAAAGTATCGCGGGCTCACGTTATAAGGGGAATTCTCAAGTACATATAGGAACCGTGGGAGGGCCATCATTTTATATAGCGCTGCCCGTCCAAGGAGGGTCAGCGGTAGTGTAGCCCAGAATTTTACGTCTGCCCGTAGGCGTGTCAGGGGTGGCAGCAAATTCATGGTATAGTAATCTGCAGCATTAGAGGTGACGAAAATTCCCAGATACTTGAAGGAGGTGGATGATATTTTTAGGGGACAGCCGTCACGTAGCGCTGGGGCCGGGCCCCTGATCACGTATATTATGGATTTGGACCAATTGAGGGTATAACCCGATGCCTTGCCATGCTCATCGCACAGCGCCAGTAGGGCAGGGATCCCCTCGGTGGGATTGACCATGTAGATTAGCATGTCATCCGCATATAGGGAGACTTTGTCCTCCCACCCTTCCTCCCAGGTGATGCCGCGGAACAGTGGCGTCGTTCTAAGTAGGATTGCCAAAGGTTTCAGCACCAGTGCGAAGAGAAGGGGCGAAAGCGGGCACCCTTGTCTAGTTCCCCGCCCCAGTGGGAATGGCGGTGATATGTGACCATTTGCAACCACCTGTGCGACCGGCGATGCGTACAGTAACCGCACCCATGCAAGAAACTTCAGGCCGAAGCCCATTCGGGTCAGGACGGCGAACAGGTACTCCCATTCCACCAGGTCGAACGCCATCCTTGCGTCCAGGGATAGTATCACAGCTTGGTCCGTAAGGAGATGCGCCCGCGCTAGTACCCCGTGTAGCCTCCGCAGGTTCAGTGCCGTACTCCGGTGAGGCATGAATCCCGATTGGTCGGGGTGTACCAAAGTGTGTAGGTGTTGTGTCAGGCGACTGGCTAGGAGTTTCGCCAATATCTTCGCTTCGACGTTGAGCAAGGAGATGGGTCGATACGAGGTGCATTCAGTTGGCGTTTTATCTGGTTTGGGAATGGCCACGATCGTGGCCGTGCGCTGATCGAGCGGTAGCATTGCCCTCTCTATACTATCATTATACATATCTAGCAGGGGTCTGGCCAGCACCGAGGCTGTCGCTTTATACCATTCTACAGGTATTCCGTTAGGTCCCAGTGTTTTGCCGGATTGTAATGCCCGTATCGCCAATTGGATCTCTTCCTCTGTCAGATCTGATTCTAGGTCTTGCTGCGCTTCTTGCGGCAGCACTGGGATCTCGATGTGCCCTAGCGAGGCCATTGCCTCCTGTTCCGTGACGGACCGCACCGGGGTGTATATCCCCTGAAAGTGGCGTGCTAGGGTGCGCACAATGTGCTCCGGGTGTGTCTGTATCTTGCCCTCATGATCATATAGTCTCTGTATCCCCCTGTTACTGCCGCCTCGCTTGTCCAACCACGCCAGCATCCTCCCAGCTTTGTCTCCTACGTCATATATGCGGTGTGCGGTGTTTGCTAAGTGCCCCTTTGTAATTGTTGTCAGGTGAGCCTGATGTTGCTGTTGTCGGAGGTTTAACGTATGAGCGGTTTCCGGGGTAGGGTCTGACATGTGGGCAGTGTTCGCTGCGCCAAGCGCCAGTTCTAAGTTCGCAAGTTCCGCCCTGGAGTCCCTTTTATGTCCAGTGATTGCTGCTATGGCTGCACCACGCAGGACCGTTTTGTACGCCTCCCAGAGCACCGAGGGTGATGAGACCGTTCCCACATTTTCAGCAAAGTAATGTGTTGTGGCCAGCTTGAGTTTTTTCCGGACTCCAGGAATCTGAAGATAGTTGGGATATATTGGGTATATTCTGGCGCGTTTCGACTCTCTGGTGGTAAGGTGTAGCAAGACTGGGGAGTGATCTGATATGCCCCTGGGTAGAATTTCCAGCTTATCTACTGAGCCCAATCCTATCCCTAAAAGGAAGAAGAAATCAATACGCAAGAGGCTGTTGTGTGTGGAGGAGTAGTGCGTGTATTGTTTCGTCGTGGGATTCAGTTGGCGCCAGGCGTCCGTGAGGCCTAGTGCGTTCAGGAAGCTGGGAAGAACCGCAGCCTCTCGTGGGCGGTTTCGTGCGGGGAAGGTGTCAAGCAAGGGGTCGGTGATAGCATTAAAGTCCCCCCCCATGATTATGTCGCCCTCCGGAAGATCAAGAAGAAAGTGCCCCAGCGCCGGCAGTGCTGTAGAGTGCAGCGCCAGGGGGATGTATACTGACACGACATTAAGGGCTCTTCCCTCCCACTGGCCTGTAAGCGCCGCAAAGCGTCCCTGATCATCCGTCCTGTGGCTATGAACCAGAAAGGGTGAGTTTTTCTTAAGGAGTATCCCAGTGCCCCTGGAGCCCGTTGTAAATTCAGCATGAACTGCCATGGTGTATCCGCGTCTGTCTAGAGCTTTGCATGTAGTCCCTGCCAGGTGTGTCTCTTGTAGCAAGATCAACTCGGGCCCGTGGCGTTTGACGGTTTGTAGTACCAAACCTCTTTTAATTTTGTCCCCTAGTCCCCTGACGTTCCACGTAAGCAGTTTCAGTGGGGGTACAGCTGTCAGCGCATGGGTGCCCTCAATGGGTGCAGCTTGGACTTGTTGTGCCATCTGTAGTCCAGATCAGTGGCGCCAATAAGCAGCAGTGTGACGCAATCTGCATGAGAGGACGTGTGTCGGAGCACCAAGTGTGGATGACCAGCAGTGCGACCGTGTTACTCATGTAAGTAGTGATGACCAATAACAATAACAACAACATTACAACTTCCCCTCCCCACCCCCTCCCTGCTCCCCTGCTCCACGGACTACGTCCCGCCCGCATCCCCAACTTGGCAGAGTGCTTAGTCCCTTCCCTATCCATCTTACTTGCTCGTGGGGTAGGTGAGTCCCCCACAGGCATCGGCCAATGCCCGCCCTACTCAGCTCCATCAGCTACGAGGTCCCAAGGTCCGCAAGCTTGCCACTCCATATGTAGCATAATCAATCAACCCTTAGCATGTTGGCCCGAGTCGAGAGGGTCTCTCTCTAGATCAGAGTCCAGTCCCGCGGCTCCCTCTTCGGTCGTAGGGCTAGTGGTTCGGTGTTCCGTCGTCTTCTCGTCGCGTTGGTTCCGGCGGTCCCTGTGCGGTCTCTGGGGCTGGCCCACCTGCCTCCATCCATCTAGCCATTCTCGCGCCACCTCTGGCGTATCAAAAAACCATGTCTTTCCCTCGGCCACAATCCGCAATTTGGCGGGGAAAAGCATCGAGTAGGGTAGTCCCCTGTCACGTAGCGTCTTTTTTACTTCAGTAAAGGATTTCCGGCGCCTGGCCACCTCTGCTGTATAGTCCGGAAAAAATGCCAAAGTCGAGTTTTGAATTTTTACAGGCGGTGCGACCCTCGCCGCCTGCAAGATGGCGTCTCTATCTCTGAAATTGAACAGCCTGGCCAGGACAGGTCGTGGTGTAGCTCCCGGTTTGGCCGCACCCCCAGGTACCCGGTGCGCCCTTTCGACAGAGAAAAAGTTTGACAGGCCTTTCGGTTGCAGCTTGTTTTTAACAAGGTCTTCAATGTACAGGTCCATGGCGCCTTTCCCCTCCGATTCCGGAATGCCTAAGATGCGGACGTTGTTCCTTCTGGAGCGTCCTTCCTGATCGTCCAGCTTGTCCTGTAGCTGCCTCGTGACCTTTTCCATCCGTTCCATCGCCACTTGCAGGTCCGAAGTGTCCTCAATAAGCGATTTCGTGACCACCTCCACTTGGGACACCCTCTCCGACATTTTCTTGAAGTCCGCTCTAAGCAGATTTACCTCTGAGGAAATAGTGCCTACTGTCGCTTGTACCTCAGTGAGGGTCCTCATAATATCTTCCAGGGTGACTTTCTTTGCCCCTTCTGTGTCTGGAGGCGCACCTGAGGAGTGGCGCCCGCCGCCCTGAGAGTGTCCGTGTTGTGTATACGCAAATTTATCGAGATTTGCTCGCGTCGTCGCACCTCTTGTGCCTTTGTTCGCCATGGCGTCGCGCTCACTGTCGTGCAGCCCGGTCCACCTGTCGTTTGGCCACGTGCGATCTGGTGGGGTCTCTTCCTTCAGCAGGGGTCCACACCGCCACCCACAGCGTCCCCGTATAACACGGCCGTGGGATCACGCTTGCCAGGAGGCCGGTCTCAGTGCTTTCGTCGCGTGTTTTCCCACGTGTGCACTCAGCTCCTTCGTGGTTTATGTATCACGCTTATCCCCAGTGTTGTAAGGGTTCTCCGGCGCTTTTCTGGCAGGGAGCACCTCAAAAGTATTGTCTGACTCTTGGCGCGTTTCTGTGGTGTTTCACCGGGGTGGGTTCCCTATGTGGCTGCAGCTCCGTCCAGTAGTTCGGAGTGTTCAACAGACGCCCCCTCCGGACATGTACCGTGTGCCACGGGGCAGGGAGCAGCCCCCGCCCCCGGTAAGTCTGTGCAAATATTTGATGGGCTGATCTGCGGGCGCGGTGCTGGACCCCCAGCTCACTCGGGCTCACCTCGCGATTGTAGTGGTATTCCCGATATTCAGCCTGTCCCCAAAAATGGCGCCGCCAGTCGTCATGGACTTCCCCACTGGCAATGGTGTGTAGTCCGCGTGTGTGCGTGAGGCGCAGCCTGTCCGGGACGAGGCTGCCGACGTCTCTCCTCCAGGGGCTCCCTCCGGTGACCCGGAGCGGCGAGGCAGGTCTCGTTGCGTTGCGCTGCAGGCGCCGGCTGGTGTCACTGCGTCTCACCCTGGCAGGGGGCACTTCCGCCCGGATCCGCCTGGCACGCCAGTCCGGTGCTGCCGGGCAGTTAGAGGCCCCAGCAGTCCGTTTTAGAACGGAGCACTTCCCGGCATCGGATCTTCTCCGGGAGCGGATCAACGGGTGCCGGTTGGTTCCAGGAACTGATGTCGCTCCTTCGAGCGGGCGATGTCACGGATCATAGGACGGATTTTTTGTACAGGCCGTTATGCCTAGCGGAGCTCCCTCTTCAAGCTGCCGCCATGCTCGGCAGTTGGCCACGCCCCCTCCTTTCAGGTATTTTGAGGGTTAGCGATAAAGGCAATTATTTGTTTGTCCTGATGATGGTCCCCATGACCCTTTAGGGGGACCGAAACGTGGTCGACTTGCTTATGCACCGTATACAAGTATTTTGATTGCTAAAATTGATGTAATGGTGCTGTTTGATATGTTCTGTATAATCAACATATGAACAGAAGAACGCTTGTTTGCCTTAAAAAACCTTTCCTATCTTTCTCCAACTGTACACACCCCGCAAGTGTTGGGCACAGGCTTGTGTACCACACAGGGGTCCTGTGGAAGGTATCTTTGTTTTATCTTGTGATAACACTGTTTATTAAGTAAACTTGAAGGACCTCTGTCCGGATGGACATGTCATTCTAAATATAGAATTGACTTCGTCTATATTTATTGGTCTTTTACATGAATGTGCATGGGACCACTGTTGTTCGAAAGATCCGCTTTCCTGGTAGCCAATTCATGTTTGGGTTTATTGGTTATGTAGGTAGAGGGAAGCCTTTAGTTGTTGCTTACGGCCAGATAGCAGAAAGGCAGCTCACGCACTAGGCCAGAAGGGTTGGGGGCTTGCAGTGGGGGCGTTGGTAGGAGTGCAGGAGAGTGGCATTGGGATCAGGTGTAAAAAGATGGTAAATGGAATGAAAGGGGAGCGAATTTTGGGATCTTGCGTTTGGGTTTTTGCAGGTTGGGGGGAGATTTCAAGGTGTAAGGGGACACGTTAATCAATTGTATTTGTGAGGTTGAGTCTGCTTCAATGTGTTATAATGTTGTTAATGTTTTAGCTGCATACCTGTCCAAATAAAGCACCCTTTTGCTCTCAATCTAGACTGTATTCCCTGCCATCTCTCCTGTCGTGCTTTTCTCATGTCAATTTTGCTATACTGTGTCAATAAACGTGAATTTGACCTTTGCACTTTAGTAATAAATCTGTGAACGTGGGTGTAAGAAAGTAGAATCTGCTTCTTATGGTTACCCCCACTTTTTGCATGATGTTGCACTGTTTTGACTAGTCTGACTGGGATCCTGCTAATCAGCACTCCAGTCTATCTGCTTTCTCCTTTACATTGTTACACATGTACTTTGGTACACTCCAGATCAGATACTGGTGTACCCTTATGTACCGACCAGATTTTTGGACCAGATGGAATCCGCTCCTAGGAGCCCCTCTACTCCAGCCGGCACGTAAACAACTCCCTCCCTAGAACGTATTTACAATGAATATAGACATATGTATGACATCTCGTACCTAAGGATGGGAAAAATAGCAATAAACAAGCATTGGTTTTATAACATCCTATTCACACCTATTAGTCTCGCGGCCACATAAGCCCAGACTAATCTACCCTGGGGCAGATCTGACAATATACCATTTATCCACTTGACACGCAATCCGGCGCGTCTACACACGTGGGCCTGCAGTCCCAGTGCTCTCCTTTATACCCGATCTGCAATCCGGCAGATCTACACACCCCTCAATCTTGGGTGCTCTCATTTACACACGACCTACAATCTGGCAGGTCTCAGCACCGTATCCCCCCAGTGCTCTCATTTATACACAGTCTACAATCCGGCAGACTTACACACCTACTCGTAGGTGCTCTCATTAACGCCGCATACCAACGACGATCACTTTCCTATGAATCCTCAGGGATGAAATCTGCAATTATCTATTCAGGGTAAAATTACGGCAATAGAAATCAGTGTAGTGTTCAAATTAAGTGTGCCTTCTGTTCTTGACATCAACTGTTTTCTGCCTCCCTACTTGTTCAGTCATTCCTTACCTGACCGGGATCCACATCCGTTTACGCAAACAACATCCGACTAGAAGTATCAGACCACAACGATTAAACAAGAATACAAGGCACATGTCGGGTCACCAATAAACGGGGGCATTTATTACAATATAAAAAATAAACACAATACTACATGATATATATTTATGTATCCATACATATATAGGCTGCAAAGAAAAGATAGAGGTTAAGGTGCGCGCTTCGCAAGGGAAGGGGCAGAGATCACCTGGTTAATATGAAGTTTGGACTCGGCAGTCATCTAGGTTCTCGTCTCGTCTCTCTCTCTCTCTCTGTGTCTTGGCTCGTCTTGGGGGGTCCACCTCAGCCGTCACAAGTACACGTCTGCACCGCTAGGCTCAACCTCCTCTGCTTCCCTCCAAGGCACTGGAACCTGGTTCTTTATTAACTACCGTCTCTCTCTCTCTCTCTCTCTCTCTCTCTCTAGCTCTCAGAGAGTCTCGGTTTTTTCTCAGACTTCAAAATGGCGATTGTCTGCCGCAGAGATAATTAATGATAGAGATGCTAACGGCTAGCTGCCGCCTACGGACTGACTGACTCAGTGCCTAACACTTTCACTAATATCAAAGCTGTCCCTTCATGGAAAGTTACGGCCAGTAACCTGCCGCCCACCAAATTCTTGTACCTCCCCGTACCAAGGACACGTTCCCAGCCGGCCGGCCTGAAGTTGTGTCTTCGGAGTGGAGAAAAATACAGTCTTTCGATAAGGGCCAGCCTGAACCGGTTCTCTCCAAGCGAACAACACCTTGAAACTAAAACATTACATTTAACCTAGAAAGCCTTTCCAGCTACCGGGCAGAGGGCAAGATGGAGTCTGTCCCGTTTAAGGCCTGCAAGGCCCAAAATATGTGTGACTCCATAGAAAATGCACTAATACTCTTACAAAAGGACGGATCATCCCTAATACTTATATATCTATCCCCTAGCTTTAGCTTATAAGCCCTGATCTAAGGAAAAGGGTACGAAAATGCACTACTGTGCCTTATGGATAGGTCCTACTTATAGTCCTAATCCCCATACCATAGGGGATAATAGGCTGGAGTCACCATCCATCATCCTCCTTCTAAACAGGGTCGAAAAAGTCGGTTATTACATTTCACCCTTGACTCCAGTCTATTAGCCAAAATCTATATCGAACTAACATCCGTAGAGGAATAATAAGAAACAAAATTAACTGATCTATTCTTCCTACCAAATTAAAAAAATTGCAATAAAGAGGGAATGCACTGGATAAAGCAGCAAATAGCTACTAAAACACAAATAAAGATTATAATACCCCCTAAAATCTGTCGTAAAGAATGTAAGTCAGGCAACCAATTAAAGAGCCAGTTGAACCAGCCCTAATCAAGATGTTGTCTAACTTCTGCAGTCAAATCGTGGAGTTTGTCAATATGGGCTTGGATTGATTTAGAATGGTCAGACAAATTAAAACAGCAGAGGCCCTCAAAGTCAGAACAATCATGTCCATGTTTCAGCAACAAATAGTCAATCGCAGCGCGATTCTGTAAAATGGCTCGTCTTTCACCCTGGGCGTCTAATAATAAGTCAGATAATACAGTCGAGGTGTGGTTAATTGATTTAACCATCCAGCAAGCCATCTTGCCAATGGTTTTAGCATTGTAAACAGCCAATGCCGGGACACCAATAATAGAGAAAGCTAAACTAAGATACTCCGATTTAGAGTAAAGATGAACGGAGGAATCACAGTCTTCTTGTAATGTCATAGAGTCTCGTACCATACGGGAATGGGAACCAGGGTGTGAGGAAAACATTAGTAAGCTCAGTCTAGTAATAGCACACGGACCTCCTGTAACATTAGCAGGAATATAGGGCCAAGAAGTATTGCCACAGGAAAACAACCAGCCATTAGGCAACAACATAGGACGAAAATAGCTAGGAACAACTAATAAACGTTTACATGTCATATTATTTTTAACAGAAACACATGAACTCGGAAGTCTTCGTAAACAAAGCAATTGTTGGTGAGCAGAAAAAGTCGTGGCAGCCTGTAATTTTAAACGTAGGCATTCCGAAATCGCTTTAGGATTACAAGTAAAAATAAAGCACAAATCGCCCTGTGTAATATTATAGGTGGTAATTCGGGAAGGAATCGGAAGGGCAGAATCAGAAAGGGTAGAACATAAAGGGCAAAATTCATGGGCGGGAAAATCGCCCAAAATAATATTAGGACGGGCACTCGAAATATTGAAAATGTGCCGTAGAGTCTCAGTGGAAGCAGGGACAGCAACCAAGCAGGCCGCTAAAATATCAGTCACGGATCTCATAGGGGTAAGACAGAAATGCGGAGAGTTGGTAACCCTTTTTGCAAGGGCAATCCAGAAGTTGGCGGAAGCCTCCCACGCAGCGAAGGAACGCGGAACTCGGGTTCTCCAATCAACCGAAGTCGGCGGGTCCTCTCCTCTCCCGGCGTAGCAGACCAAAAGGAGTCCAACGCCGGCACATCCTGCAGCAGCAGTCCAGAGAATGATCTGAAAGAATACAAACACAGGCCTTAATCACTCTCGCAAATAACATTTGTCAGCTGGGACAGCTTCCCAGCTATCTTTCCCTGGCTTCATCACCAAAATGGTGTTGTCATGACCGGTCGCAATAACTTCAGCCTGTTCAGGAGGATTTTTAGGCGATTGCACCCAAATTTTAGCGCCAGGGTTGTCCGAAGAACCAAACCCTTTTTGACCTCGTATCGTTAGCAAAGTCGGGGCAGAGCCTTTCTTAATCTCACCACTGAACACAGGCATAATCAGCAACTGAGCAACACGGTCAGATCTTTTGATGGATAAATCAAGCTCACTGCTATTAAGCAGGAGAACCTTAATCTCTCCCTGATAATCGCTGTCAATTACACCGCCAAGAACCTGAACACCTTTTAAGGCAAGGCCCGATCTAGGGGCAATCAGTCCAAAGCTACCGGCAGGTATACAGACACCAATGCCAGTTTCAACAATAATTCGATCTCTGCTTTTCAAAGCTGCATCATTCATAGCATGCAGGTCCAAGCCTGCGGAACCTGGGGTCGCTCTGCATGGAGCCAAAGCTCCGGGGGTAATTTCCCAATAGATTACAGTATGGGACATCGTATTAGGTTTTGCATCAACAGCAGGAGGAAACAAACGCATTAAAGGAGATTCAGCATGCAACAAAGGACGATTATTTAATATTAACAATGCCTGAAGTAAAACATCCTTCCAGTTCCGGTAATTATCATTGGTCAATTTACGCAACTGTTCTTTCAAGAAGCCATTCATGCGTTCAATGAGGCCCGAGGCCTGCGGATAATATGGAATATGAAAAATCCATTCAATGTTATTTTCCACACAGAATTCCTGCACCAATCTTCCACGGAAGTGGGATGCATTATCAGATTGAATTTGGAATGGGACACCATAGTACAGTATTAGTAATTCAAGAGTTTTAATGGTATTAACTTGGGTAGCATGTTTACAAGGGAAAGCGACCAACAGGCCGCTAAAAGTATCAACAGCTGTGCAAATATACTGGCAACTTCTGCTCATAGGGAGCGGACCAATATAATCAATCTGCCAAATTTGAGCGGGCATTTTTCCTCGATGCAAATGGCCTTTAACAATATGGGGCACTGATCGTTTCTGAGCATGCTGACAGATAGGACAATGCAGAATGACATCTTTAATCAAATTTAAGGGAATATGAATTCCTCGATCGGAAGCCCACCTGCTAGTGGCTCTCTCTCCAAAATGTCCTGCTTTTTGGTGGGCCCATTTCGCCAATCCTGCCAAATCAGAGTCCTGCATGTCCACCACTGCCTCAGAAATTTTAGACTTTTCATCTGTAATGTTATGAAAGAATTTGTCAAGGGAATCGATCGGGGTATGAGCATCCACATGAAAGATTGTCACAGTACTCTGTGGGAGCAGTTCCCAAATTTCTTGCCATAATTCCTTTCCCCACAATTCTTTTGAATGCAATTCCCAATTATGAGAATGCCAAGTTGGTAACCATATCGCCAGTCCATTAGCAGTGGACCAGGAATCAGTGAAAATATGACATGTGCCAGGTAATTCTTGCTTCAAAACCTGATAAACTGCGTATTACTTAGCATATTGACTGCTCTTTCCTTCACCAGTTGTACTCAATAACTTTTGTGTGATCGGGTTATAAGAAACCGATTTCCAGTGCCGTTTTTCACCAATGAATTTCGCTGAACCATCTGTAAACCACACATGTTTTCTGTCCTCCGCGGACAAATCATCAAATGGCTTACCCCATCTGACAGGAGATTCCTGAACCACAGGCATAGAACATTCATCTGCAGTGTCATTCGAGGGCGCCTGCGCCACTCGTTCATGCAATACAGCTACACCTTTCGGTCCCACACACGCCCTGTCCTGGATGTACCATTTCCACTTAATCACACTCGCCTCTTGAGCATGTCCAATTCGATGGGACTTCGGCGAGCTCAACACCCACTGCATGATAGGAATTTCAGGTCTCAGAATCACAGTATGACCCAGAGTCAATTGCTCGGTATCCACCAGAGCCCAGTAACATGCAAGCAACTGCTTCTCAAAGGGTGTATAACGCTCACCAGCCTCAGGTAACTTTTTAGTCCAAAAACCTAACGGCATTTTTTGTCTGCCTTGCTTTTGCCATAAACTCCAATTGGCATACAGACCATCCACAGAAACATTCAAATCAACATCACCCTCGCACACAGGCCACAAATCCAAGGCATACTGAATAGCTTCTTTCGCCAAATGAAAAGCATTCTGTTGCGGTTCACCCCATTCAAACGCATTCTTCTTACGGGTGACTCGATACAATGGGGCCAAAATCTGACTCAAATGGGGAATGTGCTGACGCCAAAAACCAAATAGGCCAATGAAACATTGAGCCTCCTTTCTGTTCCTCTGAACAGCAAAATCCAAAATTTTACGCTTCACTTGCGGGATCACCTCTCTGTGACCTTCATGCCAATTAATTCCTAAAAATTTAACATTCTGGGAAGGGCCCTGTAATTTGTCGGCATTAATTTCCCAACCTTTAGCACGTAAACAGTCGAGAATCTGGTCCAGATGGGATTGAACCTGATCTTGCGTCTCACCTTGAATCAAAATGTCATCAATATAGTGACACACCTGAATTTGGGGGTGAACAGGTACTTCAGATAAATGCTCCGCCACCAGCCGGTGACAGATCGTAGGACTATGTACATAACCTTGAGGAAGACTCCGGAACGTCATCTGACGTCCATTCCAGGTAAAACTGAATTGTTCCTGACACTCTGGGGCAATCGGGATTGAAAAGAAAGCATTAGCAATATCAATGGACGCATACCATGTACCTGGATGCTTCTGAATTCTCTGAATCAAAGTAACCATGTCTGGCACTGCAACAGCCAAATGAGGAGTGTGTTTGTTCAATTCTCGATAATCAACAGTCATGCGCCAAGAATTATCACTTTTGCGCACGGGCCAAACGGGATTATTCCAAGCAGAAGTAATTGGAGTTATAACTCCAACATCAACCAAATCTTGAATAGTGGCAGTAATTTCCTCATGACCACCAGGAATACGGTATTGCTTTTGAGAAACCACCTTCGTAGCCTGGGGAATAATAATAGGGGGCATTCGCAAACGACCAACCCGTACGGGTCTGGACGAAATGTAATGTTTCGTTCCAAATTGATAACAACCATCATCCAAATGCAAAGTCATTCCTTTTAAAATATCAATTCCAATGATGTATTCCAGGAGTGGCACCACTAGTACAGAATATTCTTTGCGGGGAAGTCTGCCAATTCTCATGTCAAGTGTAGTTTGCACTGCGGGGGTCTCTTTTCCACCTAAACCAGTAATCGTGAAAAATTGTCCTTTAAATTTCTTAGATTTACCATGAATTAAAGTGGCCTCCGCCCCAGTATCCACCAACGCTCGGGCCCTTTGGATATTACGATGTTTCCAAAAAATTTCGATATCTACATAGGGTCTATTGTCACTGTGAGCCCACCTACGTACTGGAGCTTGACCTATTTCCTAGTCATTTTTACCGTGGTCAGCCAACCAAGACAAATCAGGATAAATGCTTTCAACTTTTTTCGGGATCAGAACGTCCTGGTCATATCCATCTCTATTACGAAACGGATTATTGTCATGTCACTACACTTTAAACTTATGTCACCCCTATAGCAGGCCTTATGAATCCTGGAAGCAGGGTGCTGGGTTTTTAGTGAGAGGCTTCCCCTGCATGAGAAGAGCCTCTCTGTAGCCTTCGGAGACCATTCTCCTGGGTTGTTTGTGACTCAGCCGGACATATAGGTAGAGGTGCATTATAACCTTGCGGTAAATGCTATCTCGAAAACGGCTGCATAGAAACATATATTGTTTGGTATCAAACACCTTGGACTCATACCTCCTCACCGGTAATCGGTGTGGGAGGTATGATTTCACCCTTTTGAAGTGAGCTTTGAGGGGTCACTGGTCTATCTGGTGCCAGCCTTCTCAACCCAGTCAGCACAAAATGAATGCTGCTGACCAGAGACACATTTCTGCCCTCCTGCTGCTGAGCCAAGCTCGAGCAGAGGAAGGCAGCACAATAGGCATCCTGTCACAGGGAGGTGTGACCACCTCCCATACAGGATTTAGTATATTAGGGCTGGGTGGGTGCCCTCTGAGAGTGCCTGAAAGTCTGCACTGGGGCACATTTGGTGTCCCTGTGCATAGTCCAGCTCAAACCAGTTCTGGGACCCCTTGGCTCCTGCTCTGGCACGAAACTGGAAAAAGAACATGGGTGTAACCACACCTCTGTCCTGACCCTCCCTTAGGAGGGTCCCCTAAATCTGTCCAACCCTCTCCCCTGGGTACAAAAGGGCTTACCTGGCTGTAAGACATTAGATTTTACGTGGACAAGATTCTACAAGAAAAAACCACTGACTTTCGAACGTCTGCACACTCTGGACTTCGAATGGGCCCGACTTCGTCTCCCTCGCCGTCCAAAGCTTTGTCTGTGCCCTTCCTCCATACGGGCTCCATGCAGGACCTGTGATGCACTAAGGATAACTGAAGAATCTCCCTTGGAGTGAAGGAGTCACTCCTCTGCGTTTGCAGGCACCTTAACGCAACTGACTAGTCTGCTGCTCCTGAGCTCCTGCGGACTCTGAAGATTTCAGCAACACAGGAGGTGGGTTTTCGAAGATCCTTGAGTTTGCTTTGCCCTCTCAGCAAGTTTGAGGCCAGTATCCCTCGTGGGGGCAGCATAACCCGAACCCCTGTGCACCGCGTCCATTTGCAGTTGCATATGCTTGTTGGAAATCCCAGAGCTTGTGCATTGGACTCAGTGTAGTCCTGACCCTGAGCAGGATTTGCACAAAACAACTCCGGCCTTCTCACACCGAGTGCTCTGTGGGCTGGTACTTTGCAATATTGGTCATTCGGCATGTGGGCCCTCCTGAGTGTCATCTTGATTTCTTTTGGGTTTTCCTGGTTGCTCCAAACATGCCCTGGCTCTCCATTGCTTGGTGAGTCCCCTGGACCCTGCTGGTCCACACCGTAACCTGCTTGACCTTCCTGCGTGGGTTGCTTTTGCCAAGGCTTGTTGGTGCTCCAGCCAGACACCGACCGCTAAGCACTCGACATTCTACGTGGGACAGCTCACCTCTGGCGCCTGGTAGTTGTCGACATCTCCTGGTCCTCGTGGTTGTCGAGTCAAGCATCCCTTCTTCCCACTGAAGCACCCAACACCGGTGGGCATTCATCTACTGAGCCCCTGGTCACTCTGAAGTGACCCAGACTCTGCCCCCTCTGCTTTCAGGTTCCTTCCTTCCAGAGTCCAGGCTTGGATTCCACTGGACCCTTTTTACCTTCACGGCAGCAGTACTTCTTCACAGGCCTCCATTGAGAACTATTGCAGTTTCCAACACCACTTCAGGCCTATACACCCGGCTATTCTGGGATAGGTAACTCTGGTACTACGGTAGCCCTGAGTGGGGAAGCTCTCCGACCTCTGAAGTTCCAAAGGGTTTGCTTGAAGTCCTCCTAGAGGGGTCCTTAAACTTTAAAACTGTAACCACGACTTCCCCATAGAATTGTACGGAGCCCGCTGTTTTGTTAGCACACTGCACCCGTCCTCCATGGGGTCCCTATCTATTAACCTTGGGTGGTTCCCTGGGGTCCCAGCGAATCTCGGTGCTCTCTTGTCTTGATCCGAGTCGTGATTGTTATACCACTATTTTAGTTTATGGTTTGGTGTCTACCTGGAGCCCACTGTGTAATGTGCTACTTACAACTGTTCTTTGATCTTGTATGTGTGCTTTGTGTTCTATCCTCGAGTAGAGGATACTTGAGAGTGTTATATTAATAAATACATATTTTATATAACTACTGTATGGTTCTCCTTTCATTTAGTCAATATAGGAGGTGATATTCTGGTACAACAAGCTGCTTTACATTCCTTCAAGATTAGGCCTGAAGACTGCTCTCCAGAGCTACCACTAAGATAGCTTTCTAAAGTTTATCTTTTGACTTCATACATCATAAGAGTCGTTTGGACTGGTGCAATGTGCCTACTTTAATTAGCGGACAGTATATACCAGGCCAACTTCTCACACTTGTGTGCAACAGTTGGGATTCAAGCCTGTAGTGTTTTACCAGATAAATCTCTTTGTATTGATTAACTGAAAACCACTAAAGTATTAAGGCACATATAATACTTAAAGTTAGAATAAGTAAGTTCTACTGAACTTGGGGTTGGGTAAGTTAAGGGTCTAGCACACCCTTTCTCCAACCTGAGAAAGTTTAGTTCCTACTAAGGTAGGTAGGTGCATACACCACACCATGCTAGTTATGTCTTCTAAACGTGGCTCTCTGCTTTCTAGGTACAATGGTCAGGAATTGAAAGCCATGTGTGTTTCTAGGAAGCTGAAAACAGGGAGGAATGCCAACACCCAACATCTCATTGAGGTGTTACTCTTAGATGACCTTAGGAAGACCCCAGGGTCAGATGAGGTAGAAAGAGTGGGTGGGGCAGGGAATAAAGACAGGTCAGGAGGTGACACCTTTTATGACCTAGACTCAAACCCTGGCCAGGAGAATCAAAATGATTGCAACCTGGACAACTTAGTCCTTCAGGAAGAGGGCCCCAGTGGCCCTCTCTTTACTCCTCCTGGAAGACTGCAGAGTTTACCAAGGAGATCTTGACCCCCTTCTGCAGAATCTGACCATTCAGGACATTCTATAGGAACCTCCATATCTCATAAGAGAGATAACTCGTATGAAAGACAGTGCCACTTTCTAGAGCTTGAGAAAGTCAAGCTTAGGCTCAGGCAAGAGCAATTGGCCTTAGATAAGGAATCCCTAGAACTCCAGAAGGCTAGAAAGAAATTGGGACTAGAGTCCCATGGTGGCAGTAACAGTGCCCCTAGGGTTAAGGAATATACTTATGACCTTAGGAACCTGAGCAAGATAGTCCCTCCCTACCATGGTGGGGATGACATCCACAAATGGATAACTGCTTTAGAGAGGGCCTGTAAAGTACAGAGGGTCCCTCAAAAGCAGTGTGCAGCTATCTTGTGCCTCTCCTTTGCTGACAAAGGTAGATATAAGCTCCTCCCTGTTAGAGAAGAGGATGCTGACAACTATTCAGTCCTGAAGAGTGCTCTCATTGATGGGTTTGGCTTAACCAAAATATACAGGATTAAAGTTCAGAGACACCCAGAAGACACAGACTCAGGACTGGGTAGACTTTGTAGATTGTGCTACTAAGGCTCTTGGAGACTGGTTACTTGGCAGCAAAGTGAATGATTTCAAGTGATTGTACAATTTGATTATGAGGGAGAAGATCCTTAATAATTTCCAAAATCCGTTGTTGCATCAGTACCTGGTTGACTCTGGTCTGACTTTGCCCAAAGAATTGGGAAAGAAGCCGGATAGGTGGGTGTGATGGGAGCACGGCACAGTCAGCACGGATATCACGTCTCCCCTCCCGATCACCACCACAAACCCCTGTTGCCCGGACTACCAAAACAACCCAGACTCCACCCCTTTCTCTTTCCCTGCAGGAACCAGTACCAACGCGGGACACAGCGGAAGTGCATCCCCGCGACCCCGGAAGTCCCTCCCCCTTTCCGGAGGCGGACCACAGAAAAGCCGGAAGAACCAACAACACAGCGTTCAAGCAGGAAGACTCGTGGCAGGAGACGGCGTGCGAAGAACCCCCGGAGAAGAGAGACGATCCGGAACCAGGAGACGAGGTCTGGACGGAGGACTGGTGGAGTCCAGAGGAGGACGCTGGAGAGCGGCCGCAACTCAAGGACGGAGTTGCGGCGGGCCAAGTGAGTACCAGTTCCGTGTGTGTGTAGATATTAGGCGTTACGAGAGTCTGTAAATAAGTAGGCTGTAAATACCTCCGTGTACAAAATAGTCCCCTCCTCACGATTCACCGTGCACTGCGAATAGACTGTATATACGTGTGAGAGTGGCACCATCACGACTGTAGATAAATACCCCCACACGTCCTGACACCAACGTCACCCTATTCCCTGTCCGCGCTATCTCTTCACCTCTCTTACCTTCCCCTCCCTTTCCTCACAGTCGTTCTAGCCCTAACACTCCGGTGAAGGCATAGGATCTTATCTTCGGATCCACCGACAGAGCTAACGGCCCTATTTTCTCTCTCCTTTCCCCCCCCCCTCTGAGGAACCACCGTCCGGGAGCTGAGCCTTCTGATACCTCAAGGATCGGCCCGACTACAGTCAAGACCAACAGCTGTCCCTGGAAGATCAACCCCGGAAGACTCCTCACCTCGGACCCGGAACCCGCAATCCTTTGGAACTCTCTATTCCCTTGTATCATACCATTGAAACATTGTACAGTAATAAACACCGGCTACGAGATAGCCCACTACATACGGCCTCCACGCTTGTTATTCCGGTCTGCTTCCCCCACCAGCCCACAAGTGGTGTCAGAAGTGGGATTAACCGGAAGCATGGAGGCCGCAGTGCAAAAGTTAGCTGATTCCCAAGAACAACTTGGAAAAATGATGGAGCTGTTCTTGAAGACGGCCGAAGAAGACCGTGGGCAGCTGCACGATGTCTTGAAGGGTCAGGGAACCGCTCAGGACCAGGCTTTGGGGAAACTCACTGACATCTTAGGCCAACAGCGACCCACCACATCTCTTCCTTCGGTGGTTCTCCAGAAATATGTACCGGGAGATGACCCGGATTTCTTTTTTACTAATTTTGAACGGCTGGCCCAAGCCGCTGCCTGGCCTCCCGACCGCTGGGGTCATTATCTGGGTCCTTTACTGACTGGTGAACTACAGGCAGCCTTTCAACAGGCTAATGTACAAGGACTGACCCCCTATGCGGACATCAAGACCTGTATCCTTGAAAGATTAGGTATCGATGATGAGACCTTTCGGGTGCGGCTCCGCCAAGCAAAAGAGGGACCGCAGGAGACACCAAGAGCCCTCTCCTTCAGGATTAAAGATCTGGCTGACCGGTGGTTGAAGTCCGCGACCGCCACCAAAGAAGAAATACTGTCTAAAATTTATTTGGAGCAGTTTCTGGCTTCACTCCATCCTGCCACACAAAAGTGGGTCCGTCAGCACGCACGTCTAACACTAGACAATGCAATTGAAATTGCCAGCGCGTACAGTCGCGCCCAGGACTTGCAGAAGCCCAAGGAAGATCATGGTCACCGAGCACAGGCCCACGGCCAACCCCGAGGCCCCCGTCCTTTCCTGACCAAGAAACCTGATCCTTCCCCGTTGTTCCCTTACCCGGTGATGTCCAGACCCCCACCGCCTGGTCCCCAGTGCTACCATTGTGGAGGTTACGGGCACATTGCCCGGGTTTGTCCACAAAAAGAAGAACCGATGGAGGTGGGAATGGCCCGAAACTATGTGTGTCTATCCTCTGGGCCGTCTCCTCCCGCTTTTCATCGCCCTGTACGAATAGATGGACATCGGGTATCGGCCCTTGCAGACACGGGATGTAGACAGAGTGTGCTCAGACCCCAAGAGATACCCCACCCGATAGGACCAATAACCGGTACAGTGGCCATTCAGTGTGTGCACGGAGACACAAAGGTTTACCCGACGGCCGAGGTTCAAGTACAACACTCCCTGGATCCTGGAAGTACCCTGAATGTCGGGCTTGTTCCTTCCTTCCCTGCCTGAACAGGTTATCCTGGGCAGCGATTATCCTGGTCTTCCTCGCCTTCTCCAGGACACCACCACCAGCTTAGAGAAGTGGTGGTCTGAAGCTCCTTTTTCCGACAGCTCCCCAGTAGTCGGAACATCCCCCACTCGGATAAACAAGACAAAAACCCAAAAGAAAAAGGAAAAAAGGAACTATACTACAGCCTTCCCAGCAAGAGTAGAAGAACATCCCTGGGAAGTCGACCAGGAATTCCGGGCTGCTCAGCAGGAAGACCCCATTCTGCAGGAAGCCTGGGGAAGGGCCCTGGACCACGAAGATCCATTGCATGTAGGTCCCCACTTTTATAAAAAGAACGGTCTATTGTACAGAAAAGGGGGACCCCAACAACCGTCCCAGTTAATAATCCCCGGACCCTTCCGCGACAAAGTATTGTTTCTTGCTCACAGCCATCTACTCGGGGGCCACTTCAGTGACGAAAAGACAAGTCAGGCCATCCTAGAAAAATTCTATTGGCCAGGCATCCACCAGCAAGTCAAACAGTACTGTCGGGCCTGCCCCATTTGCCAGAAGAACAGTCGGTATCGACCTCCTAGAGTCCCTCTTCAACCCCTTCCTCTGATAGACATCCCCTTCAGTAGGATAGGGATGGATATTATAGGTCCCATGCTCCCATCCCGAAGCGGTTGTCGGTACGCGTTAGTTCTAGTGGACTACGCCACCCGCTTCCCTGAAGCCATACCTCTCCGCCAGCCTACCAGTCAGAATATTGCTAAAGCTTTAATATCCATTTTTTCTCGGGTAGGCTTTCCTAGAGAAATACTGACTGACCAGGGAACCCCCTTTGTCTCCTCCCTCATGAAGCAGGTATGCTCCCGATTAGGCGTGAAACAAATCAGAACTTCCGCTTATCACCCCCAAACTGACGGCCTTGTAGAGCGGTATAACGCCACCCTAAAAACCACCTTAAAAAAACTCCTGGCCATGGAGAGCAAGAGATGGGAGGAAATGCTACCCCTAGCCCTCTTTGCCATCCGCTGCAAGGTCCAAAGCAGCACCGGTTTTTCCCCTTATGAACTTCTGTATGGCAGACCCCCTCGGACCCTACTAGATATGGCCAAAGAGGCCTGGGAGGCGGAACCCGACCGTACCCGACCTCTGCCTGAGTACGTACAAAACCTCAGAACACACCTGGGGCAAACAAGAGACATTGTACGACAGAATCTGGTAGCAGCCCAAGCCAAACAAAAGCAACAATATGATAAGGGTACAAAACCTCGTTCCTTTCTTCCTGGTCAATTGGTCCTCCTCTTAATGCCCTCTTCCGACCACAAAGTGCTAGGGCAGTGGCAAGGTCCCTTTCCGGTCCTGAGACAAGTCATTCCCGTGACCTATGAAATCGAGCTCGACCCTGTCCGTCGAACCACACAAATCTTCCATGTAAATCTACTGAAGGAGTGGGTGGGACCCCGTCCTGTCCTCCTGAACAACAGTCCAGAACAGGAACTCCCCTATGAGGTCTGTATAGACTCAGAACTTGGAGTTCAACAGAAACAGGAACTACGGTCCACCCTTCACCCCTTGCAGCAGGTATTCTCCTCCTCTCCTGGCCTCACGTCAGTAGTCGAGCATGCCATCATCACGGAACCCGGGAAAACGGTCCGTCAGCGGCCATATCGGCTCCCTGAGGCTCGAAGACCCATTATCAGGGACGAGGTAGCCCAGATGCTCCACATGGGGATCATCGAGCCTTCCAGTAGCGATTGGAACTCGCCGATTGTATTAGTCCCCAAACCAGACGGATCGGTCCGTTTTTGTATCGATTTCAGAGAAGTCAACAAGATCTCCTCCTTCGATACATACCCCTTACCCCGGGTTGATGAAATGATTGAGCGTATCGGTAGGGCCAAATTCATCAGCACGCTAGACCTTTGTAAAGGTTATTGGCAGATTCCCTTACGACCTGAAGACAAGAAAAAGACGGCCTTCTCCACCCCCGAAGGCCTATATCAATTCACGGTGATGCCCTTTGGGCTTCACGGGGCCCCAGCCACCTTTCAGCGGGCCATGAATTTGGTGTTACGGCCCCATGTTTCTTATGCCGGGGCTTATCTGGATGACATAATCATCTATAGTGATGATTGGGACCAGCACTTATGTCACCTGAGAAAAGTAATACACTCCCTGGGGTCCTATGGGTTCACGATCAACCCCTTGAAAACCACCTTGGCTGCACAGACCGTGAAGTATTTGGGTTACTTGTTGGGGGAAGGACTGATCCGCCCTCAAAACAACAAAATCGCCGCTATCCACTCCATCCCTTTTCCCCAGACCCAGAAAGAGCTACGAGCCTTCTTAGGCCTTTTAGGGTATTATAGACTCTTTATTCCCCGGTTTTCCCAGATAGCAGCTCCCCTCACAGACCTGTTAAAGAAAACCATAAAAACCGAAGAGGCCCTGAGACAACCACACCCCTCCTTGTTGGATGCCTTCCACCAATTGAAAGACATCCTACTATCCAGTCCCGTTCTCATCAGCCCCGACTACTCACAGCCATTTATACTCCAGACCGACGCTTCCGAGCAGGGGCTAGGAGCTGTCCTCTCTCAGAAAGATCCTAATGGAAACGAACGTCCCATCCTTTTCTTAAGTAGAAAACAGTTTCCCCGGGAGAGAAACTACGCTGTAGTGGAGAAGGAGGCCCTCGCAATCAAATGGGCGGTAGACAGCCTCCGCTACTATCTTGAAGGCAGAGAATTCATACTGTACACTGACCATGCCCCACTGGAATGGATGGCCCGTAACAAGGGACACAACGAAAGAGTCCTTCGTTGGTTCCTTTCCCTGCAGCCCTTCAGGTTCAAGACTCTCCACAGGAAGGGCGCGGATCAAGCCAATGCTGACTATCTTTCTCGATATCCTTGCCAACCTACCCGATCAAGAAAGACAGCTAGGGGAAGGGGATGTGATGGGAGCACGGCACCGTCAGCGCGGATATCACGTCTCCCCTCCCGATCGCCACCACAAACCCCTGTTGCCCGGACTACCAAAACAACCCGGACTCCACCCCTTTCTCTTTCCCTGCAGGAACCAGTACCAACGCGGGACACAGCGGAAGTGCATCCCCGCGACCCCGGAAGTCCCTCCCCCTTTCCGGAGGCGGACCACAGAAAAGCCGGAAGAACCAACAACACAGCGTTCAAGCAGGAAGACTCGTGGCAGGAGACGGCGAGCGACGAACCCCCGGAGAAGAGAGACGATCCGGAACCAGGAGACGAGGTCTGGACGGAGGACTGGTGGAGTCCAGAGGAGGACGCTGGAGAGCGGCCGCAACTCAAGGACGGAGTTGCGGCGGGCCAAGTGAGTACCAGTTCCGTGTGTGTGTAGATATTAGGCGTTACGAGAGTCTGTAAATAAGTAGGCTGTAAATACCTCCGTGTACAAAATAGTCCCCTCCTCACGATTCACCGTGCACTGTGAATAGACTGTATATACGTGTGAGAGTGGCACCATCACGACTGTAGATAAATACCCCCACACGTCCTGACACCAACGTCACCCTATTCCCTGTCCGCGCTATCTCTTCACCTCTCTTACCTTCCCCTCCCTTTCCTCACAGTCGTTCTAGCCCCAACACTCCGGTGAAGGCATAGGATCTTATCTTCGGATCCACCGACAGAGCTAACGGCCCTATTTTCTCTCTCCTTTCCCCCCCCCTCCGAGGAACCACCGTCCGGGAGCTGAGCCTTCTGATACCTCAAGGATCGGCCCCGACTACAGTCAAGACCAACAGCTGTCCCTGGAAGATCAACCCCGGAAGACTCCTCACCTCGGACCCGGAACCCGCAATCCTTTGGAACTCTCTATTCCCTTGTATCATACCATTGAAACATTGTACAGTAATAAACACCGGCTACGAGATAGCCCACTACATACGGCCTCCACGCTTGTTATTCCGGTCTGCTTCCCCCACCAGCCCACAGTGGGTCAGAAAAACTAGACCACAGGTGGTGACCAGAAGAAGCAAGATGCTAAACCTTCAGATAAGGGTGGGGAAAAGGGGAAAACCAGAAGTCTTCACCAGGACCCCAAAATCCAGCATCTGGGGGGGAGTCACAGTCTAACAAAGGTAAAGACAGAAAGAAACCTTGGTGTTTGCTGTGTAAGGAGAAAACCCATTGGACAAAAGATGTCAGTTGTCCAAGGGCCAAGGATCCTCCTACCACCACCATTTCCCCTAAGGCAACTTTTCCCCCTAGTTCAGTTGAAAGTGGTGGTACGGGGAACAAGGGTATAGTAGGGTTAACCCTAGGTTCTGAGATGGGTTCTGGCCTAGTCAGAACTCCAGCTCAGGCTGTTTTTGTCTGTGATGGATGCATAGATATTTCCTCCTTATTTGTGAGCCCCAGTAATCTGGGCAATACAGACAACTGCCTTTGATGATTGGTAAGGAGGCCATGGCATATAGGGACACAGGAGCAAATGTCACAATGGTGACAAAAGATCTTGTGGACCCTAACCAGATCATACTTGGTGAAATGTACCAAGTGCCCAATGCTAGCAATGTCAGGACAGACAATTCCTTGGCAGTTGTTAATTTCACCTGGGGAGGGGTAACTAGCCCTAAGAAGGTTGTGGTTAGCTCGGACCTCCCTGTGGAATGCTTGTTGGGCAATGATTTGGAAACGTCGTTCTGGGCTGAAGTGGAACTCGGGACACATGCAACAATGTTGGGCATATCTGCAGATGTGTTTGCTGTGACTAGGTCACAGGCCAAAATGTCTTCAACTGAACAGGCCCTGGATCCTGGAAAAATGGACCAGGTGCCTTCCTAGAGGAGGTTCAGTAGGCGTAGGCAGTGTCTTCGCCCCAGACTCAGAGTGAGGACCAGTCTCCTGAGGAAGATGATCCCAGTTCCTGTGAAGGAACTGTCTCAGAGGAACTTGAACCTGACCAGGCTGAGTTCTTGGGGACAGGGGGCCCTTATAGGGCAGATCTGAGTCAGGAGCAGCACAGCTGCCCCTCTCTTGAACCCCTCAGACAGCAAGCTGATGCTGAGGTTGCTGGGAGTGCCAGTGGGTCCCACAGGATCTACTGGAATGGACTCCTTTACTCTGAGGGTAGGGACCCCAGGCATGGTGCCACCCGGAGGTTGGTCATACCTCTGAAGTTTAGGGGTTTCCCACTGACACTGGCACATGATATCCCTTTAGCAGGACACCTAGGCCAAAGTAAGACTTGGGACAGGCTTGTCCCTCACTTTCACTGGCCTCACATGTCAGAGGACACACAGGAGTTTTTTCGCTCCTGTACCGCTTGTCCAGCCAGTGGTAAGGCAGTTGGTACCACAAAGGCCCCCCTGATACCACTACCCGTGGTGGGGGCTTCCCTTTGAGAGGGTTGGGATTGACATAATTGGTCCCATTGATCCTCCAACTGCATCTGGGCACAGATATATTCTAGTGGTGGTGGACCATGCCACTAGGTACCCAGAAGCAATACCCCTTAGAACTATCACAGCTCCTGTGGTGGCCAGGGCCCTGTGGAAGGAGTGTGGAGTAAATTACAAAGGTACCACCTACTATCACCCGCAATGGGTTAGTTGAAAGAATGGGATGTCCTGTTGCTATGCCTTCTCTTTGCCTACAGAGAGGTTCCTCAGAAGGGGGTTGGCTACAGCCCTTTTGAACTTCTGTTTGGATATCCAGTTAGGGGTCCCTTTTGTTTAGTGAAGGAGGGGTGGGAGTTACCTCTCAAGCCACCTAAACAAGAAATAGTGGACTATGTACTTAGTCTCTGTTCCAGGATGGCTGAGTATATGAAGAAGGTATGTAAAAACCTTGAGCCTAGCCAAGAATTACAGAAAGCTTGGCATGACCAAAAGGCTGTGTATCAGTCAGGACAGAAGGTATGGGTGTTGGAGCCTGTGGCCCCAGCAGCTCTCCAGGACAAGTGGAGTGGGCCCCCTACCATTCTTGAGCAAAGGGGAGAGGTCACTTACTTGGTGGACCTTGGAACTCCCAGGAGCCCCCACAGGGTGCTCCATGTGAATAGGCTCAAACCACATGTTGACCGGGCAGACATGGGCTTGCTTATGGCTACTGATGAGGGACAGGAGGAAGAGAGTGACCCACTCCCTGACCTCCTCTCACAGAACCCTGATGATGGCTCGGTTGATGGTGTAGCCTAGGCAGGCAACCTCACTGAACAGCAACAGACTGATTGCAGGAAGGTCCTCAATCAGAACAGACATATGTTTTCCCTGACTCTTAGTCAGACCACTTGGTGTACCCATGAAGTGGACACAGGTGAAAGTCTGCCTGTAAAAAATAAGCTTTGCAGGCAACCTGACCATTTCAGGGACTGCATCCGGACTGAGGTCCAAAAGATGCTGGAATTAGGAGTAATTGAACCCTCAGGTAACCCTTGGACTAGTCCAGTGGCCCTGGTACCCAAACCCCATACCAAGGGTGGTAATAGAAAAATGAGGTTCTGTGGGGACTACAGGGGTCTCCATGCAGTTACTAGGACTGATGCTCATCCCATTTCTTGGGCAGATGAGCTCATTGATAATTTGGCCTCAGTCAAGAACTTGAGTACATTTGACCTCACTGCTGGTTATTGGCAAATGAGACTAGTAGAGGATGCCAAACCAAAAACAGCATTCTCAACCCCTAGTGGGCATTATCAATTTATTGTGATGCCCTCTGGCTTGAAGAAGGCACTTGACACATTTCAAATGTTGGTGAATAAAGTGCTCATAGGCCTGGAAGCCTACAGTGCAACATATCTAGATGATATTGCTGTCTTTAGTTCCACCTGGGAGGATCACCTGGTCAACCTGAGAAATGTTCTGGAGGACCTGCAGAAAGCAGGCCTCACCATCAAGGCCACTAAGTGCCAGATAGGGCAGAGTAAGGTTGTGTACCTGTGCCACCTTGTGGGTGGAGGCCAAGTTCAACCATTGCAGAGCAAAATCAAGACTATCATGGACTGGTTTCTCCAACTACCCAGACTCAGGTCAGAGCATTCTTGGGCCTGACTGGGTTATACAGGAGCTGTATCAAGGGATATGGATCTATAGTGACCCCCTTGAAAGATCTGACCTCTAAAGGAATGCCTAAGAAAGTTCAGTGGACAGTTAGCTGTCAGAAGGCATTTGATGGCCTGAAGCAGTCCGTGTACACTGCTCCCATTCTGCAAAGTCTTGACTATTCTAAACAATTCATTGTTCAAACTGATGCATATGAGTTGGGGGTAGGGTTTTTTTTTATCACAACTGAATGAAGAGGGTCAGGATCAGCCAGTAGCTTTTGTAAGCAGAACGCTGACCCCCAGAGAGAAACGTTGGTCAGCTATTGAGAGGGAGGCCTTTGCTGTGGTTTAGGCTCTGAAGGAACTGAGGCCATACTTGTTTGGCACTCACTTCATTGTTCAGACCCTCATATGGCTTATACAGATGAAGGGTGAAAACCCCAAACTTTTGAGGTGGTCCATTTCCCTACAGGGGATGGGCTATACAGTGGAACATAGACCTGGGAGTAGCCATGCCAGTGCAGATGGACTCTCCAGATATTTCCACTTAGAAAATCAAGAGTCAACTGGTCAAGGTTAGTTTCATGCCCTTTCGTTTGGGGGGGAAGGGGGCTGTGTAGGAAAGTAGGATCTGCTTCTTATGGTTACCCCCACTTTTTGCTTGATGTTGCATTGTTTGTGACTAGTCTGACTGGGATCATGCTAATCAGGACCCCAGTCTATCTGCTTTCTCCTTTAAATTGTTACACTGCTACAAATGATTTCTAAAAACACCAACATTTCTGCTGATACGCCGTGAGTTCTTTCTAAACAGTTTTTTTGAGGAAAGATAACTGGAAGTTCATTGAAAGTGTTGCTCTTTTAATAATTACACATGTCGCGCAGGAAGTACTTGCAGCAGTATTCTACTTACGTTCATGCGTTATTATGGTTTCCTGACTCCATTTAGGGTTTACATGTCAGGATAGTCTGTTTAAGTGTTGCTTTGTGTTGGTATGTTTTTTTTATCTTGATGCTGTTCACCTTCATTTTAAATGAGAACACATTTAGATTCAGGCTTGTTCCCAGAGCCAGTGTATGTCAGCCCCATGATTAAAAACAGGAGCAGGGACTGCAGTAGATACATTACTGAGACACATTACTGTTTCCAATATTGTGCATTATTTTATTATCATGGGGTGAAATTAGTACATTTCATTCAATTAATCTATAAACAGTGCACAGTCCTTTATTAAGATGTTCACATCCTTTCCAGGTCATTTCAGGAGATAAACACTGAACGCTTTTTTCAGGAGGAAGTCAGCCTGCGAGCCTTACGTTCTATTGGAATTCCAACAGTGGCTCATATCTCTTGATCATCCAGTTCAGAGTTTTGTTTTACTTTCGGATGCATGTAGTCCTTAATCTATATTGAGAAACAGGATCACAAGTATGAGAATGCAACAAAAAAACTGCCTGGACGACCTACTCACACTAAATCCAGAATGTTGCAACCTCTGTACTCCTACAACTCTGAGGGATGGGGGTGATTAGATAAGCTCAAGGTGGTGTTTTGTGTCACAATCTTGTCTTCACTGGTGAAATATATCCTGTGCAGAAGGGTAGAAGGGCCTTGGGCTCTGGCGGACTACTCTGGAGAAAGAAAATGCAGGGTACTTGTGGTCACTGAGTTGTAACCACATAGAATTGTTGCATTCAGGTCATTGTGTAGCTAGTGTGTGAGTTCTCCTGGGAGGTGGAGAAATGCCTGTGGCATGTCTATGACCATGCTGAGAAATTCAGCACAGTGATCTGATTCCAGACGGTCGCTCCCCCCCACGCTCTCTGGCCATTGAGATCTGCTGCACGCTGGTATTGTAGAAATTTGAGCATCACGCTCACTTGCAATTACTTTATTTCATCGCGCATAGCTGTAAAGCAGCATTCGTAACTCGCGCTCGACTGCATTAGCATACTAAACATAGCGCGTGATTGTAAGGAGCTCTGAACATCGGGTTCGAGTCAATTAGCTTTTAAAGTGCATTCTGAACATCGCGCTCGACATTGAAGCACAGCGCCTGAGTGAAACTGACCTGGCATCATCGCGCACGATAGAAATTGTTATTTTAAACATAGCGCTTTGACTAATTAATAGCACCGTACCTCGCATTATTTTCTGCATTGTGGTTTAACTTCATGTGATTGTAGCTACTGCTGACATTGTTTAATCTGCATTCTTGTGCTGCCTCGACTGTGCATTCATTGTGGTATTAGCTTTGCACTAAACATAGTCTGTCCCAGTTTCACTTTCCAAACTCCATTTTGGAACCTGGCTTGTTGTTTACTCGATTGTCCCGCCTACCCTCCCAGCTAACGTCTCCCAGCTGACCCTCCCACGCTCCGCCCCCCTCGACTTTCCATTTAAGTCGAATGCCCCAACGCGCAGCGTCCACGCGCTACGGCCGCGCCAAAGGTGCGCCAAAGGTAAGCCCGTCTACGCCCGTCCGCGCCAAGGCCGCGCCCAGCGCCAGACCCCCTGGCCCCCGTCCCACCCACCCCACCCGCATCACATAAGCCGCCTCCACCCTCTTAGCCCTAAACCCCGGCCGACTCCCCAACTGCGCCCAAGCCGCCCCCGGACAAACCCATGGACCCTTCTCATGCAACTCCTGCAAGTTTGACGGCACCAAGACCAACTCCTCATCCACTAACACCAAACAGAGACCTGACACCAACCACCTTAATTGCATCCTGCTCAACACCCGCTCGGTCCACAGACACGCCATCGACCTCTGGAATCTACTAGACACCATCTCCCCGGACGTCGCCTTCCTAACAGAAACATGGATGAACGCCTCCTCAGCTCCAGACATCACCATTGCCATCCCGGAAGGTTACAAGATCATCCGAAAAGACTGCACCAAGCAAACAGGAGGAGGCATCGCTATCGTCCATAAGAACTCCATCCGCATCTCAACCATCTCAGACGTCAACCTCGCTAGCGCCGAGCACCTTCACTTCCAGATCCACACCGACCCCATGACCACACTCAGAGGCACCCTCCTCTACAGGCCACCAGGACCCAGTGCACAATTCAGTGAAGACTTCACTGACTTTATCACCCCACACGCCCTCCCCTCCGAGGATTACATTCTATTGGGAGACCTCAATTTTCACCTGGAAAAAAGCAACAACAGCAACACCACTACTACCCTGCTGGACAATCTCGCCAACCTCGGACTCAAACAACTTGTTAATACCCCCACTCACCACGCAGGTCACACTCTTGGCCCTATCTTCACCTCCAGCAAACATATCTCCTTCAGTCACACCACAGCTCTCCATTGGACGGACCACAGCTGCGTTCACTTTATCTACAAAAAGACACAACCCACAACCATCCTCAACCTACTCTGCTAAGAAACTGGAACAAAATCACCATCGACCAGATCTCCTCATCGCTTCTTCAAAACCCCCCTGCCCACTCTTCGAACCCCAACCAAGCAGCCATTAACTTCACTCAATGGCTAACCAACAGCGCCGACAGCCTAGCACCCCTGAAAAAACGTCAAATCAAACTAGGCAGCAAAAACGCCCCCTGGTTCAACGATGATCTTAAGAAATCCAAGAAACTCTGTCGCTCCCTTGAGAAGACATGGAAAAAAGAGCCAAACACCAGCACCAGGGACGCGTTCAAAAACGCCATCCGCATACACCACCAACTGATCCGAACCGCCAAGAAAGCCGCTTTCAAAGACCGACTTGATAACAACGCCCACAACAGCAAGGAATTATTCAACATCGTCAAAGAGTTTACCAACCCCACTGCCAACTCCAACGACATCACTCCCTCCCAAGCCCTTTGCGACTCCCTAGCTTCATTCTTCCATGACAAAATAGCAGACATCCACAACAGCTTTGACAACCATCCTGGAGACCAACCCACACTACCTTCTGCCGTACCCCCACCCACCTTGAACATCCTTAATGACTGGAACCCAATCTCCACTGAGGACACCATCCGCCTGATGAACTCCATCCACTCAGGATCCCCCACAGACCCATGCCCTCACCACATCTTCAACAAAGCTGACTCCGTCATCGCACCCCACCTCCGAGATGCCATCAACTGCTCCCTTAACTCCGCCACCTTCCCGGAAAGCTGGAAACACGCCGAACTCAGCACCCTTCTGAAAAAACCCACAGCTGACCCCACCGAACTCAAAAACTACCGCCCCATCTCTCTCCTTCCATTCCCGGCCAAAGTCATCGAGAAAGCTGTCAACAACCAGCTCGCCGCCTTCCTCGAAACCAACAAATCCCTAGACTCCTCACAGTCTGGCTTCCGAGCCAAACACAGCACTGAGACCGCACTCATCGCAGCAACAGACGACATTCGAACTCTACTGGACAATGGAGACACAGTCGCCCTCATCCTCCTCGACCTCTCCGCAGCCTTCGACACAGTCTGTCATAGCACCCTGTTACAACGCCTCAGAAACATAGGAATCCAAGGAAAAGCACTGGATTGGATCACCTTGTTCCTTGCCGGAAGAGCCCAGAGAGTCCGCCTCCCACCATTCAAGTCAGAGGCCACTGAAGTCCTCTGCGGCGTGCCACAAGGATCTTCACTCAGCCCCACCCTCTTCAATGTATACATGAGCCCCCTCGCGGCCATCGCACGCCAACACAACCTCAACATCATCTCCTACGCTGATGACACTCAACTGATCCTCTCACTCACCAAAGACCCTAACACCGCCAAAACAAACTTACATAAAGGAATGAGAGAAGTAGCCTAGTGGATGAAGCTCAGCCGTCTGAAACTGAATTCCGACAAAACAGAAGTCCTTATCCTAGGTACCTCCCCCTCCGCCTGGGACGACTCGTAGTGGCCAGAGTCCCTTGGAAAAGCACCCATCCCGACGGACCACGCACGGAACCTGGGCGTCATTCTGGACTCCTCACTCTCGATGAC
Organism: Lissotriton vulgaris; assembly: GCF_964263255.1. NCBI lineage: Eukaryota > Metazoa > Chordata > Amphibia > Caudata > Salamandridae > Lissotriton > Lissotriton vulgaris. The sequence goes on from NC_141700.1 coordinate 107,279,352, forward strand.
CAGACAGGTCAACGCCGTTTCATCATCTTGCTTCAATTCAACATCCTTCGCATGCTCAAAAAAACATTTCGCTGGATCCCCACCGAAACTAGAAAAACGGTCACCCACGCACTGGTTACAAGCCGCTTGGACTACGAAAACACCCTATACGCCGGTACCACCGCAAAACTTCAGAAAAAACTCAAACGCATCCAGAACGCATCAGCCAGACTCATACTAGACATTCCGCGTAAAGACCACATTTCTGGTCACCTGAAAAACCTCCACTGGCTCCCCGTCAATAAGAGGATAACATTCCGCCTCCTAACCCACGCACACAAAGCACTTCACAAACTTGGACCTGAATGCCTCAACACACGACTTTCCTTCTACACCCCCTCCCGCCAGCTACGTTCCTCCCACCAAGCCCTTGCTGCTGTACATCGCATCAACAAAACCACCATGGGAGGAAGATCCTTCTCCTACCTGGCAGCCAAAACCTGGAACTCACTTCCCACTCACCTTCGCCTCACTCAGAACCACCTAGCATTCAGAAAGCAACTTAAAACCTGGATATTCGACAAGTAATTCCCCACCCTTCTCCAAGCGCCTTGAGACCCTCTGGGTATGTAGCGCGCTATATAAATCATTTGAATTGAATTGAATTGAATTGCTGGGCAAGGTGTAGTAGGGGTGCCATGGACTCTAATGCAAACAATGGAAATACCTCCCCAGGTGATACGAAAAACTGCTTTAACCTCCCCTATAGGTCCTTTGATCATGTAAATATATAGAAATGTGAATGGTTTAATGATCTCCTTGGTCATCAGGAAGCTGACCACGGCAATATGGGATTACTTACTCATGATGTGGGTTTATGAGTGTTTGATATTTTAGTAAGTTGACAGAAGTTATATGAGAGGAATGAGTTTTAATGTGGATATGCAATTTGGGTATGATGCCACATGTGACGGGCCCGCCTATTGCCGCGGCGCCAGCTCACTAGGCTTACAAAGAAGTAAGTGCCTGAGACTGAGTGAAGGTATCATTTTCTAGTTGCACTTGCTATGCTATGAAGTTTGCTTTTCAAGCTAGTGTGTGATAATGAATGATCAGATCAATGAGAACATCTTCTGAGCAGCTGCAGTGCCTGCAAGTCCTCCTCCATTATTGAGAACTGCAGTCACGCATTCTGTCTCTGGTTAGTGTCCTTCCATTTCTAGTGCTTTGCAGCAGTTTTAAGATCTTCTTAAGAGTTTCTCGTTGCTCTAATGAGTGTAATTTCTGATAATTATATGTTTCCCTCGTCTTTATTGCTTGACTATTCTTGCAAGAAAGTGTCACTCATAATCGTTGAAATGTGACTCATAATTACACGGAAATTATGAAAATGGCACACATAGCAATCTGAAACTTTGGCAGCTATGCCTTTCTTCCAAATGCATTTCAATAAATCATGGAAAACTGAAATGACTATTTGTCTTTTAAATGGTCCCTAATTTCAGTTATGGAAATCTAACTTTCATGTGAAGAAACATATATATGAATGGTGAAAGGATACTGTTTATACACATTGGTGCCATAAATGTCATTACTGTCGAACACAGTTCCCTTTCGTTTTAGAAAAAAAGTTTTCAACTATGCATTTAATAAACACAGAAAAACTAAATCCTGTATTATGCTCATTTGCGGCAACATGTCGCTCCCCATTAAACGGTGTGAACGCCACCTCTTCTCCTTCTGCGTCTTAACGTCAGTGCAATGGCAGCCTTACTTTTTGTTCTACAAATTTCACGGTGTTAGCGTTCTAGTTGTGTGTAGAGTAACACTGTACGCCAGGGACTATCACGGGCCTTAACGGCCGTAGCATTTCACAAATATTTTCTTTAGTTATTTCCAATTGGTCGTTGGAAACGTGTGCACCAGCACAGGCCTCGTCATAGCTGTCAGCAGGTGACACCTCTCACCAATCCCCTAGCGTTATGGATCATGCGCCAGTCTTTCTCACGAAGTTATTGGCTGTGGCCCGCGCAACCCCATCCTCATACGATGGTCTGGCCAACCAAGGCTCGCGACGCCACATGTACCGCTGGGTGGTGTTGTCGTTCTCTGTGTCGAGGCCCGGTGCCTCATGGGTGGTGTAGTTCCTGCTTCTACTAACATGGGATCCGGGAGGAAGTAAAACACTACGACTCCCACAACAGGGCGTGGGCGAAGGCGAGCTTAAAGGGACTAGCGGGAGGTAGGGACGGGCGAGTTGTTGCAGTAAGGGGCAGAACAGGAGGTAAGAGAGGGATATAGGGTGTCACTGGATCGTTTCATGGGCTGTATGTGGTAATGTTGGTGCTTCAACGTGGTGCATGGGAGGCTGTCTAACGGCTTTGTATGCTGCTTGCTTGGTGTCCCTAACTGACACATAGTGAGACAGGCGGCCTCGACTCAGCTGTGAGCGGCGTTTCGAATGGAGGCCCTTTATGAGACTGTACCTTGGCGGCTGAAAGGAAATACTGCGTGGCAATGCCTGGAGGGGGCGGTTGGAAGGGGTGGACTAAGTGGCTTAACGGTAAATTATGCCCCCCTCCCCACAAGGTTAGTAGGATTGAATGGGGGCCCTGGGCCTGCACCAAGTTCAGCTGGTGGGCTCTGACAAAAGGATCCTCTGTAAGGGAGCCAATTCAAGGAGACCCAGGGTGCCGCAGCAGTATTGGTTGTTTGTTTAGAAATGTTTTTACTGTGTCCAGTGGCAACATACTGGTCTACAGGCAGCATTTGCAAACTAATTTCGCTGCCCCTCCTCTCGTCACCACTTTTCAAGGGCCACTTTCACACAGGACATGGCATTTCATTCCTGGAGTGACAGTCGTGCGCCAGTATTGAAAAACAGTGGCTTCAAGCATTCACTCCGATAGTGTGACTGGCTTTTTGCTTTTGGGTTATCCGACGGCAAGGTTGCAAATATCGCCCACTTTGAGTCGCAGAAATTATATCTCTTGCTACTCGTTAGAACAGAATGGCACTGGGTTCTGGCAGTGTGGAGTGTTGCTGTGAGCACGAAGGCAGTTCTGCATCATCCACTTCGACAACTTCATGATATTTCACGCTTGTAATCATTTTTTCACGGTATGCATAAATTGTTTGTCGTCTTGGTAAGCCTTAGGACATTTTAGGTTGATTTTTGGTGGCTTTTGTTGTGTAATCTTGACATGACATTAATTGCATTAGAATGGGTGCCGATTGTCCAGCTGCGTGACGTTTCGGATGACTTAAACAGCAAGTATGTGTTTTTGGCTCTAGTTTTGACGGCTCCGAAAGGTGGGAACAAGACCGTTTCTACTGCATGGTAATTGGTGCATAAGTTAATCACTAGTAGTAAGAATTTTCCATGTTGGTGGTAAACGGTCTGCTTTGAACATTGGCCCATCTTCCAGTCACTTGACCACTGTGATTGAGGACAGGCGCAGCCAGAGACGTGGCTGAGTTATCAGAGATCAGATCTCCCACCTTTTCATCAAGACCAGGGAGCAAAGCTTTCTCTGAAAGTCATGCTTCATTTTCATCATTCCTTGGTGTGTTAGCTGTAGTTTACCCTCAGTAAGTGACTTTGTGGGTTAATCCATTCAAGATGATGCGGTCTTTGGTGGCACAAATCTTATGTCGAACCCGAACAGGGCAGCATGTTACATGTTTCTCATTGTCCATCAAGAAAATTCTTCTTTGAGTTGACCTGATTACCATGAGGGTTTGATGGCTTTTAACACTGCTTTAGCCTCTTTGAATTCATCAATGCACATGACTTTAGGGCATGACACTTGGTCTATGATGTTTTTGTTTTCTTTGGCGCTAGTGGCTGGGTAGTTTTCAGTGGGCTTTGAATTCGAAGATGGTGATCTGGGCTATTGACATCCGTCCCATCCTCTCCACAGAACTTGATGCTGAAGCAGTACTACTCGTGTTGTACTGCCCACTTCTGTATGCACAGTGGTGGGTGAGGGTCTGTGCCCTGAAACAGTGGTATCAGTAGCTTGTGATCTGGGATGGTATCTAAAGTCATGCTTATATTCATGTATGTGGGAGTGTTGGCATCCCCCACTTCATCGCCAGCACTCTGCTTTGGAGAAGTACAAAGTAGTACTGCACATGGCCTTCATGGAGTGACTTATACTTCTAGTTTGGTGTTCTTGGTCAGGTCAAAATATTTCATGATGGTCATTTTAGTGGCCTAGAATGCTTCCTCATAGCCTGGATTCCAAGCCTACTTGTCCAGTGGTGGCTGGAAGGGAACGTTGGCGGGTGGGAAGGGAGAAGACACATGCTGGTCACCAGTCGCCGCCTCTCCTCCGTCCTCAGTGTTTTCCTGGCTCTCACGGCAGTGCACAGACCTCCCCAAGCCAATCACGATGCTGCTGTCACCAGCATGACAGCAGCGTCGTGATTGGTCTAAGCACCATGGCTTGGCGCTCAGCTAGAAAGTGGGATCCTGTGCATGTTCTCCACCCAGGCTGTACAAAACAAGCCAGTGGGGAACATGCTAAGTGCACATGATGGTTTGGCAGGCCCAGGACGGCGGGCCAAACAATCATGCGCACCTACAGTACACCTACCACTCCGACGTCATGCTGTACTATCACAGGCTCCCCAACTTACCATCCCCCTGGCTACGCAGGTAGCTGGTGCTCCACTATCCTTGACATAATTGCCACTCTTAGGCTCAAAAGCTCTAACCTAATTCTGCTTGGAGATCTCAATTTGCACTTACAGGATGCCACCTGCACTCTCAGCCAAACCCCAATTGCAGATTTGAAAGCTATGAATCTCTATTTAATAAATTCCCTCCCATCCATGAAGCAGGTCATCTGCTGGATCCCACATTTTTTTCTAATATTCTAGGTCTCACATTAGACAGACCCACCTATTACACTTCAATGGTCTGACCATTTTGCAGTACCTTTGTCATTACACTACAGTGGTCTGACCATTTTGCAGTACCTTTGTCTGTATCCTTCCAAACTTCGATTCCTCTAAGGACAAATGGGTCCAAAACCTTGACCAGAAACTGGTTCAGATTCGATACTCTCGCGCTTAACACCTGCCTTCTGAGGTCTATACCTCAGTTAACGCAGAGGGTTGAACTAGACCAACCTATAATTGATAATTGGTTAAGAGACTTTCCAGAGACCACGCTACCAGCTAAGCCAAAATCCGTGCTTGGGCAACATCCTCCCTCTCCATGGTTCAACAAACCACTGCAGACAGAAAAGAAATTGTGCAAGCTCCTTGAAAGGGAATGGAGGAAATTAAATGACACTAAATCAAAGAATAAATATAAAAAAGCACTAAACCAATACCACTCACATTGCAGGACTGCACGTGCTCTGTTCTATTCAGAAAAAAATAGCTCCAACACAAAACTGCCCCAAACCCTTTTTAAAGTGGTTAAAGACCTATCGACCCTACCACCATCTCGCCTGGTCCCTCGCGGTCACAGGCTCGATGTCAGGAGTTCGCTGACTTCGTCCTCAACAAGGTAACGTATATTAGATCTACTTTGGCCACAGCTAGGAATAACGGCCCCTCCCTGACCCTACCCCTATCAGGAGTGAAGTCACTACTGTGACATGTAAGGTCTACCACTGATTAACTTATTGCAGTCAGTCAAGTCAGGATCCCCCCTAGATCCTCTCCTTGCTGTTAAATTGCGCAACTTGAACCCACAGCGTATGCAGCAGGTGCTCGAACTCCTGAACGCGCCCCTACAAGAGGGAAATCTTCCTAAAGCCAGGAAACATGGAATGATCCTTCCCTCTATTAAGAAAGCCCCATCTAGATCAAAATAATTGTTCCTGTTTTAGACCTATTTATTTACTTCCTATTTTCTCGAAGATAATGGAAAAACCTGTCAATACCCAACTTTCCTCCTTGGTGAAATCACAAGGTGGCCTTCACCCTTCTCAGTCAGATTTCATAACTGAGCATAGCCACCAAGCATCTAAGGCAACTCCTAGACTCTGGTAGTACTGCCGCGCTGATCCATTTGGATCTTAGTGCAGCTTTTGACACTGTATCACACAAAATTCTCGTTGACAGACAGACCCAACTGGGCCTCCAAGGCACGGCACTGGTCTGGCTCTCTTCTTTCCATACAGATCGTACATTTCAGGTCTTCTCTTCAAATGTGGTTTCTTAATCCCTCCTGCTTACTTCAGGAGTTCTGCAAGGCTCCGCCCTCAGCCCCATGCTTTCAACGTCTATGTCCTCCCTTTAGCGGATCTGGTGGAAGCCTGCGGGCTAACTCTGTACTCTTACTCAGAGGACACCCAGATCATTTTCTCGCTGTCATCTGAGCAGGTAGTTAACTCTGAGGACCTCAACTCCTGCCTCTGCCTTGCCTCCACTTGGATGAACACCAATTACTTGTAAATAAATGGCGACAAGACTGAGGTGATGGTGTTTGGAAGGAACCCTGAGTCATGGGGTCCTCGGCATTGGTCTGGCATGCTGGGTATGCCACCTATACCCACCGGTAACATTAAAAACCTTAGCTTCTGGCTCAACTCCACCTTGTCCATGAAGCCACTAGTGTTCAGATTAGCCTCCACATGCTTTGCCATTATGAAATGGCTTAAGAAGATTTTATGGATACTTCTTTTCTGCCCAGAGAACAGTTATCCAGGCCATGATATTATCCAGACTTGACTATTGCAATATCTTGTACGTGGGGGCTGATAAGGCGTCTTTAAGACGTCTACAGGTGGTTCAGAGTTCCGCCGCAAGGTTTCTGTTTTACCTCCCTAAACATTCCTCAGCATCTTCAGCTCCTCCGCCAACTACACTGGCTTTGAGTGGATAAGCGAATAAACTTCAAAGCTCTCTGCTATATGTACAAAATCCACACAAGTTCAGCACCACAATACTATCAAAACCTGGCATCCCCATATCATCCTGTTCGCACTCTACGATCTAGCAGCCAACCTCTGTGTAGTTCGAACAGTGGAACTAGCTCAAATGGGAAGACAACCCTTCTCCTTCTTGGTCCAAAACTATGGAACTCTCTTCCTGAATCCTTGAGATGCTGCACCTCCCTTTTTAGCTTTCGCAAAGCATTAAAGACCCGCCTTCTCCAGCCCTCAGACTAACCTACCCACACCGAAGCACTGCGAAACCCTGTTGGGTAGCCATGGACTATACAAACACTCAATAATAATAATACTCCACTGGTTACCTGAAGCTGTAAGTGATAGTAACCCACTTTGAGATCTACTTTGCCTCATTCAAAGCTACAAAACTGTCACTTATGAGCATTGGGTATCTTTCTCTCTGTATTCTGTTGGGAAGACACAAATGCTGACCAATCCTGGATGCTTCAACTTGATGTTGACTACCATCGGAAACACTTCTTAAAGGGCTAGAGTCTTCGTAGATGCCCCCTTTTTCCAGTTTTCACATTGGTTCTTCTACTTGAGGGTGTAAATGGAAACAAATGAATAGATGCTTCGAAGCCACTGGCTGGACTGTCTTGTTGCTGGGAAGTTTTATGGCATGATTTTAAAGTACGCTAGGCCAGTCCCCAGATGTTGAAAGTTGCGTTCTAGATACAAAACTCTGCTGGTGTTGTTAGTCAAGCTACGATCTTCTGTGCAACAACTTGCTAAGGCCACTCTTTTAACATGTAGCACCTAATACAAACTTGACTGTGAAGCGGTGTGGCACCGAGGCCAGGGTGACTGACGCTGGATGCTGGGGATCACAGTTCGATCCCTGGCTCCAGTGGCAGGCGTCTGCCCAGCACCATGCAACTCTGGGCAATAGCTCGCTTAATCTTCCCAACGGCCCCCAGCGCCGAGATACCCCTTCAGGGGTGATTCGTGCGCTATGCAAGTACTGGATTTAATGTCTTTATGTTGGATGGTTTTCCTCAAAGATGATGACTAGCGAGAATGCTTCTAGGCCTTCATACACATTGTTAGTTTGTGCCGTGGTTTTAGCTATGTGAACTGGCTCTTGTTCAGATGGTTCCTACATGTCTGTACTGATCAATGCAGTGACTTCTAGAATGACCTCTTAATAGTGATCTCTGGGCTTGGGTTTCCTGTCCGGTCTTTGAATGATATTACAATAACCCAGTCACTCTCTTATGTGGCCATTGCACGTATTTTATTGGCCGGCAGTATTTATTTTATTTATTTATTTAAAGGGTTTTATATAGAGCTGACTGGACCCAAGAGTATCAGAGCGCTTTACTACATTTGGTAATAACAGAGTTATAGTACAATTAGGTAATGAGGCAGGGCACTTTAATACATTTGGTAAAGGGTACATAAGATAGGTAGACCAAAGAAAAGTAACAGATTGAGGTAAGAGGAACTGGATGGGAGCAGAGATTGAAAAGCAAGTGAGAAGGTGGGAGGGTGAGAGAGTGAAGTAAGATTGTGGTAAGTGGGGAAAAAAAGGGAGAGAAGGTGGCAGAGGGAGGACGAAATTCTGTGATAAAAAAGGGGGGAAGGGGGTGGATGGGAAGAGAGAAAAAGAGGACGAGCAGTGAGTTTTAATGTTAGTTTCACTCCTGCTTTTCTGCAGACGTGCAAAATAATTCATGTGGCCTAGTCAGCATGTTTTGCAGAGTGCTGGTGCTTGTGCTTGGCACCTCAGTAGCCATATGTGCCTATTAAGTGCCAATGGATTCAGTTTAATGGGGTCTTTTGTAAATCACCCTTTACGTTTTAATGACTTTCTGGTTTAATTGTTTGTGACTTTTTGGACCCTATTGACCTTTTTAGGTCGAGCCTGCAACAGCGCATGCGCTCTCGCTTGAGAGAGTACTGTGTATAACAAGGGGCTTGCAGCCAGCCCATTGCCTACCATTCGTGGGCTCCTTTGTCACTCTTCTTTGATGCCTCTTTGTTAGCCAGCACAGGCTAAGCCATCACTTCTATTTCCTTCCTGGAACACAACCAAGCACAGCTTGATTCCACTTATCTTAGTTACCATCCACTGCTTGCGCTTTGGTTAATGTATTACTTCTTCTCCCCCCCCCCCCCCCCCCCCTCTTCTTTTTTTTTTGGGGGGGGGGGATGTCCCACCTCCATCTCATGAGGTCCATTTACGTTACATTCATTATAATTTAGGCACAGGAACACATTAAACAGTGGTACATTCATGTATTTATTCATTTCATTTAAGCACTGGCCAGTTAAGTGATTTGCACAGAATCACAGGATATTGATCTGTTGCTGAGACTCGAACCTGGCCGCCTCTGCAGTTTTAAAGCGTTTGGTGCTTTGAACTGAATTGAAGCACCCAGTCTGTTCTGTCATGGCACATGTCCCTCCTTCCAAAGCTCTGATTCCATCATGGAAGTGACTGCTTGCCAGACGGTGTACAACCGTATGTGTTTTAATATACTGACCCACTCTTCTCTTTGTAATACTGGTGCTCTTCATAGCTTTGTTACACTGACTGGAAACAGCTGTACATTACATGGCGCTCATGCCAACATGTTTTTGGGGTTTGTGCTATTTTTGACTTCAAAAATAAATTAATAATGAGGAGATGGGTGGGCCTCTTGAACAGTTTTGTTTCTCAGCGCCTGTATTGCGATCGCCCAAGTTTACTTTACCCCCATAGCTCTCAGTATTGTTGCTCGGATCCATGACGGTCTAAGGGTTGCTTCATGTATTCTCGAGCCGCTTTCCTGTTAAAATGTTGGACCTTTTCTTTGTAATCCAATAGTTTTATAATTGCCATGCTGCACTGTATCAGCAATGCTGTGTCTCATCGCGAAGTCATTGGCATGGTCAATAGGTTCCAAAGGTGAGACCCATTGACTTTGCCAATGCTCGTTTGAGGGTAGATGCCACCTTTACGGCATGTGTATTTCATAGTTCCTGCGACCTGTTGAGGCTGAGGTTCGGCTGGGTATTCAACCTGGTTCCAATAAGAGATCTGTGTTCTCAATGTTGGTGATCAGCACACCTGAAAGATCTGGACCCAACATCTTTGGCCGGGCCTTCATCCGTGCATGTGGTTGCTAATTTACACAGTGGAACATTGAATTTCTCTATTGATTCCTCTGGGCTGCTGTTCTTGTCTAAGGATACACCTCTCATAATCCAGGTTGAATGGAGCTTTTGAACGGCCTCTGGAGCTTAGCTGTGCATGCATTGTCTTAGTTGTTTGGTAGGTCTTGGGACAGTTTATGTACTTCTTCCCCTGCAGTGCGGAAGGAGTGATCTTTTACACCCCTGTCTCTCTCTTTGGTGGCCTTGAAATAGTTATTCAGTCTCCTGCCCAGATTTTCTATTTTGGGGCTATCCCATGCTGCTGTCTCTGTGGGCTTGCGAAATGCTTATAGTTGATTGGCTGAAACACTTTCCATGTTATGCCTTGTATGAGAATGTTGTTTAATGTACCTTCTTTAGTAACTCTACTAACTGTTTGGCTGCATGGGTAAGGTGGATGCATGAGCACCATGTCTGTCAGAAACCTAACCGTATAATATGATACAAGTGTCTGTAGGGACACTGTAGTGTGATCTTTGAGAAAGGAGACTGCATGAGGTGTTATGGGGTTGTTTGCAGGGCAAGACTGTATTGGAACGGTGAGGGCGCAAATGGAAGTGGCTTACTTGGAGCTCTAAGGTGTATTCTGTGGCGTGTGAGAGGGTAGAACAGTCCTTAATTTGTGTATAAAAATCATTTTTAAAAGTGCATGAGCTCTCCTCAGGAGGCCACTGCAGCTTGCACCACACATTGCCCCATCTATGCTGCCAATGATAGTAACAACACAACTACTAACTATCACACTCCTACAAGTGTGATAATTCGAAATATTTCAGACCCCACAAACTATAAGAATCGTTTGCGTGGCAGGTAATAACTATTTTTTAATGTGTATGGAATTAATAATTAACTGTCCCTGTGGTCATCTATAAATTAGCCAGACAGCGCCACCTTGTGGCAAACTGTCACAAGTGCTGACAATTAAATTGCCGAGCATCGGAAACCTCAGGCTCAAATTAAACATTGGGTAGAATGGTCGTTGGAGAGGCTCGTTGGAACCACTCTGACCAGGAGGGCTTTAAGACCTCCATGAACGTGGGTGGTTGTGAAATAAGGCACAGCTGAGAGGGAGTGAGGTGCCAGCTGCTGGCAGGGAGCCTGTTGTCGGTGGTCTGACAGGAGGCACTTGTGTGGAAGGTCTTGTTTGTGGTTCTTAGTGGAAGGTATCACTGTGTATAGGTGTCCTTCAGGTGATCACTGTATATGTTTTGTCATCAGAGTTTTTCTGAGGGAATAATGTAACTGTGGTGCATGCGTGTTGAACACCTTCACAGCAGACACAGGGTGATCTGAAACGCCTGCTTGTAAAGTTGAACTTTAAAGTTAAATATTATGTTGTACCACTCCTAGCGCTCGCAGTACAGCTGACTGCTCTCTGGGTATGGTCCACGTGTCATAGGGGAGGAGATGGACAGGTACTAGGTGTTACTTCCTAAACAAAGATGTGTGGCCTATAATCTGCCTTGCTGCACCGGTGGTCTAAGGGTTCATTAGTGTAGCTGTACATGAGACGCAGGGTCCCTCGGCCTAATCATGCGGAACATTTAAAATGGCTCTCCACAGTGTAAGCCAGATTTACCTGAGATGCGGGAGTAACTGGATAATGGCTCCCCACAGTGTAAGCCAGATTTACCTGTGATGCAGGAGTAACCGGATAATGGGTCCCCACAGTGTAAGCCAGTTATACCTGAGATGCAGGAGTAACTGGATATGGGTACCCACAGTGTAAGCCAGATTTACTTGAGATGCAGGAGTAACTGGATAACGGGTCCCCACAGTGTAAGCCAGATTTACCTAAGATGCAGGAGTAACTGGATAATGGGTCCCCACAGTGTAAGCCAGTTATACCTGAGATGCAGGAGTAACTGGATATGGGTACCCACGGTGTAAGCCAGATTTACTTGAGATGCAGGAGTAACTGGATAACGGGTCCCCACAGTGTAAACCAGATTACCTGAGATGCAGGAGTAACCGGGTAATGGCTCCCCACAGTGTAAGCCAGATTTACCTGAGATGCAGGAGTAACCGGGTAATGGCTCCCCACAATGTAAGCCAGATTTACCTGAGATGCGGGAGTAACCGGGTAATGGCTCCCCACAGTGTAAGCCAGATTTACCTGAGATGCAGGAGTAACCGGATAATGGGTCCCCACAGTGTAAGCCAGTTATACCTGAGATGCAGGAGTAACCGGATAATGGCTCCCCACAGTGTAAGCCAGATTTACCTGAGATGCAGGAGTAACTGGATAAGGGGTCCCCACAGTGTAAGCCAGATTACCTGAGATGCAGGAGTTCCTGGGTTATGGCTCCCCACAGTGTAAGCCAGATTTACCTGAGATGCGGGAGTAACCGGATAATGGCTCCCCACAGTGTAAGCCAGTTATACCTGAGATGCAGGAGTAACTGGATAATGGCTCCCCACAGTGTAAGCCAGATTTCCTGAGATGCAGGAGTTCCTTGGTTATGGCTCCCCACAGTGTAAGCCAGATTTACCTGAGATGCGGGAGTAACCGGATAATGGCTCCCCACAGTGTAAGCCAGATTTACCTGAGATGCAGGAGTAACCGGATAATGGGTCCCCACAGTGTAAGCCAGTTATACCTGAGATGCAGGAGTAACTGGATAATGGCTCCCCACAGTGTAAGCCAGATTTCCTGAGATGCAGGAGTTCCTTGGTTATGGCTCCCCACAGTGTAAGCCAGATTTACCTGAGATGCGGGAGTAACCGGATAATGGCTCCCCACAGTGTAAGCCAGATTTACCTGAGATGCAGGAGTAACCGGATAATGGGTCCCCACAGTGTAAGCCAGATTTACCTGAGATGCAGGAGTAACTGGATAACGGGTCCCCACAGTGTAAGCCAGATTTCCTGAGATGCAGGAGTTCCTTGGTTATGGCTCCCCACAGTGTAAGCCAGATTTACCTGAGATGCAGGAGTAACTGGATTATGGCTCCCCGCAGTGTAAGCCAGATTTACCTGAGATGCAGGAGTAACTGGATAACGGGTCCCCACAGTGTAAGCCAGATTACCTGAGATGCAGGAGTTCCTGGGTTATGCCTCTCCACAATGTAAACCAGATTACCTGAGATGCAGGAGTTCCTGGGTTATGGCTCCCCACAGTGTAAGCCAGATTACCTGAGATGCAGGAGTTCCTGGGTTATGGCTCCCCACAGTGTAAGCCAGATTTACCGGAGATGCAGGAGTTCTGGGTTATGGCTCCCCACAGTGTAAGCCAGATTACCTGAGATGCGGGAGTTCCTGGGTTGTGACTCCTCTGCTCCTGACAACCTCGGGGACTTATCATTGCTTGCCAGTGGTTCTAGGTACCCATATATAACTCTGCTGTGCTGAAAAATAGATGGATAGGAGTCTGACCCAGTGAACAGGAAGACCTTTCAAAAACGATGGGTAAAAATGCGTGAATACGGTTTCATCACTAGTAATTACTCTGGGTGCTAACCGTTCCTTTGTTTTTAGCCCGTCTGCTATTACAGACCGATCCCTCCTGTTCATACCACACAGAGGGCAGTTTAGGCCAAACTGTTAGTCCATGTCCCTTATGAACAGGGACACAAGCTGCCCCAGCTGACTTGGTTTTGGCCTTAGTGGCGAAGTACAGTTTTGGTTGGGCACAATAAGATGTCTGCCCCTGACTGGGCATACCCTTTCCGAGGAAGGAGACATGCTTAAGTGCACAAAAGCGATAGATGGACACCCTAATTAATTTTCAGGGTACAGCCCATTTAGTTGTTTGAACTGACTGTTCCAGTGCAGATCGTAACATCTTTAGTGTATCTGAGATGCAGTACTCCATCAGTCTCATCAGCCATGTTTCAAATACAGGGGAGACTCTTAGGGCTTTGCTTCCCGAAACTAAGATTTGTCCCCTCAGACTTGTCCTGCTGTTACTGAAATTCAGGGACCTCTTCTGGACAGAACCAGCACCTGAGACCTGGCCTCCCAGGGCACTCTAAGAGGCCATGTTGTAGTGGAGATGCAATGGGTATCGTCCCTCTGACACTACTTGGCTTTGTACAAACCCACCACTTCTATTATGTAGACTTTATTGACCACTTGCGATGCATCCTGCATTTCCTATCCACACGATCCTGCCCTACTAGATTGCTTACATCAGTTGATTCAGTCATCCATAGATGTATTCATCCGTCCATTCATACATGGAATGCATCTGGTTGTCCCTCCTCTGCCTGCGGTGCTCGGACCTGCATCCATGCACAGTGTACATTCTGCATCCATGCACGTCTTGCTTTTTGTCACAACTTTTCTCTCTGTTGAAGCCTCCTGTCACTCACTACCCGCTGGTTTGTATCATTCTTTAACCCTTCTCTGGCAATGGATTCTCGGTTTCTTTCGTTCCACAAGTACTCTTGCTGGGCTGGGAGCGCTTGTATTTGTTACCTTCTGCACAGTGCTTTTCTAGCTGATTGTATTCTTTGTGTTTTCCTGCAGCTTCTTTGGCCACAGATTCTTGCCTCTAATTTACCTTTGTACACATTGCTGAACCCCTGAGTTTGGATAGAAAGTGTTTTGTTCACATTCCGTGACCACATCCTTGAATACTTCACAAAGTTATGCCACTAGGCTGCAGAGTAGGGTGTTCTGGACAGAGACGGCACGTGGTCTGAAGAGGTGGGCTGCTAGGGCAGAACCCTGATGACGTCCAGCACTAAGGCTTTGCTACTAGCTGCGACAGGAGGTGGGCCAAGGTTGCCATAGAGACGTCATGTGGTCACGCCTGCTATGGACCAGGTGGTCCCACTGCTGCGCCAGCTGGGGAAGGCATCTTCCTGTCCCTCGAAGAGGCCAGACCAGCCTGCCTTGGTTCAAAGTTGGCGACTCTGGGAAGCCACCAAAGGAGCAGCTGCCGCCCAAGGTGCCCACAGTGAGTGAAGACCGCGTTGAGGTTTTTTTGTGGCCTTCAGGGAACACCCCACAGCTGCTTTGAGGGAGGGGTGGTCCTGCATGGCACCAGAAGGGGAAAAGGACAATCTCATTTGTTTTTAGGTCGTGCATTCGAGACCTCTTGTATATAACTTTAGTGTATACTTAAATATATATGTACTTTGTGGGCTCTGGAGATCAGCCCTAGGACTTGTCTGCTTCTGCTTAGGGACTTTTTTTCTGTTTAACTGCCTCTATTTAACTGTCTTGATAGAAAACTACCAGCAGAGGTCAGTAAAACACCAGAATCACTTTAGTATTCCCCAGTCCATAGAAATTGGTCTTCCACGAGCACCCGTAGACAATCCCTTTTTTTACAAATCTTGTATTTTCAGTGATATGACCACTGAAGGCCCTGATTTTATATTAAAAACAGAGCTTTTTACTATACCATTTGCCGCTGAAAGGCCATATTTCTCTCCATTTGTTCCCATACCTGGTGTCACTTAGTTTGGTGCTTACTTTCCCTCCATGTTAAAAAATAGTAGATGTTTCAGCACTCAGGCTAATGTGCTGCAAAGCTAAATACATATAAGGTCCCAAAGGCGAAACCGATTGCATTGCAAATGCTTGCTCTCTGTTGCAGTCCTATGTTAAAGAATCAAATTTATAAGACTATAATATTAGGAGCCTTTCGAGGGCTAAATAGGTGCAACCTTTTATTTAAGACTACCGCTTCTCCCAGAAGTGATGATCCTATTTTCGGCAAGGTGCATAAGGACACTTGCAGACATGCCATTGCTTAAAGCTGAGTTGATGGTGTATCTTTAGTTTGGTGGTCTGGATGCTTCCTCCACAAACGTGGCAGATGTCTCATCCACCGTACCACAAGTGCATTATTGCCTGTGGCACTCATAAGACCAAACCGTAGCCCGTTCGCCAAACCACAAACCAGGACCTCCATCTTTACATTGAATTATCACACTAAAAGAACCCCTGTGCAGTGAAGAGCTGGTGGCATCTGACACTTTTTATTATACTGCAGCAAAACCGCGGAGCCTTTATAATAACGTGCTCTAGTAATTTCACCTTCATCCCAGACAATAAAATCTCACAATATTCATTTGTCATGAGATCTATGTAGCACGTCCTCTTTGTAGACCAAAGTATCTGACTTTTAGGTTTACGTATGTTATTGTAGCTCATCCTTAGTAGGGCGTTCATACAATCTTAGTGTGGACGGCAAGTTCTGAAATCTGGAGGTAACATTCCATTTGAAATTAAATACCTCCTTCTCCCACGTCCGACATACCTGTGGTGCATAGAGCTGTGACTGCAAGACTTCCTCCGTTTACGAAATGAAAGGCAAATGTAGACTTCATCTAGTCCAAAAGTTTATTTTTTTTTATTTTATTTTTTTTTCCATTCGAATTATTTAGAAAGAAAATGAAAGTGGGCACTTAATCTGTGGCAGATTGTTCATTTCGATTGACACCCTACCTCTTCATTACTGAGCACTTGTCAGTACTGGGACCTTTTTTTTTTTTTAGGTACTCTTACTTAATGTGTAGTAAGAGGTAGTACAGTAGCGTGGTAGCACTTTTGCCTGAAATTTGATGAAATTGCGATTATGTACATTGTTTGCATATTGTCCTAGACATCTGCCTCTGGCATCTTACATTTGGGCTTGATGTCACTACTGTTCTTGCTTTGGGATGAAACATTCTGTATGTGATTAAGTTCGTTTTTGGTAGAGCTCTCGCTTTATATCAAATGGGATATTCTGGTCGTATGTATCTTTTTGTGCAAAATTATACACAAAAGGTAACTGCATCAACTCAAGAAGTTCACTGAATGTTCCAAAGGTCAAATGTCCATCCTCGTTGAACAGTTTCCTTCTTTCCAATCCATCATGAAGTGGGAGCCATAATATAGTATCCAAAATAATTGTATTGTTGTTTTTTAGACATCACAATCCAGCCCAGCCAACACGTTTCATCCTGAGGAGGACTTCATCAGGGTTCATAAGTTGTTGTGTTGTCTTCCAGAATTTGTGGTAGATCCGACTACTAATGTAATAGTAGAAAGTTACTCCCAAGTGGGTTTTGCAAAGTATAACCAGCACAGCATGGCACCAATACATAGGTTCCTCCTAGTAGGAATCCATAGCATTATATAGGAATTTGGGCCGAGATGTACTAAACCATTTAGTGGTGCAAACCCTGCAGTTTGCTGAATGACAGGGTTTGCACCCACTAAACGGCTTCTTACTATGTACTAAACCTATTTTGCAATTCAGTAAATAGTTACCGAATCAAAACATTAGTTTAGGAATAAATAACAAATCACAGTATGGAAGGGGCGTGTTTAGGGTGTCACTTCGAAATTGCGATTTACAAAGTAATTCATCAGATAATTGCAATCACACTTTTAGTTGAAAACCATTGAAAAGCTACCAACTCCTTTCAGAAGCGAGAGAGAAGGGGGCCCCATTATGTGAATGTTGAAATACATTTTTTTTTTAATAATGAAAAGTGTTGGGGGCAGACCGTGGTCTGGGAACTCTAAAACGTTAAAGGAAAATGAGCTGCATTTCTAAATATAAAAGTTGACTGTATTTAACTGCAATCGGGGGCATAGGGGTCTGCTGACCCCTGCAGGCCACATTCCTTTGATTGCATCCAGTTGTAGTAAGCTGCAATTTGTGACCTATCCGTTAATATTCAAGAGAAGTCGGGTTGCGACCCACTCCGAATGGTGATTGCATGAACCTACCTAATATTACATAGATCAGTTTGCAAAATCTCACTGGATTCAATAAAAAGTTGACACGCAATTGAACTCTTTTTATGAATCCAATGTTAATACATCTGGCTCCAGATGAAGCATGAGAAATTGCCACTTTCACCTCCGATCGTGTATGCTGATAGGGTATTTAGAACCAATATTGAAGTTTTGCAGACTGCACATTGCCCGTGACCTCCACTCTGCACATAGGGTCCCTGGTTGGCTCTAGATCCCTTTTTTTTTAACAATGAATCTGATTGTTAAGGGATGGTTTACCCCTATTTAGCCAGACACCAAGATAGTCAGCAGCGGGCACGTTAAAGGGCTTTGTGGCACCTCTTGGACAAACTACACCCCATTCATTAACAATTTCTTTCTCCCGCAATGAGGACGGGTGTTTGTATGACACTGTAGGGTCTGTCCTTGGCCTGACAGTCTTGTTTTTTTACTCCTCGTAGTTAGTCACATCTAATTTGTCTCCCTTCCCTAACGCAGGTGCTCAGAATGATTGTGACTGCGCATAATCATATGCTCTGCCCCATCTCTCTATCTTCTTCAGCCCTCAAAGTTATTTGGATTTAGATGAATTACCAGGTAACCCCATTTCATACACCGGTCTCCTCCATTTGAGTGATGAAGGGTGTGTGACTCGCCATCATCAGATTTATCACTCATTGCTCTTTCAAAGGCACTAGGGTGTATGTGACCAACCATAGACCTCTCATACATCCTTTTTTTCTCCTACTTGCGGGCATTGTGGGTGTCTAAACTGCTCCTCCAGTCTAACCCTCTTGTCTTCTTCTTTCTGCACCCAGGCTCTGAGAATGAATGGCACACAGCGGTCATCTTCTGCCGACAAACAGGAGTTTGTCGGCTTCTTTACGCAGATTGTGCAGGACCTCACGGAGGATGATCTGCAGCACCCGGAGATTGGAGACGCCATTGTGCGACTCAAAGAGGTAACTGCAGTGAGAACTCCCTTGTGACTCCAGCTAAGACAGCCATTTACAAAAGCTTCCTTATGCAGGTGGATCAGTTTTGTCGTCTTGAGGATGTTCTCCATTTCCCATAAACATTGTGATAAAGTTGCATCTAGTATTTTTCCCTCTTGTTTTGTACCTACTTTTTGATAGCGTTTGAAAAGCTTTATGCTTGTTATTTCTTGCACTGCACCCTGCAGACTCACCCTAGGTTATTCCCTGTTCTGACTTTTAAGCTTGCTGCTTTGCTTTCATACTGTTGCATGTATGCTCGTCCTGTCCCTTTTTTTAACCAATGCTAGAACATTATACTAACTTCAAAGCAGTCACATGAATGAAGTCGGGTGCATGTGATTATACACAAGCCCTAGAGTAAAATGTCTGTTTACCACTTGTCATCCACCATCTGTGTTGCTGCTCTCTCCTGATTTACTATAAATCCTTGCCCTGTACTTATTCATCCAGCTTCCGCCTTTAGCTTCCTTAATTCTCTTGGAGTGCGCGTGTCTCATTCTTGCTTCCCTTCCTCATACCCTTTATTTTTAAAAAATCCTGTTACTTTTTTTTTCACTTCTTGCTAGGCTTTCCAACATCTTTACATTCGTTTTGCTTTAACGTTCTTTATTTCTCAAGTTTGCCTATCTGAATTACAATGAACTCTTCCTTTCTTTATCATTCTCTTCAAGAATTAAACACCTAAAGAGAGAAAATGTTTTGTGTCATTTCTGGTGCATGTCTCATTGCATTGTGTTTTTGTTTAATTATTTTTAATAAAAAGGCCATTAATCATTTATTTGGAATGAACCATATAACATTTCTGCCAGCTATCTGAGAAATTATAAAATTAGCACCAAATTCATAGATCAACTCCTAAAAATATGAGAAATTGTAAAGAAGCTGAACTCCTTCAACTTTTGAAAGGGAAGCTTTGAGGCCTTTCATGAAAGTTCAAACAAGTTAACGGTACCAGTTTGAATGTGTTCAATGTCAGTTGTAGAAAACCTGGCACCATTGAGGCTCTGTGCTGGTGCAAAGTTTCTGGAGAAGAAAATAAATCAGCAGTGGTTGTTTCAATTTTGTGTCGCTGCAGGTGGTGGAGTACACAACGCCAGGTGGGAAAAACAATAGAGGCTTGACGGTACTTGCGGCCTACCGAGAGCTGGCGGGGCCAGAGTTACAGAAGCCGGGCAACCTCCAGTGTGTGCTGGCTGTAGGATGGTGTATTGAGCTGGTGAGTAAGGCTGTGTTATCTGCCACCCGATTGCGTCATAAGGCAACAGATGTCGGCACTATTGGGGTATGAGCTGGTCAAGTGTCGGGCAGAGTGTAAAGCGCTAGTAGGGTATGGGGCTTGTGAAGTATCGTCCAGAGTGTAGAGCACTAGTGGGATATGGGGCCTGTCAAGTGTCAGGCAGAGTGTACAGCACTGGTGAGATATGGGGCTAGTCTAGTGCCGGGCAGAGTGCAAAGCCCTAGTGGGGTAAGGGGCTTGTCAAGTGTCTGGCAGAGTGCAAAGCACTAGTGGGGTATGGAGCTTGTCAAGTGTCAAGTGTAAAGCGTTCACTGAATATTCGCTCCCAAAATATCCCCATACACACATCGAGTCATAAAGATCGGTCAAAAATATCGACATTCTATATTTATAATGGTAAGAGTAAAAATATTGATGTACAAAATATAGATGTACAAAATATTGTTTAAAAATATATATATATATATAAATCAATAATGTTAAATATATTGAATAATTTGGATTCAATATACATTTGAACAAATATAAGAAATGCATTTAATTCAAAATTAAACATACATATATAAAAATGTAAATTTAAAATGTTATATATAAAAATGTACATATATATCTATACCAAAAGCTAATAAAACATTATATTATAAATTAAAATATTTAATAGTCTTTGAACTTACATTTTGCACTCCATTGAGTGCAACAATAGGGAAAGTGTTTGATAACAAAGGGGTAAAAATAACTATTCCCACTCCAGTGAGTGCAGCAGTAAGGAAAGTGTTGGATAGCGGAGAGGTAAAAATTACTATTCCCACTCCAGTGAATGCAATAGTAGGGAAAGTGTTGGATAGTGGAGGGATAAAAATTACTTTTACTCGTGTGGAAAAGAGGAGGCCCACAATGATGTGCTTGTGTAAGATACTGTTCTTTGGTTGTCCATTACTGCTATTCGAATATGATGTGTATATCAACTGGAATATGTTAACAAGTTTTGCTGCTGAACAATGTCTATGTAATGCAATTAAGGAAATGCCAATAAATATATTTTACAAAAAAATGACTATTCCCATTCCAGTGAGTGCAACAGTAGGGAAAGTGTTCGATAGCCAAGGAGTAAAAATTACTATTCTCATTAGAATCAATTCAAAATTAATTAGAAACAAATATCAACTACAACACAATATTTTAAAAAAGAAAACCTATATAAAAATATTAAAAATTTACAAACGATAGAAAAATATTATCATGTTAAAAAGATCTAACACATACCTAGAAAGTTATTTTTACATTTTGAATTTTGTTTTACAAATAACTGTTTTTAATAGAAATTATTTATAATCTAAAATATAAATTATTACATAAATCGAATCTTTTTTAAATTTCCTATCCAATAACACCACACAAATCACTATACGCATCTAAATAAAAATATGTACCTCCATAATTAACACAATTATCAATTAAAGAAATTAATTAAAAACAAATTAAAACAGATAAATATTAATTTACTCCCCAAACGCTATTCCTATAAAACCAAAACCCACACACAAAAAAAACAGTTACCATAAATATTGATACATTGATATTCGTAATCATCTAATAATTAATCAATTACATTCCACCCTCTACCCCAATAAACACCACAACCCACACCTAAAAATCATTACACAATTTCCATAACTAATTTTACATTAATAAATTGATATCAATTAAAAACAAATTATTAAGTTAAAAAGAATTTACTTCCCACCCTTTACCACTATAAGCCCCACAACTTGCATCTTAAATTACACAATTGCCATATTTTAATTATTAAGAACAAAAAAGATGCCCAGACCCTCTTATCTTAATATAGAACTCAATCAATAGAAACCAAGTGCAACTTTATGAAACCTGGTAAGGTACTTTTATTTATATCTATTACTCTCGTCTTTTTGAATTATTTTTTATAAGAACTTTTGTTTTTTGGCAAAAATAGATACACATTAACACACTGTTCTATGACGCGTTTTTTTTTGTTCATGACAGTTTACAAGGTCTAGCCCCCTCCCTCAGTCCCATCAAGGACCTAACTCCTTTTCTTCCACATATTTTAATTATTAGCATTAAATAACAGATTAATGATACATAAATTACTTCCCACCCTATTCACCTATAAACACCACCCGCTCGTAAAAAAAGAACACAACATAATTACCTATTGATTAATAATATTTAACAAGCAATTAATAAATTAATGCTCTCAATAACACTATAAAATATAAATCTGACAGACTACTAGCTGCAGATTCCTTCACGTAGAATTATCCCCAGGCGTGAGATTGGACCTGCTTTTGCCACAGCACCCATGCGCGCTGGGGGGGGACATAATTCCACATGATTCCGCCCCACGTCCTCCGCGTCCGTGACATCAGCGAGGACACAAGTCCCACCCCGGCACGCCTACGTCAGTTTCTTTTCTCTTTCCGCGTGAAACGCGGATCCGATTGAGCTCTGGCCTGTTTTCAGGCCCTCTATCACTTGCTCCCGTTCGGAACAGTGTGCGAATGCCTTTGTGCTTCAAGACGTGCTTCTTGTGCACGTCCCATGTCAGCAACGGCCCCTCATCTAGTTTGCGTGTGGGCCCTGGATGGGCACTGGGATTCAGAGAGCTGCGACGCAGGCCTGCGCCGCATGCCTAAGTCGCGGCGGGAGCGCCGAACGAAGTTGCTGTTGTCACGCTTATCCAGGTCGGTGTCTTTTCAGTGTCCGCCCCCGGCCTCGGGGGGAAAAAAGGAACCTCCGGTTTCATCTGCGACATTTTCTTTTGCCGAGGTCCCAAGGGTGTGGCTCACCGGCTGGTTTATCTCCGAGACCTTGTCCTCCTTTCGCGGTGGGCGCCTGCTCCCTCCGGGACATGCGCCCCCGCCTGTCTCCTCCCTATCCACCGTTTCATGGCATGGAGGCAACTAGGCCCAAATGACAGCCTAGGCTGAGGCTCTGCAGGCTTCTTTGGCCCTTTCTCCACCTCCTGAGACTTTTGCAGATCCTTTGCCTCGTGCGGGGACTTCCGCTGAGTCGCCAGCACTCCGGCCCTGGTGCCGAAGATCTCGGCTCCAGGTCGTAGGAGAGTGGCGTCGGGGTGCGGTCCTTCGAGGCTCCCCTCTTTGGCTCCTAGCGTCCCTGTCTCGCTGCAAATCCCTACGGGGCTCCATGTGGTGTCACAGGTGATCGCCGGGACCCTCTGAGCAGGCAGCTGTCTTACCAGAGGTCGAGCTGGTGCCAGGAGCCTACCTCCCTGGCTCCGGTGGAGTCCTGGGTAGAGGCGGGGTCTTGGAGTGCTTTCCCGGGGCCCCCTCGTTCCTAGGCGTGGGCGGCTGCTCCGTCTGAAGCCGAGCTGATGCAGCAGGTGGCCCCTCTGGCGCCACATGACGCCGATCAGGCGCTGCTACGGACGTCTGTCGAGTCGTGCCGGCGCTGGGTTCTGAATTCGGCTCTTGTGGTCCCTTCGACTCCGGAGGTCTGTCATCTGTCGATGTGCTCCTCTCAGGAGGAAGGGTGCTATGTGGTTGCCTTTTCGCCGGCGTCTTCTAGAGGAGGCTCTTCGCTGTCCACTCGGCCCATATCCTTGAACCCTTCTTTCCTGGGCTCGCGGCTGGCTTCTCCACCGGCATTTTCTTCTTCTGAGGTCCCTCATTCCTCAGGGGATTCTCCACTAGGTCGGGGCTGGCCGCCCCTCCTTCCCCTGGAATCGGGGAGGGGTGGCTCCGTCTGTGCTCGGCTCACGCGGAGGAATTGCTTTTCCCTCCGTGGCGCCACCAGGATTCCCTTATGGGGGCCTGGAGGCACCCTGCCACGGGCGATCCAGTGCCTCCGGCACTTCTGAACCTCCATCGGTCTGCTCCGTATGACCCGGTCTGTCTTTCTTTCCACCCTTCTACTCAAGGCGCTCTACTGTGTTTGCCTGGAGTGTTGTTCCCTCCATCTTGGGAGGCCTGGTGGTTAGATTCATGGGGGCGTAATGTCTTCGCTTCTTCCATTGCTGCCTTGAGAGCGCTTAATACTGTGTGTGTTAACTAGGGCTACTTCTAGCCTGTAGGGTTCGGTGAAGTTCCTTCTTTCTTGTGCCTCTCATGAGGGTGACTGTGCTGATCTGCGGGCCCTTGTGTTGACTGGTAGAGAGTTGACCGCATTTATTCTTCGTGCAGCTTTGGACGTCACCGTGCTATGGCTACTTCTGTGGCTCTCCGTCGCCATGCTTTGCTATGTGATGTGTTTTTTCCTGAAACTGTTAGGGAGCGTCTAGTCGACCTCCCCTTTGACGGGGCCCTGCTGTTTTAATACTCTGGCAGACTCAGCCATTCGGCGTCTTCTGGTGGGGCTTTGTCCTCCTCCTCCTCCTCCTCAGTGGTTGATTTGTTGGGAGGCGTTATCCCACTGCTCCTGGAATCTGGTGTGGGGTGTGCGTTAAACTTTCCGTTAGGGATACCATGCACTCCAGGCCCTACTTTGGCCTACCTCTTTAGTTGGGGTCCAGCCCCCGTTGGCAAGAGTGTTCTTTTTGGCTGTTTACTAAACCTTCTGTGGTTTTTGCCGCAGGATTTCTAACTTATTCCTTGCTGCAGGTTTCTTCCCTCAAAGAGATTCTAAATTCTTCTTGAACTGTGTCCTACCCTACGTGGGGTCTTTGTAGCTATTGGATAACCGGTCTTCTGCTGGGAAGGGTAGTCTTCCCCTGGTGGGTTCCTTTACCATGTTGGTGTTGCTGTATGCTGCCGGTGTGTTTCCTGGACGGCTACCGCATGGGGTGGTGTTCTGCCTTTGGTTTGTTCTTGGCCTGGTCCTTTGTCTGGCGGCACTCTGCCTCTGGTTTGTTCTTGGCCTGGTCCCTTGTCTGGCGGCGTTCTGCCTCTGGTTTGTTGTTAGCTTGGTCCCCTGTTTGGTGTCCAGAAGGGGTAATTCCTTTGTTGGCGACTTCGTTTGTCCTACTTGTTCTCTTCTTGTTTTTTGGGCGGATCCTGGTTCAGTTTCGGCGGCATCCGCTGGTTCTTCTGGTCCGGCCAATGGCCTTCGAATGAGGCCCGGAGCCCCTGCTTCTGGCTTTCGGGGGCTTATGAGACTTTTTCCTCTTTTAACCCGCCTTCTTACTGAGGCGCTGTTCGGTGTGGCTGTTGACATCCAGTTGGATGAGTCCGGCCACCCTCTGCACCGGGTGTGTTCCCAGTGGAGAGCTCTTGCTTTCTTTTGGGTCTTCTCCTTAGGGTCTCTGGATTGCTCTTCTCCCTTGACCTCCTTTTTGCGTTATCTGTACCTTGGGATTCCAGTGGGGGCCCCTGATCTATTGACTGCTGTTCTCTTTTCCTGTTGCCTGTCCCTGGGGCTTCCTTTTGGCGGTTCCTGGTACATTGGCTAATGGTCTTCTTTTGTGATGCCTGTACCTCGGGTTTCTGGTGGAGGTCCCTGGTGCATGGGCTGCTGACCTTCTCTTCCTTCGTTTTGCCTGTACCGGGGGCTTCCGTTGGAGGTCTCTGGTACATTGGCTGATGGCCTCCTTTCGTATTGCCTGTACCTGGGGCTTCCGATGGAGGTCCCTGGTAGATTGGCTTGATGGCCTCCTTTCGTGTTCCCCTTCCTTTCCTGCTTGGTGAGGGCTGGGCTGCCTCTTGTTGTTATGACACATCCCTTGTGGGGCGATGTTCTCCGCAATACTGAGGTTCTGGTCTGCTTGGGGGGGGGGGGGGGGGTGGGGAGAGGGGGGGGGGGGGGGAGAGGAGGGGGGGGGGGACTCGGGTTTTTGTTCCTGTGGCTCATCCCCTGCTTGTGAGGACAGGGTTATTTCCCTGTCCTGGCTATTTATATTATTAGTATTAATAATAATAATAATAATAATATTATTTTTCCTTCCCCTGTCGGGGTCTGGATTCGCCTGGGATGGGGATGTCCTCTCGCAGACTCTCCTTCCCCTTGGGTATTGCTAGGGTATCTATTCTACGTGAAGGAATCTGTGGTTAGTAGTCTCTATCAAATGTACGAATTACTTACCTTTGGTAACGATGTATCTGGTAGACCTGATTCTAGCCACAGATTCCTTCACGACCTACCCTTACTCCCCATCCTGCAAGGGCCCTCTGGGTCTTCCGCATTCCCGGGTGGCTGGCTTTGTGCATGTATTTTGTACCCCCTACAACAACCAGGGGAGGCTCGCCTGGTTGTTGTTGTTACATTTTGGACTTTATAGGGGCTTCTGCGCCCCTGCAGTGTGGGACTAACCTATGCTGCTGCTTCTTCTTTTGTTGATGACACTTCTGCCCGTGGCGGTCTTTTGGGCCGAGGAACCTTGGTGTCTCTCTCTACTTAGGTATTTGGGAGCCCTTCTCCCTACTAGCGTTGTATGTGATTGACTGGTCATTGCTCTACGTTCTGACCGTGGTGCCCTTTATGTTCCGGGCGGTGGCTGCAGCCTTCTCGGTCTGATGTGATTTTCACATGCTTATTCCCTGGTGGGGCTTTTGTATTTGTTTGCAGGATTACTTTACTGCAGTGGTGCCCTGCTCTTTCATTCCAGATCTTGATGCCACGGTGCTGGGCTCTATTCTGGATGGTTCTGTTCCTCACCATTGTTTCTTTCCCTTCTGTTTAGTGGGGCTTTTCTCACACTGTTCCAGTATTCTCACAGTTTTTGCTGATGATGGCTCCGTGTTGTGGCGCTGGAAAAATTCTCTGAAGAAAACTGATGTAGGCGCATCGTGGTGGGACTTATGTGTCCTCGCTGACGTCACGGATGCGGAGGACGACATGGCGGAGTCACATGGTGCCGTCCCCCCCCCCCAGCACGCAGGGATGCTGTGGCAAAAGTTTCGGGGTCCAGTCTCACGCCTGGGCATAATTCTACGTGAAGAAATCTGCGGCTAGAATCTGCTCTACCAGATACATCGTTACTGAATGGAAGTAACTCTTACATTAAATAAAAAAATATTAATACATTTATTATTTAATTACTCCCCACCCACCCTATTCCCCCTATAAGCCCACTCCTAAACAAGCATTTACAATGCAATGGTCTCGGCATTATTAAAGGTAGAGCTATTGGCATTGCACATGTTTTTTTTTTTTTTTTTTTTAAATCATAAATAAATGGCATTGTCATTTACATTGCCAATAGCTTAATCGTTTGCATAGGCGAGACCTATTGCATTAGCACCCACACACAGAGGGCAGGAGCAGGAGAGCAAGTACAACGAAAGAGGGGGCAGGGTAGCAAGCACAGCGAGGGGGCAGTGGCACGAGAGCAAGCCCAAGCAACGAGGGGCAGGAGAGCAAGCACAAGCAACGAGGGGGCAGGGGCAGGAGAGCAAGCACAAGCAACGAGGGGGCAGGAGAGCAAGCACAAGCAACGAGGGGGCAGGGAAACTAGCACAAGCAACGAGGGGGCAGGGAGAGCAAGCACCAGCAACGAGGGGGCAGGAGAGCAAGCACAAGCAACGAGGGGGCAGGAGAGCAAGCACAAGCAACGAGGGGGCAGGAGAGCAAGCACAAGCAATGAGGGGGCAGGAGAGCAAGCACAAGCAACGAGGGGGCAGGGGAGCAAGCACAGCCAGGGGAGCAAGCACAGCGAGGGGGCAGGGGAGCAAGCACAGCAGAGCCATTACTCGATGCCTCCAATGCCTGCCCAGAGTGGAGGTTGATGAGGCGCCCTTAGCTCCAGTACCACAGCTGCAGGTCAGTCTCGTCCTCCAGGAATGGTCGAACCTGGACAGCCCCCCCCCCTTCTCGGCTGCCAGAGAGTAGAGAACAGGGGAACGACTTGTAGGAAGAAGGGGGAATCACCGATGAACTGGATGTAAAGAAGAGGTGGTGTGGGCTACCCCAGAGGTGCAGTATCAGTTAACTGAACATCAACGCCACTGAAAGCACTGTGCATTTTGGTGATCAGGCTGGTGCGGTTGCATCTCAGCTGTCTTGAAACAATCACAACAACTGGGGCACTCAAATGAAATAAACGGTTCCGCTTTGGAGGGAGGGGTGATTGATGGAGGGAATTTGTGTCCTCATTACCGGTTGTAACGCATTTATTTCTGCCAAACAGGAACCGTAATGAGGAAATCTGAGCGTATATGGCCGATTACTCCTCCATAAACATGTGGGATGGGACTTTGGGCTCTGACTAACACGCAGTGGGGCTCAGATGTCACCCCTGAGGCCGACTGTCTGATCAAGCACTGAAGCATCACAGGGGCCATCAGAAGCACATTGACCAGGTCACTCCGAGGTAAAGGGATCAAGTCCCTGCTAAAAAACAGAGGGCAGCAGTGACCCCGATCCCACACTCTCCACAGCCTGCGTCATCACCACAGTCCATGCCTTTCTGTCCACCTTGGAGCCTTCCTCCAGAAGTTATGTTTCCAGCGGGGGGGGGGGATTTCTAGTATATTTTCATGCATTTGGCCAAAGGCACTCTTCCCACGACACAGGCCAGTATGAAACGTTACCACGAAGTGACAAAAATGTTTTCTGGGCTGCTCCCCGACATTGCATTTAAATTACATGTATAGCGCGCTTACTGATTCTAACGGGGCGTTATAAAGAGGGTAACGCTGGAGCTTTTCGCGCACCAGCGTGGTGTACTGGAAGGAATTCATTTTGGCTAAATTGACTCGGTACAAAAGAATTAAAAAAGTGAATGCAGGCGGTAAACCAGTCCATAAGTCACACAAGCTACAGTTCTCAAAAGGATGGGGGCAGATCTCATAACGTGGCCAAGTTTTTTTTTATCCCCCACAGTGAACTCCTGAGGATACTGGAAAGCGCTGGGGTAACTGGATGCGCAGGAGGGCTTTTTACAAAAACTAAGGCACTGTTCTCTACAACACCCTCTTGTTACCAGCAAGCTGCAATAAAGGCGTTTATCAAAGATGCCGCGCGCAGGCAACGAGACTGACTATTGTGCGTATGCTTGCGTAAGGGACTTCCCAGACCACTACAATGAGGTGACAGGACGGGCCCCCTGCTACAGTCTTTTAACAGGCTATAGTCCGGGTGGTCTCTGCACAGCCGGGGGACAGAACTTCCCCAGGTGATCCAAGGAAGGCTTGCCCAGGCCAGCGGACTTCCCCAGATGGTGCAGGACATACATGCCATCAGGTGCCAGCGCTTCGCACACCCAGCCCGGCTTACCTTCCGCCCGCACTGCTCCGCTGCGCCCTTGCGGGGGTTCGCCGCCTGGGACACCCTGCTGCGCAAACACCATAAACTGAGGAGAACCAGGGAGCCGAGTTTCAGGAAAGGTGCCATGGTGCGCAGCCTTCCAGCAACTGCTGCGATCTAAGCACATCGAGGAACATGCGCGCGGACTGCATGCAACACTTCCAAACTACTCCTGCTGCTTCGCGGTCCGACACGCCCCCAACTTTCGGCACGCCTCTTTTTCTTTAGGCTGCGCCTCCCAAACTTTTCGACACGACCCCTGTGCATGCTACATTGTCCCCCCCCCCCCCACCTTCTCAAAGTACTGCTTTGTGGCATTAAAGCTCGATCCATGCCCTTTCTCGCCAGTCGCCACTCCTGTAAAGTTTGGAAACTTCATCACCAATACCTTTATGTAAAGCGCTTTGACACCTTTCGGTAATGTTTGCGCTATATAAAATATAAATAAATAAGTCTGCACCACCACAAAATAAACCTACTAAGCCCTGGCCTGTTGCTTTGCTCAGCACCACTCATGTTTAAGATTTTCGAACAACGGGGGGGGGGGGGCAGGACAGGAAGCACGAACAACGAGGGGGGACAGGACAGCAAGCACTCACCTGAGGACGACTTCCGGCGGCGGTCGGGCTGAAATGGCTTCAGCTAAGCACCAACATTTTCCGATTGGGGGCGTGGTTTTCGTTCTCTCCTCTTCCCATTAGCTGGAAGGTAAAATTCCAGCCAATGGGAAAAGGAGATCGAAATCAAGAAAGAAGAGAAAAAATACGCCCCTGAATCTGGAAAAGACTGGGCTTGAACTGAGTGACGCCCCTCTCCTCCAATGGCTGGCCTCCGTTTAGGAAGCCAGCCAATGGAGAAAAGAGACGGATTCAAGCCCCCTAACTAAGAAACATTAAATCTCGGAGCTCCGCCCACTGCTTACGCAGTGCGACGCAGTCCTCGATCTAAAAAGGACACATTTAACATAATTGCCAATTAATAATTAACAACCAATTAATACATGAATAACTCTATAAAATCTAAATAAAATAATTAATTTATTATAAATAACTTCCCACCCTATTCCTCTATAAACCCACAACCCGCTACATAACTAAAAAACGCAAAATTTACTTAAAATAATATTAGAAACTACTATAAATTTAACATGTATATTAAAATATAAAAGCAATACTTATACAAAAAAATAGTTCAAATACTTGTAAAATGCATACTAAAATACATAACACTAATTAAAACATCGACATTTTTGCAAACAATATTTCTTGCCTCCAAGTTGATATTCTTGACCATGATATTCTTGCTGTTGATATTTCTGCATCACAATATTTCCAACTCGATATTTGTGTATGTCGACCTTTCAAACTCAATATTCTGTCTGTGCACTGTGCAAAACACTAGTGGGGTATGGGGCTGGTCAAGTGTCTGGCAGAGTGTAAAGCACTAGTGGGGTATGGAGCTGGTCAAGTGTCGGGCAGAGTGTAAAGCACTAGTGGGGTATGGGGCTGGTCAAGTGTCGGGCAGAGTGTAAAGCACCTGATCAGTGAGTGCCTCAACAATAGGAAATAGACTATATGAGAAATCATGGGTGTTATCAAGTGTCCTTTAACCCCTCTGCTGCGGGGGGGGGGTGTAATTCCCCTGTTGTGCTGGGGGGGAGGGGGTCGCGCACAACGCCCGCATGCTCCCAGACTAGCTCAGCTCGTCATGAGGCACGGCGCTCTGGGGCTCATGACGAGCTGAGCTTGTCACAGGTGCACCGGTTCCTGTGTAATGCTCAGCACAGCATGGGAATTATCCCCGCATGCGAGCGTTCGACGGCTCATGACGAGCTGAGCTCGTCATGAGCACCGTGCCTCATGACAAGCTCAGCTTGTCATGAGCATGGAAAGTGTTAATATCAGACTTTACAATGAGGGCCTTTACCCTGCCAGCATACAACACGTTCACCCCCTTGCAACATGTTGTAATACAAAGCATGCCTTTACCCCACAATGCTGTTGTAAAGTCTCATATTTTTCTGTTTCCATCTATCTCATATATAATATACGCTAACCACCAACCCCCTCTTCCCCCCCCCTCCCTTTTTTCCCGCCTGTCTACTGTAAGGCGGGAAACACCTGAACGAGGGCTCATCTTGTTTTTGTAAGTGAAGGCCAGGGGGCTTATTCATTGACTAGGGAACAGACTTTGGGGCTGATTCATTTCGTGTTTGTGGTTCACCAGATGAAGACAGCAGCATGTGTAACCAGGCCAAACTGCGTTCATTGGACACACTGTTTAAGAGTAAATCCACCGGCCCTTAGGAGAAGCCAAGTTTAAGAACAGCAAGCATGAATGGCTCAGCGCATGCTTGGGGCATAAGCAGACATCACATACAATAAGATGCTGAATCTCTGGGTTTTGTCAGCCCCCCAATGTTTTGGAGGGAAAACCCAGGAACCCCGGCAAGGTTGACTTAGTACCTAGTCCTAATTAAAAAAGACTGCTGAAGTGAAGCCACCTTCCTCTTTCTCATGGGGTCACTTTTTAGTAGGGATTGGGGTGAAGCTTGAAGAATAAAAAATCCTTCCTCTCCACAAGAACCCTCCTGAGTAGTCTTCAGTAAAAACATAATCCTTACCAGTGGTTGAAAACCCAAGAAGGGAAAGCCCTAAATAAACAATCCTAGAAGTTGCCACGATGAGTCCCATAAAAAGCCTATTTCACTTGTATCTGTTCACTCTGAAGTATGTTTTTTGCTTCCCTGCAGCTCCAAGCATTCTTTCTGGTGGCTGATGACATCATGGACTATTCAGTGATGCGGCGAGGGAAGCCCTGCTGGTACAAAAAGGTGAGGTTCAGAGGGTGTAAATAGGTGCTGAAAGGTCTGTGGTTACTACAATCCCTGTAAGCCTTCCTGACATTATGCCAGAGGAAGCGGGGCTCGTTTAAAAGCGGCATATCACTTATTTGTTTCTGTAAAGTAATCTAGTGTGTATGTGTTACATTTAATTGTGATTTAGAATATGCACTTTGGTGACCACATAGTCTTCCCTTGAGAGATAGACGTGCTTGTGAGTGGGAGCTCTTTAATTTGGCCAGCCCTCTAAAGTGGGGGAGGATTGTCAGGAAGCCTTTTGTCAGAAAGCCTAGCCTGTTTAATAACTAGAACCATCTTTTCCAGTACTTTTTAAATCTGGTAGCCTGCTTTTCACCTTTTATCTGCTTGCAACATTTAATTTGACAAAAATGTCCAGCGCCCCAAAGTTCTTCTGAGGAGCTCCAGAATGCTATGGTCACACTATGGCACTTCATTGCTCTTTATCTCATGTTCATTTTCACAGCCCCTTTGTCGCTGTTTTTGTTTCTGTTCATCCTTCATTCTTTCATTTCTGCCTTTGTTTTCCTCCCTTGCTCTGTCTGGGATGAAAGTGACAAAATCAGTCCCAGAGCTCCCCACTGCCTGAAAATAAGATCTTCCTCCCCCTGCAGTCTAGCAGCTTTATTTTAGCAGCACTTGGGTGTACTGTGGTTAATTCTTTTGCATTGTCTCCAGGTTGGATCTCCTCTCCAAGAGGATAGGTCATTGAGAATGAAGATGGCTTCTGCCTACCCTTTCCTGAATCTCTGATTGCTCCTAGACAGCAGTCCATACACTCCTGGTGCCCATGCAACTGGAGTGAAAAGAGCATGCATGGTGATCCCCGCTTTAACCATCTCCTCTTTTCCAGGGGGGCATAGGCCTGAGTGCCATCAACGACTCCTTCCTTCTTGAAGCATGTATATATCGCATACTTAAGAAATACTGTCGCCAGCAGCCCTATTACCTCAACCTGCTTGAGCTCTTCCTACAGGTAAGGGTAGCCAATCTGCTCTTTCCTTTTCTTACTTGATCTCTGCCCTGTATATTTCTTCTTGCTCACTCTTCTCCTCAGCTTTTTCACTTCTTGACTTTTCATACGGTCTGTACATTTTCCCTTCTACTCCCATTAAGTCCACTTAATCTCTTTTCAAGCTTATTAGCTTACTCTATTTCCTTTAATAGACTTGTTCGTTCACTCTGTTTCAGCCTACGCTGCATCCCTTGTGTGGTTTACTCTCATCACTTTTTTATAATCCTAAAATTACTATCACCATTTTTGTTCTCCATCACTCTTGTCCTTTTTAAAGGCATGATGTTATTGGTCCTTTGTCTCTTTACTTGCCACCATAGGTATATTTTGTATTTATCTTGTTCCATTGTGTTTGTTCTACTCTGTTTTCCTCTGCCGGTTCTGCCTTCCTTTCCTAGGCCCAAGCTTGTTCTCTAACCTTTTGCAGTCTTGCCATGTTTTGCAGGTGGTTGTACAGGAAACTATTTTGTAAAACTGAACTAGTGTTTGTTTCTTTCGCACAGACTACCTACAATACTGAGCTTGGCCAGTCCTTGGATATAACCACCGCTGAGCCCGGCAAGGTTGACTTTACCAGGTTCACAGAGCAGAGGTGAGTGTGAGGAATGAGCGAAGGAGACGGATCCCTGTACATTTGAGGAGGGGGTTAGAACTCCATAACCTAGTACTGTGACTGGTGGAAGTTGTACTGTGCACAAATTGGTCCAGGAACCCTGTACCATGAGTGAGAATGGAATGCTATATTGTAGACTCTGTCTGTAACAGTCTGCATTCTTCACCACAACTTTGTAGATCCCTTCCAGTCACATTCTCGAAAATGTATTCCCCCCCCCCCACCTCCTGCCCGACAATCTTCCCCAAACTGTTCATATGATCAAGTGTGTAGTTAACTCAACCTGAGACTGTCCCTCTCTTTCTATAAAAGTTTACTTCTATTCTGTTTTTCACTCCCCAAGTTTTTACACTAAATATCTTCAAGTCTTTTGGTTGAGCGATACTAATTAGATAAGCAACACATTCAACTTGCTGTAAGTTGGGGTCCCATTGAAGCATGCAAAGAAAGTGATGGATGGGTTTGCGTAGCAGGCCATCAGGTTGGACCCAGCATTGTGCAAATCAATCTTGCTCTTCTTTAGTGGGAAGTGTCCAGCTATACCACCTGGCCAGGCTCCTCCTGAAGCGGCACACAAGGACAGAAGACTGGTATCCCCCTGATTGGAACTCATCAGTTAGGGACAGTTTGGTTCCAGTGGCATACCAGGACCCACATCTGGAGATACCCTTCCTAAGCCACCAGCATGAGGCACTATAACCAGCAGCGAGGTGGTCCAAAAAACACATCCACTGATTTCTCCCTAATGAACTCCTGATCACCGAACACTGCATTGTGCCATTTGTGTCCTTGAGAAAGGTTGAAGACAATCGAGCATAACCATTTATTACCCTCAAAAGGACAGTTTCGTTCTTGTTTCAAAATAGCTCTTCCAAGAGCTTCTTGGACACACTGACAATTTGCTTGTGAATAGGAAGGGTTTTCTTAGAACCATCTAATGTTTTAATTGAACTTTAGTAAATCCGTCATTGACTCCAAACATAGAGTACAAATTCAGATTCCATACATAACAAATATTTCTGGAAGGCTGTATATAGGTCTGCCTTCCATCTTTAAGCTACTTAATGTAAATAGTACTGGTTTGTTGGAATTCCCAAAACCTTTTTAGGGAAGGCGTCATCTATGCCAAAGTGTGTGTGTGTGTGTGTGTGTGTGTGTGTGTGTGTGTGTGTGTGTGTGTGTGTGTGTGTGTATATATATATATATATATATATATATATATATATATACACACCACACACATATATATGTGTGTGTATATATGTAATTAGTTAGGACCTAGTATCCATAGGAACAGCATTTTTGACTCGCCTATAACTTTGGTGTCGTTTGACCAATCTTCGTGAAATTTTCCCAAAAAAGTGTCAAAGTAGGTTCTGTGTGTCATGGAAAGTTTAGGGGTGATCCTGCAGTGGGTACCGAGAAATAGGGGCATGAAAAAAGGGTGCATTTGTAATGTTAATTTCCATAGGAACCTGTTGCCGAACCTACAGCCCAAACTGCTTGACGGAATTACACCAAATTTGGCAGGTTTACTTTCGCGGATTGTGCTTTTTGTTATTTGGTGTAAATCTGTTCAATAGTTTTCAGAAATGTAAGAAAAGATGGCTATATCCCAGGTTGCGAAGCCTTCCCCCAAAAAAACGATATCGTGTAGGGAAATACACTGCTCTGATTGGCTGCCAACACTTTAACAAGGAAGTGTTGGCAGCCATTTTGGGACTTTGCTTCACAGAGTCCTAAAAAAAAAAGTGAAAATAAAGAAAAGGGGACAGGGTAGAAATGCCTTGACCTCCAAGCCATTGTCTTGGGCTCCCCCTGGAATCCTGCCACGGCATAAAAGCATATTTTTTTTTGTAACAAAAAAAAAAGAAATTTGCTGCGTTATTCGCAAATTTGCTGCTGCAAAAAAAAAAAGCATACGCAGTCTCCCACTCTTGCCTTCCAATAACCCCTGGGTGGGCCAGGTCCCGGGGGCATATAATAAATATAGGAGGGGGCACACAGGGCCCCCTTCTCTGGCTATTCTAAAGCAGCCCCATGAACACCACCTCCCCGGGGCTATGTACAATTATGTGGGGGGAGGTGGGGGGTGTCTCCTGTGGACTAAAAAGTGAACAAAGCTAGGAGGGAATCCTCTAGCCCCCAACCCCCCAGCTCAGGGAACCGCCACCTACCTGGGGGACACATACATTAATTAAGGGGAGCAAATCTGAATAAAGGAGGGGGCCCTCATGGCCCACCTCTTGGAGCCCAACATGGCCCTTGGGATCGCTCCCCCCTCCCCCATACCCCAGGCCCGGCTCCAGCAATGTTTCGGGGTTCCCATCTCGTGACATTGCGGTTTGTTATGGCTTGGTGGGCACAAAGACTGCTTTGCTTCATTAAAAATGATCTCGCTTCCACGAAGCTGAGCAGAATTGCTTTTGGTCAGAGGGAGCTGCGTGTGCAGCAGCTCCCTCTGTCCAAAAGCAATGACTGCTCCCGCAGGAATGAATATGTAGATAGATAGTTCCTTGAGGCAGGAAGGGTGCTTTTTGTTGGCTTGCACAGCAGTGTGGTGGGCGAGGATGAAGGGGACAATCAAAGGCTTTGGCTTTTTTGTTGCCTTGTTAGAAAATCTAGCATGGGTACTATTTTAGTTTGCTAAGCAGGTGGGGGCGTTTATTGCCTGCATAGCACAGGGTATGTACCTCTTCCTGAGCGACGTGAAAAGTCTTTCTTTTAGGAGCTTTGGATAAGCCTTTGCCTCAAGGGGTTGCCATACAGCTCTATTGAGGTGAAACTTAAAGAGGACACTTAGGGAGGAACATTGATTATTGTGGTAGAACGAGGTGCTTAGGGCTGCTTTGCCCCTCTTGGGAACAGTAGTTTTGCTAAACTGCACTCCCATTACTTGTTTGCTCTTGATTTTATATATTTTTATTATGTTTTTCATTTTTTTTTATTTTTAGGTACAAAGCCATTGTTAAATACAAAACGGCCTTCTATTCGTTCTACCTTCCAGTTGCTTCAGCCATGTACATGGTGAGTGGACAAGCAGTGTTTATCTGTGCAGGCGGAGGGTGCCTGTATCTTAGTATCTGAAAGAGACGCGTTAGTGATAGATTCCTTACCTTAGAATATCCCCAGACGTCAGACTGGATCCGGAAACTTTTGCGCAGCAGTACCCTTGCGCGTCGGTAGGCGTCGTCTGTGGCTCCGCGTCCGTCGTGGGCGCCGTGATGACGTTGTCTGAGTACTTCTTTTTTCCGCGCCAGATCTGGAAAAAGCAGTAACCCGTAGTCCATTTTTGACTAACTTTTTTTAATCCTTTTGATCATTTTTCGAAGTCTTTACGACTCCGATCAGTGCCTAGGGATGCCTGGTTTCAAACACTGTGAGGATTGCGACCGCACGATGTCGGTCACGGATCCGCACCACCTGTGCCTAACATGTCTAAGCGTCTACCACGACGACAAGGCCTGCTCCGACTGCCGGGCCCTTTCTTCGAAAGCCAGGCGGGAGCGGTCCCGCAGGCGACTCGAACTCTGGCAGTCGGTCCCGCGCCGTGCGAGGTCCCGGTCCCACGGGAGGTCGAGCGACAGGTCGTGGGCTCGGAGCCACCACAGCTCCGAGAGTCTGCACCACTCCTCCGGGTCGAAGTCGTCGTCGGGTAAGTAGCACAAGAAATCGAAGAGGCTTCATCACTCTTCTGACTCCCCCCCGACGCTCGCACGATGCGGCCGGGGGTTCGGGTGACACCGCCCACGCGGCTCCTTCAGAGTCACGGGCGTCGTGTCCCGCTCCACACCCTCCGGTCCCTGGGCGAGACTCGACGCTGGAGGAGATCGAGCGCTTGCTCATGGCCATGAGGTCCCTCTCTCCTCCGACGGGCTCTGCGGCGCCTTCGGGCCCAGCGGACCCATCTGGGGCCCCTAGCGGGTCGGGGGCTAGGGCCCAGGCGCTGTCGGGTGCTTCGGCTCCGCCGGCGCCTTCGGGCCCGGCGCCGCGGGTCCCCACTATCCCGACACTGCTGGTGCCTTCGGGCCCGGCGCCGCAGGGTCAAGCGGTCCCGACGGCACCTTCGGGCCCGGCGCCGCAGGACCCCTCTGGACCTCCTTCGGGATCTGGATCGTCGCCGGTGGACTTTACGAACCCCCCGGCGTCGGTCCGTCAGGTGTCGCCTCCGGCGCCGTCCCCGATGCCTTCTTGCTTCAACATTCTTCGCATGCTCAAAAAAACATTTCGCTGGATCCCCACCGAAACCAGAAAAACGGTCACCCATGCACTGGTTACAAGCCGCCTGGACTATGGAAACACCCTATATGCCGGTATCACCGCAAAACTCCAGAATAAACTCCAGCGCATCCAGAACGCATCAGCCAGACTCATACTAGACATCCCGTGTAAAGACCACATCTCTAGTCACCTGAAAAACCTCCACTGGCTCCCCGTCAATAAGAGGATTACTTTCCGACTCCTAACCCACGCACACAAAGCACTTTATGAAATTGGACCCGAATGCCTCAACACACGTCTTTCCTTCTACACCCCCTCCCGTCAGCTACGATCCTCCAACCAAGCCCTTGCTACCGTTCCTCGCATCAATAAAACCACCATGGGAGGTAGATCCTTTTCCTACCTCGCAGCTAAAACCTGGAACTCACTCCCCACTCACCTTCGTCTCACGCAGAACCATCTAGCATTCAGAAAGCAACTTAAAACTTGGATATTCAACAAATAACTCCCCACCCTTCTTCAAGCGCCTTGAGACCCTACGGGTATGTAGCGCACTATATAAATCTTTTTGACTTGACTTGACTTCATTCCTGTTCCGACGTCGGAACGGCGCCGCCGGGCGCCGCTTTCAACGGCGTTTGGAGATTTTCACTTCTATGAACAGGCCCCATTGGTTGAGAACCCTGAGTATCAGGAGATGGGTAATGAAGAGGATTGGGAGGGGTCTGAGGACCCTCTGACCCGAGAGTGTCAGTCACGAGAGGGGAACTTGGGGAGGCCAGTGGCCTGGACACCTCTCCAGACACTGGTTTTGTCTCACCTCCTACCGTGGCTTCGGAGGAGGGGGCAACCTATAGTGTGGTGTTGATGAGGGCTGCCAAGGCCTTGGGCCTTGAGCTCCCCGTCGCGGCCATGAGGACTAATCTCCTCACTGAGGTCCTTAAACTGCAGTCAAGCTCGGCCGAGCCTCTGCTGCCCTTTAATGAGGCCTTGACCGACGTTCTCTTGGGCACTTGGTCCAGTCCTGCTACGGGTTTGCCCGTAGATGGGAACGTGGCCAGACGCCACTGCCAGGCCTCGGGCGACCCATGTTTCCCGTCCACACACCCCACCCCCGTGAGCCTGGTCATCCAGGCCTCCAATTCCCAGACCGCATTCCCGTTG
This sequence comes from Lissotriton vulgaris, assembly GCF_964263255.1. Lineage (NCBI taxonomy): Eukaryota > Metazoa > Chordata > Amphibia > Caudata > Salamandridae > Lissotriton > Lissotriton vulgaris. The sequence continues at coordinate 107,318,357 of NC_141700.1, forward strand.
GCTCCGCTGGACAGGGAATCCAAGAGGTACGAGCAGTACGGAAAAAAGGTCTTCGCCTCCCTTAGTCTGGGACTGCGGTCTTCCAACACCGCATGCCTCTTGGGCCGCTACACCCACTCTGTGGGAGATGGTTGCGGAAGTGCTGCCAGAGTGTCCGTTGGAGGTACGGGCCAAACTCGGCCAAGCCCTTGTGGAGGGTCGGGATGTAGCCAAATATTCTATCCGGTTTGGGCTGGATACCACCGACTCACTAGGTAGAGCGATGGCAACGACTGTGGCAGTTAGACGCCACGCCTGGTTGAGGTCCGCCAACTTTTTGGCAGATGTCCAAAACACTCTGATGGACCTGCAGTTTGATGGCCGTCGCCTTTTTGGCGACAAGGCAGACCAAGCGCTTGAGCGCTTTAAGGACTCCAGGGCTACGGCCAAGTCCTTGGGCCTCTCGGCCCCGCGCCGGCAATCTGGTGCCTTTCGCTCCTTTCGTGGCCAAGGAAGGGGCGTCCCCACACGTGCTGCCAGCCACACGCCACAGACTAACATCCAGCGCGGTGGCGGCCGTGGAATTCGCCGTGGAGGCGTTCGGGGACAAATGCGAGGCCAGTCCACACCTTTCCCCGCAGCATCCGCCTCTAAAACCTCCTAGTCCGTGCTTCTCGGCCCATGTGACGTCAGTGGGGGGCAGGGTTCGCCATCACCACTCTAACTGGCACACTGTCACTTCGGACAGGTGGGTGCTGCAGATCGTCCGGAGGGGCTACTCCCTCCCCTTCGAGACGACCCCTCAAGCCATGCCACCGCAATACCAACGCGTATCGGGGGATCACTTGCGGCTTCTGCAGGAGGAAGTTTCGGCCCTCTTGGCCAAGGGGGCCATCGAGCGAGTTCCTGAGCCAGAAGTAGGACGTGGTTGCTACTCCCACTACTTTCTGGTACCCAAGAAGGGCAAAGGGGGCCTACGCCCTATCTTGGACCTACGGAACGTCAACGGCTTCTTCCGGAAGGAGAAGTTCAAGATGCTGACACTGGCTCAGGTCTTAGCTGCCCTGGACCCAGGAGACTGGATGGTAGCGTTGGATTTGCAGGACGCTTATTTCCACATCCCCGTCCTGCTGGCCCACCGGCGTTACCTGCGGTTCACTGTAGGCCACGAGCACTTTGTTTACCGTGCTCCCCTTCGGCCTTACCAGCGCCCCACGGGTGTTCACGAAGGTGATGGCGGTGGTCGCAGCTCATCTGCGCAGGTTAAGGGTTTCAGTCTTCCCCTACCTCGACGACTGGTTGTTTAAGGCGGGCTCGCCCCAGACAGTCGTCAGCCACCTCCAGACGACGGCAGAGCTCTTGCATCAGCTGGGGTTCTCCATCAATATGCCGAAGTCACACCTGTGCCCCTCTCAGAAGCTCCTTTTCATCGGAGCGGTTCTCGACTCGGCGCTGTTTCGGGTTTACCCACCCGAACAGCGGGTTCGGGATATACAGGCTCTGATCAATCAATCAATCAATCAATCAAAGACATTTATAGACCGCACTACTTACCCGGAGGGTCTCAAGGCGCTTGGGGGGGGGGGGGGGGGGGGCGCTGCTACTGCTCGAACAGCCAGGTCTTGAGCTTCTTCCTGAAGGAGAGGTGGTCTTGGGTCAGGCGCAGGTCGGACGGGAGGGAGTTTCAGGTCTTGGCGGCCAGGTAGGAGAAGGACCTTCCTCCTGTTGTCGCTCTTCGGATGCGTGTGACGGCGGCGAGGGCGTGGTTGGTCGATCGGAGGTGGCGTTTGGGAGCGTAGAAGTTGAGGCGGTTGTTGAGGTAGCTAGGGCCTTGGTCGTGTAGGGCTTTGTGTGCGTGGGTGAGGAGACGGAAGGTGATTCTCTTGTTGACGGGGAGCCAGTGCAGGTCTCTTAGATGTCCGGAGATGTGGCTGAGTCGGGGGATGTCGAGGATGAGTCTGGCTGAGGTGTTCTGGATCCGCTGGAGTCTCTTCTGGAGCTTGGCGGTGGTTCCGGCGTAGAGGGCGTTGCCGTAGTCCAGTCGGCTGGTGACGAGGGCCTGGGTGACCGTCTTCCTGGTCTCAGTGGGGATCCACCGGAAGATCTTCCGTAGCATGCGCAGGATGTTAAAACAGGACGCGCAGACGGCGTTGACTTGTCTGGTCATGGAGAGGGAGGAGTCCAGGATGAAGCCCAGGTTGCGTGCGTGGTCTGTCGGTTTGGGTGCGGTGCCCAGGGCTGGGGGCCACCAGGAGTCGTCCCAGGCGGAGGGCGAGGAGCCCAGGATGAGGACTTCCGTCTTGTCTGAGTTCAGTTTCAGGCGGCTGGTTGTCATCCATTCGGCTACGTCTTTCATCCCTTTGTGAAGGTTGGCTCTGGCGGTGGCGGGGTCGTTGGTGAGGGAGAGAATCAGCTGGGTGTCGTCAGCGTAGGAGATGATGTTGAGGTTGTGTTGGCGTGCGATGGCCGCGAGGGGGCTCATGTAGACGTTGAAGAGGGTGGGGCTCAGCGAGGATCCTTGAGGGACGCCGCAGATGACTTTGGTGGCCTCTGACTTGTACGGTGGTAGACGGACTCTCTGTGTTCTTCCGTCGAGGAAGGAGATGATCCATTCCAGTGCTGATTCCAATCTTCCAGCCTTTATCCCGAGTTTCGGTCAGGTTGACGCTGCAGCTTCTGGGGCTGATGGCTTCTTGCATCCTTCTGGTGCATCACGCCTGTTGGCGGATGTGGGCTCTGCAGTGGGACCTGAAGTTTCAGTGGGCCCAGCGTCAGGGCAACCTGTCCGACCATGTCCTGATCTCGGAGGGCACTGCGAGACCGCTGCAGTGGTGGCTCACGGACCGCGATTAGGTCAGCTGCAGATCCCTCCTTTCCCCAACCGGAGCATGTAGTTGTGACGGACGCGTCCCTCCAGGGCTGGGGAGGCCACATGGGAGAGGCGGAGATCAGAGGCCTCTGGTCTCCGGCGGAGTCCCAGCTCCATATCTACCTTTTTGGAGCTGTGGGCGATTCATCTAGCACTGTAGGCATTCCTCCCCTCTGTCCAAGGGAGTGTAGTGCAGGTGTTCACGGACAACACCACCGCCATGTGGTACTGCAACAAACAGGGCGGGGTGGGGTCGTGGACCCTATGCCAGGAGGCTCTGCGCCTCTGGCAATGGCTGGAACATCAGGGCGTGACTCTGGTGGTTCAACACCTGGCAGGTTCTCTGAACGCCAGGGCGGACGAACTCAGCCGCCGGTGCATGATGGATTACGAATGGCGTCTGAACTCTGACGTGGCGCAAGGTCGCTTTCTGCAGTGGGGAGAGCCTTGGTTAGATCTATGCGCCACCAAAGAGAACGCGAGAACGCGCAATGTCATCAGTTCTGCGCGTTGGAATTTCCAAGGCGGCACTAGCTCGGAGACGCTTTTCGACGTGAGTGGAGTTGCGGTCTGTTGTACACCTTTCCGCCTATACCACTTCTGCCCAGAGTGCTGAAGAAGATCAGGCGCGACTGGGCACAAGTCATCCTTGTGGCTCCGGACTGGGCACGAAGGTACTGGTATCCCGAGCTACTCAGTATGTCAGTCGATTTACCCCAGTTCGTCTGCCTCTTCAGGAGGACCTTCTGTCGCAGCAGCAGGGCACGGTCCTTCACCCGAACCTGTCCAGACTCCACCTCCATGCTTGGAGATTGAGCGGCGACAGTTGAGGCCATTTGACTTTCCTCCTGATGTCTGTAACATCGTTTTGGCAGCCAGGCGTCCCTCCACAAAGTCGGTATACGCCTGCAGGTGGAACAGATTTGTGGCATGGTGCACAGCAAAGGCTGTGGATCCTCTCTCTGCCCCTCTTTCTGAGGTTCTTCTCTTCCTTCTTTCTCTTGCCCAGCAGGGCTCTGCTCTGGGCACTATCAAGGGCTAACTTTCTGCCCTTTCAGCCTTCCTAAGGCTGCCTGATCAGCCATCTTTGTACAAGTTCCCTATTGTAAATAGATTCCTGAAAGGCATCACACACACGTTTCCACCTGTTCCCTTTGTGATGCCTCAGTGGGACTTGAACTTTGTTCTTACATTTCTGATGTGCGCTCCCTTCGAGCCACTTCACAACTGTCCTCTTCGCCTTCTCACTTTGAAGACTGCCTTCCTGGTAGCCATCACCTCTGCCAGGAGAATAAGTGAGCTCCAGGCTCTATCCTGTAAACCTCCTTTCCTTTCAGTCCATCCGGACAAGGTTGTGTTGCGGACAAGGCCCTCTTTCCTACCCAAGGTGGTCACGGCCTTCCACATTGGGCAATCCATCACCTTCCCCACCTTCTTTCCGCATCCCTCGAGAAAGGAAGAGAGGCTCCACCGTCTGGACCCAAAACGTGCGCTGTTTTATCTGGATCGCACATGCCAGTTCCGGGTGGATGACAAACTTTGTTGGTTACGTGGGCGCTAAGAAGGGGAAAGTGGTACACAAGCGGACCATCTCGCGGTGGATCATCTTGTGTATCCAGGCGCGTTACTCCTTGGCAAAGAAGGAACCCCCTGTTGGGCTGAGGGCTCATTACACTCGAGCCACAGCGACTACAACTGCCTTGGGCCGAGGTGTGCCCTTACAGGACATTTGCCAGGCGGCTAAGTGGGCCTCGCTGCACATGTTTGCAAGACACTATTGCCTGGACAGCCAAGTCCGGAGGGATGGCTTCTTTGGCCGTTCCGTCCTCCAGGACTTTCTGGTGTGATTATTGGTTCGCAGACCCACCACCGGGTTTGGTATTGCTGGGGTATCTATTCTAAGGTAAGGAATCTATCACGAACGTGTCTCTTTCAGATGCACAAGTTACTACTTGTGTAACAATATATTTGTAAGAGACATTAGTTAGTGATAGATTCCTTACCGACCCACCCATCCTTCCCGTTCTGCGAACCGATATCTAGGGTTAAGGTCATCCCCTTTCAGGGCCCTAGTTTCAAGGCACCAGTGTTGGTTTTTGGCATAGCTCTGTGTTTCTGGCGCAGAAAAGCTGTGTCTAAGAACTGACGTCAGCACGTGGAGGCGGCGTCTAAGTACTCAGACGACGTCATCACGGCGCCCACGACGCCGACGACTGATGCGGAGCCGCAGACGACGCCTCCTGACGCGCAAGGGTACTGCTACGCAAAAGTTTCCGGATCCAGTCTGAAGCCTGGGGATAGTCTAAGGTAAGGAATCTATCACGAACTAATGTCTCTTACAGATATATCGTTTCACAAGTAGTAACTTTTGCTTCTCCTTCGATTCCCAGGCTGACCAAGGATAATGAGGGCAAATATTGTTGTATAGCTTTTTAGTAGGAGGTTACAGTCCCCTAAGGAAAATATTTTAGCCAATTATTTTGTCCCTCACTAGTCCGTCCCCTATGTTGCACCCCCAGATTGTCGGTTACTTCCCCCAGCACTCCTCATCCCGCTTTTCCTACCCCAGCTCCCTCTGCTACTCCCCGCTGCAGTCTCCTCTTTGCTGCTCCTTGGCATTGAGCAGCTCTGCTTACCCAACATCTCCATTTTTGTACCCCATTATTTTTTTTCGTTCTTTGAATTGTCTTTCAAAGGGATCGATAGCTATGTGATCGATAATTTCTCTATAGCATGTTTTTGCACGCTTTTCAGGTTGTTTATAGCCATCTTAGAAAAGTGGCTTAAAATTAAATAAAACTGCTACCTCCTCATCATGGCTCCTATGTCTTCACGTAATAGCCAGCCATTTTTCATTTTAGATTTTTGGTTTATGGGCTTATTTATTTCTGACTGAGGGTTTTCTGCAGTGGCAACAAGCAATGGTAAAGCCAAAGGGTACGCCACAGCCTTTTAAAGTCCTTTTAGCTACACCACTACATACGTGTGAGTTTGTGTTTTTTTTTCTTCTTCCTAAATGTGCATATATATTTGGGGATGCATTGTCCGCTTTTGAAATAAAAATCACGAATCTTGTTTTTTTTTCTGCGTGTGTTAGCATACATTTTAAAAAAAGGATTCAGAGAACATTATAGATTTCTTAAATTTTGCAAGTTTCTGCACGCATTTGTATCTGAACCAGTCAGAACTTGTCATTTTCACACTAGAACCACTGTAAGTAATGCAGAATGCGCTCACAGCTCATTGTATTTCTTTTGGTAGCTCACCCCAATAGTTTAAGTTTTGTGGTAACGAACTACATACACAAATCTGACATCTTCAACACTATTCCCTATTGCCTTGGAGGCAAACCTGTCCCACAAATGCACTGCAAATGGGAAGACGAATGTTTGGTGCTGCACGAGTCGAGGCTGCTTGTCCTAAGTGCAAAATAAATTAAAGCTGCTCGGCCTTGTCTCCATATAATGTTCTAGACTTTGTGGCTTTGGGAATGGCCCAACCCTGGCTGACAACGTTTTTTTTAAAAAAAAAAAACAATGTTTACTGTGTACCTCCATGTAATCCTCACTGCCTCCCCAGTGTCCTCATTAAAACTTCCCAGGACCTTTTTAAAATTTCGAAATGTGTTTGGCATAAGTTATTCGATCCTGTTTAAAGGATATCTCTTGACTCCACAGAGTAGCAAGAATCCTCATGCATCTTAGAACAACATTAAAAAAAAGTATTATTATTAGGAATATTAACACCACATACACACAGAAAAGAGACTACACATGGAGTGAAACTATAAGCTCGAGGACTAAAGCAAAGAGTTGTGCTTCTGCAGAATTTATTTACTGTTTCTTCTATCCCCAGGCCGGCATTGACGGCGAGGAAGACCACGAACATGCAAATGCCATACTGCTGGAGATGGGCGAGTTTTTCCAGATTCAGGTACTGGGCACTGCCCTGTTATGTAATCGAAGGAGGGGCTAATTGTGAGAATGATTTCACTCCTCCTAGTTGACGAGAGTGTGAAGCATTTGGGATAACACCTTAATCTGTCCTTGTTGGTGTAACTTGTGCACAATTTGAAAGTTCTCTGAAGGTAAAGGTGTGAAGCTCCAAGGGAGAGCTGAGCCAGAAAGGAGCAATGGATCTGCTTCGCCTTAAGAGCAAAACTACAAGTTGATCCATTGCTAACCCATCATGTCTACTAGAAATTGCTTTCACTTTGTGATCTGCGTATAAGTAAACCTACATATTCTGTGTAATTAAACCTGTTCAGTTCCCATTTTATTCCTACTCTTATCTGTTATGCTAGGTGATGCTCCTTTTTCTTTTTTTTATTTTCTTTTTTAAATAATTTTTATCAAGGTGCACAATGAAATCGGGAGAGAGAAGTTCTCTTCCTTTAATTGGTCGTCAACAGTATTAAGTATGCACTGTTGATAGGAAAATAAATCAATTAAGTGCTGGACCAAGGAAGCTTCAGTCATACTTGTATTGTATTCATACATATATAAAGGGGTGAACCAATAATGCAGACGAATGCAGGTACATAGTTGTCAAACAAGACAACAATCCTTATAATGCAAAGACATCACTGTGTGATCCCAATGGTTGTGTGTATACTTGAGTTTCCAAGAATAAAAGGAGGCTCAAAGAGTTTGGCCACCCTTATGGTTCAATTCTAGGTATCAACCAATTGGGAATGTTTTCAATGTTTCGACCCCAAGCAATTTATAGGGGATCTCCTCAGGACGTCATCAGACTATCACACCTGTGTGAATAGAAACCGAGAAACTGAGTCACAGCACAATTACTTATTATGTACGCCCAAAGCACTGGCAACTGTGATAAGTCCACTATCCAATGATGGTCTTGACGCGTTCAATCAATTCCTAAAATATACTAAGATTAAGTAGAATTAGGCGGGCCAAAAGCATGAGCCAAACCTAATGTCATATCATTACGACTTTAAAATAACTCCAAGTTGGCACCATGCATTCATGCCAAAAGTGCTCTTTAGGTTGGGGTTAAGTGATCTAAAAGCATACATGAATGCGTGGCTGGGGCCACAGTGTCCCCCAGGAGGGAAACGCCACTATGAGAACATTACCTGCTGTTCCCATATCCAACTCGAATGGCAACCAAATAGGTTATACCAAATCTTATCATGTCAAGCATATGGCATCCAAAGATATCCAAAGTGCTAAAGTAAAATGCTTACATTGATCGGTAGGAATATAGCATGTAACAGTCGTCGTGTCAGCTCACAGTGGGAAATTGTCAATGAGGAATGCACAAGACTTCCTAGTGCCACGCAGTACCAAGGCAGGCCAAACTACATGATGATCAAATGTGAGCTAAGTCTGTGGTTACGACAATCCCAAGAAAGGATTGCACTAAAAGTCATTGTGCAACCGTATCTGACTTAAATGGCGTTCAATCTGGTTTTCCCAGATCGTACTGGAGAATCCAACACTTAATCGGTAATCACTCCAAGAACGTGGTATGCAATTTCTCCAAAGTGCTGTATGCAAATGCTTACTTAAATGGGTAGAAAATGCTTAACAGTCGCTGTGTCCCCTCTCAAAGGGAAATGTGCAAAGCGGCTTACACCACAATAGATGGTGCCGTACTGCGCTGCAAAGTCACTGCGTTATTCAGAACTGCACTATTGATTCACACTTTCACACCTTTTTATATGTATGAATACTAGACATGTACGACAAACTTCCTTGGTCCAGCACTTTATTGATTTATTCTTGTATCAAAGAGTTTTGATTGTTTTTCCAGCAGTTTAGATTTAATACTGTTGATGACGATGTAAGCTAAAAACGTCTAATATTTTCTATTGATGTTTAGAACCCTGTAATTTCTGTATGAGGTTTCATGCCTTGAATAAGACACATGCGGTATTTTGCATCACTTGAAATGCATAGTAATCCAGGTCTTGTGGGCGTATTGGGTTGTCCTCGTGATTAATGTGCATCTTCCGCTAATTGAGCCCCATGTTTGGCCTGAGGCTACCATGGCTCGTTCATCTATCCAAAAAGGTTCTAGTGGAAGTGGGATATCACAGGTGGAGATGTAAAAGCCAACGTTCCTAGAGTATAGTACCAGTTCACAGCCCGAACAATAGTTTTTACAAGAATTAGATGAACTAGCGACCCAGTCCTCCTAAGGTTGCTCCTTTTGGTATCTTTCTCCTTTTACGGCTTGTACGTGGGGAAACGGCTAGTAGCAGTCACACTTCTGTTGTTGGAGGAAACCATGGGAAGTTGGTAGTTAAACTGGGACCTGGTTCTTGCAGGATGGTTGCATGATGGGACTAGAAATGACGCTATTGTGTAAATGGTACAGGCTAATAAATACTTCTAGTGGTTCCATAATCTCCCTCCTTTCTGTACCATACCCCCCCATTCCACCCCTCTGGGAGAACTTAAACCCACAAAGGATGATGTGGAAGAGGGCTTCATCCTAGATTGTCCAGGGAGGAGGGGGGGGGGCATTTCAGGTGCCTCATGGAATGGAACTGTGGGCACTTTCCTTTGCAATGTTAAGTGATAGCACCTCAACTCTTATGATTCTCCTCAGTGGATCTCTGGTCTGTGGCAACCTTGCGACTCCTGGACACTGTCCCCGTGTCCTCACACAGGACCCAGTCAACTGGGGTTTCTGCAGGTCTTCTTGTGGGTCAGGCCTACAGTGGCTCCTCCTGGTAGCTGCAGTCCAGTGATTTGGCTGGCTGGGCAGCTCTCCTCCTGTCTGATGGCCAGAGCAGCGAGATGGATCAGGCTTCCCGAACTTGGTACAGACTATGGAAAGAATAGCTCTGTCGTGGTTTAACTTGGGGTACAGGTTCTTCTACTTATTAGTGGTATGCAGGCTTCTTAGCTGTCCAGATGACCAATCCAAGAGAAAAGGTGAGGTACCGGTGGAATGGGACAGTACATACACCCCTCATTGGTAGGTGTCCAATGCCAGAGGTTGTCGATTCTCTACTTGAGCAACAGCCTGTCCTTGATTCTAGCCAGTTTTGTGCAGACTTCTGAGGCCAGAATCTGCACTCAGACAAGTTTACCACTGTTGCCAAGTGGGATGACCAAACCACAGGATGTGGTGAACTGCTCTCCCCTAGGGCAGGGTAATACTATAGTCTGCAAATTAAATTGCTGGAATCCTGTGAACCCACCCTCCAGATGCACATATTTCCAATAATGGGGGCAGAAATAAGAGTGTATGCAGGCTGGCATCTCACCGGTTCAAACACAAACATGAAAAACATTTTATGGGTTGTGCTCATTGTCCCAATGTACTCCATTGTTCGCTTGTCCATCTGTGAAAAAACACAACCCAGGATAGGTGTACACAGGCCCACGACTCTGATATTTACTAATGACCTGGACCACTGCTAGCTGGTTCTTTTGTTTGTCAATTTCACTTGACTTAGCAAACCCTGGGTAAAGTAGGACAACAGAGCTTTTCCAAGTCATGCAGGGTACTTTTGTCCACCCCTCGTTTATTAAATCTACACTGCGCTTATTGGAGTTCATTATTACATTAGAGCATCTTCAACTGAGCTGTCATTCCTTACCAACCTATTGAATATTTTCTTGGAGGCAGCCTAAAATGCAGGCTTGATTTGAAATCTGGAGTCTAAAGTTGCTACAAATTTGCAAATTTGTCTTTGGCCCTTGATCTGCCCACTGTTTCACATGTGCTTCCAACAATAGTACCTCTGTCTACATGCATCTTGTATGCACATACTGTTCCTCCCCAGGCCTTGAGATATAACTCACATTGTTGCACTTTTCTTGTAGGATGATTTCCTGGACTGCTACGGTGACCCCATTGTGACGGGCAAGATTGGCACGGATATCCAGGAGAACAAGTGTAGCTGGCTAGTAGTGGAGGCCTTGAAACGTGTTTCAGCTGAGCAGCGGCAGACCCTGGAGGTAGTGTTGCGTGACACGCTGGGATGTATATTCCACAATACACCACATACTGGAAAAAACTAGCTTTGGAACTTTTTTTTGTTTTGACACCACACACCTGTGCCATGTCTCTTAAAATGAACTATTTAGGAGATGTTTTTACATTGATTTGTATGGAAGTGGTATTATTTGTATGCATGGAACTATTTGCGGGCATAGTTGTCAATCACATGAATTGACCATTCTGGCTGCTGGTACATTCTTTGTCAAAGACGTTTGTGGCCGGTCAGGCACACCTTTCAAGCTACCTCATGCTCTTGACAGCCTAAGAGTTCTCTAGGGTGCCATCTTCTCATGCATATACTTCAAATGGAACCTTCTCTAAAGGGTTTAATAGCTCAGTGTTGAATATGTACATTTAAGGATTAAAGTATTACATACTAATATCACCATAATCCGCATGCCAGCACTTCTATTTTTTTTGGTTTTTTTTACAAGTGGTGGTCTTCATGTGTCGGCATCGGTCGGTAAATGTGCTCCTGATACACTGGAAAGGTGCCTCCTGTGGGGGGACTGGACTTTAAGTTTTCCCTGATGGACATCCTCGATTCATTCGCTGCAGCTTCAGTGAAGGAGTGCATAGATACACCTTCTCATTTCATCTCATCTCCTTAATAATTTGGAGTGCTTTAAATTTTGCAGTCCAATAGTATTTCAGTTTTTTTTCTTTTCTGAAAGATCCATGCAGTAGTCCAATTTTTAGGTCTCGCTGGCATCGAAGTGCTGTAGCCAGCGATACTTACGGTCGCTGTGTAAGTAGCGAAGTGGGACAGGAGAGGTGCACAAGCTTTGCAGACCATGGCTGTGACCGCGCGCTTTAGGAGACACGTGCTGTGAATGCGCGCGTCTCTTCTTGCGCTCTCCCACACTTTCACAGGGCGCGTCTCCTACAGCGCGCGGTCACAGCCATTGTCTGCACTGGCTTTAGTAAGCTCGTCAGCAATACGTCCCCGGACTCGGATCACACCCCCTAACCCTGCCCCCACTACTCGGCAGCAGAACTTGTTCTATATTGTGAGTATGAGGAAGTATGCAGGTGTGATACACACGTTATACCAGCTCGGTTCACGTAAGGTAAGGAAAGCTTGCGATGCTGTTGCCTGTTTTTTTTTTTTATTAATTTTTTGAAAACCTTTATTGCACGAAGTCATGAAACAAATACGGGTCTACAGCCATCCGGCCGGCCTCGACAATGTATGGAGCACATCCGTACACAATACGACACCACAGTAGTTCGTCAAACAAAATACAGTCGACTTAAGTTACACTGGAGAAAATACGTACTACTGGGGAGCAGGAGAAGTGAAGGTTTATTTTTAAAAGTTTTTTATGAAGAATAATAACTATAAAGACTAGAAAGGATCAAGGACCAGGCATACCAACCAAACTGAAGTGAGCTACGCATAGCAAAGAAATCCCGCGAGCAAGGAGACAACATCAAAATGGCGGCACCAAAACAGTACACAAGGATTGGCAGTCTCAGAATACGTTGCGTGCCAATTGCTACCCACCCTCTTACAACCAACGCCATTGACCCAAGAAAAGGGGAAAGAAAAAGGAACGTAGAAATAAGAAAAAAAAACAAGGCCCATAGAAACAAAAGCAGACAAAATAATATCCCACCCCCACCCTACCCCCACCCTACACACATGCAGAGGCTACGGCCTACCCCCCCCTAGCAGTGTGCCTGTCGCCCAAAAAAGAGTACCCGAAATAAAGAAGAAAGAAAAAGGAAACATGTATTACCGGAGGAGGGCCAACCATATGCACCCGAAACAACCAACAGGAATATTATCGGCCACCACCTCCCCGACCCCTAATCAAACCATAGCCAACGTCCAGCATCCCCGTCCGTCCATCATAGTCTTAGTAAAGCAAACAACGGTAGTAAGGCAGGAAAAAGGCAAAATCAACCCTGTCCCTTGCGATCCAGTGTGCCAGTGAGGTGAAGTAGCCCTGCAGAGCAGGAGAAGCAGCCAGAATGACCACCGCGAGACAGGACGCCGTCCACCAATATCCATGCGAAACAGGACAATGCGATCCATAAAAATACAGTACAGGCAAGCACACAGCAGTAGTCCTCCAAAGGTAGGCAACCCAGTCCTAAGCAACATGCCCAGAATAAGCGTACCAATCTCGACAAGAGATCCCGCTGGAGGTATTAAATATGGCGTCCAAAGGCGATCTCCCAGTATCTGCACAAGTACAGAAAGCATACTTTCCTCCATTGCTGCAACAGGCAGTGTCGCGACTATGTTAAGCTCGCTCACCCTCCGCACCTCCACGTTTCTTTGAAGAGGCAGCTCGCAACAGCCGAGCCCAGGGTGCGGCGAGATGCTCCGCACACAGGCGCCAGCTCGGCCAGTCGAGGAGAGCGGGGGCAAAATGTCGTCCATTCGGCACTCCAGGTCCCGGGCGTTGTAACACAAGACATCTCACAGATCAGCCAAAGCACTCAGGATATCGCCGATACTCAAGGGCGTCACGGGAGAGGATGACATTGCAGCTCCCTGCACATGGGGCTCGCAAGAATGTGGCAACTCTCGATCCCGATCGTCGGCATCCATTCCCAGCTGCCGGTCATCAAAGCAGCTCCCCGACAAGCACAGCCAGGGCGTGGGGACCAGGGCAGCACCCTCCATTCCAGCGCCGCATATGGAGGCAACACAGTGACGGTCTTAGCACGCGCCTACGGCAACGATCGGCGCGTCCAGTGCAAGCGCTAATCACTCAGCCCAAAATGGCCCCCTCCACTCACAGGATCGGCCGGGGAGAGGGATACATTTGTTGCAGCGGCGGCGATGAAGCCATGAGGCATGGAAACTCCAAAAAGAAACTGTTGCGCCACTTCAGAGGACCCAGAACATCTGCCGCGTCGCGCCGGTCGATTCCGCACCTCCCTCAATGGCCGATGTTGTTGTCGTCCGGCCGGACGCAGCCGAGAACAAAGGACCGGTCTCACTCAGCAGCCACCAGCAGGAGAACAGGGCGTCCCGTCACTCCCGTCGCAGGGTGACCGACGGGGAGCACATCGTTGGATCCAGCGTCGCTTCCCGAACCCGTTACCGCACCACAGATACGAATTAGCACACAGGAGAAGAAGCGGTACGGGAGGGAAGGGGACGCGTCGGCGGAGCCGAGGGCTCAGGCGGCCATCGTGGTTGCTGGCTAGGCTCCTCTTGCTGTTGCCTGTTTTTAAAATGCATTTGAAACATTGTCATGGCTAAGACAATGCACAGCATCAAGATAGATTGCCGAATTGAATGGGACTCAAATTTATCAGCATCGGAAGGATGAGAAGTCGAGATTGCCATCTCAGACATAATCTTGTGTCTTGCAAGTCGTGACAGATGGCAATAGGGAGTGCTTAACTCGCACGGCCTTAAACAGATGTACTTCTCATAACAAAGACCAATCAAGCGTTGTGGGAAACAAGAACACACTGTAAAATAAATAAACAGAACAGGCCCGCTGTTTTCAATACAGAACGTGACGCAAGCACGCGAAACTTGGTAGACGCTCTTACGCTTCACCACTCGTCTCTTCAGAAGTGGCGATGTTTGGAAACGAACTCACTCTTTGTAATCTCGGGGATGCTTCCTTGTTCAATCAATCATCGATTAAATAACTACTAGCTTTATGTTGGGAGCATTCAAGAACACACTAATTCAGCCCCTACAATATTGTTCATCACCCGAGGGTTTGTGTTGGCCAGTATCACACACAGTGCGCATGAACAAAAGGTTACCCCTTCCCGTTGAGTCGGGTTTGCACCAGACATGGAATGTTGACTCGAAAGGGAACTGCATCCTGGTAAAGTGGTGTAACAAAGCAAAATCCTCTACACGTACCCCCACTGAATGGATCTGTTATGTTGGACACGCAGTGTGAAATCTCACCTTGAGACTGATTTTGGAGAAGTCAGCAGTAATGTTCATTAGGCAGCGTAGTTGTTTAATTTATACATCATTTTTTTCAAGTGCTGAGTCGCAAAGTTTTTTTTCCGTTTTTTTTGTAAGAGGCCACCCTCGGTGCTGCCAAATGCCCAGTACGCCGAATACTGGGCCTGTCTAGTCCCAATTTGACGTCATGCCTCTTTCTTCCACCCCCCTACACTTCCTGTATGTTTGTCTCACCTTGTATGTTTTTTTTCTTCCCTTTCTTGTCCCTTTGTCTCTCATTTGCTGCCTCTTCTATCTTTCTCTGGGAAACAGTCTGATGATAAAATAGATATTACGCGCCCCGAAACTGAGAGCCGGTGCCCAACACTTGCAACCACCGGCACCAATTAAGCCCTGACGCAGCATCCTTCGAGAACTGCAGCATAAACAGCCACCCAGGCAATTCCTCGCCGTTTACATAAAGCTGTGGTTGTCGGTACTGTGCATTTCGGCGTGTTTTGCAATCGGACCGGATAGGACAGGCTCAATTTCACTGGAAATAAACACGAAAACCCATCCTCCCCAAGCACCGAGGTGACCCGCAGCAGAAAAAATGATTGTTCAGCTCTATAATTAAGGCCCTGGGGAGATCAAGTTTGAGGCTCAAGACTAATGCCCGGATAAAGAACAGCAATAATCTTGCAATCAGGCACAGTGTTACTCATGCCCAAAGCTGGACAGTGATGTCCAACTGTGAGGAGGAACAGAACTCAGTACACCTCGCACTCTTCCTGTCTGTACTCTGTAGCCAAATCATGTGACCTAAATTACCTTCTTTGCCTCTTTTTCTACCTAGCGCATATTGCATAAATATTTTTTAGGTCTCGCAGAGAGACCTAATGCCGCCGATCCAGAAATCTAACTTTTATGATCCGGATTTGTAGAAGTGCACGGGCTCGTGACCGCGCTTCTATCCCCCTGCCTTGCTCTTCAAAGGCTCCCCTTACCATTTGCTCCTGCCTCCCCGCCCACTGGTTCATTCACACTTCACGGCCGCAGGCCGTGACTCGCATCTCGCCCACTGGTTCACACTTCACGGCCCCAGGCAGTGACTCGCATTTCTACTCCCCCCTGGTCTCACATCAAAGGCAGCAGCCTCCCACAGGCTCCCGCCCCCCCTCCCCGAACATCCTCTTTGGCTCCTTAACTTCTGCCCTCTTCCCCCCCCCTCCCTGTTCCTTTTCGTGTTCTTCAATGGTTTCTCTTGTTTTCTTGCTTCCTGCACTTTTCTCTTATCTTTCCTCTTCCTGCTCACCCACCACAACAATGCCGAGAGCTTGTTAGAACACGTAGGCTATCAAGCTGTTTACGTTTCTCTGGATGGCGTCTGTTTCCCTTGTAAATTGTCGTCAGAGATTTCGGGTGCCAGCAGCTCCTCCTTTGAAACATAGGTTCACTTGTAAACCTCTCATGGATCCTTGATCAGTTTATCTTGGACCCACAGCTAAAGGCTTTCCATTTTGGCGCGCAATTGCTCAACAGCTAGCCTCCTTACAGCTAGCTGCATTTAAATTGCCTGCCGCCCAAACTTCTTTATGGGAATATGCCGTACAGTAATCGCCGCTCTCCCATAGCATTTACCCAAACAAATACGACAAGGCTTCATCATATTTAAGATGGAAACTGGCTCATTCAGCCCATTGGAAGTATGACGGAGCATGTCTACAAACATAAAACATGTTGCCGCGGTGGCCTGCTTTGGTGTTAATCCCCCCCCCCCCTCTCCATCCCTCCACCCCACCCCCGCATTTGAAACTCTGAAAATACTAGCTACGTTTATTTTTGGCGCGCAATTGCTCAACAGCTAGCCTCCTTACAGCTAGCTCCATTTAAATTGCCTGCCGCCCAAACTTCTTTTTGGGAATATCCCGTACAGTAATCGCCGCTCTCCCGTAGCATTTACCCAAACAAATACGACAAGGCTTCATCATATTTAAGGTGGAAACTGGCTCATTCAGCCCATTGGAAGTATGACGGAGCGTGTCTACAAACATAAAACGTGTGTACACCCCCCTCCTCTCCATCCCTCCACCCCACCCCCCGCATTTGAAACTCTGAAAATACTAGCTACGTTTATTTGCATCTTCTGGAGAGAAACTTTCATCCTAACTGCCTGCAACCTTGAGTAGAATTGTAACATGGAACCTTGAACGCTCCACCCTCTCTCACCCTTGTGAATTCATTTCGCATTTAATGTTTTCCAGAACTCTTGGCAGGCAGCATCCATTTACTCTCCCTGGTGATACATTCAGTTTGTGTAAGGTGAGCATTGTCGTAGAATATCTATCGTGAAAAGAACAGTTGATGGACAGAATGCAGGACAGTGTCATACATTCACCCCAGTACAGAGATCTGGGCATAAATCCATCTTTTTAGGTCTCGGCCTAACCAGGCAGCCCACCCCCTCCCTCTCCAGCGCGCGCCCCATTCTCTCTGTTGCCACACGCATTAGTAGGCAGCCCACCCCCCTCCCTCTCCATAACAACAATTGGTTCAAATATGCTCTCTCAATGTTTCAAGCTTTATTACAAATGTCACAAAAAGATGTTAATATTTTACTTCTGTTCTTGGATTTTCGTCACAATAAAATACACTGAACATAATCTTCACAAAAGTCATTTACAAAGGTTTAAGCTATTGCCATTATAAATTACAATAACTTTCATTTAAGTATTAATTATTTAAAAAAAATTAAAAGCCATTGTTATTTGTAATATCAATACATCTAAGTCACGTAAATACAACACATATTGCAGTACAAATGCTATAGGTGTCACATTTGCGAAAGTTATAACTACTGGCATTGTAAATGACAAAGCTATTAATTTCGCTATTTTCAAAACCCAACACATTAATAAAAAAATTGTCATTTACAAGACCAATAGCTCAAACTTTCCTAATGCGAGACCTATTGCATTCCAAATGCTTGTTTTCATAGTGGTGTATGTTCTTATTATTGTTATGTGGCAATTAGATAGCGTATAATTTGTCATTAGTGTGGTATTACAGCATTGTTCGCTTTCTGGGCCGAGGTTCGTTTCGTATAACAGTCTGAATACGTTCCTGGAGATGTGCTGTCACTGTCAGCAGGGTAAGTGGCTCAGTTAGTCTAAGTTCTTCATAATCATTGGCCTGGTAATGCTGACTGGGTCAGTAACCAGTGTTACCAGCCCTGTCAGAATTACAAGGTCCACTACGCAGTGGAGCACTCTGGAGGGAAATGAAATTTACCTGGTATTTTTTTCTTATGACATCGTTTTTGCACTTTTCTTAAAGCGGACATTATTTCATAGGCATTTTTCCACAAAGTAACTTAAACAGCAGCTGATTTGAGAGCAGCGAAATAATTTACCACAGCCTGGTCAATGAAATCCGATTTTTTTTTTTTTTTTATTCCAACACGAGAGACTTCTCTATTTAACGTCCAAAGTATTGATTTTTAGTTTATCAATAGTCACACCCATTGTATAAATTGAACAGCACTGTCCTGGAGGACTTTTTTTATACACTATAGACGTGCTTCGCACACACTCGCGCGCACACACGCACCCGCCCACACCCCCGCCAGTGCACGCTTCCACCAGACACACCGCCCCCTCCCCCGTCAGTGCACGCTTCCACCAGGCACACACACACCTCCAGCCATCAGTGCACAATTTCTGCAGGCAATTACACCACCAGCCATCGGTGCACACATCAATTGTTAACGCATCCACAATTAACTATTGTAGCAATCGCAGTATGGTGCACTTTACTTTTAAACATGTTCATCTAAAGCGCAGCATGCCACCACTGCTACAAAAATAAATACACATTTTTTTGGCCTACAATTTATAGACTTTTGTTGCAATTGGTGTTGCAATAATTAGCAAAGCCAATAGCTCAAACGTAATCAATGCGAGACCTATTGTATTTTCAATGCTTGTTATTTTGAAGGTTTAGTCTACCAGACAGTCCAAGCTGTCTTTCTAGAGAAAAGACCTATTGTCAGCTTACAGTAGGCTAGAGCCCACCCCTTGCGTACCATTGGTTAGGTTTATTGTCACTCTCATTTGCCTAATTTTTAAGTGTTCGCTTGTGTGGGATTTAATACCTCTGCTTGTCTTTGTCCCTCCCTTGGATCATGGCCTCATGTGTCCTTTCACTGCTTACGTTTCCAGCACAGTGTTGTTTCTTTTTGGTTACGCGCTCCATGAGTGGATGGATTTTTCATGGGTTTCTCATGTATTTCTGTACCACCCGCCCATACCGCTCCATGCTGCTGCATGTATATTGTGCTTCTCTCCTGCCCTTTGTCGCTTGCGTGCTTCTCCCTTGTGTGATCGCATATGCTCCTAGTTGCTGCTCGCCTCCCTGCCTTTCTTTTTGGAGGCCATGCAGCAAAATGCTGCTGGTCTGGCCACACTGCCTTTAAAAGGCTTTTGACATGTGTATATTACCGATCCATCTTGGATCGGTAAATAAAATGTCTGAGTCATTCGTTGTTTTATTTTTATGATCATTAAAGCTTTTAGCCAGGCTGCATTAAAACGCCTGGCAGCTTTTCCTTAATCACATTGCCTCCGAAGGGCTTATTTCATTGCACCATTTGATAAGAACTGCAAAGATTTCACTTGCCTGTGTTGCAGCATTATACAAGTATAGGGATAATGACACTGCCAGTTCACTTAAGGAACACCACTGCTTGCTGAAGATATCTGTTTCTTGGAGCCTATTTTTACAGTTCATACATAGAATCTGGCTCTCCTCTGAATAACTAAATTCCCTTCCCCATTTTCTTGAATCATTCTAAACCAAAGTGAGCTTGGTCATTACAACTGTAGCCAGAAGATAATTAATACATACTGTAATCCCTTACTCTATACACCCTGACACAAATCTGATATTTAAGGTCTTCCCAACACTATTCTTTAGTATACAAGCATCTAAACACCCTGGCTCGTGCAGTGACCGACGATCGTGAGATGAGGCAGAAAATGTGCGCAAGATTAGATTAGCATGTCTAAGGGGATGCCTTGATGGTTATCCTCACAATATTGTTTGTATTAAAGATTTAGGGTTCAGGCAGATGTCCTCCACAGGTGATGTAAAGCAAGTGAATGCATTCCTCGTGTGAGGTCTGTTGGAACCCTGGGGCAGTCCCAGGTTACTGATTGCTTAAGTTCTGTAGCCATCGGGTTCATTTAGGGTCTTGACTTTCAGGGTAGGGAGGGTGACCATTCAGAGCTTAATTTACATCATTCTGAGGTGCTTAGAGGCTTGGAACGGGCGAAATACAACAGCATTTTGCCCTTTCCTTTTCTGTGTGCAAGTACTGGCGCTGATCCAAAGGGCCAAAAAATGATTTTCCCTTCGAATATCACCAGTGCACTAGAAGAGCCAGCCCAACTCCAGAGGTGGCCAATACAAATAAAAAGTAGGGGTGAGGGGGCATTAAAAATAAAAAAATACGACTTGCCTGATGCTGTCTGTTGCCTCGCCCCTGGGTGGTCCTCTGCTCCCAGCAGCCTCTGGGGCACATCAAACTCCCCCATCCAATCCAGATGATGCTATCATGCTATGCCTAGCAAGAGAACAGAGTAGGGATTGGCCTGAGTGGGCTGGTTTGATGCTCGCTCAGGCAGTCTGTGCTGTTTCTCCCCCCTCCCCCCCCCCCCCCCCCCCCAGCTGTGAAATACAGCTGGGTTGGAGAAACCCAAGTGCACATGTTTGTTTGGCCGGTCTAAGACTGCTGGCCAAACAGACATGCACACTTTTAGCAGTTCATACCACCCCTCCTCCCAGTGTCAATCAGGATGGCCCGGCCTTGAATCTCCATGCCGGGCATAGCAAGGAAAAATTAAAATGTTTTATCATTTTAGTTTTCCTTATTCACTGCTCAGAAAGCAGTGGGTCGGCACTCCTCTGCCTTATAGAGGAGTCACCGCTGCCCAACTCTTGGGGGGAAACATAGTATTTTATTTACAAGAAAGGACAGTCCAGGTTGAAGTGACTTCTCTGAAAATGCAGAGTAAAGTTTTAAAGTCCGATAGGAGAACACCAGTGCTAAACCAACATCTAGAGGCACCATGAGGCCGTATTGTTGGTGCTAAAAACAGACTACAATGCCACATGCATCTTGGTGGTAGCAAGTAAAAAAAGGGTTTGCACAAGATTATAAAATCTATTCCCTCAAACATCACAGTAGGCCTCGCACAGTGTTGCAAACACCTTTGCTTCTGAAGTACTTTTCCTCATTTTCCATGTTCATTCCTAACTATGAAACTAGTTGTCTGTGACACTGCCTGTCTGCCAAAAAAAAGCACATGGGTGATGGCTGCATTTACACCAATGACTCAGTTCTCCAAGGCAGAGAAAGAATCGAGATTTCCAACCTACCTGAACTGTTCCCGGCACCAATCCTCACAGACTGGCATTGATAGTATGCCCAGATGTCTTGGGGTGCTGAATTCCTCCTTCCAGCAAAACATAGCACCAAAGCCTTAAAGCATACTAAAATCTTTCAAAAAACTGGCAGTGGGCGGCATAATCCAGCCCGCTATCATCTGACCTCCAGTTCCCTGATCTGCAACATGATCATCAAAGGTGCGGTCCAGGAATAGCTTCATTTCTCATGGTGTCTTGCAATATTCTTCCAACCTTCATATTATAAGAACCTACAAATGCACCCTAAATTTGCCAAAGTTCATCTGCTGGTGGTTGAAGCATCAGTTGAGCCTGAATGGTCCTGAAAATGGCTCGGGTAGAGAGAAATGTTCCTTTCAGTGGACGACTTACCTCCGTGCGTGCCACACACCTGTAAGAACCCTTAGTACTTTGATCAAGACATTTCCATTCAACAGCGAATTACTGCACTTGTTAAGACGGCGACCCTTTAGGACCGTAGAGTCGGGAGGATCCTTCATTTAGTGCAGATGCACTAATAGATTTAATCGCACCCCGAGGACGTATTGAAACCTAAAGAATCCAAAAACCAGTCACCTAGACTGTCTGATCCTGAATAAAGCTGATGAGCTTCATCTGACCCTGAAGAATGCTTCTGATTGCAAGAGGCAGAAAAGGAACAATTCATAGTGCCATGCAAAGTGACATCTTTTGAGAGCAAGATTTCAACACCACTGCAGAAAATAGCACCCCACTGCATGCACCCTCTGTAAGAACTTGGAATGCGCCTGTACAAGACTTCTCAGCCTGACCAAAACCAAGAATCATGGAGGTAAAACTGTCTGATTTGAAATGACTTGAATCCCTGTTTGAAAGTCTGCCTGTAGTCTGCTTACCTCGGACCTTCATGAAACTATACCGTACAATTAGGCCTTCGACCAGGCCAAACTCTAATCATTATTCCAGTTACCCCTCTCTCTTTCTCAAAGCACCATCACTTGATGAGAGCGCTGCGTAGAGAATTCACCTTTAGAGCTAATATGGAGATAATATAAGTGCTATGAGTTAGTGCTACAAAGTGGTCTTTGGCAACCTGTCTGTGCGTCCTGAGATCAATTGGAATAATAAGTGCAGTCTGCAGTGCGCTGAAAAGTCATGGAGAGATGTGCATAAGAATTTACCCTTTTGAGGGCAACTCTACTAGAGGTTTGTGTCGAGGGGAAGGCTATGAAGCGGAACGTGAGGTAACTGCGAAAGCTGGTGTATGTTGGGACCTGGGTGCTTTAAATGTTATGTTATGTTATGTTATGTTATGTTATATTGATTTATTATGCGCACAGATACCCCAGCCAAGGGGCGTCCCGGCGCAGAGACAAGGTAGAACATAACACAACAGGAAACTAAAAACATGAAAGCAGCTAAAACAGGAAAGTTTTTAAAGCCCTCCGGAAAGTCAAGAGGTCCTCCATCAGACGAATTTCAACAGGAAGGGAGTTCCATGCTGACGCGGCCTTTACACTAAACGAGCGGCCACCCATGCGACTAAGCCTAAATCTGGGGACCACCGCAAGGGCCAAACCCTGGGAACGGAGGGTGCGGGTGGGAACATAAAAGGAAAGACAGCTGGATAGGATTTCCGGGCCAATACCTCTCAGAATCTTAAAAGCGAGACACAAGACCTTAAAAAGGATGCGCTTCCTGACAGGGAGCCAATGTAGGGTACGAAGGACAGTTGCCACCGAGCTGAATCTGGGCAGGCCGACAATCGCCCTCGCCGCAGCATTCTGAACCCGCTGCAGACGGGTTAGCTCGGCCTGGTTAGCCCCAGCCAGAAGAGAGCTGGCATAATCCAGGCGGGAGATGATAGTTGCCTGGATCACCAGCTGCCTGGTCGGGGCATCAAAGAACTTGAGAACAGGTCTCAAGCCCCTTAGGAGACCGAAACAACAGGCCGCAGTTTTTTTAGTATGCCCTACAAAGGAGAGGCCCGCATCCAGCCAGACCCCCAGGTTTTTCACCTCAGATACCGGGGTCGGAGTGGGTCCCAGCTCAGAGGGCCACCATTGGTCACCCCACAGCTCCACTCCCTTACCGACAACCATCACCTCCGTTTTTGTGGCATTTAGCTGAAGGCAGTTGCCTGTCAACCAGCTAGCCACCGCCTTCAGTCCAGACTGAAACCTGGGGGCCTCAGTCTCCGCATCCCCGCTGAGAGTAACCGCCAGCTGTGTGTCGTCGGCATATGAGACCAAAGTTAGGCCCCACTGCCTAGCGACATCAGCCAGCGGTCTCACGTAAAGATTGAACAACGTGGGACTCAGCGAGGACCCTTGCGGAACCCCCATGGCCAGCGGTTGGAAATTGGACTTGAAGGGAGGGATGGCAACACAGAAGGAGCGGTTATCTAGAAAGGAGTGGAACCATTGCAACACCTGACCGCCAATGCCAGTCTCCTCAAGCCGATGCAGGAGGATGTTGTGGTCTACCGTGTCAAAGGCGGCGCTAAGGTCTAACAATATAAGCGCCGCCGTTTGACCAGCATCCAACCTTGCACGGAGATGTTCCACCATCACAAGTAACGCGGAGCAAGCATAATAGGAGCAAGCATACGTAAATAAAAGAATGATTACAAGATTAATGTGAAGGAGACCGACTTTGTGGTGTGAGCGTTTGCACACATCTGTGCACACGAAGATGTAAGAATGGGTATGTAGGTTTACAAGAGGAGTGAATAGAGCGAAGACAAATCTGAGTATATTACTGTCGAAGAAGCTGCTGTACCTCAGTTCCCCCTCAGGCTAACATGAACGTGTTTGTCCAAGCACCCAAGGAGCAGACGTCCACTGGAGACATTTCAGGGACCATTGGAAACCGCTGCCTTTGTTTCTGTTGTTGGTGATGTTATTTAGGACAGCACTCAACATTGGGGTTGTGAGTTGGAAGTCAATGCTCTTTTGAACAGAACTATAACAATAGTTGCCACCACGCAAAGGAATCATTTTATTCGGCTCAGAGTTTCACTCCAAGTGGTTATATCTTCAGTCAGTTGGATAGTGTTCAGATGAGTTGCAAGGAGGATTGTTGTCCAGAGTTTCACGACAAAGCCTCTTAAATATTCCACAGTGGCTGTCTTTTCAACTTTTAGGGTTTTTGTGCTGATACACTGACCAGCATCAACATGGAGAATCAGTCCAATACTTTCTAGGTTGATGAGTGCACAAATCCCAAGCATCCCACCATTGCTTTTAGACACATCCGTGAGATTCCAGCTATTCCTGCACCTGATCTGCTTACTAAGTTCGACAGTAATGTGGTGGTTGTTGGAAGCCATCTCTTGCATCTTTCCTGAAGAGCTTTCAGGCTGTTAATCCTATAGAAGCTTCTGTCTTGCAAACCCACCCTATGCCTGCAGACCAAGTGCTCCTTGCATTGTAAGCCCATAAAGTGAAGGTGATCCATTGGTAGGATAAGGGATTCCAGAAGATTCTACCCATGTATTTTTTTGGGTCTAGTACTGAAGACTAACTACGATCAGGCCCGAGCACTGAATGATGGATAGTCTCTTGCACATAAAGTTAGATTATTTATAAGGGAATTGCTTACTTTTCAGCCAACGTGGCCCGTCTCTGGAACTCCCTACCTCCTGAGCTGCGAAAGGCCCAATCAGAAACAAGCTTTAGGAGACAGCTTAAGTCGTGGCTGTTCTCGGAGCCTCTCTAAGCTGCCGACTCCCAGCTAGCTTTCTTGCCATGCCCTCACAGCGCCGGGACGCCTCCTAGTTGAGGCAGCTGTTCGCGCTTTATAAATACAAGTATTATTATTACTTCCTGTAAGGGTAACAACCTATTCAACAAGAGGCAAATCTGCCACAGCCACACTGCAGTTGAATCCAAAGCAATAGGACTACAAAGCCTTCCTTTGTACAATTTCCCCCATGGCCTCCAGCCTCACAAACGTGGACATCAGATGTGGTGTGGAGTAATTTGTGTACTGAGCGAAGCGCCACATATGCGAAAGTGTTTTATAATCCATTCAAAGCATGCTCATGCATGTAAGATCTACTGCTACAGAACGAAAAGTTACTTGCCATGAAATATAGTTCTCTAAGATTGGCATATTTCATAGACTCTCATGCAATGTTTCCATCTCATCACTAAGACTCATGCCTGTAAAGCTGCGTTTCATGGATATAGAGTTGAAGATGGTTTCTGAGGACAGGCTCAAGACCTATTCACAGATTCGCTGTGCCTCGTGCAGAAAAGGATTTTCATGTTGTGTTGATTTGACCATGCATTGAAATGTATCCATGATTCCAAGAGCGATGTTATTTATCTAACCAAGTGATGCAAGGATTTCTTGAATTAATCTCCACCATTGGCGATTGCCAAGGCCGTAATGTAGTTCATAGTCTTATGTACTCTGTACCATACTAGACCGGTACCAGCCATATGCAAATTTAGTCTTGGTCCTGATCTAATAGGAGCAGTCCAGCCAGAACCGCCAGACCAGGTTCCTTTTCAGAAGGGAACCCCAGCCAATCCAAACCTGTTTTTACCTTATTGGTGGTAGTTAGGCCTCACTGATGAACTGGTTTTGATCTACTTAATTCTCAAGGGTACTTGTGTTCCTTTCTGCAGGGCACCTGGCCTTGTGGTTCAGGCTAGACTGATACTGTTGTAGCAGCACCATAACTAATTTTCAAAGGGCTGGTCTGTCTAGAATGGCACAGTGAGTGGAAAATGATGGAATACAGCCTAAAGTGATCGCCAGTGACTGAGATGCATCAAGCATTCCTTCAATCAGTTTGTTACAACAAAATAATCCAATCATGTAATACTATAAAGATAGTGGTGGGGACCTCTAATTACAGTTAAGTAAAAAAAAATGTAAATCATAAACCGAAGAGTACAAAAATAAAAAATATCCACATTTGTTGTGAGATGACTGAGAGATGAGACTTGATGCCCAACTTTTACATTTTGTTCTTAATAGGAAAACTATGGCCGCGACGATGCTGAGAAAATATCAAGGGTGAAGCAGTTATATGATGACCTGGATATGCGGGCTGTGTACCTGGCGTATGAGGAGCAGAGTTACAGCAACCTTCAGCAGCTTATTGAGACTCACGCCAAGAACTTGTCCAAGAACATCTTCCGGAGTCTGGCTGCCTTGATCTACAAGCGTCAGAAGTAAGCCTGGTGGCTTTGGACCCTAACCTCATCTGAACTGATGCTGGTCCATTGCTGTGCTACAAGAGCCCTACCCGCTAACCAAGCAGAAACTAGATAGTAAAATGGAAGGGGCGCTGCTTGGGCATGTCCTATCATGATGGCATGGATGCTCGGAGACTAGTGACAGCAGAGAACTTTACCTGCATATTGTTTGGAAGCTGGAAGAGTGACTTTTCCAGTTGTTGAATGTGTTTTCATGGATCCTCAGAGCTTTG
This sequence comes from Lissotriton vulgaris, assembly GCF_964263255.1. Lineage (NCBI taxonomy): Eukaryota > Metazoa > Chordata > Amphibia > Caudata > Salamandridae > Lissotriton > Lissotriton vulgaris. The sequence goes on from NC_141700.1 coordinate 107,344,958, forward strand.
AACTGTAAACTAGGTCAGTGGATGTTCTGAAGTGAAAGCAAGAACTAGTGTTCCCACTGCATCCTATGTGTTAAGGAGCGTCAACGTGTGCTGCCACCATCTGGAAACGGATGGGTCAGTGTTACCCACGGCATCTAGTACTCATCGTTGCAGTCTCTACCCATTTACACTCTGTCGCAGGTTTAAATCCCCTCAATTTAAATGTTGTCTGAGGATCAACTGTTATTTTAAGGTGAAACTTTGTAGTATTAAAAAAAGTTATGTTTTTTTTAATTGTGTGTACCAGCTGCTTCTGTTTTCTGTAGCGGGAGCTCGGTTTGAGCAAGATCGTTGGTCCCACCTGTCTGTCCTCTGTTAAAACTTGTGTGAACTTCGAGGGTGTACAAATCGTGAGGACTCTACATCTGAGTGCCCAGAAAATGTGTTGAGTATGGGGTAGTTTGTCGATGGTTAAGCTTAGGATAAAGCCTGTTGAGGAAATACTTACATTTTGCCTATAGCAAGTTACTTCTAGAGGGAAAAACTGTGAACGTAAAGTGGAGTAGATATGCTTAAATACACGACAGCTTGCAGAACTTGTGCCCCCACATCTTAATATCTCTTTGAGGAAAAGTCGGCATTTAAACACGATGCTGGGAAACATATTATTAATGGAAATGGATGTAAATTTATAGAGCGCGAATTGCTGCCCGGGGGCGTCCAAGCGCTAGAAAATAACAAGGGCGACCTCCTAGAGTGGCTAGCTAGGAATTAGTAGGGAAGGTTGAAAAGGAATGTTTTTAACTGCTTGCGGAATGAAGAGAAGTTGGGGTTGGCTCGAAGATGCAGGGGGAGGGCATTCCAGGTCTTCGATGCATTGTAGGCGAACGTCCTGCTGCCAGACCTGGTCTTTTTTTATTCTTGGGGGCATAGCCATGAAGGTCTGGCTAGAGTGGAGGTTTCAATAATTTCTTCCACAGTGGGGTTGATATTTTTCATGTGAGCCTGATTGAGCGGCCTGGGTCAAAAAATTGCTCCCTTGCCCTCCTAAATCTAAAATCAACTATTTGCTTCTTTTGTTGATGTTTCCTTGTCCACCAGTGCATAAAGAACCGATCACTATTTATTTTTATCTCCATAAAGCTTGTTCTTTAATCGTTGTGCAAATGTTCTACTTTCTGGGTCTGCACAAGCATTGACTCTGCTGTGTTCTCTTCATTGGTCCTTTGTGCTTTTATGAGTTGAGACAGAGGCACCGCAAGAACTCTGGGTGTTCGCAAAATTCTTATTTTACCTGAATGCCTTACACCATTGCTGAATAGACCTTGGAGAACGGAGCTTCTAAAGGATTAGTTAAATTGGTGCAATGAGACAAAATCTCAGTGCAGAAACCTGCTCTTAGCCCTGTTGAAAATGTCCTTGCTCTTCGCTGCCTTCTAAATGTGGGCCACTGGCTGACACTGAATAGTGGAGTCCGTTTTACGCTCAGTTGGTAAGATGGCTTTGTTGTTTACAGGAAAAAGTAAGGTGAATCCTTTTACTGTAGCTCAAAAAAGCATACTTTGCCTATACACTAAAAAAGTGCTGGTAAAAATAGAGAAACATAGTTCTAAAAGTTTTACTATACAAATAAAGGCTCAAACTTAAATTAACTGGATGGAATGAGATCAGGATGTGGACACCCCTATAGTTTTTGGGATAAATGGTAGGCTGAATTGCTGTCTTTGTAAGGCCATTATTCTGGGTTGGTTGTTCCTATAGTCTGCATGAATATTGCATTTAATTCTTGGCATAAGGGGGTACACATAACAAAATGCTGACATTGTCATAATGCTTGTAATTCTAGTCTCCCAGAGGGACGGACTGTCCATACTGAACGGAGAAAGCCAACAGACAACACTTAGCCTTTTGTGCAGTCCAATAACAGCAATAACTGACTGTGTGCAGTCGGCGACAGCAGGCACAGGACATTCTATTCACATTCCATTAACAATGTGTACAACACCGATACCGGTCCTGCTTGGTACCGATGCACACTGCTCTTAGCTGGCTAGAACTGTGAATTACCAAAGAATCCCCATATATCTCACGTCCATGGATGATGTTTTTCAATGCTCTCTACTTAAATCTGACACACAAAAGTGATTGTGGAATGTTTGTGAATTTAATCTCAGCCACTGTTAGTTACTCTGAGCTGCATTTCAGTCCAGTATTCTTTTGCCCGCCATACTACCGGAGACAAAAACCAATTATATGCAATTGTCCTGATCCTGCTGCGCCTCATCAGTGGCTTCAGGGGGCTGTGTAGACTCCTGTGAGGGGGGCACTTACTACCTCTTGCAACAACTGCTAATTAGTTAACCGAACAGGTTTCTTAAAAATACAACTTCCGTGTTTTCATGAACACTGCCAGTGCGCAGGCCAGACCTCTCGGAGTCGACAATATGCTCCTCGTGGCAGGAAGAGAAGGGTGGTTCTGCGATCTGAAACACAATTCTGTTAAAAAAAAAACAGTACGTCGTAGGTGGATAGATATCTTGATTGCGTTTGGTGTGGGGCGTAGTTCAACTACAATGCCCTCACACAGGCACAATCAATATTTTCTTTTGTAGCAAACAAACTGCACATGCTTTGGGCAGGACTGTATATCTGCTAAAATGCGCCTCTTCGTTGGGAATCGTGGCTTGCTGGTTCCAGTGCCAGATTCCTGCCCTACTGCTGCCACGAAGAGTCTGAGTTGCGAGCAAAGAAGGTAAAACAAATGTTTCCATGAGCATGTGTACAAGTGTGTGTATGTCTTTGTGAGTGAATGATGTTAAGTGTGTTTGAGAGTGTCTATGAATGAATGAGGGAAGGAGGGAACGAATGAATGTGTGTTGAGTGAGTGACTGGAGATTGTGAGAGGGAGCAGAAGTGAGTCAGCTGACTAGCTGCCAGTGGTGCAGGTGTACCACGGCCCAGAGTCTGAGAGTTGGAACCAGTGAGTATGTTTGTGTGAGTGGTAACTAGTACGAGTGAGTCTATTTGCGTGTTTTACGATTGACTCTACTGCTGCAGACTCAATGTAATCTGGGTTTATGGAGCCACCCAAGTTAATATGCTGCAGCTGACATGTTGGAGATAATTATTGACATAATGAATGGCACCTGTGGCCAAATGCAGGTCCTAACATACTGCAAAAAAACAACTGATGGACGGAATGCTGAACAATGTCAAACATTTACCTCCAGACAGAGATCTGGGCCTAAATCCATCACATTTTTGCTCATCATGCCGCGCCAGTTTTAAACCCAGCCATATGCAAATCAGTCTTGATCCTGCGCCACATGGGAACAGTCTAGCTTGAACTGCCAGGTCCTCCCTGTACCGGAAACAAGCATGCTGGGACTGGTTTCGGAGTATCACCCCTCATCAGCCAGGCTAGCTTGAATCCAGTGACACGGTGAACACAGGACCCACATCTTATTTGTAAATCATGGTTGAACTGGTGCCCTGTCCATGAAATGCTCCTACCAACCTGTGAACATGCAACATGTTGTGGCGGCCCTTTCTTCAACATTAACATCATACTAGGCACAATGTATCTGGGCAAATTGCGTGCTGGTATGCAAGGCATCGTGCTCTCTCTTCGACCCACCCCTTGTTTAAATTCAGGCTACTCTTTTAGTGAATAAAAACGAGGCATGCCAACATTTAACGAAGTGTGCATATTTGCAGTTCACCAAAGTTATAAACAAAGCAAAACCGTTTTTCCAATGGAATTTTAGGCCAACGAGAACTATGGTGTTACATTCAGACTCTGCATCAAAACACATATTGAAAGGAAGATCTTGCGGAATGTTGCGCAATACCATTATCCTGGAATTTTGCTGGACCCACAGATCCTGAAGGGTGTGTCGGATCCTTGAATCTGTGCCAGGACCTGTGAATGTAGATTTTATTTTTAAATCTTACCAAAGTGGTACTCCTTAGATCCGCGCTGCCATGTGCGTCTGTGTGCATACCGTGTGGTCAGCCCCAACTGATGTCTGCACACAGGTGTGTTGGACTTGCTCTTGGATTGAGCCAGCGAGTGTGTTGGACCTAGGGCCTGGCAAAAATCTTTTGTGCATGAGCACAGCAGGGGTTTGCACCCTTAGGGATTGTGTCCGCCAGGTGTTAATGCAGTATATGATCAAAAAAAGTTATGGTTTCTTTCACGCTTAACATATTATGTGCATACAAAAAAACATTGAAATTCACTTAAACAGCTTCAGATTTAGTTTCATTAAAAACTACTACTCCTATGTCTTCTCCCATTGCGCTGCTGTTCATAACTTGCACACCAAATGCAGTGCTTATGACCTCACAAAATTTATATCCATAACTAAGAACATCTGACAGCAAAACGTCAGTAAATAGTGACACATATCCAAAGAGATCTTCTATCCACAGTTGCTTCGTTGATAATGTTAATCGTAACATCTTGTCGCCCTTGAAGGCATTTACGTCATCTGCAATGCGATCCGAAATGAACACTGTATTTGGTGTGAGAGTTATGGTTTGCCTGGCTTTTGTGCATCTCAACTCTCTTGCCTCAATACACTAATCTGGGCATTGCTGCAAGTAGGCCAACAACAAGATGGCCCTATCATGCGACACAGCCACTGGCTATCCTCCGCTCTACTGCCGGCATTGATGGCGGCCATCCATCATCAAGGTGTGCCACGGGGTTGAGGATCTTCCTTTGTTGAAAGCCTCTGTGCCAATTACTTACATCACCGAGATGTAGACCTTGCATGACCTGTCGCTCATGAAGCTGGAGAGCAATAATTACGCCTTCTAACGTTTGGGCGAATCATCCTGCAAAGAATAATTTAAACACCTTGCGCTCTGCTTCTGCACAGGCAAATCAATTATATATATATATTTTGCTTCTTGGTTTGTCAGTTTTATCCCGAGTCCTGTGTAGGAATACATCCAACAAGCTGCCATCCAAGAGTAAATTCACCATAACTACTGTTCCTTCAGAATCCTCCACTCAAGTGATCATCCTGGATAGCCATAGCTGCTCATAACTTGATGAAAGAAAAAAAGCCTGGTTGGTACATTCATTGGGCATTTGATCATCTACCACAGCTGGCCTGGGTGCTGGAGATCACGGAGTTTATAGAAGCTGTGCAAGGATTTCATGAGCATGGTCTTTATCCTTTATTTCGGTTCATTCGAACCATAAAAGGTACAAGAAAAACATTGTTTAGAAATAAAACCTTCACATTTTTATAAAAAGAAGAGCATGTAAGATTACAGTACAAGTACAATAAAAACTTAGAAACCCCAATACAATGCTTTGACATGGATACAATACAATTAATATGCATACAAAAACAATTGCTTAATCCCCATTAATAAAATTCTATACAATCTGCATCCAAGTAAAACCTATTTTTATGCAATTAATGCAGTAAGAGCTTAACAGTGGAGATAGAGCCCAAACCAATGATCCAAAAACAACTTGACTATCCAAAGTGGCTACTGGACGAAGAAAGCCCTCCATTTAATTTAATACATTGATCCTGATGTGCCATGTTGAGGACAGGCAACTTGAGATTGAGAAGACAATACAATCTCTAGTATTTGCTTTGCGTACGCACATGGCATTACATCTGTCAGTAAAGCCAAGGATATGACAAAAAGGAATAATCCAATATGAACGTTTGCTTTACATTGGCTTTACAAAAGAATAACATTTTCATCATTTTCAAATACCTGGCAACCCATTGGACACAGATTGGGTGATTTTTCATTTTGTGCCAAGAATAAGTAAAGGAAACCAACGATGGAATCCCTAATCGAAATTTTATGTAAAGTGCACAAGCAAATTTCATAAAAGGCTCAAAGTCTGGGACACATTTAAACATCACGTAAGAGTCTACAAGGCTGCCTGAGGAAACAACCTATATTTTGGGTCCTAAAACAGTCTCAATAACACCTTTTTAACTTTTCGCGTGCATCTTGTGACAACTCAGTGGGATGTATCCATTCAAACCAAGCTTTAATAGCCAGGTGTTTGTGTAACAGCCAAGGGCTTTTGCTAACCGATTGCCCAACCAACAGATCCCTAACACAATCCCTATAGGGGTCCAACTCCTCAGTAGTCCAAAGTTGGATCCAATATTGAATATACCTCCATGCACCAATGTCTGAAATTGATCTGAGGTTTATTGGCAGTGTTGGGGCTCTTGTGGGAAGTTGCAGGAGAGTTTTTATAAAGGTATGAGCTGTAAATCATCTGCTTTAGCATAGATCGCCATCTGGTGTTAGGTTCGGATGTTTGCACTTTGTTTTTGTTCGAAGAAGTCTTGTAGTCACGAGGTAGGTGACCCCTCCTTTCGGTGATAGTGCGCATGGGCATCGACTCCATTCATAGATTGTTTTTTTTTTTCTGCCATCGGATTCGGATGTGTATTGCTGCGCTCCAGTTCGATACCGTTTTTCGGACCCCTTCGACACGCAATCCTCTACCCCGTATGATATTGGTATTGTGATCCATTTTTCGAGTGTATTGTCTTACTTTGGAAAGCTTTCCATTGGAAACCTCGAGGCAGGCTGTCTGGCCTACCCGGAGAGTAAGACGGTGGCAGACGGCTTTTAGAGCCAGAAGACACTCTACAAGCTTTCAGTAGAGTAGCCCAAACGTTTAGAGGGAAAGCGAGTAGTGCCGAGTTATGGCCCAGATTCTATCATTACTTTGCTGACTCAAATGAAAATTCACGGGCCGATCTCTTATTCTCAGCCCAAGAAGCCAAAGGTGGGGGAGGAAAGAGAGGCAATCCAGGCGATTAGCAGCCTGTCCTCTTCATTTGGTGGCTCTGGTACAAACGAGTTAGAGGCAGCAGGGCAGCCAACAAGTCCACCTGGATTAATATTTATCAGTGAGGTGGAAGAGAAGATTGTTCATATCTTGGCAGTGTCAGCTCCCCTTAGATGTTTGGGTACATTTAATGTAAGGCTTGGCGTTTTTAGGCGCGATTGATGGACTAAAACTGGATGGGTTGAAGGGGAGTTCAGAGGCATCGCAGGCTGCATCTAAAGATCTAAAAAAGGTTATAGCCCCAAGCAAACAGTTAGGACCTCTCCTATCGGTAGTCCCAGATGTGGAGGGAGTTGAGCAGGACCCAACCTTAACCGTGGCAGAGGCAAGTAAGGCTAAAACGGCTGGGTCAGACACTAAAGTAAAATCTTGTTACAGCCTCAGAAATAGGCAGTTTCTTAAAACTTTGGCTCCCCCTACTCCTAAGCATGCGGTAATTCCTAGAGTCACAAGGAGGGTTAACACGGAAAGTTTTGAACTTACAAGCAGGAGTTGCCGTAAATAAAAAGGGAGTGCCGGGCGATAACCTGGTCCTAGGTAAGAGAGAGAAAGGTGATAAAGTAAAAGTTACGCCATCCTTAAGATCTTATTTCAAAGTGCAAGAAAAGATCGGTGGTAAAGATATGGCAGAAAGCTCGGCTCTCCAAGTCTTGGCTGATTATCACCCTCCTGAGAGCCTAGGGGGACAGGAGAACTTAGCAAATTCAACAGTTCCCACAAATGCACAAGACCCTCAACCACAAATGGCACCTCGGCATCGGTTCCGGTGTCACCACAGGATCTTATTCAGAGTCACCCTGATAAGGACTGTACAATGAATACACAGCCTGACTCTCTGGATTCCTCATCAATAAGATCTAGTACTTTATCTCAGTTAGTCTCCCAACCCACTCTATCAGCTTACTGTGATAATCCACAGAGCTTCTCACAAAAGGGCCCTGGCAACACCACAGAGACTTTGCTGGAGTAGATGCTGGAGGAGATGAGGTCTAGGTTTAAAGTCTCTGAAGACAATCAGAATAAGTTACATGAGAGATTTGAATCTTTAGACCATAAGCTTTCCACCTTGAACGACAGGGTCTCCACAGTGGAAGCAGAGACGGAGGGGTTGGTAAAAAGAGCAGGAGTCTCGGAGAAGAATATCAGAGACTTAAGGGCAAAGGACAAGTCGATAGAAGAAAAATTGGAGTCCCTAGAAAACCAATCAAGGAGATCTAATCTAAGATTCCTGCCTATACCTGAAGGGCAGGAAGGGTCCGATATAAGAAAGTTTATTATTTCCTTGATTGAAGAACACTTCCCTTGGAGTAAGGCCTTAAACTTAGAAGACGATATCCAGCGAGTACATAGGGATCCCTTTAGGAAAACTAAAGAAAGGAAGAACCCAAGGAAGATCCTAGTAAACTTTAAGTCATACACTACTAAAGAAAAAATTCTAAGTGAGGGACTCAAAATTGGAGAGTACACCGGAGACGGCTGGTCCGTCAAAATCCGTTCGGATATTGCCAAGGTAACACAGGATAGACAATGGGAGCTGGGCCAGAGAATGCCGGAGCTAAGATCACTAGGGGCTACAGTCCAAATGAAATTTCCTGCTGCATTAAGAATTATGTGGAGGAACAAAATGTTCAATATAAGAGACCCGCTGGAAGTAGATTCTTTGCTGGAACAGATGCGCGATGACATTCAAGTGCAAGCTCACTCATAAAAATGAAAGACTCTATAGACATAAGAAAAAGAAGGGGATAGAAAATGACTGTAAATAGGGGGCGGTAGGAGAAAACTCACTCATCGGCATTTTTTCTTTGTTTCCTTATCTTTTTTGGCACGGGCTCAAAATGGGCTAAAGTATAGCCCAAAGTAAAGGGAGGCTTTCCCAGGGAGGGAATGTGTTTCCCGTGCCTTTTCTTTTTGATAATTCTACAGTTTCTTTATGAATGTACACTAGGGGAAAAGGATGGGGAGCACAAGGGGGTGTGGAGCAAAATGGGGAAAAATGAAAAAAAAGTCCTCATCACGCTTTTAGTAAAGGAGAAACTGTGTCTAAAGTTAAACTGGAACTTTAATTCGCCCAGCTTTGTCAATATTGTCATAACCAATAATGGATAAAAACCAAAGATCTTTAAAAATAATAACATGGAATGTTAATGGTCTAAGAACCAAGAGTAGACGCCGTAAAATTTTCGAATATCTAAAGTGTCAGGACAGTGAAATTATAATATTACAAGAAACGCACTTAGTTAAAAAAGAGTGGGAAGAAATAATTAGTACCCTTAAATGGGTTGATTGTTACATCTGCACAGATCAGGAGTGTGTTATTAAAGGGGTCGCAATCTTGTTTAAAAAAATCTCTGAATGTAAGAATTATTTCTGCTGAAACAGACCCCAAGGGAAGGTGGGCAATAGCCAATATAAGCATCCTAAATAATACTTTTACGGTGGCCGGATATTATGGGCCCAACTTAGATGACCCAACCCCACTTCAATCTTTGTACTCCCACTTGATCTCCACTACATCTCCTTTGATTTTGGGAGGGGACTTTAATATCATCTTGGATCCAAGAACAGACCGCTCCCCCAGGGGTAACCAGAACAGCTTACCAAAAATGAGGGAGTGGTTGGGGGTATACAAAAGAGACCTCAATCTTATGGATGTATGGAACATAAAGGGGATCAAACAGGATAAGTTCACCTTTTCTAACAAAAAGTTGGGTATCCATTCCAGAATATACTATTTTTTAATAGATCAGGGTCTTCTAGACAGCACCCTGATTGTAAAGCACCTTCCCGCACATTTGTCTGATCATTCGGCTGTGGAAATTAACTTAAAAATAAATAACGACTCAGATCCACCAAGATGGACATTTGATCGGTCCATTCTTCTAAATTCAGCCATAGTAAATCTACTCAAGCAAGACACAGAAATATATTTCCAAGAGAATAAGGGTAGCCTGGTACCTCAAATTGTGTGGGAGGCTTATAAGGCCGTAATAAGGGGCAGGATTGGAGGGTTAGCCTTTAATAAAGCTAGAGAAGTGAAAAAAGACATTAAAAAACTAAAGGAAAATATTACGTCTATAGATCGGCAGTTATCCCTGGCACCGTCTTACTTACGAACTCAAGAGCTATCTAAGGAAAGACAGGAAAAAAAGGAAAGTCTAACAGAACTACTAGAGGGTAAAATTAGGTGGGACTGCAGTAAACTTGCCCATTATGAATATGGTGAAGGTTGCGGGAAGCTGTTGGCCTGGAAAACCAAAACAGACTTGGTAAAAAACAAGATCAACTGCTTAGATCCAAGAGATCCCTCGCAAAATGGCCTAGAAGATACTGTTATTAAACAGGAATTTATGGCCTTCTTCTCCGACTTATACTTGGAGGACTGTAACCCAGACATTGAAGAGATTAACAGGTTTGTGGTTGCCCAAAACGTCCCCACTCTCCAAGCGGAGGATAAAGAGAGACTAAACAGGCCAATCACAATAGGGGAGGTAGAAGCAGCAATGAAAGAATTAAAAAGAGGCAAGGCGGCAGGCCCTGATGCATTACCTTATGAGTTTTATCTACATTTGAAAGATGTTTTAATCCCCCATCTGACCGAACTCTTTAATGAGATTTTTATAAACAACAAAAAAATCCCAGAAACGTGGAACGACGCAACTATCACACTCCTTTTAAAACCTGGCAAGAACCCAAAAAAATGTGAGTCTTATCGCCCAATTTCCATACTAAACTGTGATTATAAAATATTTACTCAAATCATGGCCAAAAGAATAGGGAAAATCGCAGGAACTCTAATAAATACCAACCAAAAGGGCTTCGTGGCAGGAAGGCACCTTCGGGACCTCGGGCAAGAATTGATTGGGGCAATAGACATTGCCATTACAGAGAAAAGTGCTTTATCAATAATTGCAATAGATGCTGCTAAAGCATTTGATAGAGTCTGCTGGAAGTACCTTGGTGAAGTGCTAAAACAGTTTAATCTGGGAGACAATATAGTTAAAATGGTAGAAAACATTTACAACTCCCCCAGGGCCAAAATCCTAATCAATGGTAAATTAACTAGCGATATTCACATGGGTAGAGGAACTCGTCAAGGGTGCCCCCTCTCCCCCCTCCTTTTTAATTTTTATATTGAACCTGTGGCAGAATGTCTAAGGAATCTTCCCTCATTACAGCCTTTTCTTTATCAAGGATGGCAAAAAAAAATAGCCCTTTATGCCGACGACCTTATGATTTTTACATCAGATGTGAAGGAGGCGTTAAAAATAGCAGAAGAGACCTTGCTAAGTTTCGGTAAAATATCTGGTTATCAGATGAACCAGACCAAAACAGAAATTATGAGCTGGAATGAGGTATTTGCTTCCCCATTTTGCAAGGAGAAAATGAGATATCTAGGAATAGACTTAGTAAAGGATATTGACAAGATTCCACAAACTAATCTACAGAGAGTAGAAACAGAAGTTAATAAATTCCTGAAGGTCTGGAGCAGTCTCCCGCTTACATTCCTAGGAAGATCTAACCTAGTAAAAATGACAATTTTGCCAAAATTCACTTTTATTTTTAGCGCAATTCCTTTAGAATTCAAAAAAGAAGCTTTAAAAAAAATTCAGGGGAAAATATCCACGTTTATCTGGTCAGCAAAAAGACCGAGGATAGCCTGGCATAAGCTAAGAAGGAAAAAAGAGCCGGGAGGTATAGCTAGCCCGGACATAGTAGAATACTGTCGGGCATTTCAATTTAAATATGTAAGGACATTGTTGGGCCACTTTGAAACTTACCCACAGCAATTCCAAAGCATAACAAACAATACAAGTCATTTCCTTTATAAATTTGGTCACCTAAAATTTTTCAAAAAAATAAAACTGAAGACTTTAAAATCAGCATCTAAATTATGGTATGGTTTTAGGTGTACCCTGGGCATCCCCCTATATAGTGAGAAGGCCCCAATCTGGGACTCGCCAACTACACCAGACTGTCTTCAGGACAGTCTTGCTGGTCCACTCAAACAGGCAGGCATAGTAGAATGGGGCCATCTTATTTTTCAAAATAAACTCCTCAAATGGGAAATTCTGTCGCGACGGACAAATTACACTCTCTCTAAATTTTAAGTACTATCAGATGTTGAGCTGGTCGAACTCTTTAAAGGAAACTAGAAAAGGAAACCTCGAACTGGAAGTTAAATTCCTGGAGGCAAATCAATTCAAGAAAGAAATATCCTACGGTACTGGGCCTTAATAATAGCAGGAGAAGACGACTTTCGGATTCCGGAGAGCATCTGGGGTAAAGATCTGCCGACGCTGGATCTAAACAGTACATGGCAAGTATCTATGAGCAAATGCAGGTCTATTGTATCTTCTGCTGCTCTCAAAAGAAATCATTTATTCACCACACACAGAGCTTATTGGACCCCGAAGAGGCTTTCTAAACTGAGTGGAGATGCACTGAGAAGCTGTCCGAAATGTGGTTTGAATAAAGCTGATGACCTGCACTTGTTCTGGCAGTGCCCCAGCCTCGAAGGTTTCTGGAAAGACGTTGGTATGATATTAGAACGGGCCCTAGGAAAGCAACTAATTGTGAGTTTGGATTTGGTTGTTTTTGGGGTCTCTTGTAGGCCGGTCATGAATGCTCTATCGAAAGCCGAGGAAAATGTAGTCTTTATTTTAATCCTGTTGGCTAGGAGGAAGCTTTGTATCAAATGGGTTAGCCCGGTAGCCCCCTCTCGAAATGAATGGCTAGCGTCAGTCTTAAGGGTGTACAAGTTAGACAGAAAAAAGAGTGGGAGTTCGAAAAAGTTTACATTTTGGGATATATGGGAAGACTTTAATAAGGGGTGACTAGGGGTATGGGTTGAAGTGGGTTCGTGAGACTTTGTGTTTTTCCACCCTAACATATGTCCAATGATTACTCTACCGCAACAACATGGAACGGATGGTACTTCGAAGTAGCCATCATGGCTAGCTTATCTCAGATCCGGCGAACGAAGACCTCTTTTCTTAAATGTATGGAAGTAAGGGGTGCGCTTTTTCTGAAACACCAGAAAGACATGGCCTGGGTATCCGAAAAGACACATTCTGGGCGGAGTAAGAAGAAGCGACTCCGAGATTCTCCTACTTTAAAATCAGTTGCGTAATGAGGATAAAAAAAAGGAAAAAAAAAAAAAGGCTGTCTGGCCTACCCATGCCGACCGCTTTAGTAGTTGATGGAATGGACTACATTTAAACTATGTCCTGGGTGTCGTGCTAAATTTCCACGCAGCGAATTGCACAAAGTTTGTAATCTCTGATTGTCCCCGGAACACAACGAAAAAAGCTGCGACGCGTATCTATTCTTCTGATCGAAAAAGACACTTCGTGAATGTCGGGCTCGGTGCCACGAAATGCAGCAGCAGAGCGACTCCATTCGGACATTTTCAGAGAAGATTCTGGCATCCAACCTCCGGCTTCGGAGCCAGAGGAAGAAGAGCAGGTCTCTGTGTCCGAAGCTGACTCAGACATGGAGGAAGAGGAAGACATCACTGAGGGACAGCGTACCATAAGTACAAATCCCCCGATGCCCATTCCACAAAAGACCAAGGCTCTGGTCCCTCCTTCGCTCTCTGGTTCAGGTCGGCACAGACAACACGTTTCTGATGCCCTCGAGCTCGGCCCGAAACAAAAAGAAAAGCATTCGGGCTCGAGCCAGCCCCGCTCTGATGCCGAACTGACACCTTCGGCTTCGAAACATAAGAGCAAGATACCTTTGGGACCGAAGGTTCCACCTGCTATGGCGAAAGGCTCGGAGCCGAAACCCAAAGACTCGGAGCCGAAACATCCCAAGTTCAAAGACTCGGAGCCGAGACCATCCAAAACCAAAGACTCTGAGACCAAATCCTCCAAGAACAAAGATCCCACACCTTAAGAAATCTTTAATAATGGAGTGGGAGGAAAGGTTAAAATATATACAAATAGGGTGTCTAAGGATGTAATGGTCCTATGACCCTTATTCTAGCACCAACATGTTTCAGCCCTAACTATCTGGCCTAATTAAGTCCTGGGCTTTCGTCAGGGAGTGATTAAAAACTGGAACAAGCCTAATACTTGTCACTGATTTTTGGTGAGGTATTACCCCTGTAACTCGCAGGAGGGAGGCCTTATTGTCACACTTTCATCAAAGGTACTCTCTGCATGGACCTATGCGTCCGTGAGCGCCCGTATTTTAACCTTCCCTCCCACTCTATTATTAAAGATTGCTTTGGGAGTGGGTGAGGTATTTATCTTTAATACTACGCCCCCCTACACAATATCTTTAAGTGCTCCCTGAAAAACAGTTGAGCCCTATGATGAAGCATGTCACTATTCTAGTGAGTGAGGGCTATTTAAAGAAAAGGATCTCCTTTCCTCCCCACCCGTAGCAACGGGTTGGACATTAGTCTGTTGTTTCTCTTGTGAACCTGTTCAGGAGAGGATTACCATTACACATTTCGGACCCCCCCCCACCTAATTCGGATTACTCTTTTGTTGCATGTCTTAAGTAGAGAGAAAGCAATCCTTTGATCACAGAGGGACATTCTTGTATAGATAACTATAAACTAGGGAGGATGTGTCCATTCTATCCTCCTGTGTGAGGACCACTCAGCCCTCATTTGAACCGGAAATCCCAGGGTTTGTGTTCTTGGTAGAGATCAGGGATACATTTGTTAATGAATAAGAGAAAGAGCGGGGGCCAGAACACACCCTAAGTGGACGCCTTTTGTAATGGAAAACGTCCTTCATTAATTCCCCAGCTGGCCCCCTCCTAACCCATATGAAATTCTGAGTATACAAAGTCTGTATCAGTCAGCAGGCCCCTGGGGACCACTTCCCTTCCAAATGTTTGCTCTTAAAACTAGGTCGAACGAAGGGACACGAAAGCTACAAATAGTGACCCCCGCTCAATAGCTGTTATCTTGCATTTTAAAGATAGGAACCGCAGAATCTGGTCAATTGAGCTTAGGTTGCATCTGAATCCTTCATGGAGTGCGTTAATACTTATCCCAAGGATGTCCATTCCCACAGCCTAGTTAAAATTCATACATCTATTCAAATGAAATCTGTTACTTTTACAGCTCCCCTTCTCAAATGTTGGTTCGGCCCTAGTGTCCTAGAAAGAATGACTGTTGTATGGTCTCAGACCATAGGAAACCATTAAGTCTCAATCTGGAGGGCAGCAAAATTCATTTTAGGTGCTTTCCTAAGAGCAGAGAAAAAGGGAATTATCCAACATTCATCTTCTCTAACTAATTCCAAAAAGAGGGGGATAGGGCTCAAAACGCGTGTTGAGGTCACCTGCAATAATTACATAGAGGCTCTAACTAAAATCGGCTAAGACAGCATTCAAAATTCCTAGGGTTCATGAAGCATTTTTAAAAGGGGTGGATCTATTGTAGGTGATAATCAGTAGATGCGGTGCTCCTGACTTGGGAAACATACCAAGGGCTAAAAGATCTGGGGAATCCGTGTTCATAATCTGAAGCACACAATCAAGTGATACTTTAGACCATATAATGAGCCCCCCCCCCCCGCACAAAGGACTGCCCGCTTTTGATGGTATTGAATCAATGCTGTGAGTTATGTAGCCCTGCCTATAGATTTTTTTAAGATCCAAAGTCTCTCGAAAAATAAGATGTGGAATTTGTCTACGAATGAGCCCCTCTCTTCCTCACAGAGTTTTGATCAAATCCCTGCAATATTCCAGGTGACCAGGTTGAAAGCGGATTCTGACATTTTGTGGTTGTGATTTGTGTTTGAAAAGGTGTTCATTAACAACAAAGGGTTATTTATCAGTTGTATGTTGTTAAATCTTTCTTTCTTTCTATCTAGACAGGAAACAGGCTGCCCTGGGCCAAATCCCAGCTGGGTATCCCTCTCGACTAGGGAGAACGATTGGGTGCTTGTAAGAAATGTGATCGAGTGACGTTAATAGTGCTCAGATTAGTTAAAATACCCGGACAGCCAGATATTTCACTTCATTCGGTCTGGATTCGGGTAGCCTGTCAATGGGTATTAAAAAATTGTGCGTTCTGCGAATGTATAATGTGTTCTAACGCACTCAAGGGTAAGTGATTAAAAAGTGGCCTGACCCAGCGCTGACAATTCAGCCTCCTTCTGAATCTTCTGCAGCTTCGCTGACGAGCTCGTCAACCACACCATCCACTGGCCACCGCCACCACCTTCTCAGTGGTCACTGCTTCAATGGTTAAAAGACGGGTACCTCTTCTGCATTTATGTCCTGTAAAGAGTTGGACGGCTCTTCCTGAACAATTTTTTCAGTCCGCGGAGGAGGACTCTAATGATGGCTCATATGTCGATGATGTTTTTCTACCCGCGTCTAGCCCCTCTGAACTTAACATCAAGTGCCAGGACTATGACGAGGAGGAGGAAGAGGAAACCGAAGATGGGGCACATCTTTTCCCCATAGAGCACTCTGAAACACCCGTGACTGAACAGATGACACAAATACCACTGTCTTTAGTGTCTAATTTGCAGCACATGCTGGATGATTATAATCGCAAGTTTCCACCATCTAGGCCTGCTTCTCCAGCTCTGCATCCTCCTCCACAATCACAAGTTTCTATACCTACAGTAACACCCAGATCACCAGTACGCCTTCAGCAGGATACTGATAATGAGGAACAGGACCCTCAAAACACAGATCAAGATGACAACGACCTCACTGATTGGGATGACTACAGGGCTCAAACACCTTCTACTCCGCCAACATCGCCAAGAGCTTCGCCTCCAGTGGACATTGGCAGCTTTCACAACTTGATGATCCGTGCTGCCAAAAGGTTTCACCTGACTTTAGAGGTCCAGCAGACAGACTGTTTTTTATATGATTTCAAGGATATTCCTCCGTTACAAGCCCACACCATCCCGATCATCGATCACATTTGGAAGGAAGGTCTCAAACTAATGGAGCGGCCTAATTCGATACCGGCCGTTTTACCTAGACTTGATAAAAAGTATAAAGCGCCTGCAAATTCTCCAGCATGCCTCGTTTCTCAGCCGAAGGCGGATTCCGTCATCACACAGGCGGCTCAGAAAAGGTCTTGCAATCCTGCCACACCTCTCACCCCTGATCAAGAAGGACGCAAATTGCGGTTAATTCCCTAGCAATTCTTGGACGGTATGACCGCCAGATGTAGTCCGAAATTGCAGCGTTAATTCCACAATTTCTGGATGCCATCCGCGCGGAAGCGCAAGCCATTGTACAGGAGGGAGAGAAGATCTCTTCAGAGATCATCGACTGTGCCGTCGACATCTCATCTACGGGATTCAGGCAATTGACGGTGGCCGCTGTGTTGCAACGCCAATGATGGCTAAAGTCAACTACATTTGGTCCAGAGGTTCAAGCTTGAGTGCTTGATATACCCTATGATGGCGATTCGCTCCTCGGCAAACATGTCGATGACGCTCTCAAATCTATTAAAAAGGATACGGATACGGCCAAGGCTTTAGCAACCCCCCAATATAAGAAACAGCCGTTTTGAGGAGCACGTGGTAGGGGCAGCAGCTCTTCCACTTTTCGTGACTCCAACCAATATCGTTCCTATAACGACAATAGACAACGAAATAACTACCAGTCTCAAAGTCGCCAGACCAATTCAAAACCATACCAGAGAAAAACCACGTACAGAGGTAGTTCCAACGCTAAGAAACAGTGACAACCCCAGCGTAAAGTACACACCGTCTGTGAAAATTGGAGGTCGGATCTCCAAGTCCATCTTAAATTGGTCAAACATCACCTCCAATCATTGGGTCCTGGATGTGATCTCAAAGGGACATACTCTAGAATTTATAAAATTTCCTCCCAACCGCCCACCTACTGGTCCGCCCCCACCTCATTAAAGAGAACTATTCCCTCAAGTCAAATTGATGATCAAAAAAGGGGCTGTCGAAGTGGTACCGCAGGGGCAGCAGGGCAAGGGCTTTTACTCCTGCTTCTTTTTAATCAAGAAAACGTCTGGAGAGTGGCGCTCTATTTTGGACTTGCGGGCCCTGAACAAATTCATCACAGCAAAAACATTTCAAATGTTAACACTACTTCAAATTTTAAATTACCTCAATCCTGGAGAATTCTTCTCCACTATCGACCTCCAGGACGCATATTTTCATGTGCCGATTCACCACAAACACAGAAGATATCTTCGTTTCACAGTCGGACACCTGCACTTCCAGTTCAAAGTCCTGCCATTCGGCCTTCGCTCAGCAGCGAGGGTCTTTACAAAGATCATGGCTCCGGTAGCTGCTTTACTGCGCCTGCAGGGCATCCAATTTTACCCTTACCTAGACGACTGTCTTATAAAGGCTCCGTCATACCAGGTGGTATAAAGGCTCCGTCATACCAGGTGGCGAATCGGCACACTCAGGTCTGCATCTCGCTTTTTCGCACCTTGGGCCTTTCAGTCAATCGCCAAAAGTCACACTTTCGCCCATCACAGCAGCGAGATTTTCTAGGAGCCTTGCTAGGTTCTCAACTGGCAAAGATGTTTGTCTCCCAGGAACGACAGGACCGCATACTCAAGATGGTACTTTCCCTGCAGTCAAAACAGTACGTTTCAGTCCGGATGTTAAAATCATTCCTGGGCATGGCATCCTCTTGCATACATCTGATTCCACATTGCAGACTACAGATGAGAGTCGTGCAAGAGGAACTAGACCAGCAGTGGAAACAGATCTCGAAGTCGTTCAACGACAAGATTCACCTCACGCCAAAGCATTCAATCTGCACTGGAGTGGTGGGCTCACCCTCCAAACATCTCCATGCGACGACCTTTTCAAGAGACGACTCCGACACTGACGCTCACGACAGACACGTCATTGGAGGGTTGGGGAGCACACCTCGAAAGTTTGTCTGTCAAAGGAAAGTGGACTGCGCTCCAACGCACGTGGCACATAAATCGCCTAGAACTTCTGGCAATTTTCCTTGCCCTAAAATCTTTCCAGAGGGTAGTGCAGGGCCAATCGGTGCTGGTGCGGACAGACAACACCACCAGCATGCACGCACTACCTCAACAAACAGGGCGGCACGAGGTCTCTTCTGCTCTCCAGACAAGCACAAGAAATATGGGACTGGGCGATTCGCCATCAAGTCCATCTCTCAGCGATCCATGTGCCGGGTGTCTCCAATGTCCTAGCGGACTCACTCAGCAGGTCTCTCACAGACAATCACGAGTGGAAACTCAATCAATCAACTCTAGAGTTCATCTTCCGTCAGTGGGGCCAACCACAGATGGATCTTTTTGCGACTGCCTCCAACAGGAAATGCCAACGCTTTGCAAGTCGTCAGTCCCACAGAGAGTCGAGCGGGAATGCATTTTCGATCAATTGGTTGAACGAATTCCTCTACGCTTTCCCTCCGCTCCCTCTAGTTCCGCGCCTGTTACACAGGATGAGGCTTCAACCCTGTCATGTCATCCTAATAGCACCCAGGTGGCCACGGCGCCCATGGTTCACGGATCTCCTCCTGTTTTCTCAGAGCGATCCAATTCCGCTTCATCCTCTACCTCACCTCCTGACAATGAAGCAAGGGCAAATCTGCCATCCAGATCCGGCGTATCTCCAGCTACATGCCTGGAACCTGAACACAATGAGTTTGCACGTCTAAATATCGACGCAGATTGCAGAGAAGTGCTGGCTCACGCTCGTGCTCCAGCCACCATTAAAACCTATCAACTGAAGTGGAAGCGTTTCTGTGTCTGGTGTCACACTAAAGCCTTGGATCCAATGACCGCCAAGCCTGAACAGATTCTGCCTTTTTTCCTGTCCCTTGCAAAATCAGGACTTTCTCATTCCACTCTTAAAGTCTTCTTGGCAGCACTCTCCCGCTTCCGTCATGATGGTTCCACGTCATTATATTCCTCTCGAATTATCCAACAGTTTTTCAAGGGCCTCTTTCGGATGTTTCCGCCCCTTTGTTGCCCTCCGCCTGCTTGGCGCTTACATTTGGTCCTGTCTCAGCTCCTCCTACCTCCTTTTGAGCCGATCCATTCAGCGGGCTTAAAATTCCTCACGTGGAAGGTTGCTCTTCTACTTGCACTAACATCCTCCAGGCGAGTAAGTGACATTCAAGCATTTACGATCCAACCTCCTTTTCTTCAGTTTTCTAAAGAAGTGGTTACACTACGCATCAATCTAAAATTTATTCTTAAGGTTCCAAGCGATTTCCACCTTAATGAACCTGTCATCCTTAAGACATTTTTCCCTAATCCTCAGTCTCCTGCAGAACGTTCCCTGCATTCTTTGGACTTAAACCGTTGTTTGAAATTCTACATTCAACGCACTGCGCCTTTTCGGAAATCAGATCAGCTCTTCGTGGCCTATGGCCCAATCTGCAAAGGACAGCCAGTTACCAAACAATCCATCACTAGGTGGATTTCCTCTGCCATTGCTTTTTGCCACCAACGGGCTGGAAAGCCCCTCTCTACTCCTGTACGAGCTCACTCCACAAGGGCGGTGTCAACTTCCACAGACCTCTTTGCGGGAGTGCCTCTAAGCCACATCTGCAGAGCTGCAACGTGGTCGAGCAGACACACGTTTACGAAGCACTACTGTCTCGGATCAGCAGACGCCGCAGACGCGGCTGTGTGACAAGCGGGGCTACGGAATCTTTTCCAATAAGGTGAGCCTCTGTTGCTTCCCGCCTCCAGTCATAAAGGTTTTTTCTCTTGAATCATAGTATGCACAGTTTTACGTTGAATTGTGTCATGTACTTTGTTTTATGCTACCTTTATGACTCATTTTGTGCTTTACTGCTTTCTATTCTTATTCAAGCATGTGAATCTATGAAAGATACCCTTAATACTGGAGAAGAATATAAGTTACTTACCTGTAAACTGTGGTTCTCCAGTATTGGTGTCTTTCATAGATTCACATGCGACCCACCCTTCCTCCCCTCAGAGGCTCTCTTCTCCTCATGCACTCTTGATCACTTTGTGCAACGAAAATCTGAGGACTTGAGCTTCTGAGGAGAAGGTTCTAGAGGGTGCTGTAGCCTGATTGGCTGGAATATGGACCATTAAAATGACTCTGATATGTTACTAAAGTGAATTCTCCCTTAGGCTGCTATGGGCCTATTCTGTTCTATGGTACTTTCTTAACTTTATGATATCTTTATATCTAATTGCTCTATACGTATATATGTATGATTATGTAATTTTTTTTATCTATATATGCATATAATACTGCTATTTTATGTACCGTAGGACTCCCACTTCGACGACGGGGAATATTCAAGCATGTGAATCCATGAAAGACCCCAATACTGGAGAACCACCGTTTACAGGTAAGTAACTTATGTTCTTTCACTCCATGCAAGCAAGATTAGTACTTCCCATGTGTTTGTGAATGCATATTACTCTAAGGTTGGTTATTTAAACACATCACACCATTAGTCAATGTTAACGTTATGGAACATTAATTTCACGAGGGGTACCCAAAATTTTGCATTTACCACCTCGATCCATCACTCGCAGTGTCATTTCTTGAAATACAAATGGTTTTCACAGGGTACCAAGAAGCTCTGGAGCCTACTTTCTCCTAGGTTAGTAGTTCTGGTCTGCTCCTCAAGCTTGGAAGCTTTGTTGATCCCTTAATATTCATGACTCCTGGGGCAGAATTGTGAAAACTGTGGCCCAGATTTACTGACACTTTTTGCCAGCATTGTATTACTTTTGTTACGCAATCCCTGCAGAATGTGTTGTGGTATTTACTTTCCAAAACAAATCGGGACTTGCGTTGGAAAGTTTGCCAAAGTAACACTATGTGCTACTTAGTGCTAATTTGCATCAACTGGTAGATGGACGTTGCTGTGCTATCAACGATGGGTTTTGATGCAAAACTCAATCTACTAACAAGTGTAGACCGGGATTTGCGTCAAAACCTTATTCCTCCTCAAGGCAGGCATAACAAAGCAGAAGTGTTTTAAATACGCCATACTTTTCAAATTTTATGTGTGCTGCACTGCACATCACATATGCAAAATCAGCTAAGTATTAAAGCATGCCAGCCTAAAGTGCGCCATTGTTGAGGGAAAGAAAAAAAAGCACCATATTTTAGTAAATGTGGCGCTGTTTTTCACTCTCCCTTTCACACAATGGATCAAGCAACTTTTTGCTTTGTTACGTCACGTTATGTACATTTCTCCCACATGCTGGTACAAAGTCATAAAAAGTGATACACACTGGTACAAAGTGTTGATAATTAGTTTAGCTGATATTTAGGGACATATTTACAAGCCCCTATCGCCTCAGGAACGCCACTTTTAAAGATGCTCCTGTTGCGATAGGGGTTTTGCCTTATTTACAAGGCAATGTTCAGGTACTTAACGTGGCTTAACGCTGCCTTGTAAATGAGACACACTTTCATGCTATACTTAGCAGGAAAGGGATGGGCAATGGGTGTTGCGGTGGGCGTTCCGCCACAACACCCTTTGATTTTGATGCTGCCCCCTATTTACAAGAGTGGCGTAAATATGAGGCTGCCAAAATTAAGATAAAAAAAACCTGGTCTTAACATGGAGAAACTGGGGAGAAATGCTTCATTTCTTCTCATTTTTGCTGTTTCTATGTGTGCTGTGTTGTGCAGCACACATAGAAACAGCAAAATGCCATGCACATAAGCAATCATTTTAAAAATGACGAGTTGCAACTTGTGTGACGCATAGAAGTTACAAATCGCCATTTAAGATTGTTTATGTGCAGAAAGGGACACCTTACAACCCTGTGTTTCAGTAGTGGCAGAGCGAGGCGTTAAGCCAAGAAAACTAAGGCTGCGCTCCATCACTTCTATGTAAATATGCTCCTTAGTTTCCACCGCAAAATGCTTTTTGTAGCAGAAAGTAATGCAAAGAGCAATTTACGCTACTTTGCATCAATGGAGCGGCCTACTGATGGAAAATGGGCATTACCAGCTACCACCTTTGGGTAATACACTGCTTTGCACTAGATTATGGTAAATCTTACCTGGTGCTCTGGTATGGTAATTTCTAGAACAAACGTGGACAGCGTTATTGTGATTATTGTGATATTGTGTATTCTAGTGATCACTATATATCAGTCCAAACAACCCTTATTGATGATTGGTTGTAAGTCAACCGTAGACCAGCTATCCTAGTAGCATGGACAAGAGCAGTCTTTAGGCTAGACTCTAGAGGGCGTGTTAAGCCAGCTGTTATACCATCACATATATAATAATCAAAGGGGAATGGATCACTTGTCCTGCTCAACCTTAGGTATGCAGGAAGGATTGAGGATGTCCCAGTGAAAAAAGACCCTCATGCACGTGATGGGTATGGTGGTATCTGAAGCGGTATATCTTGGTTCTCCGCTTATGGATCACGGATACAAGGGACCTCTTGAACCATCTTCAAGACATCGAATACTCACCTAACACCATGCTTTTGGTAGGATTCGATGTTGAAAGTCTATACACGAGTCTATCACAGGAGAAAACTATGGAAACTCTCGAAAGCATTCTGTTCAACTCCACATGGTCCTACAAGACACCCAGACACTTTGTTCGGGAGTGCTGCCGTATGGCACTCATGGAGAACTTTTTTCAGTACAAAGACAAACTATACCTACAATGCCACGGTACCTCGATGGGCAGTACTTTTGCCCCGAGCGTGGCCGGTCTGTACGTGAGCACTTTTGAGGATACATACATCCTGAATGAAACCAACAACCCCTATCATCAATGTATCTTGTTCTGGAAACGATACATTGATGATATCTTTGTCATCTGGAAGGGAGATCAGGAAAAGTTATCAGAATTCCACACCTGGCTCAACCAAAAAGACGACTGCCTTAAGTTCACTTACTGTGCAGACAACAAGAACATCGACTTCTTGGATGTAACAATCTACGCTGAAGCCAACACTCTCCAAACACGTACCTTTTTCAAACCCACAGCAAAAAACAGTCTCCTGTCTTTTAACAGTTTCCACCCCCGACTTCTACGAGAGAACTTACCATACAGCCAGTTCCTCAGGTTACGGCGAAACTGTAGCGACACTATAGAATATAAATCACAAGCTGAAGACCTATGTAAGAAACTAGAGGCCCGAAACTACCCGAAAAAGGTCATTGCCAAATGCAAAAAACGTGCCAGGAATCAGAATAGAGACGCACTCCTCGAAAGCACACCAAAGACTCCACCTGAAGAGGTCCTTACATGTGTGACCACATACAGTCCCATGACTAATAACATTAAGAAAATTGTTAATAAAAACTGGCGCATATTGACATCAGACAACCTCACTTGGCAAAAACCAAGATTTGCAAACAAAAGAAGCAGAAATCTGAAGGACATCCTAGTCCACACGAGACCGCCTCCGAAAACACAGAGAGAGCATACCAATCTGTGGGGAAACCCACAAGTACAGGGGCTTTACCCGTGTGGCACCTGTTCCGTATGTAGTCTTACAAAACCGACAAAAGAACTACAACTCCTACCAAACTTCAAATGGACTTTGAATGGCCACACGAACTGTAACACCACACATGTGGTTTACATGATCACATGTCCGTGCAACCTCAAATACATCGGAATGACGTGCAGGAGAGCTAAACAAAGACATAGGAGCAATGTGAAATGCAAAAATAGCACGACTAAGATGGCCACCCACTATCTAGAGGAGGGTCATACTGTACTAGATCTACAATGGGTCATCCTCGAAACCTTGCCTAACAAAGACCATAATGCCGAAAAAATTCTTTTTGAAAAAGAACAAAGGTGGGTACACAGGCTCAAAACTGATAGCGAAGGGCTGAATGACAATATACCCTGGCTCACCCTGGCTAGAAAATAAAACAATCCTTAATCAACCACGCCTCCCATACTGAGCACAGTGAGAGACAAACCTCTGAATTACATGCTCAGCGCAGCGAAACATGAAGAGCATTCATCTTGGTCCCCATGACAACTAGAACTGACCAATAGAGAGTTGCCAACAGCGGAATCTCCGCCTGTTGAAAACGACCCGGAAACACCACAAACTGTTTCCTGATCAGTAAGAGCAGAGCAGCGCACTCGCGAAGCAAGCCGAGGACCGGGCGCAATAGGTAGCGAGACTAAAGCACGCTCCTCCAAAAACCGCAAGTATTCAAAAGCGCCTATCCTAACCATCCCATATCTCTACCCCATAGCCCCTTCCGAGAGCTCTACGATCCGACAGGAGCGTGTTAACCAAATGCGCGAGGTAAAATTTCCTGAGCACTTGTAATCACTCACTCAGTTTGAGCTACCACCGCGACCGCTGAACACCAGCACCTCCGTATGGCTCACCTTAATCACCTTTTAATCACAGCCATAGACAGGATCAGCGTTTTAAGTCGACACTGAATAAGATGAACCCACTGTCGATAAGCACGCTAAACATCTGTTGCATGAGTTTGGAGAGAAAGAGAGAGAGTTGACATTGCCATAATTGTTAACCGGTTTTTAAAGTATTGCCATTTTTTAGTTGTTTATGAATCTATCAATGGATAGATATATGCAGCAGTATTCTGCTTGGTGTGTGTGTCCCTCCTGACCCCCTCCCTGTATGTATGTTGCAAACCATATGTTTACTCATTACAGGTACCTTAAGACCTCCAGCCCAGAGAAACAGGTCAACAACCTATTTCTTTCACCTTTGAGCACTTTAGTTATACTTTCTCACGTTTTTTCACCATTGGTCCTGATGAATGCCCGTAGGCTCTAAACCCAGGCAGATTGAGGCAGAAACATGTCGACCTTTTTTTAGAAATATACCCCACAACCCCCCAACTTTTTAACACTCTGAGTGCATCTAATACTCGTAACTCTGTCCATAAGATGCACTACCATAGAGTTTACCAGACCCAAAACCAGGCATTATAAAGGATCGGAATTCCTGGCTTTTGTGTCTTTTTAACAGAACCCTTATCACTGGCTCACTACTGCGTCAACCTTGGGTAAGAACCTCCTGGTGGAGGCTGCATAACCTAAAATAGACCTAATGATTATGCACACACGTGATCCATAAGCGGAGAACCAAGATATACCGCTTCAGATACCACCATAACCATCACGTGCATGAGAGTCTTTTTTCACTGGGACATCCTCAATCCTTCCTGCATACCTAAGGTTGAGCAGGACAAGTGATCTATTCCCCTTTGATTATTATATGTTAACTTGGAAAGTGAATGGATCCACATTCCATCTCCCCCACCCTTGATTAGAAGAAACCATCACATATACCCCTTGAACACCAAGTGAAAGGACACCACACAAGTTGTTATGAAAATAAAAGTATATTTATTTAGAACACAACAGCCCTGGACTCTTTATGAGGACAGGGCGCTAAGCACAATACAAAGCTCTTATGAAAATACTGAAAGTCGCACAATTTACACAAATGCCAGAGGGGCACGAAAAAACCATATACTCTAAAAGTGGAATGCGAAATTACTATTAGGTAAGTACTACTCTAATAGGCTTTAGGATCGCTAGGACTGGACTACTGAACCTTCAGATTACTAGCAGGAGGCCTAGGGAGATTGGGTGCAGAGTGTGCACTCTCACGCGGGATGCGGGACAAAGTCTATGGGTGCTAGATTTCGTAAAGTTAGTGTTATCGGACGAATCCGACTAGGTAGAGCTGAAACGAAAAAGGATCTGGACCTTTGGATAGTTAAGCTATGCTGGAGCACCGAAATGCTCAGGTTACCTAGCCCAGGGGCTGCGGCTGCGGCTGCATAGGTCTGGAAAGACGTTGGGAATCCTCGTTGCAGTCTATGAAGCCTGAAAGAAGAAGTTGCTGGCAGGCGACCAGTGTTGAAGTTCGATGGGATCCAAGCCTGGATCGGTGATGGAGGATACCTGTAAGCAGAGGGGACCAAGTTCTGAATCACTAGCCAGTGATTAGATGGGCACCAGGATGGCACCGGACGAAGTCACCTCGACCAGGTGAGCGGGCGACACTGGGCTCTGCAGTCTCTCGGACCAGGAGGCGTTGTCGGCGACCAGGATGGAGGTGCGAGCTGTCCCACGAAGGTATCTGCTGTCGACGTCGCTGGACCCAGGATTGGGGCAACAAGTCTTGGCAATTGCAAGCCCACGCGGTGGACTCAAAATGGCGTCTGGAGTGGACCAGGAGGGTCCAGAGTGCTCCTCTGTTGGAGGGGAGCAAGGGCCAGTCTGGAGCAACCAGCCCAGCGGTGTTGTCGTCGTCGTGCATCGTCAAGAGGGCTACAAGCCAGCAGGCAAGTAGCCGGACAACGCGGTGAGCAGCAAAGAGCAGAAGGGCTCCACGCAGATCTGGTGGATGCTGGGGGACTGGACTTCGGTGCTGGAGCTGCTCAAGGTTAGGGCTTCTCGAACCCCAAAGCACTCACTCGAGGATCCATCGGCGGTCGTGCTGGATAAGCGTCATGCAGTTCTGAAGATGGCCGGTCCCTCGAGGTCTCGTCACACCCACGGATCTCAGCTGGGCTGATGATGTAGGTAGAGGTCAGAGGTGCCAGGGAAGCCGGGTCTCGTCGTGCTGGTCGGTCGGATTCCTGAGGAAGGACGTGCAGCAAACCGCAGTGTTCTTAGTTGGTGCCCGCAGATGCAGTGTGACTACTCCTTAGTCACAAGGGAGAAATCTTAGGAAGAAGTCTTGAGTTCCTTTCGTAGAAAGTAGTTTCAGGATTCAAAGATGATCTAATTTGGAAGGGTCCCCGCTCCCACCTTTATACTAAAGAAAGGGGCTGGTACGGGACTAGGTCCTGCCCATGGGTGGGACCAGGAAGGGGGGTGGTTACACCCCTCTCCCATGCCGGACTTTCCCCAGCTCAGGGGCTGGTGTGCCCATGGAACTGGTTCTAGCCGGCAGATGCATAGTGAGCACCGGGGTGCCACTTGCAGTCACCTTCCTATTCAGCCCTGCCTACCCAGGATACACAAAACCCTGTCTGGGATGGTGCTAGCACCGCCCCTGACAGGAAACCCTTTGTCCAAGCTCTCCTCGCTGGAAGGACTTCCAGCAGCAGGAGGTCAGACTTGTGTCTGTGGTGGCAGCATCCATTTTGTGATCCTGAGGCTCGGGTTAACTTTAACCGGGGTTCACAGTTACATACATGTCATGTTCCTCTAGAAGGGTGGAATGCTAACCCCGTCGCCAGAATTGGCGAGGGGTTAGTATTCCAATTCGTATGGCACCTTACTCGACATGTTTTGATAAAGCGATACCAGAGTTGGCATATAACCGCGAGGATTATAATGCACTTAAGAGTATATGGTATGCGTTATCATGGAACAGCTATTAGGACTTGGTTCCGCAAGCTGCAAACGGGCTCAGCTCATGCCAGAGCACCATCTCACATGATTCCAAGCACTCTGCCTTCATGATTGTCAAGGCCTGCCATAGGAGTGACTGATAGGTATCTATGTGTCCATTTTAGGGTTAGATATAGGTATACTATATCTAAAGCAAAGGGTGATTACACCACATTGCCCCAGCTGTCGTGCAGCCAGTTGTGTCAGATTTAGATGGCCAGCCAGGGGTGGCATAATACATGCTGCAGCCCCTGGTAGGCCCTGGGTACACCTATGCCCTGAGTTACAGGGTCTGATAAGGTGACCCAGTACCAATTGGTAAATGCACCTAAGGTACACGTGTCAATTTAGTGAGAGAACAGCTAGGCTGTGGGTCTGATTAGCAGGCCCACAGCCAGAGAAGTCGTAAACCAGTGAAGCAAAAAGCAAAAATCTGGGGTGATCATAGGATTGCAGACCCTACTCTCCTACATGACCCCCCCCCCAAACTTAGGGACAATAAACTAACCTTGACCAGGTGAGTCTTCTTGCTCTAAGTGGAAATACCTGGAGAGACCATCTGCATTGCCATGATCAGTGCCAGGTCTATGCTCCACTGTAAAATCCATCCCCTGTAGAGAAATGGACCACCCAAGCAGTTTGGGGTTTTCACCCTTCATCTGATTTAGCCACAAGAGGGACTTATGGTCGGTCTGAATCTTGAAATGAGTGCCAAACAAGTATGGCCTCAGTTTCTTCAGGGCCCAAACCACAGCAAAGGCCTCCTTCTCAATAGCTGACCAATTTTTCTCTCTGGGGGTCAGCCTTCTGCTTATAAAAGCAATGGGCTGGTCATGACCATCAAAATTCAGCTGAGATAGAACAGCTCCCACACCCAACTCAGAAGCATCTGTTTGGACAATGAATGGTTTGGAGTAGTCTGGACTCTTTAGGATAGGGGCTGTGCACATGGCCTGCTTTAGGTCATCGAATGCCTTTTGACAGCCTGCTGTCCACTGAACTTTCTTTGGCATCTTTTTGCTTGTCAGGTCATTAAGTGGAGTCACAATTGATCCATAATTTCTGACAAATTTCCTGTAGTAACCAGTCAGGCCCATGAAAGCTCGAACCTGGGTCTGGGTGGTTGGAGGAGCCCAATCTTTGATGGATTGTATCTTGCTCTCCAGTGGCTGAACCTGGCCTCCACCTACAAGGTGGCCCAGGTATACAACCTGTGTCTGCCCTATCTGGCACTTTGTGGCCTTGATAGTGAGACCTGCTGCTTGCAGTGCCTCTAACACTTTCCTCAGGTGGACCAGGTGATCCTCCCAGGTGGAACTAAAGGCAGCTATATCATCAAGATATGCTGCACAGAAGTCATCCAGCCCAGTGAGAACTTGATTCACCAGCCTTTGGAAGGTGGCAGGTGCATTTTTCAGACCAAAGGGCATTACCACAAATTGATAATGTCCACCAGGGGTTGAAAATGCGGTCTTGGGCTTGGCTTCCTCAGCTAACCTGATTTGCCAATACCCAGCTGTCAGGTCAAATGTACTTAAGTAGTTGGCAGAAGCCAATCTATAAGTTCATCTGCCCTTGGTATTGGGTGGGCATCAGTCTTAGTGACTGCATTGAGGCCTCTGTAGTCTACGCAAAACCTCATCTCTTTCTTACCACCCTGGGTGTGAGGTTTAGGCACTAGAACTACTGGACTAGCCCAAGGGCTATCTGAGGGCTCAATGACTCCCAGCTCCAACATTTTCTGCACTTCAGATTTGATGCAGTCTCTGACATGATCAGGCTGTCTGTAGATTTTACTCTTGACTGGCAGACTGTCACCCGTGTCAACCTCATGGGTACACCAATTGGTTTGACTGGGTGTCAGAGAGAACATATGTCTAAAGGATTGAAGAACTTGTTTGCAATCCTTTTGCTGATGTTCAGAGAGGCTGCCACAAAAGACAACACCATCCACTGACCCATCATCAGGGTTCTGAGTGAGCAGGTCTGGGAGAGGGTCAGTCTCCACCTCCTGTCCCTCATCTGTGGCCATGAGCAATCTCATGTCCTTTCTGTCGACATATGCCTTGAGCCTATTCACATGGAGCACCCTGAGGGGGCTCCTGGGAGTTCCCAGGTCCACCAGGTAGGTGACCTCTCCCTTTTGCTCAATGATTGTGTGGGGCCCAGACCATTTGTCTTTGAGTGCTGCTGGGGCCACTGGCTCCAACACCCACACCTTCTGTCCAGGCCTGTAAACAGTCAGGACAGCCTTTTGGTCATGTCAAGCTTTTTGGAGTTCTTGGCTTGCCTCAAGGTTTTTAGAAGCCTTTTCCATATACTCAGCCATCCTGGAGCGGAGACCAAGTACATAGTCCACTATGTTGGTTGCAGGCTTTTTGAGAGGTCTCTCCCATCCTTCCTTCACCAAACACAGGGGTCCTCTCACAGGATGCCCATACAGAAGTTCAAAAGGGCTGTAGCCAACCCCCTTCTGTGGGACCTCTCTGTAAGCAAACAAAAGGCAGGGTATCAGGACATCCCATCTACGCCTGAGCTTTTCAGGTAGTCCATGAATCATCCCGTTTAGGGTCCTGTTGAACCTTTCAATAAGCCCATTGCACAGTGGATGATAGGGTGTAGTGAACTTGTAGTTGACACCACATTCCTTCCACATAGCAGTCAGATATCCTGACATGAAGTTTGCACCTCTGTCAGAGACAACCTCCTTAGGGAAGCCCACTCTGGAGAACACTCCAACTAGGGCTCTTGCCACAACAGGTGCTGTAGTGGTCCTAAGGGGAATAGCTTCAGGATACCTGGTGGCATGGTCCACCACCACCAGTATAAACTTGTGCCCTGATGCTGTCTGGGGTTCCATTGGACCAACAATGTCAATCCCCACTCTTTCAAAGGGCACCCCCACCACAGGCATTGGTATAAGGGGGGGCTTTGTAGTGCCACCTGACTTACCACTGGCTTGGCAAGTGACACAGGAGCGACAAAACTCCTTGGTATCTTCATTCATGTGAGGCCAGTGAAAGTGTGAGACAAACCTGTCCCAAGTCTTGTTCTGGCCTAAGTGTCCTGCAAGGGGAATCTCATGGGCCAAGGTAAGAAGGAAACCTCTCTGTGACAAGGGAACGACCAGCCTCCTGGTTGCACCAGGCTTGGGGTCTCTTGCTTCAGAGTACAGGAGTCCATCATCCCAGTATACCTTGTGGGTACCTGTGGCGTTCCCTGCAGCCTCAGCAGCAGCCTGCTGTCTGAGGGATTCACGAGCAGGGCAGTCTAACTGTGCCTTCCCCAGGTCTTCTCTGGAGGGTCCCCCTGAACCCAGAAACTCAACCTGATCAGGTTCAAGGTCTTTAGGCTCAGTTTCCCTCAGCTCTTTGAGGTCAGCCTCCTCTGAGACTTGATCCACAACCTGGGGCAAGGGGGAAGGCAATGCCTTAACCCTACTGCTCTTCTTCTTGGAAGGTGTCTGGTCCATTGTTCCAGGATCCAGCACCTGTTCAGTGGGGCATCTTCTGGCCCGTGACCTAGTCACAGCAAGGACATGTGCTGGCACACCTAACATTTCCATGTGAGTCTTCTGCTCCACTTCTGACCATAGGGATGACTCCAAATCATTGCCCAACAAACATTCAACTGGGAGGTCTGAACTAACAACAAACTTCTTTTGGCCACTTACCCCTCCCCAGGAGAAAGCTACAATTGCCATACTATGGTGGGTAGTGACATTGCTAGCATTGGTCACTAGGTAGTCTGTACCTAGTATGATCTGTCCAGGGTCCACAAAGTTAGGTGTCACCATTGTGACACTGGCACAAGTGTCCCTATAGGCCTGAGCCATCTTACCATTTATAAAAGGTGTCTGCCTGTATTTGCCCAAAGTATTGGGACTTGCATCAGGGGACATATCCATATCCCCTGTACAGACAAGGACACTCTGAGTGAGTGTGCCAACTAAGTTGTCATACCCCTCAGATCCCAAGGTTAACCCAACTAATCCCTTGGGA
Source organism: Lissotriton vulgaris (assembly GCF_964263255.1). Lineage (NCBI taxonomy): Eukaryota > Metazoa > Chordata > Amphibia > Caudata > Salamandridae > Lissotriton > Lissotriton vulgaris. The sequence continues at coordinate 107,377,093 of NC_141700.1, forward strand.
GGTGCACTACCACTGCTGACTGTACTAGGGGTTGCAGGTGCCTTAGGGGCTGCAGTGGCAGGAGTTTGCCCTCCTTTCTTGGTGCACTCACTAAACCATTGAGTTTTACTTTTACAGTATTGGCACCACCTTTAAGACTGGCCTTCTTGAGTCTTCTTCTTCTGGGAAGCCTGACCCCCACCCTCTTTGGTTTGTTGGGGACCTGTCGAAGACTTCTGGTCATTTTGCTCATTCTTAGTATTACCCTTCTGGTCTGCTTTCTTCTGACCACCCTGGTTCTGGCCCTGGTTCTGCTTAACCCTTGTTCTGACCTATCTGTCTGCCTTCTTTCCCAATTCTTGGGGAGAGGTCAGATCTGAGTCAACAAGGTGCTGATGCAACAACTGGTTCTGACAATTGTTTAAAATCTGTTCCCTCATGATCAGATTGTACAATCCTGTATAATCAGTAACCTTACTGCCCAGCAACCAGCCCTCCAAAGCCTTAGTGGCACAATCCACAAAATCAGACCAATCCTGAGACTGAGTTTTCTGGGTATCCCTGAACAGCAACCTGTACTGCTGAGTGGTTAAGCCAAACCCATCTATCAGTGTATTTTTCAGGACTTGGTAATTGTTAGCATCCTCAGCTCTAGTAGTGAGGAGCTTATCTCTACCTTTGCCTTCAAAGGAGAGCCACAAGACAGCTGCCCACTGACTCTGGGGGACGCACTGGACAGTGCAGGCCCTTTCCAAAGCAGTTATCCATTTGTGGATATCATCCCCTTGTTTGAAGGGGGGCACTATCTTACTCAGGTGTCTAGTGTCTAAACTCCTGTCCTTTTCTCTAGGTAAAATGCTGCCACCAGTGGGATCTAGCCCACTCAATTTCTGCTCTCTATCAAGGGCAAGTCTTTCTTTGGCCAGGGCAAGTTCTTCCCTTTCAATCCTCAGATTGACTTCCCTCATCTTAGCTTCATGCTCTCTTCTCTGAGGGGATGTCATCCCTCTGTGAGAAGAGGTCTGAGAGCCATTGGTTCGAATGGATCTGTTAGAGCCTCTGGATAGAGACCTAACTCGTCCACTCCCAATGTTAAGCCTGCCTGAGAGTGGCCCTGGGGGTCCTCCAAATCCATTCTCATGCCTGCTTAAGTTGGTCCTGGTTAGTCTACTTACTTCTACCTGACCTTTGTCTGCCTCATCCTCTGATAACTCCTGATTCTCCTCCTCTCCTGCACTAACTGTTCCATTGAGTTGGAGGTCAGGGTCACCAGTGGTTCCCTCTAAGGGAGGCATGTTCCCATCTGGATTAGAAGGGTCTGTGTTAGCAGTCCTTCTGGCATCATAAGTCTTTAAGAGACCAATCAGAAAGGGAATGGTAGGGTTAGAACCCTGTTTTAGCTTCCTGGATGTACAGATTTGTCTCATCTCCTGGAAGCGAAGAGCAGCATATCGTGAAGTGACCTGTGGAGGGTCCACTGACACAAGGGGGGCTTCTGAGTTCCCTCCTTTGTCCGACATGCTTCTAGTGTGGTGTAAGTGATGCACCTACCTACACTATTTGTTTGCCTACTGATCCCTTGCTAAGAGTTGTAGTTAGGGTGTGCTAGGCACTGTTGAACTACAACAGCTGGTTCAGTAGAACTCAGAGTATTCTAAGCTAAGTTAGATGTACCTTGGTACTTATGTGATCTTTCAAATGATATTCTTAGGATACGTGTGGTAAAACAACAGCAAGCTCAAATCCCAACCGCTGCTCACCAATGTGAGAAGTTGGCCTGATATGCAGTGCTCACTATTCTAGTGATCACTATGTATCAGTCCAAACAACCCTTATTGATGATTGGTTGTAAGTCAACCGTAGACCATCTATCCTAGTAGCATGGACAAGAGCAGTCTTTAGGCTAGACTCTAGAGGGCGTGTTAAGCCAGCTGTTATACCATCACATATACCCCTTGAACACCAAGTGAAAGGACACCACACAAGTTGTTATGAAAATAAAAGTATATTTATTTAGAACACAACAGCCCTGGACTCTTTATGAGGACAGGGCGCTAAGCACAATACAAAGCTCTTATGAAAATACTGAAAGTCGCACAATTTATACAAATGCCCGAGGGGCACGAAAAACCATATACTCTAAAAGTGGAATGCGAAATTACTAGCAGGTAAGTACTACTCTAATAGGCTTTAGGATCGCTAGGACTGGACTACTGAACCTTCAGATTACTAGCAGGAGGCCTAGGGAGATCGGGTGCAGAGTGTGCACTCTCACGCGGGATGCGGGACAAAGTCTATGGATGCTAGATTTCGTAAAGTTAGTGTTATCGGACGAATCCGACTAGGTAGAGCTGAAACGAAAAAGGATCTGGACCTTTGGATAGTTAAGCTATGCTGGAGCACCGAAATGCTCAAGTTACCTAGCCCAGGGGCTGCGGCTGCATAGGTCTGGAAAGACGTCGGGAATCCTCGTTGCAGTCTATGGAGCCTGAAAGAAGAAGTTGCTGGCAGGCGACCAGTGTTGAAGTTCGATGGGATCCAAGCCTGGATCGGTGATGGAGGATACCTGTAAGCAGAGGGGACCAAGTTCTGAATCACTAGCCAGTGATTAGATGGGCACCAGGATGGCACCGGACGAAGTCACCTCGACCAGGTGAGTGGGCGACGCTGGGCTCTGCAGTCTCTCGGACCAGGAGGCGTTGTCGGCGACCAGGGTGGAGGTGCGAGCTGTCCCACGAAGGTATCTGCTGTCGACGTCGCTGGACCCAGGATTGGGGCAACAAGTCTTGGCAATTGCAAGCCCACGCGGTGGACTCAAAATGGCGTCTGGAGTGGACCAGGAGGGTCCGGGGTGCTCCTCTGTTGGAGGGGAGCAAGGGCCAGTCTGGAGCAACCAGCCCAGCGGTGTTGTCGTCGTGGTGCGTCGTCAAGAGGGCTACAAGCCAGCAGGCAAGTAGCCGGACAACGCGGTGAGCAGCAAAGAGCAGAAGGGCCCCACGCAGATCTGGTGGATGCTGGGGGGCTGGACTTCGGTGCTGGAGCTGCTCAAGGTTAGGGCTTCTCGAACCCCAAAGCACTCACTCGAGGATCCCTCGGCGGTCGTGCTGGATAAGCGTCGTGCAGTTCTGAAGATGGCCGGTCCCTCGAGGTCTCGTCACACCCACGGATCTCAGCTGGGCTGATGATGTAGGTAGAGGTCAGAGGTGCCAGGGAAGCCGGGTCTCGTCGTGCTGGTCGGTCGGATTCCTGAGGAAGGACGTGCAGCAAACCGCAGTGTTCTTAGTTGGTGCCCGCAGATGCAGGGTGACTACTCCTTAGTCACAAGGGAGAAATCTTAGGAAGAAGTCTTGAGTTCCTTTCGTAGAAAGTAGTTTCAGGATTCAAAGATGATCTAATTTGGAAGGGTCCCCGCTCCCACCTTTATACTAAAGAAAGGGGCTGGTACGGGACTAGGTCCTGCCCTTGGGTGGGACCAGGAAGGGGGGTGGTTACACCCCTCTCCCATGCCGGACTTTCCCCAGCTCAGGGGCTGGTGTGCCCCTGGAACTGGTTCTAGCCGGCAGATGCATAGTGAGCACCGGGGTGCCACTTGCAGTCACCTTCCTATTCAGCCCTGCCTACCCAGGATACACAAAACCCTGTCTGGGATGGTGCTAGCACCGCCCCTGACAGGAAACCCTTTGTCCAAGCTCTCCTCACAGGAAGGACTCCCAGCAGCAGGAGGTCAGACTTGTGTCTGTGGTGGCAGCATCCATTTTGTGATGCTGAGGCTCGGGTTAACTTTAACCGGGGTTCACAGTTACATACATGTCGTGTCCCTCTAGAAGGGTGGAATGCTAACCCCGTCGCCAGAATTGGCGAGGGGTTAGTATTCCAATTCGTATGACACCTTACTCGACATGTTTTGATAAAGCGATACCAGAGTTGGCATATAACCGCGAGGATTATAATGCACTTAAGAGTATATGGTATGCGTTATCATGGAACAGCTATTAGGACTTGGTTCCGCAAGCTGTAAACCGGCTCAGCTCATACCAGAGCACCATCTCACATGATTCCAAGCACTCTGCCTTCAGGATTGTCAAGCCCTGCCATAGGGGTGACTGATAGGAATCTATGTGTCCATTTTAGGGTTAGATATAGGTATACTATATCTAAAGCAAAGGGTGATTACACCACCTTGCCCCAGCTGTCGTGCAGCCAGTTGTGTCAGATTTAGATGGCCAGCCAGGGGTGGCATAATACATGCTGCAGCCCCTGGTAGGCCCTGGGTACACCTATGCCCTGAGTTACAGGGACTGATAAGGTGGCCCAGTACCAATTGGTAAATGCACCTAAGGTACACGTGCCAATTTAGTGAGAGAACAGCTAGGCTGTGGGTCTGATTAGCAGGCCCACAGCCAGAGAAGTCGTAAACCAGTGAAGCAAAAAGCAAAAATGTGGGGTGATCATAGGATTGCAGACCCTACTCTCCTACAGTTATTTAAAAAATAGAGCAAACCACTATTTGCACTACAAAAAGGGTAACTTTCCATTGCCAAAAAATACTATATCAAAATTTGTGCCACTTTGTCTCACTTTGTGTCACAGCGCAGCAGCGCACAATCTTGCTAATGCCACCCAGACATTGCCTAAACCTAGGCACAAGGAAATGTAACTACTGGCACGACCTAGATATGTCGGTTGGAGTGTTAATCTCTGGCACTACTTGGGACCTGGCACAGAAAATGGCTAATCTCGGTCTCTAGCTGGGACCTGGTACAAGGATTGTTAATCTCTGGTACTACCTGGGCCCGGGCACAGGGATTGTTAATCTCTGGTACTACCTGGGCTCTGGCACAAGATTTGTTAATCTCTTGTCCTACCTGGGGTCTGACACAAGGATTGTTAATCTCTGGTACTAGCTGTGGTCTGGCAGAGGATTGTTAATGTCTGGTACTACCTGAATTTTGGCACAAGGATTGTTAATATCTGCTACTATCTGGGCTCTGGCACAGGGATTGTTAATCGCTGGTACTACCTGGATTTTGGCACAAGGATTGTTAATATCTGGTACTACCTGGATTTTGGCACAGGGATTGTTCATCTCTGATACTACCTGGGCTCTGGCACAGGGATTGTTATTCGCTGGTACTACCTGGGCTTTGGCACAGGGATTGTTCATCTCTTGTACTACCTGGGCTCTGGCACAGGGATTGTTAATCTCTGGTACTACCTGGGCTCTGGCACAGGGATTGTTAATCTCTGGTACTACCTGGGCTCTGGCACAGGGATTGTTAATCTCTGGTACTACCTGGATTTTGGCACAAGGATTGTTAATATCTGGTACTACCTGGGCTCTGGCACAGGGATTGTTAATCTCTGGTACTACCTGGGCTTTGGCACAGGGATTGTTAATATCTGGTACAATCTGGGCTCTGGCACAGGGATTGTTAATCTCTGGTACTACCTGGGCTCTGGCACAGGGATTGTTAATCTCTGGTACTACCTGGATTTTGGCACAAGGGTTGTTACCCTCTGGTACTACCTGGGGTCTGGCACAAGGATTGTTAATCTCTGGTACTAGCTGTGGTCTGGCAGAGGATTGTTAATCTCTGGTACTACCTGGGGTCTGGCCTAAGGATTGTTAATCTCTGGTACTTCCAAGGCTCTGGCACAGAGATTGTTAAATTCTGGTACTACCTTGGTCTGTGGCACAGGGATTGCTAATCTCTGGGGTTAGCCACAAGGATTGTTTCTCTGGTACTACCTTGGTCTGTGGCACAGGGATTGCTAATCTCTGGGGTTAGCCACAAGGATTGTTAATCTCTAGTACTACCTGGGCTCTGGCACAGGGATTGTTAATCTCTGGTACTACCTGGGCTCTGGCACAGGGATTGTTAATTTCTGGTATTACCTCGGCTCTGGTACAGGGATTGTTAATCTCTGGTACTACCTGGGCTCTGGCGCAAGGATTGTTAATCTCTGGAACCTACTGGGGACTGGCACAAGGATTGTTAATCTCTTGTACTACTGGGGGTCTGGCACAAGGATTGTTAATCTCTGGTACTAGCTGTGGTCTGGCAGAGGATTGGTAATCTTTGGTACTACCTGGGTTCTGGCACAAGGATTGTTAATCTCTGGTACTACCTGGGTATGGCAGAGGACTGTTAATCTTTGGTACTACCTGGGGTCTGGCACAAGGATTGTTAATCTCTGGTACTTCCTGGGGTCTGGCACAAGGAGTGTTAATATATAGTACTGTCTGGGGTCTGGCACAGGGATTGTTAATCTCTGGTATCACCTGGGGTCTGGCACAAGGATTGTTATTCTCTGGTACTACCTGGGGTCTGGTACAAGGATTGTTAATCTCTGGTACAACCTGGGGTCTAGCACAGGGATTGTTAACCTCTCATATTACCTCGGCTCCGGCAAAGGGATTGTTAATCTCTGGTGCTACCTGGGCTCTGGCACAGAGATTGTTAATCGCTGGTACTACCTGGGCTCTGGCAAAGGGATTGGTAATCTCTGGTAGTACCTGGGCTCTGGTACAGGGAGTGTTAATCTCTGGTACTACCTGGGCTCTGGTGCAAGGATTGGTAATCTCTGGTACTACCTGGGGTTGGGCACAGGGATTGTTAATCTCTGGTACTACCTGGGGTCTGGCACAAGGATTGTTAATCTCTGGTACTACCTGGGCTCTGGCACGGGTATTGTTAATCTCTGGTACTACCTAGGCTCTGGTGCAAGGATTGGTAATCTCTGGTACTACCTGGGCTCTGGTGCAAGGATTGGTAATCTCTGGTACTACCTGGGGTTGGGCACAAGGATTGTTAATCTCTGGCCCTACCTGGGCTCTGGCACAAGGATTGTTAATCTCTGCTACTACCTGGGGTCTAGCACAAGGATAGGTAATCTCTGCTACTACCTGGGGTCTGGCACAAGGATTGTTCATCTCTGGAACTACATGGCACATTAATAGTTCATCTCTGGCATAGGGATTGTTCATCTTTGAAACTGCCCTGGTACAAAATGGTTAATCTATGGTGCTGCTTGGTTATTGGCACAAGGATTGTTAATCTCTGGCACTGTGTACATTCCAGCGCAAGCAAAATTAATCTTTGGCACTATACTGAAACCTACCCTTCGAATCGCTTAATCGTTAAAACACCTATATACATGTTACTAGACGGGATACTCCTTGACAATGTATAGAACACAGTAAATGAAGGGTTTATCTCTATCAGTACACATTTCCTCTCACGTGCAGCATTAATCTTTTGCACTGTGTGCATCCCGGCACTGCAGGGCATCGTCTCTGGCACAGTTTGAGTCAAGTGCAGGATCAGTTAATCTCAAGTTTGGCAGTAGTCGGGCACAGGAATCCTTGATTTTTAGTATGCAGTGAGCTCTGGCTAAAGGTGGCATATTCTCTGGCCCTACATGGACTGCCAGCATTAGGAGAGACCAGGCACTTCACAGTTCCTTTCTCTGTTCAGGCACTGTGCAGGTCCTTGCATTGACAGGAACATCCTCTGACGCTGCACTGAGTCCCAGCTCTTGAAGTTTTCTGGCACCTCCCAGGTTATTGCATTGATCAGGCAATGCACAGGTCCTTGCATTGCTGGGCCACCATCTGATGCTGCATAGTCCTAGTTCTTGAAATTTCCCGGCATTTCCCAGGCTCTTGCATTGATCAGGCACTGCACAGGTCCTTGCATTGACATGGTTATCCTCTGACGCTGCCCTGAGTACCAGCTACTGAAGATTTTCGACACTGCATAGGTCCTTGCACTGTTCAGGCACTGCACAGGTACTTGCATTGACTGGGCTATCCTCTGATGATGCACTGAGTCCCAGCTCATGAAGTTTTCTGGCACTGCTCGGGTCCTTACACTGTTCAGGCACTGCACAGGTCCTTGCATTGATCAGGCACTGCACAGGTCCTTGCATTGACAGGGCTATCCTCTGATGCTGCTCGTAGTACCAGCTCCTGAAGATTTCTGGCACTGCACAGGTCCTTGCACTGTTCATGCACTGCACAGTTCCTTGCATTGACAGGGCTATCCTCTGACGCAGCCCTGAGTCCAAGCTCCTGAAGATTTCTGGTACTGCACAGTTCCTTGCATTGACAGGGCTATCCTCTGATGCTGCCCTGATTCACAGCTCCTGAAGATTTCTGGTACTGCACAGGTCCTTGCATTGATCAGGCACTGCACAGTTCCTTGAATTGATCAGGCACTGCGCAGGTCCTTGCATTGACAGGGCTATCCTCTGATGCTGCTCTGAGTACCAGCTCCTGAAGATTTCTGGCACTGCACAGGTCCTTGCACTGTTCAGGCACTGCACAGGTCCTTGCATTGACAGGGCTATCCTCTGATGCTGCACTGAGTCCCAGCTCATGAAGTTTTCTGGCACTGCACAGTTCCTTGCATTGATCAGGCACTGCAAAGGTCCTTGCATTGAACAGGCACTGCACAGGCCCTTGCATTGACCGGGCTAACCTCTGACGCTGCCCTGAGTCCCATCTCATGAAGATTTCTGGCACTGCACAGGCCCTTGCATTGACCGGGCTAACCTCTGACGCTGCCCTGAGTCCCATCTCATGAAGATTTCTGGCACTGCACAGGCCCTTGCATTGACCGGGCTAACCTCTGACGCTGCCCTGAGTCCCATCTCATGAAGATTTCTGGCACTGCACAGGTCCTTGCATTGATCAGGCACTGCACAGGTCCTTGCACTGCACAGGTCCTTTCATTGACAGGGCTATCCTCTGATGCTGCACCGAGTCCCAGCTCATAAAGTTTTCAGGCACTGCACAGGTCCTTGCATTGATCAGGCACTGCACAGGTCATTGCATTGATCAGGCAATGCACAGGCCCTTGCATTGATCAGGCACTGCACAGGTCCTTGCACTGTTCAGGCACTGCACAGGTCCTTGCATTGATCAGGCACTGCACAGGTCCTTGCATTGATCAGGCACTGCACAGGTCCTTACATTGATCAGGCACTGCACAGGCCCTTGCATTGATCAGGCACTGCACAGGCCCTTGAATTGATCAGGCACTGCACAGGCCCTTGCATTGATCAGGCACTGCACAGGCCCTTACAATGATCAGGCACTGCACAGGCCCTTGCATTGATCAGGCACTGCACAGGCCCTTGCATTGATCAGGCACTGCACAGGCCCTTGCATAGATCAGGCACTGCACAGGTCCTTGCATTGATCAGGCACTGCACAGGTCCTTGCATAGATCAGGCACTGCACGGGTCCTTGCATTGATCAGGCACTGCACGGGTCCTTACATTGATCAGGCACTGCACAGGCCCTTGCATTGATCAGGCACTGCACAGGCCCTTGCATAGATCAGGCACTGCACGGGTCCTTGCATTGATCAGGCACTGCACGGGTCCTTACATTGATCAGGCACTGCACAGGCCCTTGCATTGATCAGGCACTGCACAGGCCCTTGCATAGATCAGGCACTGCACGGGTCCTTGCGTTGGCAGGGCTATCCTCTAATGCAGCTGCTGCACTCAGTCCCAGCTCATGAAGATTTCTGGCACTACATTGACAGGGCTAGCCTCTGACGCTGCCCTGAGTCCCAGCTCCTGAAGTTTTCTGGCACTGTGCAGGTCCTTGCATTGATCAGGCACTGCACAGGTCATTGCATTGATCAGGCACTGCACAGGCCCTTGCATTGATCAGGCACTGCACAGGTCCTTGCACTGTTCAGGCACTGCACAGGTCCTTGCATTGATCAGGCACTGCACAGGTCCTTGCATTGATCAGGCACTGCACAGGTCCTTACATTGATCAGGCACTGCACAGGCCCTTGCATTGATCAGGCACTGCACAGGCCCTTGAATTGATCAGGCACTGCACAGGCCCTTGCATTGATCAGGCACTGCACAGGCCCTTACAATGATCAGGCACTGCACAGGCCCTTGCATTGATCAGGCACTGCACAGGCCCTTGCATTGATCAGGCACTGCACAGGCCCTTGCATAGATCAGGCACTGCACAGGTCCTTGCATAGATCAGGCACTGCACGGGTCCTTGCATTGATCAGGCACTGCACGGGTCCTTACATTGATCAGGCACTGCACAGGCCCTTGCATTGATCAGGCACTGCACAGGCCCTTGCATTGATCAGGCACTGCACAGGCCCTTGCATAGATCAGGCACTGCACAGGTCCTTGCATAGATCAGGCACTGCACGGGTCCTTGCATTGATCAGGCACTGCACGGGTCCTTACATTGATCAGGCACTGCACAGGTCCTTACAATGATCAGGCACTGCACAGGCCCTTGCATTGATCAGGCACTGCACAGGTCCTTGCATAGATCAGGCACTGCACGGGTCCTTGCATTGATCAGGCACTGCACGGGTCCTTACATTGATCAGGCACTGCACAGGCCCTTGCATTGATCAGGCACTGCACAGGCCCTTGCATAGATCAGGCACTGCACGGGTCCTTGCATTGATCAGGCACTGCACGGGTCCTTACATTGATCAGGCACTGCACAGGCCCTTACATTGATCAGGCACTGCACAGGCCCTTGCATAGATCAGGCACTGCACGGGTCCTTGCATTGATCAGGCACTGCACGGGTCCTTACATTGATCAGGCACTGCACAGGCCCTTGCATTGATCAGGCACTGCACAGGCCCTTGCATAGATCAGGCACTGCACGGGTCCTTGCGTTGGCAGGGCTATCCTCTAATGCAGCTGCTGCACTCAGTCCCAGCTCATGAAGATTTCTGGCACTGCATTGACAGGGCTAGCCTCTGACGCTGCCCTGAGTCCCAGCTCCTGAAGTTTTCTGGCACTGTGCAGGTTCTTGCTCTTATTTTACTATGTCGCTACCTGCGCTGTGGCACGGTGAGGGTTAAACTCTGGCGCCCCCTCATTGGCTATAAGGTCTGAGAACAGATGATGCTGCAGCTGAGCTGAGAACAGAGAATGCTGGTCTGGGCGTGGCCGGGCTGGCAGCAGAGGATGCTCGGGGTGCAGAGGCCGGGCTGGTTACAGAGGATGGCGAGGCTGGGCTGAAGGCGGGGGGTGCCGAGGTGAGAGCCGGGGATGCTGCTGATAATGTGGGTCCTGGTGCTGGGCTGGGGTCGGGGGTGCCGAGGTGAGAGCCGGGGATGCTGCGGAAATGTGGGTTCTGAGGCTGGGCTGGGGTCGGCGGTGCCGAGGTGAGAGCCGGGGCTGCTGCTGATAATGTGGGTGCTGAAGCTGGACTGAGGTCAGAGGATGCTGCTGGTAATGTGGAGCTTCTGCTAGTAAAGGGGGTGCTGGTGCTTGACTGGATTCAAAAGATGCTCAGGGCAGGGAAGGCTGTGGATAATGTGAGGATGTTGCTGATAAAGGGGTGTTGGTGCTGGACAGGAGTCAGGGGAGAGAGCCGGGGTTGCAGCTGATAATGTGGGTGCTGGTGTACTGAGGTCAGGGGATGCTGCTGATAATGTGGGTCCTGGTGCTGGGGTCAGAGGATGCTGAGGTGAGAGATGGGGATGCTGCTGATAATATGGGCCCTGATCCTGGGCTGGGGTCAGAGGATGCTGAGGTGAGAGCAGGGGATGCTGCTGATAATTTGGGCCCTGATCCTGGGCTGGGGTCAGAGGATGCTGAGGTGAGAGCAGGGGATGCTGCTGATAATATGGGCCCTGATGCTGAGCTCAGGTCAGAGGATGCTGAGGTGAGAGCAGGGGATGCTGCTGATAATGTGGGCCCTGATCCTGGGCTGGGGTCAGAGGATGCTGAGGTGAGAGCAGGGGATGCTGCTGATAATTTGGGCCCTGCCGATGGACTGAAGTCAGAGAATGCCCAGGTGGGAGGACAGGGTGCTGATGATGATGATATTGCAACGGGTAATGGGCTCGGAGAAGGGGATAACGATGTGAGAACAAGTGATGCCAAGTTAAGCGCAGGTGACGCTTGGCTAATGGCAGGTGATGCTGTGATGGCGCAGACGCTGCTGCTGACGAAGATGGTGATGATGCTGATGCTGGGTTGAGGTCAGAGAATGCTGAGGGTAGAAGGGGGTGCTGGTGTTGGATGCAGGCGTTGATGCCGGCGTGATGGCAGATGTTGCTGAGTTGAGAGCAGGTGATGCTGCTGACGAAGTTGATGAGGATTGTGGGCTGGTAGCAGACGATGCCGAGGTGAGAGCAGGTGATGCTGATGCTAGGCTGACGTCAGAGGATGCTGAGGTGAGAGCCGGTGATGCTGATGCTAGGCTGACGTCACAGGATACTGAGGTGAGAGATTGGGATGCTGCAGCTAGGCTGACGTCAGGGGATGCTGTGAGGTGAAAGACGGGATGCTGATGCTAGGCAGACGTCACAGGATGCTGATGCTAGGCTGACGTCAGGGGATGCTGAGGTGAGAGACGGGGATGCTGATGGTGCAGATGTTGCTGCTGGGAGGATGTTGAGAGGAGAGTCAGTGGCCCTGCTGCAGACGAAAGTATCGACACCCCATGCTTGGCAGAGGGTCATGTGGGGGTGACTGAGGTGGGAAGGGCGGGGGCGAGCCCAGAGGGTGACGACGGGCTGAGCTGAGGGAGATGACGGCGCGCCGTGCTTCTGGGCACGCTGCGGTCTCTTGTATGCCGAGACGTGCTGGGGGGCAGCAGGGCGGGGCACGGGGCGCTCTCTACCCCGTGGAGCGGTGACGGGAGCCTGGGAAGCGGGTGGGCCGTTAAGGGAGCTGGAAACATGTAGGGGCAGCCGTGCATTCCACGGAGGACTTTTTTGGAGGGATTGAGCCAGCACGGAGCAAACCTGCCTTGCGCCCACCAGGGAGCGGGCGAGGAGCACGTGAAATCCATAGAGATGGCCACCTCGAGGGGCTGTGGCGAGCGCCACCAGCACACGCAATATGGCGACTCCTCGGCAAGGTACAGCGTGCAGGGGTGTCCTCGCCACCTCCTCTGGCGAAAAGCCAAGTACCAAACCACTTGCTTACTGGTAAAATCATCACTTACATCCCTGGGTTAAAAAAAAGTTCCACCCCTTTTTTGGTGACAAACACACACGTATATCCTTCCCTTCACCTGGTCGCCCCCTCCACTCCACGCTAATATTCATGCACCTCGTCCTTGGTGGTAGCATCAGACTTCCGGTCATCTTCCTTGGTGATGAAACCCTGACGTCTACACCTGCACCCCTACCAGGCATGGCTCCAGGAATTTTTATTTGGGGGGGCCATGGGTGCATTTGGGTGGGCCACTGCGGGCTCGATTTGTTGCATATATGTCTCGGCAGGCCTGCTTCAGGCCCCTCCTTTATCACTTCTTAGTCTTACAAGGCCCACTAAAATGCACTCTTTTCCAAATCTCTTTCTAAATATTTTCGCTCTCAAAAAGTGTTTTTTCCATTTAATGTTCCTTTGATGGGAAGAGGAGGTTTCTGAGGTGGGAGGATCAGGCAAGTGACACTTCTTGGGCTCCCTCTGTGCAAGCCTTCACGGAGAATCCCTCTTCGCTACTACCTCCACCTGACCCCGGACTCTGCAGCGCACTCCCTTACAGGCTTGAATATCCACTACTCCTCTCCAGTGCACCTTATCTCACAGCTGACCTTGAACCCCAGCCCCATATCAGGCACCATCGGGCTCCACTTTCATTTTTCCCGGTAAAAACATTAGTAAAATCACCTTCAAACTAGAAACATTGAATATAGCAGTAACTATAATTAGCACACACTTTAAAGTATGTCCCACAGTAGCCCTTATAACCCAACTGCTAATTAAATGAACAAAAACAGAAAGGCCATGACAGGGCGGCTTTATCGCTGATGCGAAAGTCTTTTTTGGTGCCGCACCAATAACCTCTTTCTCCGTAAATACCTTTACTACCACCTTCCACCAGTGCCCCTCCACCCTGCATGGTCCCCCCTATTGACCTCCTCCTCGGATTCCCTCACTGCCACCCTCCACCAGTGCCCCTCATCCCTCCATAGCCCCACCCCCTATTGACCTCCTCCTCGGATTGTCTCACTGCCACCCTCCAACAGTGCCCCTCATCTTTACGTAGCCCCTCTCTCATATGCATTTCATTTGTTGTATAGCGCTACTCATATCAGTGTAGTGTGTCAGTACTTTACACCAAGCACACATTATACAGTGACAACAAATCATACAAGTATGTAAATCAGTCTACAGGGAATGTCACATAAGCCAATGAGGATTACAAGGTGTATGAATCACATGTCATCCATATTGGTGGGCAGTATCTTTTAAGAGGGTTTGGTCTTGAGAAGCACAAACTCAGGATTTAAAGAGTACTTGGTTGAGGGTTGGCTTTACTAATAAATTATATCTGCCCAAACATAACATACTAATTTTAGCAACATTAGAATAATGAAAGACTTAGGAAGTTCTAGCTATATCACAAAACAAAAAAAGCGAAGTTCTAACTATACCATTCAGGTTTGCATGCAACACTTTGATGACAGTTCATTGGTCACAGTCCTATGTTAGGATTGTAACTTCTGAACTGCAAGCAACAGATTGATCTTTGTGACAAAGGCAGTAACCCACTGAGCTTCCACATAAAATACAGTTCTTCTGCATTTAAAAACTACTAACAGACAGATGATGGCTCTACAGCAGGATCAATAATCACCAGTGTTATCTGGGCATTTTTTATTGTCTTTTTGTTGTCCTGCAATAAAAACTGTTTAAATGAAGCACTTTCGAAGTATGTGTCCTGCTGGCCCTGCGCAGATTTTAAGAAGAAAAACAAATAGTAACACATTCTCTTACCTACTCCATTAGTCAAACTTTGTGGCCCAGCCTGATGTGATAAGCTGCTGGCAGGGGTTAGGAAAGGTGAATCAGAATAAACAAACTTCTTTTCTCCTGCGCTGCATAGAAAAAGAAATATCCACGCAGCAGAACAGTAGGCAAAGGTTACCATTGTCAAAGAAAGGATTTGTCGCCTTTCGCCCTGTCCCTAGCGGAGATGAAGGGGTGACAAAATAAACAAAGCCTTGTTAACATTTAAATTATCGTTTAAAGACCCGTGAAGTACTCTGGTGCAGCTGCGATAATCTCAAAAACTGTCTGTGTGTGTGTGTGCGCCCGGGAAGCTGTCCCGATGGGGGGGTTGAAGCCATATGAGCGCAATGACGTTGCACGCCTGCCTTCAAGTCCTCACTGTGAGGGCCAAGGCTCATGCTAGGGTGGGCTAGGATCATGTTTCCTAGAACCAGACTTGACCCGTACCACCCCCAACCACTCTAAGCTCAGACACCTGTCTCTACCCTCCCTCCAGTGATTACCCATGACACTGAGCCTCTTCGCTCTTGGGTGTAAACTCAGAGATCACCCCCCTGCCTTGGTGATAAATGCACAAATCCACTCCCCTCTCTGTTCCCACACACACCCTGTCTCTGGTAGTGAACCCATCATTCGCCCCCTCTCCTGGTGATACCCGTTGAGATACCCCGCTTTCAGGGTCAGTATCCGACATCTGCGCTCTCCCAATCAAAAGAGCAGACTGAGTTTCTTCTGCTGGTCTCAGCTGGTAAAATAGCTCAGAGGGTTAATGCGCCTACTGCGTAGTTATTTGGGTTTAACATATTTAAATTGCCTCATATCCAATTCTGCCTCTTATCTTCTGGAGTTAAAAAAAGTACTGTGGGGTAACAATAACACTAGTTATTCAATAACAACTGCACCGATGTTGTGCAAAAATCAACTGTTCATAGTTCAATGTTGACAGATATCCGAAGGTCCTGAATATTGTTTGGATATTGAAATTGTGATGGATCCACAGAAACTGTCTTGTAATGAGTTTTCAGGGTGCTCCTGATCCAGAACATAGCTGTGACCTCATGTTTAAATCTCTTTCAGATCACTAACGCCTCACGGCTCGAGGCGGGCTCTCGGTAACCTGCTGCTGCTCATCGCTGACCTTGTAGTTCTGAAGTCCAGGAGATAGAAATATCCCAAAAGTCACCAAAGCTTTCCTTGGAATAAATTGAATAAACACTCGTCACTGGATAATAATCCTTGTGAAATGGATACCAAGAAATGACAGAACTGAAACCATCAGTATCTCACCAAGAAATCCATAAAAGACATCAATATCTCAGCAAGACTCCAGACCAAGGTGATCATATCTCACCAAGACATCAAAGTCATCAATAGATCGCTAAGACATCAGGATAAGTCAATAATACCTCAGCACGATATTAAACCAAGTCAACAATATCTCAGCACAATATTAAACCAAGTCAATAAGTTATCAGCATGATATTGAACCAAGTCAATAATATCTCAAGACAATATTAAACCTAGTCAATGACTTCTCAGCATAATATTAAACTAGCTCATCTCTATCTCAAAGGAAGTCGCAAATACCTAATGAAGAAATCTAACTTAAACATCAATATCTCAGCCAGATATCGAACTATGCTGTTAATTTCTCTCAAAGACGACAAACCAATTCATTAACAGCTCATCAGGACATTCATCTATGCAAATTTCAGCAGATATCCCCAATTCTGCCGAAAATCAATCAACAAAGAACACTTATTTCCTTAAGATCTTGCTAACTTTTAGGATTTGTTTACATGTATTCCTACAATTCAATATTAAAGAGACAGAACTAAGCAGACTCAACTGTGGTCAACAATAAATATTGCAGGGAAGTCCATATGTAGTCAGTCACTTAAGAAGAACAACTTCATGTGTCCGTCATACATTATAAGTCTCACGCCGTGAAGTTCAGTCTCACGCCGTGAAGGTCAGTCTCACTTTTGGCCAGTCTAGTTATCATAATGACTTTAGATAAATCCTACATCTGCGCATTGTCAGATTTTTCTTAAAACATTTGCTTAACTGTCGAAACATATCTTACTTGTGAGACCTTTAGATCATGAGAGCTCTGCATTTCTGAGTAGGACCTCGTCGCAACTCATGGTGTCGAATTGGCGGCAAGTCAATTGAAGCATACATACGATTTGTGCAGTTGATTGTGAATCGTCCAACCTAGTTCGCAGAAGATTATTTGTCAGCAAGCAATAGAAGGGTTTAATCTCAAGAAAGTTTTGGTAACAACAGAAATATCCATCATGTTTGCCTCAAAGAAAGGCATTTTGGGCAACCTCAATCACATCCGCCTGCAGCATGTCTCACTTGGGTTGCACCTCTCACTTCGGCCTGAAATGCAGGAGGGCCCCATTACCAGAGCCCCATCGGACACTGAGGAGCAGACAGCAGGCTGCCAGCACTGCCGAGAAGAGACCACTGGCAACTTCGAAGTGGACGCCAATTCCAACAACACAGCTGCGCAGTGTCGATGTTGTGAGTCCCACTCACACCAGCTGCTGAAGTCAGGTCTCCTGAACGAGCCACTCTCCCGCGTTGAGAACTTAGCTGATCACAAGGAGGAGGCTACGTCCCCTTCGGATGGTGCCTTGAGCCCCTCGTCAGTTTCATCATCCATCAGCAGTTGCTCCGACTTCACCTTGGAAGACACCCCCGTCTCTTTCTACTGCAGGGAGTTTCTCAGCGATGGTATCCCGTCTCCAGAACACCAGCCTGACATCATACCTTTGGAAGACAGTACCTTCAATGCCAACTCCCCGACGAGCGAGCAGGCTCATCTCAGTCGCCCATCTGAAGACACATGCTCAAACCCGGATCCATTGGAGGTGGATCAGACGGGCTTTTTAAATCTAGGAAAGGAGGAGGAAAAATTATATCATGATCGCCTCAACTCAGACCCCAGTGGTGTCTTTTTGGAAACATCAGAAGGACCACATCACAAAAAGATTGAGGATGAAATGGACTCACACTGCCACACAATATCAGCTCTTCAAGACCAGAGTAGCCCCATTCTTCCAAAACCTATTAAAGAGCAGGACACTACTTCCAACAAGATTGCCAGGCCCAGGTCCATTGTTGACCAGAAATGCATCCACATGCCAAGGATTGCGCCAGCATCTCAAGTTCGGAAAGAAGGAGGAAAGACTACTCTAGAGGATCTTTTTGGTGAAGCAGAAGTTCCGCAAACAAAATGTTGGAGCTCTCGGCCCAGCGTCTTGGAACAAACTCAGGAAGGGCGACCCGGTGATACGAAGAAGAACATTACATCCTTCCATGAGCTGGCTCAGCGGAGGAAACGGGCCACCACAGGCACAAACCCACAGCCTGCGAAGAAAGACAGGAGTGATTGGCTCATCACCTTCTCGCCCGATACAGAACTTCCACCAGTCAATGAGCTGACCAGCTCCGTATTGTACCAACGATATGAGGGGATTGATCCTTCATCTTCTAAGCAGACAAAGCCCGAAGAGCACGGTCAGAACGGAGTGACAACGTTCAAAGAGCTACGGTTTCGTAGCACCCTAAACAAGCAGAACGCCCAGCAAGGTAAAGGTCAAGGGGCCTGGGAGCCAATGGACCAGTGTGGCCCTCAAAGGACAGCGACGAGGAGGACCGAACCCAACATGAACATCCATTTAAGCTCTGATAATAATGAATCATCCATTAGGGACTTGTTGCCATACTTCAAGGGGCCCCTTCCCGCCCATGTGGAAGCAAAGCATAGGAGGGGGCCATCGCGTCATAGTCTCCAGCCCATTGCAGAGAGTCACTTTGGAGGAACAGAGGCTTCCTGGAAAGACGGCTTAGCGGAAGCATCTGCGATTCCATCAGGACGGAGGTCCATGGCTCCTGCCGATGACCCATGTAGCCGAGGAAAAGCCGATGGTGGGGACAGACACAGTAAAGAAGGTAAGTGATCTGTGGTCTTTCACACCACAACTGTTTATCTTGGTTGGGGTAACTGGCATTGGCCCACATGTGGTGCAAATGCCAGATTTCAGGGTAAGCGTTCACTTTGTAAATAGTTCCCGTTTAGATCCACTGTGTGTAAATATATCTACTCTTTAAGTATTAATCATTTATTTACACGTGATAACCGTGAGAAACTATCCCACACCATGTCGTAATTCTTTTACCTCAAATTTTGTGGGGATATATTTTTGCACATCCTTAACATTTTACTGACATTGCACCAATGTACACCTCGATGTTTCTGCACAAAGGAAGAAGTGTAACTAAGTCAGTAGCTGCCAGACACTGGAATTACACCCATTTGCATGGTTCATTTTTCGAATGAAAAAAGTGGGGAATTTACCCAATTCGCTTTGTTAGGGGTCATTCTAACAGATGGAGGTATGGACACTGAGTAGAGAAAATGTTACCCAATGTGATGTATTCAATTTTCAGACAAGGAAATATAGATTCAGTCTTAAAACCTTGCCTGCGGAGCAGATTCTCCCCCGGTGCTGAACATTCCATTTGCGGGTGTGGTCATGATGGAACGGTTCCGTCATGAGCACAGCGCGACCGATGCTCATGACGGCACCGTTCTGTCATGAGCATCGAAGGGGAAAGATATCCCAAAATTTCAGTCGACTGGATTAGCTAGCTTTACAAATATGGCACTCCACAACGCCTTGTTGTGCACTAATAACATGGGGGGAATGCTTACAATTTAAACAGGTAAGCTGTTCTGTACCACCTCCTGTTTGACATGGATTCCTGCTCCCACTCACCACACAGGAAGTCCATTTGGCGGCAAGTCAGGCTAAGCTTCCTGGTTGATCTTTTCTTTTAAACGGATGTACTTCCAGGTTGGCAACAATTAAAACCCAAGTTCAGTCAAAAGTAAAAAGATATTTGGATGGAGTTTAGCAAAAAACACAGGTGAACGTGATTCACAAACAGGAGCTAATGCTATCATCCTTGCAAATAGTGTTGCTAAGTCACAGTATGGTGACAGGGCACCAATTCTCCAAGTCAGTGAATTCTGAGATTCCAAAACTTGGTTGGCTTAAACTGATTCACCTCGGCTAGCACACCTGAAATAAAATGGCCATTTAGAAAAGGAAAGTGAGATACAGGAAGCATGGTGTACAATTGACATTGAGTGGCCACACTCCTATTGCCTCACTGTCTCTTTTTATAGTCCTAGTCAGTTCTGAAGAGGTGGCTTCCAACTCTGTGAAAAGATGCCGATGACCAATAAAATAAAAAAATAGTCTTGAGGGGCTGCCCACCTTCTACGCAAGGGTCTTACAAAAGCGTTCAGCCTACCCTGACGGTTCCTATTTTATTTCGATCTCATCCGGATCTAAAGTGGACGAGTTCTAAGTGTAGTTTTGGACTGAATTTATCCTCTTCTGAGTTGTGTGGAGTGAGCTGGAGGTTCCTAGTGTTCTGCCAGTTTTCCGCAGCCCCATTTGGCAAGACCCCACAGGGATCTGAAATGGCAACAAGCGGTGGAAGCTGATTAGGCATCTGCAAGTGACGATCAAGTGTAGCATTTATTTGGGTGCCTAGATGATTCCTAATGTTCAGAGATGGCCAGGCTGTTCAGGATCCTGCAGTGCATGTGATCATTGGGAGATCCAGGGATTACCATGGATTAAAGAAAAGGATTGTTGCACGTCCTTAATCATAAACTGGCTATGTGCAGGACCTTGATGGTCGTAAGGGTGGCCGTGTGCATGTCCAGAGGGAGCTGTGTCTTGGCTCCCCACATGAATTCTGAATACACCTTGCATTTTGGCAAGCACATAGAAACCGATGTGTAGACACCGTGAAGACACAAAATTGAGTTGCGCTAGTGTGTGCAGTGATGCAATTTATCGTGGCCACTCCAAAGCATAAGAGTGCTTCCAAAAAGACTTGTGGCAGTCTCCTCTTCTTCATCCAGGTCTCACTCTTCTTTGAGAAACCACAAACAAACTTCTGCGAAAGACGCTGCAGTGATGCCTTAAGAGAAGATAAAGAGATTAATCGAGGAAATACTATCAGTTCACAAGAAGAGGAACTTGGCCACCAAAAAGCAGGACCAAAGCTCTTCTGAGTCCTCCTGGGATACTGATGAGGATGAGGAAAAGGAGGCTGGAGAAGAGGGTTGTACTGTGCTGTTGGAGAAGAAAGGGAAAATATATTATTAGATGTTTGCATCTTTCTGTCCTCAGAGAGTTATAGAGGTCATGGACCTTCCAGTGTCTGCTCCTAGTAACCTTCTTCCTGAGTAGAATTGAGTCAAGTTGAACATCAAGCTCAAAAAGGCTTGCCACGCCTGGGCTTCACAACTCTCCCGTGCGACTGATGGCTTCAAATATCTCGGCATATATATCTCCCCATATCCGAAAGATTCCTGGGCGCGCAATATTACTCCATTATTAGCTGGCCTTAGCAGCGAAACCGCTGTGTGGTCTTCTCTCCCTCTCTCCCTGTATGGGCGCTCCGCTATTTTTAAAATGGTGTTGTTGCCCCGGATCTTGTATCGACTCCAGAACTACCCATATCCCATTCCACGCTCATGGTTTGCGCAAGTTGCTGGCATACAAAATACATTTATGTGGAAGGGTGCCGTCGGGTTGGGGCTCCGTACGTGTACACAATCCACATATTGCAGAGGGATCGCCGCAGCAGATATTTATGCTTATTACGTAGCGTCTCATATCCTGGTAATAAACAAATGGTGGTATAATTCCCCCACGGATCCAGCGGATTTGGCTGAACATGCTGCAATGGACCAGGTCCCCCTTCTTCACCTACTATACAGCTCCATCCGTCTAGATCCCTTGCCGCCGGCTGGCAGGGTGATGATACAAATTTGGCGGACTAAGACCCGACAGATGGGCTGGCGTGGAACATTTACTCAAATGACTCCCCTATGGTGGGGCATATACCTCCACTCCGTGTCGACATTGAAGATGGGGATGTAATACGTGGCACCACAATGAAGTCGTTTCAACAATTGCAGGCTGATTTTGATCTACACAAATCACAATTTTACAATTGCACTTCTCCCTCAGATCCGTACATTAGAGTCCCTCCCTGAGTTTCAGCGCCTAAAGGGCCGATTGCTTACGGGAGATCTCGGGCCCCACAAGATCAAACAGATATACCGGACACTGACAACCCATACACCCACCACACTGGACAAGACACGAGTTGGATGGCAGGCTGATACACCTGAACTCACAGATGACGACTGGGCTGAAGCCATCGCTAGCCCAAGGGGTGCAGCAATTTCCACGCGATATCGGCTCATCCAATTCAAATATCTACACCGTGCATATTATACAAGGGTACGCCTGTAGCGTATGGGTGTTATCCAATCCCCTACATGTCTGAGGTGCGATGGGGAGGAGGGGACATTCTTACACACAGTCTGGAGCTGCTCAGCATTACAGCCTTTTTGGCGTCGAATCAGATCATGCCTCCACCAGGTGCTGTCATGGGACCTCCTACTTGATCCACAACTCTTCTTGCTACATTTGACAGAGGATATTGGGGGGAATAGGTATAAGCAGCACCTATTGTTTTAAGCTCTCACAGTGGCCAAGAGGGACATAGCGCAAATGTGGAAGGCAACATCCCACCAACTTTAGGTAAATGGAAAACTGATCTGGATAAATGTATGGGGGCTGAGCTTGCTTTTTTTGAGGCCCGTGGGTGCCCTGCTAAACATTGCAAAATATGGACTAGATGGGCGGACTATCGTGGAATCGATCTTCCCCCCTTGCCCGAGGTGGACCCCTGAGAATGGGCCAGTTTTTCTTGTGCTGTTTCATTCCCACTTTATGTTTTAAAATGGATATGCTGACATGTTTGACGATGTACGCTGTGACGAATGCACCGCTTACTCAAATATGGAGACCGGAAACTGTCTGTGTTTTTTGTTTATCCCACCTACATGTTTGGTGGGTGTTGTTATAATTCAGAAATATGATTGTTGGAACAAACTGTCCTTAAGCCTCTCTTGCTTTGGCGGGGCTGCATCCCCTACGTATTGCAAAATAACCAAATAAAATTTGTTGTTAAAAAAAAAAGGCTTGCCAATCCACGAGGACACCTTGCCTTTATGTGTGAGGTCGCAGTTCATTGCAGGCGGCTTCCATGCAGTAGATAAAGCTGCTAGAGAATCAGTTATCTGAGCTATGCCGCCATTGGCAAGGGGCCGCTGACTGGAGGTCACCATAATGATTTCCAGAAAGCTTATGAACACTCTCCCTTCGATTACTGGGTGGTAGAAGTAATCATATTGAGTAACTACATCACTTTGAGCTCATTCCTTTCAGCCTTAGGTTGAACAAACTAAATTGTTCTCTGGCGGAAGCAGTGAGCTCTTCGGTTCTGGAAGGAATCAGGACTCTGGGTGATGAAGAGTGCGATTGCTCAGGCGCTGGAGAGATCTCTCAATGTGTGTCAAACCATGTTCAAGGTTCCCAGAGAGTCAGGGCAACTAAAGACAAGAAAGAGGCAGCACGAGGGTGAACACCTTTGTCAAAGTCATCATTTTCCAGATGGAACATGCTACAATGGATAATCTTATTGATACTTCTAGGGGAATTTCTTGCAATCTTTGTTTTTAAGTCCCAGCAAATCTGAGAATGATTATTTTCTTAAGTTTACAGTCTAGAAACAAATTTAGCAGTTTGTAGTCTTTGCGTCCGGCCCGTAGTTCCCACTGTGTGCTCAAGACGATGGACTCTAGTGGAGTCCCATGCATTCCAGAGGATGGGCCCGACATGCTACACCTAGGAACACATGAAGGGAGTAAAGCAGAGGCCTATCAATGGATTTCTCACCACCTGGAAAAGGTCTCACATAAATTCAGCCCAGGATCTAATGTTTGTAGGGGCCAGAATTCCACTAACTTCAGAAGGTCTAGCTCAAGATTTATTGTTTGTAGGAGCAAGATTCCAGACAAATTTCGGAATTTCACAAAACTTCAGAAGATCCAGCTCAGGATCTAGTGTTTGTAGGAGTAAGATTCCAGACAAACGTTGTAATTTTGACAAACTTCGGAAGGTCCAGCTCAGGATGTAGAGTTAGTGGGAGCCAGATTACAGACACACTTCAGATCACTCTTTCTCCTAAAAGACAGGGCGGTACTGCCTAGGCCAGAGATTTCCAAACTGTGTGTCCCGACACAGTACTGTGTCGCCTGCAAGAGGTGGGTGTGTCGCAGGATGAGGCACTGAGCACATAACTGCTAATTAGAAGGCATTCCTTTGAAAGAGTGTCTCGGAGTCAGCCACAGCAGCGCAGACTCCGAGACACTCTGCCTTAGGGGGGCCGGGAGATTCCCAACAAAGCCCCATTAACAAGTAAATGGTCCTTTAAAGACCTGCGAAGTACTCGGGTGCAGCTGTGTGTGCCCTGGAAGCTGGGGTGAGGTGACAGAGGGTGACAGGCAGAGGGAGGTAGACAGTGAGATAGAGGGAGAAAGACAGGGAGAGAGAGGGAGACAGAGGGAGGTAGACAGAGGGACGGAGACAGAGGGAAGGATACAGAGAGAAGGATACAGAGGGAGACAGAGAGGGAGACAGAGAGGGAGACTGAGAGGGAGACAGACAGAGGGATGGAGACCGAGGGAGACAGACAGAGGGAGACAGAGGGAGGGAGACAGACAAGAGACAGACAGAGGGAGACAGACAGAGGGAGAGAGAGGGAGAGAGAGAGAGAGGGAGACAGACAGAGTGAGTGAGACAGAGGGAGAGAGAGGTAGAGAAAGGGAGAGAGATAGAGAGGGAGAGAGACAGCGAGAGACGGACGGAGACAGAGAGAGAGGGAGGGAGACACAGACAGACAGAGATGCAGACCGAGACAGACGGGGACAGCCAGAGACAAATAGAGGCAGAGACAGGGGCAGACAAAAAGAGGCAGAGACAGAGAGGGAGACAGAGGGAGGGACACAGGGACAGACAGACAGATAGAGGCAGAGACTGAGACAGCCAGAGAGGGAGAGGGAGAGGGAGACAGAGGGAGTGAGAGAGAGGGAGACATAGGGTGACAGAGGGAGGAAGAGGGAGGGAGACAGAGAGAGAGGGAGACAGAGGGATAGTGAGACAGAGGGAGACAGGGGGAGGGAAGCAGAGGGAAGGAGCGGGAGACAGGGAGACAGAGGGACAGAGACAGAGGGAGAGAGAGGGAGGGAGAGAGAGGGAGACAGAAAGAGAGAGAGGGAGAGAGACGGAGGGATAGAGAGGGAGGGAGACAGGGAGAGAGAGGGAGGGAGACATAGGGAGAGAGAGCGGGAGGGAAACAGAGGGAGAAAGAGGGAGGGAGACAGAGGGAGGGAGACAGTTACAGTGGGAGACAGAGAGTGGGAGACAGAGGGAGGGAGACAGAGGGCAACAGACAGAGGGAGGCAGACAGAGGAAGCAAGACAGACAGAGGGAGGGAGACAGAGGAAGCGAGACAGACAGAGAGAGACAGAGGGAGGTAGACAGACAGAGGGAGACAGACAGACAGAGGGAGACAGACAGACGGAGACAGACAGAGGGAGACAGACATGGAGACAGACAGAGGTAGAGAGAGGGAGGTAGACAGAGGGAGAGGGAGGGAGAGAGACAGATGGAGAGAGAGGGAGGGAGACATAGGGAGAGAGAGGGGGAGACAGAGGGAGGGAGACAGTTACAGAGGGAGAGAGTGAGAAAGACAGAGTGAGTGAAACCACCCCCCCGGACCCCCCCTTAGGTGGTTCCGGGTCACTACGCTACGCTTGCTCGCTACACTGCCTTACTGTGTCCCAAAATGATGCATCTCCAAAAAGTGTGTCTCCAACATAAAAAGTTTGGAAAGCTGTGGCCTAGGCATTATCTAACAGCTCTTCTCCAGTGTCTTCAGTCAAGATACATGCTCACAATGCCTGGGCGGCGCATTCCTGAGTTCCAGATAAGGTTTGGTTCGAATTCACGACTGTCGGCAAGGGTGGTTGCTCCCAGGTAATCTTAGTTGGTGATGCATCCTCGTGTTTCACTGCAATAGGTTATAACTACACACGCCAGCAGTCGTATTTGTAGGACCAAACTAATTAAGGATAGGTGGGACCTATTTAACTAATTGTGGTATTCCAACTGGAAAAAGACACCTTGTCAGGGCTTTTCAGTACTTCAGTACTTCTGCTCTGGAATCTTTACACTTGTTACTGGTTTCAAAGAGGAGCTGTTTTAAGTATATTTTTTGTGCACACAGAGCCTTTTATGAAACTGCCCTAGCTACCTTCAGCAACAATTAGTCTGCAGAGTGGAAACCTAAGTTTCATTGATGTTTCTTGACTGGCGGTCCCCAGATTTACGTGTAAATGCCGGAGAGGAAGATATTTTTCTGTTACAGCTCTCCACACTTACCCCTACGTTGTTTATCCTGTATGTACGCCCCTGGCTGATATCGTTCACTCACATGGGCTTGCCCTGGTGTCATATGCTGAAGACACTCAAGTCATCCTGGTCCTCACACCGAATACCACTCAAACTACCTCCCAACTGAAATCCTGCCTCAAGGAGGTCCCAGACTGGATGTCTAGCAGTAGGCCTAAGCTTATTGGTAATAAAACAGAGGTGCTGGTGGTAGGAAATTATAGTTCTAGGTGGCACAAACTCTCATGGCCAGACTATCTGGGCGACCGCCCTAAGCCAGCCAAAGCAGTAAAAAGCTTAGGTGTCTAAATGGATGACAAGCTTACAATGGGCACAAGTTATGAAATTGGCAGGCTTTTGCGTTGGCATTTTAAGATCTTTAAAATATATAAGGATAGTGGTGCAGAGTCATATAAACTCTCACCTGGATTCTGGCAACTTCTTTATCATGGGACCCTAAAATATGTGACCAAAAGACTCCAAGTGGTGCAAAATGCCATTGCAAGAATTCTTCAAAACTTATCGAAGCATAGATAAGCCAGACCAACCCTTGCAGCTCTGCACTGGCTTCCAGTCAGCGGTGGCTCCTCCACCATGGCAGAGGACTGTCGCCCCACCTGCCAGCAGCCCAAAAAAAAAAAATGATAATAAACCCTTATTTATTATTGTTTTATTTTTTCTCTCAGAGCCAAGGCTTGGGGGCGGGGCCAGGGTGATGATAGGCTGGTGGAGGAGTGGTTGTACTGCTACTCAGTATGCATGACGGTTTGGCTGGCTGTCTCTCCAACGCGAGCAGCATTGCTGCATTGGAGAGATCAGGCACAGGCTCCCAGTCTAACTGGGAACGCATATCATTGGCGCTCAGGTCAATCCTAATGCTGCTTTCAGCAGCATGAAAGCAGCGTCAGGATTGGCCGCAGTGCACTCTGGGAGCCTATGCCTGCAAAAGAGAGGGACGCGATGCAGCAGGTAAATGTTTTTAAATTTTTTATTTGTTTCATCTATCCGTCCTCTCTCCTCCCCCCGCCCCGCCCTCTATCAACACACCGGCCGCTACTGCTTCCAATTTAGAAAATAATTCAATTCAAGGTTCTTTGTATCGCACACTGGGCCATCTATTGAAAAATCCCACCTATTATTAAATCCCTGCGTACCCCTTACTTTCCAGGGGGGCCTTCGCTCTAGCAACCAGGGACTTTTGATGGTGTTTAACCTCTTCGATGCGTCACACGGCCTCCGGCCGTCTGACATCACATTGGGCGTGTGCGTCAGACGGCCCCCGGCCGTCTGAACTGCGCATGCGTCATTTTTTTCCGCAGCGGAATGTCCGCCACGGCGAAGCGACTGAAATCAAAAGAGCATTATGTGGAAGCCTCTCTTTTGCATTCCTGTTACAGGAAAATGCTAAAAACTCACCTTTCTAAATGAGGCTTGAGGAAAGGGTTCATCTCAGTTTCATGGAGGGGCTGTACTGCATCAAGCGCTGGGAAGGACCATCTAGGTAGCCATGTGCTATACAAATACAACAGAATTGAACTGAATTGAATCTTGCGTAAAATTCAAGATCTTATACTTTTTCTTAAGGTGTTAAAAACTAGGGGGCATATTATCAAGGGGGTTTATCTCCGCTTTTTTGGCTTTAAATGCCAAGAAAGCGGAGATAAAATGATCTCCCTATTACCTAGCTGTCGCTAACACCAGTTAGCGACAGCTAGTAGGAGATAGCGACCATCTTGGGCCCCACATTGCATGTCAGTGATATTTATCACTAATGACATGCAAAGTGGGCGTGCCAAGATGTTAGCGACTGGAAACAGTCGCTAACATCGCTATCTCCTATTACCAACTTTTGGAGATATTCGCGCTAAGCGCGAATATCTCCAAAAGCTAACACCTGCCCTGAGCAGTTCTTAGCCATGTTATCCAATGGGAGATGGATAACATGGCTAAGAGCATTAGCTCGGTAATGCATGAATATCGCTGACTTTTCAGTGATATTCATGAATTGCGGCCGTTTTTTATCGCATTTGCAATAAACCTTGGTAATACCAAGGTTTATCTGCGATAAAAATCGCCGCAGGTCAGCGATTAATTTTTGTCTCTAACCAAGCAATAGCGATAATTATCGCTATTGCTTGGTAATATGCCCCTAGGCTTTATCCGCAATAGATTCCTGTTATATTTACTTAATTTACTGGTCTTTATTTAGGTATGGCCCGACACCTTACAGGTATCTGAGAACTTTATAAATCTATTAACATAACATAACAACATAATCTACCTTCATTTGGCAGAATGTTAAATTCCAAGAGGGTTGATCGAATGTGTTATTTGGCGCGCAGTGCCTGGTTCTAAGTTTCTAGCAGCTCTTGTGTATCAGTTGGGGACTTGATGGAAGGACATCTGTTAAATCGAATCAAGACCCTTATCAGGCTGGAGAGATTGTTTGGACATACAGACACACAATCCTCTATTCAGGCAGACACAAACAAACCCATACAGTCCTGTATGTCTTCTTCTTTTGGAGTTTCAGAGAGTATGGATACTGCAGTGTGGCAGGAAATGTGGCCTAGTAGGTAGAGCTGCTGACTTTGTTGCTGTGGAAGTAGGATTGAATCCTGTAATTCTGGGCACATCACTTATTCTCCCTGTGCCTAAATTTAAAAAGTAAAACAATGAGTACCATATTCTGGTTCTGCAGTATCCAGAGCATGGTTGGCATTAAAACATAGCATTCTACAATTTCTTGGCCTCCATTCATGATTGGGATGTTGTTTGGGCAGGCTGGCACTGCCAGGGGGCAAAATGGGGCCTATGATGTTGGAACCTCCCACATACCTGGTGCCAGTGTTGTTTGCAGGCCATGGGTTAGCTTCAGGGAGGGCTTGCCATAGAGTGGTTGGTTGTTCCACCTTCAGCTTAACCTGCATGAGGTGTTACACCACTCGTGTGCTCCAGTTGCAGTGGCAGAGCATCTGCAAGAATGTGCAATACTTGGCACTTCCAAATTGCCAGAGGTGCAGTTCATGTAAGGTAGGGCACTGAAATACATTCCACACCTGGGTAGAAGCAGCGTCAGCCCTTTCACGCCCTAGTTCTGGTCTTTCGCTTCTCTGCAATGATCAGGTTGGGTTTTAACGCAAGCGGTCACAGGTACATCACCAGGTCTACCCTTGAGCATCAGTGTCAGGGGCAAAACAGTCAAACTCCCTGCCGCACCCTTTATGGAGTAAACAACACTTACTGAAATTCAGAAAGCTTTTAAAAATGTTGCTTTTTAATTGGCAGTGTTCCTTTTGAATCATGCTCTCATAATGGTTTTAGAATTCTTGTTGTGGTCAGTTATGTCTGAGACGTTTTCAGGCGTGGGCAAAGTTGTCAATAGCCCAGAACCCCTACTTTCCATAGGGGACCTCTGGGCAAATTAAGATTCTCTCTCTCTCTCCCTCTCTCTCTCTCTCTCTCTCCCTCTCCCTCTCCCTCTCCCTCTCCCTCGCCCTCGCCCTCTCTCTCTCTCTCTCTCTCTCTCTCCCCATCTGCCTCTCTTCCCCTCTCTCTCTCCTGCCTCTGTCTCTCTTTCTCTCTCTGTTCCTCTCTCTCCCCCTCTGTCTCTCTTTCTCTCTCTCCCTCCGTCTCTCTTCCCCTCTCTCAGTCTCTCTCTCGCTCCCTCTGTCTCTCTTCCTCTCTCCCCCTCTCTTCCCCCCTCTCTCTCAATCTCTCTCTCTCCACCCTGTCTCTCTTCCTCTCTCTCCCTCTTCCTCTCTCTCTCTCTACCCCTCTCCATCTGTCTCTCTTCCTCTCTCTCCCCCTGTCTCTTTCTCTCTCTCTCTCCCCGCTCTCTCCCCCTCTGTCTCTCTTCCTCTCTCTCGCTCCCGCTCTGTCTCTCTTCCCATCTCTCCCTCCCCTGTCTCTCTTCCTCTCTGTCTGTCTCTTTCTCTCTCTCCCTCTCTCCCCCCACCGTCTCTCTTTCTCACTCTCTCGCTCCCTCTCACCACCCTCTGTCTCTCTTGCTCTCTCTCTCTTCCCCTCTGTCTGTCTTCCTCTCTTTCTCTCTCTCCCCCTATGTCTCTCTTCCTCTCCCCCTCTCTCTCTCTTCCTCTCTCTCTCTTCCTCTCTCTCTCCCCCCCTCTCGCTCCCCCCTCTGTCTCTCTTTCTCTCTCTCTTTCTCTCTGTCCCTCTCTACCCCTGTCTCTCTTCCTCTCTATCTCCCCCTTTTCCCCTCTCTCTCTCTCCCTCTCTCTCTCTCTCTCTCTCTCTCTCTCTCTCTCTCTCTCTCTCTCTCTCTTCCTCTCTCTGCCTCTCTCTCTCCCCCTTTGTCTCTCTTTCTCTCCCTCTCTTCCCCCCTGTCTCTCTTTCTCTCTCTCTGTCCCTCTATCTCCCCCCTCTGTCTCTCTCCCATTCTCTCTCTCTCCCCTCTTCCTCTCTCTCTCCCCATCTGTCTCTCTTCCTCTCTCTCCCCCCTCTGTCTCTCTCTTCTTTGTTTCTATATATATCCACCTCTTTCTTCGTCTCTCTGCCCACCTCTCCTTCTGACTGTGGTCCTGATTTAGAGTTTGATGGCGGTTACTCTGTTAAAAACGTGATGGATATCCCGTCCGTCGTATTACAATTCCCATAGGATGGAATAGGATCATAATATGGTGCACGGGATATCTGTCACGTTTGTGACGGAGTATCCCTTACCACCACCTTTAAAGCAGACCCTCTGTCTCTTGCCACTTTGCGTCATGTTAAGGATTTTAGTTTCAACTGTTTTTTTGTGACCCTTATTAGCCCGATTTTGAACGTTTAACATATAATTCAATATTGTTTGGCATCATGCGGGCTTGAATTAGCAGAAAATGGGTAATAAAATTCAAAGTTATTCCGAGCATCGATCGCCAAATAGGCCTTGCACAGGGCCCCATAAATCCTTGATATCACATTAGGTTAAGTCGGTTTCCGCTGCACAAAGAATCCTTTCAGTGCTGCGCTAAACAAGTAGACTAACATAGGATGCCTTGAGAGGCGGCAAGGGGCTGTGATGGCCGATGCTCTGGAGAGCTCTGGTGAGGGTGGCACCGGCACCCCATACTTTACCATATATGCAGGTTGGGTGGGTGGCAACTATAAGCAGCCATGGAGGAAGGGGGATCAGTCTTTGGTCCACCAGCTCTGTGATCGAGCGAAAAGTCTGATGGGAAGTCAGTAAGACCTCCATCTCAACCCAATCTCTACCAACCAATCATAATCTCAAGAGACCCATGAACTCTGTTGGAGCAGTTTTTTCTCTAAGCATTCTATTCCATATGAGAGTGGCTTACGCACTTTTTCTTTTAATATATATTCAGTGGGGCTGATTTACAAAGTTAACTTAAACTTATGAATAATTTACACAATCAATCAATCATAAACTTTATTCTATTTGACAGACAAATCATAAAACCAAATAAATAACAATTCATTTGATAAAATATGTCACGGAATAGAGGTACATAATTTAAGTAAAATACACAAAATCATTAAAAAGATGCTAAATCCAATAAAAACCACGAAAAGGGCAAACAAGAAATGAAACCAAGTGATTTACACTTTGAAGTAGGTTAACTACTTTTCAGTATTTACAAACTCAAAATTTACTACGAAAGTGCAAGTCAAATGTCTCCACCCCTTGTGTAACGCAATTGGCTTAATCTTGTGTGAGTCTCTCCCTAAACCCTCCGTGACCTCCCCTAAGCCACTCTTACTCCTCCATAGTCCCTTCCCCTTTTGTAATAAGTATGCCCCTTTTTCCATCCACTCCCTCCAACCCCTCCCACATTTACTACTAAAATGTATACTTACGTGTGTAGGGACTCCGCATTCAGGGAGTAGAACTCTGCACACAAGTATAGGTAATGTGGAAGGTGTAAACTCTATATAACAGAAAGGAGGAGTACCACCAGAAAAAGGCTCAAAAGGCGATTTTGGTGGGATGGTTTTCTAATGAGAAAAAGAAGAAAGGCCTTCTGTGGTTTTAATAAACCCCTCACTCACCGACCTGGTTGGTGACATGCTTCATCATCGGGGCCACCTTGACAGCCGAGTGCCATCAAGGTGTGCTGCGACACCTGGAATACAGTGGAGCTGGTATATGAGTGATGAGTGCAAGAAAAAAAGTAGGTGTGTTAAAAATTGTCCTGGTATGGCTTATAGGTGACAAATTTTATTCTTAAGACTACTGGACAATATTAAAAACGTGTGTGTAGATACAATAATAGGTTTAATTATGACCAAGTGTATCTGTAATATAAGTGGAAGGTCTACATGTTTCAAACCGTAATGGAAAATGCCGGTTTTTCTTCAGGACCAGGAAAGGAAATGGGTGGTCAGGGTACACTAACGCCCGGCCATACCTACATTCCTTTGTTCCCTAGTAACAAAAATGGTTACAGGGCGAATGGAGCTGTAACCCGGGGGTGGTTACGCTAGGAAAGAAAAGACCTGTAAAGAAAGAGAATATAAGTCACAAGAAAACTCGTTACGTGCCTGCAACGTAGTGAAGTGACGAAATCTGCTGTCTCTGTGAGTCATCCCACACTGAGTTAATGCGGACTATTTTAGTGCGTGTGCTGCTCAAATACATGGAAAATAACGTATTGGCGCAATACAGCCAGTGTGGCTTCCTAGCACACCTATCAATGGTTGTGTGCTTGGTTAGAAACGGTCCGTGATTCTTTTGTCACTCGCATCCATAAATTATAGGTGCGTGGCTATGCAACAATCATATCCTTATAAGTGAAAGGAATACCGACGTGCTATTGCTTCATCATGATCCAAACAAGACAATACAAGACAAACACTACATGTAACACACAGTATGTTTAAAAGGTGCTTACTCCTAATTAAGGGTCATTAGGCTGCGCGGGATTAGAGGGAAGGGAGGCCACTGTTGAAAAACATATTCTGCAATTGAAAGGGAAAAAAAAGCTTAGTCCGGGTTGCATACTCGTGGGTACTGGAAAGGTTCCGAAAAAGGAAACGGAAGGGTTCGTGTTTCCCTAGTGGACAGCAAAGTTCTACTTACAGTTTTCGTGTGGCTAGTCAGGCCGTATACCTAGTTTGCCCCTCCATACGCCAGTGGTGAGAGCGAGTGGAGAGCCGGGTTAAGACTGCCGCCATCGCGGTCCGGGTGGGCATGGTCTCCTCGGCGTGATGACGTCACGCGCTTCCCAAAGACTAGGGACGGAAGCCTATGAGGTACACGCGGGGGTGTAACTATGGAGACGCTGTCACGTTTGGTGAAACAGTTGACATTACAATAGGGAAAGTACTGCATTATAGGGCGCTACGGAGCAGTGAAGTGCTAGTTAATGGTGATATGTCTTTCATGGAAAGACTGGTAATTTAACACGAGTGGTGGATATATCAACGATCTTGTTTCCTCGTTTGATGACTACAAAGAAGGGAGGGTATAGTAACTCTAACTATTCAATATTGAGGTGTTAAGTCAGCAAAGTCAATAAACCGGGGGTGTGGCTTATTGAGTGAAAATGGCCCAACCAAAGAAGGACTTTCTTCTTTTTCTCATTAGAAAACCATCCCACCAAAATCGCCTTTTGATCCTTTTTCTGGTGGTACTCCTCCTTTCTGTTATATAGATACCTAGCCCAGGGGATCAGGAGTACTTTTCCGTCCACTCCGGTGGATAAAATTCCTTTACTCTCTCCATTTGTTTATTGTAGAAGGTGTAAACTCTGCATGTGACACTGGACGCTCCTGCAGGGGTTACCGAGATGTTTAGTCTGGTGTACAACTGTTACCATGCATTTTTTACCACGCACTACACTTACAACGCAGGCATTACAACGCATACCATTACAACGCATTGCGCTGGGGGGCGCTCTAGGATAGGGAATAAGTTTAATTTTATATCCAACACCTTCCCTAGTATCCACGGGGACTGGAGTTGGAATATAAAATTATACTTACCACTATCCAGCACCTCAAAGCGCTATGCGTTGTAGTGGTATGCGTTGTAAATACCGCGTTGTAACGGTATGCGTGGTAATGGTATGCGTGGTAACGTCATACATCTGTTTAGTCTGGGTGTATGCTGACAATGCATTCTTCTGCAGTAATGAAGAGATGTTTAATCTGGGTTTATGATGACACAGCAGGCTCCTACAAGGGTTACAGAGATGTTTAGTCTGGGTGCATGCTGACACAGCATGCCTCAGCAGTAATAGAGAGATGTTTAATCTGGGGCCATGCTGACACAGCAGGCTCCTGCCGTTGCAGATATGTTTAGTCTGGGTGCATGCTGACACAGCATGCCTCAGCAGTAATAGAGAGATGTTTAGTCTGGGGCCATGCTGACACAGGAGCCTCCTGTAGTAGCAGAAATGTTTAATCTGGGTGCATGCTGACACAGGAAACTCCTGCAGTAGTGCAGATATGTTTAATCTGAGTGCATGCTGACACAGGAACCTCCTGCAGCAGTGCAAAGATGTTTAATCTGGGTGCATGCTGACACAGGAACCTCCTGCAGCAGTGCAGAGATGTTTAATCTGGGTGCATGCTGACACACGAACCTCCTGCATTAGTGCAGCTATGTTTAATCTGGGTGCATGCTGACACAGGAACCTCCTGCAGTAATGCAGAGATGTTTAGTCTGGGTGCATGCTGACACAGGAGCCTCCTGCAGTAGTGCAGGTATGTTTAATCTGGGTGCATGCTGACACAGGAACCTCCTGCAGCAGTGCAGCTATGTTTAATCTGGGTGCATGCTGACACAGGAACCTCCTGCAGCAGTGCAGCTATGTTTAATTTGGGTGCATGCTGACACAGGAACCTCCTGCAGGAGTGCAGCTATGTTTAATCTGGGTGCATGCTGACACAGGGAACCTCCTGTAGTAGTGCAGAGATGTTTAATCTTGGTGCATGCTGACACAGGAACCTCCTGCAGTAGTGCAGAGATGTTTAATCTGGGTGCATTCTGACACAGGAATCTCCTGCAGTAGTGCAGAGATGTTTAATCTGGGTGCATGCTGACACAGGAACCTCCTGCAGTAGTGCAGAGATGTTTAGTCTGGGTGCATGCTGACTCAGGAACCTCCTGCAGTAGTGCAGATATGTTTAATCTGGGTGCATGCTGACTCGGGAACCTCCTGCAGTAGTGCAGAGATGTTTAATCTGGGTGCATGCTGACTCGGGAACCTCCTGCAGTAGTGCAGAGATGTTTAATCTGGGTGCATGCTGACTCAGGAACCTCCTGCAGTAGTGCAGAGGTGTTTAGTCTGGGTGCATGCTGATGTAGGGAACCTCCTGCAGCAGTGCAGATATGTTTAATCTGGGTGCATGCTGACACAGGAACCTCCTGCAGTAGTGCAGAGATGTTTAATCTGCGTGCATGCTGACGCAGGGAACCTCCTGCAGCAGTGCAGATATGTTTAATCTGGGTGCATGCTGACACAGGAACCTCCTGCAGCAGTGCAGATATGTTTAATCTGGGTGCATGCTGACACAGGAGCCTCCTGCAGTAGTGCAGGTATGTTTAATCTGGGTGCATGCTGACACAGGAACCTCCTGCAGCAGTGCAGATATGTTTAATCTGGGTGTATGCTGACACATGAACCTCCTGCAGTAGTGCAGAGATGTTTAATCTGGGTGCCTGCTGATGCAGGGAACCTCCTGCAGCAGTGCATATATGTTTAATCTGGGTGCATGCTGACACAGGAACCTCCTGCAGTAGTGCAGAGATGTTTAATCTGAGTCCATGCTGACACAGGAACCTCCTGCAACAGTGCAGCTATGTTTAATCTGGGTGCATGCTGACACAGGAACTTCCTGCAGTAGTGCAGAGCTGTTTAATCTGGGTGCATGCTGACGTAGTGAACCTCCTGCAGTAGTGCAGAGATGTTTAATCTGGGTACATGCTGACGCAGGGAACCCCCTGCAGTAGTGCAGAGATGTTTAAACAGAGTGCATGCTGACTCAGGCAACCTCCTGCTGCAGTGCAGAGATATTTAGTCTGGGTGCATGCTGACGCAGGGAACCTCCTGCAGCAGTGCAGATATGTTTAATCTGAGTACATGCTGACACAGGAACCTCCTGCAGCAGTGCAGCTATGTTTAATCCGAGTACATGCTGACGCAGGGAACCTCCTGCAGCAGTGCAGAGGTGTTTAGTCTGGGTGCATGCTGACAGAGGAACCTCCTGCAGCAGTGCAGAGATGTTTAGTCTGGGTGCATGCGGACGCAGGGAACCTCCTGCAGCAGTGCAGAGATGTTTAATCTGGGTGCATGCTGAAACAGGAACCTCCTGCAGCAGTGCAGCTATGTTTAATCTGGGTGCATGCTGAAACAGGAACCTCCTGCAGCAGTGCAGAGATGTTTAGTCTGGGTGCATGCTGACGCAGGGAACCTCCTGCAGCAGTGCAGAGATGTTTAATCTGGGTGCATGCTGAAACAGGAACCTCCTGCAGCAGTGCAGAGATGTTTAGTCTGGGTGCATGCTGACACAGGAACCTCCTGCAGCAGTGCAGAGATGTTTAATCTGGGTGCATGCTGACTCGGGAACCTCCTGCAGTAGTGCAGAGATGTTTAATCTGGGTGCATGCTGAAACAGGAACCTCCTGCAGCAGTGCAGCTATGTTTAATCTGGGTGCATGCTGACACAGGAACCTCCTGCAGTAGTGCAGATATGTTTAATCTGGGTGCATGCTGACTCGGGAACCTCCTGCAGTAGTGCAGAGATGTTTAATCTGGGTGCATGCTGAAACAGGAACCTCCTGCAGCAGTGCAGCTATGTTTAATCTGGGTGCATGCTGAAACAGGAACCTCCTGCAGCAGTGCAGAGATGTTTAGTCTGGGTGCATGCTGACACAGGAACCTCCTGCAGCAGTGCAGCTATGTTTAATCTGGGTGCATGCTGACGCAGGGAACCTCCTGCAGCAGTGCAGATATGTTTAGTCTGGGTGCATGCTGACACAGGAACCTCCTGCAGCAGTGCAGCTATGTTTAATCTGGGTGCATGCTGACGCAGGGAACCTCCTGCAGCAGTGCAGAGATGTTTAGTCTGGGTGCATGCTGACACAGGAACCTCCTGCAGCAGTGCAGAGATGTTTAGTCTGGGTGCATGCTGACGCAGGGAACCTCCTGCAGCAGTGCAGATATGTTTAGTCTGGGTGCATGCTGACACAGGAACCTCCTGCAGCAGTGCAGATATGTTTAGTCTGGGTGCATGCTGACGCAGGGAACCTCCTGCAGCAGTGCAGATATGTTTAGTCTGGGTGCATGCTGACACAGGAACCTCCTGCAGCAGTGCAGAGATGTTTAGTCTGGGTGCATGCTGACACAGGAACCTCCTGCAGCAGTGCAGATATGTTTAGTCTGGGTGCATGCTGACACAGGAACCTCCTGCAGCAGTGCAGAGATGTTTAATCTGGCTGCATGCTGAAACAGGAACCTCCTGCAGCAGTGCAGAGATGTTTAGTCTGGGTGCATGCGGACGCAGGGAACCTCCTGCAGCAGTGCAGATATGTTTAATCTGGGTGCATGCTGACGCAGGGAACCTCCTGCAGTAGTGCAGAGATGTTTAATCTGGGTGCATTCTGACACAGGAAACTCCTGCAGTAGTGCAGAGATGTTTAATCTGGGTGCATTCTGACACAGGAAACTCCTGCAGTAGCAGAAATGTTTAATCTGGGTGCATGCTGACGCAGGGAACCTCCTGCAGCAACAGATATGTTTAGTCTGGGTGAAAGCTGACACAGCAGGCTCCTGCAGTAGCAGATATGTTTAATCTGAGTGCATGCTGACACAGGAACCTCCTGCAGCAGTGCAGAGATGTTTAATCTGGGTGCATGCTGACGCAGGGAACCTCCTGCAGTAGTGCAGAGATGTTTAATCTGGGTGCATTTTGACACAGGAGCCTCTTGCAGCAGTGCAGAGATGTTTAATCTGGGTGCATGCTGACGCAGGAACCTCCTGCAGCAGTGCAGAGATGTATAATCTGGGTGCATGCTGACACAGGAACCTCCTGCAGCAGTGCAGAGATGTTTAATCTGGGTGCATGCTGAAACAGGAACCTCCTGCAGCAGTGCAGCTATGTTTAATCTGGGTGCATGCTGACACAGGAACCTCCTGCAGTAGTGCAGAGATGTTTAATCTGGGTCCATTTTGACACAGGAGCCTCTTGCAGTAGTGCAGGTATGTTTAATCTGGGTGCATGCTGACGCAGGGAACCTCCTGCAGTAGTGCAGAGATGTTTAATCTGGGTGCATTTTGACACAGGAGCCTCTTGCAGCAGTGCAGAGATGTTTAATCTGGGTGCATGCTGACGCAGGAACCTCCTGCAGCAGTGCAGAGATGTATAATCTGGGTGCATGCTGACACAGGAACCTCCTGCAGCAGTGCAGAGATGTTTAATCTGGGTGCATGCTGAAACAGGAACCTCCTGCAGCAGTGCAGCTATGTTTAATCTGGGTGCATGCTGACACAGGAACCCCCTGCAGTAGTGCAGAGATGTTTAATCTGGGTCCATTTTGACACAGGAGCCTCTTGCAGTAGTGCAGAGATGCTTAGAGAGGCTTCCTTCTGGGTTCATGTTGACACAACATGCTCCTGCTTTTGTTCAGGAATTCTTGGAGCTGTGTCTGGGGTTGTACTAACTCAGCATGCTGCTTCCTTCATGCCATGCCTAATAACAAAGAGTTGTACCCATTCCCAATCTTTGGTGAAGAGACGCTAGAAGCTGCTTCTGAGCTCATGTTGACACAGTATAATCCTGCGTTGGTGCAGAGACGCTAGAAGCTGCATATGGGCTCATGCTGACACAGCATGATCTTGCTTCAGGACACAGTAGAGGTGACTTCTACCCTTCCCAATATCATGCTGAATCACCATGTTTTCTGCATTGGTGCAGCGATGAATGAAGCTGTGACTATGTTAGTGCCTCCTAAAAATGCCAGATATGAGTTGCCCGGATTCCAGAGTATCTGCTGCCTGACCTTCTCATGCTTTGGTGAAAGAATGCTATGAGTTATCCTGTACCTTGTCTGATGCTCACTCAGCATGCTGACGGTTTGGTATATAGAAGATAAGAGTTGTCCTTGTGCATCGGTTATTGCGGATGCACCAAATCCTTTGCTGAGACAGGTGTTAGGAGCTGCTCTGTGCTTGTGCTTTGTCAGCATCCTCCAATCTGGTGTAGGGATACCATGGGTTGTGCCTATACATGGGCCTGCTGTCATACATCACATTCCGCCAAGTAGTAGCATTTCTACATCGTGTCTCCTACAGGGTGAGTATGTTTCTGTTTTGATGCAAGGGTGCAGTAGTATTAATTTGGTTAGGGATGAAGTTGATTCAGTATGCGATTGTTTGGATGCAAGGGAGCCAGGAGTAGTCTTGTGGTTAGGGAGCATGCTGGCTCAAGATGCTCCTCATGTGATGCACAGGTGCTAGCAGTAGTGGTTTGGTTTAATAATGCACAAGCTGACTCAGCATGCTCCTGATATGATGCACGGTTGCCAGGAGTAGTATTTTGGTTAGGGACCAAGCCAACTCAGCATGCTCTTAGTCTGATGCACGTATTCCAGAATTAGTTGTTTCGTTAGCGCACAATCTGACTCACCATGCTCCTAATTTGATGCAAGTGTGCCATGAGTAGTCATTTGGTTAGCGTTCTAGTTAACTCAGCATGCTCCTGATTTGATTCAAGGGAGCCTGGAGTAGTCGTTTGGTTAGTGCACAAGCTAACTCAGAGTGCTCCTGATGTGAAGCACGGGTGCCAGGAGTCGTCATTTGGTTAGTGCACAAGCTAACTCAGAGTGCTCCTGATGTGAAGCACGGGTGCCAGTAGTTTTTTGGTTAGGGACCAAGCTGACTCAGCATGCTCCTGTTTTGATGCAAGGGTGCCAGGAGGAGTCTTTTGGTTAGCACATAGGCTAACTGTGCATGCTTCTGATCTGATGTAAGGTTTCCAGGAGTAGTTGTTTGTTTAGTGCTCTGGCTGACTCAGCATGCTCCTAATTTGATGCAAGGGAGCCTCGAGTAGTCGTTTGGTGAGTGTTTAAACTAACTCAGCATGCTTCTGATCTGATGCAAGGTTGGCAGGAGTAGTCGTTTGGTGAGCGCTTTATGCTAACTCAGCATGCTCTTCATCTGATGCAAGGTTGGCAGGAGTAGTCGTATGGTGAGCGTGTAAACTAACTCAGCATGCTCCTGATCTGATGCAAGGTTGGCACAAGTAGTCGTTTGGTGAGCGTGTAAACTAACTCAGCATGCTCTTGATCTGATGCAAGGTTGGCACAAGTAGGCGTTTGATGAGCGTGTAAACTAACTCAGCATGCTCTTGATCTGATGCAAGGTTGGCACAAGTAGTCGTTTGGTGAGCGTGTATTCTAACTCAGCCTGCTCTTGATCTGATGCAAGGTTGGCACAAGTAGTCGTTTGGTGAGTGTGTAAACGAACTCAGCATGCTTCTGATCTGATGCAAGGTTGGCAGGAGTAGTCGTTTGGTGAGCGCTTTATGCTAACTCAGCATGCTCTTCATCTGATGCAAGGTTGGCAGGAGTAGTCGTATGGTGAGCGTGTAAACTAACTCAGCATGCTCCTGATCTGATGCAAGGTTGGCACAAGTAGTCGTTTGGTGAGTGTGTAAACTAACTCAGCATGCTCTTGATCTGATGCAAGGTTGGCACAAGTAGGCGTTTGATGAGCGTGTAAACTAACTCAGCATGCTCTTGATCTGATGCAAGGTTGGCACAAGTAGTCGTTTGGTGAGCGTGTATTCTAACTCAGCCTGCTCTTGATCTGATGCAAGGTTGGCACAAGGAGTCGTTTGATGAGTGTGTAAACGAACTCAGCATGCTTCTGATCTGATGCAAGGTTGGCAGGAGTAGTCGTTTGGCGAGTGTTTAAGCTAACTCAATATGCTTCTGATCTGATTAAAGGTTGGCAGGAGTAGCCATTTAATTAGCGTTCAATCTAACTCAGCATGCTCCTGATCTGATGCATGGTTTGCAGCAATAGTCGTTTGGTGAGCGTTTAAGCTAACTCAGCATGCTTCTGATCTCATGCAAGGTTGGCAGGAGTAGTCGTATGGTGAGAGTGTAAACTAACTCAGCATGCTCCTGATCTGATGCAAGATTGGCACAAGTAGTCGTTTGGTGAGGGTTTAAGCTAACTCAGCATGCTCTTGATCTGATGCAAGGTTGGCAGGAGTAGTTGTTTGGTGAGCATTTAAGCTAACTCAGCATGCTCCTGATCTGATGCAAGGTTGGCAGGAGTAGTCATATGGTGAGCATGTAAACTAACTCAGCATGCTTCTGATCTCATGCAAGGTTGGCAGGAGCAGTCGTATGGTGAGAGTGTAAACTAACTCAGCATGCTTCTGATCTAATGCAAGGTTGGCAGGAGTAGTCGTTTGGCGAGTGTTTAAGCTAACTCAATATGCTTCTGATCTGATTAAAGGTTGGCAGGAGTAGCCATTTAATTAGCGTTCAATCTAACTCAGCATGCTCCTGATCTGATGCATGGTTGGCAGCAATAGTCGTTTGGTGAGCGTTTAAGCTAACTCAACATGCTTCTGATCTCATGCAAGGTTGGCAGGAGTAGTCGTATGGTGAGAGTGTAAACTAACTCAGCATGCTCCTGATCTGATGCAAGATTGGCACAAGTAGTTGTTTGGTGAGCATTTAAGCTAACTCAGCATGCTTCTGATCTCATGCAAGGTTGGCAGGAGTAGTCGTTTGGTGAGCGTTTAAGCTAACTCAGCATGCTTCTGATCTCATGCAAGGTTGGCAGGAGTAGTCATATGGTGAGCATGTAAACTAACTCAGCATGCTCCTGATCTGATGCAAGGTTGCCACCAGTAGTCGTTTGGTGAGGGTTTAAGCTAACTCAGCATGCTCTTGATCTGATGCAAGGTTGGCAGGAGTAGTTGTTTGGTGAGCATTGAAGCTAACTCAGCATGCTCTTGATCTGATGCAAGGTTGGCAGGAGTAGTTGTTTGGTGAGCATTTAAGCTAACTCAGCATGCTTCTGATCTCATGCAAGGTTGGCAGGAGTAGTCGTTTGGTGAGCGTTTAAGCTAACTCAGCATGCTTCTGATCTCATGCAAGGTTGGCAGGAGTAGTCATATGGTGAGCATGTAAACTAACTCAGCATGCTCCTGATCTGATGCAAGGTTGCCACCAGTAGTCGTTTGGTGAGGGTTTAAGCTAACTCAATATGCTCCTGATCTGATGCAAGGTTGGCAGGAGTAGTCGTTTGGTGAGCGTTTAAGCTAACTCAGCATGCTCCTGATCTGATGCAAGGTTGGCAGGAGTAGTCGTTTGGCGAGTGTTTAAGCTAACTCAATATGCTTCTGATCTGATGAAAGGTTGGCAGGAGTAGCCATTTAATTAGCGTTCAATCTAACTCAGCATGCTGCTGATCTCATGCAAGGTTGGCAGGAGTAGTCGTTTGGTGAGTGTTTAAGCTAACTCAGCATGCTCCTGATCTGATGCATGGTTGGCAGGAGTAGCCATTTAATT
Organism: Lissotriton vulgaris; assembly: GCF_964263255.1. Classification (NCBI taxonomy): domain Eukaryota; kingdom Metazoa; phylum Chordata; class Amphibia; order Caudata; family Salamandridae; genus Lissotriton; species Lissotriton vulgaris. Next base: position 107,419,753 of record NC_141700.1, read on the forward strand.
AGCGTTCAATCTAACTCAGCATGCTCCTGATCTGATGCAAGGTTGGCAGGAGTAGTCATTTGGTGAGCGTTTAAGCTAACTCAGCATGCTCCTGATCTGATGCAAGGTTGGCAGGAGTAGTCGTTTGGCGAGTGTTTAAGCTAACTCAATATGCTTCTGATCTGATGAAAGGTTGGCAGGAGTAGCCATTTAATTAGCGTTCAATCTAACTCAGCATGCTTCTGATCTCATGCAAGGTTGGCAGGAGTAGTCGTTTGGTGAGTGTTTAAGCTAACTCAGCATGCTCCTGATCTGATGCATGGTTGGCAGGAGTAGTCGTTTGGTGAGCGTTTAAGCTAACTCAGCATGCTTCTGATCTCATGCAAGGTTGGCAGGAGTAGTCGTTTGGTGAGTGTTTAAGCTAACTCAGCATGCTCCTTATCTGATGCATGGTTGGCAGGAGTAGTCGTTTGGTGAGCGTTTAAGCTAACTCAGCATGCTCCTGATCTGATGCATGGTTGGCAGGAGTAGTCCTTTGGTGAGTGTTTAAGCTAACTCAGCATGCTCCTGATCTGATGCAAGGTTGGCAGGAGTAGTCGTTTGGTGAGTGTTTAAGCTAACTCAGCATGCTCCTGATCTGATGCATGGTTGGCAGGAGTAGTCGTTTGGTGAGCGTTTAAGCTAACTCAGCATGCTTCTGATCTCATGCAAGGTTGGCAGGAGTAGTCGTTTGGTGAGCGTTTAAGCTAACTCAGCATGCTCCTGATCTGATGCATGGTTGGCAGGAGTAGTCGTTTGGTGAGCGTTTAAGCTAACTCAGCATGCTCCTGATCTGATGCAAGGTTGGCGGGAGTAGTTGTTTGGTGAGCGTTTAAGCTAACTCAGCATGCTCCTGATCTGATGCAAGGTTGGCAGGAGTAGTCGTTTGGTGAGCGTTTAAGCTAACTCAGCATGCTCCTGATCTGATGCATGGTTGGCAGGAGTAGTCGTTTGGTGAGCGTTTAAGCTAACTCAGCATGCTTCTGATCTCATGCAAGGTTGGCAGGAGTAGTCGTTTGGTGAGCGTTTAAGCTAACTCAGCATGCTCCTGATCTGATGCATGGTTGGCAGGAGTAGTCCTTTGGTGAGTGTTTAAGCTAACTCAGCATGCTCCTGATCTGATGCATGGTTGGCAGGAGTAGTCGTTTGGTGAGCGTTTAAGCTAACTCAGCATGCTTCTGATCTCATGCAAGGTTGGCAGGAGTAGTCGTTTGGTGAGTGTTTAAGCTAACTCAGCATGCTCCTGATCTGATGCAAGGTTGGCAGGAGTAGTCGTTTGGTGAGCGTTTAAGCTAACTCAGCATGCTCCTGATCTGATGCAAGGTTGGAAGGAGTAGTCGTTTGGTGAGCGTTTAAGCTAACTCAGCATGCTTCTGATCTCATGCAAGGTTGGCAGGAGTAGTCCTTTGGTGAGTGTTTAAGCTAACTCAGCATGCTCCTGATCTGATGCATGGTTGGCAGGAGTAGTCGTTTGGTGAGCGTTTAAGCTAACTCAGCATGCTTCTGATCTCATGCAAGGTTGGCAGGAGTAGTCGTTTGGTGAGTGTTTAAGCTAACTCAGCATGCTTCTGATCTCATGCAAGGTTGGCAGGAGTAGTCGTTTGGTGAGTGTTTAAGCTAACTCAGCATGCTCCTGATCTGATGCATGGTTGGCAGGAGTAGTCGTTTGGTGAGCGTTTAAGCTAACTCAGCATGCTCCTGATCTGATGCATGGTTGGCAGGAGTAGTCCTTTGGTGAGTGTTTAAGCTAACTCAGCATGCTCCTGATCTGATTAAAGGATGGCAGGAGTAGCCATTTAATTAGTCTGTAGATTGACCTTACTTGGATGGGAAGCCATCAAAGAGAAAACAGTATGGGTGTGATGTGGTCACTTCTTTTGGCCCCAAATACAAAACGAGCTGCTGAATGGAGTACGGGTTTGAGAGGGGAAAGGTGGGATTTGGGGAGGCCTGCAAGTAGAGAATTGCAATCATCCAATCTAGAGAGAACCAGAGATGAGACCAAGGTTTTAAGGTCTTGCTCTGGAAAGAAGCAACACATCCCCCAGAGAAGGCGCAGTTGGTAACATGCATTCTTTGCAATGGGATTGATGTGGGAGTATAGACCGAGCCTTTTGTCAAGTATGACCCCAAGGGATTCAGCGCTGTCGACAATGATAGGTTTTTTGTTCAGTAAAGTCAGCTTATCCATCCAAGATTGAACAGGAGAAGGAGAGAGTGAGGTAGAGAGGAGAAGGAATTCAGTTTTGGAAGGATCAGAGTGAGTTGATGAGCTAACATCCAGTTTTGAATAGAGTTGAGAGGAGTGTTGAGGGATGAGATTTTGTTTGCGGAAGACACCTTAAGGTAGATTTGGGTGTCATCAGCATAGAGGTGGTAAAGTATCCAGATTTACTTAGGAGATTTCCCAATGGTTCCAAGTAAAGATTGAACGAAGTGGGTGCACGTATAGATCCTTGAGGGACGCCTTGACCTACGGCAGTTGAAGACGAAAGGCTGCTTGCTATTTTAATCATTGAGATCTGTCCGAGAGGAATGAAGCAAACCATTTAAGCACTGTGCCTTCCAATTCCATTCTCTGTTTTAAAGTGTTTAGGAGAGTGTTGTGATTAACAGTGTCAAAGGCTGCAGAAAGGTCTAGAAAAATCAGAAGACAAGACCCCCCCAAGTCAAGTAGACGAAGGGCATCGTCGATCACTTGCAGCAGGGCTGTTTCAGTGCTGCACTCTTGCATGAAACCAGATTGGAATTCATCTAGAAGTTTGTTATCCTTAATATGTAGGGAGAGTTGTTCCGCTACACATCTTTCTGTGATTTTCGCAAGAAAAGGGAGGATGGTGATGGGGCGGAAGTTGTTGAGGTCATTTGCATGAGTGGAAGGTTTTTTGAGAAGTGGGGTAACTTGTCCTGTTTTAAGGGCACCAGGAAGGGACCCTTGGATGAGGAAGAGGTCAACCAGACTGGTCCAACAGGAAAGATGTGGTTGTAGAAGTCAATGGCAAAGTCACTCGATATGGGGTCAAAAGAATGGTCAGAGGGTTTTGTTTCAAGAATGCATTTGAGGAGGGCATCATCAGAGATGACGTCAAAGTTCTGCCAAGTGACTAAGGATTTGTGCTCCTCTATGGGGGTAGGGTGAATGACCTGATCCACCATTGATTTCACTTTTTTATTAAAGTATATAGCCAATTCTGCTGCCTTCTTTGGAGGATCGTCAGGCTTGAAGGTTGAGGGAGAGAAATGTATTTGTATTTTTTATGAGGTCATATAGTTTTTTGGGTCTGTCTTTGCTGAGTCACGGAAGGTTCTGAAGTGTGATGCTTTTTCATGGAAGATGTGTTTGTGGTATTTTGATCTTGCTAAGCGTAGAGTAGAGCGATTAGTGGTGGATGGAGATTGTCCAAATTGTTCCTCCAGGACTCCCAGGTTCTTCCTTTCTTCATAAAAGGATTTATTGAACCATGGAGCAGAATGAATAGCCCTTTTCTTTTTGCTTTGAAATGAAGCAGCATTATCAATTACGACTACCAGGCTGGAGAGGCATCGGGAGGTAAGATCGTTGACATCCAAATTAGGGTCTAACATTGGAAGTGATATCATAGCAGAATCACAAAGAATGTCAAGGTCAATGTTTTTGGTGTTATGGAACCAGGTAGTCATTTTAGGTTGGCCAAGAGTTACAGAGTGAGTTAGGTGAAGAGAGAAGGAGATGAGGAAGTGGTCGGACCAGTCTACTGGAGTAGGGACAGCAACAGTATGCATATCTGCGTTGGATGTAACAAGGTCCAGAATTGAGCCCTTAGATTTTGTTGGTTCTCTACAGTGTTTGATAAGATCATTAACTGAGAGAAAAGTGGCAAGCCTATTGGCAGCTGAGTCTTCCAAGGAGCCCCAGTGAAGATTAAAGTCTCCTAGAAAAATCTCTCCGTCACTTTGAGAGTATTGGTCGCTGGCGAAGTCGGCTAATTCCTCCTAGAACAAGAAGCAGTCACCGGGCGGGTGATATATGGCATGAAATCTGAAAGGGGAGCAGTGTTGCACTTGAAGCTCCAGAGAAAGGCATTCAAAAGTATGGATGGAGCTGTTAGGAAGTACCTTGAATGACAGGTTGGCAGGAGTAGTCGTTTGGCGAGTGTTTAAGCTAACTCAGCATACTTCTGATCTTATGACAGGTTGGCAGGAGTAGCCGTTTAATTAGCGTTCAATCTAACTCAGCATTCTCCAGAGTTGATTCAAGTTTGCCAGGCATACTCGCTTGGGTAGAGCTCAAGCTACCTCAGCATGTCTCTGGTCTGATGCAAGGGTCCAGTAATAGTCTTCTGCTTAGGTCTCATGTGGATCCGCAATTTCCTGTTTCGATGCAAGGATGCCATAAGTAGCATTTTGGCTAAGGATCATGCTGAATGTGCACGCTCCAAGGTACATGGAGTAATGCAAGAAGTTATCTCTTCACCAGGGTTTGTGCCCACTCTGCAGTCTGCTGATTTGGTGCAGATTTGCTAAGAGTGGTCCTTTTTCTAGTGATGACCAGAATGTTTCTATGTTGCTGCACTAACGCTGAGAGTTTCCCTGCTGCATAGGGTGTGATATGATCACTTTTTATGCAAATAAATTAAATGCTGTCCTGGTACCTTGGGGCTGGGCTGCTATATGCTAGAAGCTTCCCTTGTGAAGGGGTCACAGGCTGCCTCTGAATTTTGCTGTTGGGCGCATGGTTTCTAGAAGCCATCTTTGTGCCAGGCACATGCCTGCTGTGTATCCTCATTCTTTGAAGCTTGAATACGTACAGTACGCGTGCACCTGAGTGTGCATTGCATGCTGGGTACGTATCGACTTCCTGGCTGAGCTAAAGAATGTATGATGTGTTCTAGAAGACGAATATTACCTCCTAGCAGGTGTGTACGTAGGGACGGAAACTAATGAAATTGAGATGTGTAAGTGCACATATCAGTGTAACAGTTCACACATATTTTTAATTTATTTGACTATTATTGTGTCCAGTCCAGTGCCATTACACCAGGAAGAGAGAATTATAGAGATCCCGCTGGTGTACTTTTGTTTGCTTCTCCTGATTGGTGCATGAGTGAATGTTTTGTAGTGTGAGTGGGATGCTAGCGGAGTGTGTGACATAAGAGGCGAAGTGGAGGAGTGTTGTTTTGCAGTTTGAGCATTTTTAAATTTATTGATAAATTTGTAAAATGCTAAAAATTGAAAAATGTGCAATTCAGTGCATGCAGTGGATACTTGAATATACATCTGTATTGTAATAAATACTGGATAATGGATTTCATGTAAAGAATTTTAAAAAGTACATAGAAATATAAATAAATAATATATGGCAAAGTAACATGCTATCATAAAAACATAGTGTGGACTGGCTCTGTTGGATGTATTCCCTGGTGAAAGTAAAATAGATAGGTAGGACCCCTTTTCTAAAAAAACATTTGTTGTGTTTATTACCCCTGGTCCAATGCCTTTTATATACAATTAATGGGGCCCTGGAGTATATTTTGACAGCTTACACATGTATCTACAGCATGTAGGCAGTATCTATACACTGGATATGAAGATGTTAAGGACTCTAAAGTACTGAGATGCCTTGGTATGCGTTCTTGTGGTGGGACAGTCAGTCTTGGCCGTTAGTCATATTTTGATGATGTGACGTGTAGCCATTGGTGAGCGGCATGGGGTGAATGGCCAGGTTAGCGAGACCTTAGCTCCTGCAGTATAGTGAGGCGTGATGACAGCGTGAGTCGTTGCGTGGCGCAAAAACATGGCTGTTCTGCTAGTATCTGACTCTGCTATCTGCTGTTGTTGGATTCCCTTCCACTGGTGCCAGCACCTCCTCCAGGGTGTTGGCACACTTTACCAATTAGATAGTAATGATCACAACACCGTTGCTGTTGTGAGGTTGTTGGGTGATGGATTTGTTTGTCGCGTGTTGTTTTAATGGACCTCGAGTCGGACCCATAAAGGTACGAGTCCCCGGCCTGTGGTTGTGGGTGGAGGGTGAGCAGGCCTTTGCCTACTGTATGGAAGATAGCACTATTAATCTGCGAAACTGTTGTGTTGTTTACAAGGTGAAAAGTGGGTATGGAGACCTAATACCTTTGCATAAGGTAGTGCTGAGAGACAAGCAAGCCTAGTGAGCTGCATAAACTGGGATCTTCTAGGAGCTATAGCTATGCTGCAACATGAGTAAACCGTGGTGAGTTCCAGAAGTGGGCACCGACTATCCAGAAAATTCAGGGAGTTCAAAAGTTTCTAGAAGAAATTGCCAAATCTCAAAGTGCTAGTTGTCGTGTCAGCCTATCGAGAAAGTTCAGGGAGTTAAAATGTTTGTAGAAGAAATTGCCAAATCTCAAAGTGCTAGTTGTCGTTTCAGCCTATCCAGAAAATCCAGGGAGTTAAAACATTTCTAGAAGAAATTGCCAAATTTCAAAGTGCTAGTTGTCGTTTCAGCCTATCCAAAAAATTCAGGGAGTTAAAAAGTTTCTAGAAGAAATTGCCAAATCTCAAAGGGCTAGTTGTCGTTTCAGCCTATTGAGAAATTTCAGGGAGTTAAAACGTTTCTAGAAGAAATTGCCAAATCTCAAAGTGCTAGTTGTCGTTTCAGCCTATCCAGAAAATTCAGCGAGTTAAAAAGTTTTTAGAAGAAATTGCCAAATCTCAAAGTGCTAGTTGTCGTGTCAGCCTATCGAGAAAGTTCAGGGAGTTAAAACGTTTCTAGAAGAAATTGCCAAATCTCAAAGTGCTAGTTGTTGTTTCAGCCTATCCAGAAAATCCAAGGAGTTAAAACGTTTCTAGAAGAAATTGCCAAATCTCAAAGTGCTAGTTGTCGTTTCAGCCTATCCAGAAAATTCAGGGAGTTAAAAAGTTTCTGGAAGAAATTGACAAATCTTAAAGTGCTAGTTGTCGTTTCAGCCTATCGAGAAATTTCAGGGAGTTAAAAAATTTCTAGAAGAAATTGTTACATCTCAATGATACTACTGGTTGTTGCAGTCTTTCTTCAGGTTCGTAAGGGCTAACTTCCAATATTATATTTTGCCTAGTAAGGGAGTGAAGGATGTAGGATCTCAAAGATGTGTTTTGTGTGAGGTATCTAGGGGTTCTGTGTATTCATAAGATTCGTGGCTGAGGAATGGAATTTGAGATGTGAGAGCTTAGAGCATTATTAACACCTCATAGCTTGGACATGGAAGGAAATATTGAGGACTTCTGTGTCTATTCATTACAGCAAACAAATGTACTTGTACGTCCCAATCTGTAGTGATCTTTACATGCATGAATGCTAGGCATGGAACTGTGCTTTGCTGCCAGGTTTATCTGAGATATAGTCTCCCTGTGCCTTCCCTTAGATTAGATGATTAGATTAAAAGTTTATAAAGCCCCCTGATAGCGCTGTTGTAAACCAAGGCTGCCTAGTCTTGTTTCCGCCTTATTCCTCTTTCTTCCAACTCCCTACATGTTTGTCTATCTATAACTTGAAGATTCTTTTTCATCCCAGCTTTCTCTTTCTGACAGTTTTTATTTCCCTTCCTCCTACTTTCTTTCCTTTTGCCATCTCTCTCCTCTCCTCAGTGTCAAAATCAAATAATAAAAAATAATTGCCTCACGCTGCAGGTGGAGAGACCTGGAAACATGGCTTCTGTTGCTCTCCACCTGCAACAGTGCCTAGATACAAGGAAATGTCTAGTTTTGCTACCAGGCAGCTTGGTGCCTCTAAAAGAACAGTGGGGCCTACTGGAAATTCCAGTTTACCACTTTCAAACTCTTGGTATGCATTTATGTACTGTCATGTGGGTTTTGGTGATGTACAGAACTGTGAGCTACCATCCGATTGCACAGTGGGGCGTTATGGGGAACTACTGGTTACATTTGGTGTTTTGTATCTATCAGTATCACGTGGCACCCTCAGCCTGCCTAGCCTTTTAACAGCGCCATTTGGCATCTGCGACTAGTAATTTGTGTTTTTAAACTGTAATCTCTCCACGTTTCTCCCATGATGGAAAGTGCCGGAATTGCTTCTGCTTCAGTCTCTTGTCCTCTCTTCCTCCATATACATGGCTGCTGCTGCAGTCTACTACCTACTCTTTCGCCACATTCATTCCTGTATCTGCTGCAGTCTTCTGTCCTGTCTTCGGTCACATTCATTTCTACACCTGATGTCCGCTGCCCTTCCTCCACATACATTGCTGCTCTGCAGTCTGCTGCCCACTCTTCCTCCACATACATTGCTGCTGCTGTAGTCTGCTGCCCACTCTTCCTCCACATACATTGCTGCTCTGCAGTCTGCTGCTCACTCTTCCTCCACATACATTGCTGCTGCTGCAGTCTGCTGCCCACTCTTCCTCCACATACATTGCTGCTCTGCAGTCTGCTGCCCACTCTTCCACCACATACATTGCTGCTGCTGCAGTCTGCTGCTCACTCTTCCTCCACATACATTGCTGCTCTGCAGTCTGCTGCCCACTCTTCCTCCACATACATTGCTGCTGCTGCAGTCTGCTGCCCACTCTTCCTCCACATACATTGCTGCTCTGCAGTCTGCTGCCCACTCTTCCACCACATACATTGCTGCTGCTGCAGTCTGCTGCCCACTCTTCCTCCACATACATTGCTGCTCTGCAGTCTGCTGCCCACTCTTCCTCCACATACAGTGCTGCTCTGCAGTCTGCTGCTCACTCTTCCTCCACATACATTGCTGCTGCTGCAGTCTGCTGCCCACTCTTCCTCCACATACATTGCTGCTGCTGCAATCTCCTGCCCACTCTTCCTCCACATACATTGCTGCTGCTGCAGTCTGCTGCTCACTCTTCCACCACATACATTGCTGCTGCTGCAGTCTGCTGCCCACTCTTCCTCCACATACATTGCTGCTCTGCAGCCTGCTGCCCACTCTTCCTCCACATACATTGCTGCTGCTGTAGTCTGCTGCCCACTCTTCCACCACATACATTGCTGCTGCTGCAGTCTCCTGCCCTCTCTTCCCCCACATATATTGCTGCTGCAGTCTGCTGCCCACTCTTCCTCCACATACATTGCTGCTGCTGCAGTCTGCTGCCCACTCTTCCTCCACATACATTGCTGCTCTGCAGTCTGCTGCCCACTCTTCCTCCACATACATTGCTGCTGCTGCAGTCTCCTGCCCACTCTTCCACCACATACATTGCTGCTGCTGCAGTCTGCTGCCCACTCTTCCTCCACATACATTGCTGCTCTGCAGTCTGCTGCCCACTCTTCCTCCACATACATTGCTGCTGCTGCAGTCTGCTGCCCACTCTTCCACCACATACATTGCTGCTGCTGCAGTCTGCTGCCGACTCTTCCTCCGCATACGTTGCTGCTGCTGCAGTCTGCTGCCCACTCTTCCTCCACATACATTGTTGCTCTGCAGTCTGCTGCTCACTCTTCCTCCACATACATTGCTGCTCTGCAGTCTGCTGTCCTATTCTCCTCCACATACATTGCTGCTGCTGCAGTCTGCTGCCCACTCTTCCACCACATACATTGCTGCTCCTGCTCCAGTCTCCTGCCCTCTCTTCCTCCACACACATTGCTGCTCCTGTGGCAGTCTCCTGCCCTCTCTTCCTCCACACACATTGCTGCTCCTGCAGCAGTCTCCTGCCCTCTTTTCCTCCACACACATTGCTGCTCCTGTTGAGGTCTCCTGCCCTCTCTCTCTCCACATACATTGCTGCTCCTGCTCCAGTCTCCTGCCCTCTCTTCCTCCACACACATTGCTGCTCCTGCTGCAGTCTCCTGCCCTCTCTTCCTCCACATACATTGCTGCTGCTGCAGTCTCCTGCCCTCTCTTCCTCCACACACATTGCTGCTCCTGCTGCAGTCTCCTGCCCTCTCTTCCTCCACATACATTGCTGCTCCTGCTGCAGTCTCCTGCCCTCTCTTCCTCCACATACATTGCTGCTCTGCAGTCTCCTGCCCTCTCTTCCTCCACACACATTGCTGCTCCTGCTGCAGTCTCCTGCCCTCTCTTCCTCCACATACATTGCTGCTCCTGCTGCAGTCTGCTGCCCTCTCTTCCTCCACACACATTGCTGTTCTGCAGTCTGCTGCCCACTCTTCCTCCGCATACATTGCTGCTGCTGCAGGCTGCTGCCCTCTTGTCCTCAGTCACAAAGAGAACCCCCTTTGAATAAATTCACACTTCACACACCATTTATACACAAGCCGCCTCACACCAGTTGAGTGAGAATGGACAGAAAGGATATGATCAAAAAGCAATCTAGAAAAAAAAATCATATTTATTCACAAATCATAGTTACCACATAAATCAGAGAACACAGAAAATTTCATAAAAAAGTTAACAGTCTCAGGAACTGTGCAAAAGAGTTTAAAAACATCAGAGAAACATACAAGACATTAAAACCCAGCGCATTGATACACAGTACAATTCAAAATATTAAAAAATTGGAACACAGAAAGGAAAAATAATTCCTATTTCCAAAGAGGAGACCACTAAATCAAGACTCGATCAATTGTGACCACAATGGATATTTATCCAAGTGCATTTATCAGAAGCAATTGTCATCACAGATTTTACGCAGTTTCCTCTTCAATGAGCATCAACGTGTTTCGGTGGGCACTAATATACGGCCATCACCTTCTACAGGAAAATTACATACAGTCCCAATCAAAATGTTAACAATCTGTAAAAAATAAGAAATTAATAAACACATGGAAAATATTTAAAAAACACAATACAACAAATCCCACCCATATTTGATACATCATCCCAATGTCCAAGGCTCAACACACTGGTGTTAGGATTGAGGCTCACACACAAACCTCATACTGATCATACAGAGCACAGCTTATAAACCTAATAGCCGGTTGAGAACATCATAGCTATCAGAATATTAGTCTCTACTTATAAACCTCTCCTCCTCCACATACATTGCTGCTGCTGCAGTCTTCTGCCCCCTCTACCTCTGCATATTGTTGCTGCTCTGCTGCCCTGCTGCCCTCTCGTCCTCCACATACATTGACGTCTTCTGCAGTCTCCTGCCCTCTCTTCCTCCACATACATTGCTGCTGCTGCAGTCTGCTGCCATCTTTTCCTCCACATACATTGCTGCTCCTGCTGCAGTCTGCTGCCCCCTCTCCCTCCACATACATTGCAACTGCAGTCTCCTGCCCCCTCTCCCTCCACATACATTGCTACTGCAGTCTCCTGCCCTCTCTTCCTCCACACACATTGCTGCTGCAGTCTCCTGCCCTCTCTTCCTCCACATACATTGCTGCTGCAGTTTCCTGCCCTCTCTTCCTCCACATACATTGCTGCTGCAGTCTGCTGCCCCCTCTCCCTCCACACACATTGCTGCTGCCGCAGTCTCCTGCCCTCTCTTCCTTCACATACAGTGCTGCTCTGCAGTCTGCTGCCCACTCTTCCTCCACATACATTGCTGCTCTGCAGTCTCCTGCCCTCTCTTCCTCCACATACATTGCTGCTCTGCAGTCTGCTGCCCACTCTTCCTCCACATACATTGCTGCTCTGCAGTCTGCTGCCCTCTCTTCCTCCACATACATTGCTGCTCTGCAGTCTGCTGCCCACTCTTCCTCCACATACATTGCTGCTCTGCAGTCTGCTGCCCACTCTTCCTCCACATACATTGCTGCTGCTGCAGTCTCCTGCCCCTCTCCCTCCACATACATTGCTACTGCAGTCTCCTGCCCTCTCTTCCTCCACACACATTGCTGCTGCAGTCTCCTGCCCTCTCTTCCTCCACATACATTGCTGCTGCAGTTTCCTGCCCTCTCTTCCTCCACATACATTGCTGCTGCAGTCTGCTGCCCCCTCTCCCTCCACACACATTGCTGCTGCCGCAGTCTCCTACCCTCTCTTCCTTCACATACAGTGCTGCTCTGCAGTCTGCTGCCCACTCTTCCTCCACATACATTGCTGCTCTGCAGTCTGCTGCCCACTCATCCTCCACATACATTGCTGCTCTGCAGTCTCCTGCCCTCTCTTCCTCCACATACATTGCTGCTGCTGCAGTCTGCTGCTCACTCTTCCTCCACACACATTGCTGCTCTGCAGTCTGCTGCCCACTCTTCCTCCACATACATTGCTGCTCTGCAGTCTGCTGCCCACTCTTCCTCCACATACATTGCTGCTGCTGCAGTCTCCTGCCCCTCTCCCTCCACATACATTGCTACTGCAGTCTCCTGCCCTCTCTTCCTCCACACACATTGCTGCTGCAGTCTCCTGCCCTCTCTTCCTCCACATACATTGCTGCTGCAGTTTCCTGCCCTCTCTTCCTCCACATACATTGCTGCTGCAGTCTGCTGCCCCCTCTCCCTCCACACACATTGCTGCTGCCGCAGTCTCCTACCCTCTCTTCCTTCACATACAGTGCTGCTCTGCAGTCTGCTGCCCACTCTTCCTCCACATACATTGCTGCTCTGCAGTCTGCTGCCCACTCATCCTCCACATACATTGCTGCTCTGCAGTCTCCTGCCCTCTCTTCCTCCACATACATTGCTGCTGCTGCAGTCTGCTGCTCACTCTTCCTCCACACACATTGCTGCTGCTGAAGTCTGCTGCCCACTCTTCCTCCACATACATTGCTGCTCTGCAGTCTGCTGCCCACTCTTCCTCCACATACATTGCTGCTCTGCAGTCTGCTGCCCACTCTTCCTCCACATACATTGCTGCTCTGCAGTCTGCTGCCCACTCTTCCTCCACATACATTGCTGCTGCTGCAGTCTCCTGCCCCTCTCCCTCCACATACATTGCTACTGCAGTCTCCTGCCCTCTCTTCCTCCACACACATTGCTGCTGCAGTCTCCTGCCCTCTCTTCCTCCACATACATTGCTGCTGCAGTTTCCTGCCCTCTCTTCCTCCACATACATTGCTGCTGCAGTCTGCTGGCCCCTCTCCCTCCACACACATTGCTGCTGCTGCAGTCTCCTGCCCTCTCTTCCTTCACATACAGTGCTGCTCTGCAGTCTGCTGCCCACTCTTCCTCCACATACATTGCTGCTCTGCAGTCTGCTGCCCACTCTTCCTCCACATACATTGCTGCTCTGCAGTCTGCTGCCCACTCTTCCTCCACATACATTGCTGCTGCTGCAGTCTGCTGCTCACTCTTCCTCCACACACACATTGCTGCTGCTGCAGTCTGCTGCCCACTCTTCCTCCACATACATTGCTGCTCTGCAGTCTGCTGCCCACTCTTCCTCCACATACATTGCTGCTCTGCAGTCTGCTGCCCACTCTTCCTCCACATACATTGCTGCTGCTGCAGTCTGCTGCTCACTCTTCCTCCACACACATTGCTGCTGCTGCAGTCTCCTGCCCCTCTCCCTCCACATACATTGCTGCTCTGCAGTCTGCTGCCCACTCTTCCTCCACATACATTGCTGCTCTGCAGTCTCCTGCCCCTCTCCCTCCACATACATTGCTGCTCTGCAGTCTGCTGCCCACTCTTCCTCCACATACATTGCTGCTCTGCAGTCTCCTGCCCTCTCTTCCTCCACATACATTGCTGCTGCAGTCTGCTGCCCACTCTTCCTCCACATACATTGCTGCTCTGCAGTCTGCTGCCCACTCTTCTTCCACATACATTGCTGCTCTGCAGTCTGCTGTCCACTCTTCCACCACAAACATTGCTGCAGCTGCAGTCTGATGCCCACTCTTCCTCCACATACATTGCTGCTCTGCAGTCTGCTGCCCACTCTTCCTCCACATACATTGCTGCTGCTGCAGTCTCCTGCCCACTCTTCCACCACATACATTGCTGCTGCTGCAGTCTGCTGCCCACTCTTCCTCCACATACATTGCTGCTGCTGCAGTCTGCGGCCCTCTCTTCCTCCACACACATTGCTGCTCTGCAGTCTGCTGCTCACTCCTCCTCCACATACAGTGCTGCTCTGCAGTCTGCTGCCCACTCTTCCTCCACATACATTGCTGCTGCTGTAGTCTGCTGCCCACTCTTCCACCACATACATTGCTGCTGCTGCAGTCTCCTGCCCTCTCTTCCCCCACATATATTGCTGCTGCAGTCTGCTGCCCACTCTTCCTCCACATACATTGCTGCTGCTGCAGTCCGCTGCCCACTCTTCCACCACATACATTGCTGCTGCTGCAGTCTGCTGCCGACTCTTCCTCCGCATACATTGCTGCTCTGCAGTCTCCTGCCCTCTCTTCCTCCACATACATTGCTGCTCCTGCTGCAGTCTGCTGCCCACTCTTCCTCCACATACATTGCTGCTGCTGCAGTCTGCTGCCCACTCTTCCTCCACATACATTGCTGCTCTGCAGTCTGCTGCTCACTCTTCCTCCACACACATTGCTGCTGCTGCAGTCTGCTGCCCACTCTTCCTCCGCATGAATTGCTGCTGCTGCAGTCTGCTGCTCACTCTTCCTCCACAGTGATTGCTGCTCTGCAGTCTGCTGCCCACTCTTCCTCCACATACATTGCTGCTCTGCAGTCTGCTGTCCACTCTTCCTCCACATACATTGCTGCTGCTGCAGTCTGCTATCCTCTCTTCCTCCACATACATGGCTGCTGCAGTCTGCTGCCCCTCTTCCTCTACATACATGGCTGCTGCAGTCTTCTGCCCACTCTTCCTCCACATACATTGCTGCTCTGCAGTCTGCTGCCCACTCTTCCTCCACATACATTGCTGCTGCTGCAGTCTGCTGCCCACTCTTCCTCCACATAGATTGCTGCTCTGCAGTCTGCTGCCCACTCTTCCTCCACATACATTGCTGCTCTGCATTCTGCTATCCTCTCTTCCTCCACATACATGGCTGCTGCAGTCTGCTGCCCCTCTTCCTCTACATACATGGCTGCTGCAGTCTTCTGCCCCTCTTCCTCCACATACATTCCTGTACCTGCTGCAGTCTGCTGCCCACTCTTCCTCCACATACATTGCTGCTCTGCAGTCTCCTGCCCACTCTTCCTCCACATACATTGCTGCTGCTGCAGTCTGCTGCCCACTCTTCCTCCACATAGATTGCTGCTCTGCAGTCTGCTGCCCACTCTTCCTCCACATACATTGCTGCTCTGCATTCTGCTATCCTCTCTTCCTCCACATACATGGCTGCTGCAGTATGCTGCCCCTCTTCCTCTACATACATTGCTGCTGCAGTCTCCTGCCCCTCTCCCTCCACATACATTGCTGCTCTGCAGTCTGCTGCCCACTCTTCCTCCACATACATTGCTGCTGCAGTCTGCTGCCCACTCTTCCTCCACATACATGGCTGCTGCTGCAGTCTCCTGCCCTCTCTTCCTCCACATACATTGCTGCTCCTTCTGCAGTCTCCTGCCCTCTCTTCCTCCACATACATTGCTGCTGCAGTTTCCTGTCCACTCTTCCTCCACATACATTGCTGCTCCTTCTGCAGTCTCCTGCCCTCTCTTCCTCCAAATACATTGCTGCTGCAGTTTCCTGTCCACTCTTCCTCCACATACATTGCTGCTCCTTCTGCAGTCTCCTGCCCTCTCTTCCTCCACATACATTGCTGCTGCAGTTTCCTGTCCTCTCTTCCCCACATACATTGCTGCTGCAGTCTCCTGCCCTCTCTTCCTCCACATACATTGCTCCTGCAGTCTCCTGCCCCCTGTTCCTCTACATACATTCCTTGCAGCCCCTCTTCACCTTCAGCCCCCTTTTCTCTTATTTTCTTCATTGATCCTGCACTACTCGCTCTGGTTCTGTCTCCTCGGCTCACTCCTCTGCAGCTTTGAGCCCTCCACCTGTCCCCCTCCCCTCACTTCCGGTATTGATTCCTTTCTCAGGACATGGCTGGCGCTGCGCTCCCGCTCTCTCACAGTCTTTTACAGCCTGACGGCACATCAACCCGGTTTTTCCACCACAGACGTTTGGATTATGCGCCCCCTTTTTGCCCTCTTTTTTCTCCTCACTTCTGCTCTCCCAGCAACACCCCTCTAATCTCTCCCCCACCCTCCTTCGCCTCAGCTTCCCAACATGGCCACCTCTCGAATTAAGTCTGGAGCCAATTGCTACAAAATCATTTATCCTCCCGACCAGACTAAAGCTACAATAAAACGACTTAAGCATAGCACTATTGAACGTTTCCCGGACTCCCTTTTTGTGGATCAATTTTACAATGGTCGTCTTGGGAGGCTCAAAAACGATTTCATCTTCTTCACTCGTGACATACCCTCTTGGTCCAACAGTTTTTACAATTCCCTTAACGTCACCTCCTCCTCCTCTATTCCTTATGGGAAACAACTAAAAATTTCCCCCTCTGGGTGCTTCAATGGCTACCTCACTATCTCACTCTATAACAACGGTACTGTCATGATCCAAGGCAAAGACTCCTGCCTCTCGATCTTTGACCACCTCTTCCCCTCCTTACTCCCCGTCTCTGCAACCGGGTTTCCCCTTGACTCTCCTTCCAGCTCCACCCATTACTCCCTTTCTCCTCCGCCGACCCCTCCCCACTCCAATTGGCTGCACTCACGAGAAGGGCAGGTCGGCCCTCTTCCCTCCCCCCCCCAACATACCTCATCTCCTAATCCTCCTCCCCCACAGTATGTCCCATCCCGCATTACTTCGGCCTTACCACTAGCTAACACGCTCCTCGTCCCATCTGCACCTTCACGACACTCCAATCTATTCCCCTCCCCCATACTTCTTCCCATCTCCCCCCTCTTTAGTCCACCTCTCCTCCAACACTCTCTCCCAATTAACTTTCCCTATGCTCCCCTTAGCCCTCTCTCCATCCCTCCTCTCCACCCCTTCATCCCCTCGTCATTCACCCCGTTTCTGCCACATTCCCACTGCATCTCTCTCCTCCCTCCTACTCCTCCAGTACTGCCGCACTACCCCCTTGCCACTCCTAGGAACACCTTCCTTCTCCCTCACTCAGGCCCAGCAGAACCACTTCCCCTCCTCAACTTCCCTTTCTCTCAACCCCCCTCACTCTGCCAGATGACCGTTCCCTCAGTGCTACCTCTCCTAACTGACAGGACCTCCGCAACCAATGCACCTCTGTTCCTCCCAAACCTCCTACACTCCCATGACGCCACACAGGCCTCCCCCCTCCTACTTCCCTACCGACGTGTTCCGCACCTTTCTCCCCCTAAATTTGTCCTTACTTCCTCTCCCTCTTGCAACACCAACAATGACAACTCTCCCTTAACCCCCAATTCATTTACTCCCGCTCCCAACCCCCTCCTTTCCCCACCTGTGAACCCCACCCCCCAACACACCTCCGGTCCCCCCACTTCTCCCTGCCGTCCACCACCAATTCCACCCCCCCTTATTTCAATCGAGCCACCCAACCTTCCGCGCTCTGCCTCTTTCTCACTGGAAAATACGCTTGGCTCTCTGATCACCTCCATCTCTCAGCTTACAGCTGCCATTTCACTTTTATGCTCTAAGATTCCACCCCTCCATGCACCTCTACTCCCTCCCAACTTCCACAGAGATACACCTCGCCCCCTCACCCCAATACAGCCAAGCTCAACCTTTCGTCTGCAAACGTCGTTAACTTACACAAGCCCCTGAACGCCACCCTTCTTCAACAGGCATACCCTAACAACCCCACTGTCTACACTATTCCGACCATCACCTCTGTCAGAACAAAGCGTCCACCTAAACCCTCCCGAGCACCCCCGCAAATGTATAATATCCCGATCACCCTTCAGAGCCCAAGTGCCCCGTCACCAAAACAGTCTTGACAGAGCTGCGCTGTATGCTTCACAACTGCAGATCTGCAGTTAAACACAAACTTGAAATATCCGACACCATCTCCCTTCACAAACTTGACATGCTCTTCCTCACAGAGACCTGGTTCAAAGATACCTCTCACTCTATATTTGATCTCCTAGTACCCACAGGTTATTCCATATTTAGGAATGACAGAACTGAAAACACGGGGGGAGGTGTTGCAGTCATCTTCAGAAACGCCCTCCAACTTAAGGCGTCTCCTAGCAGCTCCTCCCACACCTTTGAATGCCTTTCTCTTGAACTTCAATTGCAACACCGTTCACCGCTCAGATTCCATATCATTTACCGCCCGCCTCGTAGTAGTAGCTCTTCGTTTATAGAAGATCTCAAAGACTTCATCAGCGACCAATACTCTCAAAGTGACAATCAGACCATCGTGGGTGACTTCAATCTCCACTGGGGCGCACCGCAAGACTCCTCTGCAAACTCACTGGCCACCTTCTTCTCGGCAAATGATCTTATCCAACACTGCACTGAACCAACCCACTCTAAGGGCGCAATCCTGGACCTTGTTATTTCTAAAGCAGGCATGCTTTCTACTTCTACCCCTATTCATGTAGATTGGTCTGACCACCACCTCATCCCATTCTCTCTTCAACTTTCACACTCTATAACTCTTGGCCAACCCAAAAGGGCCATCTCCTGGTTCCGTGACGCCAAAAACATTGATGTCGGTCCCCTCTGTGAATCAGCTTTGCTTTCACTTCCAAGGCTAGACCCGAACATAGCTGTTGACGATCTCACCTCCCAATGCCTCACAGTTCTTGCAGCTGAAATTAATAACGTCGCTCCACTTAAAAGCAAAAGGATAAGGCCCACTCCCTCAGCACCTTGGTTCAACAAATCCCTTTATGAGGAAAGGAAGCAGCTAAGAGTCCTGGAGAAGCAATGGAGGCAATTGCCTTCCACTGACAATTTAGCCTTGCTTCGCACAGCAAGATCCAAATACCACAAGCACATCTTCCTTGAGAAAGCGACGCACTTCAAAACCCTCCTTGATTCCGCCAAAAATAGACCCAAAAAACTATTCGATCTCATCAAGACTCCAAGCTGCTCTCCCCCAACCTCCAAGGTGGAGGATTCTACAAAGAGAGCAGCGGAGTTCGCTGTTTTCTTTGATGAAAAGGTGAAATCACTTGTGGATCAGGTTGCTCATCCTACACCTCCAGAGGAGCGCAAATCCTTAACCATTTGGCAGAGCTTTGACCCCATATCTGAAGATGCCCTTCTCAAGTGCATACGCGAAACAAAGCCCTCCAACCATTCTCTTGACCCTATTCCCAGTGCCATTGCCTTTGACTTCTATACCCATTCCCTCTCCTATTGGTCCACTCTGATCAATATCTCCCTCTGGCAAGGATCCCTTCCTGTCTCCTTCAAAACTGGGCAGGTCACCCCTCTGCTGAAAAAGCCCACTGCTGATGCGAGTGACCTCAACAACTTCCGCCCCATCACCAACCTTCCCTTTCTTGCGAAGATCACGGAAAGATGTGTAGCCAAACAACTCTCTCGTCATATCAAGGACAATGATCTTCTTGACAATTGTCAGTCCGGCTTCATCCAAAACTGCAGCACTGAAACAGCCCTACTGCAAGTGGTTGATGATGCGCTGAGGATACTCGACTCAGGGGGGTCCTGTCTGCTAATTCTCCTTGACCTTTCCGCAGCCTTCGACACTGTTAATCACAACACCCTCCTCAATATTCTTCAACAGAGAATGGGCTTGGAGGGCACTGTGCTTAAATGGTTTGCATCCTTCCTCTCTGACAGATCTCAAATGATCAAAATAGCGAACAGTCTTTCTTCTCCTGTGGCGGTGGGTCAAGGTGTTCCCCAAGGCTCTATACTTGCACCCACATTGTTCAATCTCTACTTAGAACCACTGGGAAACCTCCTAAGCAAATCCGGGATTCACTATCATCTCTATGCAGATGACACTCAACTCTACCTCAAGGTTGCCTCCACTCATGACCTCTCCATCCTAAGCTCCACTCTCGACTCCATTCAAAATTGGATGTCATCTCATCAACTGATTCTGAATCCCTCCAAAACTGAATTCCTCCTCTTCTCCTCCTCACTCTCTCCTCCCCCGGTTCAATCATGGATGGATCAGATGAATCTACTTAACAATAAACCCATCATTGTCGACAGCGCAAAATCCCTTGGTGTCATTCTAGACAAAAATCTCAATCTAACTCCCCACATCAATTCTATTGCAAAATCTGCTCGCTACCAACTGCGCCTTCTTTGGGGAATACGTCGCTTCTTCCCGGAGCATGACCTTATAACCCTGGTGCAATCGCTGGTCCTCTCCAGACTAGACTATTGCAATTCTCTTCTTACTGGCCTCCCCAAATCTCACCTGTCCCCACTTAAGTCTGTCTTCCATTCAGCAGCTCGTTTCATTTATGGGGCCAAAAGAAGCGATCACATCACACCGATGTTATCCACCCTCCGCTGGCTTCCCTTCGAAGCTAGAGCTATCTACAAGACCGCTTGTATCACCCACAAAGCCTTGCACTCCTCCTCTCCCCGCTACCTGGCAAATAAACTGAAACTCTCTGGAGGCTCTAGACCTTCACGCAATGCGGAGAATCTACTGCTTGAACCTCCCACTTTCAAGAAGGAAAGAACAATGGCCCAATCCTTTTCAGGCAATGCAGTGAGAATCTGGAACTCGTTTCCGCCTCAGCTCCGGACCACCGCCTCCTCCCAGGCCTTCAAAAGGGACCTCAAAGCTCTCCTCCTCCAGAGACACCTCCAAAAGTAATTCACGTCCTCTTGCTACTTGGAGGAAGACTTCCCACTACTGATATTTTCTACTTTCCATGACCATGGAAGTGTCTTCCCAGTGTTTGTCCTGTGGTTGGAGTGTCTGCCTTTTCGCAGTATTCTCCATGTTCTTGTGTTCGGTGCCCTTTTGTAACATGCACACACCACTTTGCCCTTGTAACACACGGCTGCTACCTCTCACATGTTTTTACCTTTGAATACTTGAACAAGTGCCACCTTGCCTACGTAACGCTTGTTCGTGTGCCTAGCATTTATTGCAGTATTATACCTCAAATTATACTCTGTTTTCTCTTATAACTACACACTTGTCACTTTCCTCTTGTGCACTTTTGACTACCTCATGTATTTTTGGTTGCTCACAATTTTTACTACCTCAAGTATTTTGTTTGCTCACAATTATCACTATTACCTTTACTACCTCATGTATTTTTGGTTGCTCACAATTTTTACTACCTCATTTATTTTGTTTGCTCACAATTGTCACTATTACCTTATGTAAGTAACGTTTGCTTTTGTAATCTGCTCTTTTGTAATGTTTCTCATTATGTTTCATTTCTGTTCCTAATGTGAAGCGCTCTGACGCCTTCGGGTAAAGTCCGCGCTATATAAAAATGCATAAATAAATAA
Source organism: Lissotriton vulgaris (assembly GCF_964263255.1). Taxonomy (NCBI): domain Eukaryota; kingdom Metazoa; phylum Chordata; class Amphibia; order Caudata; family Salamandridae; genus Lissotriton; species Lissotriton vulgaris. The sequence continues at coordinate 107,440,922 of NC_141700.1, forward strand.
ATAAATAAATCTCAGGAAGTTGAATCTATAACTAATCGACCCGCCTTCCAGGCAGAGGAGTGGCAGCAGCCAGGGCTCTGATTGGCTGGCGGTGTAAGAGTATCCCTGGCGTGGGCCTTGCCCTTGCCCTTGGGGCGCCGCTTAATAGAGGATCCTCTTTAATGTGCTGCATGTAACAGGAACTTAGGGAGCAGAAACTGGTCTGTAGCCAGGGCAAGTGTATAGGCAGAAGTCTGCAGCAGCAAGACAGGGCAGGAGACTGCAGCAGCAGCAATGTGTGTGGAGGAAGAGAGGGCAGGAGACTGCAGCAGCAATGGGGAATAACAGGAGAGCAGGGCGCACAGGAACGATGAAGATAGCGCAGAGGAGGGCGTGCAAGATCACTGAAAGATCTAAGGAAAGGGGTTATTATTCTTTTTTTTGTGAGCAATTTTATATATTGCAGACATGGCCCGAAGGCATCAGAGTGCTTTACAACATCAGGGCTCGAGTCGGGGTACCACGCGGGTGGATGGCGTCCCCCCACTTATTTTACCAGGAGCTCGATTACTGGAGCAAATGGAATCACACATTCACTCTTTGGCCTCTCTGGGGCGAGATCAAAGCTCATCCAGAACGCTTCTCTGATGCAATCTCATCTAAGGGGTGAGCGAGGGGAGGCAAGGAGTCTGGAGGGGGCCAGGAGTCCTTTTGTGACGTCACTTCCTGTTGTGACATCATCGTCCCCCCACTTCTTTTTTTAAGACTTGTGCCCTGAGTAGCATGATACAAGGGTACAGCAAGCTACTGTTACAATAATTACGTTCAGACATATTGCATCGGTAGCTGCGACCAGCACAAATGCAGCTGTTGGACAGAGCCGTACACGGTTTAAGCATTGATTAAGATGGTGGGGCCACACAGTGACGGTAGTTTATCTCCTATATAGAGTACTTACATGTGGTTGAGGGTGATGAACCCAGGTGTCTGTCCTTTTTGAAGGTGGCAATGCAGGTTGTTAGGAGAAGGGAGGGAGGTAAGGAGTTCCAGATTCTTGTGGTTTTTCCAGAGAATAACTGGCTCGTGTACCATTCTCAACTGAAGGTGGGGGTCCAGGAGCAGGGATTGGAAATTTCTGGAACCTATATTTGCTCCAGAAATTTTCAGTTTCTCACTTAGATAAGAGTGTGAAGAGGAGTGCAGGGCTCAGTGGGTAATGCAGGCAGTTTTAAATTGGGCCCGAGCTTCCTATGGGAAGCCACTGGAGGGTAAAGAAAATACACACATTTCAAAAGTCGAAATAAATGTTAATCATTTAACATTATTTCCTATTGGTGCTATTTTAAGATCCTGCCTCCATTACTTTCTTTGGGCATGTGTTGTAATACCCGCGAGTGGCCATGTGTTGTGCTTGGCTTAATCCAATGCTGGACTGAAGTACATTTACTACTGTTCTGTCACCTTTAAATCTGTTGTAACTCTAGAAACAAAGGGGTTCATTTACAAGCCCCTTGCACTGCTGGGGCGTCATGTTGAGTGATGCACCGGCGGCGCAATCTGCTTCGCGATATTTACAAAAAACACAGTTGATGGACAGAATGTAGAACAATGTCAAACATTCACCCCAGTACAGGGATCTGGGCCTAAATCCATCGTTTCTTTGCACTCCACACCACCCTGGGTTAGACACTGGCTATATGCAAATCAGCTCTGACCCTGTGCCTCATGGGAACAGTCCAGTCCGAACTACCAAGCCATTGTTTTCCCAGACCGGAATCAAGCATCCAAGGACCGGTTTCTGGCTATCAGCCTTAATCAGCCTAGATAGCTTAACTCCAGTGGTGTGGAGAGACTGGGACTCACGTCTGAGTATACCCAGCACACTCGGGGTGAAAATTGCAAAAAACACAGTTGGGAACAGTCCAGTCTGAACTACCAAGCCATGTCTTTCCCAGACCAGAATCAAGCATCCAAGGACCGGTTTCTGGCTATCAGCCTTCATCAGCCTGGATAGCTTGACTCCAGTGGTGTGGAGAGACTGGGACTGACGTCTGAGTATACCCAGCACACTCGGGGTGAAAAGTTGCAAAAAACACAGCTGATGGACAGAATGTAGAACAATGTCATACATTCACCCCAGTACAGGGATCTGGGCCAAATCCATCGTTTCTTTGCACTCCACAACACCCTGGGTTAGACACTGGCTATATGCAAATCAGCTCTGACCCTGTGCCTCATGGGAACAGTCCAGTCCGAACTACCAAGCCATGTCTTTCCCAGACCGGAATCAAGCATCCAAGGACCGGTTTCTGGCTATCAGCCTTCATCAGCCTGGATATATTGACTCCAGTGGTGTGGAGAGACGGGGACTCACGTCTGAGTATACCCAGCACACTCGGGGTGAAAATTGCAAAAAACACAGTTGATGGACAGAATGTAGAACAATGTCATACATTCACCCCAGTACAGGGATCTGGGCCTAAATCCATCGTTTCTTTGCACTCCACACCACCCTGGGTTAGACACTAGCTATATGCAAATCAGCTCTGACCCTGTGCCTCATGGGAACAGTCCAGTCCGAACTACCAAGCCATGTCTTTCCCAGACCGGAATCAAGCATCCAAGGACCGGTTTCTGGCTATCAGCCTTCATCAGCCTGGATAGCTTGACTCCAGTGGTGTGGAGAGACTGGGACTCACGTCTGAGTATACCCAGCACACTCGGGGTGAAAATTGCAAAAAACACAGTTGATGGACAGAATGTAGAACAATGTCATACATTCACCCCAGTACAGGGATCTGGGCCTAAATCCATCGTTTCTTTGCACTCCACACCACCCTGGGTTAGACACTGGCTATATGCAAATCAGCTCTGACCCTGTGCCTTATGGGAACAGTTCAGTCCAAACTACCAAGCCATGTCTTTCCCAGACCGGAATCAAGCATCCAAGGACTGGTTTCTGGCTATCAGCCTTCGTCAGCCTGGATAGCTTGACTCCAGTGGTGTGGAGAGACTGGGACTCACGTCTGAGTATACCCAGCACACTCGGGGTGAACATTGCAAAAAACACAGTTTATGGACAGAATGTAGAACAATGTCATACATTCACCTCAGTACAGGGATCTGGGCCTAAAACCATCGATGAGGCACAGGGTCAAGGCTGATTTGCGTACGGCCTTGTCTGAACTGGGGTGGTGTGGAGTGCAAAAAAAACGATGGATTTAGGCCCAGATCTCTGTACTGGGGTGAATGTATGACATTGTTCTGCATTCTGTCCATCAATTGTTGTTTTTGCACTTGTCACCCCAAGTGGGATGGGTATGCTCAGATGTGAGTCCCATGCTCTCCACACCACTGGAGTCAAACTATCCTGGCTGAAGACGGCTGATAGCCAGAAACCGGTCCTAGGATGCTTGATTCCGGTCCAGGAAAGACATGGCTTGGCAGTTCGGGCTGGACTGTTCCCATGAGGCACAGGGTCAAGGCTGATTTGCATATAGCCATTGTCTGTCCTAGGGTGGTGTGGAGTGCAAAAAAACGATGGATTAAGGCCCAGATCTTTGTTCTGGGGTGAATGTAAGACATTGTTCTGCATTCTGTCCATCAACTGTGTTTTTTTGTGATATTTACAAGCACACATAAAGCCCCCCTGCAAACCCTGTATATAAGCCGGTGTCTGATTCCTTATTACGGGAGATTTGCGACATCTCAAGCAGTGGCGTAGCAAGGGGGTAGGGCGGTCCGCCTCAGGAGGCGCAAGTTTTGAGGGCGGCAGCCTCCCCAGCACTTACTTGCGGCTGTCACGGGGCGGCAAACACATGAATCGCCAGCAACCCCCCACACTCTTATTTGCGGTCGCTGTGGCGCAGCAAACGCAGGGCAAAAGGTCTAGCAACGCCACTGATCTCTAGTGACCTGTAGTAAAAAAAATGGCCTAGCTGCTCAACTGTAATATGCTATCAAAGTTGATTTCTGACATCACAGTGCCCCCTGCCAGAGCCAACAGCCGAAAGGGATAGGCAGAACTATCATTAAAGGTGCTATTTAAACAGTGAAATCAAAAGGTGGCTTTTCCTTCTTCTGTTCTGTTTTTCTAGGTGAATAGTGATCAGCAGAAAGCAGCTATTTATGGTAACATATTTATTTTTGGCATGCTTTAGGTTATTATTGGGAAGACAGAATCTCTCTGCAGAGTCTGAGCTACATAATTTTTTTAATTTGACTTGTAGCAAACTGTTTCTAACATCTTTTTGCAACAAATATAATAATTATGCACTAGGATTCTACTTGTATTCTTTTTGTTTGCAAACACCCCATTTCTTTCTTACGAAAGACCAGCAGACCAAGGATTTAAGCTATTTATGGGAGGGTGATGGTGTGACCGTGTATTATAAGGAATAAAGTACCTTGGAATTCCAGGACCTTATATTGGAACTCAGCATTCAACCTCATTCCTCTATTTGCTCATGGAACGCTTCTGTGACATGCAATGTATTTCTAACATCTGGAATTTTATCCTATATAAATTCTTTCTGATAGACATGGAATTTCACACAATAGGAAGGCTTAGAAAATGTGCCCACAACTGAATTTGTGCAGACATTAATTGCCACAAAAGCCTCTAGCCGGTCACTGTGGTGGAAGTCCCCAGCAGCATTACTTTCAGGTAGAAGCTTCAGCAGCCCAGTCTCCAAACTTTCTATTATTAAGCTACGAGGTGACCAACACTACTCTTTGACTAGCTCGTATATAGCGGGCACACTCGCTCTATATCAACATAGCTGTTGCCACTCTGAAACATAAGGTAAGAACTTTGCATTCGCCTTCAGAAGCCTTGGAAAGGTTCTTGGCGTATTCGCCCTAGTGAAATACGTGTCAGCAGGGATATCTGGACCTTGTGCACCTCTTTGTAATAAACAGAAGGTTTGAAACCTTTTGAAATTAAGGAGGATTACATTTTGTTTTCTTTGTTACATTTGGAGTGTGGGTTCCACCATACTGTACATATTCATAGTGTGCCTGAACATAAAAACTGCACCCAGACGTTACCAGTCCAACACATATACCACATTACATTTTGCTGAATTTGCAAATGGGGAGTGTCTGCCTGTTACAATTTAGCCCCACTTTTTTGGATTCAGTGTTTCTTTACACCTGCAGAACAGCACACGCTTACCCCTCCAGAAGGCACTCTACTCTTTTTGGAAGGATTCAGAGCTAGACCACAAAAATGGTTGATGATATAGACATTGATGATGCATCAAGTCTTCATGTACCAAGTTCACCTACATATTGCTTGAGTCATATTTGAAGTCCCAGTACTTGTAGCAGAAGCAATCAGCACACCATAGGTAGAGCTTATTCTATTCATGTTGGACTGCATCAGGTTGAAAGAAGGAATGTGACACCCCACCAGGAAGAAGGCCTCGTCAGTCCTTTCCCAGGTTACATTGAGTGCTTAATGTGGGTATGGTGGTTGTAGGTGGTGGACACCCGCTGGCATTTTCAGGGACTGGAGCTCATTTTACATCATCAGACTTTGACTCATAAAAAAGAAAGAGGAAGAAAAGGGAGAACGAAGCAGCTCGAGAAAGATGAGACAACGGTAAAATAAAATGGAAAGAGTAGGGATGAAAAAGAACCTTTAAGAGAGAGATAACGAGACATGAAGTGTAGCTGAGAGATTAAAGGTGCACGAGGTAGAATCAAGAACTGGCAGCCTTTGTATTCACCAATTCTTCCATATGGCAACGTTTGCAGCCGGGTCTGAAGATAAACTTTGGTCCGTTCTGTTTGGGAAATACTTTGGAACCTTCCATGGAGCAATGATAGAAACGCACAATATTAAATGTATTTGTTGGTACCCATATGTGCTTGCTGGCTAGCAAGGAAGACGTCAGTGCACACAATGGTGCTCTCAGTTTGCTTCTTCCCTGCATGAATGGTTTCTGGGCCATATACAGCAGAACTGCAAAAAGGACAGGGCGCCAACCATAGGCAATAGAGAAATGCAAGATCGATACCATGCCGATTATATACTGTGCCAATCATAATACAGACATACAGTGTAAGGAGAAATTAACAACCTGATGAGCAAACTAACATGGACCTCAGGACAAACAAGTGACCCCTAAGGTGGTTCTGAACAGCTGTTGAAGCTTGTCCATGCAAGGTCAGATTTGAAGCCTGAGAAGCTCCCAGCTTGTTACAGCGAGAAGTGAGATAGTTTAAGTATATGGATATATATATTTTTTTATCCAACAATGGTCCCTTTAGGATATTTTTATCCTACACAAGTGTACAAACAAAAATGTTAACACAGTTACATATCTTTGGGTGGCATTACACAGTGCTTCCTGTTGCATTATTATATCTGCCAGTGGTTCGTATTACAGGCAGCATACTCATAAATATGTGTCAAACAAATATTGTTTGCACTATGCAATGCATAGTGCTACAGTGCCCCTTAGTCACTCAGTTCCATGGCACTTTCTGTAAGTGTCAATAATTTAAAGGTATGCAGTGTGCTGGCATCTGCTTCTCCGTCTGTCCCACAGTCGTCTTGTTCAGGGGTGGTTTCATGAACCTGCCCTGCGTTGTCCTCGTCTATTTTTCTGCAGGTGGAGACTATCACCTTTCAGTTGGTGTCACAATCCATGTGACACTTAATGATGGACCCTCAACGTGGCCCCTAGGTATGGTTTGGTCTGTCCTCTCTTTGTCTGGTGTGTTGCGCAGCTCATCTGGTGATAGATGCTCAGCAGTTACTGGTACCCCTATCACAGGTGTTGGTGTTGCAGCTCTGCATCTTGTTCCATCAATCCCTTCAGGTTGTCCGTTCACCGTCTGTGGTCCAGTCCACCTAGAACTAAGAAAAACATCTTTTAATTTTCTCCCCATGACCATGTCTCCAAGGTTGCTTTAGATGGCTTTGTCCTTATGGTGTACAGTACTAAAAGCAGAGCAGCTGTCAATTTCAGGCCTGTTGCATCAGTTGTCTTAACTAATCAATGTTTTTATTTTGGAGTTCATCATTTTCCCCAGGCCTGACTTTGGGAAGCGGTGTGGCAATGCAGTTTCCACTCTATTCCCAATAACGCCATAAAGTCCCCCCCTCCCCTCTGTCGCTTTTTATGCCCTGGGGAACCCCAAACCTGTGTATGCTATCTTTCATCAAGCATCCCACAATCATTGCGACATCAGTTTTCCTTGTTGGAAACATTTTCATCCATTTTGAAAATATATCCACCCACACCAGAAAATATTTCAATCCATTCACTGGGAAGCAAAATGTATGTGTACATTCATCCCCCTTGTGCAATATCAGAGAGTCCATGCTCAAGCCTTGTGTGAGAAAGGAACATACTGCATTGGGCCACAGGCCTCTCATCCCGGTAGACCCACAGTCCCTCATCTTTCTGCTCACATCCAGCATCAATCCACATTCTCTACTCTTCTCGTGTTGCAGACCATTGTGCTTCCTTAACATCAGCTAGCAACAATTGTCTCTGAATGAGCTAAATATTTGTAATGCTTTTATTCATTAAACAGAGAAACAACACAAGTGCCAGTACTGATATCATTCCACACAATAATTTACCACCGAGATCACGCACACAAGGTATGACCATCAGGTATTTATTAATTGTTTTTCTTTTTCTTTTTCACTTCAAGACCTTTTTTTCTAGTATTTTCCTTACTCAAGTCACATGAATTACTTATACAAAGTTATTAATACACAGAGAAAACATCAATATGCTGTACAAAAGAAGAAAAATCACAAGTTAACACAAAATTACACAGAATTGACATACAACAATCACAATTTTGCATGCAGCGAAATTCAAAGAACTTCCTTGTGGCCTATGTTCTGTTGTTTAAGATGATTTACAACAATGCCCTTGGAGCTTCCATTATTAAATACATTCTTCTCCTTTCCTAGCGGGCCAAAACCAAACAGTGTCCATACTGGGCCCCGAAAGAGATCACAAAAACCTTCCAAATTGATTTTTTTTAGAGATCCAGTAGTATTGCAGGAAGAGCTTCTGAGTGACCGCGTTGCGTCGCGGCGCAGCCCAATTCGGACCCATGGATACGACTTCTCTGTGTGTAACGGACATCGACAACATAGACGTGATCGGAAATCTGTTTAATTGGCATGTGAAGCATGACTCCGTCATTTGATGTGTTTGGAGGTTTATTAATCGGTGATTGATTGAATTTACATCCAGCCAAGAAAGTTTCGAGAACTATGCGCTCTAGTGTTCTGAGGAGAACCCTACAAACTACAAAAGGATTTGAAAGGCATCAAGTGTTTTTTTTCATCCAAACAAGTGTATTATATGTCCGATACTACTGGAGCTCTGAACAAACTCAATTTGGAAGGTTTTTGTGATCCCTTTCAGGGCCCAATGTGGACACTGTTAGGTTTTGGGCCGCTAGGAAAGGAGCAGAATTTATATAATGGAAGCTCCAAGGGCATTGTTGTAAATAATCTTAAACAATGGTAGCTATGGCCACAAGGAAGTTCTTTGAATGTGGTTGCATGTACAATTGTGATTGTTTTCTGTCAATTCTGTGTAATTTTGTGTTAACTTGTGATTTTTTCTTCTTTTGTATAGATTATTTATGTTTTTTCTGTGTATTGATAAGTCTGTATAAGTAATTCATGTGAATTGAGTAAAGAAAATACTCAAAAAAAAGGTCCTGAAGTGAAAAAGAAAAAGAAAAACAATTAATAAATACCTGATGATCATAACATGTGTGTGTGATCTCGGTGGTAAATGATTGTGTGGAATGATATCAGTACTGGCCCTTGTGTTTATTCTCTGATTAATATATGGCCTAGCTTTTCTGATTATGGGCCTAACCCTGTGAAATTCTATTGATTTATTCATTAAAGGCACCAATTATACTGGTTGAAACATGCTCTCTCTTGCTGCAGTGTCAGCCATTGCGTCACCTATGGTCTAACCCATGAACATCAAGGACAAAGGGTGCTGACACAGGGTTAAGTGTCAAGTCACCTCTTCTAAAGGATTACAGATTGTTAATTTGAAATTTTTAATGATAGCTGAGCCAATTGTTATTTTTATTAAATAGCATCTGCCTCATAAAATGGAGACTGCTTATTTTCTGTTATTTCTTTCTCATTGCATACCATAATCAAGCTCATATTTAAAAAGCCAAAAGGTCTGGAGGCAATGCTTTGGTAATACTAGTTTTGTTTTGTCATGGTTTTTGCAGAACTTTATTGTTGGGGAAGCTGCCAGACCTTCATCAATATAAAAAAAACATTGGTTAAAATATGTTTTAGCCTAAAAAGGCATACATTGCCATTGTAGTCCCTGGCACTTAAGAGACTTCCTTTGTGTATAGTACAGCCTACTGAAAGAGTAGAATGCTATCACTCCGAGTGAAATTAGCCAATGGCTGAAGTGGGCTGACCCACTGCCCCATGCTTTATGTTGTAGTGGGGGGAAGAAAAATGTGAATGGCACAACAACAAATCAATGGATTAGGTATGGTTGGCTGAAAGCCCCTATAAGCAGATATGTTCTATATATAATATTAGTCAAATTAAACGGTCTTGGCTAACGCCAGACCAGAAAAAAGGGTGTTTTTGTGTGAAAAACAGCTGTAAATATTTATAACTTGACACGCATGTATATGGTAATGATACAAAAATCTTTCTAAATACTCCTCCTTGGGAGAAAGAGCGTATGCAGTCATAACAGCTCAGATCAAAACACTAAAAATAAGCATACCAAAAATATGATGCACAAATAGTTTAATTTCGAAATATTTTTGGTTGAAAATTACCAAGTTTTCTTAAACACAATTGTTGCCATTGAAATCGAAGATAAGGTTCGGGAAAGAAGAGTAGTGTTAATCTTAGGGCTGGCTTTAGTTTTAGGGTCCAAAATTAGTCTTAGGGTCATGGCATTGTTAGGCATGACATTTGTGCAGACTTCTGCTTTAGGGTAATTTGGGCATAAGGTTTGCGGTAGGATTAAGTTCCAGGCAAGGTTTAGATTGATGTATTAATTTTTCAAATTTGGGATTACTTGGTTATTCGGTATTTTACCATTTTGTTTTAATATAATTGTTTTCAAGCATTTGTGTTTAGGTAGTTAGTACCTATGACCAGAAGAAGTAATCACATAAAATGGATTCCCGTCTAAGTGAGTGGTGAGCCTGTCTGGGACTCAAAAAAACCTAAATAAAGTGAGAACCAAGAACAACATGGTGTGTTGTCTGGCCCTTTACAACTACAAAATAATGTACGATCATTGATAAAAAAAGCAATGCAGCAATATTGTTTTTGTAAAACTTCTGACCTGCAGGAATTTATGGGTTGCCAACATGCCTTAATTTGGTTAAATAAAACATCACATTATTTAATTTAGCAACAGCTGAGTCAAAATTGGCATACAAAGGGCAGATTATCAGAAAAGAAGAAACAATTTTGGGAAAATATAAGCAAATCCAATGGGCCTTAGTGTCTCCCCCAAAAAGAATACAATGAACTACTTCTTACTCAAAATTTTATTAGAAGATATAAAAGAAAGAACAAACCACTGGAATCTGAGAATAGTTAGTGTCTGATGAAAACTCAAAATTGAGAAATGTGTTTGGTGCACAGGTGAACATTGCATAGGAAATGGGCCGAAAAGTTAGATAATCAGGGAAAATGTAAATGTGTCAAGTCCATCACATCGCTATAGTTATCCCCTTTAAACTTGAGAGAATAAATCTGTTACTCATTCCTAAGAATGGTGCCTACAGTAGGTCCTCGGAGCATCTGGGAATCTTGGAGGGAGGCAGAGTACTCATTCACTTTCATTGTTAAATGTGCACTTTCATCTGGTGTTTCAACTAACACATTTCTTCCATCTCTCTTTCTTGACTTCCGTGCCCTCTCTATGTAACCCTGCTAACCCCCCTCATATGTTATGGTTTGCGACCTCTTTGATGCTCTTTTCTTTGCCTCTTAAATCCCCTGCCTTTCCTCCTATTCTTACAATCCCTGCTTATTTCGCTTCAAATTCCAACTGGTTTGGTGTTAAATTTCTGATTTTTATTTACAACATACAATTTTACGCTTAAAATTCCTCACTTCCGCCATTGCATTTCTTCTTTTTCTTCTGGCAACCGTTACTCCTTTTACAATTTGCCCAATTCCTCCCACAATTCCTCACTTTTTCATACTTCAACCCCCCTCTGTTTCCTTTTCCAAATTCCCCTGGATTACTACTTACAATTTTGCTTCCTACCTTTTATAATCCATCTTCCACCTTTCAATCCAAACCCACCTCCCTACAATGGGATCATTACTCTTTTGCATCTATTACACCATTCTCTTTGAATCCCTCCTTGCACACTTTGGTTCTCGGTTTGGTAATGTTTTGTTTGGGCCTCCACCGCTGACTGTTATCTCCTTGTTTTCTACTGTAAATGCTCAAACCTGGCTACAGTTAGCTCCTTGTTCTCCCACTGTCCGAGACCCCAGACGCTGCAATTCCCGTCCCTGCTCCTCCGTTTCTCAGCAGGTGAAGAACCCGTGAGCCACAACCAGGACCTCTTGGTGCCCTCGTCCAGTTCAGGAAGCATCGAGGACCAGTCTAGTGTGGCGCTGGCCCGTCCATTCCATCAACACCTGAAGGCCTTATCCTGCGATGAAGTCTGCCTTCTTGGCAAGAACCTGCCCTACCTGTCCCCGGAGGGACTGCTGCCCATCCGACTATCCCCAGTTGGGGCTTACTCCCCGCCTTACAGAGGAGTCTTGCCTCTGCTGGAGAACCCAGGCTTGTCTGTGCTCTTGTCTCCACTCTTTCCAAGAAGCAGAACATTCCCCAGCATGTCTTTGCCATCACACCACACTTCGGAGGAGCTGCCATCCCAACAGAGAGCTCGCCGTCCTGAGGAAGAGTCTACTACAGAGATCCTGTCCGGTTCTGGAGCAGAGTCTGGCAGGCATAGGGCAAGCCAGCGGGCCCGCTGGAGGACCCCAGGCTCCCAGCCATGCTGGACCAACATCCAATGTAAGACAACTTTTCTTTTTCCAATTTTTCCTTTTTTACCTTTGCTGGTTAATCTGTTTTAGGTCTGGCTTGGCAGTGCAGATGCCTGCAAGACCATTTTACACATTCTTTAAAATATGCATAGACTGTAGCATTGACTCCGCCCAGAGTAGTATTTCGCTCACCTCATGCCGTTGGCAGGGTGGCGTGTGGGAGGTGTCTTCATTGAAATGCACGGGGGACTATTTAACACCTGAAAAGTACACACAATCATCATGTTGTTTTGTCATATTTGATTTTGTATTTTTTACGTGCATCCTACACAGAAAGCAATCCTTTGTTGCTACTTTTCCCCCCAGCATTAACAAAGCCGAAAGCGGTGGATTAAAAGTGATAAGCAGTATTTGTGTAGGCAACACAGCAAGCAGCATTTGTCAAAATCTGTATTTGCATGTGATGGCACTCTATTGCCAGACCAGTTGGCATTGCCATTGTTTGCTTTCTGTAGACCTTACTGCCAATAATCAGACACACTTCCTTCACACAGAGCACACTATACATTGCTGGCCATACTTCACCAAGGAAACCCGATTTAAAATCAATAGCCTCAAACTGGTTATGTTAGGACCTTGAAATTACTAGCCACACTCCACCTCCATACAGAGAGCTGGAAATCAGTAGCTATGCTCCATCACCCTGCGGCTTACTGACAATCAATAGCTACAGTGCACAACGAATTCTGGAAAACACTACCGCAACATAGAGATAACTGGAAATTACAATTCATGCTCATGAGTGTCGACTACACTTCAAGGGCTTGCACAGTGAGAACTTAAAATACCCAGTCACACTCCTCCTGCACAAAGAGAACATAAGATTTATACCCCACTAACTGGTAGGTAGGATCGAGAGGAACTATTCAGGCAAAGAGCCAGTTATCCACCCTTCCCTCATGTCCAAGCTCTAGGCACAAGAGTCCTATCCTCCTAAGGCATGTGCCTTCCTAGACTCCTCCCTCCTCTACACCTCCTGGCTCACCCCAAACATCAGTTTACCGCTATAATCTCCCAAACAACCCTACTAAATGCTTGTTATCTCTCCTTTCACCCATCCCAAACCTAATTTTTCTACTCTGATTCTTTCTCCCTGATTCCTCTCTATGGGCTCTTTCCTCTTCCATCTCTCCTTTACTCATACCAGACCTCAACTTACTACTATGATATCCCAATGAAGACTTCTGGTTTTCTTCCCTGTTCTATCCCTCCATTACTCTATTCAGTCCAACTAACAGACTCATATCCTGCACTCAAATTAACTCTAACCTCCCTATACTAATACTATACTCATATTTCCCAATAATAATCCACCACTAATCCTTTTTGGTCCTGGACTCGCCGAAAAGTGCCTCGACGCCTCGTCAGAGGTAGAATGCGCTATATAAATATAATTACAATACAATACAATAAACTGCTTACTTCCCCTGACCTGGCAATACTCCATGGAGGAGATACCCTTGCCCAGGATCAATAGGTTGAGGACAGTCATCCAACCTGATGGGCTACATACCATTTGTCCCAGTAGTCTAATGGTCTTGCTCAGTAAATTCACATCACAATGACCTGTTTTATATCAGTTGGCCATGGTATTGTATCAACAATATTGACTACGAGTATATTATCAAGGTTTGCATGTATAGAGAATGATAGATTCACTGACATAAACACTGCATCTACTTACTTTGTTGATACTTTGGTGGTCGATATTGTGGATACAACATCTTTGCAGGTTCATATTAAAACCACAAAACAGTAGCATATTACCCAGCTAAACAACAAAGCAGCATTCGCAAGAATGTGGCAACAGCAAAGTGGACAAAGATTTGCTACATATCCTGTCTTCTCTAACCACAATGTTGTCCTCTTAAGTAGTAGTAGGACACACGCCTTTAAATGGAGGTAAGAATCACAAAATGGACATGGCGTTAATGTTGGCATGATATAGGCCCACCTGAGTGATGCTTGCCTCTGTAAAATGTCCTGTGCACTCAGCAGCCATACACACATAAGATGGTGTTACTATATGTGACTTTCCCACACATGGGTACCTATAGTTAGAGTTGTGAGTCTAAACATTTACTGACACAAACACTGGAGTACCTGCCAAGCATGTATTATTATCACAAATTAGAGAGATGGAGGAAATTGCACTGTAAGTCCCTCCCACAAACAACTAGTATATCACATTAAAGTAGTGTGCTTGAAAAATAGATCAGGAGTTCATGGAAGAGACCAAAACATAGATTGTAGGAGAGGACAGTTTACGTATGCTCTATAAAGCATGATTCTAATTAAAATTAGAATGGGATGGCCACCCTTTATGGAAGAGGATGTCTCACACACATAATAGTGTCATGCTTCATCATCAGCATCCTCTCCCCACCTTGGTGGACTCAACCTCTGCGAAGACTTGGCAGTAGGAGGGAGTTCTCAAATAAAACTACTGGACAAAGGGGAATCCAGAAAATCTTAAAATACCTTAGGGTTTCTCAGTTATCACCTTTATTAGTGAGGACTCTAGGTATGTCTAAAAACACTTTTATGGGCGGATAAGAGAAACGCAATGGCTCAAAACTGTCAACTAATCACCAACATGTTTCTGCCCTTGATAAGTAGCCTTTCAGGACTGGGGCATTCATCAGGAGTATAGGTTCCATACAAATAAACAGTTAGGCTAAATCTATCCTACCTGGTAATGCTAGTGCAGCACCAAAACAACCAAACAGGAGAGTGATACCAAGGTTTTCCTAAGAACAGATGCATGCAAACAACCTATTAGCGAAATTACAAAAACCATGCATATTATCAAGATGTGCAATAGAATTATTCTCACAGAATTAATTAACTGCAAAAGTAATTTCCTTAGATAGCTTCCCAGAACTCACCAATAGTGAGTGTTAAAAAACCAACATGTGAAGATAATAAGACTACTGTTTCCATTTCGCTCCTCTTACTTGCCCATAAAAGTGACTTTACACATACCTAGAGTCCTCACCATAAAGGATGGCCTTCCCATTTTAATTATAATCAAGCCTAATATAGCAGAAGTAGACTGGCCTCTCCTAAGATCTAGGATGTGGTCTCTTCCATGAATCCCTGATCTATTTTTCAAGCATCCTACTTTCATCTGATATTCTACCTTCCAGGCATGACCAGAGCAGAAGCACAATCCCAACCAATGTCGAAGTCCCTTTACTCTTTTTCTCTACTGCCCCTATGCTGTCGTGGCACCCTCACACTCTGTGCACTCTCTGGAAAACCCCAAGCACACAGAGAGACTGCATTCTCAAAAGAAGAGAGGACACAAATATAATTACACCTTAGCAGAGACTGCCTGAGGGTGCAACAAAAACAGATTTCCATCAATGTTCTAAGCCAGGTCTGCCAGTGCAAAGAAAACATGAAAGCCTTAGCCATGCTCCACCAGTATTTCAGCAACAGAGAGCATGCTAAAAGTAGAGAGACACAGTTGCTCAACATAAAGAGAACTCCAAATGACAAGCCAGATTGAAATATCAAAGAGATCAAAACAAGAAAGGAGGTAAGTAGTGGGGATTAGTTGTACCTAAGATATTTAACCACAATGAAATAACTTATCACTGGTAACTAGTTTAAATCAAATATTAGAAATGCATTATAATATTTCAATAGCAATGCCAACTTATATCTTAAAACAGTTAATCTCATTTAAATGATCCACGGAATCTGAACAGAACTCAAGCATAAATTTGAAAAAAACCAAAAAACAAATAATACCCAAAATAACATTATTGGAATGTAAACAACCTTTGCGAGCAGTTTATGCATTGACCGTGATGTTTCTTGTCCCTCTAAACAGTAGGTTCACAGTAGGCATTTTGTTTTAATATTTCAGTCCTACATTGTTTTACCTTAAAATTGGAGGAGTTTGTGAACTAAAAGTCTTTTTCCAAGGAGTAATGTGATCAGGGGAATGCCCTCTTGGAGACTCCTTGTTGTTACGACTATCTCCGAGGAGTCAGCAGACAAGATTAGGACTTGTGAGCCCCATCTCGAAATCCTAGTGTAACCATAAGGGGAGAAGGGATCTTAGAAAAACAAATCAATGGCATCTTATCAGGAGGAACCAGGAATGGATCAGGGATGGAAATCTTACCCAGGGTATAAGAGTCCCAAAAACCCACTTCATAAAGCCGGTTCTTGAACTACATCACCTCTGATAGACAGGTGGCAAAGAGAAATGGGCCGGGAACTTCACAAGCAGCAATGTATAGGAAGGATATGGAAGCAGTAAGGGTCTATGCAATTAGTACTTCTTGTGGAAATGTGTGTACAACAACAGGCATCATCAGAATGAAATCAGGGGTCAGCTCTAGCTTTCTTCCGCCTTTTATGAGGACCATCATGGAAAGTAAACGTAATAACTGTCATTTAAGAACTAAGAAACTATAATGTTGGTGGGATGCACTGTGTAAATGTTACTTATATCAATTGCAATTCGGAACCGAGGATAGGATATAGCGAAGAAACTGAACACCCAGGACAACTTATGCTCTCTGCATAAGAAGTGTGCCCTGTTACAGACTGTTTATCGAGGAAGTGAGCGACCCGGAATACCCTTGAGGGCTTGGGTAGTGAGAGTAGAAGGGTAAAGGTGCCTACAAGGGACTTTATTTAGTCTATATTTTGTTGGTTCAAGTTATTTTAGAAAGGACCAATCGATCGTCCTTAAAGTGAGTTAATCAAAAATCTATTATCTTGACAGAAAGCAACATATAACATATAAACAAAGACACAAGGTGTATACGAAAAAATGTTTTTATCAAATAGTTCATTAAAGGAAACCAACTTCATATACAGATAAATAAACAAATAGGATTTAGGACTGTGGGTACACACATAAGTAAATTACTATGTGACTCAACAGAACCTAAAAAACACCTATCCCAAAATACATTGAATCAAACAAAGAAGGGGATAAGATGTGCTGTCGACGTTTCGGTTTCTTAGGAATTAATTGCTGAAACCATCCTCAGGACTGTTATCAATTGTGATCTGTATAGAGATATTGTAATCTGTTTGCACAAGAACTGCCACTTCATCACATGGAAGATTCAATTGTGGATCGTGGATAGTGGAGTCTTGTCAATCACCGGGGTTAATATGGAGCAATTAGGGCCAGTTAAATTGAATTAGGCAGAATAGCGAGCAGTCATCAGTCCTGCACCGCCTAATATTGCGACGAAGTGGAGTCAAAAGAGCGTCTCGTCGGTGGCTCCGTACTGACAAGACTCCACTCCATTCACACCGGACGACCGCTGCTTTGCAAAGTACCTGTGCTCTATGAGTGAAGACTCGACTTCACGTCCAGCTTTGATTAATATATGAAGTCAGTTATTTAACAACGAATAGTCATGTTATAAAGACACTGCGATCCACAATCGAATCTTCCATGTGATGAAGTGGCAGTTCTTGTGCAAACAGATTACAATATCTCTATACAGATCACAATTGATAACAGTCCTGAGGATGGTTTCAGCATTAATTCCTAAGAAACCGAAACGTCGACAGCACATCTTATCCCCTTCTTTGTTTGATTCAATGTATTTTGGGATAGGTGTTCTTTAGGTTCTGTTGAGTCACTTAGTAATTTACTTATGTGTGTACCCACAGTCCTAAATCCTATTTGTTTATTTATCTGTATATGAAGTTGGTTTCCTTTAATGAACTATTTGATAAAAACATTTTTTCGTATACACCTTGTGTCTTTGTTTATATGTTATATGTTGCTTTCTGTCAAGATAATAGATTTTTGATTAACTCACTTTAAGGACGATCGATTGGTCCTTTCTAAAATAACTTGAACCAACAAAATATAGACTAAATAGAGTCCCTTGTAGGCACCTTTACCCTTCTACTGTTACAGACTGTGGCCATCATCATGGTCAAAACACTTCTTGTTGCCCATGGTGACGCTCTCCGAATTTGCTTTTGAGAGTAGATCCCGATCTGAAGTTGCAAGATGGTCACCAACGTAAGTACTGCTTTAGTCTATATCATTTCATTAAAGTCGCTTACATAGAGTTTATAGAGTTGTATTCTCCATCAAATGTCTTTAAATTGAAGAAGAGAGGCACAGAAACAGTTACACATTTGTCATATTTTGACACATCATCTGTAATAACGGTCCATGGTACAGAAGGGAAATTTACAAGGAGGGGATAGAGGAATATATACTTTTTAAATTAAATGGCGAAGGGCTTTGGAGTGACTAGAAGCATTTAGGGCAACAGATTTGAAATATGATGAGGCATAGGATGCGTGAAAGGCAATCCGGAAAATCGGAAAGAAGGTGTAGATTCCAAGAAAGAGTACGGTCAACATGCTGAATGGTTATGTGCTACATTCTGTTTGACTGCGGCTGTCTATTCCCCAAGGTGATTTATAGTTTTGCCCATTGACTTACTCCAAGCGGCAGTAGTTTGTGCAGGATCTGGGGTCTAATATTTGACATTGTTTTGGAAATCTGGCAATTGCCTCTTTCATTCCACAGAAGGGATTTTAATACCTGAGGGGTGTTAGTTAACTTTCCCTATGATATTTACTGGCAGGGGGGGATCTCTACACAACATGTGACTAGATACATGTGTTTGTTAAATTTAGGATAACATGTACACCTATAGTACATGTTATATTTGCCATCTGTATTTCAGAGCCTACTGATGTTTGGACACAGGTCCAAGTGAAGATCTGCAATGCCTCCCTGGACATGGAGTAATTTATACTACGATTAGATAACTGATTTATAGGACTCCAGGATGTGTGTTTTCACGTAGAGGATCCATGTTTGATCTAAGGACCACCGGATAAATCTGGACCGGGTTCCTGTGAACATATGCCATCAAGCTGTGAGAAACTAATTGAATAAAGACATGGATGTTCAACCAATAAGAGAATGTCTAGTCAGTGCTATAACTTCAAAGAAGAATCAGACCTACATTTACAGGTATATAAGTATAAGAGATGTAAAGTAGGATCCAGCAAGCAAAGCTAGCCAACCTCTCAGATGAGCGACATTTCTTGAACTCTGATGCAGCTCGGTTTCCGTGGTCGTAAGTAGTTCCGAACTGGGACTCAGATTGGGAATGGTGAAGTTGGGAACAGCATTGGTGGCTAAGCTGTGCTGACAAGGAAGCACCAGCCAGGCTGCACTTGAGTTTGTATGATAACCAATACAATATTTAAACCCACAAGCTGGATCTAGGAAGAAAACCAGAATGTGTTAGAAACGTCTGGGGTGAAGACAGGAACGCACGCATTTTTCCAACTCTACCACAGTGTTTTTTTAAAGACATTGGCCTTGGTTCAATATTATCCTATGGGTCTGCACTTTGATTGACTTGAGATCTTTAGAAAGACTTTTAGGTTATAGATTTTTCAAAGATTTTTCTTCTTAAGAAACTCAGGTTCTGCAAAAGATGTCGGAGCAGAGATTCTGGACCAAGTCCATGTCCTAACCCCTGTGAAATACAATTTTTTATTTATTTTATGCAATTTTATATAGCGCGAATATTACCCGAAGGTGTCAGAGCGCTTTACATAAGAACCAGTTGCAATACGTAAGGACTTAGGATTACATGCGTTACATAAAAGATACAAACAGAAAAAAATGCAAATGTACAAGTTGTAAAGTCACACAAGAAAGAGATAGAAACAGAAAAAATTGCAAATGTACAAGTTGTAAAGTCACTCAAGGAAGAGATACAAATGGATAAACTCTAAGAGTCACATAGAAATGGTAGAGAGTACAAAGGTCTACTACATATACTAGTGGTTAGAGTTATCTCTATATACATAGATATACAAATAGTATATTTTCTCAGGTCAAGACCCAAAAAACCAGGAGAGCAGAGTTCCATTAAGTGGGGTCAGAGGGGGGGGACACAGTCACAGCACCAAGGGAGGGCAGTAGAATGTCTATTGTTTCGCAAGATGGTGGACCAAGGACAAGAGCGACAACAGGAGAGGGTCCCAAAATGGCGGGGCGCACACAAGTTCCAGTCCAAAAGTTACGAGGGCCAAGTCCAAAGAAAACCAGGGAGCCGAACCAAAGGAGGAAGAACAAAAAGGGGAAAGGAGCCAGACAGACAAAAGGGGGGCAGTCGGTCTCCGAAGCACAGCCGTGCCGTCCATGTGCACAGGTCCCGGGCAGCGGAGGCAACAGTGTCCAATCGATTCTCCCAGGTTGAAGGGAGATCGACACAGGCTACAGGGCAGCAGTCTAGAGAACGGGAAGACGTAGAGTCCGAGCCAGAGGGGGTGCCTCACTATCAGGGATGGAAACAGGCAGGCTCAGAAAATCCCGGAGAGCAGCACCGCAGTTCCCACCCCCGCCAAAGCCTCCAGCTAGGCAGGCGGGCCAGCGGTAGCGAAAAGCAGCGGCCGTAGAATCAGGAGGGTCAGGAGGAGAGAGCCCCAGCCCAGCTCATCTGCGGCCATCCAGAAAAACCACAGAGACATCGGCAACGTCGCGACAGGACCAGCCAAACTCCCGTCAGCAGGGGAACCCAGAAAGAGGCGGGGAGGAGGAAGACAGGCAGCTGAGATGAGAGGGGAGCTGTGCCCGGCTGGGCAGGCGTCGGACGCAGCGTCTATTCGATGGGCTCCCGGGCGATAGGACTGCTGGGGTACAAGAACCCCAGCAGCTGCCTTTCCAGTACCCAAAACGCAAGTCTCCAAAATCCCCATAGCGCAAAACCCACCGTCCCTCCTCTCCCACCTCTCCAAAGCAGGACTCCACCCCAGGAATGTCCCTGCTGGAGATCCAAGATCTAGTGGTCGTGAACAAGGACTTGTGCATCAGATTGGGACTCTGTAAAAAAGACTGTGGTTAAGATTAGGACTCCACACCGCCCATCTTGGCTTATGGGCCAGATGTAGTAGTGAGACAGAAGCTGCTGCAGCATTCTGGACAGGTACCTAAAACTTTATGACTTGTAGCTCAAAATCTACCAGTCCCGGCTGAAATTGTACAGTGGTGGGGCATCCAATGGAGAGGTGGTAACTGAGATCAATAGCTTCACTACTTCCCTCAGGGAACTGGGATCTCAAGCGTGACCCCAGATGATATTATATGAACCATGCAAGTTACAAAGATCCTTCAGTGGTTCTGGAATCCGGAAGTACCTCACCAGCCAATAAAACTGGACCCATAATGACGTTTTAAGGCAGACTGCCTGCAATAAGTTCTTTTGGGACTAAAATGGGTGCAAGCTACATATCCTATAGGTAAAGGAGAGTGTGAGCACAGCGCAAGCTCACCAGATGTCTGAAGACAGGCTACTCACCGATGCAGATGTTACAGATCTTTTTTCTCCTACATTGCTGGCTTGAAGGTCCATCGAAATGTCCTTCACACAAATTGTAGCTAACCTGGGTATTGCGCACGTATTCCAGGCATCAGGTCGCCTCCTCATGGCAGTTACAGTCCAGCTTCTGGTGAGTCGCGTCACTTTTGACGGCGCAAAAGATGCGCAATGGTGCGGGGTACTTACAACGTGATGCATCTGGGAGATTTGTCACGTTGTAAAGCCCTGCGCCAAAAGGAGGCGTTCCTGCGCAGGGTGGGGGGGGGGGGGCGTTCCGGTGCAGGAATGTCTCCTAAAAGTGGCTGAGTGAAATCTACAAGATTTCACTCAGTCACTTTTGAGCCCATGCTGCGTCAAAACCCTGCGCCTGCTTGAAGCAGGCGCAAGGATTGACGCAGGATTGTAACAATAGGGACCCCCAGAGCATTGCTGGAGCTGTGTCGCGCTTGCGACGGAACTCCAGCAATGCGCCGCTTTTACGGCAAAGATGCGTCACGCATCTGTGCTGTTTTTGCCCCATGGTGCGCCGCATTAACGATGCGGCGCATCCATGGTGGCGGAGGCATGGCGCACAATAACTGGCACATCCCAGCTGATATGCAGGGATGCGCCAGTTATTGTAAATCTGCCCCTCAGTCTCTACTCAGGAGACAACAGCAAGACTTCAAGGAGGAATCCCTGTCTCAGGAACAGTATGGAGGGACAGCAGAACAGGCAGTGGCTCTTCTGGTGAGATGTCTTTCCCCCACTGGTGCATGGGCATCCTCGTTATCGAGACAATCAGCAAAATACTGGCACAACAGGGGTACATTTATTCTCCTTTGATGGACCAGGTGGGAAGCCCGATCCTACCATCGGTCTGATTAAATATACTTGGGCCACTGGAATTATGCGGCAGGGGAGGGCCAAATTACGCAGCAGAGTTGAGTAAATTATGCTGCAAGGAAAGGCAAATTATGCAGCACATTTTGTCATTTTTAAACTTGCTAAAACTGCCTGGGCATTAGTTGCAATTCATTAGTACCAGTTTAACACCCAAACACAGCAATAAACTGCAGAAAAGTGACCAATGAACCTTTGCAAAGCGCCTGCCACTGCATGACAACAAGTGTTGCTGCATTTTTAGTAACTTTTGAACCGCTTGAGCAACAAACAATTTTTTTTGTTAAAATGTGCAGATTATGTAGCAGGTGATGGATTATGTGGCAAATGCAGCAAATGTATAAATATGCGAAATTGCAGTGGCCGCATAATTCCATTAGCCCTGCTATATACTCCTATTCTGGAGAAGTGTGTCTTGATATTGATGGTTACTTTCTGCAAGCTCTTTAGCCACTAACCACAGGTCAGGCCTATTTAGACAGATCTAAGTGATTTCTTGATTTCGGGTTAGACGAAGCTGTGCCCCATGTCCCAGAGCCTGAGAGATCATCAGAAACCTTGGAAGAGAGGGGTGGATGAGTTTCACTACTCAAACCTATGGATGCACTGGTGCACCCACAAGTTTTGGGGAGCAAACGCTAAGGAGAAACACGTGCAAGCTGTCATGTTTAAAGCACGTCTTCCAAAAGGAGGACAGCCTACTTGTGCAGCACGTGCAAGGCATCCAAATAAACCCTTTAATCCACTATGTGTTTATAAATAAAAACACACTTTGTACCCAGCCATCATAGATTTCACTTATATGACGAAGGCAATGGACGCCTGTTTTGGAAACAGTGTTGACCTTTAACTTGGAAGGACCATTAGACATCCTCCCCACAGGGTAACAATGCTAAAAGACATGCCCCTGCACTACAAAACTTGCCCCTAAACTACAAACCTGCTGCCATCACTGCCAATGACTGCATATCCTAGGTTGAGACCGGATTAACCACCCTCACTAAAATTGGATAAACGCTTTCGGCCTCCTTCAGTCAGTACAACCTTGCTCAGAAGATGAACAGAAACCTAAACAGGTTGTCACCTCCACTGGATCATATAAATGTGGAGTTAGCTGGAAGAAACATACGGAACACGCCAAAAAAGACAAAGAGGGCATGAAAGCACAAGTGTTTAGAGGACCCTCATCCCATCAATCCTTTCCAAGCCTCACCTTGCTTTTTTCCTTGTCTGTCTCCACTTCTTTTTTGCATATACCTTTTTTCCACCCATTTGTTCGTTCTCAAACTCTCCCTGTTACACTGTAATCTCTCCCTTTCTCTCAGCTTCTCTGTATCTCACTGTTTTGCTTTTACTCCTTCGCGCAGGTTTGCCACGTGCATGCACAATCCTTAATTTGTAAAAACGCAGGCAAAGGTCCAAGGTTTTTCTTAGGAGTCTCTTGCTGTCACTATAATATTCAAAGATGCCTAGTTTTGATTTCACTGCATGCTTCTTTATTCCACCACCCTACACTTCCCGTCTCTTTATCTCACTTTTCCATTTTCATCCCTCCATTCTGCCTTTTTCACTGTTTCCCTGTGTTTTTCTTCCCACTTCCTCCGCCTTTCTCTCTCTTTCTCTGGGTCAAAGTCTTATAATAAAAAATAAGTCATGGTCAACAAAATTGGGTGCTGGGGCCTACAACCTGCAACAATAGTACAAACGAAGCACTGTTTACATGTCTATATCTCAACCAGTGTGTAATAACAACCAGAGAGGGAGGGGTAATCAGTCTTATTCCCCCTATTTAATATCAATAACAACAAAAGAGTGAAAATACAGAGATAGGTGGCTTGCGGAAGAGCGCGCTTTATAAATCCTATTAGTGGCTCTAGCCCCCACCTGTACCCATGACGTGAAGTCAGTCTATACTTCACAATTTACTGGCTTTTTGGAACTCCAGAAGGCCCCTAAGGTAAACCCGTGAGTTTACCCACTACATCCCCCACAGGTTAGAGCGCGCCTTAGAGTGCACATACCGCCGTGGAGGATCGGTCCTGACAAATGCTTCACTAATTTGCACACTTGAAGCAGAAGCGTGTTGACCACCATTCTAACTTAGTCTAATTTGGATGTGCCTGGTCAATCTAGCCAGCTAACAAACATCTGCATCACTTGTTTTAATGATACCTGATTTTCCACCATTAAAATTCTTCTGGGAATAAACCAAGGCATCTTTTAACTTGCACTACTTCACTGTTGCACTTACACCACAAATACCTGCTCCGCTGTAATTCAGGCGTTGTAGCACACCAGGGAGGCATTCGACCTCTCTGGGGGGAACCCAATGATGAAGCATGTCACCAACTAGGTTGGTGAGGGAGGGTTATTTTAAACAAGAGTAATTCCTCGTGCTGGTATTTCTCTGTCTTTTCACTCATTTGTTGTTATTGATATATCTCAGTACAAAATTTGGAACCAATTGTGGACAATATTTAACGGGGTCCAGAGTAAGTGTCCAATTAACTATGATGCAAAAGAATACAAAGTTCCCCAGGGAAAGTAAAAGAAGTATGTGTGAGAGTATGGAGTAGAGCAAAAGCAGGGAACAGGATGTTCCCTTGTTGGAACTAGAAGACCTCACACACCCAGAAACCTAGGTGTCATGCTTCATCATTGGTCTCCTGCTCCTCGTCAGACTGGCGCTGCAATGTCTGACGGGCGCCGTAGGCGCTCTTTGATGGAGATCTTTTGTTCCAGCCAATGGTTTGAGTGCGTGTAAGGGGTCTGGTGGGAGTGTAGTCGTGAGGGAGTGATGTGATTTAAAAAAAGGTGAGTCAGTCCACAAGGGACTTTATTCACGTGGCTGACTCCCTTGGTTAAAATGGTGGGAGGGGAGATAGGAACTGCTTAATCTACAGTGGGCTAACTCAACCCTCTTTAAAGGTCAACATGTTTCTTGCCTGTCTGGCAATTCTTCAGGACCTCGACTATTAATGTACTACACAGTGAAAATAAAGTAAATACAAAAGAAAAAAGAGAAAGATACAACCTCAATGGGTCAATCAGGGAGCAGGCCAATAGGTCCTGCTCTAGGGGGGGAAAACCTGAAAATAATGCATAAACATAAGCCAGTTAGCATGAATAGTGGCATTATAACACAGTTCCAAGTTCCCTTTAGTGCTCCATAAAACACACATATGTGTAACATTAAAATTACAATTTAAAATTTCCACAATTACACATTGGTGGACGTATTAACGATAGTACATCCATTCCTGCAAATATGGCCAGTGTAATCAGGGTCAGAACGTATTTAAGCAATACTGCTAGAAGGACAAGGAGGTTTATCACATAGTTATAGAATGCTGGATCAGTGCTTACCCTGGCAGAAACACTACAGGGCCCCGCAGTCTGTTCCCGTGGGGCTGTTCGGTCAGGTAAGATACCTGAAAGAGAGGAACATATGCAGGCACCCAGATGGTGTGTTCGATGAAATATGCCAGGGAAACAGGCCATGACTAGATAAAGGAACATAGTCCAAACTTGAGGTGTGGTTGAGGGGAGAGACCTCTCTGAACGGTAGACCCGGAGAGGCTCGTCGTGGTTCTCTCCTCCGTCCAATGGGTATAGCCCAGCCATGGTGTAACCCCGTGGGGAAAACAATCGCTCGCACAAGGGGCTGAACATGAACAGTGGCCCACCTCCAGGCCGGGAACCGGGCGGGCCGGCGGGGTCAGCGTACTACAGCCTCTCACAAAATGCGCCCGTGAACTAGCTCTCCCCGGGGGAGGAGGAGAGGAAACAGCCACAGTGGAATCCAACCCGGGGAGGGGCTAGCGGTCAGGTCAACACCGGCCCGATCACCGGTCCCAAAGCGTGTACCACTGCCACCGCCAGCGCCCAAGTGTAGGCGACTATGAAAGGCACACGTTAACTCAAGGCATGCCCCAAAAGACTCAAAGTAGAGACTCTCAATCGAGTTACGGGCATAGTAATACCGATCATATCGGAAAAGCAATCACCTCACATTGGTGCGGAAGCCTAGCGGTGCTGCTTACCTTAGATACGAGCAGCCAGGGTGAGCAACCTACCCCCACGCAAGGTGCCCCAGACGGTGGCCCGAAACAGCTGATCAAGGATTCGTATGTCCACCAGGGTTAAAAGCTGTTTGCACTGTGTTCAGTATGATGACTTCCCACCAATGGGTGTGGTCGCAAGCCCCCCAGATGCGCATGCGTCGGGCTGCAGACGCGCTCCATGCGTTCCATGCCAGTGTGATGAGGCTTAATGTGGCGGCCATCTTAGCAAGGGGTGAGACGGGTTAGTTGGAATAGAAGAGATACTACCCCCCAACTTGCCGATTGGCCGAATAACCATCCCTTCAACGGAAAGGTGGAAAACGATGTTGCTGGTGGTGATCCCTATGGTTGAACCCTACGGAGCTGTTGGGAAGAGCGGTAGAGGTGGGATAGTGGAGCTGGGTAAGTCAGACACCATAACAAAAGAAGCTCACGAGATCTGGTGGGCGAAATGGGATCAGCCAAAGCGGACAATAGAAGCCCGATACAGATGTATGCTGGTGATATCTGGTGGCTGGGATGGCAGCTGAGTAGCAACAAGCAGGTGTGCCTATATATAGAAACAGCGTTGAATTTGCTAAAGTATCCTAATTTCTGTCAGGAACACATAGGTGTCATCCTAAAGGACTATAGTCCAGAGTGGTGTGATTGGAAAGACAAATGTGGGTGGGGATATGATCTATCCCTATGAGTGATATCCACAGTAGATAGAAGTGTCTAGAGACTGTGGTAGCAGTCTATGCTGTACATACGTGTATGGGAGTCCTGTTGAACAGAACTGAAAGAATATCCAGTATGGGTTAGGTTCATAATAGTTAAAGGGCAAAACTTTGTGTTAGGACAGGTGGTTCATCTTGCTAGTAGTGTCCAAGGTACAGAGTCATTAAGGCCCAGGGTGTCCAACTGTAGGCGATGTATCCATCGCTGTTCAATTCTGAACAGGGCTTGGTGGGTAATGGATGGGTGGGATTCTAGGACCAGCCATTTGATGTTGTCGGCATGGTGGCCATGTTGGACATAGTGTTCATACAATCTGGTGTGGGTTTTGGAACAACGAATGTTGCTCTTATGTTCCATAATTCTAAGTTTTACCTGTCTCATCGTCATGCCGATGTACTGTTTGCCACATGGGCAAGTCATTAGGTAAAGGCATCTTGAACTATTGCAATTGGTATGCTTATTCATATGCCAGGTGAAAGTGTTCGAAAGTTTAATCTCTTTGCACTGTATCGTTTGTTGGCATACAACACAGCCTCCGCAAGGGTAGTGACCCACCACCGGTGGAAGCCTCCACAGGGTACTCTGGTTGGTGGTAGTTTGTTTTCTGGGGCGTGTGTGAATCAAAGAGTCTTTCAGATTGGCCGTGCGCTTAAAAGCAAAACGGGGGCGAGGGATATCTAGGTCCCCTGTGTTCAATAGACCCCAATGTTTATTGACTGTTTTCTTCAAGAAAGTGGAGTTTTGTGTGAAGCAAGTGATGCAGGTAATCACGTCATCAGGGACTTTTGGACGTGTCACCAGTAAGGCCTCTCTGGGGTTGTTGAGGGCTCTTTTGCAAGAGTTGTTGATCAATCTGGTGGGGTAACCTCTGTCTTGCAGTTTGTGTTGGAGCATCACAGATTCTTTTTTGTAGTCTGAGATATCGGTGCAGTTCCTTCGAATCCTAAGGAACTGCCCGAAGAGGAGGTTTTCCCGTAAGGATCTTGGATGATGGCTATCAAAGAGGAGTAAGCTATTCCTATCCGTCTCCTTTCTGTACAATGAGGTGCTCAGTCCTTCTTGGTTCAGACTGATGGTGAGGTCCAAGAAAGGTATCTTGGTGTCTGAAATAGTAGCTGTGAACTTAAGGAACTGATTCTGACGGTTGATCCACAGGCAGAAGGCTTCACAGCTTTCCCGGTTGCCATGCCACAAAACCAGAACATCATCTATATACCTGCGCCATAGTGTGATGTTCTGGTTAAAGGGATTGTTTTCTGAGTAGATGCAGAGGTTCTCAAAAGTGGCCATATAGATGCAGGCTAGACTAGGGGCAAAAGTCGAACCCATAGAGGTCCCCTGTATCTGGTGGTATAACTGGGACCCGTATTGGAAAAAGTTTTCTGTAAGTGCAATGCTGGCGCATGCCATAATGAAGGAAATTAGTGTGGTCCAATCCTCCAGGCGGAGGGTCTGCTCAACTGCTTCAAGGGTGGCCTGCTGAGGAATATTCGTGTAAAGGGCTTCCACATCTAAAGTTAGGAGGAGGTCCACATTCTCTCTACCCTCGATGGATTCAATGAGGCGGAGTACATCACAAGTATCCTGGAGAAAGGATGGTATCTTTCTCACTATAGGCTGCAAGAACACATCACAAAATTTAGATAACGGTTCAAGCAGTGAGCCTATGCCGGACACTATCGGACGCCCGGGGACCGGAGTGGTACCCTTGTGAATCTTGGGAAGGGTGTAGAAATACGGGACGGCCGGGTCCTTGGTGAGCAAAAAGTCAGCTTCATTCTTAGAGATCCATTCATTGGTCTTTCCTTCCAAAACCAGACTGGTGATTGCAGTGGTGAGTCTGGGAGTGGGGTCTGATGCCAGTGGTCTATAGTGGCTAGTATTCGCCAGCTGGCGTTTGCACTCAGTGTCGTAGTCTGTGGTGTCTTGAATTACAGTAGCTCCCCCTTTGTCAGCTTGTTTAATGACAATGGAGCTATCATTGCCTAAGTTCTGTATGGCTTGCCTTTCCATATTGGTTAGGTTTTTGAAAACAGTTTTTTTGGGCTTTTTGTCCAGAGTCTTAAGGACCGCTTTCTCAAAAACCAGGATCTCTGGTGGGACCATGCTATCAGTAGGAGTGAATGTGGATGGTTTACGCAACCCAGTGTCAACAGGATCGTTCACAAATCTTTCTCCAAAGTGGGAGCGTAGGCGTATTTTCCTAAAGAGTTGCTTAATCTCACACATCTCGTTGAAGTTATCAGGGGTAGGGGTGGGTACGAAACCCAAACCCTTCTCAAGGACCACCGTTTCAGTGGGGGGTCAATGGTCTTTAGGAGCGGTTAACTATTAAACTCTTCTCCCTCTGGTTGTGCTCCTCGTCTCCATTGAGGTCGATGCTGCTTGTTGGTCTTGGAATTGCACCCCTTACTGATTTCCTCGCTTCCGCCCTCTTCCTCTGCCCCAACCTCTGTCGTGAAAAGGGGGGTTCATGGGGAAGAACTGTGGTGGCGGACTCTGGGGATAGAACGGATATTGCCAAGGAGTTATCATTTGTGGTGGTCCCTGGAAAATTTGGCCTTGATTAAATCCTTGGTTCCATCTCTGTCGCTGCTGGTTCCGTTTGTTGTTACTTGGATAGCCCCCGCTGGAGTCACTGCTAGATGATCCCCTGTGGTTGGTGAATTCTGAGCTCTCATCGGAAGAGTAGCTATTCTTCTTGTTAGTATAACCTTCCTTATGATAGGGGTATATCTTTTCCTTATCGAATTTAGACACGTCCTTTTGGAGTTTTTTTATTTTCTGTTTGAGCAAAGATTCTTGGTTATCAGAGATTTCTTGATTAATTTCCGCCAGTCTGGAAGTGAAAGGAGTCTTTGTTAAAGTACCCCTGATGGCTGTTTCCATGGCCGTTATTTTAACTAGAAGAGCATCCGCCAATCTCTTGGCTGTTTTTACTATCAAGAATAGTAAGTCCTTTGTGTACTTCCAAGACACTTGACACCAATCCCCCTTAAACTGACTATCCTCAAGAAAGAGTCTTGGTATGATGGTTACCAGAAGCCCCTGAGGGGCTATGTTGGCCCTCAGGTATTCTGTCATCATGATACCATGGACAGTTATCCTTAGCCATTCCTTTTTCAATCCAGCAAGTGTGATCCAGTCATCATTTTGTGAATTCGAGGCAGTGGCACCTCCAGACCCGAAAGGTGGAGGGGCCGAACTTAATGCCTCGGCTACAGCCTCTTCGTCGAAGCTCAGGCCGGGGACGTCCTCCATGTTGGGAAGATCGTCACTGGTGCGTGTATATTATTGCAGAGCTGCCATGATTTTGGAAAGATTGAAATTGGGAAACCCTATGTGGTAACCAAGGTGTGGTTCCAGGGGTCCGTTGGTCCTCACAGTGAGATGTCACTGTAGGTAACCTGAAGAGGTTCCGTGGGTGAAACCCACGCTTGAAACTCAGTACAAAATTTGGAACCAATTGTGGACAATATTTAATGGGGTCCAGAGTAAGTGTCCAATTAACTATGATGCAAAAGAATACAAAGTTCCCCAGGGAAAGTAAAAGAAGTATGTGTGAGAGTATGGAGTAGAGCAAAAGCAGGGAACAGGATGTTCCCTTGTTGGAACTAGAAGACCTCACACACCCAGAAGCCTAGGTGTCATGCTTCATCATTGGTCTCCTGCTCCTCGTCAGACTGGCGCTGCAATGTCTGACGGGCGCCGTAGGCGCTCTTTGATGGAGATCTTTTGTTCCAGCCAATGGTTTGAGTGCGTGTAAGGGGTCTGGTGGGAGTGTAGTCGTGAGGGAGTGATGTGATTTAAAAGAAGGTGAGTCAGTCCACAAGGGACTTTATTCACGTGGCTGACTCCCTTGGTTAAAATGGTGGGAGGGGAGATAGGAACTGCTTAATCTACAGTGGGCTAACTCAACCCTCTTTAAAGGTCAACATGTTTCTTGCCTGTCTGGCAATTCTTCAGGACCTCGACTATTAATGTACTACACAGTGAAAATAAAGTAAATACAAAAGAAAAAAGAGAAAGATACAACCTCAATGGGTCAATCAGGGAGCAGGCCAATAGGTCCTGCTCTAGGGGGGAAAACCTGAAAATAATGCATAAACATAAGCCAGTTAGCATGAATAGTGGCATTATAACACAGCTCCAAGTTCCCTTTAGTGCTCCATAAAACACACATACGTGTAACATTAAAATTACAATTTAAAATTTCCACAATTACACATTGGTGGACGTATTAACGATAGTACATCCATTCCTGCAAATATGGCCAGTGTATGTGTGTTTTATGGAGCACTATTGGCCTGCTCCCTGATTGACCCATTGAGGTTGTATCTTTCTCATTTTTCTTTTGTATTTACTTTATTTTCACTGTGTAGTACATTAATAGTCGAGGTCCTGAAGAATTGCCAGACAGGCAAGAAACATGTTGACCTTTAAAGAGGGTTGAGTTAGCCCACTGTAGATTAAGCAGTTCCTATCTCCCCTCCCACCATTTTAACCAAGGGAGTCAGCCACGTGAATAAAGTCCCTTGTGGACTGACCCACCTTCTTTTAAATCACATCACTCCCTCACGACTACACTCCCACCAGACCCCTTACACGTACTCAAACCATTGGCTGGAACAAAAGATCTCCATCAAAGAGCGCCTACGGCGCCCGTCAGAGATTGCAGCGCCAGTCTGACGAGGAGCAGGAGACCAATGATGAAGCATGACACCTAGGTTTCTGGGTGTGTGAGGTCTTCTAGTTCCAACAAGGGAACATCCTGTTCCCTGCTTTTGCTCTACTCCATACTCTCACACATACTTCTTTTACTTTCCCTGGGGAACTTTGTATTCTTTTGCATCATTGATATATCTCAACCAGACCAGGTTTTTTCTTTGCAATTTCACTTATAGTTCTGAATTTATTATGGGAACAACAAGCCTAAGAGCGTTTTATTGCATTTTAGTTGCATTTATACAGCATTTACTACTTCCGAAGGGGCATTGAAGCTATTTATGGTAAGTTGAATGCTACTCCGAAACCCAGGGCTAGAAGTGGGCCAAGTCCCTCTGGTTCTCAGACCCAGTAGTAGTTCGAAAGGGACATTGAAGCAAGTCCCTATTAGGCCCTATATTCATGTCCTTACCTGGCAAAAATATTAATCGATTTCTGAAAAATGAATGTAATTTTTTTTTAATATAATCCTCAACAGCAATTAAATTCCTATTTATATTTCACATGTTTATCACTCCTAGGGAATTTTAGATTGAGTAAGCTATTTCCAGGATGTTGTGTTTCTGTATTTCTTGTCATGTAGCATATCACCCTTGTATAGTGCATAACTTGTACTGAGTCGCCGCCAGGTGTTTATAACGGGCACGATTGAAAGCTCCGGAGTTGAGGCTGAAGACAGTGCGAGTTTCTCACAGTGCCTGTCAGTGGGTAAAAAAGGTATTCAGGATACATGGTCATCCAATCGTTGGCCACTCTGCAGAGCATACAGGACAATGGTCATGTATTCCAGTTGCAATTGTGTTTCTGTACAAATGTGTGTGAAGTAGCATCACAGCTAACAACCAGTGACAAAGCCAATTGTGCTGGCTGGTTTTAGGTGTACTGTGCAAAAATAACAGTTGATGGACAGAATGCATAACAATGTCATACATTCACCCCAGTACAGAGATCTGGGCCTATATCCATCGTTTTTTTGCACTCCACAGCACCCCAGTTCAGACATGGCCATATGCAAATCAGCCTTGACCCTGTGCCTCATGGGAACAGTCCAGCCCGAACTGCCAAGCCATGTCTTTCCTGGACCGGAATCAAGCATCCTAGGACCGATTTCTGGCTATCAGCCGTCTTCAGCCAGGATAGCTTGACTCCAGTGGTGTGGAGAGCATGGGACTCACGGCTGACCATACCAATCCCACTCGGGTTGACAAATGCAAAAACAACAGTTGATGGACAGAATGCAGAACAATGTCATACATTCACCCCAGTACAGAGATCTGGGAATAAATCCAACTGTAATTTTTGTATTTGTCACCCAGAGTGGGATGGGTATGCTCAGACGTGAGTCCCATGCTCTCCACACCACTGGAGTCAAGCTATCCTGGCTGAAGAAGGCTGATAGCTAGAAACCGGTCCTAGGATGCTTGATTCAGGTCCAGGAATGACATGGCTTGGCAGTTCTGGCTGGACTGTTCCCATGAGGCACAGGGTCAAGGCTGATTTGCATATGGCCATGTCTGAACTGGGGTGGTGTGGAGTGCAGAAAACGATGGATTTAGGCCCAGATCTTTGTACTGGGGTGAATGTATGACATTGTTATGCATTCTGTCCATCAACTGTTATTTTTGCATTTAGGTGTACTGTGGTCAGTTGTATTAAATATCTGGAGGCACCCAAACAGCGCAGACAGGAACCAACATACTGGTCGGGTGGCACATTATAAGAATCATAGAAATGTAGTTTACATGTTTAAGCCACACCCTTAATTACATGGGCAACAGGCCCCCTTTACAGAGCCCCCACTTTTTTAATCCCACTTAAAGGTCTGCCTAAACCCAAGGTTAGTTACTAATTTAGTGGTACCCATGTAATAAGAAACACATCTGGACTAGATGAACTACACAAGCATGGAACTTATACCTAAGACATTGGCCTACAGAGCATTGTTCTTTATGCTTCTGATGTAGACTGTGTAAAATCAACACTGCTCATATATGAGGACGTTTAAAGGTGCTGAAAGGCAAAACGTTTTTATTCAGTTCAAATGGACAAGACGCAATATACCAACTGATCTATCAATAAAATCCATCTCATTTTCTGACTCAGCTGTATTGTGGCAAATGGGGTCACGACCCTCCCTGGCTCTACTTCCTGTTTGTATCTCGCTTTGGGCCGTCTTTTGTCAGCTTTACTATCTCACCGCTGTTTCCCTTCCTGTCCACCATGCTGGTGAACGCTAAGCCGCGTTGTGACCTCGTCTGTTTATCCTAGACTGAAAATAATCTTCCTCAACAGATGTGTTTACATCCGCACGGGCTCCTATTGGCTATTCCTGGTCACGTGCCAGACTGTCCAATCAGGAAGGAGCAGAGCCGGGCGGGCGACTGCTACTTCCTAGTGCTGGCCCTACCGGTCCTTGCCAGGTGAGTAGGACCCCCCCCCCTTATCCCTCACAGTGCAGCGTGAGTGGTCGGTGCCCCCCGCCCCTCTAGACTTGTTGAAACCCCGTCTGCTTAAAAGGTTGTTTATAACGCCGCTTTCGCTATCGCCTGTCTGCTTTCCCAACTTATTATGTGGGGTCTACAATACGTGGCAATGTACACTAATAACTGTTTACCAATGTTCATAGTTTCGCAACTTCCTTCAATCTTCCAACCCCCACAGCACACAAAATATCACCCCCATCCCATTTGAGCAAACAGACAAATGGAAATATTCCCAACCTTTAAGAGTTCAAATCTTCTTGCTAGCCTCTCCCCAGGGTGGTATGTAAATAACTGCCTGCTTGCTTTATTTAGTTAAACCCTTCCTACTTTGATAGTTCCGGTCTGCTGGTTTTACTGGTCTGATTTACTGGTCTGATTCACTGTTTCTAATCACTGACGTCAATATTGTGCAATTTCTGGGATCAAAGCCTGTTATCCCAGTCCGGTCGCCTACCTTGCTCTCTGACATATCAAGGCATCGTCATCATCCCCGTCCTTGTGAACGAAAACCCGCTTGCTTTCCCTGGGGCTTCCAGACCCTCCCTAGCACCTGCATGTGGGTAAGGAGGTCAGGTCACCTTCGCCGTGATGTCCGAGTCACGCTGCCTCTTCTCTGAGTTCAGAACAGAAGTCATATTGTGAATGGCAACCAGGACTCTCACGCGTCCATGCAATATCTTACCCACCAGTTTTTACTGTGCAATCTAAGCCTGTAATTGTGGATTTAAAATTCAGTAAGCAGGACTTTAAGTACCAAAAAGCCGGAACTATTTGCGGCTCAACGTTTGAGCTACTCTCGTGTGGATCTCAGGAACTTGAAATATGAGGGATCAGAGTTCGGCTACTGTTTTTTTATTTGAATAGTTCAACGACTAATATCCACCACTGAGATTACTTTCATATTTCACCATACTAATTCACCACTAATCCTGTATGGGCTTCCGGAGTAGCGTGCTTCAACACCCCATCAGGGGTAACAAGTGCTATATAAATACAAACTTTTTTTCCACCTCTATCCTTCTACTATCATTCCATATCAAAATAACTGACTAACTTATCCACCACTTAAAATGTATTTGCATGTTTCACTATGCTAATTCAACACTAATCCTCTATGGGTCCTGGAGTAGCGGGCTACTCGCCGAAAAAAGTGCTTTGACGCCTCGTCAGGGTAAGCGCTATATAAATGCAATTATAATACAATACAATACTTCCTAACAATTACTTTAGCTCTGGTACTCGTTTTGTCGCTGTTAATACACATGCTGTTAAAGTAACTCGCAGAGCTCTAAAAGTTTCTCAGGTCCACGTGTGAGTAGCCCACCAGTCCAAAGTTGTTTTTCATGTTGAGAGCTCTGGTTCTGATCTACTGAGTGCCTTATTTGTAAAAGATCAAGTGCCACCGCTCAAAGATTTGCTCAGAGGACCGCGCCCCACGCTATAAAAGGTTGGGATACCGATTCCCAAGGCTACATAGTCTTGATTCCAGCTCACACCACTTTCGTCTGCCACCAGACACTCCCTGCCTCTATCTCACTATTGCAGGTTCTTTTTAATCACTGACTTCCCGCCTTGTCACTGTTTTTTCATCTTTTTCTTACCCACTTTTATTTTTTCGTCTCTCTCTTGTTCTGAACCGAAGTATGTTGAGAAAAATAAGTGCCTGTCCCTGTCCCACACCTACAACCACCTACTTGAATCAAGCACTGGATCTAATGATGGGATAAATAGGACCACAAGTTGCTGGGGTAGCCATGCACTCAATAAATTCTATAACATAACATAACATAACAAGTACTAGAATACAAATCACAGAGCTGGACAAGATGAACTATGCATGCATGGCCATAACACCTTGAGGGGTTTGTACTCCTCTATGCACCCTCGTCAGCTTTTTTTGTCTACCCACTCCTAATGAGTCAACCATTCTTGTTCCTGCATCCTGGAACCACCACTGCACTTTTGTGTGTAGTGTCCCTAATTGGAGTCATCTGGTAACCTTAATTTTGACCCTTGACCTGACTCTGCGTTCACCCCTCACTAGCTTTCTGGATTGGACACTACCAGCTCCCCGGGCACCAGAAAAGCCAGGCACAACCTGCTGTCACGGATTATACCCTACTGGCTCTTTGGAGTTATTTCCTGGTGTCAGAGCCTCATTGCTCTCTGTTACCCCCCTTGCCATCTAAGTAATTGTTAAGTGGCCCTCTGCAGATGTAACCGATTTGTTCAGTCCTGGCTTTTACCCAACAGTAGCAAGTGGACTGTGAGTTTTAAGGTTATATTTCTGAGAGGAAAAGTGAAAGAACAAATTCCATAATGGAAAATGGTTTGATTAAAAAGCAAAGAATGGTTGGTTGAGCTAAGACTCTGATGCTGTCCAGGAGCCATATTACCAAAAGTGTCTAGGGGGTGGGGGGGGGGGGTTAATGTGTGTGTGTGTGTCTGTCTGCTTTTGCATACGATGAGTATTCCAGAACGGGCAGGTGATGCTTGTGTGGCCTCTCTGTAACACAGATTGCGCCAATACACATTTAGCGCCGGCACAATCTCAAGAGGTGTTTTGCACCTCATGCAAATGAGGAAATACTGACTCTGCACTCATGTGCATCTTGGACGCAGGCGGAGAGGCAGAGGATCTGGCAGTGGGCATACTGACTGTGTGTCACAGATAGGTGGGGCACATTCATTGTGCTGTCTGGGACACCCCTCGGGTGGGGAGAAAGTGAGCCGGTGGACCCCCACCCCCCCCAATCGCTTCCCAGTGGGAGCAGTCAAAATGCTTGAGCTCTGATGCTACCCTTTTGAGTTTGTGCATTATTGTCACAATCTGCAGGCTTTCTAGGGCCACTCTCTGTCCTGTCTGGTTCGTGAGCCAGGACCATGTCAGGTGGCAACCCCTGCTCGTTCTTGGAGCTAAAATCTGTTGTGCTGTTTGTGGCCCCCTCGTGCCTGCTTTCTTTGGTCAGGCCCTGTCGTCCATGTGAATGTGTTTGTTCTTGCCTTTTTGAGCTTCTGTCTATCCTTGCTCAGCCTATATCATGATGCTGTTTATGGAATGGGATGAGTGTGAGTGCTGGATATTAATGGGTTTGGACCTGGAAGCTGAGTGGAGAGGTCATCATGCTCCAGATTGGGCCTCCGGCATGTTACTGACACCCACATGTGGTCGGCTGCCTGCATATTGCAGACATTTACACCTCTTACCTCCTTCTCTGAAGCATTCAATACCATGCTCTACACAACCCCCTACAACATGCTGGCACATTGAATGTGGTTCAAAGCACTGCCCTCCATAACTGACAAATGCAGCCTTATTGTCCACAGTAGTTCTATTGATTCATCTCATCTCAATAGCATGTGAAATCCCCCAAGGCTCTCTCCTCTCACGAGTAATTTTAAACTTATATGTAATACTGATGTGAATCTTTCAGGTAAACCCAGACACCAGCTTCCGCTAGGATGCAGAAGACACCGAGCTTTAGCTAAGGATCGCAATCGAATCTTGACCTCACCTTTCCTCGTAACTATCCGAACCATGAAGCCCATGGCCTGCCTCGGACAAAGTCTGACCAAGATTGATTTCATGTGGTCACCCACTGCCTGCTCTCTGTGACCAGACCGGGTAATGTCTCGAGAGCCACCCTTGCCTGCTCTTTGCCCTAAGACGGCTACTGTTCTCAGACCCCATATACTCTTTGGTTATCATATAGTGCTTGCTTTCTGGACTCTGACACTTCCTGATCTGTACGTCCCCCCACTTGTCTGCTCTCCGGGGTCTCCAACCAATTCTTGTATCTGCTTAAGACAAAGGCTGCTCTGTGTGATTCCCTCCTTCCTAATCTTTCTTCTAATACCCTTCCTGTTTCAGTATGTCTAACCCTGCCTGCTCTGTGAATTAGACGTCCTGCTTTCATGGGTTTTACATTGTCTGTTCTTTGGGGCCTAACCCTGCCTGCTTTCTGGCCTCAGACCATGCCTACTGCCTTTCTCAGGCTGCTTTTTTCTGAGACTCGGGCCATGCTTGTTTCATATGCACATATTATGTATGATATTTGTGGCCCCACCTCCATAACGCACCATCTGTTATGCACTTCCTGCAACTTTATCACCCCCTTCAAATTTGTGTGCTTGCCCATTATTCCCCTGACCCTATTCCATTCCCATTCTCTTTAAGCCACCAATTGTGTTGCAGACTTTGAGCTATTGCACTGGCCTGTTGGCCAATGACCTTTGGGGCCCACTGACCCCTGGCTATTGCTGTGTTTTATCACCCAGGCAGCAGTCACTGCACCCATCTCCCTTGCTACGTCACTGCCTCTGACTGACTGTTTCATTGGTTTTCCTGAGAAGCACACACACTGAGCTGAACTTCTTCTAGGCGCTTTGGAGAATGACCTCAGGTCTCTTCTTTCCAGGTAGGCCGTGCCGTTGCCTCCTCGGTTACGTCAGCGGGGGACCAGCGTGGATGGCTGCGAGCGGTGGCAGCAGCGCCCACCACCAGGAGCGAAAGAGAGGTAAAGTACCAGGGGGCCCTACAACCCCATAATGCCCTCCCAGCGTTCCAAGGGGAAAGGGGGGCCTCCAGCCAGGAGTGGCCGTGAACTCCTCCTGGCAGGTTGTGATGA
The DNA here is from genome assembly GCF_964263255.1 of Lissotriton vulgaris. Classification (NCBI taxonomy): domain Eukaryota; kingdom Metazoa; phylum Chordata; class Amphibia; order Caudata; family Salamandridae; genus Lissotriton; species Lissotriton vulgaris. The sequence continues at coordinate 107,479,829 of NC_141700.1, forward strand.
GAAAAGGGACAGTTGGGCGGACAGGCTCTTAGACATTGGCTGTTGTGATAGATTCTGGGGGTACATTTCCTGGCAGTTGCAGGACTTTCAAGTTCTCTGAGAAGCCTCAATGTTGAAAGGTCTGCTCCTCGGCCACTATTTATTAAATATTGTTTATTACAGCACATTTTTCAACGCCACCATCTTCTAGGCACACAAAGCTACTACAGTTCTCCGACTCCTGGCCAACTGAAGACATTTTAGAGCCTGCTTTTTACTTGTTCCCTGGGACCACAGGAGACAGATTATGTTATTGTTGCCACAAAATCGAATTTGTTTCCTATTTAGGTTTATTGATAATCCTTTCTAGTGAGGTTTAAGTTTTGTTCACAAAGGAAAAAGTTTCATTTCCAAATCATCAAACATTTATGCATTTAATTGGAGTTTTATATAGCGCAAACGTGTCCCGTTAGGTTATCAGAGCGCTGTAAACATGTAAATAATCGTATTTCATCTGTATTGGTCAAATAAGAAGAGCGTATTTTCAAACGATGCATTTCCAAACTGTCCGAGACTTCAATAGGGGTCCCCTCCCTCAACATTTTACATATGGGGTAAAATATGACCTACCATATATTGTAAGGATATTGCAAGACACTATTATGTAGATTGGTCGAGCGCACTATCACCCGGGAGAGTATCCTGGCGCTGAACAGGTGTGAGTCGAGCGAAAACCTGGACCTACTAGTAGGCAAAAGTGGCAGGCTCATATTTAGGTGGATACTGCTTTCTGAAGGCTATAGCGTGTCTCTTCTTTTATGGTATATTATATTGTATTGTAATTGCATTTATATAGCACTTGCTACCCCCGACGAGGCGGCAAAGCTCTTCTTTGGCGAGTAGCACGCTACTCCGTAACCCATAAAGGGTTAGTGGTGAATTAGTATAGTGAAATATGAAATTAATTTGAGCGATGTATATATTAGTCTGTTATTTGGATTGAAAATGATAGTGGAAGGATAGAAGAGGGATGGGTCTAGAAGTTTTTTTATGTCTAACCACACTTTTACCACTTTAACAAAATATGCTGATAATAAACGCTACATTAAAATCTGGGTTTGGCCCCCAACAGTGTCATACCCTTGGGGACAGCCTTCTTTGCATCTCACTATCATAACCACCCCATAATATCCGATAATCAGATGCCTATACATTTACTTTTAAGACATATTTGGTCTTGAATTCTCCCCTCCACCGATGGCTGATGGCAGTTGTCTGATGCACTCTACGCTCAACCACCCTTTGGGGATATCTTTTTTAGCCCTTTGACTCTTTGAGGGGGACCTAACACAAGCAATGTTTGGAATCCCTATTTCCGCTCTGGCTTGATGCTGCTGACCTATTTTTAAAAATTATTTCAAATATTACTAAAGTGTGCTTTCTCCCTCACTCATGTGGTTGGCTGTTTCTTGATCATTCCGCCTGCAGGGAAGTGCTTGTGAGAATATTTGCCTCTGAAAAGTACACTCAATCTTCACATTGTTTGTCACACTAAGGTATTCATATCTTATGTGCATTTTATGCAGAAATGAACCATTTTTGTATTTTTATCCCAGCATTGGCAGAGACAATTGGTCTGTCGTTAATATCCTAAATGGCATCTGTGCATGCGGCTCAGCCTGAGTTTATTTACAAAATCGTATTTGCTTGTATCCAAAGTATATTTATTGATAATCCTTTCTAGTGAGGTTTAAGATTTGTTCACAATAAAAAAAGTTAAATTTCCAAATCATCAACTATATAAATAGGCATATTTCACCTGCACTAGTCAAGGGAAAAGAGAGACTTTTCAAACTCAAAGCATTTCAGGACATTCTGACTCTTCATTAGAAGTCTCCTCCCTTAGCATTTATATATATGGGAAAATATACCCCCAGCCGTTCAGTGTGAGCATATTGCAAGTCACCTGAGGAGTATGTGACCATATAGAGGAATGGGGCCGAAGGCAATTTCTTTCAGGTGGTCATGGGAATTAAGATCACTCTCAAAATCCTTATAACAAATGGCAAAGGGTATTTTATTCCTTAGAATTAAGGCTTACGTTATCTGTTTTTTGAGATTTTCACAGACAAATACAGACAGAAAACAATGTGTTTCCCGTCTGTATTTATTTCTAAAAGCCGAAAAATACTGAAAATTAGACTGGCATATGTTAACAAATATTTGTAGTATAACGCTAATATGTACCTATTGAGTGATGAGAAGCCCATGGTTAGCAGTGTCGAACGCTGCTGAAAGATCTAACAAAATTAAGGCAGTGTTCTTCCCTCCCTTGTCTAAAGTTATTCTGACTTGCTCAGAAGACAAAAGACATAAACAATTAAAATAAACAATAACATAAAATATATATATATATCCATATCCTACTGGCGGTCTTCAGTAGGTAGTTATAGTTAGTACCATGTGTCCATAGTAAACGTATACCTTTATCGCCATTTGACAAATCTTCACAAAGTTTTAAAAAAAAAGTGTTGGTGATTTTTGTTGCACATGGAAGGTTTCGGGGTAATCCATCTAGCAGGGGTTGAGAAAAAGGGGGGGGGTCAAAAAAAGTGTATTTCCAATTTTAAATTCCATATGGAATTTTGAAGATGACTACAGCCCGAACTGCTGAACGGAATTACCCCACACGTGGAAGAAAGCTAGCTCTTAGTCCAGAAAGAGTGCTTTTTTAGGTCGAGCCTAAACAGCGCTTGCACTCTAGGCGATGTTTAGTATCTACTTTGTGGAGTCTGACTCCTCCTTTGCTTCTGATTGGCTTATCTGTGTGTCATTTTAAAATACAAGTGTTGTAATGGCGGATAGATGCTGCATGCCTCACCGTTTTTGAAAAGTTAACTCCCATGGAGTATTGCCTCGGGAGCGAGCAGCAGCGTGCACTCTGCTTGCGTGCCTTAATGTTGTTGTTTTCCTTATTTCACTATTGCCTTCTGTGCACTGATCTTGACTGCAGCGTTTGGTTCTCTGTCCTTGCTGCTGGCCCCGCCCTCCAAACATTCTTGGGCTCTGCCACTTCCTCTGGGTCTTTGGACGACGATAAGAGTCCTACGAAGAAAGCGTTATATGGTGTGGCTTGCACTTGTAATTTTTATTTTTTTAAGATGAACCGTCCGAGTTAAGGAGTTGGGGCGGGTGGGGGTGGGTGGGGTGGTAAGAAACGGTGGGTGGGGTCTGCAGTAACCATGGCACACATGGGACTGCCTGTCGCCTGCTCCTCGCTGTTTTCCTGTGGTGGGTTAGGAAATGGATGGCGCTGGCTCTGAGGCAGGCACCGGCTCTTTGTCCTCTCCGAGGCCACATGCATGGTTTTTAGGTCTCGCCTAAGCAATTGCGTTAGCAATGCTTGATGTGATATATTATGTTGGGGCTTTAAAAAATGCACCCAAAGGCTTTTCTAGGTGGATTGCCTACAGTGCATGAGTGCCCGGCGCATGCACATCACGCACCATTTGTCAGCCTGTGAGCCTCGGCATCAGACTTCAAAGGAATCCGCTCCCCCGCCCCCACCACGCAATGCCGACTGCTTGTTAAAGGAGCCGCTCCTCCTGCAAGCTCTTAAACACAAGGAATCCGCTCCCCCGCCACGCAATGCCGAGAGCTTATTTAAGCTTGTCAGCTAAACATGAAAGGCACTTCCCCAGGCCACTTTCATTTAGTCCAGCGCGAGTTCCTTTCTGCACGCATCACCTCGAAGGTTCCCATATGCTTGCACCACCCTCCGTAGTTGTTTTTGGTTTTTAGCAAAATCCTGAAGTAGCTGGGGTCTGATCACGTAGGACAGATGTTTTCACTATGACTTAAGCCTCGTTTGTGACTGCTGTCCTGGTTGTCTGCGAGGCACATTGCGTTTTTCTGAAAGCTTTGTCTCTGTGCAACAGTTGCCACAATTATGTAATCAGCCTTGTTTTGGTTCTGATGTGGTGGCGAGGCCTATTGCGATTTCTTTATAAGTTTTCTGGATTTAGCCAACACACCCTTAACATGTCTACCCCCAGGTTTTGATTTATTTTACTGTGCCGCAGTGCGCGAATTAACAGAATTTCCCGAGCACTTTCATTTACAATACGTCCTTTTTAGGTCTCGACTAGAGCATTGCTTTAGTAATACTTGTTTGTCGAGATTTATAGTAAGGCTTTCAAAAGTGCACCCAAAACTGCGGATCGGGTACAGTTCATGTGAGCCAGGCGCGTGCACATCGCCAGTCACATCCACACCATTGCCAGCCACATCCCACACCATTTGTCTGAGCCTCGGCATCAGACTTCTAAGGACTGCGCTCCCCGCCCCCCCAGGCAATGCTGAGAGCTTGTTGTTTCCAGAGTTTACAGCTATCATGAGTTCCGAGCCAAAGGCACAGCTCACGACATTGTCGCTCGCTTGCTGTGAACCAGCTTCAAAGAAACCAACAGTAGGTGAGTTAAGTCTTCTCAGGCAACGAGACGAGGGGAACAGCTCGTGGGCAAGTCTACGCATTATCTATTTTGTCATCTGTCCTTTTCCGCCTCTCTGAGCAAAGTCTGCACAACGGACTCCTCTTACGGAGTGTGGAGAACGTGTATATTTTCTACACAATATATTTACTTTTATTGAAGCAGTAACTAATGGGGGCCGCACGGGTATGCGCTGCTTGCCAAACTCTATGAGCCCCGTCCCGCTTCAGTAACTCAGGTCACGCTACAACTTTTAAATATGTTCCTTTACCTCACTCCAACGCTGCGCAGTCGCCTGCGAAGCAAGCGCTAAGTTATTTCAAGAAATCTGCGATGCCGTTATTCCCCCTCCCCATCTATGCCCTTTGTGTGCCTTGTTCAATTAGACCCCAGGCGGGCGCTCTCGGGTTGCTGTCAAGTACTGTGTGCTTCCGTGGACCATCTTCAAAGCCTGGATGCAAGAAAGATCTTATCAGGGCCACTCGGTAGACATGTTTGCACATTTTGCTCGTTACGGTCTCTGCTTAAGGACCAAGTGAAAACACTGTTTTAAGAGCTAACAGTATATGCCCCCACCCTGCACTCCGCGTGACAAGGTTTAGTCTGCTGTGTCTGTTGTGTTCCGTCGTTTCCAGCACCAGCAAAACGATCTTCCAAGTTTCCAAAATCCTTTGTTTCTTTCCTACTTAGTAAGCCTTGCATGCCATAAATTACATTTTATTTCTCAACGTCAGTGAAACCTCTGAAATTACAAATGCTAATTTTTTCGCTCATGTTTATTGTTCCAGTCAGCCAGCTGTGCTTTGCTGTCACACCATCTCCTATCCTGGGTATATTTCCACGAATTCAGATATTTCAATGTTTTGAATTGCTCGCTGAAGTATATACAAAAGCGCATCAATGCCTAGAGATGGGTATTAAGCGCTATATAACTGCAATTACATTACAAAACAAGGTCCATGCTGGTATTCCTCATCGCTTCTGTTATGGCAGAAGAGGCAATGTTCAGTTTGCAGTTTGCTCAGATCCTCCTTGGTGTTTCCTCATACCTCTGCCATGTCAGCAACAGCTCAGGCAGCGCCACATACCCTCTTCATGCTGCCAGCCTTCCTCTCGCACTACAGAATGTCACTCCAGTAGTCTTACATCAAAGGGCATTTTTAAGAGTAATTTCCATTGAGCTGACAGGTTTGTAAATGCTGCATCTCTAGCCTTCCTTTGAACAACATTTTGCTCTTTATTATTTTTTTTTTTAACAGTGATCACTTTTCTTTTATTAGTAGCTCAGTGTACCCTTCTAAATAAAATATTCTTATTTTTTGGGGTGTCGATGGTGTGAGCGTTTACGTGGCCCCCAATAACATATTGTTCCAAGTATCCTTCTCCTGACCCCAGCCAACAGCTTAGAGGCAGAAACATAACAGGCACTTTACAGCATGCCTCCACCCTTCTTGCATTCCATGCCTTGCCTATATTTGTGCTTTACAGCCCAACACTCGACTAAACCAAGCCTCTTATGTGGGCTCATCCAAGCCAGGATTTTTCTTCACTTTCTAAGAATGTAGTCACGCAACACCACTCAATACCACGCCAGTCAATACAACCACATAACTCAACATAATTATCCACATAATACCACTCAACACCTCATAATTCTACTCCACCTAATTGCACACTACTCAATCCCACATAATTCTACTCCACCTAATTACACACTACTCAATGCCACATAAATACACTCCAAAAACCCAAACTATACCACATAACAATCCACATACAACACACCATGCCATATAATTCCACTCAACATAATTTCACTCTATACCACACTGTTCCATGCCACATATTCAACTCCACACAAAACTATTACACACCACATAATTAAAATTAAAAAAACATTCCACCCCACAACACAATTTCACTACACACCACAAATATCCAATTTTCAACACATAATTCCACTCTACACCACACAATTCCATGCCACACATTTACAGCACCAATAGCTCTAACTCTGTCACTTTTTTTTAACCCAAACACACAGATCTGGAGCTTAGCTCATACCTATTTCTGCTTTTTCAGCACCAAACAGGTAAAGCTATCCACACAGTTCTGCACCACACAATTCAGCTCCACACATTTGCAATCCACAACACACAATTCGACACAAAACCACATAATACAACTCAACAACACAATTACACACCACATACATCTAATCCACACGACATGATTCCACATTGTGCCACAAAATTCAACTGCACACCATATTATTAAACTCCACAACATACCACTCCACAGCACAAAATGCTATCCCACATAATTACACTCCATAACACAGTCCTACTCCACATAAATCCTGCACACTAAATACCACATAGTTACTATACATATAATTCCACACCACACCATTGCACATCATTCAACTACACAAATCCAATCCACGCCACACAATTCCATGCCACACAATTTCACAACTAATCCAATCCAACACACATAATTCCATTATACACCATACACATGCATCCCATAACACATAGATGAAAGACATTGCCAGGCTCTAATTCAAACAAATGCGAGACCTATTGCATTTTCAGTGCTCAGTGCCACATAATTGCACGCCACATAATTACACTGCACTCAATGCAACATACACTCCAAATACCACTTAGTGCCACATAATTAGACACCACATAATTACATTCTGAGTGCAACACACACTCCTCACAATACCACTCAGTGCCACATAATTACACTACACTCAATGCAACATACACTCCAAACAATACCACTCAATGCCACATAATTACACTCTACTGAATACAACATACACTCCAGACAATACCACTCAGTGCCACATAATTATATGCTACATAATTACACAAAACACACAAGATGATGGACGGAATGTTGCACAATGACAAAACATTCACCCCCAGTCACAGATCTGGGTTTAATCCATTGTTATTTTGCTCACCAAGCCACCCCAGTTCAGACATGGCCATATGCAAATCAGTCTTGACCCTGTGCCTCATGGGAACAGTCCAGCCCGAACTGCCAAGCCATGTCTTTCCTGGACCGGAATCAAGCATCCTAGGACCGGTTTCTGGCTATCAGCTGTCTTCAGCCAGGCTAGCTTGACTCCAGTAGCTTAGTGAGCAAGGGACCCACGTCTGGGCATACCCTTCCCACATAGGGTGAACAGCAAAACACACAAGATGATGGACGGAATGTTGCACAATGACAAAACATTCACCCCCAGTCACAGATCTGGGTTTAATCCATTGTTATTTTGCTCACCAAGCCACCCCAGTTCAGACATGGCCATATGCAAATCAGTCTTGACCCTGTGCCTCATGGGAACAGTCCAGCCCGAACTGCCAAGCCATGTCTTTCCTGGACCGGAATCAAGCATCCTAGGACCGGTTTCTGGCTATCAGCCGTCTTCAGCCAGGATAGCTTGACTCCAGTGGCTTAGTGAGCAAGGGACTCACGTCTGAGCATACCCGTCCCACTCAGGGTGGCAAATGCAAAAACTACAGGCGATGGACAGAATGCAGAACAATGTCATACATTCACCCCAGTACAGAGATCTGGGCCTAAATCCATCGTTTTTTTGCTCACCATGCCCAGACGTGGGTTCAAACTGGAAAGGCATGGTGAGCAAAAAAACGATGGATTTAGGCCCAGATCTCTGTACTGGGGTGACCTATGTGTGATCGCTGCAGATCGTGGCTGTCGCTAGCCACCCCCTGACCCCCCCACAACCCCCCTCTACTCCCCTGTCTTTTTCCCCCATATATCTATCCTCCCCTTTCCCATTCTTATTTTCTTAGTTACAGTGCTCTGTACTTCTTTTTAGTGTATAAGCCAATAAGATACTTTTAAGAGTTTCAACCATTCTTCTTCTGTTTAAGCTCTTCCAAGAACTGCTGAGCCTTAACCTCCGACCAAAACATTAGCACCTTCCCTCTTACGACCACCTTCAATCTTGCTGGAAATAACAGATACGCCTCAGCACCTACTGCCTGAAACGGCTTGATAAGCTCCCTCAACCTCCATCTCCTCTCTACCGTCACATGGCAAAAGTCTGGTCTAGTGAAGAAGGTAGTCCCCTCAAATGTCCGCCTATTATCTGGCCTTGCTTTTTCCAAAAGTTCTTCTCTGAGGAGATAATTACCTACATAAATCAGAATAGCTCTGGGTAGAGGTGGTTGTCCCCCCCCACCCCTGGCTTTCTTGACTGTGAATGGGAATCTGTGGGCTCGTTGAACCTCCTTTTCCCACTGCCAATCAGATTCCGGGAATGCTCCTTTTAAGAGATTTACCACAAACTTTAAAACATTCTGCCCTTCTGTCCCTTCTTCCACTCCCAAGAGGCGAGCATTATTCCTCCGCTGGCGGTTTTCACATTCCTCCATCTTCCAAAGCAAGTCTTCCACCATCTTTTCTTGAGTACCTTTAGAGTCCTGCCATGCTTCCACCTCATCTTCTAATCTCCCTGTCCTCTCCTCCACCTCCGTAACTCGGCTTACAATACCATCATAAAGTTTGTTGACTTTTTTTAAGGTATTATGAATTTTTTTCGTTGCATGCCTAGCCCTTCTACTTTCACCTCTGGCCTCCCCCTGCATTTGCTTTAGAGTACTCGTTATCATATCCAAGGGAGCTTGCAACTGTGCTGGAAGTGGGGTTACATCAGAAGCGACTCCGCCTGCGTCTCTTTCTTCCACATACGTCTGCGACGTTGCTGAGTAGTCCCAGAGAAGCTTCTTTCCTCCCCCCACCGGGGATCCCTGTCCTTGCCCATGCTTTCTTCCCTTTACCCTTCTTTTTTTCTGGGTACTTTCCTTCCCTGATGAGCTCATGCCTGAAGTAGTCTCTTCGTCCTCCTCAGTGTCAGACTCACTCATTAATGATTCATCCGTGTCTTCATTAACTGAAAAAAAACAGTCTCCTTCAACTGAGCCTTCTGCCCCTTCCGAAACATCAACTGTCTTTGATGATTTGCCCTGTTTTGCCAGGCTGACCGTGCTGCCCCATGACTTTCCAGCTTTCATTTCAGCCTCAACCTGCATAAGGGCTTCAAGCATATCAGCATTCCCTGCAGCTTTAGCCATATGTTCTACATCATGGGGTTGGTTTATCGCCAATCCAGCCTGTTCAACGCTGTGACCCTTACCAGCATGTACGTTTAGCTCGAGATCCACAGCTGCCTCACCATCCTTTTCCCCTCTCGCTCTGTCACCTCCAGCTTTGCCTCCGCTTCTGCCTTCGCCGCCATCGCAGCCATCCTCGCGGTCTGCCTCGCAGTCTGCCTCAGTGCGTGACTGTTGCCTAGCAACCAGAACAGCGTCTGCAGAAGCGTCCTCTGTAGCGTCCTCGAGGACGCCTCCGGTGCCTATTGAACCACCATCGAGCTGCAAAGAGTTTTTTGGGGTAAACGCCTCAATCACGGTAGGCTGCCTCATACCCATGTCTCTATTCTTGCCCGAGGGTCCCGCTGCCGCCTTTTCCGCATTGTTTGCACTTTCCTTGGTTACTACCGCGGGGCCGCTTTTAGATGTTTCTTTTACCGGCGCCTTACCGCGTAGCTCTGCTTTCTTTCCTTTCGGCGTTGAGGCTGGGGCTGGGGCAGTTGATTTTCGTATGGCCCCCGGCGCCCTCTGTGACCCAGATCCTGCCTCAGTCTTTCCAGGGTCCGCATTCTGCTTCTGCTTGCCTGAGTCCGGCTGCGGCTGCGGTTTATTTTTTTCCTTCTCCTTCTCCTTTTCTGGCTTCGAAGGACGCGGTGGTAGCGGCATCTTAGTCACAGAGTAATTCCCACTCAGACTACTTGCTACTTTTAGTTGCAGACAAGTGAAGCCAAATCTTCTACTGAGCACTTTTCTAATAAAGGCTAATCCCAGCAGGCTTATGCGACCCCAGAATTCAAGCGCCATCTGGGGAACAGGGATTCATCCAAAAAATTTAGCCTACAGGGGGTATAGCCAGGAGGTAGTCAAGAGCGACTCCTCACCACAACCCGTCAGCGGCCATCTTGCCTCCACAAATGTCACAAAAAGATGTTAATATTTCACTTCTGTTTTTGGATTTTCGTCACAATAAAATACACTGAACATAATCTTCACAAAAGGTTTTTACAAAAGTGTAAGCTATTGCCATTATAAATTACAATAACTTTTATTTCAGTATTAATTATTAAAAAAAATTAAGCCATTTTTATTTGTAATATCAATACATCTAAGTCACGTAAATGCGACACATATTGCAGTACAAATGCTATAGGTGTCACATTTGCGAAAGTTAAAACTATTGGCATTGTAAATGACAAAGCTATTAATTTAGCTATTTTCAAAACCAAAACCTAAATAAATAATGTGACATTTACAATACCAATATCTCAAACTTTCCTAATGCGAGACCTTTTGCATTGCAAATGCTTGTTTATTTAACGCCTGTACGTCTGTCGCCTCTTGTCCTTCCCTGGCTTTCCTCCTGCGCATACGCATGGCTGCATTTTTGTGTGTGCACTCTGCCGCTGCAGACACTGCTGCAAGCGTTCCCCAGAGACACCTTACCTCATTTTAATTTGCATGGCAGGACGCCTCTGTCCTTTACACGCGAGGCATTCTAAAGGAGTCAGGGCGACTAACCGAGGCGAGCCCCCGGTGTTCTCTTATGTGCCACGGATGGCTTTCGAGGGTTTATGCAGTATATACATTGTCATGTAATTCACCTAGGCCACCATACTGGCAAGGACGGCAGCCTGCAGAGCTCATAAGGGTCTGTGAAAGGGTTACACCATGCGGCCATACATCAGGGTGTTTCTCAACGATGCATGCCTCTTTTGGCTGAAAATCCCTTGAGCTTTACCTTTCTGGCGCGTGGCACGGACACAGAGGTGGCCAATGGTTGTGCTCTGCGACATTGAACACCTTCTTGTAATATGCAGAGGTTTCTTACACTTCCTGGAGTTTAGTGTTTTATGGGGCGCTCCGATTGAAGACTGCCGTGGCCCTGGGTATCTGGGCAGGGATGGTGGCAGAGATGCATGCCCATTGTGCCTTGGGCACCAGTACTGGCTGTGGGTTTGTTATTTCTTCATACAGTTACTCAGCCTCTGTGTGTCGTTCTGCATATCTGGTCTATTGTAGTCCTCGCTTCCTTGGGCTTCACTTTCGGTGCTGATGGAAGGCTCACCTTGGTTGGCAACGTTTTAAACGAGAATACGTTTAAGGGTGGTGCTTTGTGAATTATTTTGGTGGCATTGGGCCTAACCTTCAGTAAATGCTGTAAGAACATATTTTGATGGGCAGCAGTGTGTTAATGGTAGCCAGGGTGGTGGAAAGGTACTTTAGAAGGGCGCAAGTTGTGGCTTTGTAGGTCCCTCGCTGGTTTCTCTCTTGCCATTTGATTTGTGGGCTCTGTGGTTTTCCTGCGCTCTACCTAGTGAGCTCTTTTTGGTAAATTACTTTCATATTTCACTATACTAATTCACCACTAACACTGTATGAGTCCCAGCGTAGCATGCTAATTGTCGAAAAAGCACTTCAACACACCATCATGGGTAGCAGGCGCTATATAAATGCCAACCTTTTTCCCTTCTCTTTCCCTCCACTATCCTTCTAAATCCAAATAACTGACTAACATATCCATCACTGTAATCACTTTCATATGTCACTACACTGATTCACCACAAATCCTTTATGGGTTTCGGAGTAGTGTGCTACTCGCCGATAAAGCGCTTTGACGCATCGTCAGGGGTAGTAAGCGCTATATAAATGTTGTTACAATACAATAACAAGCATTTACAATGCAATAGGTCTCGCAGCATTAAAGTTTAAGTTATTGGCATTGTGTATGACAATGCGTTGCATAACATTTTTAGCAAACTTTGAATTGGTGATCAGTGTGAGTGTGTGTAAGAGTATGCTGTTCTTGAAAGCAGTGTGGTAGAGAGTGCAGGAATTTGGGTGACCTGAGCAATGTGGATGATGCACCTCACGCACGGGGCTGCCGCAGTTATTATTCACACAGCTCTGATGGTGCACTTCACGCACGGGCTCACAGCTGTTATTATTCACACAGCTCTGATGATGCACCTCACGCACGGTGCTGACGCAGTTATTATTCACACAGCTCTGATGATGCACCTCACGCACGGGGCTGACGCAGTTATTATTCACACAGCTCTGATGATGCACCTTAGGCACAGGCTCACAGCTGTTATTATTCACACAGCTCTGATGATACACCTCATGCAAAGGGCTGACACAGTTATTATTCACACAGCTCTGATGATGCACCTCAGGCCCGGGCTCACAGCTGTTATTATTCACACAGCTCTGATGATGCACCTGAGGCTCACAGCTGTTATAATTCACACAGCTCTGATGATGCAGCTCACGCACGGGGCTGACACAGTTATTATTCATACAGCTCTGATGATGTACCTCTGGCACGGGCTCACAACTGTTATTATTCACACAGCTCTGATGATGCACCTCACGCACGGGCTCACAGCTGTTATTATTCACACAGCTCTGATGATGCACCTCACGCACGGGCTCACAGCTGTTATTATTCACACCGCTCTGATGATGCACTTCACGCACAGGCTCACAGTTGTTATTCACACAGCTCTGATGATGCACACTGTTAGGGTTTAGAGCAGCTAGTCCTTTTTTAGTGACCATGCCCCGGCATCACATGATCAACGACCTGTAGGATAAAAGAGTAGTCCTACCTTTACTCTTTGCTTGAAATCGCCTATTTTGGATTCCGGTTGCTGGCTGCTGTCGAGAACGCTAAACTGCTGATCGAAAACCTTTTGTCTTGTCTTCTTCACGGGCTCGTGAGAAGAAACCCTGTTGCTTTTGCCCCCTTTTTTGTCTGTTCCCTTCTCCTGTCCTTGTCCCCTCATTGCGCACATTAGCGTAGGGTCCCGGGTTGGTGTTTCCCCTTATTTCCCTGTGCTTTCCCTTCCCAGCGTGTGTGGAGGTGGGTGTCCGGGGATCCCGTTCCCTTCCTTTGTTTTCTGCTTACTCGGTGGGTGAAGGCTTTTGCCACCGTTCGTTTAGTTAACGGAGTTGTGTATCGCGCGTCTTGGTTAGACGCCTGTTCACGTCGTTGTTCGCGGAAGTGACGTTTTGGGTCACTCCGCGATAGCTGTTCCACTGACGCTGGGATTGTTTGGGGATTCCGCTTCTGGCCAAGAAACGTCCCGGTTCCCTTTTGCTCCTCTTTTTCCGAAGGGGTTTTTTTCTGGTACTTGTAAAGTCCTTTTTTCCCCTTTTGCTAAGGACACAGGCAAAGATCTCCCGTTCTGTTTAAGAACAGTGCATTATTTATTAGCGTTCCAGCGCTCTTGCATTATTGTTCACGAGTGCCTTCACGAAGCAAAGCCTGCGCAGTAAACCGGTAAGAGGGGTTGTTTATGTGTGTGTCAGGGCGTGGTCATAAGGGACTGAGACCTGCCCTGTGGACAATGTTTACATGAAAGGTTGTCTTCCCTACAGGTGCAGAAGCGTGAAGGAGGAAGGGAGCAGTGTCCTAGTGACTCACAAGGGTGGTAGACTTGGTGTCTCCTTAAACCACCCTCTTTTCAGGGTCATTGCCTTACTCATAGTGGTCATCCTGTGAGTGGTCAGTGGTCAGGGAAAGGGGATTGGTGTTTGCTACGTTCCTGCAGTGCTCGGGCTGGTTGGAATCCAACAGAATTTCAAGCCCACGATAAATAGCACTGCCCAGACTAGCATGGATGAGAGTGGGGGTACGGGGGCCCTCACATTGCAGGATATTATGGGGGCAGTACACACTCTACAGGCTCAGGTCCAGGAGTTACAACAGGAAAATGTTGGCCTGAAACAAGAGTTAGTGGCTGTGAGGGCCAGAGAACAGACACTCCCCAGAGTGACGGGTCCTGTTATCCAACCGGCTACCTTCCAGTATGGGGGCGGAGCAGGACAAAGTACGGCGGGAGGGAGTAATCCTATAGCTGTTACTGTAACGACTCCTGTGGCAGTGCCTTTAGCCCCCCCGGAAAGGTTTAATGGGGATAGTGATGAATTCGGGATGTTTGTGAATCAGTGCCAACTGCACTTTATGTGTAGACCGAGTGCGTTTCCCGACGACTCTGCCAAGGTCGCATTCGCGCTCTCATATCTGGCTGGCAATGCGGCCCATTGGGCAATACCCTTGGTTGAAAGCGATGACCGTGTGCTATATAATTATACCGCATTCAAGGAATTGATGCGGGGTCTGTTTGCGAAACACGCATTTATGCAGGCAAGCGATGCGGAGCTCCTGAAACTGCGGCAGGGCAAACAGGATCTATTGGTGTACATAGCTACCTTTAATCGGCTGATATCTGAGACCCACTGGCCCATTGAGAAACGGACGTCACTTTTCTATCAAGGCCTTTGTGAGGAACTGAAGGACATAGTGTCACAGGTAGTGGATCCGCCGGAGGATTGTGCTGCTTTTATTGACCTGGTGGTTAAGCTGAACCATAGAGTAACGGAAAGGCGGGGAGAGAGGAACCGGTTTCAGTCATCTCGGGGAAGCTATGTGAGGGCTGAAGTAAAGACAGTAGGGGAGAGCAAGACAGCACCCGAACCTATGGAAATAGGAGGGGTCCGGGGACCTCTGACCCCTGAGGAAAAGAAGAGAAAATAATCTGTGCTTGTATTGTGGGCAAGGGGGTCATTTTGCAAAGGACTGCCCGGTGAAGCCGTCAGGGACAGGGTTTGGGAAAAAAGTAGCCTGTATAATGGTGGATCGGGGTACGGGTGAAGAACGGCATGAACAGTATGAGGTAGTGGGGGCCCTGGATCTAGTTCCCAGACACTTTGTAGTCAATGCCCAATTGTTGCTTACAGCACAGAACCATGTTCCGGTGTCGATATTGCTGGACTCTGGTGCTACCGGGAATTTCATGGACAGTTCAATGGCCGAGAAATTGATGGTTCCATGTCATCTGAAAGAACAACCTGAGCCAGTTAGGGCAATCGATGGGTCTGAACTGTCTTCTGGAAACATTACCCGACAGACCGTACCCTTACGCTTGTTGTGTGAGAACGGGCATTCGGAAACGGTGGTATTCAATTTGATCGATGCACCTTCCTTCGGGTTGGTGTTGGGGGTTCCGTGGCTACAGAAGCACAACCCCCGGATCGATTGGGTGCAGAGGCTGGTGACTCTTGACTCTGTGCATTGTCTGGGCAATTGCTATGCGATGGCAGGGGAGCAGGTCAATCCCTTAACTTGTGCGGTAGCGGAGGTGAGCACTGTCCCGCCCCAGTATTCAGCATTTCAGGATGTCTTTGACAAAGGCTGTGCTCAAGCGCTTCCCCCGCATCGTACATACGATTGCAAAATAGACCTGGTGCCTGGAGTTCCACTGCCCTGCAGTCGGGTATACGCTCTATCAGAACCCGAAGAGAAACATCTGAAAGAGTACATAGACGAGATGTTACAGCTTGGCTTCATCCGTCCCTCTTCCTCCCCGGTGTCATCGGCTATATTTTTCATACCTAAGAAAGAAGGGACCTTGAGGGCCTGTGTTGACTATAGAGTTTTGAATGCCGCCACTGTAAAGAACAGGTACCCTCTTCCGCTCATCTCCGTGTTGTTGGACCAGCTCCGCAAGGCAACGGTGTTCACTAAACTAGACTTGCGGGGCGCGTACCATCTTATTAGGGTTAGACCCGGGGATGAGTGGAAGACGGCCTTTAGAACGAAGTATGGCCTGTTCGAATATATGGTGATGCCGTTTGGACTGTGCAATGCGCCGGCAGCATTCCAGTTTTTTATCAATGAGGTCCTCAGCAGATATTTGGACAAACGGTCATTGTGTATCTGGACGATATACTTGTCTATTCAGAAAAAAGGGCCGAACATGTCGAGCACGTAAAACAGGTGCTTCAAACCTTGCAGGAGCATCATCTATACGCTAAGCTGGAGAAGTGCCAGTTTAGTACCCCTGAGGTTGAGTTTTTGGGGTTCGTTATCTCGGCTGGAGGTATTCGGATGGACCCAAAGAAGATCAAGGCCATTGCTACCTGGCCGGTTCCAACTACTGCAAAGCAGATACAGGTGTTGCTGGGGTTCGCTAATTTCTATCGGCGGTTCATTACGCATTTCTCGGACATAGTGGCACCCATGACCCGTCTGTTAAGGAAGGGAGTTCCTTTTGAGTGGACCAGTGTGACTCATGATGCCTTTCAAACACTGTTGACACGTTTTACTTCTGCGCCTGTATTGGTGCACCCTGATCCTGCCCTGCCGTTTTTCGTAGAGACCGATGCTTCTCTGTGTGCCGTGGGTGGGGTGCTGTCACAACGTGATGAAGCCTCTGGCCATCTGCACCCTATAGCGTTCTTTTCTAAGACACTGTTGCCAGCGGAACGCAATTATACTGTGGCGGAGCGTGAATTGCTTGCTGTGAAACTGGCCTTTGAGGAGTGGCGCCATTATTTATGGGGCGCTAGGCATGTAATCACCATTTACACCGACCACAAAAATCTGGAATTCTTCCGTTCAGCCAGGGCGTTGACTCCTCGCCAGATGAGGTGGGTTCTATTCTTTAATGAATATGACTTCGTGATAACGTATAGACCTGCGGCCCAACAGATTAAATCCGATGCTCTTTCTCGGATCCATGTGGATCCCAAGGAAGAGGGTTCATTGTGTAACGGAGGGCTATGATTGCTGAGGAAAGGGTCATAGGGGCTCTGTGTGCGGAGGATTTTTCATCTGTAGTCAAGGAACATATGAGACATATAGACCTGGCCCCTTGGTCGTCCAGGCCTATGGTTCAAGAGAAGGATGGGTTTTTGTATTACGAGGATAGGTTGTTTATACCCCCCAGTTTGAGGAACGAGGTACTGGAATGGTGTCATTCCTCTGCCTTGGTGGCACATCCGGGTATGAGAAAGACCAATGAACTGTGTAAGAGGTGGTTTTGGTGGGAGGCCATGATGGGTGACGTGCAGGACTATGTGAGTGCTTGTCCTGTTTGTGCCACCAGTAAACCAACACACAATATGCCCTCAGGCCTCTTGCAACCCTTGGAAGTTCCTCCCGCCCCCTGGCATACCTTAAGCATGGATTTTGTGACGGATCTACCCTCTGTTTCTGGTTTTACCACCATTTTGGTGGTAGTGGACCTGTTCACAAAGATGGCGCACTTTATACCACTGTCCAAACTCCCTACGGCCAAAGAGATGGCGATGGTCTTTATGTCTTCGGTGGTACGGTTGCATGGGCTACCCGAGGTTATCATTTCTGATAGGGGAGCACAGTTTGTCTCCCATTTCTGGACGGAATTATGTGTGGTGCTCAAGACTGAGATCCGTTTGTCCTCGGCTTACCATCCCCAGTCGGATGGTCAGACGGAGCGTACCAACCAGACGATGGAACAATACTTGAGATGTCTGGTTGCTTCTCTATCTTGTGACTGGGCGACAGCTCTACCCATTGCGGAATTTGCGTATAATAACAGTCTGCACTCCGCATTGGGTATGACTCCTTTCTTTTGTTCACTCGGATACCATCCCAGAGCGGTCGCTATTCAACCCACGGGCCGCATGCCAGCTATTGATGATGTGTGTGAGCGATTGAATGGGATTTGGGGGATGGCTAGGGACAGGTTGAGGGAGGCTAAGGTGACAATGAAGGCACAGGCAGATAAACATTGTGTTCCTGCTCCCACCTACAAGTCAGGGGATTTAGTGTGGTTGGCATCACGCAACCTGCGACTGGGAGGGTCACATAAGCTGCAACCCCGGTTTGTGGGTCCATTCCCTATAATCCAGGTCATCAACCCCGTGGCGATGAAGCTTGAATTGCCTCCTGAGTATGGAGTCCATCCTGTATTCCATACATCACTACTGAAGCCCTATCTACCCTCGGCTCAGGTCTTGCCACCCCCTCCTCTTGTAGAGGTGGATGGTCAAGAAGAATTCGAGGTTCAGGCTATCCTGGATTCTAAGCGGGTTAGGGGTCGCCTCTTTTACTTGGTGGATTGGAAAGGTTATACACAGGAGGACAGGACATGGGAACCAGCTGGGGGAGTGCACGCACCACGTTTGGGGCGGTTATTTCATAGACAACACCCGTCAAAACCCTGCCCGGTTGGGAGGATCATTGGGGGGGGGTACTGTTAGGGTTTAGAGCAGCTAGTCCTTTTTTAGTGACCATGCCCCGGCATCACATGATCAACGACCTGTAGGATAAAAGAGTAGTCCTACCTTTACTCTTTGCTTGAAATCGCCTATTTTGGATTCCGGTTGCTGGCTGCTGTCAAAAACGCTAAACTGCTGATCGAAAACCTTTTGTCTTGTCTTCTTCACGGGCTCGTGAGAAGAAACCCTGTTGCTTTTGCCCCCTTTTTTGTCTGTTCCCTTCTCCTGTCCTTGTCCCCTCATTGTGCACATTAGCGTAGGGTCCCGGGTTGGTGTTTCCCCTTATTTCCCTGTGCTTTCCCTTCCCAGCGTGTGTGGAGGTGGGTGTCCGGGGGATCCCGTTCCCTTCCTTTGTTTTCTGCTTACTCGGTGGGTGAAGGCTTTTGCCACCGTTCGTTTAGTTAACGGAGTTGTGTATCGCGCGTCTTGGTTAGACGCCTGTTCACGTCGTTGTTCGCGGAAGTGACGTTTTGGGTCACTCCGCGATAGCTGTTCCACTGACGCTGGGATTGTTTGGGGATTCCGCTTCTGGCCAAGAAACGTCCCGGTTCCCTTTTGCTCCTCTTTTTCCGAAGGGGTTTTTTTCTGGTACTTGTAAAGTCCTTTTTTCCCCTTTTGCTAAGGACACAGTCAAAGATCTCCCGTTCTGTTTAAGAACAGTGCATTAATTATTAGCGTTCCAGTGCTCTTGCATTATTGTTCACGAGTGCCTTCACGAAGCAAAGCCTGCGCAGTAAACCGGTAAGAGGGGTTGTTTATGTGTGTGTCAGGGCGTGGTCATAAGGGACTGAGACCTGCCCTGTGGACAATGTTTACATGAAAGGTTGTCTTCCCTATATGTGCAGAAGCATGAAGGAGGAAGGGAGCAGTGTCCTAGTGACTCACAAGGGTGGTAGACTTGGTGTCTCCTTAAACCACCCTCTTTTCAGGGTCATTGCCTTACTCATAGTGGTCATCCTGTGAGTGGTCAGTAGTCAGGGAAAGGGGATTGGTGTTTGCTACGTTCCTGCAGTGCTCGGGCTGGTTGGAATCCAACACACCTCACGCACGGGCTCACAGCTGTTATTATTCACACAGCTCTGATGATGCACCTGAGGCTCACAGCTGTTATAATTCACACAGCTCTGATGATGCAGCTCACACACGGGGCTGACACAGTTATTATTCATACAGCTCTGATGATGCACCTCAGGCACGGGCTCACAGCTGTTATTATTCACACAGCTCTGATGATGCACTTGAGGCTCACAGCTGTTATTATTCACACAGGTCTGATAATACACCTCACGCACGGGGCTGACGCAGTTATTATTCACATAGCTCTGATGATACACCTCAAGCACGGGTTCACAGCTGTTATTATTCACACAGCTCTGATGATGCACCTCAGGACGGGACTCACAGCTGTTATTATTCACACAGCTCTAATGATGCACCTCACGCACTGGTTCACAGCTGTCATTATTCACACAGCTCTGATGATGCACCTCAGCACGGGTCTCCCAGCTGTTATTATTCACACAGCTCTGATGGTGCACTTCACGCACGGGCTCACAGCTGTTATTATTCACACAGCTCTGATGATGCACCTCACGCACGGGGCTGATGCAGTTATTATTCACACAGCTCTGATGATGCACCTTAGGCACGGGCTCACAGCTGTTATTATTCACACAGCTCTGATGATGCACCTCAGGCACGGGGCTGACACAGTTATTATTCACACAGCTCTGACGATGCACCTCAGGCACGGGGCTCACAGCTGTTATTATTCACACAGCTCTGATGATGCACCTCACGCACGGGCTCACAGCTGTTATTATTCACACAGCTTTGATGATGCACCTTACGCACGCGGCTGACGCAGTTATTATTCACACAGCTCTGATGATGCACCTTAAGCATGGGCTCACAGCTATTATTATTCTCACAGCTCTGATGATGCACCTCACAGCCGGGGCTGACACAGTTATTATTCACACAGCTCTGATGATGCACCTCAGGCAGGGACTCACAGCTGTTATTATTCACACAGCTCTGATGATGCACCTCACGCACTGGCTCACAGCTGTCATTATTCACACATCTCTGATGATGCACCTCAGCACGGGGCTCACAGCTGTTATTATTATTCACACAGCTCTGATGATGCACCTCACACACGGGCTCACAGCTGTTATTAGTCACACATCTTTGATGATGCACCTCACGCATGGGGCTGACGCCTCCTGAAAGTGGCTGTATTTGCGAGCCTCCCTTGAAACTCGAAAGAGAGGCAAATAAGTGATGCACCTCACGCACAGGCTCACAGCTGTTATTATTCACACAGCTCTGATGGTGCACCTCCGGCACGGGGCTGACACAGTTATTATTCACACAGCTCTTATGATGCATCTCAGGCACGGGGCTCACAGCTGTTATTATTCACACAGCTCTGATGATGCACCTCACGCACAGGCTCACAACTGTTATTATTCACACAGCTCTGATGATGCACCTCACGCCCGGGGCTGACGCAGTTATTATTCACACAGCTATAATGATGCACCTTAGGCAGGGGCTCACAGCTGTTATTATTCACACAGCTCTGATGATGCACCTCTGGCACGGGCTTACAGCTGTTATTATTCACACAGCTCTGATGATGCACCTCACGCATGGGGCTGACGCATTTATTATTCACACAGCTCTGATGATGCACCTCAGGCACGGGCTCACAGCTGTTATTATTCACACAGCTCTGATGATGCACCTCCGACACGACCTTACAGCTGTTATTATTCACACGACTCTGATGATGCACCTCACGCACAGGCTCACAGCTGTTATTATTCACACAGCTCTGATGATGCACCTCAGCACGTGGCTCACAGCTGTTTTTATTCACACAGCTCTGATGATGCACCTCACGCACAGGCTCACAGCTGTTATTATTCACACAGCTCTGATGATGCACCTCACGCATGGGGCTGACGCCTCCTGAAAGTGCCTGTATTTGTGAGCCTCCCTTGAAACTGGAAAGAGAGGCAAATAAGTGATGCACCTCACGCACAGGCTCACAGCTGTTATTATTCACACAGCTCTGATGATGCACCTCAGGCACGGGGCTGACACATTTATTATTCACACAGCTGTGATGATGCATCTCAGGCACGGGGCTCACAGCTGTTATTATTCACACAGCTCTGATGATGCACCTCACGCACGGGGCTGACGCAGTTATTATTCACACAGCTCTGATGATGCACCTTAGGCACGGGCTCACAGCTGTTATTATTCGCACAGCTCTGATGATGCACCTCTGGCATGGGCTTACAGCTGTTATTATTCATACAGCTCTGATGATGCACCTCTGGCATGGGCTTACAGCTGTTATTATTCACACAGCTCTGATGATGCACCTCACGCATGGGGCTGACGCAGTTATTATTCACACAGCTCTGATGATGCACCTCAGGCACGGGCTCACAGCTGTTATTATTCGCACAGCTCTGATGATGCACCTCCGGCACGACCTTACAGCTGTTATTATTCACACAACTCTGATGATGCACCTCACGCACGGGCTCACAGCTGTTATTATTCACACAGTTCTGATGATACACCTCAGCACGGGGCTCACAGCTGTTATTATTCACACAGCTCTGATGATGCACCTCACGCACGGCCTCACAGCTGTTATTATTCACACACAGTGATGACCCGGGGGCAGCCTGCACCTTCCTACGCTACTGTCTCTGCATATCACAATACGTTTGGTAATGGGCAAACTGTCCTGGTTGGCATGACATGAGTAGGGAAATTTGAAGGAAAAAGTCAAAATTCATTTTCACAACCTCTTCCTTGAACTTTGCCAAGCAAACTATTTTAAAAAGACCCATGAAGACGCCCGGCTGATTTTTGCACTATGTGCACAATTTCATTGCAAACTTGCGTGAAGCACAAAAATCAAGAAAAAGTGTGTTTTTTATTACTATTTTCTTTTATGAGGTGCTCACAATCCTCTCTGCGGCCCGGCTTGGGAGTAGACAGTGGGTGGGCAGCTACCTAGAGAAGGTATCCTTACCTGCCAAATATTGTCTTTCTCCTTATTAAAGACTCTTAGTCAACAGTGCTTCGAAGCAATAGCGCTCTGCAAACACCTAAATAAATAAATAAACTCTTTGGATGGGATCAGATTCGTTGTCAGAGGAGGAGCGAGGAATGCACATGCCTCTCCCACTAAACCTGCTGACCCGCCTCCCGGACTCGTGAAGTTTATCTCCCCCTCCAGGCTCGCCGGTCTCTGATTGGTCAGAAGTTGTCTGGCCTTGTCCAATTTGCCGGCCCCTGCTCCCCTTCCCCTGTGCCCTGACGGGAGCCGCTGGTCAGTTAGCAACGGTCGTTGGTGGTGGATGTGTTTCTGCGAGTCTCGGTGCCTCCATCTTGTGATCCTCAGGCACCATGCAAGCTGCCGGTGGAGGCTGATGCCGTGTGTCGTGCGCAGGGGCTCGGAGTGAAGATGCTCTGGCTGGCCTTCCTCCTGTACCTCGGGATCGTGCACTCTTTGCTGGGCTCCGACTCCACGGACCTGTGCAGCTGGAGGGACAGGTACGTGCTCTCGTGTGTCACTGTGTGCTCTTGGGACTCGGAGTTTCTTTTACTTCACAGGTTCGTTGAGACCCCCGTTTTGAAACAAGCTGGTTTAATCCTATCGTGAACGCTCGTCCGGATCATGTGCAAACACTAGGGCGGCAGGGGTGGCTCGTGCGCTCGTGTGTGTGTGGGTATGTGCGCGACGGCGAGGGGGGGTGTGTGCGTGCGTGTATAGGCGCTCGTGTGTGTGTGTGTCTGCCTGCGTGTGTGTGTTTGCATGTGTGTGTGTGTTTGCGCACCTCAGGGAATCTGAGGCAGGGGATGTGCACGGCGCCGGCCTGGATGTGCGCGTCCACAGACACCAATCGCCGCGCGTGCCTGACGCCTGTCTCAGATTCCCAGGAGAGGGGCAACTATAGTTGTCGAGCTGGACGCAATGCTTCGCATTGCTATCTCCAGCTCGACCTAAACAAGCATTGGAAATGCAATAGGTCTCGCATTAGAAAAGTTGGAGCTATTGGTCTTGTAAATCTAATAATTTTTTAAGTTATGTTTATGTTTTTATAATAGCAAATGTATTAATTTTGTTATTGTAAATGCCAATATTTATAGAATTTGCAAATGTGACACCTATAGCATTATTTAACATTTTTTGTGTCATTTGTAATAAAGCTTGAAACATTGAGAGAACATATTTGAACAAGTGATGCTGTGGTGCTGCTGAGTGATGCTGTGGTTGCGCTGAGTGATGCTGTGGTTGCGCTGAGTGATGCTGTGGTTGCGCTGAGTGATGCTGTGGTTGCGCTGAGTGATGCTGTGGTTGCGCTGAGTGGTGCTGTAGTTGTGCTGGGTGGTGCTGTGGTGGTGTTGAGTGGTGATGTGGTGGTGCGGTGTGATAATGTGGTGGTGTGTGACATAGACTCGCATATCTGCACGGAGGACGGAGAGCGCGATGAAGAACATGTTGTCACGGCAGAAACCTGTATTGCGTGCAGTGGCTGAAACATTATTATACCTGCCTTAACACGGACATGTTGCAGCGGAAAACCAGCACACCATCAGTGTTTCCGCTGAAGAACTGGTTTTAAAAAGTAGAAACAAACAAGTCTTATTCAGTGATGTATGCAAAAGAGAAAGAACGTTGCTTCACTGTTGTGTGTTCCGTGGTCTGTCTCTTGCGGAAGAAGCACTAGCGCCCGCGGCCGACTGTTGTAACAACAGCTGAGACATACACCGGGGGAAGGCACTGTCAGCTGGAGGAGGCAAAGGGAGGAGGGACAGCTGGAAGACAAAGAACTGAGCGCTAGAAGAACGGGAACCGACACGAAACATGCCAGTGGGGACCAGAAAGTAGTCAAAACTAAAGAACAAAACCTAGCGAGAAAAAGAAAGCGAAATCTGAAGGAAGGAAACGAAAGGCATCCTGGAAGAATGAAAAGATCAGTGAAAATGGGAAGCAAACGAAGAAAGGCTTTGAAAGAAAGGGGTGAGGTCTCTCAGGAAATAAAAAGAGGGCAAAAGAAACAACGAGCGAGAAAGAAACGAAGGGAAAGGAATTAAAAGTCGAAAAGGGAATAAAAGAAACAAGCCGGTACGTTAGAAGGGAGACAAGCTCTTGGCATTGCTGTGGGGAGGGGGGAGGAGAAATGCGACACGGCCTGGCGGCCGTGAAAAGTGAAGTGAATGCAGCGAAAATGGGAAGCAAACGAAGAAAGGCTTTGAAGGAAAGGGGTGAGGTCTCAGGAAATAAAAAGAAGGCAAAAGAAACAACGAGCGAGAAAGAAACAAAGAGTAGGTAAAAAAATAAAAAGTCGAAGAGGGAATAAAAGAAACAAGCCGGTACGTTAGAAGGGAGACAAGCTCTTGGCATTGCTGTGGGGAGGGGGGAGGAGAAATGCGACACGGCCTTGCGGCCGTGAAAGGTGCGAAATGAAAGCCTTTGATGCAGCAGGGGGCGGAGCGGATCCCTTTCAAGTGAAGCTGCTGGCGGCACCACGCTGGGGAAGCAACAGATGGCTGGCTTTTATGTGCACACGCTTTTTAGGTCAATGCGCTTGCGCATTGAGCTTGCTTTTCTCGGGCACAGCATCAAATCGCCGATGGTTAAGCTCTCGTTAAGCCCCAATATCTCTCGCAAGCTCAATGCGCACGCGCATTGACAGGCTCAACCTAAAAAGTGAAGGCGCAGGCGTTCTTCACGCAGGAATAGGTGATCGCCCTGAACCAGCGGTTCCAGGTCCAGGAGAATCTGAGCCCACCCCAGACCCTCAAGATGGCCTCGCGCAGCCTCATCTGCTAACAGGTACAGTGGGGAGAGGTCCAAGGGAGGGAAGGGGTAAGGGAGGGTGACAAGGGGGTTTTGGGGGGCTTGGGGCAGGAATCGCAACTGGGGGCTTGATGCTATGCTCCGGAGGTTATTCACAAGATACACATGCGTAGTACAAACCCACCTTGAGCAACGGTGGCGAAGTACTCACCCTCGACTGCTGTCTCAGAACACTTATTTTAATTCCATCTTCCATTCTTGTTTGCTCTTCTATACCCAGTTTGATTACCGGTTTTCCTCGAGGCTGCTTCTATCAAGTGACTCTTAAGAAGGACATTTCAAACTTAGGCTCCGGTTTAGAGACTTTAAAGCAGGGGGACCAGGTTCGAGTCTCGGTGTCGGCCCAACATCCTGTGATTCTGGGCAAATCAATTGATGTCCCTGTGCCTACCAAAAATGAATGTGTCCTTCTGTAACGGAACTGGTGCTCGTGTAAAGCGCTCCAATACCTTCGGGTTGAGCTCGCTTTATCTAAAACTGCAACAACAAAAAACATCCTTGGATTCCTGGAGGAAGTGTTCATCCAGAGATTGGGATTTCCTCCACCATCCAACCTTGTGCATTACCACCCCACTCTATATCAAGCCTCCTTGTGTTGCCCTTGTTGGCTGCCTGCAGAGGGCTGGGTCCATAAGAGACCAACCATGTTCCTCCTTTCTGTTAGATTGCAGGTGAGTTTCCAGTCCGTGTTACGCATAGCTCTGGATCAGCAGACTGATTGATTTACAAATATTAGGACACTTCCTCTGTTTTGTATTTCTTCACTCTTTATAGTGGCTATGCTGCCTGATGGCTGCTTCAGAGGTCTTTTGACACCAGGAGGGGAGAGAGCGCATTTAGCAATAGGATGGTGGTTATCAACAGACAACTGACTTACTAGAGTTCCAATTCACAAACACTCATTAACAAAAGTTGGAAGTTTAACCCCTTTGATGCTCATGACGAGCTCAGCTCGTCATGCAGTACACTGCTCGTGTGCTCATGACGAGCTGAGCTCGTCATGAACAATGGGAATAAATGAGAGCCAGCACAGAGGGGGAATTGCTGCAGCACTGATGGTGTTAATCCTCTATGCTTATTCCTTGTACAGGGGTGGGAGCAGGAGGTGTAGAAGGAACTGAGTCTGAAACCTGGAGTAACGATTTTAAGGAGGGTTTTATTTTCATATACGCTTTTCTTCTCCTACTAGAGAGTCTTATTCTGGCAAACTCGTCCGGCTCCGTTCTTACACCCTTGGGGAAAGCTGGGAGTTCCAGGGTGGTTCGGCCACGCAGGGGAGGTGTATCAGCCAGACCGGTATTTTCGGTACAATCCTCCACAGGCGATTCCCTCAGTATACGTCGGGACCGTAAAGAAAGGAAAAAGAAAAGCAATCACTGGGACGTCCGGAGCAGGTTATTCGGGCCGGGAGTGAGGGAAACCAAGTGCGCAGTGTATTTACAACAGCTGGTACAGTGCCGATAGTGCTCGTGAGGGACAAGGTACTGGGAGACTGTACATGTATATACACAGGCTTTCAGTCGGTAGGCTGGTCACTCCGTCCCACCCAACCCACAACTCTGCCCCGTACCTTTGTTAGCCACGCTCCTCCAGCGGGAGCGTGGCGGGGCGATTCGCAGAGCCGTTGGCCTCCTGGCTTGATGTCCGCAGCTGGGCTCGTCCGGGTTTCCTCTTCTTCTTCTCCGCAACTCTTCGATTTTGATCTTCGTCTCCACTCCGTAACACCTTCTTCCTCCGGGGAAACGCCGTCCGTCGTCTTCCGGGAACCTCCTCCTTTTGGCTCTGTGACATTCCAAATAGGCGGAGCTATGTCGTCCTGAAAGGCTGAATTAAAGGCGCCTTGTTCTATTTCGTCCTCGAACTTCCAACGGTGTTCGGTGTCTGACAGTAGCCACTCCTCTGGGTCAGGGGAGTTAGGCTGTTGAAGGGGAACAGAAAGGGGCGTCAAGGGAACAGCTGACCACCAGTCTTGGGTATTACCACGTTCTTCACAGGAGCATCCCGCCCCGTCACACTCCTACATTTTGAATGAATTCATGACTTTTTGGGTAATCCAATACATCGCTATTTCTGTACGTGCAAATGTAATAAGGTTAAGTTTTTGAGCTGAAAAACGACAACAAAAAGCATTTTGAACTGAAATGGTTTTTTTTTTAACTTCAAAGCGAAGATATTTTCTCCACGAAAATCCCCTTGCCTTAAACTACTATCCTTCACCATGCTAACCCTGAACATTATTTACTGCCATCCTTTCGAGCAGCAGATTCATGAGCATGTATGGGAAACTATCTGCCATTTTATTTTGCATCCTATGTGGCTCCCACAAAATCAGATATTCTGAACTAACTGATGAAGTGTATTTTTTATATTTGTGTCTGTTTATCGTTTTCCAGTTTTCAGAGTAAGAGGCTAATTGTGTGGCTTTCCAGCTATGCTCACCCTTTTCTTACTTTTTGTGTCATTTAGCGCCCCTTGTTAGTCATGTGGAACATTAGGGCCTCTTGTTATTCTCATAGATGAGCCCACGCTGAGACTCTGAGCTGGTTCCCCGGCCCCGAAGAGGGCAGCCCTGGCCATTACACCACACCCTCTCCCCGCTTTCGTGGTTAGTAGTTGGTTCTGTTTTAGATGGCGCTAACAGGAGAAATAGGCTGGTGCAAGCTGCATCCTAACTAGAGCCCTGATACCTATTGTTTTACAAATTTACCACTGGGCAAGAAGAAGTACCCCTTCCCACAACATAGTCCAGGTCCGCCCAAACCTTTTTTTTCTATTTAAAGTCACTATTATTCAGCGGCTTCCGACACTATGTAACTCAACATAAGCTCTGGCCGCTCTCAATTTAGAAAGCCTCATACCTGTTGTGGAATGAAAGATAGGATCAGCAGATGTGGTTTTAGCTCACAACAAACCGAATGACTTATGTCCATGAATGATGCTGCCGTATACCAAATTTCTTAAATTGAAGGACATGTGCATACTTGTCTTACCGATTATGTCAAGGTAACCTCAAATTCTGCTGAGACTGACATGCAACAACATGGATGCAGCCCTGCGTATATTTTTTAGTCGAGCCTGAGTAGCACATGCGCTGCTCTACGAGGCATGCTGTATTTGAGTATGGACTTGAAGCTCCGCCTACTCTCTGCCCACATTTTTCATCGCCTTTTGTCATTGTCCGTTGTAAATGCTGGCTTCTGATACGTTAATAGGCGTGTTAGGCTCTCCTTAGTACCACCTTGTCTTCATTTGTAACCTCCCATGAGGACTGGCCCTTTTACTTCTGTTGTTACACAGTATGTCTTATTTAGTCTGTCAGTACTATTTTCTTTAATGAGTTTCTCCTACTGCAGGCACAACATGCTTTCCTGAAACATTCACCTCACCAGTGGCTTGGTCTCTCGTGAATGCGAGACCTGTTGCATTGCAAATGCTTGTTATTACTTGGTGTAAACCTGTTCACTAGTTTTGGAAACATTAAGGGAAATCAAAATTTGTATACCTTGAGGCGCAAAGCCTCTCGTTCTCGTGCTGAGATCTGATTGGCTTCCAGGACTTCAACGAGGAAGCCATTTTGGGACTATGCTTCAGCCTAGTCCCACAAAAATCCATTAAGAAAAGAAAAAGTGACAGGGTATGAATACCTTGATTACCTAGGCCTTTTTTCTTAAATTTTTTTTTGCAGGGGGTAGTGGTGGATCGCTGCTCCCGTTGGGGAAAAAAAGCACACCTCCTGCCCTTCTCTAATGTTTAGCCCCCAGGTGGGCCAGGTCCCAGGGGCATGCTTGTTTAATACGAAGAGGGGGATACACGGGCCCCCCTCCCCTCCTGTGGCGCTTTTGAGTCAGGGGACCACCACCTCCCTGGGCTTATTCCTTAATATAGGATGACCACCACCTCCCCGGGCTGTTTAGAAAATGAGGTAGGGGGCCGCACAGACCTTCCCAGACCCTGAAGACCGCCACCTCCCTAGGGCTACTTGTTAAATGTAACTGGGGCCTCACAACCCCCCCCCCCCCGCCCGAGGGACCACCACCTCCTCGGGGCTTTCACGTTTTTAAAGAGGGGTGGGGGCACGTGCCCCCTGCCCTCCTGGACGGACAAACAGCTATGTCCCATGCCCACCCTGGGGCATAGCTGTTTGCTGTGATTTAGAAGGAGATTTAACTGCTCTTGCCAAGCCACAGCTAACACTCTGCTTTCAGAAAGCTAGAGCACTAAAAATGCTCTTGCTTGCTTGAAGCGAAGCATTCGTCTGTTTCCTGCCCGCTTTCAAGTGAGCAGGGAAACAGATTGTAGTATTCCATGTTATGGTTTTTCTCCTATGTTATCGCTTATGTTATCTTATTCCTAGCTTCTCAGCCTCTGTGAGTGTTCTGAGTGGGATGTTGGTGTGTGGGCCATGTGTGAAAGGCCTGTGTGACTGCCGGAGTGATGACAGTTGGTGAGAGGGGCTGAGCAGGTAGCAGGCTACTCCTGATGGGTCTGTTGATATGAGCTTACATGCTGCTCTACAGGACTTATATACCTGTTGATGAGGACTTACTGATGATTTATACTACCTGTTTACTTACCTGAATAAATCTACATAAACTTCATCCCACAAGTGTGGTCTTCATCACTACATTCATTTTGGCGACGAGTTGGAGACTTCCCCGCGCACTACAGTTGGTACAAGTAGCCTGAAGAGACTTCAAGATGCCTTTTACAACATGTAGGGATGAAGCTACAACAGGGAGAAGACGACATGCGCAGACTACAGGAACAAGACGCAAAAAGCAGGAGCCACAAAATGAAATATAGAAACTTAGTGAGCCACAAAGAACACGCAAGGCAGATCCAACAGTGTCCATTACAACGGACAGCCCCTACTCAAACATGCCATTCCTAGTCTCAAGTGGTAATTACATAAAGTTCAGAGACTTCAAATACAGTGAGCCACTTCTTTTACTTCATGGATGCTGCGCAGAGGGAGCCTTCAAGTACAATGAGCCACTATTTTTTATTTCATGGATGCTGCGCAGTGTACGAAATGCAAGATGTGATTTCACTGTCAGTGGTTGACAGAACAGTAACAAATGTGAGTATGTGTTTGAGGCCACACAGCAGCAATATCTTTCGTGTTCTTGGGGACAAAGAGATCTGTCCTTGATTTTTGACTTTACTGAGACCTGGTGAAAGTGCACAAACAGATTTTCTTGGACTTTTAATCGCCTCTACAAGCTGCAAGGCGTGTGTTTTCAATAACAGTGGCAAACAGCATGGGACCAATTGTGAAGATGTATTTTGGGACTGAACAGGAACCGTGTGGCAATGGCTATTCAGGATTGGTCTTCATTACTACACAGATGAATTGCTTCCACACACAGGGAGCTGCATGTTTAGCAGCTCCGTGTGTGTGAAAACAATGCTGGCTCCCACAAGAGGTGAGGAGCTGGCAGGGACTGCGGGGGCCTTGAGATGTCCTGAGTGATGCCACTGACGTTGTCATGAGTTATGTAATATGTGAGGTCATAAGCAGTGCATTGCGGGAGCGTACGTTATAGTTGGCTCAGGTAACTATGCTGAATTTCACTGTTTTTGTACGAGTAAAATCTGAGTCTAACTAGAACTCCCCAGTAACCTTTTTTTCCATGGAATTTCTAAGGTTTTTAAATTCTATTTCCTAACAATGACGCCCCTGTAACCTTTGTTTTCTTCAGTGTATATATGTGTGTGTATATATATAATATATAATATATATACATCCTTCACTCTTCTATCCCTCCACTATCCTTTTCAGTCAAAATATTTCACTATACTAATTCACCACTAATCCTTTATGGGTTCCGAGTAGCGTGCTACTCGCCGAAAAAAGCTCGTCCACATCTCATTAGGGGTAGCAAACACTATATAAATGCAACCCTTTTACCCTCTTCTATCCCTCCGCTATCCTTCTCAATCCAAATAACTAACATCTAACATCCACCACTCAAATTACTTTCATATTTCACCATACTAATTCACCACTAATCCTTTGTGTTCCGGAGTAGCGTGCTACTCCTCGAAAAAGCGCTTCAACACCCCCTTAGGGGTAACAAGCGAATATATATATATATATATATATATATATATATATATATATATATATATATATATATATATCCATATCCATATCCATATCCATAGCTCCAATTTCGCTCTGGACCCCTGCCCCTTGCAGCGGAGGGCCCCGACGGGATAGCGTGTTCCGAATAGATCAAAGCTTTTCACAACTCGATTCAAAGAAGGAATGTCCGGGCCAGCTTGTGCAATTTAACTAGCTTTTAATGATAGCTCCACTCGACGCGTTTCGAGGAGGTTTTCTCTTGTTCATGACTCGACTCGTGAACAAGAGGAAACCTCCTCGAAACGCAAGTGGAGCTATCATTAAAAGCTCGTTAAATTGCACAAGCTGGCCCGGACATTCCTTCTTTGAATCGAGTTGTGAAAAGCTTTTATATATATATATATATATATATATATATATATATATATATATATATATATATATATATATTCACTGAAAAAACCATAGGTTTCACACCAGTTATAGTTAGGAATTATCATTTAAAAAACCTATTAAATTCACTGAAAAAACCATAGGTTTCACACCAGTTATAGTTAACTGGAAATTTTACAGACATAAAACCATTGAAATTCCCACGTTATAGTTAGTTGGACTCACTATAACTTGCGCGTGTAATGCACTGCTGATGACATCACATATTACATCACTCATGACATGGTCAGTGACATCACTGATGACACCATCCAGTGAATGTGTGCCTTTCTGAAAAATAAACATGCTTTATATATGTATATGTAAAGGTCCATGGAAGAATAAATGTTTAAATAAGTGTCTTAATGGATGTTTTTTTTTTTTTTAAATGATTGGTTAACTGGCTTATTAAGTGTATCATAGTGAATACATATATTAGCGAGTATTGTTTCAATATTTAAAAGTTTGTATCAGTGTTTCACTTTGTGTATAAGTGGGTGCATGGGTTGGTGAGTAGCTACATGTGTGTTTCTATGAGTTATAAGATGTTTTTTTTAGTATCAGTATAAATGTCTGTATGATTTGGTGGGGGTGTTACTTAGCACACAGATGCATCAATGACTGACTCACTGTTTGTATGTGTTTTGAAGACAGCATATGTGCCAGACTGTATGGGTGAATGATTGTGTATATGTATATGTTACTAAGTGAATGACTGTCTTACTAGTGTCTTTATCAGTAACTTCATATGTTTTAATCTAGTATATGTGACTATTGGTGTATATAAGTGAGTATATGTGAGAGTCAGAGATTGAAAGAGTTCTTGTTTAAATAAATATGGGTTTCTATAAGTGATTGTTTAAGAGAGTAAGTATGTGTAAGTTTCCTTAGTAGTAAGGTGGTAGTGTGTGTATAGCTGTATATGCCAAAAAATGGATGTTCAATATTTTATTTGCATGTGTGAATATGTGTGTGAGCAACTTATGGAAGACTGTCGGTGTGTTAACGGATGTATAGGTGTCTCACTACATATGATGAGTGAGTATATGTATGACTGACTATATAGAACTGTTGGTGAATGAGTGCATGTGTATATAAATGGTGGAATTACTGAATTGGTTGTTGTAACTGGTATAGGTATCTCCACTTTTTGGAAAATGTTAGTTTCTATTTTTTAATATGTGTTTCAAGGGTTACTTTACAGTGAAAGGAGGTCAGTCTCTCTGTCACAAGGATGGTGTCATCAGTGATGTCATGAGTGATGTCACTGACCATGTCATGAGTGATGTAATATGTGATGTCATCAGCAATGCATTACACGCGCAAGTTATAGTGAGTCCAACTAACTATAACGTGGGAATTTCAATGGTTTTATGTCTGTAAAATTTCCAGTTAACTATAACTGGTGTGAAACCTATGTTTTTTTCAGTGAATTTAATAGGTTTTTTAAATGCTAATTCCTAACTATAACTGGTGTGAAACCTATGGTTTTTTCAGTGAATTTCAAAGTTTTTTTTAATGCTAATTCCTAACTAAAATTCTCACTTTATAAGTAAGACTGTTAGCGCTCTAGTTGTTCTTTAGAACACTCTGGTACATACTATCATTGGGCTATAGTTGCGCTACATCTGGCTAATATTTGGGCTACATTTGTATTTTTTTGTCTCTGGTGGCCATCTTTGGGGTACATTGGGCTACATTTGGGCTACATTTGGGCTCTAACATATATAAAGCTCAAAGTAGGCCAATATATATTTTTTTAAAGTTAATTTTCTTAAAAACAACTGGAGCATATATCTTGAGACATAGCAAACGCACATCGGGCTACCAGTCCTTACAATTTTTCAAATTTTTTTTTTAATATATATATTTTTTTGTCTTGGAGCGCTCCCGGTGAGCGCCCCGGAAAGCGTAGTATTTTGAAGCGCCCCGGTGTGCGAACCGGGAAGCGTCCCGTTAGCGCCAATGTCGCGATCGAAAACAACATCGTGATGCGTCGCGTAAGCTTGACATATTGCGTAGCCGCGTGATGCGTCTTATGGCGCGTCGCGTGAGCGTGACGTATCGCGTAGCCGCGCGATGTGTCTTTTGACGCGCTGCGTAAACGCA
Source organism: Lissotriton vulgaris (assembly GCF_964263255.1). Classification (NCBI taxonomy): domain Eukaryota; kingdom Metazoa; phylum Chordata; class Amphibia; order Caudata; family Salamandridae; genus Lissotriton; species Lissotriton vulgaris. Next base: position 107,514,017 of record NC_141700.1, read on the forward strand.
CCCGGAAGCGATCCGCGGCGCGTAGCGCGTAACGTAAGCGCCGGAGCGCATAACGTAAGCGCATCGGGTCATGTGACTTGAAAATAACACTTTTCATTGGTTCTCATCATTTTTTTTTCTCCAAATAATGAAAGCCTTCTCCTTTTTTCCTCATTCTTACTTTCTTCATTGAGAGAGCAAGAGCTATTTTGGAGGAAACAATGGCATCACTTGTTGCTGCAGCTGGTGCACCCCCACCACCACCAAGAAAAGAAGGTCCACCACCACAGTTTCTTGGAGGAAGAAGAGGAGGAGGATCAACATCAAATGCACTTCCTCCCAGAACAACCAAGACAAAGGCACGTCAAAGTGCACTTCATTTGGCAATTTTTTTCTTTTCCAGATGACCAAAAAAAGGTGAACGCCCCCAAAGTCACCTGTCTTATTTGTGACAAAGTTCTCTCCAGGGGCAATCCCTCAAAGAAATATTCTTTTGGTAACTATACCATGATCCGCCACATGGAGAGGTGGCATCCAAATAATTTAGCCCGGGCTGAAGTCCAGGAACTTCGGAACAACCCACCCCCTGTGGCCAGCACTTCCTCTTCAGTACCCTCACTTTCTGGACCAGAAGAACGCCAAATGGTGCCAAACATTCAGCCAAAATTTGGCAAGGTCAAATTTCTTTGCATTTTGTGTGGCAAAACTTTATGCTATGGTGAACTTAGCGTCACCTTAATAAATAATGCTATAGATAACCACAAATGCAGCAAGGAAAGAAAACAGTAATTCTTTTCTTTTTTTTTGCTCCTGGTGAGCCATTTCCAATTCCCTGTTTTTTGTTTGTTCCCTTAAAAAAAAAACAAAAAATATAAAATTGTTCAAAAACACAAAAAAATAAAAAAAATGTTCAGAAAAATAATAAAAAAAATAGAAATCAAAAAGAATTTAAAAAAAGTTATTTTCAGAACTACCTCCCATTTATAAAATATTGCCAACATTTTTTAAACTCTGGCATTCTTTTTTCTCTGTTGTGCGCTTCCCGGTGCGCTCCCCGGTGCGCGTACCGGGCGCTCCCTCCGCGACAATCGAAGAAAAAAAATTTTTTTTTTTTGCCCCGCGAGCCCTTTTTATAGCCCCCACATCAAACCTAGGGGGTCAGGGGGGTCTACCCAGCCCCCTTATGGTCATTTCCCCCTTTGTTTTGACCACCTCTTGTGTCTCGATCCTACCGAGACACAAGATGGCGGCCGCTCCGGACTGTTTCGAATGTTTACAGACACCCAAGAACCAATCAGCTTTCTGCGCGCAAGTCGCGTGGCGCGCCCGGAGCGCTTCCCGGAGCGCGTACCGGGGCGCTGTCACAGATATATATATTTTTTTTAGAACCTAAATTACTCAAAATCCACTGAAGCACATATCTTGAGACATAGCAAAGGCACATCGGGCTACCAGTCCCTACAATTTTGCCAAGTTTGGTGGAAATCCATTCAGCCGTTCGGGCTAAAAGTGAGGTCGACCGCCCTATGGAAATTAACATGGGGAAAACACGTTTTGGGACCCCCCTTTTATCTCAGCCCCCGCTTCACAAATCCCCCCCAAACTTTCAGGGAAGGACCAGGACGCCGCCAGGCCATTTTGAGGAAATTTTCAGGCAGATTTGTCAACCGGCGCCAAAGTTATTCCAAATAGAATTTTGAGATTTAACATTGAAAAAAAATCCTAACTATAACTACCTACTGGCGACCGCCAGTAGGTAATATATATATATATAATATATATACTTTCCCACTTCTATCCCTCTGCTACCCTTCTCAATCCAGATAACCGCCTAACATATCATCCACCACTCAAATTACTTTCATATTTCACTATACTAATTCAACACTAATACTTTAATGGGTCCCAGAGTAGCTTGCTACTCATTAAAAAAAAGCACTTCAACACCCCATCAGGGATAACAAGCGTTATATAAATGCAAACCTTTTTCTCGCTTTGAGCCCTACCTTGTTTAACGTTTATATGGCCCCACTGGAGGAGGTGGTGGCCCCCTTCGGGATTAAATCTGTCACTTACGCAGATGACACCCAATTAGTCGTCTCGTTGACTCAACAAGAGGGATGTCTGGATAATCTTTCAGCCTGCCTCACCGAAATATTCTCTTGGATGACGGGCTTGAAACTCAAACTGAACGGAGCGAAAACTGAGATCATGCTCCTGGGCCACCAATTGACATCTCTCCCCAAAGCTTCTTGGCCTCCCTGTATGGGTGAGCCGCCCTTGCCAAAAGAAAAAATCAAAAGCCTAGGGGTGTGGTTTGAGCCCGATCTAACTTTCAGGACGCATGCTCAGAAAGTTGCTGGCGTCTGCTTTGGCCTGCTTCGGGCAGTGCAGAAAGTTCTTCCTCTCCTGCCTTTCCAGTCCAGGAAACTATTGATCCAGGGATTAATTTTATCCAGACTGGACTATAGCAACGCCCTACTCTTGGCGGCTCCGGAAGCCACCATTAATATCCTGCAGCGGGTGCAGAACGCAGCAGCCAGGATGCTCCTTGGGGCTCCAAGAAGAGCGTCGGCCAAACCAGTGCTGAGAGCTCTCCACTGGCTGCCAGTGCGGGAGAGAATTGCCTTTAAATCATCATGTATCGCCCATGAGACACTCCAAGGCAAAGGTCCCCCGGCTCTTAGGAGCCTGATCCGTCCCTATAAATCCTCTAGGACCCTACGGTCGGATTTGGAAAATCTTGCCATAGTCCCAAGAGTGAGGAAGGCCCGTACAGGGGGACGCCGCTTTACAGTAAATGCGGCAAAAAACTGGAACACCCTCCCTAGGCATATCCGGACCGAACCCTGCTACCTTAAGTTCCGAAAGTCTCTCAAAACTTTTCTTTTTCCCAAGGCCCTCTAAGTAACGGTTCCTCTCCTAGTTTCTTTCTGTTTTTGGTTGGGTTAGCGCTGGGACGCTCTAGGGCAGCCATGCGCTTTTCAAATCAAATTTCATTTCATTTCATCCCTCCGCTATCCTTCTGAATCCAAATAACTGACTAACCTATCCACCACTCAAGTTACTTTCATATTTCACTATACTAATTCAACATTAATCCTTCTTAGGTTCCGGAGTAGCGTGCTACTTGCCTAAAAAGCGCGTTGACGCCTCGTCAGTGCTATATAAATGCAATAACAATACAATACCTGCGGGTGTAATGTTTTGTTATATGTGGCTGCTTAATTTACTAAATCGTAACATGTATCCATGTATTGAGAGCATGTTCAAGAGTTAAATAATCATGCAAATATACAACTTTCCAGCTCTATTTATTCTCCAAACATAAAATAAATAAGGATAAATACCAATAAGTTAGGCAAAAAATATGTATGGATATATACAGATGGAAATGTTAAAAAAATAAGTACCATAAACCGGGAGCCCTACTTATAATACATGGTCATGCCATTACCCTTCTCAGAAAAAGCTTGAATCCTTATTGCCATCCACCTTCAGAAAAAGATAATAACGTGGCAGACATGAACAATAGGAGCATCACGCCTTTGGGCCAGGTTAGCGCTATATGCTATAAAAAAAAAAGCAAAAATGAACATAAACGCATTATATACGGCCTCACAAATTGCATGTTAGAATCCGTTATACAGAGAAACAGTTCTAATAGTCACAAGGCCTATTGTGTAAGATTTGACTTAGCTGCACAAGTGTAACCTGTTACATCTTGTTTTTGGCTTACACCATGGCATAAACCAGAATAATACGTTATTTATTAGCACTGTTGAGGAAGGAGGGTGGGCATCATGGCCCCTTCAGGGTTTGCCTCTACTTTGTCATGGCCACAGCTCTCCCTAAACATTGGTAATAAACAGCATCTTCCACTCTGTGCATCTGCAGATGTACCCTAAATAGCTGTTTAGAAAGGTCACTTACACATAAGTAACTTTTATAAATAGATGTACTAAAGTCTGTTCTCTGCAAACTCCTACCATTTTTAGCACAGCTGCAGGTAGAATTTAAAATGCTCAGGTTGGCTTACCCCCGGCTAGGAAGGTGGGTGAGACCACCTCCAGGGCGGACGGGCCACAGTGGGCATCAGGCGTTTTCCCGGTGGGCTGGAAGGGTGGGGGGCCGTTTTTGTAGCAGTGCTGCAATATCGGCCCCCCAAATATCAAAAGCAGCAGTGCTGGGACTGGGAGCGGTTTATTGAAGCAGCAGTGCTACACACTAGCAGCCCCCCCCCCCCATGCCCAGGGGGTGGGGGCGGTCCGATTGACTTGCCAGGGCTGCTTTGTCTTCTCAGTCTGGCCCTGCCCAACTCTTTTGTAAACAGTGCTTAATTCGAGCTGGTGTTTTTCCTGTGATCCGTGCTTGCAGTTAATTGTTGCACCAGCACTTATGATAGTCTGCCACATAGTGGCGCTGTCTATCTAATTTAGAGATGAGGACAACAGTTGGTTAGTCATTCAATATACATTAGAAATGACTAATACCTGCCGTCCAAGCCATTGTTATAGCTTTGTGGTAATGGAATAGTCTGAATGATCACACTTGTAGGAGTGTGAAGGTTGGTAGTTGTGTTTGTGGGGTTTTACTTTTTTGTATTTTTAGGTTTCGCTGGGGAACGGAGCCGTTAGGCTCCGCCTCCAGAGAAATCTCTTGATTGCAGTAGTGACTCTGGAACACGCCCCTCTGCTTCATTGGCTAGCTCCATAAATGGAGGCTAGCCATTGGAACAGAGAGGCGTCCGTCAATGCCGGACCAGACACGGGGGCGTTCCCGAGATTCTTTGGCTTTTGCCGACGTCACGCGACGCCGGGAACGCCCCCGAATCCATCGACACGTGTTTGGTGCAGACTGAAGGTTTGTGAGCCTTCCCCGAGCAGAGCGCACTAAAATAACCTGTGTGCAGCTTCACCACCGCGACCCGGGATCAGTAAACCCCCGACGAAGGGCCCCGTACCTTGCTGGTACCAACGCGACCGAAAACGAGCCCGCTGCTCTCCGATTGGACGGGAGAGCCGAGCCCCCTCACCAAACGCCGCAACGGGATTGGCCCGTGCGGCGCAGCGTCACCACTGTTGCCGTGTGGTGATTGGCTAGGGCGAGGAGCGTCATCGCAGGCTTGACCCGGGAGCCGCACTGCCATAGGCTGACTCCCGGGTGCTTTGGAGGCTCGCCCGTTCTGCCGTGTCTGGATTGGCCCGCTCGACTGGAGGAGCCGAGAATTCACCGCGATCACCGCCGGGCCCAGGGAAGACTGACCTGACCTCGCCGAGGGACCTGAAAGAGTGCTCCAGCCCCCGGCCTGCCGTCTCTGCCCCCCCGCTGCTCCCTGGAGAACAGAGAGCGGGCGGAGGAGCGTCCTGAGACCGGCCGGGCTGGAGCGCTAGTGAGCGCTCGCCGCGGGGTGCGCCTGGAAGGGAATCCCCCCCTCCCAACAGCATTGCGGTGAGACGCGCTAGAGGCGCGAAGGGTCCCTGAGCAGGGCTGCCCCGCCTTCGGTATATTCTGGGGTAATTTTGCAGTTTGAATATCCGACGACTTTCATCCCGGAAAAAAGTCTTGTTAATGATACATCGTTTTTAGAGGTCGTGCGTGTAACCCATTCACGTCATTTTGTGGCTAGTACGTCAATTCAGTCTTTCTCTAAAGACAGTTGTGCTTGCATCAACGAATAGAGCAACGCATTGCCAGTGCCGAGTGAATAATATGCCCGCTGTGGTTTATCTGCTCCTGCGGTAAAGGTCAGTAATGGTGGGCAGAGGGCAGCGACGGGGAACCAATCTATTCGTATTGCATCGTGAAGGCCGAGGCAAAGGTGAACTGGACAGGAGGGAGTAATGACAATAGAAGAGGACTGTGGTGGCTTGTGTTGTTGTGTTGTGTTGTTGTGTTAGTGGTCGAGCCCACTGCAAGCGGATGTAGGAGGGGTGTTCACTACCTGAACCCTCCACCTACGTATCGGATGTTCTGGGCCGTGACGTAGAGAAGGGAACGTAATAAAATTGCCCGAGGCACTAACCTCGTGGCTTGTTCCTTACTACACATCAGTGTCTGAGGTCATCGTTATTTGGGCCAGCCTTGCATTCCCTCACACGGGTGGTGGGCAGTGACAGCAAAGATGGGAACAGGAGAAAATGATAAACACTATGGAGAATGACATAGGAGGTGGCTGATTACGGAATAAGTGAATATTGGTAGGAGAGTAGCAGTGAAAGGAGAAGTAGAGTCCATTTCATCGTCATCCCACGTCGTCATCCATAAAGGCGTTTTCCTATGGCATTTTTCTGCATCTTTTTTATCTATTGTTCTATCCCCTAGTTTCAGAGACTTCCTTTTCCAGTGACAGTCTTTCGTTCTCCCACTCAGTGTGCCGCCATCCTGATATCATTTCTTTCATATACTAGGATGCATATTTACACGCCCACTAGACTTCCTCCTTTATTCTCTCCATATCAATGTGTTGGTTATCTAGAGTAAATGGGTCTTTCTCCATGTATTATTGTCCTGGTGTTGGCTTCTCTCCACTTTATTGTTAATGCACCCCAGTCCCTGTATCTACGTCTGCCTTTTCCAGTATCATAGTGTTTTTGAGCCAGAGTCCGCATGTTACCCTCCCAATGTCTATGCCATTTCTTTGTCCTAGTGTCAGATATTCTCTGTGTCACAGTTCACCTGTTTCTGTGTAACAGCATTCCCAATGTTGGTTGGGCCGAGGGTGTTGTGGAAGCTAATGTCTGTGGCCGGGTAGTTCCGCGGTCCTTTCACCTATCCTTTCTAGGAGGCAATGTAATTTTGTTCTAGGAAGGCCCCATGCCTCCAATTAAAAGTAGTGATAGAGGAGGAGCGTGAGAAATACTGAAGCCATAACTTTTGGCTTCTCTTTCAGATTGACTGCAAGGGGCGAACATGAGTATTGTTAGTTAACCATATGCTTTACCTACTCTTCATATCCCTATAATGTCCAATCGAAATTTTGAGCCTTTAAGGGAGGGATCAAGATTTGTATTTTTTATGCCCTGTTATTGGAGCAGGAGATGGACAGTATCATTGACTAGTTGGGTCAAGGAGACTAAGGAACAAAGCAGGGGCATCAACAATCAGTGTGTGGTGTTTTGAGCCCAAAAGGGGTAACTGACACTGGTGGTGCAGAATTGTAGTGGTACTGAGTTTAGTTGGGGAGCAATGTTAAAAGATGAGTGTAAAAATATCTCACTCATCAATTCTCCTTGTTATACAAAGCTAAGTTCTGCCTTATTTGCATTAGCAGCTTCTTCTCACTAGATCTTCTACCTCCATGGGCCAGTCGCCCCGTCTGTAACAAGTGCTGCCTGACGCTAGGGGCCGGGTCCCGTTAGCGGTATAAAACATTGGCATGATTCTTGGCTCATTTTGGGAGCGTTTCTAGCATAAAACATTGGCATGGTTCTTGGCTCATTTTGAAGAGCGTTTTCAATCACATAATATTGGCATATCGTGGGCTGATTAAAGAGACTAGAGACATTTGCTTCAAGAACTTCCTGAAATTTAGAAACACCAATTAAGATTAAGTTCATCATTGCTATACTGAAGTGATTATCGTGCAACTGCTTATTTACATTGCTGCAACCAGATAAAAGTTATTTCTATTTTTATAAAATACTTACCTGTGTGGTCTCAGTTTGTGGTGGATTCAAATTGTGAGCGGCCCGGTAATTCTGTTGAGGCTGTTAACAGCCGTTACTTACCCCAGTGAAATTATGCAGCACCTGGGCAAAAGCGTAAAATCGGCACAGTAAATCCGATTTCCGTATGTTGTTTCTCCAAAACTCCGAATTGCTGTTACTTTCCTGTCCCCTAATAACCAGGATCCCAGGCAGGTCATGGTAATTCTGGTGCGGGGAAATAAGGAAATGATCACGGGTCACGAGGTCCTCTCTTCTTTCCCTGGTGATCCTTTCCTGCCTGTCTTCACTCCATCCCCATCCTCTGCCCGCCGTTGGCTCTCTTCTCTCGTCCTCTTTCCTATCTGTCCCTCGTGTCTTTTTCACCCATAAGACTCCCTCCCCAGCTCCTCCCAATTCATCAGTCCCGTTCACACTTTTTTAAATGTCCCCCTACCTTCCCTCTCTTCTGCCCTCACTCACCCCTCTGCCCCAGCCGTCCCCTCTCGCGTTTCCCCTATATTTCCTTGTTGGTTCCCCGCTCTGCCTTTCCCTCTCTTTCTTCTCCTCGCACCCTACACAGCTCAACCTCCTCCATTCGCCGTCCCTCCTGCCCGCTCACCGTTGTCCTCACACACTCCTCTCCATTTCGGATGCCCCCTCCTTTCCTTTCTCCCTCCCATCCTCTCACATCCTCCATTGATACATTGTACTCGCCCTATCTTTCTTTTGCTTTCCTCTTCCAAACGTACCTCTTGCCCTCTCGGCTCATTCCATGACCCGCCGCTACCCCTTTACTCCGTCCCCTTTCCCTCTCTCTCTCTCTCTCTCCCTCTCTCTTGTGCTTTCTCCACATCTTTCCCTCTCAGCTTTCTTTCTTCCCTCTTACAGTTTCGGTTTCTCTCGTTCTCTCACTCTCTCTCCCCTCCTGCCGTCTCTTTTCCTCTCACCCCTCCTCTTTCCTCGCTCAATCTGTGCCCCTCGTGTCTGCTCTCTCTGGTCACCAGAAGAGACAGCGCCTCCCACCGCCGCAAAAACGCCCGCCATAGAAAGAGCGCAAGGGACAGGAAACGAATAAACAAGGGAAGGAAAGACACACAACCAAGAGTGGAACACTTAAAGCTGCTCCAGAGAGGGGGAGCCGAGCAGGTCCGCCTGGAAATGTACATGTGTAGAGACACTTCCTCGGGAAGGTCCCTCCTCCCCCCGATCAGACACTTTCAATTATTCAATAGCTAGAGCAGACCAAGTGACTGCCAGGTGCAATACATCAGGCTTAGGAAGGGCTTTCATTAGATTCGGAGAGATTCACGCTGCTCTCTCCCTCCATCCCTCCGCCCTCACTCCTGTGTGGGTGGCTCTGTGTGTGTGTGGGTGGCTCTGTGTGTGTGTGTGTGTGCGTGTGGGTGCAAATGCAATAGGTCTCACATTTGCGAAAGATTAAGCTATTGGCATTGTAAATGACAATGCCATTTATTTATCTGTTTTCAAAACCAACACATAAATAAAAAAAATTGTCATTTACAATGACAATAGCTCTAACTTTTACAAAGGCGAAACCGTTGCATTGTAAATGCTTGTTTTACTTTACTATCTAAGCACTGCTTGTAATAGGACCCTAAAATGCTCTAACTACGTATGTTTGAAACAAAAGCGAAAGCAGGGTAATTCAGTACTGGCCAAGGTGTTCAGTTGGTGACTACACGTGGTGCGATGCAAAACCAGAAACTCTAGTCTAAACTAGCTCGGTGGTTCGGAAGCCCATAGCAAAGGTCTGTAGGGAACCTTCTGGTCACAGGTTTCAAGCAATCTTGGCAACCATGACTTAGCCTTTCATCCTTCCGACGTCGATAAACTCCTTATACCATGTGTTTACGCAATACCACGCCAAAAGACCATTCAGTTTCCGTTCGTGGTTTGCATTGTAGAAGTGATCCATGCCTATTACACATTTAGCAATACAGTCGGTATAACAGCTGAGTGGGCAAATACCCCTTCCGCCGAAATCTAGGTGTGACCTGTAGAGTGCAATTCTGCTACGGCCGATTCTCCATTCCATCATGGAATATAAAATTAATTGCTGTTAAAATGGTTAATAACAGCTGTTACCAAATCACAGCGCTGCTTTCGCTATATAAATCCCGTATTAATTCTTTTAAATTGCATGCTTTACTCGAAAGCTCTCCGAAGCGTCGTTCCAGCATTGTCCAGCAGGGGTCGCTGTGGGATCTGCAAACACCAGTTAAGGTTAATGTCCTGGAAACTGGAACCTAAAAATAGCTCGTTTTGATACATAAAAAAAGCCATCAACAATGAAGCACCTTGTGTGGAAAGGTTGCCTTTTTCTTCTTTCTGGTTCCGTTGTCATGGCGACCGTCAGTTCCATCACACCTTCCACTTCCCTGGAGAGGTGCTAGAGAGAAGTGCCCATTCTCGTTTCCATGACAATGCCCATTATAGGAGAGAGACCACGTCACTTCCCACGTGCAGCGACAAAGTAACCGGTCGTCCTTGAGAGGGCTTGAATGACTGGGCGAATGAACGACTGAAGGGATAGATGAGGCAATGGACAAGTAAATGGAGCGAAAACTGAAAGAATGAACGCCCGATGGATATTTACTGACCACATTTAGGAATGAACGAATAAAGAACAAGAGATTCGCTGTGCTATTAAATAAATGAAGCAATTGTCGGGTGAGTGACTGAAGGGAGGATTTAATGTGTAAAATGAAACGATGAGTTAATAAAGGTAATAAAACTTGTTACCAAATTAATAGATGAGTGAATGAATGCATGAATTACCAATTTGCCAATAGACAAATAACCCAATACGCGACGTTGAAGGGGTCTTAGTTTAGGGTAAGGCGCCACACACAAATAATTAACATAATTTGAGTTGCACAGCAGGGCTGTACCTCGTGATGCGCCATTATTAGACCCCCTGACGCCAGCAGAGGTTCCTTGGACTGGATAGAGGGAGGGATAGCTCAGTTCGTCTTGCAGCAGATTTGGCAAAGAGGGAGAAATCTCACATCCCGCCAGCAGGGAGCGCTGCACGGGTGAGGGCGATGCTTGTCCTGCCATCAGCGAGTGTTCAGCCCACCCAGCAATGGCTCTGTTCACGGGGAACATTTTAGCCAGCCTCTGGAGAACCTGATGGTGGTGGATAACTTGGAAGGTCTCTGTTGCCACTGTGGGGTCCCTGCTTTAGGCGAGCTATCTAGGCATGGATTAGGGCATCTCCCCAGGGGTCTCTCCTGGCAGCTGGGTGGACTACCCTAGAAGTGGACAAGTTACCCTCCCACCCCAGATGTGGTTGCTGCCTTAGGAGACATCTCCGTCCAGCCAATGTGGGGTGTACTTCATTCACCAATAGAGACAATTATATGGAAACAGCATTGGCATGGAGATAGCATGGGCACTAACCAGCCAGCAGGGGGCACTGCCTACAGGTAAACCTTGGTATTTGCTGTCCAACCAATAAATAGTATTGCCCAGGCAGAGCTCTTTCCACCCCTTAGGCTGTGTTGCCCAGGGGCAATTCTCTATTCAGCTTGAAGGCTGCTGCCTAGAGAAAGTTTTCTATTCAACCACGATGGGACACATTGCCTCGGGGGATCATGACAGCCCTCCTAATCATGCCCAAAGTCATCACTGTCGCAGCATGCTAACCAACACTGATACAGGGTAGGTTGTCGTTAGTTTTAACAACCAGAGGTGGCACCCGTCCACTTCTTTGTGCAGCTGATGGAAATTACGCCAGCGTGAGTAACAGTGTATTGGAACATTGAACACTAGATACTGTGTTACCAAAGGGCATGAATGATTCACTTGGCTGTAGTGGTTTCTTAATGTTACTGAAATAAGGTGTGCATGCAACTATCTGGTTTAAGTTGAATGTTTTAGAGACCTCTATTCAGCTAGTAAAGGGCGCATTTCATGGGGAATACTACTCTCTAGTCAGTAGGTGGCACACACAGAGGCAACAGCTTTGTTTTGTCCCAAGATTGTGCTGTCAAGGGAGCGAGCTTAATTCATCTGCAAACACTGCCTTTGAGATGCTGTTTCATGGTAGCATGTTATGTTGAGGATTCTTGTAAGGCACTGCTAATACTCTCTTGGCGCTCATTGGCACTAAGAAGATGGAACAAGTTACCCAACCGCAAGCCTACCACCTATATCAGACATGTAGTAACTTGCAGACTTCTAAGCACTGCAAAACCACAAGGTCTTATCTTTTAGAAATGTACTAAGATTTCCATCTGGCCAACTGTACCCAGTTTTGACGGCTTATAATGAGACACTGCATCTACATTTTTATATTTATGACTTACCACTAGAGATTCAATCTTTGACCGTGCAAGAGGTCTGTATTTTCTTCATATAGAACTTAACCATGATGAAACGTGGGACCTTTCTGTGTATGCAGATTGATAAATTATATAAAGTAGCTTAAATTCAAATCTTCCCCTAATATATTTTGCTCCTCCCAGTTAGGGGCACCATGCCCAGTGCTTAAGTTGGGAAGAGAAATAATAAGTGCAGGGGCCAACGTTTTTCTTAGGAGCCCGCCACCAAAGCTGCCTAATGCCGGGGTAGCAAAACACCAAGGCTACCTGGTCTTGATTCCATTGAAGTCCACCATCCCACGCTCTCTATCTCTTTAGCTCACTCTTACTGGTTCATTTTGATCTTTGTTTCCTCTTTTGTCACTCTTTTCCTAAATTTCGCTTTCCCTTTTTTTCTTGCTTTTCTGCCTTTTCTCTGGCTTCCTCTGGGTCAATGCTGACGGTGAAAAATACATCTTGGTCACTAAATCGCCATGTAACCACTGGCACAAATTAAGCACTACATTTGAAAGAGGGCTTGTATCCAACCACAAGGCCTCTTGTCATGGGGAGAGATCCATTTGGCCAACAGTGGCACCACATATATCGCAATATATTGCAATAGAAATACCCAGGGTAAGAGAAAGCTGTTCACTCAATATGGGCTACCACAAGAGGACAGAGATTTATACATTGAATGGGGGCTTTATGCGAGATCCATTAGTTTGACGCTCGGCAGTGTCCCTATAGTCCAACGTAAACCCGCTAGCAGAGACCATGTGGAGAAGTGTGGCTCACTGATTAGAGCGGCAGACCCTGATTCAGAGGTCTGGGCCGGGACCAGGGTTCAATTCCCGACGCGGCAGGGTCCTTAGCCCAAAATGTCCCCGGACTCGATAATTCTCGCCTCGGTGCCTATTCTAATCTTGGGGTCCCACGCTGCAACTCTGGGCAATAGCTTGCTTAATCTCCACTACGGCGGCCCACCCGCTGCGGGATGCCTGGCTTTCACCTCGGGAATGCCCAGTAGGGGTTATCTCACAGGGAAAAGCCGGGACGGGTTCCCAAGGCAAGCTCCTTGATGCCTTCGGGTGATACGTGCGCTATATAAGTCGCAATACATACATTTTCATGATGAGATGTGCCCAAGATGACACATCTTTCCACAGCCACTAGAGGGCGCTGCCCAAGGAAAAAGGGTCCATTCATCAATGTGGGCTGCAAGGGATGAGCCCAAGACTTACAGATTATACCAGTGTCTAATTGAAAGAAACACTCTTGAAATGTGTGGACCAACACTCCTCATTGGAGTTAGATAAATCTTATAGGTGATTTATAGAATACAGGGATGTAAAAGGATAAGAAATGTTTTAAAGAACAAGCACTGGCAAAGCCAATAGGTCTGGCTCGCATTTGGAGTCCTGACTAAATCAGTAAAAAATAAAAGGCGACAGTAGTCAAAGACAAAACAGAAAATAATTTCTTTCAATGAACGAAGCATCTTTTAGACTGAATATTTCAAGTGTAATGATTCAGTGAGCTTTTGAGATTTGAAATAGTCCCTTATGCATGGGAATTCAAGCACTGACAAAATGATATTCTAGTGAGCTAAGAGTATGTGGTGAGAGAGCAATAATCCACATTATAAAGTCAAAGCCCGCTTTATGTCTATTTCAAAGAAATGGTAACAATAGATGTTAAAACAGCTGCACTGTTGAGTCAGACCAAAAATATCACAATTTGCAAAATTGAACTTGCAAATTCAAAAGTCAATAACTTATCTAATGAGAAATAGCACTTAGAAAAGTATTTGGAAATGAAGACTGGGATATCCAGTACAAACTGCAGAAAATACTACTTCAAGGCTGTCTTATGTGAGCTTGAGTAATTTGGAAAAAAACAGTGTATGATTCATGATTTATTCAAGCATCTAAATAAGCAGATCTGACGCAGGCTCTCAAAGGGAGTGGGAGTGCAAGCTGAACGTGAACCAGGTAATTGGCTACAGATACTCGGAGTAAACACGAAGTATGTGGAATAAATCCATGGTTATCGGCTGTACACAATGTTCCATGAGCTTGTGGCATTTGTAAAGAATGCTCTAGAGTCAAGGTTCTGATTATTATGGTTTTATTTAACCTTAGAAACAACCAAGAGGGAACTTCTTGATAGGTGCCAAAGAGTCAACGCTCTTGTTTATGCGATTTTGTGGTCTGGATAAACTGCTCGTAGGCCTGACTTGCTTCAGATATACCCCAGTCGCTCCACCCCTTCGTGCCTCTTTCTCGCAAAGTGGAGGTGTCCATTGTAATATCTCCCCTTGGTGTAGGCTGGGTACAGTTAAAGTCATGTGATGAGACTGCTGACACGGTGAACTACATCTACAAATTGACGCTTTGCCTCAGTGTTGAGAGAGGTTATTCATTAACAAGCGACTAAAAGCAACCTGGTCTTGTACCCTTATGAATACTGGGGTGACCTGTGGCAGTATTAGCAAACACATATGTACTTTCCATCGATATTTCTTTTAACCTGCAGTTGTTTCAAAGAATGTCTTATCCTTATGGTGTTTAAAGTTCTATGTGTTATATACACCCCATCAAAGCTTCAAAGTCATGGCTCATCTAGTTTCCTAGCCTGAAAATGGTGATGACGTGGGGACCTACTTTGATTTTGCGAACTAGAAAACTTGACAAAGAGCATGTACAGTCGCAACACGTGTCTGGACATATTCTATGATGAAAAACCGGAAGATCACAGGGACGCGTTAAAATGTAAAAGGTCAAAATATAATTGAAAGAATTTATAATTAAAATACATACAAGTAGTTTCATTTTTGGATTTGTGTGTCAGTGTGCACGTTCGTTCTCCGTGCATCCTTCCTGGTTGTGTTAATTCTACTCACTGCCTACCTTTGAGTAAGGAGTACGCAACCTTAAACTGAAACCTTGAGGGCACGTAGGAAAATACATCTGGCTGTATTTCCAAAATTGTTGCTACAAGAAAATACACCCACACATATTCTCTCTCTCCTTTCAATATAGTGTGTACTAGGATACTGAGGTACTTTGCTAAGAGAGCAACAGTAAATATTTCAGTGTTGACACATTGCCTTCACACAGATGATGTTTGGCTCAGACAGACTTTATAATCACTGTAAGAACGTTTCAAGGCCACATACCGTGGCCCAGTAATGTACCCAAATGCAGACCTAACATGACTTGGTCCCAGGCTGGCATGCAAGCTTTCATGACATACTGTCTATTAAACCAACCTCAGCATGGAAAGTTAGAGGCTAGTTGATGAAGTCATAATGCCCAGTAGCAGGTCTATGCAAAAGTTGACGAAAAAAGGCTGTCTGAAAGAAAAATTGTTTTCTACAGTGATTTGGCGATCCATCTTTGGAGAATAAAAACACACTTTTCTGGCTACATGGAGCGTGATGGCACTACAGTTTTAGTTCACCCTGTAGGGGAAATACACATTTAATGCATCTGTGTATTGATTTAACAATTCAGCCTTTTTTTTTTATGGACCCTTATTTATGCCTAATGGCGGCTTCTAAACAGTAGACAATAGGGACTTTTGCATTGTGCAGCCTTGTTACCATATATCCATGTCTCCCCAAAAAATGCATTATCGAGTAAACCACTTCCTTTGTTTCTTATTGTATGTTCGAGCGATCAGCGTCTTATGATCACATTCCTTAACATTCTAGATTTGATTAATTCAATGGAGGGAGCAGTAAGATTGCAGTCTCTCTTAGAGGTTTATTATCCTAAATATACATTTTACTGCATTCAGCCTAGCTAAAAGGAATACATTTACGTCGCCACTGAGGGAATACACAATATGCAGGTACGTATCCACAATACATTTTTATAGAAATCTGGATGGAAAATGACAACTCTGTAGCAAACATGACACACTTAAATGCCAAATAGATCTCTCTTAAACTAGAAATGTGTTGACAGAGATTATTACCCGGATAATCAGGTTCAATGTTTGGAGTCAATCAAAAACAGTAGAGGGGCCGGAGAGAGCACGTTAAGGTGATGGCAAAAAGAAAACACAGTTGAATGTGCACTCTTTAATTCTGGGAACAGAGTGACTTTTTCTCCTTTCTTTGTAGGTCTCTTAGTGGCTGTCAGCTCCTCAGTGGACAAAATCATCTCCCATTTCAGCACCACCCGGAATATTGTCCAAAAGGTGAGAGTCTAGGATCCTTGTAAGTGACTTGATGTGGAAGGGTTTATACATTTGGAGAAGGAGGCAAGGAAGAAAAGGCATGTTAGATATGAAAAGCTATGCAGGCAAAAAAATATTGGAAAGGTGGGTGTGCATGAGGGTCCGGAAGGCATAAGACCATGCAGGAGAGCTGGGGCCTGATCCAAATACTCCAGATAGCCTTTGAGGTATAAGAGTTTAATTTCGATCTGTTTAACTTAATTTTCCTAATGTGACTACTCTAAAAATACAGTATGGATCAATCAAAAGGGAACAAAATTAAAGATATCTTTTTTAGAGGTTTGCTGAGACTATGAACAAAATAAAAGGAGTAGCGATTTGAGGGGTGAGTAGGCCTTCTTGATCTCACCGCTTCCTACTATTTTGCTCTAGGCCCAGTTAGGGGACAGCCGGCTGAGTCCAGAAGTGGGTCATCTGGTCCTGAACACACTCTGTCCGGCTCTGTATGCCTTGGTTGGGGACGGCCTGAAACCATTTCAGAAGGATGTGATTGTGGGCAGGAGACGGACTTCCCCCTGGACTGTGGTGGAGGCCTCAGTGAAGCCAGGTAAGTCATGACATGTGACTGCTACCATCAAGAACAAATCATGGGCCGTAGAATTAAACTGTGGAGATTGGTGAGGGGCCTGGGTCTGACAGGGCCTTTATTGTGGTTGATGCAGGTTTTAATCCCACCTAAGGGTGAGATCACCAATGGTTCTAGACTCAGTCTTACCTTCTGCTCTAGATCTGAAATGGCTCCTAACTCGGACCACTTCAGGATTAGAATCCAGTTTCACAGGCACAATATTCATGTTCTTTAGGATAAGTGATCAGTGCAAAGTATAATTTGGCTTCCATTCCTCATGTTCGGAGGAAGATCACACTTGGGACCTGTGTCGCTACATGCCTTGTGCTTCATGGATAGTAGCCTAACACACTTGCAGGCGACGGAAAGAGCTAGGAATTCTTCTCTGTGCTCCTGATGGCTGATTCCTGACACACCAGGCCTGGACCTTGGTGGTTTCCGCATCTGTTTCAGTGCTTGTGGTTACTCACATCTGTAAAGAATTCCACAGTGCCTACTGCCACTTTTAAAGCGCCAGTCTCTTTTGCAAACATGGCAGGTATACTGTAGCTGTTAAAATATCAAGTTTGGAACGAGCTGAAGTGAGTGTTGATCTTGGCTTACCCACTATACTATATTTTGTGAGGAACTGCATTATGATATTGTGTCTAAGTTCCTTTATATGGCAAACTTTGCAGTGCCTAGAAACAGACGGTTCCTTATATCAATCTTTTCAAAGAAAGCCTGTAGGGGTAGGGCAAGGTGTACACTGTGATGCTTCTGGTACCCCACCTGATGTTATGTTATGTTATAACAATTTATTATGCGCACTACTACCCGGAGATGTCTAGGCGCTCACGGTCTCCAAAAAATGGTGTCAGAAAAGCTAGTTTCTAAAAAGCCATGTTTTGAGAAGTTTCCTGAACTCAAAACAGGAGGAGGACTTCCTGAGAGGGAGCTGAAGTGCATTCCACTCCTTAATAGTGTTGTAACTGAAACTCCTTCCCCCCCAATTAGTCCTTTTAATTCTGGGGGTGAGCATCAGGAAGGCATTGGCTGAACGAAGCAATCTGTTGGGAGAGTACCAGCTGAAAAGATCCTTCAGGAATCGTGGTCCTTCTCCATGCAGGGCCTTAAAGGCTGTGCAAAGTGCCTTAAATTTGATCCGCTGGCCGACTGGTAGCCAGTGTAGTTCCTGAATGCCTGCACTAATAGACTGATGTTTAGGGGCATCCAGGACCAGTCTAGCCGTGGCGTTCTGTACTACCTGCAACCTTCTGAGTAGGTTGGATTGTAGAATGATGTACAGTCCATTACAGTAATCCAATTTGGATAACACAAGGGAGGTCATCACAGTTTTTCTATAGGAATGAAAGGCAGAATTTTCCTGATGGGCTCTTCCTGTGCAACTGTGCCCTCTGTACATTGGTACATCATTGCTATGGGTACAAATTGTTAGGTGAGGCTGACTTAAGACCGACTATGTGGCTTTCATTGACTCTTACTGGATGTAACAGACTCATGCTGCTCAAAACTACACACACCTAGCAACAAGCATGGGGTCTTGTTCCAGTGTGCAACAACAGTACACATACTGTACAACAAAACATAAAAATACAGTACTGGGCATAGAATTCATGAAACCATGAGTTAGAGAGACACAATAAGGAAGTAAGCTAAGGGGATATTCAGAGTCTTATGCCAATTTGGTGTGGGGACATTACAAACTCAATTTGTAATGCCATGAGGTGTGGATTGTAGCTGGTGCACCCCTACCAGACCAGACCTATAGGAATATCACAGATCAGAAAAAACCTGCTAATTGTCTGCGTTTTTCCCCAGTTTTGAGGTGAGCAAAATCAGGGTGTATGCTTGACTACACAGTCTGCACTAGAATTTTCATGCCATAAATTGTGCAACAAAAACCCTGCGGTGCACAGTTAGCGCCCCATTTATAATCCCAATTTACGCCTGAATCGGGATTTGTGTGGAGCTTGGACTGAGCCCTTAGTGTGTACGTCTCTCTGGAAAAATATTGCACTTACCATTTTAAAAAGGATTGTAAATAATTGTATGACATTGCAGTATGTAATGGGCATGGTAATATAACGTTAATGCTTATTGATGGAGCGCACATACAACCAGTATCTTGGTGTTCGCTAGAATGAATACAGCGCCAGACTAAAACCAAATAAAACAAACAGAACTCGATAAAAGAAACAAAACGGGTGAAGACGGAGCTCGGGGCGTAACTGCCATGATTTGATGTGGTCCTAATGTATTCCATGATACCAAGAACCAGGTTTTGATGTACAGTGAAGTCAATAAAATTGATTTCTGCCCACAGTGTACACTGACATCATTGCAATATGGCCCCTTATGTAGCAGCTGCCTGCCCAGGGAAACATAAGCAACTTGGCCTTTACAAGATCTGTTGATCATTGTGAACCCAGTGGACAATGGTTCTTGTAGACAAAGAAAAACTGGGCTAGGCAGGTCCCTGCTGAATCTTCCCTAGGAACGTGATCCCTAAATCGCACATCATACCCTGCAGTAGTTGTCAGTTACTTTAGATCCTGACACTCTCCCATTCTCAGTGATGCATAGAATGTTCTTCTTTACAGGTCCGGCGACAAGACCCCTGCACACCCTGTACTCCAGGATCTGCCAGCTGCCCCAGCTCCGCAGCAGCAAGAACAAATTCAACGCCTTCATCTTCGGCCTTCTGAAGTAAGTGCCTTCTGGCAGACATTTCAGGCAGCCCCATACCCTACTTCCCCAGTTTCTACATTTGATATGTTTTATACGTTTTTTCAAAGTTTTGAGCAGACTTGATAATCATTATGCAATGGCATTGTATCTGCGTCAAAATATAGTAATCGGTACTATGCGTAAAATAGTTGCTATATGATCAACTATTGGCGAATCAGCTGGCGAATGTCTGAAAACAAATATTTAGAAATGGTCTTGAAAGAGAGAGTGGGTTGAACCTTGGCGTGAGCTGTTGCAGCTCCATCATCACTCAGACAGGCCAACCCAGCAAGTTAAAGATGGCTTTCAGTAAGGTATCTTAGGCCGCCTTTAGTAATTGTAAATGAGCAGTAAGGATAGGCCAAGGGGCAAAGCATGTGCACCTGCTTTTCTGCAACATTACTGTTAAAGAGATAAACAAATTCAAGGTCTGAATCAAGTTAAGATTACAGGAGAAATATGAATTTAAATTACCACCATGTATGATATGCAAAGTCTGGCTCAGCAAATCAAAACACTTCGCTGCACTGACTAATGTTATTCGCCTGGCATTCTAAATTCAGTGAGAGAGGCTATCGGGGACTTCGGTGGGGCCCTTGAACTTGTTGGAGGATTGTTGAGTGAGTCGAGGAGAGGTACAAATATCTTATTGTCCTCCTGCTGTGAGATGCGAACTGCTTTTAATTGCCTTTCCCTTGATTACACATCTTTGTCTTCAGCTAGACCTTATAATTCTGTCACCAGCTCCGCCCTTCCCCATGGGCAATGAGAGTTTATTAAGGAACACAAGTGATTAAAGAAGGACCAGGGGCCATATTATACATACAGCTCATTTTCCTCTATTGCACCGGACGCAGCTTATAAAAGGTGTACCCTGCACAATCAAGGAAAATGTGCCTCATTATGGTGAATTCGCTGCCCCTAGGGCAGCCGCAAACTCGTACTGCCCGGGGAGCAGCGCATTCATGTGAAAAAGGGTGTGGCTGCTTTGAAGCCGCTCAGTGTTTTCACAGTAACACAGGGCAACCCGCCGGCACGTCTAAAGGGGATCTGAGATTCCCTTGCAGGCAGGTTCAGTAAGTGACTGCACCCGCCTGCAAGGGGATGTCTGCAGGGGTCCATGGGACTCCTTTTCCACCACCAGAGGACAGTGGACTGCAGTCAGTGCGCCTTCTGAGAGCTTCTTTACCTCTGTGCCTGCGTCTGTAATACGGCGTGAACGCAGAGGCAAAGCTATTCCCTCAACTGCATGGGGCCACGCCTCCATGCAAATGAGGGAACGCTTTTAGTATTACAGAAGAGAATGCACAAGTGTCTGCGGCCCCTTCTGTAATACCAAAATGCCCCAGGGGCCCTCAGGGGGCCCTCAAAGTGGGCGCAAACGCCTGGTGTGTCCCCGGGGCACTTCTATAATACAGTCCCAGGTTTTTCCAGTGTTAATACTAATTAAAAACTGTCCCAATATAAATAAATGGTGTAGCTCGACAATTTATAATTAAACGCTAGAGATAAAAAGAAAAGCTAAAATGGCGTTAAATGATTGTTATAAACTTGTACTGGTCAGTAGTTGTACTCCGCGAGCCATGCTCGTGCCATACAATGAAGGGTCAGATCACAGGTAAAGAGGAATGCAGAAGGTGGTGCAATGTTTTGGGATAAAGTAGCTGCAGTGCAGAAACTGGCACGGAAAACTTGTCAGAAGTTGTAGGAAAACCCAGAAAGTTGAGTCGAGCAGGCGAGTCCAAACCTAGCCTTCGAGCCATGGTTTCCAAAATGGACGTGCCTGCTCAACTCAACTTTCTGGTCTACCTTAGATCTTGCAGAATCTTGGGACGGAAACATCCAGCATGGTGGAAGAAATGCTTTCTGGCTTAAAGCTTTCTCCAGCCCCCAAACATGGTCTTATTGGGAAATCTGACTGTCATAAACCCCCATGCCCCACCAACGAAAATCCTAACATGTTACTGCCAAAAAACTGTAATATCCCATGCTCTCCAAGGAGTCCTGAATTCTGAGTTCGACCTTCACAGTGGGCAGAGAAAATAGGAAAAGCAGAACCAAGTGTGTATGGTAAACATAACACGTTCTAGGTTTGCACTCTGTTGTCCTCATAGATCCCCCCACTTGGCCACCACCATAGAAATAGTAATTCTATGACACCATCACAGGTTTATTTTTGGGAAGGATGAGTACAAATTGGGCTGCCAAATCTGCCTTGCAGTTATTTCTTGTATGACCCGTAGAGGAGGGTAGGCACTTTATCCTCCTTCTCTATACCATAACTAATGAATTAGTAACTGGAGCTGTGGCCCACGTATTTTAGATTTGTTTTGTCTCATTATTTTAATTAACACTTTTATGCTTCGTTTCCAGTTTCCTAGCCAATCGAAACTTTGCTGGATGGCCCCTGTACCCGGGGTGTGCTGTAAGTGAAATTTGGCCCTCTTTTAAAGCATGGCACGTGCCTCGAAGATCTGTTGAATAGGCCTCAGAGACAAAGACGTCTCAAACAGCAAAAAATACAAGTGTAAAAAAAAATCAAAAACAGGTTAAAATGAAGAGACATGCAAGGAAAAGCTCCCAGAACTGGCAGACAAGAAAACAAACAACCAGCAATAGCTGCACAACATAACCACATTTGTAAGCTATTTTTCAATCCCTTTATATATTATTTATTTTCAAAGATGAACAAAAACTCTCATAGTCCTCCAAGGATTTTCTTCTTTCATGGATCGATAATACTAATTTAAGCTAATGCCATTCCTTGCACCAGAGCGTATTTTATTTCTTCTGTGACCTTTAATATGACCGTTCTTGCAGTCAAAACTGTGTGGTAAACGTATTTCTATTACAGGCAGGAGAGTTTTATCTCTTTGGGAATGAGGCCAAGGATTGTAGTTAATGGAGAACTGCTCAAACAAATTACCTATATCATTTCCATCCTTAAATTATATGGCTTCCCAGAAACTCTGCTACATTTAATCATTAGATGACCCTAGGTGCCGCAGACTTTATGTCAAGGTCAGCACAGATCTGCTGGTATCTTAAATAGAGAATTTTGAAGTAGGGGGGTCGACTAGATGTATGAAGTCGCACATGGCCCTATGCCCAGGAGAACACACTGTAAATTTAATGTGTTTGCAGACAAAATGACTCCCTTGTTGACTAGTGCATTTATGTCTTTGACTTTTTGAGAAAATGTAGACCTCCTCCATGTCCGGAACCAACATAGTTCCTGAAAAGAGTAGGAGTGGATCGGTGAGTCCGGATATGAAATTCCTAGTTCTAAAAATTCAGATCTGGTCATGGGAAAACTAGGGCTGGAGAGGAGTAGGTGCTGCAGGAAGAGGCCCTGAAACACCACACGGGTGGTGTGGAGCAGACATAGCAGATGGAAAATGAGAGCAAAATAGTCCCTGAATCATCATTGAAAATGTGGGGACTTTCACCCAGTAGTCCTGGGTCCACACAGTTATTATACTGTCAAAAGAGGAGACCTGCTTTATCCGCAGGTCAGCGGGTTGCACAGCCGTATACACATATTGTATCCAAAAAAATGATGCAATTTAATCCAAACTGATCCATTTTAATGAAGGATGAAGCAGGTCTCCTCTTTTGACAGTATGATGCCTTGGTGCGAAACGGAACGGCGCACGTCTCACGGGTGCATGTACGCCAAAACGAGAAAAAGGATCACCGAAATATTTGAAATTAAACAGCACTGAGGGTGTGCTTCGGATGACTTTTCATAGTGTTTCCACAGTTATTGCCAATTTTGGGGACCTTTTTTTGTAGTGGACAATTTAGGTATGAAGTTACTAGCCGGAATCTGGGATTTCAGGCCCACCGAGTCACAACACCGAAATTCACCCAACTCGTAATGTGGGTCATAGTAGTAATCTCTTAGCTGCCACAGACACTTTCTGTGCTCCTTTTACATGAAGGTACCAGCCAATAGGCTGACCCCACCTTCCCTATCCTGATAATCGAGGACCAAGCTGGACACTGGTTGATGCTCAGTTGGTAACAATACATAGGCTGGCCCACTTTGTTGAACAGTCCAACAAGAAGGAGCTCAAATAAGTGCTGATTGTTCTAGAAGCATAAATGGCCATGAACAGGGTGAGCTGGTGATTATTGAATTGGGTGTTATACAAACTCAGTTTAGGTGGAGCGGTTTTTAGGTGTGGTCTGGCAGGATGCATATCCCAAAATGCCAGTGTCTTTTACAGCGCATAACACACTTGCGCTGATACTAGGCAACAGTGCCTGATGTCCTGGCTCTTGTTTGTCTTATCCATTGATTGATTCCTAGTTATGAGATAAAGGCCATTCTCCTTCCTACAGGGGTTTAGTTTTGGCAGCATGGAAGTCCAGGTTACCTCTTTTCCTAGATGACAATATGCAGCCCACAGACCTAGATGCCACCTCTGATGGGAACTTTACAGCACGTTGGCGGAGTGTGAGTCTAGCAAGCTCCTTGCTGACTAGTCAGTCCTATTTTCTGTTCATTTTGTTCTGGTGGAGGTGACCCACTGAGGGAACTCAATATAATTCGGAGTCGATACTAAATCAGTGAAATATCAAGGTCAACATCGAACACCTCGAGTATGTAAACTGTACAGTGCCAGCGTATCAGCACTTATAGAGGAGATAGAGTTACTCACTTAAAGGGTGACACTTGTACATAGGGTGGATGGAACTCATATCCGCTGTCAGTATTAAGATTATCCCAAGATTACTTTAGTGATTTCAGGTCTCGCCAGCCTGCAAAGCAAAGAGAAAAAGGTTGTCATGCGACATCAGAGGGACTTACTGCAATGTGTCTGGCAGCGTAACCACCTAGAATGTCTGTTAAGATAGGACAGGGTTTAACGAGCTTGGAATATGGTATTACAAATTTTATATCATATATTATGTATGGGCACTTGCATTTTCTTTCAATAAAATTATTTTAACTTAAAAAAGGTAGGAAAGGATTCCCAGACGTCATGGATTAATGCAGGCAGCTCAGCTGATTGTTCTGTGCAAATGATCCTAGCAGCACCATATGGTCCAAGCCTTAGCTGGTTACTGATGTGGCTCCCCACAAGGTATAAACCCTAAACCTAGGGCGTAAGACGGATCATTAGCACCCTGGTAGCCATACATGGCACTATGGCTGGTTGACTGTCCTTGATTAGCAGATGTGTATCGAGGGTACTGATTACATTCTTTATTGTTCAAATGCATTTTGAACGATGGAGATTGAATGTTACCATTACCAACAGCTTGGACACTGGGCGATGCCTCACATTTAGAGGGTTGTAGTGAGACAAAAAACATCCTTTGAAGCAGTGATCACCTCTTTTACAGGGATATGGCATTTTAAGTAGAGGTTGCCTAAACTGATCACTGCCCCACTGAAGCGCCAACATCAAAATACAAGGAAAAGTGCAAAATTTCACTTGATAAGATATACCAAGAAATTGTTGAGAAATCCTTTGGCGGGGTGTCTTGAGACTCAATACACCCATCCAACACAGAGAATCTTCTGGAAGCGTATGATGCGCTGTTATGTGACCCCCCCCCCCGATACCCTGACAAAGATGTTTTCGGGTTCTATCCATAAACACAATGCCGAAGACAGTATGGGGTTTGGCCCGCCCCTCCACATTTGGTGAGCTGCCCATAAGTTAAGGATACATTGGTAGGAGATGATGGTATTGGCAGCCTTTTACGTCATTCTAGGCTTCCCTATGTCTGAGCACCTTTATACTTTTTTTGGTTTCAAGCTAGAAATGCAGGATTAACTGCCCTTTAGGAAACGGCTCAGAACCTTCCTGTTCGTAAACTAACTCCTGAGGAGCCTGCGGTCACAGCTCTGTGTTGCTCAACAGTGCTGGGATGTCTTCGGGTTGCCATGCGCTTTATACATTTTCCAAACATAACATTAGATGGTGATTAATATTTCTCTTTCTGGTGACAGCCTGAATGGTACTTGCAAGACATTTGAAATAGACCACCAGCCCAACTCCTAGCATCATTCGATGATCAGGGAGACAGTGGACATTGAACGGCCCAAGTGGCACGCTGTGAACGACCGACATTACTTTGTAATGGGAAGACAAATGGTATCACTCTATAAAGATGGGGAACTATGACAATTGACAAGTTTGATAGAACCATGAAACTATAAGCAACGACAACTCAGTGAGAAAATACCTATGACCCTGTACTCTTTGTACTTACTTCTGCTGCTCTCATCTGGAGGAGATGGGAGTCAGTGGGCTTTAATTTATTCTACTTCTTTTACATTTCTGTAAGCCACCTTATTGTACAGAATTTTCAGAGGCCCAGATTTTAAATGTAAAATTATCATTGGTGTCATTCCTCTACGTATTAACAAATATTAATAGTGTAAAAAAAGTATTCAAATTGTTAGCTTACGATTAAATGGTTTGTGTGTATAATTAAGGGGTTGCTAGTTTGTTTTAAAACACATTAATTATGTATTTAAGTAATCAAGCAGCATTTTATCTGCTAAAGTAACATTTGGTTACATTTGTAGTACTGTGTAGAATTGTTAAAGTCGTAAACATTTCCTCTTTGGCCCTTTTTGAAATTGATAGAGACCAGTCAATTTAATATGAAGTTCTATCCTGTTCCTCACTCTGGCAGTCAGTGGCCATATTTTCAACGTTATCAATTGAAACTCCTAGCAAACACTCCCGTCATTGAACTTTTTGTCTAAGTTTCAATGTCTGCAAGGAGATTTAAACCAGGGAAGTTGGGGGCGGAAACTGTACGGTGGCCACATGTTCACTCCCATTTTTATGTCTTTGTCTGTGGATAGATGTAGGACAATGCTTCTGTCAGAGGCAGCGGTGAGTGGGCCTATTGGATCCCTGCCTGGCCCATTTGCCATGGCCAAAACTTCCAATTCTAGTTGGGTACCATTCGGAATACATATTATTAAGTGGCTGAGTGTCCTGTGCCAGTGATGGGTAGGCTGCTAGGGCTAAGGGGTTGTCAGACAGCCATCCCAAGGGAAGTCAATGCGCTTTGTGCGATTATGGATTTTCTTCCTTTTGGTTCAATCCTGGTTTCATCATGTTCTCCTCTTTTTCTCTTTTCAGCGCCAAACTCTTGGATTTCTGGGTTTCGCACCTGCAGGAAAATTCAGGTAATCCATGGAATGGAGTGACTGTGAACTCGTACATGCATATATGTGCACATATATATGTACGTATGCCAGTCAAAATAATTATTGGCCCTCTAACTGAGGTTTTGGTACAACAGATACAGGTGCATCATTATTTACCACCACTAGTTAAAATAAAACATTTTAGCATCTAAAAAACATACAGGTAATATGAAGTTATGGTTAGCTTGGGGTATAACACCATAATGTATGTTTAAAAAAAACAAAATTCACTTTAAAATAGTTAATTTATTGTTATGATGTAAAAACCAAAAACGCCTGAAATTCTACAGATAAGGTTAGCTGCTCCAACCATAGCTTGCATTCGTGCCATGCAAACCATAACTTATATACCAAATACAATGCTCATAACCTCAACATATTTTTAACAATGTCTTAAAGTACTTCACACCACGTCTTTAAATTGCAACACATCCACAGAGGTGTTATGCTGTGTCCATAGTTGGGCCACTTATAATGTTAATGGCTAGGTAACACGTGGTGTCACTATTTCGAACATTTTTCTTATTTATGAAGTCATGAACTACTGGAAGGGCGAGGACATGAGCATTGCATTTGGTGTGTGAATCATGGCATGTGTACCAGCTATGAAACGCAACCAATCATAACTCATTAATGTCAGGTGTTTTTGGTCTTATATCATAACCATGCAAACAAAACAGGTGATGGACCGAGTGTGGATCAATGTCACACACTCACCCCAGTCCGAAGATCTGGGCCCAAATCCATCGTTTTTTTGCACTCCACACCACCCTGGGTTAGACAATGGCGATATGCAAATCAGCTCTGACCCTGTGCCCCATGGGAACAGTCCAGTCCGAACTACAAAAGCCATGTCCTTCCCAGAACGGAATCAATGTGTGACATTGATCCACATTCTGTCCATCACCTGTTTTGTTTGCAATTGCCGCCATAAGTGCGCTGGGGATGCTCAGACGTGGGTCCCAGGCACTCCACACCACTGGAGTCAAGCTAGCTGGGCTGATGAGAGGTGTTACCTCGAAACCGGTCCGGTCCTCGGATGCTTGATTCCGTTCTGGGAAGGACATGGCTTTTGTAGTTCGGACTGGACGGTTCCCATGGGGCACAGGGTCAGAGCTGATTTGCATATCGCCATTGTCTAACCCAGGGTGGTGTGGAGTGCAAAAAAACGATGGATTTGGGCCCAGATCTTTGGACTGGGGTGAATGTGTGACATTGATCCACATTCTGTCCATCACCTGTTTTGTTTGCAATTGCCGCCATAAGTGCGCTGGGGATGCTCAGACGTGGGTCCCAGGCACTCCACACCACTGGAGTCAAGCTAGCCGGGCTGATGAGAGGTGTTACCTCGAAACCGGTCCGGTCCTCGGATGCTTGATTCCGTTCTGGGAAGGACATGGCTTTTGTAGTTCGGACTGGACTGTTCCCATGGGGCACAGGGTCAGAGCTGATTTGCATATCGCCATTGTCTAACCCAGGGTGTGTGGAGTGCAAAAAAACGATGGATTTGGGCCCAGATCTTTGGACTGGGGTGAATGTGTGACATTGATCCACATTCTGTCCATCACCTGTTTTGTTTGCAATTGCCGCCATAAGTGCGCTGGGGATGCTCAGACGTGGGTCCCAGGCACTCCACACCACTGGAGTCAAGCTAGCCGGGCTGATGAGAGGTGTTACCTCGAAACCGGTCCGGTCCTCGGATGCTTGATTCCGTTCTGGGAAGGACATGGCTTTTGTAGTTCGGACTGGACTGTTCCCATGGGGCACAGGGTCAGAGCTGATTTGCATATCGCCATTGTCTAACCCAGGGTGGTGTGGAGTGCAAAAAAACGATGGATTTGGGCCCAGATCTTTGGACTGGGGTGAATGTGTGTCATTGATCCAAATTCTGTCCATCACCTGTTTTGTTTGCAATTGCCGCCATAAGTGCGCTGGGGATGCTCAGACGTTGGTCCCAGGCACTCCACACCACTGGAGTCAAGCTAGCCGGGCTGATGAGAGGTGTTACCTCGAAACCGGTCCGGTCCTCGGATGCTTGATTCCGTTCTGGGAAGGACATGGCTTTTGTAGTTCGGACTGGACTGTTCCCATGGGGCACAGGGTCAGAGCTGATTTGCATATCGCCATTGTCTAACCCAGGGTGGTGTGGAGTGCAAAAAAACGATGGATTTGGGCCCAGATCTTTGGACTGGGGTGAATGTGTGACATTGATACACATTCTGTCCATCACCTGCTTTGTTTGCAATTGCCGCCATAAGTGCGCTGGGGATGCTCAGACGTGGGTCCCAGGCACTCCACACCACTGGAGTCAAGCTAGCCGGGCTGATGAGAGGTGTTACCTCGAAACCGGTCCGGTCCTCGGATGCTTGATTCCGTTCTGGGAAGGACATGGCTTTTGTAGTTCGGACTGGACTGTTCCCATGGGGCACAGGGTCAGAGCTGATTTGCATATCGCCATTGTCTAACCCAGGGTGGTGTGGAGTGCAAAAAAACGATGGATTTGGGCCCAGATCTTTGGACTGGGGTGAATGTGTGACATTGATCCACATTCTGTCCATCACCTGTTTTGTTTGCAATTGCCGCCATAAGTGCGCTGGGGATGCTCAGACGTGGGTCCCAGGCACTCCACACCACTGGAGTCAAGCTAGCCGGGCCTAATGAGAGGTGTTACCTCGAAACCGGTCCGGTCCTCGGATCTTGATTCCGTTCCGGGAAGGACATGGCTTTTGTAGTTCGGACTGGACTGTTCCCATGGGGCACAGGGTCAGAGCTGATTTGCATATCGCCATTGTCTAACCCAGGGTGGTGTGGAGTGCAAAAAAACGATGGATTTGGGCCCAGATCTTTGTACTGGGGTGAATGTGTGACATTGATCCACATTCTGTCCATCACCTGTTTTGTTTGCAATTGCCGCCATAAGTGCGCTGGGGATGCTCAGACGTGGGTCCCAGGCACTCCACACCACTGGAGTCAAGCTAGCCGGGCTGATGAGAGGTGTTACCTCGAAACCGGTCCGGTCCTCGGATGCTTGATTCCGT
Source organism: Lissotriton vulgaris (assembly GCF_964263255.1). Taxonomy (NCBI): domain Eukaryota; kingdom Metazoa; phylum Chordata; class Amphibia; order Caudata; family Salamandridae; genus Lissotriton; species Lissotriton vulgaris. The sequence continues at coordinate 107,543,740 of NC_141700.1, forward strand.
TCTGGGAAGGACATGGCTTTTGTAGTTCGGACTGGACTGTTCCCATGGGGCACAGGGTCAAAGCTGATTTGCATATCGCCATTGTCTAACCCAGGGTGGTGTGGAGTGCAAAAAAACGATGGATTTGGGCCCAGATCTTTGGACTGGGGTGAATGTGTGACATTGATCCACATTCTGTCCATCACCTGTTTTGTTTGCAATTGCCGCCATAAGTGCGCTGGGGATGCTCAGACGTGGGTCCCAGGCACTCCACACCACTGGAGTCAAGCTAGCCGGGCTGATGAGAGGTGTTACCTCGAAACCGGTCCGGTCCTCGGATGCTTGATTCCGTTCTGGGAAGGACATGGCTTTTGTAGTTCGGACTGGACTGTTCCCATTGGGCACAGGGTCAGAGCTGATTTGCATATCGCCATTGTCTAACCCAGGGTGGTGTGGAGTGCAAAAAAACGATGGATTTGGGCCCAGATCTTTGGACTGGGGTGAATGTGTGACATTGATCCACATTCTGTCCATCACCTGTTTTGTTTGCAATTGCCGCCATAAGTGCGCTGGGGATGCTCAGACGTGGGTCCCAGGCACTCCACACCACTGGAGTCAAGCTAGCCGGGCTGATGAGAGGTGTTACCTCGAAACCGGTCCGGTCCTCGGATGCTTGATTCCGTTCTGGGAAGGACATGGCTTTTGTAGTTCGGACTGGACTGTTCCCATGGGGCACAGGGTCAGAGCTGATTTGCATATCGCCATTGTCTAACCCAGGGTGGTGTGGAGTGCAAAAAAACGATGGATTTGGGCCCAGATCTTTGGACTGGGGTGAATGTGTGTCATTGATCCAAATTCTGTCCATCACTTGTTTTGTTTGCAATTGCCGCCATAAGTGCGCTGGGGATGCTCAGACGTTGGTCCCAAGCACTCCACACCACTGGAGTCAAGCTAGCCGGGCTGATGAGAGGTGTTACCTCGAAACCGGTCCGGTCCTCGGATGCTTGATTCCGTTCTGGGAAGGACATGGCTTTTGTAGTTCGGACTGGACTGTTCCCATGGGGCACAGGGTCAGAGCTGATTTGCATATCGCCATTGTCTAACCCAGGGTGGTGTGGAGTGCAAAAAAACGATGGATTTGGGCCCAGATCTTTGGACTGGGGTGAATGTGTGACATTGATCCACATTCTGTCCATCACCTGTTTTGTTTGCAATTGCCGCCATAAGTGCGCTGGGGATGCTCAGACGTGGGTCCCAGGCACTCCACACAACTGGAGTCAAGCTAGCCGGGCTGATGAGAGGTGTTACCTCGAAACCGGTCCGGTCCTCGGATGCTTGATTCCGTTCTGGGAAGGACATGGCTTTTGTAGTTCGGACTGGACTGTTCCCATGGGGCACAGGGTCAGAGCTGATTTGCATATCGCCATTGTCTAACCCAGGGTGGTGTGGAGTGCAAAAAAACGATGGATTTGGGCCCAGATCTTTGGACTGGGGTGAATGTGTGACATTGATCCACATTCTGTCCATTACCTGTTTTGTTTGCAATTGCCGCCATGAGTGCGCTGGGGATGCTCAGACGTGGGTCCCAGGCACTCCACACCACTGGAGTCAAGCTAGCCGGGCTGATGAGAGGTGTTACCTCGAAACCGGTCCGGTCCTCGGATCTTGATTCCGTTCCGGGAAGGACATGGCTTTTGTAGTTCGGACTGGACTGTTCCCATGGGGCACAGGGTCAGAGCTGATTTGCATATCGCCATTGTCTAACCCAGGGTGGTGTGGAGTGCAAAAAAACGATGGATTTGGGCCCAGATCTTTGTACTGGGGTGAATGTGTGACATTGATCCACATTCTGTCCATCACCTGTTTTGTTTGCAATTGCCGCCATAAGTGCGCTGGGGATGCTCAGACGTGGGTCCCAGGCACTCCACACCACTGGAGTCAAGCTAGCCGGGCTGATGAGAGGTGTTACCTCGAAACCGGTCCGGTCCTCGGATGCTTGATTCCGTTCTGGGAAGGACATGGCTTTTGTAGTTCGGACTGGACTGTTCCCATGGGGCACAGGGTCAAAGCTGATTTGCATATCGCCATTGTCTAACCCAGGGTGGTGTGGAGTGCAAAAAAACGATGGATTTGGGCCCAGATCTTTGGACTGGGGTGAATGTGTGACATTGATCCACATTCTGTCCATCACCTGTTTTGTTTGCAATTGCCGCCATAAGTGCGCTGGGGATGCTCAGACGTGGGTCCCAGGCACTCCACACCACTGGAGTCAAGCTAGCCGGGCTGATGAGAGGTGTTACCTCGAAACCGGTCCGGTCCTCGGATGCTTGATTCCGTTCTGGGAAGGACATGGCTTTTGTAGTTCGGACTGGACTGTTCCCATGGGGCACAGGGTCAGAGCTGATTTGCATATCGCCATTGTCTAACCCAGGGTGGTGTGGAGTGCAAAAAAACGATGGATTTGGGCCCAGATCTTTGGACTGGGGTGAATGTGTGACATTGATCCACATTCTGTCCATCACCTGTTTTGTTTGCAATTGCCGCCATAAGTGCGCTGGGGATGCTCAGACGTGGGTCCCAGGCACTCCACACCACTGGAGTCAAGCTAGCCGGGCTGATGAGAGGTGTTACCTCGAAACCGGTCCGGTCCTCGGATGCTTGATTCCGTTCTGGGAAGGACATGGCTTTTGTAGTTCGGACTGGACTGTTCCCATGGGGCACAGGGTCAGAGCTGATTTGCATATCGCCATTGTCTAACCCAGGGTGGTGTGGAGTGCAAAAAAACGATGGATTTGGGCCCAGATCTTTGGACTGGGGTGAATGTGTGTCATTGATCCAAATTCTGTCCATCACCTGTTTTGTTTGCAATTGCCGCCATAAGTGCGCTGGGGATGCTCAGACGTTGGTCCCAGGCACTCCACACCACTGGAGTCAAGCTAGCCGGGCTGATGAGAGGTGTTACCTCGAAACCGGTCCGGTCCTCGGATGCTTGATTCCGTTCTGGGAAGGACATGGCTTTTGTAGTTCGGACTGGACTGTTCCCATGGGGCACAGGGTCAGAGCTGATTTGCATATCGCCATTGTCTAACCCAGGGTGGTGTGGAGTGCAAAAAAACGATGGATTTGGGCCCAGATCTTTGGACTGGGGTGAATGTGTGACATTGATCCACATTCTGTCCATCACCTGTTTTGTTTGCAATTGCCGCCATAAGTGCGCTGGGGATGCTCAGACGTGGGTCCCAGGCACTCCACACAACTGGAGTCAAGCTAGCCGGGCTGATGAGAGGTGTTACCTCGAAACCGGTCCGGTCCTCGGATGCTTGATTCCGTTCTGGGAAGGACATGGCTTTTGTAGTTCGGACTGGACTGTTCCCATGGGGCACAGGGTCAGAGCTGATTTGCATATCGCCATTGTCTAACCCAGGGTGGTGTGGAGTGCAAAAAAACGATGGATTTGGGCCCAGATCTTTGGACTGGGGTGAATGTGTGACATTGATCCACATTCTGTCCATCACCTGTTTTGTTTGCAATTGCCGCCATAAGTGCGCTGGGGATGCTCAGACGTGGGTCCCAGGCACTCCACACCACTGGAGTCAAGCTAGCCGGGCCTAATGAGAGGTGTTACCTCGAAACCGGTCCGGTCCTCGGATCTTGATTCCGTTCCGGGAAGGACATGGCTTTTGTAGTTCGGACTGGACTGTTCCCATGGGGCACAGGGTCAGAGCTGATTTGCATATCGCCATTGTCTAACCCAGGGTGGTGTGGAGTGCAAAAAAACGATGGATTTGGGCCCAGATCTTTGTACTGGGGTGAATGTGTGACATTGATCCACATTCTGTCCATCACCTGTTTTGTTTGCAATTGCCGCCATAAGTGCGCTGGGGATGCTCAGACGTGGGTCCCAGGCACTCCACACCACTGGAGTCAAGCTAGCCGGGCTGATGAGAGGTGTTACCTCGAAACCGGTCCGGTCCTCGGATGCTTGATTCCGTTCTGGGAAGGACATGGCTTTTGTAGTTCGGACTGGACTGTTCCCATGGGGCACAGGGTCAAAGCTGATTTGCATATCGCCATTGTCTAACCCAGGGTGGTGTGGAGTGCAAAAAAACGATGGATTTGGGCCCAGATCTTTGGACTGGGGTGAATGTGTGACATTGATCCACATTCTGTCCATCACCTGTTTTGTTTGCAATTGCCGCCATAAGTGCGCTGGGGATGCTCAGACGTGGGTCCCAGGCACTCCACACCACTGGAGTCAAGCTAGCCGGGCTGATGAGAGGTGTTACCTCGAAACCGGTCCGGTCCTCGGATGCTTGATTCCGTTCTGGGAAGGACATGGCTTTTGTAGTTCGGACTGGACTGTTCCCATGGGGCACAGGGTCAGAGCTGATTTGCATATCGCCATTGTCTAACCCAGGGTGGTGTGGAGTGCAAAAAAACGATGGATTTGGGCCCAGATCTTTGGACTGGGGTGAATGTGTGACATTGATCCACATTCTGTCCATCACCTGTTTTGTTTGCAATTGCCGCCATAAGTGCGCTGGGGATGCTCAGACGTGGGTCCCAGGCACTCCACACCACTGGAGTCAAGCTAGCCGGGCTGATGAGAGGTGTTACCTCGAAACCGGTCCGGTCCTCGGATGCTTGATTCCGTTCTGGGAAGGACATGGCTTTTGTAGTTCGGACTGGACTGTTCCCATGGGGCACAGGGTCAGAGCTGATTTGCATATCGCCATTGTCTAACCCAGGGTGGTGTGGAGTGCAAAAAAACGATGGATTTGGGCCCAGATCTTTGGACTGGGGTGAATGTGTGTCATTGATCCAAATTCTGTCCATCACCTGTTTTGTTTGCAATTGCCGCCATAAGTGCGCTGGGGATGCTCAGACGTTGGTCCCAGGCACTCCACACCACTGGAGTCAAGCTAGCCGGGCTGATGAGAGGTGTTACCTCGAAACCGGTCCGGTCCTCGGATGCTTGATTCCGTTCTGGGAAGGACATGGCTTTTGTAGTTCGGACTGGACTGTTCCCATGGGGCACAGGGTCAGAGCTGATTTGCATATCGCCATTGTCTAACCCAGGGTGGTGTGGAGTGCAAAAAAACGATGGATTTGGGCCCAGATCTTTGGACTGGGGTGAATGTGTGACATTGATCCACATTCTGTCCATCACCTGTTTTGTTTGCAATTGCCGCCATAAGTGCGCTGGGGATGCTCAGACGTGGGTCCCAGGCACTCCACACAACTGGAGTCAAGCTAGCCGGGCTGATGAGAGGTGTTACCTCGAAACCGGTCCGGTCCTCGGATGCTTGATTCCGTTCTGGGAAGGACATGGCTTTTGTAGTTCGGACTGGACTGTTCCCATGGGGCACAGGGTCAGAGCTGATTTGCATATCGCCATTGTCTAACCCAGGGTGGTGTGGAGTGCAAAAAAACGATGGATTTGGGCCCAGATCTTTGGACTGGGGTGAATGTGTGACATTGATCCACATTCTGTCCATTACCTGTTTTGTTTGCAATTGCCGCCATAAGTGCGCTGGGGATGCTCAGACGTGGGTCCCAGGCACTCCACACCACTGGAGTCAAGCTAGCCGGGCTGATGAGAGGTGTTACCTCGAAACCGGTCCGGTCCTCGGATGCTTGATTCCGTTCTGGGAAGGACATGGCTTTTGTAGTTCGGACTGGACTGTTCCCATGGGGCACAGGGTCAGAGCTGATTTGCATATCGCCATTGTCTAACCCAGGGTGGTGTGGAGTGCAAAAAAACGATGGATTTGGGCCCAGATCTTTGGACTGGGGTGAATGTGTGACATTGATCCACATTCTGTCCATCACCTGTTTTGTTTGCAATTGCCGCCATAAGTGCGCTGGGGATGCTCAGACGTGGGTCCCAGGCACTCCACACCACTGGAGTCAAGCTAGCCGGGCTGATGAGAGGTGTTACCTCGAAACCGGTCCGGTCCTCGGATCTTGATTCCGTTCTGGGAAGGACATGGCTTTTGTAGTTCGGACTGGACTGTTCCCATGGGGCACAGGGTCAGAGCTGATTTGCATATCGCCATTGTCTAACCCAGGGTGGTGTGGAGTGCAAAAAAACGATGGATTTGGGCCCAGATCTTTGGACTGGGGTGAATGTGTGACATTGATCCACATTCTGTCCATCACCTGTTTTGTTTGCAATTGCCACCATAAGTGCGCTGGGGATGCTCAGACGTGGGTCCCAGGCACTCCACACCACTGGAGTCAAGCTAGCCGGGCTGATGAGAGGTGTTACCTCGAAACCGGTCCGGTCCTCGGATGCTTGATTCCGTTCTGGGAAGGACATGGCTTTTGTAGTTCGGACTGGACTGTTCCCATGGGGCACAGGGTCAAAGCTGATTTGCATATCGCCATTGTCTAACCCAGGGTGGTGTGGAGTGCAAAAAACGATGGATTTGGGCCCAGATCTTTGGACTGGGGTGAATGTGTGACATTGATCCACATTCTGTCCATCACCTGTTTTGTTTGCAATTGCCGCCATAAGTGCGCTGGGGATGCTCAGACGTGGGTCCCAGGCACTCCACACCACTGGAGTCAAGCTAGCCGGGCTGATGAGAGGTGTTACCTCGAAACCGGTCCGGTCCTCGGATGCTTGATTCCGTTCTGGGAAGGACATGGCTTTTGTAGTTCGGACTGGACTGTTCCCATGGGGCACAGGGTCAGAGCTGATTTGCATATCGCCATTGTCTAACCCAGGGTGGTGTGGAGTGCAAAAAAACGATGGATTTGGGCCCAGATCTTTGGACTGGGGTGAATGTGTGTCATTGATCCAAATTCTGTCCATCACCTGTTTTGTTTGCAATTGCCGCCATAAGTGCGCTGGGGATGCTCAGACGTTGGTCCCAGGCACTCCACACCACTGGAGTCAAGCTAGCCGGGCTGATGAGAGGTGTTACCTCGAAACCGGTCCGGTCCTCGGATGCTTGATTCCGTTCTGGGAAGGACATGGCTTTTGTAGTTCGGACTGGACTGTTCCCATGGGGCACAGGGTCAGAGCTGATTTGCATATCGCCATTGTCTAACCCAGGGTGGTGTGGAGTGCAAAAAAACGATGGATTTGGGCCCAGATCTTTGGACTGGGGTGAATGTGTGACATTGATCCACATTCTGTCCATCACCTGCTTTGTTTGCAATTGCCGCCATAAGTGCGCTGGGGATGCTCAGACGTGGGTCCCAGGCACTCCACACCACTGGAGTCAAGCTAGCCGGGCTGATGAGAGGTGTTACCTCGAAACCGGTCCGGTCCTCGGATGCTTGATTCCGTTCTGGGAAGGACATGGCTTTTGTAGTTCGGACTGGACTGTTCCCATGGGGCACAGGGTCAGAGCTGATTTGCATATCGCCATTGTCTAACCCAGGGTGGTGTGGAGTGCAAAAAAACGATGGATTTGGGCCCAGATCTTTGGACTGGGGTGAATGTGTGACATTGATCCACATTCTGTTCATCACCTGTTTTGTTTGCAATTGCCGCCATAAGTGCGCTGGGGATGCTCAGACGTGGGTCCCAGGCACTCCACACAACTGGAGTCAAGCTAGCCGGGCTGATGAGAGGTGTTACCTCGAAACCGGTCCGGTCCTCGGATGCTTGATTCCGTTCTGGGAAGGATATGGCTTTTGTAGTTCGGACTGGACTGTTCCCATGGGGCACAGGGTCAGAGCTGATTTGCATATCGCCATTGTCTAACCCAGGGTGGTGTGGAGTGCAAATAAACGATGGATTTGGGCCCAGATCTTTGGACTGGGGTGAATGTGTGACATTGATCCACATTCTGTCCATCACCTGTTTTGTTTGCAATTGCCGCCATAAGTGCGCTGGGGATGCTCAGACGTGGGTCCCAGGCACTCCACACCACTGGAGTCAAGCTAGCCGGGCTGATTAGAGGTGTTACCTCGAAACCGGTCCGGTCCTCGGATGCTTGATTCCGTTCTGGGAAGGACATGGCTTTTGTAGTTCGGACTGGACTGTTCCCATGGGGCACAGGGTCAGAGCTGATTTGCATATCGCCATTGTCTAACCCAGGGTGGTGTGGAGTGCAAAAAAACGATGGATTTGGGCCCAGATCTTTGGACTGGGGTGAATGTGTGACATTGATCCACATTCTGTCCATCACCTGTTTTGTTTATATCATAACCATAACCTTAACTGTGTTGTTAAGTGAAAAAAAGTATAATCTGAAATATTTTGCAGATTTCTCTAACCTAATGCCATCATAATAGCAGTCTCTGCACTGTTTAATCAGCAGGGGGCTTGTGACAGCGAATCAAGTCATGATCATATTAAGTGCATTCCTGTCCCTGTGTCAGCTGAACTTTGCAGGAGTGGCTTCAGAAATCATGAAATATAACCACCATTATTGTTTAATCAACAATCTATTCATGAAAGCTGAATATTTTTGTTGCAATGTGGGCCCAGGTCTTCTGAATCTGTGGACACCCGACCCCATAATACGGATTGCACTCACTGGCACAAATTTGTTTATGAACTTCTGTTAATTAATCTTTTTAGCTCTCTTTTTCTTTTACATATAAGTGATTCGTTTACACTGGTCACCATGAAATGTTTAACATGATTATTCATACGTTTTTCCAGCCGTAGCAGTAGGGATCCTTGAATTTCACAGGCCAAAGTTCCACTCAATCCCATAGTTCTGTGCCAACTCCTAGAGTTCACACTGCTCCCAGAACTCCAATCCAGAACAATCCAGAACAAAACTTTTTTTCATAAGTAGGAGGCAACAATGTACTTATATTCTTTTCACTGGCAATTTGATTTAGCAGCTGTAATCACTCTTTTATGTCTTACCAATCGTGTATACCTTTATTTAAGAGTAAATCAGCAAGCATCTTGCGTTATCTTAAGATCTTTTTATTCAATTCAAAAACATGACTTCACTTTGGCAGACCCAGCAAATACGTTTCATCCCTTATAGGGACTTTATCAGGGCAATTATCTGAGGTTTCTTTTCTACATGGCCATTACGTCTATGCTAATCGATTTCACACTTAGCTGAGGAAGCTGGTCTAGCTCAAACTATCATCTAGCTATCGGGCTGTTAAGCCGGTAACAACGTTATAAACACAATGTGAAAAAAGCAACTCGTACTGAATCTGACTAAACGCCATCAAATCTCTGTAATCTGTAGATAACACTCAATATATTACTGATACTTTATGATATACTTAAAGGTCCCTTGAGCCTTCTGTAATTCTAGCTCCACACCCCATTATATAAGGCCTTGGAGGCCCTTGCACAGCTTGGCCTCCTGTTTCCTTCAACATCATACAAAGTCCCTACGGTGACCATAACCCTTTGTCCCGGTCTATGGAGGGGGTAGGGAACCATTCGGAGGGCCCCCGACTGCCCCTGGGAGCTTTATCCCCACTGACCAGGGAGGTGTTTCCGCTGGTTTCAAATAGACGCCAAGGCTTTTAATCACAGTTTTTTAACAGAATGCCAGCAGGATATACTTACTTATATGGACCCTTTAGCGCCTGGCGAGGATCTTTTAAGTTCTTTTGCCTCCATCTCTCAGTTAGTTTCTGGTCTATAATCGATGGTCATAACCCGAAGCATCCCTCATGGTTTAACTCCAAGTGCTCCTGGGCCCTCCGGCATCTGAAGAAAGCCCTGAAGCAGTCTCCCTGTGACAGGGAATGGGTGGCAAACTACTGTCGAAACTATAAGGGGTTCCTGAAAGACTGGAGGAACCAATTACAATAACAGGCATGGGCTGATCTAACCAAAGCTAGCGAACTGAGGGACTCTACACTTTTCTGCCAGATTATTAATAGTCCCTGCTTTACGGACACATCAAGACCTCTCTTATGTCACCACATCAACCCGTAACAGTGGGTTATCCATTTGGACTGAAAATTTTAATTGCACCAGGGGGGTTCGCCAAGGCTGCAACCCTAGTTCCTTTTTTATTCACCATTTACATTGATGGTTTAGAAGCTGCCCTCCTGGCATTACAGTCTGATTGCCCCACAGTCGGCAGGAAACCTTTGGCAGTGTTACTATATGCTAACAACTCAGTAACTTATGGCCTGCAGGTTTACATTGACAGGTTCGTTGATTTTATGGCTAGACTGGCCTTGTCAGTCAACTTTACAAAGTCGTACATTTTGGAAGTTGGCCCTCGGGGTCTACGGTCTAAAACCTTCAAAGCAGGATATTGCAGTTCCCAACCTTCCCCTGTCCGGGAATTCTAGTTGACGAAAAATTAAATTGGAAAACATTAATGGAGGGCAAGCGGAGGGACCTGAACAAATCTATAGGCGCTATTGCCAACTACGCCCATAGATAGGGATCATGGGCACCAGCGAAGATTTTAAATTTGTGTCAGTCTATATGCACCTCAAAGGTTTTATATGGTAGTAAAGTCTGGGGGTATACACCAGCACACAAGCTACAGGTGGCCCAAAACAAGTTTTTGCGTCGGATTCTGAAAGTCCCTCAAAGTTCTCCCTCCTATGTAGTACATGAAGAGCTGGGCGTCAATTTCTTAGCCGACTAGGTGGCAGTTAAGCCTTTGTTGTGCTAGGTAAAAATATGGTCTGTGGAGAATAAGGACCTAAATCGTCTGATTATTTCAGACTGCCTGTCATTAGAGCATGTCTTTAAAATTCCCTGTTGCGGTATGTTGAGGAGCCTTTTTTTGCTCTAGGTAGGCCAGATATTTTTATTTCATGTGATTTAGTAATGCCTCAGGACCTTAACATTGTGAAAGAACTGCATTTAAAGAGACCTGTGCCCACCGCAAAAACACTGAGCTCCAGAAACCAAAAGTGAGGGTGCATGCCTAGGTAAAGACAGTTCAGGGTAGAGAAAACTTCCTCTCTACCCTTATAAGGGCAACCACCATGTTTTTAGTCACCCGTTTTAGGTTTAACTTGCTTCACCATCTTCTAGTATCTCCACCTGGTTTGGTTTTCCCAAACACGAGAGGACCCTATGGCTGCAACTCTAGGTCTCCACAAGACATGTTACATTTTGTCCTTTTATACAAATATTTTACCCTCCCAAGAAGGCAGTTTCTTCGCCTCCTTTTAAAAAGCTTGAAGTTCAGGCAAGCCAGAGTGGCGCTTATGTATTCACAGCTGCTGCCTAATAAACTCCCTCTTTCTGCAATGACACATTTTTTGCGGCTGCCTATAGATCAAGATTATCTAGACCCGACTGACCATTGAATGGCTGTCTGTATTTTTGCATTGTCTTTCTCTCCCCCCTTTTTAATCACCCGTGACCAAGAGTTGTGTTTTATCTGAACTTTTAATTGAATTTGTAATGATGATTTTTCTATTGCATGATTGTATCTTCTATGGTTACTACCGCTTCCGAATAAAGATTTATTTATTTATTTATTATTATTAAACATATAAAGAGTTACCAAATATATATACCTTGCATAAATATCCCAACCAAGCACCTAACCTCACTATCAAGTTCTTCCCTTTAAGTATGCAAGGACTGGAGTACAAATAGCAAATTAGCCGTGGACTACACTAGATAAGGAGTAACTTAGATTGGATGTAGGAATTTAAGACAGTTTGATATTTCTGTAGAGAAAGAGATTTATTTATGGTAGATATTTTGGCAATATGTGTTTTTGAGTCTTAGATTTTTACAGTCTGTGTTTATTTCAGTTTGTGTTTTGCTGTGGTGACAAAGTGACACAACACTGAGAGATTGGCACTTGGGAATGGGCTTGAGGCAGTTATGACCTGCAACATTTACACAGTACACTATCAAAAAAATAAAAGGGAGAGGACATGGAAAAAATATGCAAAAAGATGAAGAGCAACAAGGGGTTCAACAAAAGGATAAGTGGTGGTGTAGAATGTGGTAAGTATGGGCTCATTGGGGGAAAGAAAGCAGACCACTGGGTATCAACAAATATGAATAGTAATGCCCTTGATGCAAAAATATTCATGTTTGGAATCATGGACGTTATTAAAAGCATGGATGTTTACTTAGAGGGAAGTTGTTAGACTGAACTTATTATATGGGACCTCTACAGATGCCTTGTGCTGTTATAGACACCACAAACTGGTACAGGTACCATGATCCTCAGACTATTCCACACATGCTCTTTGCTATTTGGTGGAACTGCTGTACTAGAATGACCAAAGAGAAACTCTACTGATCTTCTTCTGTTATTTGGTGTTTTAGGTACATTGTCAGTGCTTTACTTGCCTGGAGGCTTCTTGTCGATTACCAAGGACTCCTTCCATTCCCTCTTTGAAGAGCTGCTTCTCGTTCTCCAGCCACTCTCCATCCTAACCTTTCACCTGGATCTGCTCTTTGAGCACCATCATCTCCGCGTGAACTTGAAGCTCCTCCAACCATCTGCAGGGACCTCTTCTTGCCAGGCTCAAGGCCTTACACCTCCAACAGGTCTGAAACAAGACGAGGGCTGTAGCCCTCGACAGGCAGCCGCTGGACAATGTAGCGAAGATGATAAACGGCAGCAAGAACACGCTGTCAAGAACAGAACAGTCCACGTAGGATCAGAGTATCAGAGACCATTCCAGAATCCAGCACCAATAAGTAAGCAATGCACTTATACCCAGAACAGTAGCCCCTTGCAAAACACGTTTGAACAGGTTCTTCAGTGGGGGAACAAGTTGACTCACACATTGGTGGGAAGCGAGGAGAGCCCTGTGGTTCCCAAGGTCCCCGTAAAGGAGACGTGCCCCAAATCCTCTGAAAAAAGCAGAGAAAACCCTGATGTGAAACCCAAAACATGGTGGGGCCAACTGAGTCAGGCGTCGCAGGTCTATAGTACTCTGAACCGTGAGGGATTCCCCTTCTCCAGGTGGACCAAGATAAAGATGTCAACAGTGGACAAGTTCCCGTCTGCATCTGGTAGCCAGTCAGCTGAAAAATCAAAAGCAGATTGGAAGGTCACCCACCACAAGAAACAGTCTGAGAGTCCTGAGAAGAATCATACAAAAGAAAAAGATGAAAAAGGTTCTGCAGGAGACACTGACTCCACATTGGACCGAACGACAAAAAAAACAGATGGTCCGGAAACTCAGGAGTCACCTGATCAAGGTCAAAAGGAGAACCAGGAAACACACAAGGAAGGGAACCAAGAACCCAGGCTGGAGAAAGCTCCTGAACAAGAGACTCCAGGGATCCAGGAAACATCTCGGCATGAGACATCAGAGTGTCATGAATCACATGAATCATCTGACTATGAGACACCTCTCACGCAGGAATTATCTGATAGAGGAGCACAGAGGTCTCACAAATTGCATGATGAAGGGACACGTGTTTCTGGACCACAAGCGAAGATTGATAGAAATATTCAAGGGCTCAAGACACAGAATTCTCAAGTGAAAGAAGATCGGGGTACAGTTGCAGAAGCCGGGCCGCACAAAGATCCCCATCATAGAGAAGCTGAATCCCCCAGCAGTGGCAGGGGAATCTGGCTAGGACATTTGTTTGGGGCACCATGTTCATCAACCAAACGATCCCCTAATGATGTGGAAACAAATGGAGTTAAGTCTAGGTAAGTTGAGAGATGGGTTTCTTGCACAAAACAGGTACAGGCATATTTGTTTTAGGTGAAGCACATACATTCTCACCCTATTTCTGTTTAGTTACTTCTTACCCTATCTGGTCTGCTGTTTTCCCTCTTACTTTCTTCACCACTCAAGATTTGGCCACAAAGAATTCTTTAATTCTAAGTTGCTGAAACTGAGAGAATACCTTTGTACCTGGTAAACCCCATATTGGTACAAGAAACCGGAAATCAGACACACTAAAGATGGCGATTGCAATATAGATTTATTTTAACAGAGCTGCAAACTTCTTTAGGTGCAAAGTAAGATTGAAAAAATTAGTCAAAAAGGTCTTGATGTACCGTAAATCTCACCAACACTTTAATCCATTCAGAACAGAATCCATATCTGGCTAAGAAAATGTAACTAGGGTGATTTTGTAACCAAAATTATTGGAATGAACGTGGAAGTGTTCCACAAGTGGATACCATGCCACAGATCAAACAAACCAGAGGCACCCTGTCTACTACAGCATTTCAAACTGCAGGCCATCTGAAAGCAAGTCCTTCTTTCTCGAACTTTGGTGATGAAGAGAGTGAAAATATACCTCTCATCTGGTGTCTAGCATCAAGAGCAGAATTACTATTAAGAAGTGTTCCCTTATCTCCTACTCAAAGCATGCATTTATTTGCGATTGTATGCATCACCGCAGGAGGGGATAGAACACTTCTTAAAAGTGGCTCTCAGGAGGAACTCCGTTACAACATATATATATTTTGATTGACGCCCAGAGTGAATTTGGTTCCTGACTTTACCGTACAAACATTGAGTCTACCAGTTAAAATGTTTTTCCTGCACTACACATGATCTGAGCTGACAGGAGAAGACCAGAATCTCTTCAGTGTCGGCAACATGTGCACTGGACCTTCATTCTGTGACTTCTGGAGCAGGTGAACATGTATGTAGGATGGATTCACCTCGTTCTCGTGTGTCAAGTTGGGTCCCCGTTAGGGCAGACTGATGAGCAAGAATCAGTTTGGGTCAGATTCCATCTCAGACCCATGAGGAGGCAACAGCACTGATTTCCCAGTTAGATGGGCAAGACTGTATGAAAAGCAGTTTTCTTCATTATGTTCCGCATTTGTAGATATGACCGTAATACATCACACTCAAAGAACTGATTTGTCACCATCTGGACCAGTCCTGCATACTCCTCCTGAAAGTCATATATTTCACACTGACAGAATCAGCATTCTGGGACATAACCTACACTAGAACCCAGAAGGAAAGCAGATAACACATACACAGTGTGGACACCAAGCTGCTTCTCCCTTTAGAACAGAGCAGAACACTTTAAACATAGTGTAACATGTATGCAATACACATGCCCACTGTATTGCATACAAGAACAGCTGCTATTTCCCCTAGAGGCCCTCTGTGGAAGACTTTCTCTGTTGCCTTACTTGGTTCACACATTGTGGTATCGCCACCATCTTTGCTAAAGGCTATCCTATGCACTCCCTCCCCATTGTTGGACTGTTGTATGTATCCAGTTCACGTACCAAAGTTTTACCCTGTACTCGCCTCATCTATTGGGTGCAGTTCCATGCATCCACCTCCATTACTTCATCCATCTGTTAACACAAATTATCAATCTACCAGCCCTGTAGACTTTTTTTGTGGATATGCCCCCTTTACTAGGTGTCTGTACTATGACCCTCCCCTCTTTTGAGAGCTGGTACATGAATCCACCCAGGTCTGGTGGGTTCCTTTCACCTCTGCTGGGTGCTGTCCCGTGGGCAAGATGCGTACCTGTAGCAGTACAGTACAATTTATTCTAGTTTAATTGTTGGAAGTTACATATCTCTACTTTCTTCCGTTACAGGAGACCCTCCAGTTGGTTACCCCCAAATATGGATGTCCTGGAGTTGGTGAGGAAAGTGGTGCCGCCTGAGAGGAATGTCCCACAAGAAGAGTCTAGCAAAGTGCCAGAGGGTGTCCCAAAGCCAGTAAGGTATGGCACCATATAAGGACATAATAACCCAACCCTTTCAAATGCTCTGCTCCAGGAAGCACAGACTATCCAACACACTTGTGTAGGGGGATGTAAAAATCCAAATGCGCATGTGGGATTCCAACTGAGAGACGAAAGGAAATCCCATTATCGATTACTTATGCCAGTATTATTGTTTGGGAGTATGGTCAGGGCTAGAAGGGACTTGGACTGTCACATTGTGGGGCGTTTTGTAGACTGGAAGTGTGCGAGAAAGTGGCTCTATATATATACTGGACTATAATGAAGTACAGTGTGTATAGAGTCCACAAACCCCAAAGGTATAACAGAGGTTAAAGTCAGAACTGACCTTGGTCGAGCAGTAAGGCAGTACCAGAGGGCAGTGTAAAGCATTTGTTGTACACACTCAGTCAGCAAAGGATTTCACACACTCAAGGACTGAACTCCAGGCCAATTGTTTTTATATCCAAAGATATAGTTGTTTTATTTTTAGAACCAACAGGCATAAAAATATACTTTTTTAGATAGGAGTATTCTCATGTAATTACTTTACAAACAAAGTTTGTGAACACAGTAGATATATGGGTTGCAGAAGGCAACACCAGTCTAAACACACTAGCATTAAGCTCAATGGATTTTCATCATCAAAAGTACAGTTGATTACAGTACAGATTACTTTTAGGAGTGCCAGGACTAGATCCTAGATTCAGTCCTGGGGTCTAAGCTGAAACCAGATTAGCAAAAACGATTTAGTTACTGTAGTGAATTTCCAGGAATATAAAGCTGTTTTAAAAGTTCACACTTAAAAACTTTTCACTGTAAAACTGGCAATGTTATTCAATGGGAGAAAATTCAGGTTGCAGGTAAAGTACGATCTTGTTACTTTTGTAATCCTGTACTGGGCACCTGGGGCCAGCACTGAGGTCTCAACTTAAAACAGGTAGGTCATTGTGTTTCAGTTTTTCGTAGGATTTTTAAAGTATATTTCAAGTTTTCAAAAGTAGACACTTGGAAGAAATTTCAGAGAAAAGCATACAACGGATTACTATGGAGAAAATACAGCAGCTGGGTGCAGGGGTATCTTTGGGTGTCGGAAAAGTTACCCTCAGCTGGTCGCGGTTGGGGTGGTCCCTGGTTCTGAGTCTGCAGGCGTCGTCTGGTTCATCGAGGGGGGTCTTTGGGCACTGGACTTTGGGTCCCAGTCGCCGGGGGGACGTCCTCGTGGTCTTGGTTCGGTTGGGCTCGGCCCGGGCTCGGCGGCTGCAGAGTCCTCTGGGCGTCCCAAGGTTGCTGTCCGCAGGAGTCGCCGGGATTAGGCAGGAGCAGGTTCCAGGATCAACAGGCCGGTAGGGCTGGGGCCAAGTCAGTTGTTATCGTCCTGTGGTTAGCAGCTGCACGGCCGATCTCCTTCCTCTTGATCTTCTTTCTTCTTGGGATCTAAAGAAGGAAGGTTCAGGGAGCCCCTAAATACTGAATTTAGGGGCGTTACAGGTAGGGCACGGACAGGGACCAATGGGTCCCTGTCCTGGGGTGAGTACTCCCCCTAGCCTGCTCCTCTCCTGTGGGATGGGGGCAGGAGCCTAGCTGGGATTGGGTAGGGCTCCCCATCTTCAAGATGGCCGCAGCCCTGGGTTGTGCTTCACCTAGTCTCCCCACCTTAGGGGTGGGGTTGGCACAGGGTGGCACACCCCCCTTCCTGACGTAGTTTTTCCCACCAGTCGTCCTGCCAGAGCGGGGGTCAGGACTAGTGGGAGCTGGTTGCTGGGTACAGCAAATGGTCTGCCGAAGCTCACAGAGGCGGTATGCCTTTGAAGCTTCCCCCTGCCCATCCTGGGGGAGGAGACCTAGCACCTCGCCCAGGATGTGCATTTGTTGCAGGCCCAGGAGAGAGGGGGCTCTCCTACCCAGGCTTCCAGCAACATGTCTGCTGTGTGGCAGTCTCTGCAGCTAATCAGCCCAGATGTGGATTGTAGGTTAGGTTTTCAGGGGGGTATCTCTAAGATGCCCTCTGGTGCATTTTACATTAAATCCCACACTAGCATCAGTGCCTGTTTAATGTGCTGAGAAGTTTGGTACCAAACTTGTCAGTCTTCAGTGTAGCCATTATGGTGCTGTGGAGTTCGTAATGACAACCTCCCAGCACCATATAACCTTAATGGAATCACTGCACTTACAGTGCCCAGGAATGGCCCTGGGTACTGCAGGGTCACAGGGCTCATGCACCTGTGCCCACACTTCTGGCATAGGGCACCCAGCTAGAGGGGTGACTGAAGTATGCCAGGGCAGTAGGTTCTGTGGGCATGGCACCCAGGGATTTGTGCCATGTCGACTCTTTGTTTGGTTCTGTACTCAGACACTCAGTCTGCAAAAGCAGTGTGTGGGTGTCAGGGTACAGGGCACCTGGGAGTGGCACAATAAGTGTTGCAGCCCTCAGGGGTCTTCTCCGGTCACAATGCCCTGGGTACCTAGGGTACCATTTACTAGGTGCTGACAGGTGACCAGAGATGCCAATTAGGTTTTAGTTTCAACACAGTTTTAGGGAAGGAACACAGGCCCTGGGTACCAGGTTGGCAGGAACCCAGGGCACACTCAGTCAAAGCACATCAGCAGTTCAGAAAAAGTGGGGGCATACCAATGCAAGAAAGATGGCACTTTTTCACACAACCCCCCCCCCCTCCTCCCAAACGAAAGGTGATGAGACTAACCTTGCCCTAGGGAGTCTTCATTGTCTAAGTGGAAGAACCTGGAAAGTCCATCTGCATTGGCACGGGCAGTCCCTGGTCGGTGTTCCACTTCAAAGTCCATTCCCTGTAGGGAGATGGACCATCTCAGAAGTTTTGGATTTTCCCCCTTCATCTGCATTAGCCATCTGATAGGTCTGTGGTCAGTTTGAACCAGGAAGTGAGTTCCAAACAGGTAGGGCGTCAACGTCTTCAGCGAACAAACCACAGCAAAGGCC
Organism: Lissotriton vulgaris; assembly: GCF_964263255.1. NCBI lineage: Eukaryota > Metazoa > Chordata > Amphibia > Caudata > Salamandridae > Lissotriton > Lissotriton vulgaris. Next base: position 107,562,237 of record NC_141700.1, read on the forward strand.
TCCCTCTCAATGACACTCCAACGCTGCTCTCTGGGGAGTAGCCTCCTGCTTATAAAAGCAACAGGTTGGTCTTGGGCTTCCTCGTTGATCTGGCAGAGGACTGCTCCTATCCCCTGCTCTGAGGCATTAGTCTGCACCATGAACTGCTTGGAGTAGTCTGGTGCTTTTAGAATGGGTGCTGAGCACATTGCTTCTCTCAGGGTGTCAAAAGCCTTTTGGCAGCTAACAGTCCAGTTCACTTTCTTGGGCATTTTGTTGGATGTGAGTTCTGTGAGGGGAGTCACAATGAACCCATATCCCTTCACAAACCTCCTGTAGTACCCAGTCAAACCAAGGAATGCACTGACTTGGGTCTGTGTGGTTGGAGCTGCCCAGTCCAGGATGCTCTGGATCTTGGGCTGTAAGGGTTGTACCTGGCCTCCACCAACAAGGTGGCCCAAGTACACCACAGTGCCCTGCCCTATCTGGCATTTGGATGCCTTGATAGTTAGTCCTGCAGATTGCAGGGCTTGTAGGACCTTCCCAAGGTGGATCGGGTGATCCTGCCAGGTGGAGCTGAAGACAGCAATATCATCAAGATATGCTGCACTAAAGGCCTCCAATCCAGTCAGGACTTGGTTCATCAACCTCTGGAAGGTGGCAGGGGCATTCCTTAACCCAAAAGGCATCACAGTAAACTGGTAGTGCCCATCAGGGGTGGAGAATGCTGTCTTTTCTTTGGCTCCTGGGGCCATGCCAATCTGCCAGTACCCTGCAGTTAAGTCAAAGGTACTTAGGAATTTGGCTGCCCCTAGCTTGTCTATCAACTCATCTGCTCTTGGAATGGGGTGAGCATCTGATTTGGTGACAGAGTTGAGCCCTCTATAGTCCACACAGAACTTCATCTCTCTCTTTCCACCCTGTTGATGAGATTTTGTGGACCAGCACCACTAGGCCAGCCCAGGGGCTCTCAGAGGGTTCAATCACCCCTAGCTCCAGCGTCTTGCTGACTTCCGCTTTGATGCTTTCCTTGACTTGGCCTGATTGTCGATAGATTTAGTTTTTGACAGGGTTACTGTCACCAGTGTCCACATCATGGGTACACCAACTGGTCAGACCAGGGGTCAAGGAAAAGAGACTAGCAAACTGCTGCAAGACTTGCCTGCAGTCAGTCTGCTGTTGGGGAGTGAGGGTGTCTGAAAAGACTACTCCATCCACTGACCCATCTTTTGGGCTGGAGGAGAGGAGAGCAGGGAGAGGTTCACTCTCTGCTTCCTGTTCCTCATCAGTCACCATCAGCATGGTGAGGTTAGCCCTGTCATTGTAGAATTTGAGGCGGTTTACATGGATAACCCTTTTGGGTGTCCTGCTGGTGCCCAGGTCTACTAAGTAAGTGACCTCACTCGTTTTCTCCAGGATAGGGTAAGGGCCACTCCATCTGTCATGGAGAGCCCTTGGTGCCACTGGCTTCAAAACCCACACCTGTTGCCCAGGTTGTAAATCAACCATGGCAGCTTTTTGGTCATACCAGTGCTTCTGCAGCTCCTGGCTGGCCTCAAGATTTTTGGATGCCTTATCCATGTACTCAGCCATTCTGGACCTTAGGCCAAGCACATAGTCCACAATGTCTTGTTTGGGCTCTTGGAGAGGCCTCTCCCACCCCCCCTTTACAAGACAAAGTGGTCCCCTTACAGGGTGGCCAAACAGAAGCTCAAAGGGTGAAAACCCCACTCCCTTCTGAGGCACCTCGTAGTCTTGGTTCGGTTGGGCTCGGCCCGGGCTCGGCGGGTGCAGAGTGGGCTGGTCCAGAGCTTCCTTGCTGGCACCAAGGGGGTGCTGGAGCAGAGCCTCTGCTGATGGGAGTCCCAATCTTCAAGAGGGTCAAGGCAGGCAGGTCCTCTGGGCGTCCCAAGGTTGCTGTCCGCAGGAGTTGCCGGGAATAGGCAGGAGCAGGTTCCAGGATCAACAGGCCGGTAGGGCTGGGGCCAAGTCAGTTGTTGTCGTCCTGTGGTTACCTCGGGTACCATTTACTAGGGGCTGATAGGCGGTCAGAGATGCCAATTAGGTTTTAGTTTCAGCACCGTTTAAAGAAGGAACACAGGCCCTGGGTACCTGGTTGGCAGGAACCCAGAGCACACTCAGTCAAAGCACATCAGCAGTTCAGAAAAAAGTGGGGGCATACCAATGCAAGAAAGATGGCACTTGCTCACAAAGTATAAAGAGGTTTCTTAGATGTCCATTTTATGAGGTTGCTGTTAGGCAACATTGTTGGCTTGCTAGACTTCTAGTGTTATTAGAGGTTTTTAAGACTTACGTGTTGTTGAGTTCTTTTAACTTGTCAGTGTTATTTAGCGTGTCAGTAGTAGTATCCTTGTTTGACTGGTAGTATGAGAGAGGTTTCAGATACACTGTTTTTGAGATGGGTTATGGTGCCAGTGTACCAGAGTTTTGTGATGGTATTTGCCTTTGCAAACCATTGATCAGATAACAACTTCTAGGTTTGGGTGGTATACCATGTGCAAAGAGTAAGCTGTCCCAGTGGGACGGCTTTCCCTATCGGAATCTTATTGGGGTGACTCGGGGAGTAGGGAGTGGACTTCCGCTTTCTCTGATGACTTTCAAAACAGGAAACATTTTTTATAATCAACACCTGTCACTTTAATAAACATGGCTGCTTTAAAAAACACAAGCATTGTATGTTGGTTTGCATGTACTATTTATACAGGGCATAAGGCAGCAGAGCACTGTACAGTCAATGTGTGAATGTATGGGTAGCTGATTTCTTAGAGTCCACTATTACTGCATTGTGATGCAGTGTTCTTTAAAAAGTTGTGTCTCAAGCTCTTTCCTAAATTCGAGCAGGGTTGGGGCAACCCTAATGGGGATGTTGATGAAGATCTTAGGATCATAGGTGGAAAAGGCCTGTTGCTTTATTTTTTCCTTTTTGCACTCCATTGCCTCTGGTCTGATGATGTTCTAGCTTCAGGCATACCTAAATCCACTGGGGATGGTGAGCCTGTGTGCCTGATAGGCAGGAGGCCGTACATGATGACTTTTGTAGATGATGCATCTGCTTTTGAAGATGATGCTGACTGGACGGGGTTGCCTGTGGAGTTCCATCATGGTGGAGGTGACGCAGTCCTCTTTCTTCAAGCTCTTGGTATGGCTTGCTGCTATATGTAGGATTACAGTAAGATGGCATTTGTGGTGTCTAGGACACCAGGCAAATTGACATTGTTGTAAAAAAGATACTAGGGATTAATTGGTTCAACTGCAGTTCTGAAGTTGTCTTTTGGAGAACATGGTTTCATTTGCTTTAGTATTGTGATCTGAAACCAGACCGTCTTAGTTGTCTTGGTGATGTGTTCCTTAAGGGTGAGATCGGTGTCCATGGTGAATCAGCGAGACTTGGCATCCGGGAAAAAGTTATACGTTGAATCCATCCACTCTCATGGCATTGAGCTTGATTCTGGCTAGTTGGTCCTTGTTGTACTTGACAAACAGAAGGAATTATATTTTGGTGGCATTAAGCTTCATATAAGTAGTAAACGAAGAGAATGCAGAGTGGCGAGGGCTTTGGCATGGAAAAAAGAATCCCCTGAAGTCAGCAGCGGCAGGATTCAACTCATCCAATCAGAACACTGTGAGGCTGAACTGTTCTTGGGTGGGACAATTATAGGAATATGTGAATGTGTGTGTCTTGTAAAGCGCACTGCTACCCGGAGGCGTCCTGGCGCTATAGACCGCTGGGGAACCTGTCCTGGCTTTCCCTGTGAGATGTTCCCTCCTGGGTATCTCCAAGGTGAAACCAGGCATCCCCGGTGTTTTGTGGGGGGCCGTTGTGGAGATGAGGCAAGCTAATGCCCAGAGTTGCCGAGTATGATCCCTGGTTAGAGTAGGCACCGAGGGGACCCTGGTTCACGACCCTGCCGCGTCGGGGATTGAACCCTGGTCCCGGGCCGTCCTCTGCTTCCGGGTCTGCCGCCTCTAACCAGTGAGCCACACCACTCCACAAATGAAAAACATCGAAACAAGAGTAGAGACCTGAGAGGGACAGCAAAACCATTCAGTCATGAGCAAAGGGCTAACCAAAAGCCAACTTTAAGTATATGCTATGTATTGGAAGCAATAGGTCTTCAACAGACAGTTAAATCTGTAGCCGAGGCCTAAAAGGTGTTTCCCATTTGGGAATGCAAATACCTTTGCAGGGGCTGCGGTTTACTGTTTGTTGTAGGCTTTAAATGGCTCATTTGCAGCATCAGTTTGGGTCAAAAATTGTGATGTGGCTAATTAATATTCATTAGGAAGGCCATTCTGTGACTCTCTACGATTGGACTTTTAGTAGTGGGACCTTTGTGTACATAAACCATTTGGTGTGCAAACTGCAGATCCTAGCTTGCAATTTGCTGTTGTTCGTACATCAGGCTCTTGATAATGGGGCTTTGTGCGCTGGCAGTATTTTGTGCAGTTAGGCTCTGAGTGTTCCTGGCAGCTTTGATAAGGTTGGTAATCTGACAGTGTTGTCTGGGTTGTTACCCTGCCAGTCTTCTAGAGTTTGCAAAGCTAATGGTGTTTTTTGGCTTGTTAATATGGCTGTATGTTTTGTGGTAGGTAACGCTGAAACTATTATCAGAGTTGTTAGCGGGCCTTGTTAGGTTGATGTAGGAAGTTAGACTGTTAGCATTATCCGTGTTAACCCCATCGCTGCAGCGGCTATTCCGCCGCAGCGCTAAGGGGGCGGGGGGGGCCGCGCGGCGCTCACACGCTGGTGACTGAACCGCTCCGTCACCAGCCTCGGGTGAGCTGTGCTGATGACGGAGCAGTTCCGTCATGGCCCCGCCCGCTCAATAGAGCGCCCAGCGCAGGCGTGGAATCTGCGCCGCGCAGGTGTGGAATCTGCGCCGCGCAGGCGCGTCGGGCGGGCCATGACTGAACCGCTTCGTCATCAGCACAGCGCCACCGTGGCTGATGACGGAGCGGTTCCGTCATCAGCATCGATGCGGTTAATATGATGAAAATTTCATTGGGTGTGTTGGTCTGTCAGTGTTATCCGAGATGTTAAGCTGACAGTGTTGTCAGGCTTACTTATTGGGAGTGCTAGTGAGGTTGTTAGGGTTTATACTTATCATGATTGTCAGTTGTATTGGAGATGTTGGCTGATGGTGTTATTATAATTCTTATTCCAAAATTATTATTGTTAGAGTTGTTACACTGGCAGTATCATCAGGGGTGGTAGGTGAACATTGCTATCAGGTTTCTTAGGCATGCAGTGTTAAAGTGATTGGTAAAATGGCAGAGTTATCATGGTTGTTAGACTGAGTGTGGGCTATTAAATTGGCTGTGTTTTTGAAGATGTTAGTCCGGCATTGTTCTGTTTTTTTTTAGGTTGCTGTGTTCTTGCGATTTTTATGCAGGCAGTGTTTAGTAGTTCTTAATACGTTATTTGAGTTGATAGGCTATCTGTGTTAATTTGATTGTTAAAACTGCAGTTGTATTGTGTTATTAGGCAGACAGTCATATGTGGGTCGTTAGGCTAGCTGTTTATCGGTGTTGTTAACCTGACATTGTTATCAAGGTTATTTGACTAGCCGATTTATTGAGATTTTTATGCTGACAGTGTTTTTTGGTGTCATCTAAGACAGTGCATTCACTGTTGCTTGCAGGACATTTTGTTTACTTACAAGGGGCTTAGAACCCTCGCATTGTTTAGCATTGGTTGGGTTCATTGTCAGTCAAATTTGCTGGCTCCCATTTGGTCATTGTGTGATGGTTTCACTTTGTTTTCTGTTTTCCCCTGTCTCCTGAGCTTCAGTGTTTTTAGGAGTGTACTTTCGCTGATTTCGCTTTCTGTCTCTGCCTGTTTTTTTCTTCTACTTGCAGCACTTCGTAAAATGTGTCTTTTTTAGGCTGAGCCTAGGCAGCGCACGTGCGCTGTCTGCAAGACCTGTTGTTATCTCCTCTATCGGCTTTTGGCATGCCCATGAATTGCCATTTGTTCGTTGTTGTGCCATTTAGAAATACAGGGTTTTTATTGCTGCATTGGGTCTGACTCTCCCGCCTTTGTTTGCTTGGATCACACCCAGGCGATTTCACTCATTGTTGGCTTGCGTTGGCCATCCCAATACATCCGCAGTTCCTCCTGGTCATCCTAATCTGCCTTTTTATTTTGTAGTCTATCAACGTCGTTTTAGGCTTTCGGGCCGTTTTCACGAGACAATGTTCTGTTCGGCACCTGCACAGTGGCAATTTCTGTCTGGTAGCTCTTGAGCTATGTCAATAGCCCTAACTCAAAAAAATGTGCGAGACCTATTCCATTTCTAATGCTTGTTTCGATTGCATTTCTCCTGGTTTTGCTCTACGCTGTTGCTTTCACCAGTCTGTTTCCTTTATTCATTCCATTATACTTTCATCCCCTCCCCTTCAACTCTTTGGCTTAGCATAACAAAACAAGTTTACCACATGTTGTTAGCATTGCTTTTAACAATGATTTCAGAATACATTAATGGCTTTGGGCTATTACTTAGTCAGTTGTTTAGTTTGTAACAAAGCGTTTTTTGGTGCATGTTTCATGGTTTATTGTATGTCTTTGGTGTGATTAAAATGTTGTATGCAAAGAAACAGGGCTTGTTTTAAATTAGTTTATGTTGCACAATTAACCGCGGCGGCAATTCCGCCGCGGTGTGGCGGTTTAAAGCAGTGGGCGGGCCGCGTATGCCAACGGACGTGCGCAGCACTACGAAGGTAGTGCTTGCGACTGCCGTTGGCCGACGCACGCATGGAAGGGGTTAAGTGTTGGATAGGGCATTCTAGCATGAAAAGAACATTATATTGTAAAACACTTTTCTGCTTGTTTGGCTGCTCGTATTGCGCTTCCTCCTGTTGCTTGATGTGCGCATTGTAACAAAGATTACCACATCATACGATGACAGGCCATACCATACCATGTCATACAAAACAATGACTGGCCATACTATACTATATATTACAATGACAATCCATACCATACTATACTATACAATGCCATACCATAATATAGTACACAAGGAGCAGCGATACAATTCAGTGACATGCAGTTCCCTACTTTACCATACCATAGAACGACAGGCTATACAATAACATACTATATAATTATAGACCACACTGTACCTTACTATACAGTGACATAGCAAATACAATAACAGCCCATGCCATATTATACAATGAAAGACCATACCATACTATGTACCAACAGCCTATACAATAACATACTATATACTTACAGACCATACTGTACCTTACTATACAGTGGCATACCATACCAAATACAATAACAGGCCATACCATATTATAAAATGATAGGCCATACCATACGATAAGCCTACCATACCAAACTACACAATGACAGGCTATACTATACAATACAAATGACAGGCCATACCATATGATACCCTACCCTTAAATGCCATACCATCAATGACATACCATACTATACAATGACAGGTGATACCCATACCTTACTATACATTGACAGGCCATTCCATACCCATACAATGACAGATCATGCTGTACCATACCATGCAGTGACAGGCCATACCATACTAAACAATGACAGGCTATAACATACCATACTGTACTATGACAGACCATACTAAACCATAGCATGGCAGGCCATACCACACTGCACAATAACACACCATACCATCTGTATAATGACAGGCCATACCCTATAATACTATACAAATGACTGGCCATACTATATGATACCCTACCATAAAATAAAATACCATACCTTACAATACGTTGACAGGCCATTCCATACCCTTACAATGGCAGGTCATACTGTACCCTACCATACTATTCAGTGACAGGTCATACCATACTAAACATTGACAGGCTATAACACATCATACTATACCATCGCAGGCCATATAATATACAATGACAGGCCATACCATAATATACAATGACAAGCCATATCATAATATAATATACAATGACCGGTCATACCATACTATACAATGACCGGCCATAATATACCATACCATACAATAAGAGGCCATACCATGCCATACAGGATGGGCGTCACCATACCATTCCATACTATACAATGAAAAGCCATACCATGCCACACTATACATTGACAGGTCATACTATAATATACAGTGCCGGGTCATAGCATACTAAACAATGACTGGCTATAACATACCATACATATGACAGACCCTTCTCATACCTTCCATAATATACAATATCATACTATATAATAACATAGTATACACAGTGAGGCCATACTAGAGTTTCAATGACAGGCCATACAAACCAAACAAAACTGACATACCATACCATACAATAACAGGCAATGCCATATCATACTATACCCAGGGCCATTAGAATCATGCGGCAGCAGAGGGCAAAATTAGCAGCAGGGTGTAGTAAATTATGCGGCAAGAAAAGGCAAATTATGTGGCACATTTTGTGATAGTATTTCTTTATTGTTTTGCCATTTTTAAACTTGTTAACACTGTCTGTGCATTAGTTGCATCTGATAAGTACCAGCTTAGCACCCAAATATAGCAATAAGTTACAGAAATGTGTTGCTGTGTAACTTTCGAACTATTTGAGCCAGAAACAAAATTTAATTTTGTTAAAATCTGCAGATTATGTGGGAAATGCAGCAAATCTACAAATATGCGAAAATGACGTAGCCACACAACTGCATTATTCTGGTGGCCCTTACTATACCTTACCTTACCATACAATGACAGGCACTAAAATTCTACTATACAGTGACATGTCACACCATATCACATAAGACAATTGCATGCCATACTATACAATACAATGACAGACCATACAGCACTCTATAACGGCAGGCCATAACATACCATACAATACTATACCACACCATAGCTTACAAGGTTTGGCCATACCATGCCACACTAGACAATCATAAATCATGATCATACATTACCATGACATGACAGGCCATACCATTTCATAGCATACTAACCATACCATAACATATTATACAATGACAAGTCATACTAGTAAATGACTAGTCAGGCCATACTGTATGACTGGCCGTAACATACCATGTAATACTATACAAAGGGACAAGGTAGGCTGCGTTATTTCGCCGCCTCCTACTCCTTGGATTCTTTACTATCTTGATTTTAAAAATCACTTATTTGTTTGTGTTTTTAAACTTTGTAGCCACTGTCATTCTGAGCCTTACCTGACCTGATTTGTACCTTATACCCGCAGCCCCGGTCCGACGCGGCTTGTGCCGTTTGATTCGGAGGGCTGGCACGGGCAGTTTCAAACCCACTTCCGGTCAAATGACGTGACCAGCGCTACAGTCATTGGATGTTGACGGCCCATTTATGGAACAACCCCTGCGTACGCGCAGCGGACGAGCGCAGCGGGCGTGCCGAAGGTGCGCAAAACGCAAGCCCGTCTGCGCCCGTCCGTGCCCGACCGGGACCAGGGGCCATAAACCCTGGGAGATTTTCCAATGCCCGGTTACGATACACTTCCTCCCAAATTCATGCGCCGAGGCCCCAGGTGAATTCCAGTTGCAGTATTTTTGAGGTCTCCAGTCAGGGTCCTTCCTTTTGTGCAAACTGCACTTTCTCACTTGAAGCTCCTCAAATGTGTCATAGTTGTTTGCCTACTATTAAGCCTACGTTCAATTACTCCTTTTTAAATTTAAACTGCCGTTCTCTTCCAAAGCATAAAAGAGATATTTTTGATCTCTTTACCAATGAATCCCCGGCTGCCTTGTTCCTCACTGAGACATGGCTTCACAATAGTTCAGGCCCTGACATCGCAGATGCCTTACCAGCGGACTATGCTATTGTAAGAGTGGATGGGCTGAAAAAAAACGGGTGGAGGAATTGCTATAATCTTTAATAAAAAATATCAGTGCAAGTTCACTCCGCTAAACCTTACCAACTGTGAAGCTTTCATTTCTTCAACTTCAGAACCCTACTGCCGCCTTCACATCCAAACGGGTGTAGCTTGGTCAGTAAAGTTGGGGAGCATGTGTGCCTGAGATTTCCTAACACTCACCTTGGCATACCCAAATAAGTTCTACTTTCCCATCTTTAACTTGGGAGCTTGCATGACAACAACGTTCAGCAAATCCGTTTCACTGTAAAACTGGCAATGTTATTCAATGGGAGAAAATTCAGGTTGCAGGTAAAGTACGATCTTGTTACTTTTGTAATCCTGTACTGGGCACCTGGGGCCAGCACTGAGGTCTCAACTTAAAACAGGTAGGTAATTGTGTTTCAGTTTTTCGTAGGATTTTTAAAGTATATTTCAAGTTTTCAAAAGTAGACACTTGGAAGAAATTTCAGAGAAAAGCATACAACGGATTACTATGGAGAAAATACAGCAGCTGGGTGCAGGGGTATCTTTGGGTGTCGGAAAAGTTACCCTCAGCTGGTCGCGGTTGGGGTGGTCCCTGGTTCTGAGTCTGCAGGCGTCGTCTGGTTCATCGAGGGGGGTCTTTGGGCACTGGACTTTGGGTCCCAGTCGCCGGGGGGACGTCCTCGTGGTCTTGGTTCGGTTGGGCTCGGCCCGGGCTCGGCGGCTGCAGAGTCCTCTGGGCGTCCCAAGGTTGCTGTCCGCAGGAGTCGCCGGGATTAGGCAGGAGCAGGTTCCAGGATCAACAGGCCGGTAGGGCTGGGGCCAAGTCAGTTGTTATCGTCCTGTGGTTAGCAGCTGCACGGCCGATCTCCTTCCTCTTGATCTTCTTTCTTCTTGGGATCTAAAGAAGGAAGGTTCAGGGAGCCCCTAAATACTGAATTTAGGGGCGTTACAGGTAGGGCACGGACAGGGACCAATGGGTCCCTGTCCTGGGGTGAGTACTCCCCCTAGCCTGCTCCTCTCCTGTGGGATGGGGGCAGGAGCCTAGCTGGGATTGGGTAGGGCTCCCCATCTTCAAGATGGCCGCAGCCCTGGGTTGTGCTTCACCTAGTCTCCCCACCTTAGGGGTGGGGTTGGCACAGGGTGGCACACCCCCCTTCCTGACGTAGTTTTTCCCACCAGTCGTCCTGCCAGAGTGGGGGTCAGGACTAGTGGGAGCTGGTTGCTGGGTACAGCAAATGGTCTGCCGAAGCTCACAGAGGCGGCATGCCTTTGAAGCTTCCCCCTGCCCATCCTGGGGGAGGAGACCTAGCACCTCGCCCAGGATGTGCATTTGTTGCAGGCCCAGGAGAGAGGGGGCTCTCCTACCCAGGCTTCCAGCAACATGTCTGCTGTGTGGCAGTCTCTGCAGCTAATCAGCCCAGACGTGGATTGTAGGTTAGGTTTTCAGGGGGGTATCTCTAAGATGCCCTCTGGTGCATTTTACATTAAATCCCACACTAGCATCAGTGCCTGTTTAATGTGCTGAGAAGTTTGGTACCAAACTTGTCAGTCTTCAGTGTAGCCATTATGGTGCTGTGGAGTTCGTAATGACAACCTCCCAGCACCATATAACCTTAATGGAATCACTGCACTTACAGTGCCCAGGAATGGCCCTGGGTACTGCAGGGTCACAGGGCTCATGCACCTGTGCCCACACTTCTGGCATAGGGCACCCAGCTAGAGGGGTGACTGAAGTATGCCAGGGCAGTAGGTTCTGTGGGCATGGCACCCAGGGATTTGTGCCATGTCGACTCTTTGTTTGGTTCTGTACTCAGACACTCAGTCTGCAAAAGCAGTGTGTGGGTGTCAGGGTACAGGGCACCTGGGAGTGGCACAATAAGTGTTGCAGCCCTCAGGGGTCTTCTCCGGTCACAATGCCCTGGGTACCTAGGGTACCATTTACTAGGTGCTGACAGGTGACCAGAGATGCCAATTAGGTTTTAGTTTCAACACAGTTTTAGGGAAGGAACACAGGCCCTGGGTACCAGGTTGGCAGGAACCCAGGGCACACTCAGTCAAAGCACATCAGCAGTTCAGAAAAAGTGGGGGCATACCAATGCAAGAAAGATGGCACTTTTTCACACAACCCCCCCCCCCCTCCTCCCAAACGAAAGGTGATGAGACTAACCTTGCCCTAGGGAGTCTTCATTGTCTAAGTGGAAGAACCTGGAAAGTCCATCTGCATTGGCACGGGCAGTCCCTGGTCGGGGTTCCACTTCAAAGTCCATTCCCTGTAGGGAGATGGACCATCTCAGAAGTTTTGGATTTTCCCCCTTCATCTGCATTAGCCATCTGATAGGTCTGTGGTCAGTTTGAACCAGGAAGTGAGTTCCAAACAGGTAGGGCGTCAACGTCTTCAGCGAACAAACCACAGCAAAGGCCTCCCTCTCAATGGCACTCCAACGCTGCTCTCTGGGGAGTAGCCTCCTGCTTATAAAAGCAACAGGTTGGTCTTGGGCTTCCTCGTTGATCTGGCAGAGGACTGCTCCTATCCCCAGCTCTGAGGCATTAGTCTGCACCATGAACTGCTTGGAGTAGTCTGGTGCTTTTAGAATGGGTGCTGAGCACATTGCTTCTCTCAGGGTGTCAAAAGCCTTTTGGCAGCTAACAGTCCAGTTCACTTTCTTGGGCATTTTGTTGGATGTGAGTTCTGTGAGGGGAGTCACAATGAACCCATATCCCTTCACAAACCTCCTGTAGTACCCAGTCAAACCAAGGAATGCACTGACTTGGGTCTGTGTGGTTGGAGCTGCCCAGTCCAGGATGCTCTGGATCTTGGGCTGTAAGGGTTGTACCTGGCCTCCACCAACAAGGTGGCCCAAGTACACCACAGTGCCCTGCCCTATCTGGCATTTGGATGCCTTGATAGTTAGTCCTGCAGATTGTAGGGCTTGTAGGACCTTCCCAAGGTGGATCGGGTGATCCTGCCAGGTGGAGCTGAAGACAGCAATATCATCAAGATATGCTGCACTAAAGGCCTCCAATCCAGTCAGGACTTGGTTCACCAACCTCTGGAAGGTGGCAGGGGCATTCTTTAACCCAAAAGGCATCACAGTAAACTGGTAGTGCCCATCAGGGGTGGAGAATGCTGTCTTTTCTTTGGCTCCTGGGGCCATGCCAATCTGCCAGTACCCTGCAGTTAAGTCAAAGGTACTTAGGAATTTGGCTGCCCCTAGCTTGTCTATCAACTCATCTGCTCTTGGAATGGGGTGAGCATCTGATTTGGTGACAGAGTTGATCCCTCTATAGTCCACACAGAACTTCATCTCTCTCTTTCCACCCTGTTGATGAGATTTTGTGGACCAGCACCACTAGGCCAGCCCAGGGGCTCTCAGAGGGTTCAATCACCCCTAGCTCCAGCGTCTTGCTGACTTCCGCTTTGATGCTTTCCTTGACTTGGCCTGATTGTCGATAGATTTAGTTTTTGACAGGGTTACTGTCACCAGTGTCCACATCATGGGTACACCAACTGGTCAGACCAGGGGTCAAGGAAAAGAGACTAGCAAACTGCTGCAAGACTTGCCTGCAGTCAGTCTGCTGTTGGGGAGTGAGGGTGTCTGAAAAGACTACTCCATCCACTGACCCATCTTTTGGGCTGGAGGAGAGGAGAGCAGGGAGAGGTTCACTCTCTGCTTCCTGTTCCTCATCAGTCACCATCAGCATGGTGAGGTTAGCCCTGTCATTGTAGAATTTGAGGCGGTTTACATGGATAACCCTTTTGGGTGTCCTGCTGGTGCCCAGGTCTACTAAGTAAGTGACCTCACTCGTTTTCTCCAGGATAGGGTAAGGGCCACTCCATCTGTCATGGAGAGCCCTTGGTGCCACTGGCTTCAAAACCCACACCTGTTGCCCAGGTTGTAAATCAACCATGGCAGCTTTTTGGTCATACCAGTGCTTCTGCAGCTCCTGGCTGGCCTCAAGATTTTTGGATGCCTTATCCATGTACTCAGCCATTCTGGACCTTAGGCCAAGCACATAGTCCACAATGTCTTGTTTGGGCTCTTGGAGAGGCCTCTCCCACCCCCCCTTTACAAGACAAAGTGGTCCCCTTACAGGGTGGCCAAACAGAAGCTCAAAGGGTGAAAACCCCACTCCCTTCTGAGGCACCTCGTAGTCTTGGTTCGGTTGGGCTCGGCCCGGGCTCGGCGGGTGCAGAGTGGGCTGGTCCAGAGCTTCCTTGCTGGCACCAAGGGGGTGCTGGAGCAGAGCCTCTGCTGATGGGAGTCCCAATCTTCAAGAGGGTCAAGGCAGGCAGGTCCTCTGGGCGTCCCAAGGTTGCTGTCCGCAGGAGTTGCCGGGAATAGGCAGGAGCAGGTTCCAGGATCAACAGGCCGGTAGGGCTGGGGCCAAGTCAGTTGTTGTCGTCCTGTGGTTACCTCGGGTACCATTTACTAGGGGCTGATAGGCGGTCAGAGATGCCAATTAGGTTTTAGTTTCAGCACCGTTTAAAGAAGGAACACAGGCCCTGGGTACCTGGTTGGCAGGAACCCAGAGCACACTCAGTCAAAGCACATCAGCAGTTCAGAAAAAAGTGGGGGCATACCAATGCAAGAAAGATGGCACTTGCTCACAAAGTATAAAGAGGTTTCTTAGATGTCCATTTTATGAGGTTGCTGTTAGGCAACATTGTTGGCTTGCTAGACTTCTAGTGTTATTAGAGGTTTTTAAGACTTACGTGTTGTTGAGTTCTTTTAACTTGTCAGTGTTATTTAGCGTGTCAGTAGTAGTATCCTTGTTTGACTGGTAGTATGAGAGAGGTTTCAGATACACTGTTTTTGAGATGGGTTATGGTGCCAGTGTACCAGAGTTTTGTGATGGTATTTGCCTTTGCAAACCATTGATCAGATAACAACTTCTAGGTTTGGGTGGTATACCATGTGCAAAGAGTAAGCTGTCCCAGTGGGACGGCTTTCCCTATCGGAATCTTATTGGGGTGACTCGGGGAGTAGGGAGTGGACTTCCGCTTTCTCTGATGACTTTCAAAACAGGAAACATTTTTTATAATCAACACCTGTCACTTTAATAAACATGGCTGCTTTAAAAAACACAAGCATTGTATGTTGGTTTGCATGTACTATTTATACAGGGCATAAGGCAGCAGAGCACTGTACAGTCAATGTGTGAATGTATGGGTAGCTGATTTCTTAGAGTCCACTATTACTGCATTGTGATGCAGTGTTCTTTAAAAAGTTGTGTCTCAAGCTCTTTCCTAAATTCGAGCAGGGTTGGGGCAACCCTAATGGGGATGTTGATGAAGATCTTAGGATCATAGGTGGAAAAGGCCTGTTGCTTTATTTTTTCCTTTTTGCACTCCATTGCCTCTGGTCTGATGATGTTCTAGCTTCAGGCATACCTAAATCCACTGGGGATGGTGAGCCTGTGTGCCTGATAGGCAGGAGGCCGTACATGATGACTTTTGTAGATGATGCATCTGCTTTTGAAGATGATGCTGACTGGACGGGGTTGCCTGTGGAGTTCCATCATGGTGGAGGTGACGCAGTCCTCTTTCTTCAAGCTCTTGGTATGGCTTGCTGCTATATGTAGGATTACAGTAAGATGGCATTTGTGGTGTCTAGGACACCAGGCAAATTGACATTGTTGTAAAAAAGATACTAGGGATTAATTGGTTCAACTGCAGTTCTGAAGTTGTCTTTTGGAGAACATGGTTTCATTTGCTTTAGTATTGTGATCTGAAACCAGACCGTCTTAGTTGTCTTGGTGATGTGTTCCTTAAGGGTGAGATCGGTGTCCATGGTGAATCAGCGAGACTTGGCATCCGGGAAAAAGTTATACGTTAAATCCATCCACTCTCATGGCATTGAGCTTGATTCTGGCTAGTTGGTCCTTGTTGTACTTGACAAACAGAAGGAATTATATTTTGGTGGCATTAAGCTTCATATAAGTAGTAAACGAAGAGAATGCAGAGTGGCGAGGGCTTTGGCATGGAAAAAAGAATCCCCTGAAGTCAGCAGCGGCAGGATTCAACTCATCCAATCAGAACACTGTGAGGCTGAACTGTTCTTGGGTGGGACAATTATAGGAATATGTGAATGTGTGTGTCTTGTAAAGCGCACTGCTACCCGGAGGCGTCCTGGCGCTATAGACCGCTGGGGAACCTGTCCTGGCTTTCCCTGTGAGATGTTCCCTCCTGGGTATCTCCAAGGTGAAACCAGGCATCCCCGGTGTTTTGTGGGGGGCCGTTGTGGAGATGAGGCAAGCTAATGCCCAGAGTTGCCGAGTATGATCCCTGGTTAGAGTAGGCACCGAGGGGAGAATTATCGAGTCCGCTGACCCTGGTTCACGACCCTGCCGCGTCGGGGATTGAACCCTGGTCCCGGGCCGTCCTCTGCTTCCGGGTCTGCCGCCTCTAACCAGTGAGCCACACCACTCCACAAATGAAAAACATCGAAACAAGAGTAGAGACCTGAGAGGGACAGCAAAACCATTCAGTCATGAGCAAAGGGCTAACCAAAAGCCAACTTTAAGTATATGCTATGTATTGGAAGCAATAGGTCTTCAACAGACAGTTAAATCTGTAGCCGAGGCCTAAAAGGTGTTTCCCATTTGGGAATGCAAATACCTTTACAGGGGCTGCGGTTTACTGTTTGTTGTAGGCTTTAAATGGCTCATTTGCAGCATCAGTTTGGGTCAAAAATTGTGATGTGGCTAATTAATATTCATTAGGAAGGCCATTCTGTGACTCTCTACGATTGGACTTTTAGTAGTGGGACCTTTGTGTACATAAACCATTTGGTGTGCAAACTGCAGATCCTAGCTTGCAATTTGCTGTTGTTCGTACATCAGGCTCTTGATAATGGGGCTTTGTGCGCTGGCAGTATTTTGTGCAGTTAGGCTCTGAGTGTTCCTGGCAGCTTTGATAAGGTTGGTAATCTGACAGTGTTGTCTGGGTTGTTACCCTGCCAGTCTTCTAGAGTTTGCAAAGCTAATGGTGTTTTTTGGCTTGTTAATATGGCTGTATGTTTTGTGGTAGGTAACGCTGAAACTATTATCAGAGTTGTTAGCGGGCCTTGTTAGGTTGATGTAGGAAGTTAGACTGTTAGCATTATCCGTGTTAACCCCATCGCTGCAGCGGCTATTCCGCCGCAGCGCTAAGGGGGCGGGGGGGGGCCGCGCGGCGCTCACACGCTGGTGACTGAACCGCTCCGTCACCAGCCTCGGGTGAGCTGTGCTGATGACGGAGCAGTTCCGTCATGGCCCCGCCCGCTCAATAGAGCGCCCAGCGCAGGCGTGGAATCTGCGCCGCGCAGGTGTGGAATCTGCGCCGCGCAGGCGCGTTGGGCGGGCCATGACTGAACCGCTTCGTCATCAGCACAGCGCCACCGTGGCTGATGACGGAGCGGTTCCGTCATCAGCATCGATGCGGTTAATATGATGAAAATTTCATTGGGTGTGTTGGTCTGTCAGTGTTATCCGAGATGTTAAGCTGACAGTGTTGTCAGGCTTACTTATTGGGAGTGTTAGTGAGGTTGTTAGGGTTTATACTTATCATGATTGTCAGTTGTATTGGAGATGTTGGCTGATGGTGTTATTATAATTCTTATTCCAAAATTATTATTGTTAGAGTTGTTACACTGGCAGTATCATCAGGGGTGGTAGGTGAACATTGCTATCAGGTTTCTTAGGCATGCAGTGTTAAAGTGATTGGTAAAATGGCAGAGTTATCATGGTTGTTAGACTGAGTGTGGGCTATTAAATTGGCTGTGTTTTTGAAGATGTTAGTCCGGCATTGTTCTGTTTTTTTTTAGGTTGCTGTGTTCTTGCGATTTTTATGCAGGCAGTGTTTAGTAGTTCTTAATACGTTATTTGAGTTGATAGGCTATCTGTGTTAATTTGATTGTTAAAACTGCAGTTGTATTGTGTTATTAGGCAGACAGTCATATGTGGGTCGTTAGGCTAGCTGTTTATCGGTGTTGTTAACCTGACATTGTTATCAAGGTTATTTGACTAGCCGATTTATTGAGATTTTTATGCTGACAGTGTTTTTTGGTGTCATTTAAGACAGTGCATTCACTGTTGCTTGCAGGACATTTTGTTTACTTACAAGGGGCTTAGAACCCTCGCATTGTTTAGCATTGGTTGGGTTCATTGTCAGTCAAATTTGCTGGCTCCCATTTGGTCATTGTGTGATGGTTTCACTTTGTTTTCTGTTTTCCCCTGTCTCCTGAGCTTCAGTGTTTTTAGGAGTGTACTTTCGCTGATTTCGCTTTCTGTCTCTGCCTGTTTTTTTCTTCTACTTGCAGCACTTCGTAAAATGTGTCTTTTTTAGGCTGAGCCTAGGCAGCGCACGTGCGCTCTCTGCAAGACCTGTTGTTATCTCCTCTATCGGCTTTTGGCATGCCCATGAATTGCCATTTGTTCGTTGTTGTGCCATTTAGAAATACAGGGTTTTTATTGCTGCATTGGGTCTGACTCTCCCGCCTTTGTTTGCTTGGATCACACCCAGGCGATTTCACTCATTGTTGGCTTGCGTTGGCCATCCCAATACATCCGCAGTTCCTCCTGGTCATCCTAATCTGCCTTTTTATTTTGTAGTCTATCAACGTCGTTTTAGGCTTTCGGGCCGTTTTCACGAGACAATGTTCTGTTCGGCACCTGCACAGTGGCAATTTCTGTCTGGTAGCTCTTGAGCTATGTCAATAGCCCTAACTCAAAAAAATGTGCGAGACCTATTCCATTTCTAATGCTTGTTTCGATTGCATTTCTCCTGGTTTTGCTCTACGCTGTTGCTTTCACCAGTCTGTTTCCTTTATTCATTCCATTATACTTTCATCCCCTCCCCTTCAACTCTTTGGTTTAGCATAACAAAACAAGTTTACCACATGTTGTTAGCATTGCTTTTAACAATGATTTCAGAATACATTAATGGCTTTGGGCTATTACTTAGTCAGTTGTTTAGTTTGTAACAAAGCGTTTTTTGGTGCATGTTTCATGGTTTATTGTATGTCTTTGGTGTGATTAAAATGTTGTATGCAAAGAAACAGGGCTTGTTTTAAATTAGTTTATGTTGCACAATTAACCGCGGCGGCAATTCCGCCGCGGTGTGGCGGTTTAAAGCAGTGGGCGGGCCGCGTATGCCAACGGACGTGCGCAGCACTACGAAGGTAGTGCTTGCGACTGCCGTTGGCCGACGCACGCATGGAAGGGGTTAAGTGTTGGATAGGGCATTCTAGCATGAAAAGAACATTATATTGTAAAACACTTTTCTGCTTGTTTGGCTGCTCGTATTGCGCTTCCTCCTGTTGCTTGATGTGCGCATTGTAACAAAGATTACCACATCATACGATGACAGGCCATACCATACCATGTCATACAAAACAATGACTGGCCATACTATACTATATATTACAATGACAATCCATACCATACTATACTATACAATGCCATACCATAATATAGTACACAAGGAGCAGCGATACAATTCAGTGACATGCAGTTCCCTACTTTACCATACCATAGAACGACAGGCTATACAATAACATACTATATAATTATAGACCACACTGTACCTTACTATACAGTGACATAGCAAATACAATAACAGCCCATGCCATATTATACAATGAAAGACCATACCATACTATGTACCAACAGCCTATACAATAACATACTATATACTTACAGACCATACTGTACCTTACTATACAGTGGCATACCATACCAAATACAATAACAGGCCAAACCATATTATAAAATGATAGGCCATACCATACGATAAGCCTACCATACCAAACTACACAATGACAGGCTATACTATACGATACAAATGACAGGCCATACCATATGATACCCTACCCTTAAATGCCATACCATCAATGACATACCATACTATACAATGACAGGTGATACCCATACCTTACTATACATTGACAGGCCATTCCATACCCATACAATGACAGATTATGCTGTACCATACCATGCAGTGACAGGCCATACCATACTAAACAATGACAGGCTATAACATACCATACTGTACTATGACAGACCATACTAAACCATAGCATGGCAGGCCATACCACACTGCACAATAACACACCATACCATCTGTATAATGACAGGCCATACCCTATAATACTATACAAATGACTGGCCATACTATATGATACCCTACCATAAAATAAAATACCATACCTTACAATACGTTGACAGGCCATTCCATACCCTTACAATGGCAGGTCATACTGTACCCTACCATACTATTCAGTGACAGGTCATACCATACTAAACATTGACAGGCTATAACACATCATACTATACCATCGCAGGCCATATAATATACAATGACAGGCCATACCATAATATACAATGACAAGCCATATCATAATATAATATACAATGACCGGTCATACCATACTATACAATGACCGGCCATAATATACCATACCATACAATAAGAGGCCATACCATGCCATACAGGATGGGCGTCACCATACCATTCCATACTATACAATGAAAAGCCATACCATGCCACACTATACATTGACAGGTCATACTATAATATACAGTGCCGGGTCATAGCATACTAAACAATGACTGGCTATAACATACCATACATATGACAGACCCTTCTCATACCTTCCATAATATACAATATCATACTATATAATAACATAGTATACACAGTGAGGCCATACTAGAGTTTCAATGACAGGCCATACAAACCAAACCAAACTGACATACCATACCATACAATAACAGGCAATGCCATATCATACTATACCCAGGGCCATTAGAATCATGCGGCAGCAGAGGGCAAAATTAGCAGCAGGGTGTAGTAAATTATGCGGCAAGAAAAGGCAAATTATGTGGCACATTTTGTGATAGTATTTCTTTATTGTTTTGCCATTTTTAAACTTGTTAACACTGTCTGTGCATTAGTTGCATCTGATAAGTACCAGCTTAGCACCCAAATATAGCAATAAGTTACAGAAATGTGTTGCTGTGTAACTTTCGAACTATTTGAGCCAGAAACAAAATTTAATTTTGTTAAAATCTGCAGATTATGTGGGAAATGCAGCAAATCTACAAATATGCGAAAATGACGTAGCCACACAACTGCATTATTCTGGTGGCCCTTACTATACCTTACCTTACCATACAATGACAGGCACTAAAATTCTACTATACAGTGACATGTCACACCATATCACATAAGACAATTGCATGCCATACTATACAATACAATGACAGACCATACAGCACTCTATAACGGCAGGCCATAACATACCATACAATACTATACCACACCATAGCTTACAAGGTTTGGCCATACCATGCCACGCTAGACAATCATAAATCATGATCATACATTACTATGACATGACAGGCCATACCATTTCATAGCATACTAACCATACCATAACATATTATACAATGACAAGTCATACTAGTAAATGACTAGTCAGGCCATACTGTATGACTGGCCGTAACATACCATGTAATACTATACAAAGGGACAAGGTAGGCTGCGTTATTTCGCCGCCTCCTACTCCTTGGATTCTTTACTATCTTGATTTTAAAAATCACTTATTTGTTTGTGTTTTTAAACTTTGTAGCCACTGTCATTCTGAGCCTTACCTGACCTGATTTGTACCTTATACCCGCAGCCCCGGTCCGACGCGGCTTGTGCCGTTTGATTCGGAGGGCTGGCACGGGCAGTTTCAAACCCACTTCCGGTCAAATGACGTGGCCAGCGCTACAGTCATTGGATGTTGACGGCCCATTTATGGAACAACCCCTGCGTACGCGCAGCGGACGAGCGCAGCGGGCGTGCCGAAGGTGCGCAAAATGCAAGCCCGTCTGCGCCCGTCCGTGCCCGACCGGGACCAGGGGCCATAAACCCTGGGAGATTTTCCAATGCCCGGTTACGATACACTTCCTCCCAAATTCATGCGCCGAGGCCCCAGGTGAATTCCAGTTGCAGTATTTTTGAGGTCTCCAGTCAGGGTCCTTCCTTTTGTGCAAACTGCACTTTCTCACTTGAAGCTCCTCAAATGTGTCATAGTTGTTTGCCTACTATTAAGCCTACGTTCAATTACTCCTTTTTAAATTTAAACTGCCGTTCTCTTCCAAAGCATAAAAGAGATATTTTTGATCTCTTTACCAATGAATCCCCGGCTGCCTTGTTCCTCACTGAGACATGGCTTCACAATAGTTCAGGCCCTGACATCGCAGATGCCTTACCAGCGGACTATGCTATTGTAAGAGTGGATGGGCTGAAAAAAAACGGGTGGAGGAATTGCTATAATCTTTAATAAAAAATATCAGTGCAAGTTCACTCCGCTAAACCTTACCAACTGTGAAGCAGCGATGTTTCAACTTTTTAGGTCGAGTTTACTCGAACCTATTGCTGTCAATCCAAAAGCTGACTTTTTACGATGCGGATTTTCAAAAGTTCACGTGAATCCCAATCACGTGACCTGCTCTCATGCACAAGCCTTCCCCCTGCCAGCAGCCTTTCTCCCTTCACACAGCATCTGTTCCTCTCTCCCCGCCCCCGCCGTCACTTATTCACAGCCGCCTAATCAGCCTGCCCACCCCCTCCCTACATCTGCCTACGTCCTGCAGAACTTGTTTTTAAATCCATGCTTTTCGGCCACCCCCTCTCCCCCCGCCACAACAATGCAGAGAGCTTGTTTATTCCTCTCTCCCCGCCCCCCGCCGTCACTTATTCACGGCCCCCTAATCAGCCTGCCCACCCCCTCCCTACATCTGCCTACGTCCTGCAGAACTTGTTTCACAGAGCAGGAGCTTCACATAGAGGTGTTTTCGTGTCCTAAACTCAACCGGCTCCCATGGCTTCAGGCTTACACCTTCTACATCCAGACAATCCTCCATTCAAAGTTGACCCTGCTCCAAATCTCAGGCTCCCCTCCTCCCTTTCATTTCTTCAACTTCAGAACCCTACTGCCGCCTTCACATCCAAACGGGTGTAGCTTGGTCAGTAAAGTTGGGGAGCATGTGTGCCTGAGATTTCCTAACACTCACCTTGGCATACCCAAATAAGTTCTACTTTCCCATCTTTAACTTGGGAGCTTGCATGACAACAACGTTCAGCAAATCCGTTTTGCGCAAGAAACCTGATGTGACTGAAGCACAAAATGAATTTTTAACATGACGCATCAATGCTGCCTATTATCTGCTGCGATTGCTACAAAAATATATATGGCAGAAGCACAGCTTTTATTTTCTATTTAGTGACATTTGTGGCAATGGCGTCTCGCCGCCTTTAGCTTTTAACATCTAAAGCCAAAGTGCGGCAGGCCGTCATTGCTTCAAAAGTCAATAAATAGTCAAACAAAAGCGGGCGGAAGGTGCCTTGTTTTCTGTTGATGTACTTTTATAAAATCACGGCATGCATCCCTTTACTTTACACATATTCAGCTAAAGCGCAGCGTGCCACGATAGCTACAATAGTAAATACATAGAAAAAGAAATACGTAGGCGGCAAACTTTATTTCTATTTTGTTAGGTCGAGCTTGCTCGACATTTCGTACAGGGGCTTTTCAAATTGCGACCCATGTTTTCCCTGGCTGCAAGCTTGAAAGCGCGCAGCGCCAGCTTGCTCCATGTCACCGTGTTGCGCCCCTTCCCCCCACGCATTCCCAGCCCTTTGATGCTTCCGCCGCACTCCAATTTCTCCCCTCTCCCGTGGCGTTTGTAATCTTGCCCCCTCACCCTCACACTGTGCTCGCCTTTTGTTTTATACTTGCTTTTAGGATAGCACCAAATGCCGCAGTGTGCTTTTTAGGTCTCGCGACCTATCGATGCGCACAAGCGCATCGAGCGGAGCGAGAATTCATGTCGGCAAAACACAAGTCAAACTAAGGGCTTTCAGCCCCGCGGTTTTCTTGCAGTTCACGTGTACATGCACGCGCATCGCATGCAAGCCCAGCCTCTCGCATTCCCAGGCTCTCCCGCCCCCATCCGGCATCAGCCTTCTCCTCTCCTAGCAGCACTCCTCCCACACCAGCACACCACAGCTTCCCCCAGCTCCCTTCTCCTCCCCCCTAATTGCTTTTTTTTTCACGGTCGCCAGGCCGTAAGCTGCTTCAAAGCGATCCGCTCCACCCCCTGCTGCACCCAGCGCTGGCCTCACTTCTCCCCCCTAATTGCTTCCAGCCATGTCGCACACCACCATTGCACAACCACCAATTTTCTCTACCCCCACCAAACTCACCCATCTATTCACCATCCAGCCTCTCCCTCATCTATCTCGGTCTCTTCAAAATTCATCCCAACCACTTCGATTCTTCCGATATTCGCCCACTCGTCTGTCCATCCGTTGTATGGTACAGTTATTGTCAGACGTTGACGAGGGTTCACTCTGCTGATTGATCCTGGGGAGACACGTGTGTGATTGCAGAACTGAGTAGACATCGTACCAGCCCCTCCCCAACCCGCACAGACGCCTTCAACCCCCAGCCAGCCCTAAAATGAACTCTTGTGCGGCCTGACAGATGTAACTGCATTTACAAATAAGAGAGCTTCAAGGCAATATACTTTAAAATGACCTTTTAGCGCTTCGAAGTGTTTTGCGGGGCAGAGGCGCTATACAAATAATATTCACGACAAGATGGCTTCGAAGCTTGTTATATTTAATTAGCAGCAGCAGCATTTCTCCTGCGCCAGGCCACATCAAAGGCTCTGTGCCACTTTCACCCACACAGCAACACTTACAGACACGCAACGCCACTCACACCCACGCAAGCCCACTATCATCCACGCAACACCACACTCACCCACGCAACGCCACTCACTCACTCACTCACGCAAAGCCACTCACACCCACGCAGTGCCACTTTCACCCACACAGCACCACTTTCAGACACGCAACGCCACTCACACCCACGCAAGCCCACTATCACCCACGCAATGCCACACTCACCCAAGCAACGCCACTCACCCAAGCAACGCCACTCACACACGCAACACAACTCACCCACGCAACACAACTCACCCACGCAACGCCACTCATCCACGCAACGCCACTCATCCACGCAACGCCACTCATCCACGCAACGCCACTCATCCACGCAACGCCACTCATCCACGCAACGCCACTCACACACGCAACGCCACTCACACACGCAACGCCACTCACACATGCAACGCCACTCACACATGTAACGCCACTCACCCACGCAACGCCACTCACCCACGCAACGCCAGTCACCCACGCAACGCCGCTCACCCACGCAACGCCGCTCACCCACGCAACGCCGCTCACACACGCAACGCTACTCACACACGCAACGCCACTCACCCACGCAACGCCACTCACCCACGCAACGCCACTCACCCACGCAACGCCACTCACCCACGCAACGCCACTCACACCCGCAAGGCCACTCACACCTGCAACGCCACTCACACCTGCAACGCCACTCACACCCGCAACGCCACTCTCACACGCAACGCCACTCTCACACGCAACGCCACTCACACCCATGCAAGGCCACTCTCACAAGCAACGCCACTCACACCCATGCAAGGCCACTCACACCCGCAACGCCACTCACCCACGCAACGCCACTCACCCACGCAACGCCACTCACCCACGCAACGCCACTCACACACGCAACGCCACTTTTACCCACACAGCACCACTTTCAGACACACAACGCCACTCACACCCACCCAAGCCTACTCTCACACACGCAATGCCACTCTCACCCATGCAACGCCACTCACCTATGCAACGCCACTCACCTATGCAACGCCACTCACCTATGCAACGCCACTCACACATGCAACGCCACTCACCCACGCTACGCAACTCACTCAAAGCCACACACACACACGCAGTTCCACTTTCACTCACACTGTGCAGTGCACAATAGGTCTCGGAGTAGGAAAGTTGGAGCTATTGGTTTTGTAAATGACAAAGCCCTTTATGTTTTTAAAATGAAAACAAAAATAAAAGGCATTGTTATTTGCAATTGTAATAGCTCCAACTTTCCTACTGCGAGACCTATTGGCAACGCCAGTGCTTGTTCTCAGTGCTAACCAGTAAGTAACTTGATTTGCTTTGTCAAAATTCACCCGTGCTCAGTTTGTTGTCATTTGAAAGACGTGAAAAGCTGACCTGGCATTCATTGTCTTACCCACATCGACTCTTTGTGCATTCGTGGCAAAGTCGCAAGGGCGGCTGGCATGAATGTGTTCACAATAATGTAAAGAAAATCACTTTAAAAAAATGCCCAAAACACTGCAAAGATTTATAACTTCTACCAGGGTGAACATCTGCATTTCAACCCATCTCTCTCTCTCTACCTCTCTCTCTCTCTCTACCTCTCTCTCTCTACCTCTCTCTCTTTCTCTCTTTAACTCTCTCTCTACCTCTCTCTCTCTAACTCTCTCTCTCTAACTCTCTCTCTCTACCTCTCTCTCTACCTCTCTCTCTACCTCTCTCTCTAACTCTCTCTCTCTCTACCTCTCTCTAGCTCTCTCTCTACCGCTCTCTCTACCTCTCTCTCTACCTCTCTCTCTACGTCTCTCTCTACGTCTCTCTCTACCTCTCGCTCTACCTCTCTCTACCTCTCTCTATACCTCTCTCTCTACCCCTCTCTCTACCTCTCTCTCTACCTCGCTACCTCTCTCTCTCTCTACCTCTCTCTCTCTACCTCGCTACCTCTCTCTCTCTACCTCTCTCTCTACCTCTCTCTTGCTACCCCTTTCTCTACCGCTCTCTCTCTACCGCTCTCTACCGCTCTCTCTACCTCTCTCTACCTCTCTCTCTCTCTACCTCTAGCTCTCTACCTATCTCTCTCTACCCGTCTCTCTCTCTACCTCTCTGTCTCTACCTCTCTCTCTCTCTCTCTCTCTACCTACCACTCTCTACCTCTCTCTCTACCTCTCTCTCTCTACCTCTCTCTCTACCTCTCTCTCTCTCTACCTCTCACTCTCTCTACCTCACTCTCTCTACCTCACTCTCTCTACCTCTCTCTCTACTTCTCTCTACCTCTCTAGCTCTCTACCTCTCTCTCTGCCTCTCTCTCTCTAGCTCTCTCTACCCCTCTCTCTCTACCTCTCTCTCTCTACCTCTCTCTCTACCTCTCTCTCGCTACCTCTCTCTCGCTACCCCTTTCTCTACCTCTCTCTCTACCCCTCTCTCTACCGCTCTCTCTCTACCGCTCTCTCTCTACCGCTCTCTCTCGCTACCTCTCTCTCGCTACCGCTCTCTCTCGCTACCGCTCTCTTTCGCTACCTCTCTCTCTCGCTATCTCTCTCACACTACTGCACGCCACACACTGGTGCAAGCCTCACACTGCTGCACCACTTCACTCTGGGACGCCACCGCATCACTCGGGACACCACCGCATCACTCTGGGACACCACCGCATCACTCGGGGACACCACCGCATCACTCGGGGACACCACCGCATCACTCGGGGACACCACCGCATCACTCGGGGACACCACCGCATCACTCTGGGACACCACCGCATCACTCTGGGACACCACCGCATCACTCGGGGACACCACCGCATCACTCGG
Source organism: Lissotriton vulgaris (assembly GCF_964263255.1). Lineage (NCBI taxonomy): Eukaryota > Metazoa > Chordata > Amphibia > Caudata > Salamandridae > Lissotriton > Lissotriton vulgaris. The sequence goes on from NC_141700.1 coordinate 107,589,627, forward strand.
GGACACCACCGCATCACTCGGGGACACCACCGCATCACTCTGGGACACCACCGCATCACTCTGGGACACCACCGCATCACTCTGGGACTCCACCACATCACTCTGGGACACCACCACATCACTCTGGGACACCACCACATCCCCCCGGGACACCACCACATCACTCAGCCCAACCACATCATCACTCAGCACCACAACAGCACTGTGCTTGTTTACAAATGTAACAAAAAGATGTTAAAATTTCACTTCTGTTCTTGGATTTTCGTCACAATAAAATACACTGAAAATAATCTTCACAAAAGTTATTTACAAAAGTTTAAGCTATTGCCATTCTTAAATTACAATAACTTTTATTTAAGTATTAATTATTTAAAAAAATTAAAACCCATTGTTATTTGTAATATCAATACATGTAAGTCACGTAAGTACAACACATATATTGCATTACAAATGCATAGGTGTCACATTTGCGAAAGTTATAACTAGTGGCATTGTAAATGACAAAGCTATTAATTTCGCTATTTTCAAAAACAAAACATAAATAAAAAATGTGTCATTTACAATACCAATAGCTCAAACTTTACTAATATGAGACCTATTGCATTCGGTAACGATATATCTGTAAGAAACATTAGTTAGTATTAGATTCCTTACCTTAGAATATCCCCAGGCGTCAGTTTGGATCCGGAAACTTTTGCGTAGCAGTACCCCTGCCCGTCGGTAGGCGTCGTCTGCAGGCGTCCCCTGCGGCTCCGCGTCCGTCGTTGGCGTCGTGCGCCGTGATGACGTCGCTGGAGTATATAGACGCCGCCTCCGCGCGCTGACGTCAGTTCTTTGCACACAGCTTTTCCGCGCCAGAACACGCAGAGCCATGTGAGAACCAACACTGGTGCCATTTGAAACTAGCGCCCTGAAAGGGATGTCCTTAACCCTAGGTATCAGTTCGCAGAACTGGGAGGATGGGTGGGTCGGTAAGGAATCTAATACTAACTAATGTTTCTTACAGATATATCATTACCGAAGGTAAGTAACTTGTTCATCTGAAAGAAACACGTTAGTATTAGATTCCTTACCTTAGAATAGATACCCCAGCAATACCAACCCCGGAGGTGGGTCTGCGAACCAATACATTCCTACCCCAGAAAGTCCTGGAGGACAGAACGGCCAAAGAAGCCATCCCTCCGGACTTGACTGTCCAGGCAGTAGTGCCTCGCAAAGGTGTGCCGCGAGGCCCACGTAGCCGCCTGGCAAATGTCCTGCAAGGGGACTCCCCGACCCAGGGCAGTAGTAGCCGCCGTGGCCCGAGTGGAATGGGCCCTTAGCCCAACAGGAGGCTCCTTCCGAGCCAAAGAGTAGCATGCTTTGATGCACAGAACAACCCACCGAGAGATGGTCCGTTTATGTACCGCCCGTCCCTTCTTCGCACCCACGTAGCCAACAAACAGTTGGTCATCCACCCGGAACTGGCGTGTGCGAGCCATATAAAATGAAAGCGCACGTTTTGGGTCCAGAGGATGGAGCCGCTCTTCGTCCTTTGAAGGATGCGGAGGCGGGAAGAAGAAAGGAAGGGTGATGGACTGCCCGATGTGAAAAGCAGAGACAACTTTGGGCAGGAAAGAAGGCCTAGTTCTCAGAACCACCTTATCTGGATGAATGGACATGAAAGGAGGTTTGACAGAAAGAGCCTGGAGCTCACTCACTCTCCTGGCAGAGGTGATGGCAACCAGGGAAGCCATCTTTAAAGTCAGGAGACGAAGAGGACAAGAATGAAGCGGCTCAAAGGGAGCACACATTAAGAATGTTAGAACCAGATTCAAGTCCCACTGAGGCATCACAAACGGAACAGGTGGATACATGTGTGTGATGCCCTTCAAGAATCTCGTTACAATGGGGGACTTGAACAAAGAAGGTTGATCAGGCAGCCTCAGAAAGGCCGAAAGGGCAGAAAGGTAGCCCTTGATAGTGCCCAGAACAGAGCCCTGCTGGGCAAGAGAAAGAAGGAAGAGAAGAACCTCAGAAAGAGGGGCAGAGAGAGGATCCACAGCCTTTGCTGTGCACCATGCCACAAACTTGTTCCACCGACAGGCGTATACCGATTTCGTGGAGGAACGCCTGGCTGCCAGAATCACATCACAAACTTCAGGAGGCAAGTCAAATGGCCTCAACTGCCGCCGCTCAATCTCCACGCATGGAGGTGGAGGCTGGACAGGTTCGGGTGGAGGACCGTCCCCTGTTGCTGCGACAGAAGGTCCTCCTGAAGGGGCAGGCGGATCGGGGGACCGACTGACATGCTGAGTAGCTCGGGATACCAGTACCTTCGAGCCCAGTCCGGAGCCACAAGGATGACTTGGGCCTGGTCGCGCCTGATCTTGTTCAGCACTCTGGGCAGAAGTGGTATAGGCGGAAAGGCGTATAACAGACCGCAACTCCACTCGCGCCGAAAGGCGTCGCCATGCGAGTGCTGTCTTGGAAACTCCAACGCGCAGAACTGATGACATTGCGCGTTCTCTTCTGTGGCGAATAGATCTATCCAAGGCTCTCCCCATTGCAGAAAGAGGCCTTGCGCCACGTCCGAGTTCAGACGCCATTCGTGATCCATCGAGCACCGGCGGCTGAGTTCGTCCGCCCTGGCGTTCAGAGAACCTGCCAGGTGTTGAACCGTCAGAGTCACGCCCTGACGTTCCAGCCATTGCCAGAGGCGCAGAGCCTCCTGGCAAAGGGTCCACGACCCCTCCCTGCCCTGTTTGTTGCAGTACCACATGGCGGTGGTGTTGTCCGTGAACACCTGCACCACACTCCCGTTGACAAAGGGGAGGAACGCTTTCAGTGCCAAACGAATCGCCCGCAGCTCCAGCAGATTTATATGGAGCCGGGACTCCGCCGGAGACCAGATGCCTCTGATCTCTGCCTCTCCCAAGTGGCCTCCCCAGCCCTGGAGGGACGCGTCCGTCACAACAACGTGCTCCGGTTGGGGAAGGGAGAGGGATCTGCCTCTGACCCAATCGCGGTCCGTAAGCCACCACTGCAGTTGTCTCGCAGTGCCCTCCGAGATCAAGACATGGTCGGACAGGTTGCCCTGATGCTGGGCCCACTGAAACTTCAGGTCCCACTGCAGAGCCCGCATCCGCCACCGGGCGTGATGCACCAGAAGGATGCAGGAAGCCATCAGCCCCAGCAGCCGCAGCGTCAACCTGACTGAAACCCGGGATAAGGGCTGGAAGATTGGAATCAAAGCCTGAATATCCTGGATTCGCCGTTCCGGAGGATAGACCCGAAACTGCGCCGTGTCGAGAACCGCTCCGATGAAAAGGAGCTTTTGAGAGGGGCATAGGTGTGATTTCGGCACATTGATGGAGAACCCCAGCTGGTGCAGGAGATCTGCCGTCATCTGAAGGTGGCTGTCGACTGTTTGGGGCGAGCCGCCTTCAACGACCAGTCGTCTAGATAGGGGAAGACTGAGACCCCCAATCTGCGCAGATGAGCTGCGACCACCACCATCACTTTGGTGAACACCCGTGGGGCGCTTGTAAGGCCGAAGGGGAGCACGATAAACTGAAAATGCTCAAGGCCTACTGTGAACCGCAGGTTACGCCGGTGGGCCGGCAGGACGGAGATGTGAATGTACGCATCCTGCAAGTCCAACGCTACCATCCAGTCTTGTGGGTCTAGGGCAGCCAAGACCTGAGCCAAAGTCAACATCTTAACTTCTCCTTCCGGAGGAAGCCGTTGACGTTCCTTAGATCCAAGATAGGACATAGGCCCCCTTTGTCCTTCTTGGGTACCAGAAAGTAGTGGGAATAGCAACCACGACCTACTTCTGGCCCAGGAACGCGCTCGATGGCCCCCTTGGCCAAGAGGGCCGTAACTTCCTCTTTCAGAAGTGCCAAGTGGTCCCCCGACACACGGTGGTTCTGCAGTGGCATGGCTTGAGGTGTTGTCTCGAAGGGGAGGGAGTAGCCCCTTCGGACGAGCTGCAGCACCCACCTGTCCGATGTTATTGTGCGCCAGTGGGAGAGGTGATGGCGAACCCTGCCTCCCACCGGTGTCACATGGGCCTGAAAGCTCGGACTAGGAGGATTTTGTGGCAGATTCTGCGGGGGAGGTGTGGCATGACCTCGCCGCTGTCCCCGACCGCCACCACAGCGGTTTCCACGGCCGCCACCGCGTTGATAATTCTGTTGCGGTGCGTGGCTGGCAGCACGTGTGGGACCGCCCCTTCCTTGGCCACGAAAGGAGCGAAACGAACCTGTTTGCTGGCGCTGGGTCGAGAGACCCAAGGACTTGGCCGTGACCCTGGAGTCCTTGAAGCGCTCCAGCGCGTGGTCCGCTTTGTCGCCAAACAGGCGACAGCCATCAAACGGCATGTCCATCAAAGCATTCTGGACATCAGCCGAGAAATTGGCGGATCTCAGTCAGGCGTGGCGACGAATCGCCACCGTCGTGGACATCGCTCTGCCCAGCGAGTCGGTCGTATCAAGACCACACTTGATGGAATATCTTGCTGCGTCTCGGCCTTCAATCATAGCCTTGCCGAGCTTAGCCCTTACCTCCGCGGGGCAGTCAGGCAGCAGGTCCGCGACCGTGTCCCACAGAGAGTGGGTGTAACGGCCCAAGAGGCATGCGGTGTTTCAAGACCGCAGTCCCAGACTCAGGGACGAGAAGACCTTCTTACCATACTGGTCGTACCTCTTCGATTCCCTGTCGGGCGGGGCCGACGGGAATGGGGTCTGGGAGGTGGAGGCCTGGATCACCAGACTCTCAGGGGTGGGGTGGGTGGACAGAAACTTAGGGTCGTCCGCACACGGACGGTGGCGTCTGGCCACGTTCCTATCAACAGGCGAACCTGAAGCGGGCCTGGACCACATGCCCAAAAGTACGTCCGTTAAGGCCTCGTTAAACGGCAGCAGTGGCTCCTGTGGGCATGACTGCGGTTTGAGTACCTCGGTGAGGATGTTAGTCCTCACAGCCGCGACAGGGAGCTCAAGGTGTAAGGCCTTGGCAGCCCTCATCAACACCACTGAATAGGCAGCCCCCTCCTCCGGAGCCACGGTAGGAGGCGAGACAAAACCAGGGTTGGAGGAGTCATCCAGACCACTGGCATCACCCAAGTCACCTGTCCAGTCCATGTCATACTGACACTCGCGTGTCAGAGGGTCCTCGGACCCCTCCCACCCCTCTCCGTATTCTACATCCTCACCATACTCGAAGTCAACAATGTAGACCGGCTCCTCGGGGTTCACAGGCCCCATTGGCATCGAGCCCGGCGTCGATCGACGCCGGTCCGACTCCGCGTCCGGATTCGGAGAGGGAATGGGGACGGCGCCGCCCTGAGCCGGCGCCGGAGCACCGGCGGCGCCACGGGTTGCCCCGATGGAATCGGCGCCGGAGAGGCCGGTTGACCAGCCGGCGTCGACCCCGAGGGTCCCTGCGGCGCCGGGATCGGAGCCGTCGGCGGCGCCGGGGCCGGAGCACCCGACGGCGTCGAGGCAGGGTCACCCGAGCCGCTAGGGCCCCCAGACGGGTTCACAGGGCCCGAAGGCGCCGCGGAACCCGCCGGAGGAGAAAGAGCCCTCATGGCCACGAGGAACGCCTCAATCTCCTCGGGGACGCGCCTTGCCCAGGGACCGCAGGGTATGGGGCAGGCCGCGTCGGCGACTCTCGCGGAGCCGCGGGGGTGGGGCTACCCGAACCCTCGGCCGCATCGTGCGAGCATCGGGGGGCGTCAGGGGTACGATGATGACGCCCCGACTTCTTGTGCTTCCTACCTGAGGAACCAGAAGAATGGTGACGACTCCCGGAGCGCCCATGACGGCTCCGCGACCGCTCCCTCGATCGCTCCCTCAATCGCTCCCTCGACCGCCGGCCGGACCGGGACCGCTCTCGACGCGGGGCCGACACCCGGAGCTCGAACTGCTTGGGACCGCTCCCTCCTAGCTTTATTAGTCAAGGCCAGGCAGTCGACGCAGGCGTCCACGTCGTGGTCGGGGCCCAGGCACAGGAGGCAGAGTCGGTGATGATCCGTGACCGACATCGTCCGGTCACAGTCGTCACAGTGCTTAAAACCGGGCATCCTACCGGCACCGTAGAAGATTCAGAGATCAAAAAAGATCAAAAAACTTGGTTAAAAGACCAGAGTACTGCTCTTCGGATCTGCGCTAACTGGCGCGGAAAAAAGAAGAACTGATGTCAGCGCGCGGAGGCGGCGTCTATATACTCCAGCGACGTTATCACGGCGCACGACGCCAACGACGGACGCGGAGCTGCAGGGGACGCCTGCAGACGACGCCTACCGACGCGCAGGGGTACTGCTACGCAAAAGTTTCCGGATCCAGACTGACGCCTGGGGATATTCTAAGGTAAGGAATCTAATAAGAACGTGTTTCTTTCAGATTCCTAGTTTCACATGCTCAGGCATTTTAGTTTATTGCCCACCAGGACCTCTTCAGTCTTGGTCTGAACAACTGTCAAGTCTAGTGTCATTAAGTATAATGAACTCATCTAACTTCTCAGAGATGTTAATCTTCATCTCGAGGACAAGCAGGACTTGGCCAGTCGAAATCTGATAGCCGACCTAGCCGCAATGAATATGATGCTCTGTAACTCTGGTCCCACGCACATAGCGGGACTTCCAATTTTTTATGATCTTCCTAATATGCTCTGTTCTCCTGCATTGCCAGTACAATGGTCCGATCACTTCCTGACTAAATGTAACATCATATCGGATGTCACTCCAGAAGTTCTCCATTTAAGGGCCAGTATTCGCAAAAGAGACTGGAGGAAATTAAATATAGACCTTCTAAAACAGAATTTAGATGACCGCCTGCCTTCCTTTACGAATGTGCAGGATGACAATGAATGTACATCGAGAAGTGTGGACAGCTGGCTTCTGGAAGCAGCAGATGCCTGCCTTCCCCTTTCAATCAAAAAACTTAATTCTCACAAAGCTCCAGCCCCTTGGTTCAACGAAACTCTTTAAACTGGAAAAGTCCAAGTGTAAGCGCCTTGAACTAGTATGGAGGAAAGATTACTCCTTGGAGTCTAAAGAAAATTATAAAATAGAATTAAAACAATATCACAAAGCATGCACAATTGCTCGAGCCAACTATGTAGCCACGACCATTAAAGAGGCCACCAATAAACCTAAAACGCTGTTCACATTAGTGAAAGAACTAGCTGGCTCCAAAACCATTGCTACTACACCTCCCCTGAGTGGCAAAAAATGTGAGGAATTAGCCCAATGTTTTACAAATAAAATTGACAACATTTATAAGGAAATAGCTACACATCAAGGTCACAGTCCCCATGTTCCCCTGACCCCCACATGGAACCCTTTGCCAAATCTTGATCCAGCCTGTACTACCCCAGTCCTTAATTGTTGGCCACCTCTTAGCCTGGAGAATTTGAGGGATATTCTAGGAAATCTAAAGTCAGGATCACCAAATGATCCGCTTCCCGTGCCTATACTTAAACAACTCAGCACTTCCCAGCTCTCTGTGATTTGTAACACCTTAAACTTGTCATTACAAAAAGCCACTGTTCCGGCTGTCTGGAAGCACGCGATGGTTTCACCATTATTGAAAAAACCAACGGCCGACCCAAATGTCCCTTCCAATTTCCGTCCCATCTCCTTATTACCTGCTTTCTCTAAAATTCTTGAAAAGCACATCCACTACCATCTTGCTCAGTTTACTGAGGATAATCATATTATCCACTTTTCACAATCTGGTTTCCGCCCTGGTTTTTCCAAAGAGACTACCTTGCTAGGGGTTACAGAAAACTTACGTAGGCTTTTGGACAAAGCTGAGACAGTGGCACTGATTTTATTAGATCTCATTGCCGCTTTCGACACCATCTCACATCCCATACTTATTAAAACCTTAGTTGATGTGGGTGTGGGCGGACCGGCCTTGGGTTGGCTGAGCTCATTTCTGAAGAAACGTACATTCCAAATTTTTTCCAACTCTGCAACCTCAAATTCACATACGTCTCCTTATGGTGTATCCTAAGGCTCAGTATTGAGCCCGCTTCTTTTCAATCTTTATGTTAGACAGTTATCATACATAGCAGAACAAGAAGGCCTCACACTTTTTACCTACGCCGATGATTCCCAGATCGCATTCTCCCTCTCAAATACTGCCCAGGACTCGCCATCTCTCCTGCAGTCAGGGTTGAGGAGAATTGCTGACTGGATGAATCACAATTTCTTGAAACTTAACGGCGAGAAAACTGAGGTGCTAATACTAGTCCGGCAACATGATTTATGGTGTGCCAAGCATTGGTCCTCTGAAATGGGTTCTCTCCACCCTTCCATCAGATCACGTTCGCAATTTAGGCTTTGTCATTGACAATGCACTGACAATGCAAGATCAAGTCAACAAGGTCTCTGCAACGTGTTTTATTATACTGCGCTGGCTAAAGAAAATTGTTTGGATGCTGCCAGAAGATTCTCAAAAATCCGTAGTCCACGCCCTCATAACTTCCCGGTTGGACTACGGAAACATTCTCTTACTAGGGGCAAACAAAGTTGTAATAAGGCGACTGCAATTGGTACAAAATGCAGCAGCAAGATTGCTGTGCAAATTACCTAGATCTAGCCATATTTCAGGTCCTTTACGTAGTCTCCACTGGCTTAAAGTAGATAGTCGTAACAAATTTAAGACACTGAGCTACATGTTTAAAATTAAATTTGACCTGGCCCCCCATTACCTTAAGTCCCTTGTTCACACTCCTGTACCTTCACGGAATTTGAGATCTGCCCACATGGCCTATTTTGTTGTGCCTAAAATTAGACTAGCCAGAATGGTGGGTAGATCTTTTGCTCAGTTAGGTCCCACCTTGTGGAACTCCCTGCCATTGCACATTCGAACTGAAACTAATTATGTACAGTTCCGCAGAGCCATTAAAACCTGGCTCTTTAACCAATAACTCTTCCTGCAGTTGAAACGGAGATTTAACGGAACTTGCCGGTCCAGCGCCGGGAAACCCTTTTTGGGTAGCTGTTGCGCTTAACAAACTCAAATAATAAATAAATAAAAAATAAAAGACACTCCATACCATGCAATCCAATGACAGGCCATAACATACCATCCTTACTATAAAATGAAAGACCATACCATCCTTACTATAAAATGAAAGGCCATACAATACCATACAGTGACAGGCTATACCAAATCATACTGTTCAATACCATACAATGACTGACCATACCATACTACACAAGACCATGCCTTACCATACCATATTATCCAATAAGAGGCCATACCATACTATATAATGGGAGACCAAACTAGATCATACAATACTATACAATGGCCGTCCATACCATACTACACAATGAAAGGCGTCACTATACAAAGACAGGCCATACCATACTATATAGTGAGAAATCATACTATTCGATATAATGACAGGCTATAGTATACAATGACTGCCATACCATACTATAAAGTGGCAGACCATACTATGCCATACCATATTGTACACACTGACAGGTCATATCATACCTTACTATACTACGACAGGCCTTATCATACCTTACCACACAATGACAGCCCATACCAGACAATAACATAACTTACTATAAAATCCCAGGGTATATATATACCATACCATACAATGACAAGGCATTACATAACGTGGATTTGTAACGCTAAATAACAGATGTTTATTGTTACCCAACTCAATGGTACTCATTTTATCGACTTCAGAAGGATGAAAGGCTCCGTGGACCCGCTGGGATTTAAACCTCTGACCATAAAGTCAGACACAGGCCCCTACAGTGGACTCATTTTTCCACTAAGCCACCAGACCCGGATATCAATGACAGGCCATTGCATACAATGAAAGGCCATACCATACCATCCTATACAATTACAGACCATACCATACCATCCTATACAATGACAAGCCATACCATTCTATATCATACGTGCTTTACAATAACATGACATTTCATACCATACTATAAAATGACAAGCCATACCATACTATATAGTGACAGACCATGCCATACAATGACTGACTTTACAATACCATACAGTGCTTTAAAAATGACAGGGGCACACCATACCATACTATACAGTGAAATACCATACAGTACAATTAAAGGCCATATCATATGGTATCACAAAATGACATACCATAAAATGACAGGCCATACCATACTATAATATAAAATAACAGGCCAAACCATACTATACAAAGACAAGCCACACCATACTATACAAGGATAGGCTATAGCATACTATAAAACTACAAGCCACACTATACTATACCACATCGTACAATACTTTACAATAACATGACATATCATACCATACTGTACAGTGACAGGCCAAACTATACTATGCATTGACAGGCGTTACAATTTTATTCAATGGCAAGCCATACCATGCAATGACAGGACATACCATAGTATACTATACATTGTCAGGCCATACCATACAAAGACTTGACATTTCATAATATGCAATGACAAGCATACTATACCATACTATATCGAACAATGACAGGACATACCATACCGTACAATAGTATACAGTGGCAGGCCATACCATACACTGATAGGTCATTACGTACCATACTATACAGTGACAGGCAGTACTATACCTTACCATAATATACAATGACAGAACAGGCTGTACCATAATATACAATGACAGGCAATGCTGTACTATACGGGAAACAGCCACTACAACGAAGCCGTTTCCACGCTGTACTTAACCACGCATGCTTTACTACGCATGCGTGGTTACCACGTAAAGCCTTTACCACGCATTTCCTTACTACGAAATACATAGTACAGGAATGTGTGGTAAAGGTAGAATTAAAAAAAAGGGGGGTTTGGGGGGGGGGGTCCCCCCCCAACAAAAAGATTGAGTTTAAAAAAAGAAATCACACTTACCATAAAGAGAATGATTTGTGCCTTTCGTCCTTCATGCAAAAAGCCAGCCTCCCTAACAACGTAATAACGTACGTGCGTCCACGTACTTCCAAAACAAAAAAAATAGAAAAGAGACCAATTTACATTGAAGGAGAAGTCCGTCTATGACAAACAGTGAGTATTTTTTTTAATGATATTAACTTTTAATGATTTTCGGGAATATATAAGGAATGGGGGAAGGGATCGAAAAAAGCATTTACAATGAAAATGCCATTAACAAGCATAGTTATACAACGAAAAACGAAGTATAACTATGCGTGGTAAAGGCATTTTCGTTGTAAAGCATATTCGTGGCAGTGGCATTCTCGTTGTAACGCATGCGTGGAAAAGGCATGCGTTGCAACGGAATGCGTAGTAAAATCATACAACCGTACTATACAAGGACAGCCCATGCCATACGATACAAATACTATATAATGTCAGTTCATACCAAACCATGCTAAAGAATGACAAACCATACTGTACAGTGGCAGGCCATACCATACACTGATAGGGCATTACATACCATACTATACAATGACAGGCCGTACTATACCATACCATAATATACAATGACAGGACAGGCTGTACCATTCTCTTCAGTGACAGGCAATGGCGTACTATACAAGTACATGCCATACCATATGATACAAATAGTATATAATGTCAGTTCATACCAAACCATGCTAAAGAATGACAAACCATACTATACAGTGACAGGCCATACCATACCACACTATACAATGACAGGCCGTATCATACCTTGATAGGCCATACCATATCATACTATACAATGACATACTATAAAATGGTAGGTCATACTATACCATACCATACCATACAGTGACATGCCATATCGTACTATACAACGAGAAGCCATACCATACTATAACATGATGGACCATACCATATACTGTGCAATGCCAAGCCATATTATACAATAACATACAGTGACAGGCCATACTATACAATAACATACCATACTATACAATTTCAGTAGCGACCCACAATAAAGGCCGTACTCTCGACCAGGTATGGACGGCAAACCTGGACATTTCCCCCCCTCAGTTTATCCTTGCACTTGGTCTGATCATTTTTTTAATTTCTTTTTTATTAAAATCTTCCCCGTCCACCCATCCTCCACCGGTGTCTAATTTCACGGCACGAAACTGGAAGCAGGCTGATACTTCTCACTTTCATTACATTCTGTCTACCACACTCCCTAGCGACACCATTGATATTAACACACAAACCGTTATCCTTGATCAATGGTTGACACAAGCTAGTGATGTGGTCGCCCCTGTGAAAACTATCAGAACTAAACGCCCACATGACGCTCAGCGCTGGTTTACTGATCAACTAAAACTGGACAAATGAGTCCTTAGACAAGCTGAGCGTCGGTGGAGACGAAATTATGACCCCTTACTAAGAACCACTTATATGGATCTATTAAAATTGTACAAGAAATCTAATCTATTGGCTAAATCTTCCTACTATTCCCAGAAAATTCTCAATTCAGCTTCAAAAACCAAGGACATTTTCCCTATTGTAGCTGAACTTTCTCTTCCTGATCGTGTTACTGTCCAGCCCCAACCCTCACAGGCTCTTTGCGACTCCCTCAATTTATTTTTTATTGACAAAATCACAACTATTAAAAACAATATTCCCTCCCCTTCCTCACCTAATGTCTGTGTTCTACCCCCCACGAATCCCTGCCGCTTGCACGAATTTCCCCCTATCTCTCAGTCTGAATTCATTTCTTTATTACATGTAGTAAGTTCTGGTTCCCCCAATGATTGTTGCCCCCCTCAAATTCTGAAAGATGCTTTCTTGGCCTGTCCAGGTCCCCGATTAGACCTTCTTAACTACTCTCTCGCTACAGGCTCTGTCCCCGATGCTTTAAAAAAAGCTGTTGTAGTACCCATTCTCAAAAAACCAGGCTCGGATCCAACTGTTTTGGGCAATTATCGACCAATCTCCCTCCTCCCCTATCTGGGGAAGGTGTTGGAGACTCATGTCACCCGTTGTCTGAGCGCCTTCATTGAAAAATCTCACTTCCTAGATGACCAGCAGGCCGGTTTTAGACCGGCCCATTCTACGGAAGCGGTCATTGTGGCCGTGATGGATGCGCTGAGACAGGGGGCTGACAAGAACTTGGCCCAGGCCTTGGTGCTATTAGATCTGTCGGCCGCTTTCGACACGGTCGATCATACTATTTTGATCGACCGTGTCGGAAATGCGGGTATCCAGGGCCTGGCCTTAACTTGGATTAGGTCTTTCCTCCAACAACGTTCTCAATCGGTTCAGCTTTCTACCTTCTCTGCCCCCCAATCTTCACTTTCCTGTGGTGTCCCCCAGGGTTCTGCTCTATCGCCCCTTCTGTTTAATCTTTATATGCAACCCCTCTTAGCCTCTCTCCGTCACACCCCTGTCACCATCTTCAACTACGCAGACGACCTACAGCTAATCTTTTCTATTGATTCCTCTTCTTCCTCTTGCTCTAACTTTCAATCCACCATGCTCACCATCTCTGAGTGGATGAATTTCAGTCAGCTGAAGCTCAACCCCAGCAAGACTGAGTTGGTCTTAATAGGAGGGTCCTCAAATCTTTGGAGCTCCAGCTTTGGGCCCCAAGCTCTTGGCCCTCCTCCTTGCCCAGTCAAGTCCGTGAAGAGCCTTGGTGTCATCATTTCTAGTGACCTTTCGATGAGACCTCAAATCAACTCTGTCACCTCGGCCTGCTTTTACCATCTACGCAGAATTGGCAAAATCCGTAGGTTCTTATCCACAGAAGCTCTCATACTTGTCATTATGGCTCTTGTCACCTCTCGCATTGACTATGCCAACTGCTTGTATGTGGGGATTCCTGCTTACCACCGCCATCGGCTCCAGCTGGTACAAAACCAGGCGGCCAGATTGGTTTTCCAACAGCCAAAGCACCAACATGTTATGCCCCTGTTGAAAAGATTGCATTGGCTTTCGGTCGCTTCCCGCTGTATTTTCAAAATGGGTTGTACTGTTTTCAAATCTCTTTTTGCTCTCGCCCCTGCCTTTACCTCTCTTAGTCTCAAACGCCACATCCCCCCGAGGCATCTTAGGTCTTCTGCACACAACCTCTTAATCACCCCCAGGTTCAAACGCAAAAAACATGGTGGCTCCTATTTCTCTTTTCTTGCTCCTTCTACCTGGAATTCTCTCCCTCTTTCAATCCGGCTTTCTTCTGACTACACCATTTTCCGTAAATCTCTTAAAACCTATCTTTTTCAGCTAGCTTATGATTAACTTTTCTGTTCACACCTGACGCTCTGTTTTGCCACTTTGTCTTTGAGCGCCATGAAACCAATTGGTGTTCGTGCACGGTAACACATTTCTTTAACATAACATAACATAACATACAATGACAGGCCATACCATACTATAAAATGATAGGTCATACTATACTATACTATACCATGCAGTGACATGCCATACCATTCTATACAACGTGAAGCCATACCATACTATAAAATGATAGCCCATACCATATATTGTACGATGCTAAGCCATATGGCACCATAACATACAGTGACAGGCCATCCTATACAATGATTCAGAAAAGGGGGTGGTGATGAACAGAGAGTCTGAATTAAGCAGACCACTCTTACCCAGTCCAAAGATCAGGGCTTGATCCATCACCGTTTTTTAGCTCACTGCACCATCCCAGCTCAGAACTTGGCTATATGCAAATTAGTCTGACCCTGGCCCAGTGCATCATGGGAACAAGGCAGACCAAACTACCAAGCCAATTCTTGTACTGGGAAGGAAACAAGCTTCCGGGGACCGGTTTCTGGCATTTCAGCTGTCTTCGGCCCGGCTTGCTTGAATCCTGATGGTGCAATGAGCAAGGGACTCACATCTGAGTATACCCTTCCACGCTTATGGTGGACAAAAATGATTCAGAAAAGGGGGTGGTGATGAACAGAGTGTCTGAATTAAGCAGACCACTCTTACCCAGTCTAAAGATCAGGGCTTGATCCATCACCGTTTTTTAGCTCACTGCACCATCCCAGCTCAGAACTTGGCTATATGCAAATTAGTCTGACCCTGGCCCAGTGCATCATGGGAACAGGGCAGACCAAACTACCAAGCCAATTCTTGTACTGGGAAGGAAACAAGCTTCCGGGGACCGGTTTCTGGCATTTCAGCCGTCTTCGGCCCGGCTTGCTTGAATCCTGATGGTGCAATGAGCAAGGGACTCACATCTGAGTATACCCTTCCACGCTTATGGTGGACAAAAATGATTCAGAAAAGGGGGTGGTGATGAACAGAGTGTCTGAATTAAGCAGACCACTCTTACCCCGTCCAAAGATCAGGGCTTGATCCATCAGCGTTTTTTAGCTCACTGCACCATCCCAGCTCAGAACTTGGCTATATGCAAATTAGTCTGACCCTGGCCCAGTGCATCATGGGAACAGGGCAGACCAAACTACCAAGCCAATTCTTGTACTGGGAAGGAAACAAGCTTCCGGGGACTGGTTTCTGGCATTTCAGCCGTCCTCGGCCCGGCTTGCTTGAATCCTGATGGTGCAATGAGCAAGGGACTCTTATCTGAGTATACCCTTCCACGCTTATGGTGGACAAAAATGATTCAGAAAAGGGGGTGGTGATGAACAGAGTGTCTGAAATAAGCAGACCACTCTTACCCAGTCCAAAGATCAGGGCTTGATCCATCACCGTTTTTTAGACACTCTGTTCATCACCACCCCCTTTTGTGAATCGTTTTTGGCCACTATAGGTGTGGCAGGGTATACTCAGACATGAGTCCCTTTCTCACTGCACCATCAGGATTCAAGCAAGCCGGGCCGACGACGGCTGAAATGCCAGAAACCGGTCCCCGGTAGCTTGTCTCCTTTCTGGTGAAGAATTGGCTTGGTAGTTTAGTCTGCCCTGTTCCCATGATGCACTGGGCCAGGGACAGACTGATTTGCATATAGCCAGGTTCTGAGCTGGGATGGTGCAGTGAGATAAATAACGGTGATGGATCAAGCCCTGATCTTTGGACTGGGTAAGAGTGGTCTGCTTAAATCAGACACTCTGTTCATCACCACCCCCTTTTGTGAATCGTTTTTGGCCACTATAGGTGTGGCAGGGTATACTCAGACATGAGTCCCTTTCTCATTGCACCATCAGGATTCAAGCAAGCCGGGCCGACGACGGCTGAAATGCCAGAAACCGGTCCCCGGTAGCTTGTCTCCTTTCTGGTGAAGAATTGGCTTGGTAGTTCAGTCTGCCCTGTTCCCATGATGCACTGGGCCAGGGACAGACTGATTTGCATATAGCCAGGTTCTGAGCTGGGATGGTGCAGTGAGATAAATAACGGTGATGGATCAAGCCCTGATCTTTGGACTGGGTAAGAGTGGTCTGCTTAATTCAGACACTCTGTTCATCACCACCCCCTTTTGTAAATCATCCTATACAATGACATGTCATACCATAGCTACACAATGACATGACATACCATATCTATATAATGGCATACCATAATAAACAATGACAGGCCATGCCATATCTATACAATGACATACCATACGGTACAATGCCAGGCAATCCCATACTATAAAACCTCTTGTAACTTGAAGATATCAGCTCAGCTAGCATGTCTCGCCTTCTGCCGTTGCAGCCTACATAGGCAGGTTGCTGATGGGACACTGGTACGGCTGATGTAGCCTCCACACTGACCTAGATATTGGGGAGGCCTTCACTAATTTTACTATCTCGGCCAATTAAGGCTCCCACCTCTGTATTGACATAGCATTTTGACGTTGGCAGCAGAGAACCAGTCTCTTATTCACAGCAGACTAACACTCGCACATGATATTTAACCCCTTAAGTGCTGCCGTCGGCCAACGGTCGTCGCGAGCACTACCTTGCCAGTGCTGCGCACGACCGTTGGCCGACGGGCCAGCATTCGTTCTTCGAACGTTCAGCACTGGGCGCTGAACGTTCGACGCTCTTATGTGGTTAGACAAGTCTTCTGAATGCGGTTCTTAGCCACATGGTTGCTTGCCAGGTATTCCTTACACATTGAAAATGCGGTACATCTCCTCCTGGATAGTCACCCATCCTAGAGGGCCTGGAATACTAATTTCCTCTCTCAGAAGGCACCTCTCTTGGCTCTTGGCAGACCTTAAAATCCTCCAGCAGCAAGAGCAGACTTGAGGCAGGCCTACGCCCCTATGGGAGACTGGCGGTCATGCAGACACCAGCCTTGGTCACACAGCAATCCTCCAGGTGCTTAGAGGAGCAGTCCCTACCTCAGTCATGAAGAACCTGAAACTTGGTAATGGAACAAAGTGGGGTGATTTGGATTCTACGTTTGTACACATTCCACAGACACATGGATGTGGATTCACTGAGGTTTCAGAACTGGTTTGGGGTGGTTGTACTTCAAATCTCTTTTCTTCTGACAATCCTCAGATACAGGCTTTGTGCAAGGTGATAGCAGGTAGCAAAGATGCTGGCTTCAAGAAGGAGTCTCCAAAACAAGGGCACGATGAAGTGATAGGTTTCTGCACCTTGCTGAGCTGACATCAGCCTTCCTGAAGGAGGAATCTGAGGCACTCAAAAATAGAGGCCATGCCTAGAAACTTCCTGACCTTAAACAACAGACTGTAGCCCCAGCCCTCACCCAATCCATCTATCAAATTACAGTGCTCTGCAAGAACAAATCAGTAGCCCTTTGATAACCGGGTCCTCATTGATTTTTTTCGGTGGGGTCCCTGTCTATAGCCTCCTCTACTTCTGTGTCTTGATCTCCACCCTCCAGCCACAGGAATGTAGTCGATGCACTTCTACAGAAGAATCTGAATCTGCTCTCCACCCTAGTTCATGCAAACCAGACGCCATCCAAAATGGATACCACTGATCCTTGCACTCAGACTGTAACCACCACAGACCTACTGCCATACAATACAATGCTACAGACCTCAAAACGCCAATTTCCCTGCCGGGTTTAATATAGGAATTCAGAGAAAATGCCCATTCACCAGATATTTTATTGCTCTTTTCCCTTGGTCTTGAGTAGGTCTATTCACAAACAGAACTTGGGCAATGAATTCAGGAGGCAATCACCACAGCCTCTGAACTTATAATATCAGTTGTAATTACTTGAGAACATTGTTTCCTTTCAATGGTGGCTCGCTAAAGCTCATCGTTTTCATTTAACCAACTACCACACTCAGGGAGTTTGCTTTGTTTCCTTCAATGGGACCATTGAAATAGCCCTCTTGTACCAAAGATGTATAAAAAGGAAAGTGAAGGACTGAAAACATAGTATCATGCCTATATGCAGTGATCTGGCAAAAATATAAAATGGGAGTGATCTGATAACCTCTGCCTTGGTACCTCAACACGCTCTGACACCCTTTCTCTTTGCAGGACCGTGAGGGCGATCTGTGACCACACAGGATCCTCGGGGTCCCACCTGAGCTTCCAGAAGGACGAGGTTTTACAGCTGCTTTCTACAGTGGATGACGACTGGATCCGCTGCTGCCGCGGGAGCAACACTGGTCTGGTGCCTGTAGCCTACACATCACTGATCCTATGAGAGATACGACTTGGGAGAAGCAGACGCGCTCTGATCCTATGACAGATACGACTTGGGAGAAACAGACACACTTTATCCAGAGACAATCTGCATGAAACCTAGAAGGTGCGCAAAACAGCTGGAACCCGTCCTCTTGGTGGGGCAGGTTCAGCTACATGTCTGCCTGGGCTGCCTCAGACAGGCTTGTGTTTGACTGGCCCTGCCACAGCCTTTATGACTCCTCAGAGATGCAGTTTCTGCTGTAAAGTCCAGTCTACCTCTGGATAATCAAGAGCACTGAAATGTTTAGAATGTTTTAAGAAATTGAGAATTTAGTGAATTGTGTCTGTAATAATACTCTTTGTGAAATATACACCTTGAGAACTCAGTTTAAGTAATGCAGTGAGTGTCACAAAAAAGTGCAATCTTCCTCCAGCAGTGTTCACTAGGAGCTACAATCCTCCAGCAGTGCAAGCTTCCTTCTCGGAGTGTTCTGCCATCCCTATAGGTCTCTGGCTGTAGGAGCGTCCCCAAGCAGTGCCAGGAGAGTGGTACAGGACTGCAGCAGTGTTTGCTTCCTCCAGCACTGCAGTTGTGTTGTGCCAGTGCTACACAACCCCACCATGAAATGTAAAGAACATCCTTCAGAAGTTCCCTCTCAGTGCTTTAGAGCTCCAGAGGTCAGCGTTATACTCCTCATCGGAGGGAGCTTTAACCAACAGTAGGTGCTGTAGTACTCTAGTAGTGTAAACTTTCTACGAGCCGTAGTGTGAGAGCTATAGTAATCCATTTGTGTGTGCTTACTACTCCTCTATCAGAGTGCTGTTCATCGAGGAGTGCTGTGGAAGTGCAATATGAGTCCAGTAGTGTCAGCGTCCGTTATCATTGTCCCTGCCGCTGCAAAAGAACTTCAGTAGTGTGAGCTCATGACCGGCAGTTCCTAGCAAGTACTATAGGACCAAAGCAGGGTAAGCATCGTGGTACTGGTGCATGGTCCTGTGAGTGCTACAATTCCCGAGTATTGTGAGCTTTTTTCCACTACTACCCTGTGGGGTTTTACCAGGGAAGTTCCATCCATCTGTACACTGTCAGCACTAAAGGACTTTAGCAAGGGGTCTTCCGACAGCGGTATCCTAACACTGCTATAAAACTCCTGCAGTGTGAGTTCCTCCTGGTAGTACCGTCGCTGCTAAAGAACTCCAGTAATAGGAGCTTACTCCATCCCGTGCCCTACGATACACATATAGACCCATAAAGACTTCATTTAGAAGGCTGCCTATGTAGAGAAAGATCTGCTTGCAGAAATTACAATCTGCCAGTATCAGCTGACGCGAGGCTGCAAGCTTTTTCAAAGAGTTCAAATATGTTGTTTGGAAAAACTGTGGGCGAGGCATTTAACATGGACTAAACGAGGGAGTGACATATAGTAGGGGATCCCTCTATCTCTGGAAAACCCAGGACTGGATGAGCTACAGCCTCATGATATGGGCCCGATCGCAAACTACTCATACTTGAGATGGTCAATGAAAGGTCTAGAAAAAACAAGACTGTATGAGCGGTTTCTACCCGACATGGGGCGACCTGAGATCTACACAGAAACAGGATTGAATGTGATACCCATATGTATCTAGCATGGGGCTACATGAGATATCTGATGAAGTTAGTAAGTGGACTTTCAAGGTAATGGATAGAGCCAGGATGTGTCGGAGTGCATTCCAGAAAGAGGAGGATTATTAGAGTGCATAGGGGTTGGAGCGATACAACCAGCAAAAAGATGGAAGGTATCTCACCAGTTAGTTTTGATACGGTGCACACTCACTTTCTTAGGGCCTGGTTTAGATCTCGGATATCCCGGCCGCCGAAATATAAATCCCACAGGATATCATTGGATTTATATTTTGGCAGACGGGATATCAGTCACCATTGTGAAGGAGTAACACGATCGCCAAGATCTAAACCACCCCTTTGTGTTGTTCGATTATGGAATGACAATTTTGGATAACAGACTACAGGTGGCCTTTGAACGATCACGTTGAAAGTGCTCACCTGTGCGCTTAAGCCATCTTATTTTCCCACTGATTTACTAGCCTGCATTACCACCGTAAGCGTCAATGGTAAGGCTTCACCAGGAGGCTTACTTATCATGAGACCTTTTTCCATTTATGCTAGTCACATCAGCAGTATTGTGTTCAGTCCTGCAGGCCATATTGTTAATATCCTGGAGTTCTGGAGGAAACATCTAGATGAGTGTGCCCAATTTTAGAGGCCTCCTCTGAAATAGTGGTGTTTGGAGAGGTAAGAATTTATCAGAAATTGGGGTTTTCGTGTATTTGGGCTAATGTCTTAATTTTACGGGGACTCTTCTAATTCATGAGGCATTCAATTTGGGAGTTCTGTTTTTTTCCTTGGAATTTCTTTTTTTTTTTACCCTTCTCCCTTCCTATTCCTTTGTCTTTTTATTGTTTTTCCTATTTAATAATTATAAAGATTTGGTCCAAGTTTATTGTTCACAGCGAATCAAAACTGTAACAATATTTTCAATATACAAAACACTGAAATTGTGTGTAGAATGCTTTCTTTAAAAAGCACATAAAATTATTATTTCATTACAAATAATTGATTGTCTATAAATGAGAAACTATAATATAATTCACTTTAGTGGCTGCCCTCTAATTACAAAGAATTACAGCTCTTAATTGACTACAATATTCCTACCTATGATGTAGGTGGCAATTAATGTTATAGATTGAAAATACCATATAAATAAAATTAATTAACGTGAAAGGGAGTTACCCCAAATCTTCGATTTTCTTTTATTAGGTAATCCCTAATTTTAATTTGTGTCCTCCTTCCTGTAACTTTGACCACTAATGCCTATATATGTTTTTTTCCTGATATTTTAGTTTCCATTGTTTTTGATTTCCCAATTTAATGGCTATGAGATTTTTGCATCCAAAGGTAAATAAACGAAAAACACATACTCCTCCAAAATGTTAGTGGTAGATGTAAGCGACCTGAAAGATATGAGATCGGTGTTGGGAAAATTACCAAAAGAAGTGGGAGGACTTAACTCTTCAGTTTGGAAGAGCAAAAGAACTTAGGCTAATGGATGTAAATATGGTGGAGGGGTGGTCAATTTCAGCACAGACGTGTCTCTACAGCAAGGGGTCCTGGGATGCGACTTGTTGAGGAGAGGCTTAGAAAGAACACAACACTGCATGGTATGGACAGATACAGTAACAGAATTCAAATAGTTGAAAGGCTAAGCTAAAGACTAGGGGCCATTTTACAGAGAGTGCCCCAGGAGCGCACAAGTACGTGCGCCTGCTTCGTGCACACCCGGGGCATTTTGTTATTACAGAAGAGGTTGCAGAGGCTTGTGCGGCCCCTTGTGTAATACAGATACTGCTGGCACACATGTAGTGCCAGCAATATTATTAGGGAGTGTTCCCTCATCTGCATGGCGGCACGGCCCCATGCAAATGAGGTGTTCACTTTGCCTCTGCGCCTGTGGGGTATTAAGGATGCAGGCGCACTGAAAGTTCATCACAAAAAGGTGGCACACTTTCATTGCGACTCTGAAAGGCAACCCTCTGGAGGAGAAAAGGGGGGTCCCATGGACCCTGCCCAGACATTGCCTTCCGGGCAGGTGCAGTCACCTGCCTGAAAAGGGCATCTCTCCCCTCTTGAAAATGCAGGCGGATCGATGCCCGCACTGTGAAACACAAAATGGCTTTGAAGCAGCCGCTCCGTATTTTACTTGAATGCACTGCCCCCAGGGCAGCACGAGTTCATGGCTTCCCTGGCTACAGCGCATTCACTATAATAGGGCACACGGTCCCTGTTGGTGCCCAATGCACCTGTTTTAAGGAGCAAACAGAGAAAGTGCGCCCTTCTGGTAGTACGGGCCTAGGAGTCTCAAGCAGTGTGACCCACCGCTGTCCTCATGTCACAGGAGACAGCCAGCCTAATTTAGAGATACCCCTTTGGCTTAGCAGGGATTGTTGAAAGTGCTCTACTTACCATGTCAGGAGTCCTTATAGGGATTGTAATTCCTGACAACTACCATGTCATGGTGGGCAGTTGAATTTCTGAAACTATCCCCCAAAAGTAGGGGTCTGTTTCAAAATACAAAAAAATCAAGGCCCTGACAAACAAGGAGTTTGCCCTTGGAGGTCATCAGTGGTTTTATGTTCCCAGGTCCATCATAACTCGCATGCCAGTCCCAGACAGGAATAGTATATGTCCTAACACCCGCTGTAAAGAAGGCCTTCGGACTAGTTGCCAGTGGCCACCAGGTGGATGGGCAACTTTGAAAGGTTTCTGAAAGCTGGTCAACTGGGGCCCTGCCATGGGAAACCTGGAAGTGTCCCAACCTTTAAATGAAGCTGCAGACCGCTGGTTTGGTGGACAAAAGCATCACTGATTTACAATGATTCTCAAATTCTGCTAAACTCTAAGTGAAGCCATAAGTTTAATCAATAAATTAAATAAATATAGGATATTGGCAGACTGGGTGAGTCCGTAGGCTCTCAGTGCTTGTCATCATCATTAACGTCACCGGAGGGTAAAAAAAATAGGAAAACATATTAGGAATCTAGGAAATTTGTAGCCTTCCAGTTAAATTTGAGGTGAGACACCGCTGTTCTCGACCCATCTGCAGTGTAAAGCACCAAAACACAACAAAATCCCTGTTGTGACTTCTTTGGTCGGCAACGCATATTGGAATAGTTGCTTTATGGGTCTTCATCTTTTGTATCTAATTGGAACTTTTGTCTCAGTAGAATCTCACCTACCTTGGTCATCAGAGTCAACTGTCTGGGTCCCTGAAGGTCATTCAACATTTGCCGGTATCTTAAGTCAATTGAGTGAGCACAAGCACATTGAACTTCAACAACCTCCCTTATGCCAATGGCGCAGTCTCCAGTTTTGTTTTCCTAGACACTCTCTTGATTATGCCTCTCTTTCCTTTTGTCTTTAGGTTATATATATTTGAGGAATAAACATTCCTCTTCATAAAACTCAAACTGGGGGTTATTATTTTTTACCTCCGAGTCATGGCCAATTCGTCTTTAAATGGTCCTCTTTTCCCCGACTCTTAAATCTTCCACCCTTGAGCTGTATCTTTTAGGAATGTATGACTTTATTAGCTATCTAGTGGCCCTTGATGCTGTTATTAGCATCCCTCGTAATAGGCCATGCACCTGAATATACCCAGGGATGTATGCCCTTAGGGGAGGGATGCTTGCAACCTCCCAGGACAAAACCATCACTAACATTGATTTCATGAAGTCCAAATCTGCATAGCATGTGAAAGACCTCTCCAGAGCACGTGAAAGACCCCTTTACAATCCTTGCCGAGAGAGTGACAAGGAACAGTAAAGTAGAGGCTGGTGAAGGGCAGTGACGGCTGCTACGGGGCAGTAGTGGCGGGGGGTTAAAAAAAAAATGTCACTTAACTGCCGGATGCCGACACCTCCTGCCGGATTGACTCCCCTAATTAATCACAACGTTGCTAGCAGCAACATGATTGGTCTGAGCGTCGTAGTTCAGCGCTCAGGCAGGCAGTGGGAGCCTGTACATGTTCTCGACCCAGCCTTGCAGTACTGCTGGGTGGAGAACATGCTAAGTGCGCATGACAGTTTAGCTTGCCGAAGACGGCCGGCTAAACCGTCATGCACACTTAGAAAGTGGCCACCACTCCTCCCACTGCTGGCTGACAACCCAGCCCCTAAAACAAAACAAAAGTGGGTCAGTCGCAAAAAATAAAATAATAACATTGTGTTATCATTTTATTTTTCCTGTGGGGATGTGCACCTCTGCCTTAGCGGAGGATCCGCCGCTGGTGAAGGGGATGGTCTAGATCCATATCAAAAAGGCTTTTCTGTCACCCTCTAACTGATTAAACAACCCAAGGCTTGCATTAGAGGTCACCCTGTCAAAACACTGATCTTATTAGATTTGTCAGCAGTGTGTGACATTGCGGATCAACTTTATGTAAAAATTAAGTAACCATAAGCATCAAATACAAAGAATCCACGATACAAAAATGCCATAAAGAAGAAAGTTGATAACTAAGACATAACAATAAGCATTAAAGTGACGTATATTTTCCCAATTAGAAAATATGGCAATGTACTAATAATTAAAAAGGTGATCAGAGTTAAAATAAAGCATATGACAAAAGATAACGTCCTAATTTGTAAGCACTTCCTAATGTATAAAGTACTTTTATTGCCAAATAGTGATTCCTAGTAAGTCGCAAATCGGCTTACATCATGAATATTAATGAGGTAAGTCACAATTGACGACAAATTAGGAATCGCAGCCTTCATAAGGATGGTGGCCTGCTGGGGTCAGCAGACCACCATGTCTGAGATTGCTTTTTAATAAACACAGTCTTTTTTTAATAACATTTTTTGCCCATTTCGTTAAAGCAACACAGGATGCATTTAAGAAGAAAAAAATGAATCTTTGATATTTAATTTTTTCAAGAGTGAGCAGTGGTCTGTGGGACCACTGCCTGTTCTTAAAAATATGTTTTTTTTAATATTCTCAAAGGGGAAGGGGTCCAGCAAAAACCTTTGCTGGACATCAAACACCTTTGTGCTATGTGGCAAAGAATGGCGTGGCGGTAGGCAGCCTGAAAGAGCCTCAGCATGGTGGAAGCAGGCAACAGCTCCATGTAATTGTAGATATTGTACTTATGTGCTCTCTTCTCCTAGTGCATGTGGTGTAGTTTATGACACCAGTGTGGGAAACCCGTGAGCTAGAGAAAGATTTCTTCTTCAGCTTATCAAAATTCACCTGGGGTACCATGCGATATACAAGAGATGAGGACTAGGTGAGCGCACTTTTGGTAAGGGCAGCCTGAGATCTAGAAATAAAGCACTGGATCAACTACTCACAATTGGCATTCCACTTGAGTGCTAGAAAAGCAAACACTATCAAAGGTCTGGTGTTGGCCGCTAGCCATTTGGCTTTATTAATGCTTCCTTTGTCTTGTAATGGTTTTTACAAAACCGTTTTTTGGAGGAAGCTGGTGGGCCCTCATCAGTTTTTTTTTTAAAAGTGTAAAGAAAAAATGTTTTGGGTCTCAAAAAGAACACATTGCCATAGTAGACCCTGGCATTTAGGGGGAACTTCTTTATGTGTGGATGTGCTCTGTGTGAAATGGAAGAATGCTGTCACTTACTGAATGTAGCCAATGGCTGAAGAGGGCTCACCCAATGCCCCTGAATGTATGCTGTAGTGGGCGGAAGTAAAATGTGAACGGCACAGTAACACACCAATGTTTGCAGGGGGCTGGCTGAAATCTATAAGTATATTATACATATAATTTAGAAATATCAGAAGGTCTTGGCTAACAACTGACATACGGATTAGCTACTTCCAAATGTTATGAGGAGCGCCCTGTGAAAAAAAACAGGACTATATGAGCGAGTGATGCATGGACAGCTTAGAATCAGTAAAAAGCTGTTTGATCAGATACTTGCACGTAAGGATATCTTCTTCGTGGTTAGAGTTGTGGTTAATGGTTAGTATATCCACTAGACCTTGCTGTGTGTCATTAGTGCCTCTCCATTCATGCCAACCTTGGAGTTTGCTTTGCTTCTGTGCCCCAATACATCGCTTTTCAATCGACAGCTTTGATTCGCAGCGACCTACTGCTGATCCGTCTTCAGACGTTTTAGGGCATTCTCGTTTTCACTGCTTCTTTCTTGATTTAGTCCCTCACAGCATGTGCTTTGTGCTTCATCTAAACCAAGTCCTGCTCCACTTTGACCCATGGAGACATGTTTGGAGGAAGTCTGGCCTGGACATTATATGCACCAGTGGGCAATACCGGATAGCACACTGTCTCACAGTCGATGGGAAAGATTTTGGCTCCGGGATCACATCTTTGAGGAGCTCCTTCTGGACTGTAATCTCTTATGCACAATGCAGTTTATTGTATATAATATCCAGTATATGGAGCCCAGGTGTAAGGGCCATATATTTGCTTGTCAGAGGGCTTTGTTTACAGGCACTTCAGATCTACTGTAATTAATACATATTTATCAATGAATGTCGGATGATTGTATTGTTAAATGCAGCACGAGCACATATTACAAATCTGATGGAATAAAAAGATGAAAACACAACAACTTTGTAGTAATGATGTCACGTCAAGGGGCAAAAAGGGACATAGTGGTGTATTTTATGGGGCCAAGTAGAGGTTTGGAGAATACAGCAACTGCTATGAGCCACTTTGTTTATATGCAGTAACTGAGGGACAAAGGAGGTGTTTTACATTTTAGGTCGAGTCTACCAGTCAGTGTAAGCAGTCTGGTTGCAAAAGTGCTTTTGTCAGCTTAACATGAAGCTTAAAGCCTTCCCACCCCAATGCAAACCATTGGTTGGCTTTATTGTCCTTCTTATTTGCTTGCTTCTAATTTGATGGCTTACCTTGTCCATCTTGTGTTTGTCCCTTGCCTGCAGCATGTCCTCTATACTTATGTTCTTCTCCTTCCACTGCTTAGTTTTAGGGAACCTCTTATTTCTTAAGCACTCTTTGAAAGTGAATGTGTTTTCCAGCTGTTTCCCGTAAGTGATTTTCTACACATCTGTGCTCATTGTTGCTTGCAGCTGTGTTATTCTCTCCCCGCACTCCATGTTGTCTACCCCTCGTGTATATCTCTTGCCATTCCTTGTTTGTCCCTCCCTTCTGTGTTTTTTTTCCCTTCCTCTCACCACCAGTTACCCCTGCATTATGAGTAAAAGCGCTTTCACGCTATTTCATTGTCATATTTTGTTTTTTATTTACCCATACTTCTCAGATCTGTACATAAAAAAAATTGGCGCACGTCACACATTCATCATGACGCATCCGCATGCCAACAAAGTGATGCGCCCGAAGGGAGCCTCATCTTTTGTGACTTTTTTCCCTTTTGTTTTACCAATGTTATACAGCAAGAACATAAGGCATTGGCAGAGCCAATAGATCTTGTAGGTGAAACCTTTTGGTTTTGCCAACGCTTGTTTACTTTTTAGGGTTTACCCTGTCAAATTGGAGCTACGCAATTGCTTGGAGCTAAGTTATGCATTTTATGACAGGGCAATCCTTCCAGACCACGTTGCCTTTTCCTCTCATAACCTACTTCCTATTTCTTACAGATAATGATGTTTAGTGCCATCTACTCTGTCTGGATGAGGAAACCCCCATGCCCATCCTACAGAGGAGTGCCTACACCCTATCACACAGTGCCCAAACCTGAGGGACTGTAGGTGGTTGAAGTGCTGAAAAAGTAAAACCGAGACTTTCTGAAGGTCCAGCGCTACAAAGTGTCTTCTTGTCACATGCCAGCACTACATAAATTAATTAAGTAGACATTATATGATCCACCCCTATGTCCTGCATAAGGTCCATGTGTATACCTTCCTAATGAGTTCAATTGTGGATGCAAACCTACCATAATCTGCTGTGTAGAACAGTATCTATAATCCTATACAGATTGTCATGTATATACCATGAGATGATTTAACAAAGTTGCTTAGTAGGGTCTCTATCTACATTTGACATGGAGTCAGTCTTTTATGCAACCTCGTTTTTTTATAGTTATTTTTCCTTTTCTGGAAATATAATTGCAGCAATACCAGAAGCCACATATGTTTTGTCCTCTGTAGACTTTTTCAAGGCTTGGCGTTTTTGAAGATAGGCCCGAAGTTAAAGTCTACTGATAATATCAGTACCTAAATGCTGTTTCCTACATGAAATTAAAAAAAACAAAAACCAGGAAAAACTAAACAATATCACTTTATTATACTTAGAAATTGAAAAGAACAGTATATCTGAAACTGAGTGTAGGTTAAAAATCAAACTGCTGTGTATCCCATATCAAATCCCAGTTTAGGAAAGAAAGTTTAACAATTAAAAAATAAGAAATAAATGCTTCCTCAGTAAGGATTTTCTAATGAAAGCATTCTGTCTACATATTTTTTTTTTCATAAAAAGTGGGTTTGGGGGATGTATATACATATATCTGGCCAATAGCTTGCTTAATCTTCCCGACGGCTCCCAGTGTCTTGACACCCTTGGGTAATTGTTCGTGCTTTACAAATACTGGTATATATATATACATATATATATATATATATATATATATATATATGTATATATGTATATATATATGTATATGTATATATATGTATATGCATATATATGTATGCATGTATATATGTATATATATGTATATATGTATGTATATATGTATATGTATATATGTATATATATACATATATATATATATACATATATACATATATATATACATATATGTATATATGTATACATATATACACACATATATATATATATATGTATATATATATATATGTGTTTTGGGAGTCCCATCAAACCCCTTTTTGATATAATATATATGTATAACACATATACACATATCATGAACGTAAATGAGATTGCACTCTGACACCAATAGCCTTCAGTTGGCTGTAGCCAGACTCACTTGCCTTCGGAGTCAGGTTTGTATAAAATATTTCCTGGTGCTAATAGCTTGTACCAGGGGGGATGGCCCTTGCAGTAGTAACATGCTGTTTGTTAGACAGTCAAGAAGACACCCGTGCAAACGAATTTGGTGCTCAGTGCTTGCGGTGCTCCAACACAGAGCTCATGGAAAGCGAAGTACATGTATCTGGGGCTAAGAAAAATTATCTCTTTGAAAGAAATTAAAATGTATCATGATTTACTCCATTGAAAGAACTGCCATCTTGCAAAAGATGGACCACATTGACTAGAATGCACTGGGAGGGTTACCAAGTCTAGTTTTACTTGAATCTCACAGCTGAAGGCTACTGTTGAGTGTCGGTCCTGTTTCGGGTGCGGCAACATGTTTATCACCCATTTTCTTTTTCAAAATAAATGAATTAAACAACACAAAAGAAACCCCTATATTTAATAAAGTGACAAGGATAACTGTTTAACAAGCCGTTTTCAAAGGAAGAATAAGAGAAAACAGAAACAATATAACCTAGTAGGCCGAAGCATGAATGGTTTGAAAAGCTGAAAGTGCTCCTTTAAAGAACAGTACACGACCTATCGTGTCCAGTCATTGCCAGGTGAGCGAGTGTTCTTTTTACTGGGATTCAGAATCATGGCAGAAGTGAGTTTAATTCGGGTGTTATTTCTTTGTGGAGGCGGGACAGTTGCATACGACTGTAACGAAGATTCACCAGAGGAGAACTAGGTTTGCAGTTAAGTAACTATTCCTTCTCCTTTAGGGGATCATCATCAATGGCCATAAGCACTGGAAAAAATAGCAATCCTATTCATAACAGATGTGACGAAAACACAATTGATACGGAGAAAAGGCAATGCTAATGCTCTATTAGTGGACTTGCCTCTTGTTGAATTGACTCCTGTTTACCAGACAAAGTTATGTAGGCATTGCTGCGGAGGAGAAGAATATAGGAAACAGTCTACCAAGAAATGAAGAGGTTGAGTTGACTAGTCCACTCGATGTGAGACCATGGCTTACAAACAAGCAGGCACTCTGCCTAATGTCTTTGGTTTTATCAAGATAACATTTGAGAACTCTCTCAATGTCCAGCGAACATAAAGCCCTTTATGCTGAAGAGGGAATCTTCAAAAAGGTTGGAAGGGAAATAATCCAATGGACATGAGAATCTGAAATAATGTCAGGGAGGAAACTAGGATTGGTACTCACCACAACTTTATCTTTGTGGAAGACCGTGTAAAGCTCTTTGCTGCATAGGACCTGAATTTCACTAACCCAAGAGATGTAGGTTATGGCCTCTAGAAAAGCTGTATTCAAACAGATATGTTGGAAAGTAGCTCTGTGAATAGGCTAAAAATGGTGGACACAATCATGTTGAATGTGCCGCCTTGAGCTACCAGAGGAGACGGTCTCCTAACTGGCTTAATTTCTTTTAAGAATCTTTTACACTTGGAATTTTGAAGGAAAGAAGTGTGTTCAAGGCTTTTTAGACAAGAAATCGCTTCTAGTTGTCATTTTATTGTAGAAAACAGCAACCCAGCATTAGCCAAAACAAGAAGATATGGAAATACTGCTTCCTTCTGACACTGGGTCGGATCCAAGTTTTTCTGGAGAGACTAAATGCAAAACCTCCTCCATTTGAAAGAGTAAGGTGTTCTTGGATGCAGATCTTGGTTCTTTTCAAATGTTCAAGTAATCTTGCAGAAGATGAGAATGCCTATATTGCAAGAGTTCAGGAGCTAGGCTGCCAAGTTTGGTCTGCATGCCGGACTCCTTTGTGGTTATTCCAACAGATGTAATACATTTGTCTACCAGAACCACAGTGGCCGCTCTGGAATGATGTCTCTCACTACTTTGATACTTTATGATGGAATCAGCAGGGTTGACGGAGATGCATACACAAACTTCTTATACCAACTAATCAAAAGAGCGTTTTTGGATGGTAATACCTTAAAGCATAACATGAGCATTTCGTTTGTGAATAAATCTATTTGCGGAAATTCCCATTCGTAGAAAATGTGCAGGACTGCGTGCTTTAATACGCATTTGTGATTCTCTTGAACGGCTCTGCTGAAGTGATGCACAAGTTCCTTACAATTATTTCCAAATGGTTTCTTCAAGAGTCGCATACCTTGTGCTTACCTGATTGTTGATACAAGCAGGAATGCTGTTTTGAAGCTCAGTAAAGAAGACTCGAGGGATAGATGGACTGCCCTCAAGTCCAGCAGATTGATATACTAAATCTTCTGTTCTCTGGCCACATTCCCTGAACTTGAGGCCTATTCAATGTGGGCTCAGCAACTTAAAATTGAAGCATCCATCACAATGCTTTTGGATGGCTTGTCCTATTGAAATGTAACACTCTTTACGTGATTGACAATATCAATGAAGAGAGTTAATTGTAGCCTGAGAGTCAACTTGTCTTCCCAACTCCCTGAGAGCTGGCACCACTGGTCTTCCAGGCACTGTTTCATCTATCATTAAAAGCAGGCATTCACTACTTAGATTCAGGATGCTATTGAGCCCAGAAGTGATAAGATTTGGTCGACCATGATATGTCTTATTTCTTTTTTTTTTGTTTGTGTGTTAAGTTTTTCAACAAAAACAATACAGAAAAGCAACTTTGCAGCAAAGTTACAAGGATTCCATTCAGTTTAATTCAGGAGTCTGTGTTGTGTATAGGCTCTAGGTAGGAGAGCTCGCTGCCAGCCTTCCGCCTCACGAAGGGTAGAAGGGGAACAAGATGTCTGATTTCTGGAGGCTTCTGACCCCTTCAGAAGTATAGAACATAGTTTCTCCTCTGAAGGATACACTCCTGCCATTTGTGTTTGTAGGACCACTCTAAGGTTATGGATGGACTGAACTGTGAAAACCATACACTTGGAATGATTTACTCTGAGACCCAGGGGCTGAAAGACCGAGACGGATGTTTAAGTGCCACTAGACTTACTGAGATGTTAATGCTTTTACAAGTCAATCGTCTAAGTAGGGATACAGAAATATATTCATCTTCCTGAGGTGTCCAGCGACTACTGCCTTGCACTTTGAAATGCTTCTTGATGGTGACTGAAGACCGAAAGGAAATACACTTGATAGTGCTCGTTGCCATCCAGATATGAACTATGTTTCTGTAGATGTTAACAGCGGATTCTGCTTTAGGGCCCCTCCCCTCTGATTTGCATAAATGTAAAATATATTGTGTTGGTCCTAGAGGCGCTGCAAACACTTCCTGACAACTTGACTGTTCTGTGTATGACTGTAATGTAAGCGAGGGTCTAAAAGGCAGCCCGCTGCACGTCGGGGTTTACCTTTTCACAGCTCTTAATTAGCATAGCAGAGGGATTGCAGCAGAGTGAAGACTGGTGCTGCAGCAATTTCGGTCTCAGAGGGCACTGGATATAGAAGTCTTACGCGATGCCGTCATCCACTTACATCCTTGTTAAAGCTCCTTGTCTGTATTAGTCCGTCTTCAATTATTTGAAGACACTTTGCTTGCTTAGTGACTTAACCTATTGATCGCGGCGCGAATGTCGCTGCGGTGCGGGCAAATTAATCAGTGGCCAGCCATCCTCGCACACACGCCCACTGTGACATCGGACGACCGGGGGGCGTCCAACGCATGGAAGAGGTTAAACTGACTGTTTTTTGCAGAGCTAATGCCCAAGTCAAAGCTCAGCCCTGCCAAGTATCACGATGCAGGCATTAGACTAACACATTTCAGTGTGGTGGTCTGCATCACCGCACTGAAATGCTCACACATTATAGCACCTCAGCTGTAAAACCAGAGCGCTGCTATATAATAATGTACCATACGTACGTTTGGAACGTTCCGAGATCCAGTGCCCCCGACAACATATGAAAGCGAGGTCGAGGACCTCGACGACATGCGCCGCGACTTACCAATAAGTGGCGAACGACGGCCCCGGGCCCCAGAGGGCGATTGATGGCGGAACTGGAAAGAAGAGGGGCCTGCAGGCGTTGAAGAGACCGGGGGGCGAGACGACTCCGACCGGGACAGCCATGCGAAAGAAGTTTCATCCGGTGCTCCCGCTGGGACTTCGGCTTGAGGTGTTGGCAGGCGTTGAAGTCCTTCGAGTTGTGGTGTTCGCCCAGACACCACATACAATAAGATGTGGGTCCATCGCGGAAATTTGCTGCGAACAGGAAGTACAAGCTTTAAAACCCAAAGGCATCGCACACTGTTCCAGATGCAAAGCCTCAAACGGGGCCTGAAAACAGGCCAGAGGAACTGCTTATTCCGGATCCAATGTCAGTGCGCCGGGAGGGACTTATATGACCTCACTTATGTCATGTACGAGGAAGACGTCAGGGCGGGGTCGTGTGGCGCCGTCCCCAGGTGCGCAGAGGTGCTGCTGCAAATTTCTGGTTACAGTCTGATGCCTGGGGATATTCTAAGTTATGGAATCTGCGGCTAGATGTCTTTATCAGATGCGCTGCTACTCAACTGAAGTAAGTGTGTCTGAGTCCAGCATAATAGTAGCTGCTAATGGCTGCTATAATAAATACAATGTGTGGTTCGTGTGGTCTAATACAGCTGCCTGCCCTTCTACTGACTAGAACTGTGCACTGCAGACAGTATGCTCTGCTCAGTGTTTTCAGCTGCTGCATTAGTGCACAACTTGTTTTGGGTGGGGTTGTGTCTGCTAGTTAGAGCCACTGTGCAACTCGCCTTATAGCACATCTAATGGCGAAATTAGCTGCATCCCTCCAGTCGGCAATTGCCTGGGAGAGCACATCTGGGCCTCTTCCAGGACCGTTGGCAGCACCTGCGCAACTGTGTTCCACAGGGTAAGGGAGTAGCGGCCCAAAAGGCATGCATGTTCACCAACCGCAACGCCAGGCTGGTGGAAGAAAACATCTCCTTGCCTAAACTGCCTAGCCTCTTGGATTCCTGATTCAGGGGTACGTTTGGGAATACGCCAGGATTTACATGAGAAGTGGAGGCTTGGACCACCAAGCTCTCTGGGGTTGGGTGTTCCGTGAGGAATTTAGGGTCCCTTGGAGCGGAGGCGGTGGGCAGTTGTCCTGTTCACCGGAGCCCTTTTGTAGGGCTTGAAAGGTCTCAAGCAGGACATCAGTCTTAACTGCCACCGAGGGCAGACTAAGGTCCAGGACCTCAGCTGCCCTCCGTACCACCATCGCAAATGAAGCTCCCCCCCGCTGTAGCCACAGTAGGGATAGAAAGAATGCCAGTAGCTTGAGAAGTGTCCAGTTCACTGGCCTCACCCAGATCCTCAGACCAGTCTAAGGAGTCATAAGGCTCATATTCTTCAGGTTCCAGCGACCCTTCCCATCCTTCCCCGAGCCCTAGCCGATAGGAAGAGGGCTCAGGCCTGGAAGGCATGGCTCTAGTCTGGGCCGGCATCGGAAAACGCCCCTCCGTGTCGGAGTTGGGGATGGCGCTGCCGGGAGTATCGAACAAATTACTTACCTTCGGTAACGATATATCTGTAAGAAACAGTAGTTAGTATTAGATTCCTTACCTTAGAATATCCCCAGGCGTCCGTCTGGATCCGGAAACTTTTGCGTAGCAGTACCCCTGTGCATCGGTAGGCGTCGTCTGCAGGCGTCGTCGCTGGAGTATATAGACGCCGCCTCCACGCGCTGACTTCAGTTCTTTGCACACAGCTTTTACGCGCCAGAACACGCAGAGCCATGTGAGAGCCAACACTGGTGCCATTTGAAACTAGGGCCCTGAAAGGGATGTCCTTAACCCTAGGTATCAGTTCGCAGAACGGGGAGGATGGGTGGGGCGGTAAGGAATCTAATACTAACTACTGTTTCTTACAGATATATCGTTACCGAAGGTAAGTAACTTGTTCATCTGAAAGAAACAGGTTAGTATTAGATTCCTTACCTTAGAATAGATACCCCAGCAATACCAAACCCGGTGGTGGGTCTGCGAACCAATACAATCCTACACCAGAAAGTCCTGGAGGACCGAACGGCCAAAGAAGCCATCCCTCCGGACTTGACTGTCCAGGCAGTAGTGCCTCGCAAAAGTGTGCAGCGAGGCCCACGTAGCCGCCTGGCAAATGTCCTGCAAAGGGACTCCCCGGCCCAGGGCAGTAGTAGCCGCCGTGGCCCGAGTGGAATGGGCCCTCAGCCCAACAGGAGGCTCCTTCCGAGCCAAAGAGTAGCACGCTTTGATGCACAGAACGACCCACCGAGAGATGGTCCGTTTATGTACCGCCCGTCCTTTCTTCGCACCCACGTAGCCAACAAACAGTTGGTCATCCACCCGGAACTGGCGTGTGCGATCCATATAAAATGAAAGCGCACGTTTTGGGTCCAGACGATGGAGCCGCTCTTCATCCCTTGAAGGATGCGGAGGCGGGAAGAAGGAAGGGAGGGTGATGGACTGCCCGATGTGAAAAGCAGAGACAACTTTGGGCAGGAAAGAAGGTCTAGTCCTCAGAACCACCTTGTCTGGATGAATGGACATGAAAAGAGGTTTGACAGAAAGAGCCTGGAGCTCACTCACTCTCCTGGCAGAGGTAATGGCAACCAGGAAGGCCGTCTTTAACGTCAGGAGACGGAGAGGGCAGGAATGAAGTGGCTCAAAGGGAGCACACATCAAGAAGGTTAGAACCAGGTTTAAGTCCCACTGAGGCATCACAAACGGAACAGGTGGATACATGTGTGTGATGCCCTTCAAGAATCTTGTTACAATGGGGGACTTGAACAAAGAAGGTTGATCAGGTAGCCTCAGAAAGGCCGAAAGGGCAGAAAGGTAGCCCTTGATAGTGCCCAGAGCAGAGCCCTGCTGGGCAAGAGAAAGAAGGAAGAGAAGAACCTCAGAAAGAGGGGCAGAGAGAGGATCCACAGCCTTTGCTGTGCACCATGCCACAAACTTGTTCCACCGACAGGCGTATACCGATTTCGTGGAGGAACGCCTGGCTGCCAGAATCACATCACAGACTTCAGGAGGCAAGTCAAATGGCCTCAACTGTCGCCGCTCAATCTCCACGCATGGAGGTGG
The DNA here is from genome assembly GCF_964263255.1 of Lissotriton vulgaris. NCBI lineage: Eukaryota > Metazoa > Chordata > Amphibia > Caudata > Salamandridae > Lissotriton > Lissotriton vulgaris. The sequence continues at coordinate 107,625,629 of NC_141700.1, forward strand.
AGGCTTGACAGGTTCGGGTGGAGGACCGTCCCCTGCTGCTGTGACAGAAGGTCCTCCTGAAGGGGCAGGCGGATCGGGGGACCGACTGACATGCTGAGTAGCTCGGGATACCAGTACCTTCGAGCCCAGTCCGGAGCCACAAGGATGACTTGGGCCCGGTCGCGCCTGATCTTCTTCAGCACTCTGGGCAGAAGTGGTATAGGCGGAAAGGCGTATAACAGACCACAACTCCACTCGCGCCGAAAGGCGTCGCCGTGCGAGTGCCGTCTTGGAAACTCCAACGCGCAGAACTGATGACATTGCGCGTTCTCTTCTGTGGCGAATAGATCTAACCAAGGCTCTCCCCATTGCCGAAAGAGGCCTTGCGCCACGTTTGAGTTCAGACGCCTTTCGTGATCCATCGAGCACCGACGGCTGAGTTTGTCCGCCCTGGCGTTCAGAGAACCTGCCAGGTGTTGAACCGTCAGTCACGCCCTGACGTTCCAGCCATTGCGAGAGGCGCAGAGCCTCCTGGCAAAGGGTCCACGACCCCACCCCGCCCTGCTTGTTGCAGTACCACATGGCGGTGGTGTTGTCCGTGAACACCTGCACTACACTACCATTGACAAAGGGGAGGAATGCTTTCAGTGCCAAACGAATCGCCCGGAGCTCCAACAGGTTGATATGGAGCCAGGACTCCGCCGGAGACCAGATGCCTCTGATCTCTGCCTCTCCCAGGTGGCCTCCCCAGCCCTGGAGGGACGCGTCCGTCACAACAACGTGCTCCGGTTGGGGAAGGGAGAGGGATCTGCCTCTGACCCAATCGCGGTCCGTAAGCCACCACTGCAGTTGTCTTGCAGTGCCCTCTGAGATCAAGACATGGTCGGACAGGTTGCCCTTATGCTGGGCCCACTGAAACTTCAGGTCCCACTGCAGAGCTCGCATCCGCCACCGGGCGTGATGCACCAGAAGGATGCAGGAGGCCATCAGCCCCAGCAGCCGCAGTGTCAACCTGACGAAACCGGGGATAACGGCTGAAAGATGGGAATCAAAGCCTGTATATCCTGGACCCGCCGTTCTGGAGGATAAACCCGAAACTGCGCCGAGTCGAGAACCGCTCCGATGAAAAGGAGCTTTTGAGAGGGACACAGGTGTGATTTCGGCACATTGATGGAAAACCCCAGCTCGTGCAGGAGGTCTGCCGTCATCTGAAGGTGGTGGACGACTGTCTGGGGCGAGCCCGCCTTCAACAACCAGTCGTCTAGGTAGGGGAAGACTGAAACCCGTAACCTGCGCAGATGGGCTGCGACCACCACCATCACCTTTGTGAACACCCGTGGGGCGCTGGTAAGGCCGAAGGGGAGCACGATAAACTGAAAGTGCTCGTGGCCTACCGTGAACCGCAGGTAACGCCGGTGGGCCGGCAGGACGGGGATGTGAAAATGCGCATCCTGCAAGTCCAACGCTACCATCCAGTCTTGCGGGTCGAGAGCAGCCAAGACCTGAGCCAAAGTCAACATCTTGAACTTCTCCTTCCGGAGGAAGCCGTTGACGCTCCTTAGATCCAAGATAGGACGTAGGCCCCCTTTGTCCTTCTTGGGCACCAGAAAGTAGTGGGAATAGCAACCACGTCCTACTTCTGGCCCAGGAACGCGCTCGATGGCCCCCTTGGCCAAGAGGGCCGTAACTTCCTCCTGCAGAAGTGTCAAGTGGTCCCCCGACACACGGTGGTTCTGCGGTGGCATGGCTGGAGGAGTGGTCTCGAAGGGGAGGGAGTAGCCCCTTCGGACGAGCTCCAGCACCCACCTGTCCGATGTTATCGTGTGCCAGTGGGAGAGGTGATGGCGAACCCTGCCACCCACCGGCATCACATGGGCCTGAAAGCACGGACTAGGAGGATTTAGTGGTGGATGCTGCGGGGGAGGTGTGGTCTGACCTCGCCGCTGTCCCCGACCGCCACCCCGGCGGTTTCCACGGCCGCCACCGCGTTGATAAGTCTGTTGCGGCGCGTGGCTGGCAGCACGTGTGGGACCGCCCCTTCCTTGGCCACGAAAGGAGCGAAATGAACCGGTTTGCTGGCGCTGGGTCGAGAGACCCAAGGACTTGGCCGTGACCCTGGAGTCCTTGAAGCGATCCAGTGCGTGGTCCGCTTTGTCGCCAAGCAGGCGACTGCCATCAAACGGCATGTCCATCAATGCATTCTGGACATCTGCCGAGAAGTTGGCGGATCTCAGCCAGGCGTGGCGACGAATCGCCACCGTCGTGGACATCGCTCTGCCCAGTGAGTCGGTCGTATCAAGACCACACCTGATGGAGTATCTTGCTGCGTCTCGGCCTTCAATCATAGCCTTGCCGAGCTTAGCCCGTACCTCCGGCGGGCATTCAGGCAGCAGGTCCGCGACCGTATCCCACAGAGAGTGGGTGTAGCGGCCCAAGAGGCACGCGGTGTTGCAAGACCGCAGTCCCAGACTCAAGGACGAAAAGACCTTTTTGCCATACTGGTCGTACCTCTTAGATTCCATGTCGGGCGGGCCGACAGGAATGCAGTTTGGGAAGTGGAGGCCTGGATCACCAGACTCTCAGGGGTGGGATGGGTGGACAGAAACTGGTACTGGTCGTACCTCTTAGATTCCATGTCGGGCGGGGCCGACGGGAATGCGGTTTGGGAAGTGGAGGCCTGGATCACCAGACTCTCAGGGGTGGGATGGGTGGACAGAAACTTGGGGTCGTCCGAACACGGACGGTGGCGTCTGGCCACGTTCCTGTCAACAGGCGAACCTGAAGCGGGCCTGGACCACGTGCCCAAAAGAACGTCAGCTAAGGCCTCGTTGAACGGCAGCAGTGGCTCCTGTGGGCATGACTGCGGTTTGAGGACCTCAGTGAGGATGTTAGTCCTCACGGCCGCGACGGGGAGCACAAGGTTTAGGGCCTTGGCAGCCCTCATCAACACCACTGAATAAGCTGCCCCCTCCTCCGAAGCCACGGTAGGAGGTGAGACAAAGCCAGGGTTGGGGGGAGTCGTCCAGACCACTGGCGTCACCCAAGTCACCCGTCCAGTCCATGTCGTACTGACACTCACGTGTCAGAGGGTCCTCAGATCCCTCCCACTCCTCTCCGTAATCTACATCTTCACCATATTCGGAATCAACAATGTAGACCGGCTCCTCGGGGTTCACAGGCCCCATCGGCGTCGAGCCCGGCGTCGGGCGACACCGGTCCGACTCCATGTCCGGCGTCGGAGAGGGAATGGGGGCGGCACCAGCCGGCGCCGGAGCACTGGCGGCGCCAGGGGTTGCCCCGATGGAATCGGCGCTGGAGAGGCCGGATGACCAGCCGGCGTAGACCCTGAGGGCCCCTGCGGCGCCGGGGTCGGAGCCGTCGGCGGCGCCGGGACCGGAGCACCCGACGGCGTCGAGGCAGGAGAACCCGAACCGCTAGGGCCCCCGGACGGGACCACAGGGCCCGAAGGCGCCGCGGAACCCGCCGGAGGAGACAGAGCCCTCATGGCCATGAGGAACGCCTCTATCTTCTCGGGCAACGCGCCTTGCCCAGGGACCGCAGGGTATGGAGCAGGCCGCGCCGGCGACTCACGCGGAGCCGCGGGGCCACCCGAACCCCAGGCCGCATCGCGTGAGCGTCGGGGGTACGATGACGACGCCCCGACTTCTTGTGCTTCCTACCTGAGGAACCAGATGAATGGTGACGACTCCCGGAGCGCTCGTGACGGCTCCGCGACCGCTCCCTCGATCGCTCCCTTGACCTCCGGCCGGACCGGGACCGCTCTCGACGCGGGGTCGACACCCGGAGCTCGAGCAGCTTGCGGGACCGCTCCCGTCTAGCTTTATTCGTCAAGGCCCGGCAATCGGCGCAGGCGTCCACATCGTGGTCGGGGCCCAGGCACCGGAGGCAGAGTCGGTGATGGTCTGTGACCGACATCGTACGGTCACAGTCGTCACAGTTCTTAAAACCGGGCATCCTACCGGCACCGTAAGAAGAGTTCAAAAAGGATCAAAGATCAAAAACTTTGTCAAAAGACCGGAGTACTGCACTTCTCGGATCTGCGCTAACTGGCGCGGAAAAAAGAAGAACTGACGTCAGCGCGCGGAGGCGGCGTCTATATACTCCAGCGACGTCATCACGGCGCATGACGCCAACGACGGACGCGGAGCCGCAGGGAACGCCTGCAGACGACGCCTACCGACGCGCAGGGGTACTGCTACGCAAAAGTTTCCGGATCCAGACTGACGCCTGGGGATATTCTAAGGTAAGGAATCTAATACTAACCTGTTTCTTTCAGATAACCTCTGCTCCAGGGAAGATCGACATGGCACTAACAGCGCTGACTCTGGATACATCTGTGGATACTTGGGACTCGACTGGCGCCAGTGCAGCTGGCGTGGGTCTAGTAGGTGCCCCTCCCAAAATGGCAAGAACTGAATGTGCAGTAGAGGGAATGGGCTGCTCACGCATGACCTCATAAAACTCCTGATTATTAGCAGGGTATGCGCTGGCTTCCGGAAATGCGGAGCTGTCCCAGATCCTGGCTCAACCGCGGAGTCAGGCCTCGATGGATGCTCCCTCATCATGTAGGCCGACAGACGAGGTGAAGTCGAAGAATGCTTTGATTTTTTTCTTTTTGTTGGACCGAGACTTACCCGAACGGCTGGACGACTTGGAGTAGGACGGCGAACTCCGACTCCACGACCGGTGCATTGAGCTGCCAGGAGCTTGTGGGATTACTCCCTCAAGGCCTTCGAAAGCATGGTGTAGCAGTTGAGACAGACCTTAAGGTCATTCTCTAATTCGAGACACCATAGGCAAACAATGTGCAGGTCGATGGCACTGCAGGGCTTGAAGCCGATCTTATTTGATGGCATTTCTGCCACACCAGGAAGAAAGACCTAAAAAAAAGACTGATAAAACTTCAAAAAAAGCTTAGCCAAAAAGTGACGGGTGGCACTTCACGAATCTATGCTGAATGGCATGGAAAGAAAAGAACTGACAGCACGTCTGGGTAGCGCCTACTTAGGAACTGTGAACGTAATTTCAGGCACGGATGACACCACGCATAGCAGAACTACGCCACCTACCAGCATGCAAGGGTACTGCTCACAAATGATTTCCAGATCCAATCGGACACCTGGAGATAATTCTAAGGTAATGAATACTCGGCTAGGAGTCTCTATCAGATAGACTGGCTCATGTTGCTTCTTCATTCAGTGCAATTCATGATGCATATTTATGCTCCACCACTTAAACAATTCACTAGGCACTACTGGTAAATGTGGATGTCAAAGTCAGCAGCCTGAAAATCTATTGCACACATCCAATCCCCTTAATAGAGTTAGGGGTAGATAGCATGCAAAACATACAAGTTACTTACCTTCGGTAACAATATATCTGTAAGAAACAGTAGTTAGTATTAGATTCCTTACCTTAGAATATCCCCAGGCGTCAGACTGGATCCGGAAACTTTTGCGTAGCAGTACCCCAGCGCATCGGTAGGCGTTGTCTGCGGCTCCGTGTCCGTCGTTGGCGCCGGGATGACGTCGCCGGAGTACTTAGACACCGCCCTCGCGCGCTGACATCAGTTCTTATACACAGCTTTTCCGTGCCAGAAACGCAGAGCCATGATAAAAACCAACACTGGTGCCATGAAACTAGGATCCTGAAAGGGGTGAACCTTAACCCTAGATATCGGTTCGCAGAACGGGGAGGATGGGTGGGGCGGTAAGGAATCTATTACTAACTACTGTTTCTTACAGATATATCGTTACTGAAGGTAAGTAACTTGTGCATCTGAAAGAAACAGGTTAGTATTAGATTCCTTACCTTAGAATAGATACCCCAGCAATACCAATCCCAGAGGTGGGTCTGCGAACCAATGTTCACACCATAAAGTCCTGGAGAACGGAACGGCCAAAGAAGCCATCTCTCTGGACTTGGCTGTCCAGGCAGTAGTGTCTAGCGAACCTGTGCAGCGAGGCCCATGTAGCTGCCAGACAGATGTCCTGCAAGGGGACTCCCCGACCCAGGGCAGTAGTAGCCGCCGTGGCCAGAGTGGAATGGGCATGTAGCCCCATAGGAGGCTCCTTTCTAGCCAGAGTAACAAGCCTTGATGCACAAGACGACCCATCTAGAAATGGTTCGCTTGTGCACTGCCCAACCCTTATTAGCGCCCACGTAACCAACAAAGAGTTGGTCATCCACCCGGAACTGGCGTGTGCGATCCAGATAGAATGAGAGCGCACGTTTTGGGTCCAGACGGTGGAGCCTCTCTTCCTTTTTTGAGGGATGTGGAGGCGGAAAGAAGGTGGGCAAAGTGATGGATTGCCCGATGTGGAAGGCTGTGACTACCTTGGATTTGCAAATGAATACATTTCACCACCAATCCCTTTCTCGCAAACATTCAACGGCAAAGGTGCCAGTACCGTTATAGACTTCATCTTTACTATGGATAGGGATGCCACCCGTCTGACTAACTTTAAGACCCACGAAAATGCAACCAGTGACCATTTTCCAAATAGTATTTCTCTTTCTTGCCCTTCTAATATGGATAGCAATAAGTCCAAAAGAAAGTTAGGGCCTATAAATTTGTCCATTGATAGAACAAATGGATATTCCCTCGGATGGGCAAAAGTTGACCCACATCAAATTACGAAAACAGTGGTAGCAAATTCCTTTCATTAGATAATTAAATGTTTAGATCCCTCATCTACACACCAGGAGGTTCTAAGTAACTTCTCGGTAATAACCAAGGAGATAAAAAAAATATTATTTGTCAAACAGAAAAATGTTGGGAAGAGAAAAGGTTGGTTTAACAAGACCTGTACTAAGGCATACTGTGAGCTAAAAACCGCTCTACACGCTGAGGTGAGGGATAAAAATAGCATTATACAGCTAAGAAGAGCATACAATCAGGCAATAAAAGCGCGAAAACTAGAGCTGAAAAAAGAACTTTGGGATGAACTACATAAAAGCTGTAGAAATAAGGACAGTGCTGCCTTTTGGAAAGTTCTTAAAACCCTCTTTTTTTCAGAAGAGGGTCATGGGCCGACAGTTGAAATTGCTAGTGACGAAAGCCACTGGATAGATCATTTTTCCAACATCTTTAGCCTAAACATGGATGCAAACTCTGAGACAGATAATAACTCCATAAGGTCCCCTCCTAGTCCTGTATCTTTCCGCATAGATCTTGACATTAATTTATCTGATGTCGAAGATGCTCTTCAGTCTAGCAAAGGGGGAAAGGCCCCGGGCCCTGATGGGGTTCCAGTGGACTTATTCAAATGCAATATGGACTTATGGTCACCATTACTGACAAGAGTGTTACAAGCTACTTGTTCAGAGGGGCTTATTGATTCATGGTCAAATTCAACATTAGTCCCAATTTTCAAGAAGGGAGATCGACAGAATCCGGCCTGTTATCGTCCCATATCCCTTTTGGATTCCCTGGGTAAGATGGCAGGCCGTATTCATCTTGAACGCCTACAGCAATGGGCAGAAGCTAGTAATGTTCTGTCTGATCTCCAATTTGGGTTCAGGGAAGGGCTGGGCACCATGGAACAAGGATTAAATCTGTCACTTCTTATGGGTAAATATGTGAAAGCTGAGTGGAGAAAGCTCTACATGGCCTATGTAGATTTGTCCGCTGCTTTTGATTGCGGTAGTCACGCCAAACTTTGGACTATCCTAATTGAAATGGGCGTGGATATCTCTATAGTTAATTTTATCAGAGATTCCTACACAAATGCTACGGCCGGGGTGCGGTTTGGCACAGGCGGGGAGCTCACAGCACCGTTCAATTATGGAGGGGGGTTAGGCAGGGTTGTGTCCTGGCTCCCTTCCTTTTTACACTCTATACGAATGGTCTTGAAAAAGCCATGTTAGAGGGGAGCCAGGACCTGCCGTTGCTAAAGAAGCGTCCAATACCTGCCCTACTCTACGCGGACGACGCTGTGATTTTAGCAAGAATCTCCCTAGAATTACAATGCGCCCTTAATTGGTATCATGCATTCATGACTAACTTAGAATTAAAAATTAACATAAAAAAGACATTTGTAATGAGCTGTGGGGCTGGGCATAAAAAGCAGAAGGACATCTTCATAGAAAACGCGAAATTAGAACCAACTGTTACATACCCTTACTTAGGCATCTTAATTGACAATAAGGGTTCCTGGAGACAAGCAATAATCGCCAGGAAACTTCTCTTTGTGAGGGCGACTACCTCATTGGTCAATTTTGCCCAGAGGCTAGGCAGGAGACCCCCGCCAGAAATGCTTCAGATATACCAAGCCAAATGCACTAGTATGGCAATATATGGGGCTGGAATCTGGGGCTTCTGTGGGGTAGAGGCTATACAGAAAGTGGAAATTGCTTTTTTGAGGTATTTGCTGGCAGTTCCTCGAGGGACATCAACGTAACTGCCATGTGGAACTAGGAATACCCTAAATTACTGACATAATAAAAGCGCAACCCATTCTACTATGGCATCGCATTTGGTCGTCTCCTAAAACTGAATTCAATCGGGAGATACTGAAGGACTGCCTCACCCTTGATCATGTCGATAAGATAGGGTGGCTCATGTACATGAAAACGTTTTTAGCTGACCTGGGTCTTTCAACGTACTATTATAATCCAGCGTTGATAGATCAGATCCCAAGGAAACAGTTTAAAAAGCAGTGCATGGGGCATCTGGAGGGGCTTAGATTGCTTACTGAAATTAATAAGTGTTCAGTACAATACAATCTAATGATCGAAACCACCCTTACGATACAACCATATCTGACTTTCAATTTAAATGGGTATGAGATTTGTGCTAATACGGTTTAGGATGAATACATTCCATCATTTGATATCCTTTCCGAAAGTGAATGACTGGACAAAGGTTTTGCCATTTTGCCCTTGCAATGGCATTTCTGCCCAGTCGACAATGCATGTGGTCTTGTTCTGCAAGTTCTACAAGGAGTGGAGGGGAAGATGGATAAAACCAATTTTAAGAATTTTTGGTCTGAGATTATGTCGCCCAGCCTTCATCGCTTTACAATGTCTGGAAACAGAGTGTTTTGCGAAAAATATTGCACAATTCCTGAAAATTTGTATTAGGCATAAGAAAAATCTTGAATAGTAAGGCATATCGAAGATACTTAAATGCGCATAATGGTCCTTTTTAAATCAGATGTTATCACCTTATAATTGTCGTTCTTTTATATTTCTTAATTCGCTTAAATGAATTTCAATTCCTGAATGAGCAGATATTTTAAATTATTTCATGTATATAGCAAATTTAGTGCAATTTTATTGTATCTTTTTACTACTGTACTTTTTTGCTTGTTTTATATATCTTACGAAAACCGAATAAAGGAATTGATTGATTGATTGACTACCTTGGGCAGGAAAGAAGGTGGCGTCCGCAACACAACTTTGTCCGGATGGACAGAAAAGAAAGGAGGTTTAGAAGAAAGAGCCTCGAGCTCACTCACTCTCCTGGCAGAGGTTGTGGCAACCAGGAATGCAGTCTTAAGAGTAGGGGACGAAGAGGACAGTTATGAAGTGGCTCGAAGGGAGCGCACATCAGATAGGTCAGAACAAGGTTCAAGTCCCACTGAGGCATCACAAAAGGAACAGGAGGGAACATATGAGTGATGCCCTTCAAAAACCTATTTACAACTGGGGACTTGAACAAAGAGGGCTGATCAGGGAGGCTTAAGAAGGCGGAAATGGCAGAGAGGTAGCCCTCCAGAGTGCCCAGAGCAGAGCCCTGCTGGGCAAGAGAAAGAAGAAAGAGGAGAACCTCTGAAAGAGGGGCAGAAATGGGATCCACAGCCTTTGCTGTGCACCATGCCACAAATGTGTTCCACCTGCAGGCGTATACCGATTTTGTGGAGGGACGCCTGGCTGCCAGAATCACATTACAGACTTCAGGAGGCAAGTCAAATGGCCTCAACTGCCGCCGCTCAATCTCCATGCATGTAAGTGGAGACTGGACAGGTTTGGGTGGAGGACCGGCCCCTGCTGCTGCGACAGAAGGTCCTCCTGAAGAGGCAGACGAATCGGGGGATCGACAGACATGCTGAGTAGCTCGGGATACCAGTATCTTCGTGCCCAGTCCGGAGCCACAAGGATGACTTGAGCCCGGTTGCGCCTGACCTTCTTCAGCACTCTGGGCAGAAGTGGTATAAGCGGAAAGGCGTACAACAGAGTGCAGCTCCACTCGCGACGAAAAGCGTCTCCGAGCGAGTGCCGCCTTGGAAATTCCAACGTGCAGAACTGATGACATTGCGCGTTCTCTTCTGTGGTGAATAGATCTAGCCAAGGCCCTCCCCACTGCTGAAAGAGGCCTTGCGCCACGTCCGAGTTCAGACGCCATTCATGATCCATCATGCACCGACGGCCGAGGTCGTCCGTCCTGGCGTTCAGGGAACCTGCCAGGTGTTGAACCACCAGGGTCACACCCTGATGTTCCAGCTACTAGTGCGCAGAGCCTCCTGGCATAGGGTCCACGACCCCACCCGCCCTGTTTGTTGTAGTACCACATGGCAGTGGTGTTGTTCGTGAACACCTGCACTACACTCCCCCGGACAGAGGGGAGGAATGCCTTCAGTGCAAGCCGGATCGCGCAGCTCCAGAAGGTTGATGTGGAGCCGGGACTCCGCCGGAGACCAGAGGCCTCTGATCTCCCATGTGGCCCCTGCCAGCCTTGGAGGGACGCGTCCGTCACAACTACGTGCTCCGGTTGGGGTAGGGAGAGGGATCTGCCGCTGACCCAATCGCGGTCTGTGAGCCACCACTGTAACTGTCTTGCAGTGGCCTCCAAGATCAAGACATGGTCGGACAAGTTGCCCTGATGCTGGTCCCACTGAAACTTCAGGTCCCACTGCAGAGCCCGCACCTGCCACCTGGCGTGATGCACCAGAAGGATGCAGGAGGCCATCATCCCCAGAAGCTGCAGCGTCAACCTGACCGAGACTCAGGATAACGGCTGAAAGATCGGAATCAGAGCCTGAATATCCCGAACCCGCTGTTCGGGAGGATAAACCCGAAACAGCGCCAAGTCTAGAACCGCTCCGATGAAGAGGAGCTTCTGAGAGGGACACAGGTGTGACTTCTGCACATTGATGGAGAACCCCAGCAGGTGCATAAGGTCGGCCGAAGTCTGGAGGTGGCTGACGACTGTCTGGGGCGAGCCCGCCTTCAACAACCAGTCATCGAGGTAGGGGAAGACTGAAACCCCTAACCTGCGCAGATGAGCTGCGACCACCGCCATCGCTTTCATGAACACCCGTAGGGCGCTGGTGAGGCCGAAGGGGAGCATGGTAAACTGAAAGTGCTTGTGGCCTACCGTGAACCGCAGGTAGAGCCGATGGGCCGGCAGGACGGGGATGTGAAAATAAGCGTCCTGCAAGTCCAACGCTACCATTCAGTCTCCCGGGTCCAGGGCAGCTAAGACCTGAGCCAGTGTCAGGATCTTGAACTTCTCCTTCCAGAGGAAGCCGCTGATGTTCCGCAGGTCCAAGATAGGGCGTAGGGCCCCTTTGCCCTTCTTGGGAACCAGAAAGTAGTGGGAGTAACAACCACACCCTACTTCTGGCACAGGAACGCGCTCGATGGCCCCCTTGGCCAAGAGGGCCGTAACTTCCTCTCGCAGAAGATTCAAGTGATCCCCTGACATGCGGTGGTACTGCGGTGGCATGGCTGGAGGGGTCGCCTCGAAGGGGAGGGAGTAGCCCCTTCGGACGATTTGCAGCACCCACCTGTCCGAAGTGATGGTGCGCCAGTGAAGGAAGTGATGGCAAACCCTGCCCCCACTGGCGTCACAGGGGTGGATGTGGACTGGCCTCGCCGTCGTCCCCGGGCACCGCCACGGCAGTTACTACGTCCGCCACCGCACTGGATGTTAACTGCGGCCCGTGGCTGGCAGGACTTGTGGGAGCGCCCCTTTCTTGGCCACGAAAGGAGCGAAAGGCAGCAGTTTGCTGGTGCAGGGCCGACAGGCCCAAGGACTTGGCCGTAGCCCTGGAGTCCTTAAAGCGCTCAAGCGCACTGTCTGCCTTGTCGCCAAAGAGGCGGTGGCAATCAAACGGCATGTCCATAAGGGTGTTTTGGACATCAGCACACCCTAGGGGCCGGCGAGTCGCAAGGTCGACCGGCGACGTGCCTCTTACCTGAGGACTTGGAGCCCGAGGAGTTGTGTCGACTTCCCGAGCTGTGATGACTCCGGCCCTGTGACCAGTCCTTCGACCTCCGGACTTCCGGACCGGGACCTCGAACGGCGTGGGCCGACTGCCGGAGCTCGAGGCACTTGCGGGACCGCTCCCGCCTAGCCTTCGACCAGCCTTGTCATCGTGGTCGGGCCCCATGTAATGTAGACACCGGCGATGGGGGTCGGTAACCGACATTAGTCGGTTGCAATCGACGCAGGGTTTGAACCCGAGCATCCCTACCGGCACCGGAGTCGTTAGACTTTGAAAGATGATCAAAAATGATCGAAAAAGTTTAGTCAAAAAATGACTAAGGGTACCACTTTTTCCGGATCGGCGCTTGCTGGCGCAGGAAAAAGAACTGATGTCAGCATGCGAGAGCGGCGTCTAAGTACTCCGGCGACGTCATCCCGGCGCCAACGACGCCGACAACGGACCCGGAGCCGCAGACGACACCTACCGACGCGCAAGGGTACTGCTACGCAAAAGTTTGCGGATCCAGTCTGACGCCTGGGGATATTCTAAGGTAAGGAATCTAATACTAACCTGTTGGCAGCTGAAGTTTGATGGCCACCTCTTCTTATGTATACTTACAAGCCTGGTAGTAATTCAGATGTCGCTGCTTTTGTTGCGCATTCCCTGAACTTCATGCCTATCCATGTGAGCTCAACAACCTAAAAGAGAAGCATCCATCACAATGTTTTTGGAAGGCCTATCAGAATGTAATGGAATAATCTTTAGGTGATTGGTTGATTGACATCACCAATGAAGAGAGTTGATTGCAGCCTGAGAGCCAACTTATTTATTTTATATTTAAATTTATAATGCGCAACAGCTACCCGCAGTGGGTTTCCCGGCGCCAGGGATAGACTGAAGAAGAAAAGCAGACCTCTCAACAGCACCATGAATCAGCTAAAGCGGCAGGCAGATCATTGGAAAAGTATGGTTTTCAATTTTTTCCTAAAACAGAAAAGGTTGGTTTCTGATTTCAGAGAAATAGGTAGCGTGTTCCAGTATTTGGGGCCTAGATGGGAAAAGGCGTGACCCCCCATCCTTACAAGCTTGAATATTGGGACCACAAAATCGCAGTTGTGAGAAGATCTTAATGTGCGACTAGGCTTGTAGGGTTGGACCAGACTCTGTAAGTATTTTGGGGCCGAACCCTGCTTGATTTTAAAGAGACAACACAGGGCTTTGAATTTAATACGACTGGGGATCCTCAGCCAGTGTAGATCGCGAAGAGCCTGTGATGCAGATAATCTCCTCGGGATGTTACAAAGAAGTCGGGCCGACGAATTTTGAACAACTTGAAGTTTGTTAATGGTGGCAGCGTCGGCACGGAGATAGAGGACATTACCGTAGTCCAAGCGAGATGTTACTAACGCCTGGACAACAGTTCTCCTGGTGGTATGAGGCAGCATCCATAGAATTTTCTGGAGCCATCGCAAGGTGGCAAAGCAGATGGCGGCCACCTTAGTGGCCTGCTGTCTTATAGTGAGTTTGTCGTCTATGAGGAATCCGAGGCTGCGAACCACAGAAGTTGGCTGGGGAAGGGGTCCCATGTCACTGGGCGAATGTTGGGGGCCCCACAGATCTTTATGCTTCCCTAAGATGAGAATCTCGGTTTTGTCACCGTTTAGTTTGAGGAGATGCCTCTGCATCCACTCAGCTATACGTGACAATCCAGTTTTCAAGATCGATACATTGTTGCACTCGCTGCTGGAAAGGGAGAAAACAATTTGGGTGTCATCGGCGTATGAAAAAATCGTCAGCCCAGCGTCCTCCGCGGTGGTCTTCAGGGGTCTCACATAGATGTTGAACAACAAAGGGCTGAGTATGGACCCCTGCGGAACGCCGTACGCCGATGGACAAGTGGCAGATGTGGCTTTAGAGGAAAAGACTTGGAAAGTGCGCTCACTTAAAAAGGAGGCAATCCAGGCCAATGCCGGACCGTCCACTCCCAGGGACGAAGAGAATTCAAGAGGATGGAATGGGACACGGTATCGAATGCCACGCTCAGATCCAAAAGGTTAAGTGCAGAAGTTTCCCCGGGGTCGATACCGTGTCGCAAGCTCTCCGTCACCCCGAGTAGAGCGGTCTCTGTGGAATAATCCGCACGAAAGCCAGACTGGGAGGAGTGTAAAAATCCCGAACTTTCCACAAGATGGTTTAACTGAATGTTAACATGCCTTTCCAGCACTTTTGAGAGAACAGGCAGCAAGGATATAGGTCTGAAATTGGCGAGATTAGACACATCGGCTCCTGCCTTTTTTAGGAGAGGAACAACCATTGCGTGCTTCCAATCCTGTAGAACATGAGACTCTATTAATGATGCATTTAGGAGTCTCATGAGAACCCGCCGAGGTTCCAGATCCAATTGTTTGAGAATTTTCGCAGGTACAGGATCACGAGGTGAGCCAGATCTTACGCTGCTTAGGCAGGAGAAAAACAAAGTATCATCGAACAATTGCCAGTTTGTAACCTTCGCAGTAGGAAGTGGCTGTTCGATCCCTGCGACCTGTTCCGATTGATGTTCATTTGCAGTCGGAGGAGCGCTCATAGAGTCGTATATGCGCTCAACCTTGGCAATGAAAAAATTCGCAATGGTGTTGCACTGGGCTTCCTCTAAAGCTGGGGGTTTCGGGATAGTGTCCGCTCCTGTCAATTTTTGGACCACGGAAAAAAGGGTGCGTGGGCAATTCTGAGCTTGCGTCACTGTGCTCACAGTGAAGGCAGCTCTCGCAGTTTTACATTGTGAGTGGTATTCCTTTAGAGCCTCTTTATAAACAGTCTTCCGAGAGACCGAGTAGGAGTGCCTCCATTTCCTTTCTAGGGCCTTGCATTTGGTTCGTAAGGCCTTCAGGTCAGCGGAAAACCAAGGTGCAGGAAGACGGTGGGACCTAGAATGTTTCGAAGTGAGCGGAAGGAGGGTGGTTACGGCATTGGTAAGCCAGTGAGAGACAGCGGTATTCAATTCCATGACTGAAGCCTCATTGTCCTCAGGGCGGGTGTTCATCAGGTGCTGGTTCAACTTAGTAATATCAAGGTTACCCCACCGATGTATTGATTCACCCTTATCGCGACCACTGTTTGCCAAGTTCTTAGTGTAAGGTAAAGAGAAGTGGACTGCGAAATGGTCGGACCACTCCAGTGGGCGAGCACTCTGAGAACAATCAAAGGGAAGATTAGAAAGAATGGGGTACAGTTGATGTCCAGCAGAGTGAGTGGATCCAGAATTAAGCAGCGGAAGGTTAAGAGCCTCCAGATCAGATAGAAAACGCTTGCTGGTGGTACATACCGCCCGATTCATGAACCGAAATTGCGCTCGCAAGGGGCCGGATTCTGAGAATCCGGCCCTTTGCGAGAGCGATTTTTGCATTTGGGATTCAGCATCCCAAATGCAAAAATCGCTAATTGCGATGTCTCAAATGTGCGAGGAATTACATTTAAGGAATCTCTATTAGAGATTCCTTAAATGCAATTCAACATCCAATTTAAAATTGCGAATTCGCAATTTCTTGCCGCAATTTACCGCGAGGTCAGACCTCGCGGTAAATTGCGAAAACTCAGAAAAATGCATTTAAATGCATTTTTCTGAGTTGCATGTTACACACACACATGTCCTTTGGACATGTGTGTGTGCAACACCTGTGTGAAATTTCATTTGAGGGGTGCTACAGGGTGTCCTGTGGACACCCCTGGCACCCTTCAAATCGCAATCTTATTTGCGATTAGCTAATTGCTAATCGCAAATAAGGAATACTCCCCATTCATTCCTATGGGCCTTTTGGCCCATAGGAATGAATGGCGAGGTATTCCTTATTTGCGATTAGCAATTTGCTAATCGCAAATAAGGAATCAGTAGGAATCGCATTTTATTATGCGATTCCTACATGATTACCGTTTTGCGAGTCCTTAATAGCGAATCGCTATGATTCGCTATTAGGGGCTCGCAAAACGGCCCGTTGATGAATCAGGCTGATAGTGGATCTTCTAAATGCAAATTGAGATTGCCAAGAATGGAGAAATTTGCTGCCCTAAGAAGTAGAGAAGCTATGGTCTCGGCAAGAGATGAAATCCAGGTGAGAGCATTGCCATGGGGGGGCGATAGACCAAGAGGCCCGATAAAGTAAATTGGGGGTAAGTTACTAGTTTGAAAAGAGCGGTTTCGCTTCCGGATAGGGGAAAGGCTTCAAGCTTACAAGTGTAGGTAGACTTGAAAATTATGGCAATACCCCCTCCTTTCCCAGAGTCTCTGTCCAGTCTCACCATTACATAGTTGTTAGGAACAGCAATGGCGATATCGGGACCAGAGCTATCCTGAAGCCAAGTTTCAGTAAGAAACAACGCGTCGGGCTGCTCTTCGACAAGGAAGTCGTGGATATGATGTTTGTGTTTCGGGAGGGACCTGCAATTAATACTCCAGAACAGGAGTGTAGAGCAGTTAAGATGAGTTTTAAATCCCCTCCGTCTGCCACGAGTGCGAATTCGGCGCATTGCCTTACAGTTGGACATTCTGCCAGTACGGAAACTACAGCCAGCACATTCAAAATTATGGGACGGAAGGGAGCAGGAGGCGCAGTTGGTATGTATAAAGGGACGAAGGTAGTCTAAAACCTCACCAGTATAGGAGTAGTTACCACAGGAACTAGAAATAGGAGTCATGGCCCCTGGGCCCGTTCTGGCGCAGACGGGCTGAAATCTGGCGTAACTCCGGCAGAAGTTCGGCGGTTCCGCTGCGCGTATCCGCTGCTTGTTTGCGTGACCTCCTTATATAGAGGTCTAGCGTCCTTGTGACGTCTAGACCGTCAAGCAAAGTGGCGCCGTCAGGCGTCCTACTCACCCAAGATGGCCGCCGATATTAGCAACCGGGACAAGGGCCCGCCAAACGCGGTGCAATACAATTAGCGTGCAAGTAAGTGGGCAGTAAAAGTGCAAGTAAAAGCAGGGGTAAATAACACAAATTAAATTAAATACCAAACAGGTTTTTAAAAAAACGCGATTGCGCGTAACAAACGGCATTTAAGCAGCAATTGTAAGCGCAGCGTGCTCTGAGCGATCTTCCGAGGTGACAATCTATTGAGTGGTCAGTTAAGTGGCCGAGCGCCTAGTTTATCCCCCTTATGTAGAGGTCTAGCGTCCTTGTGACGTCTAGACCGTCAAGCAAAGTGGCGCCGTCAGGCGTCCTACTCACCCAAGATGGCCGCCGATATTAGCAACCGGGACAAGGGCCCGCCAAACGCGGTGCAATACAATTAGTGTGCAAGTAAGTGGGTATTAAAAGTGCAAGTAAAAGCAGGGGTAAATAACACAAATTAGATTAAATACCAAACAGGTTTTTAAAAAAACGCGATTGCGCGTAACAAACGGCGTTTAAGCAGCAATTGTAAGCGCAGCGCGCTCTGAGCGATCTTCCGTGGTGACAATCTATTGAGTGGTCAGTTAAGTCTGTTCTTTTCAATGTCGAACCTCATCAGCAAGCATGTCCTCACTGATCCTACCTTGGACGTTATAGATCCTGATGTCAAAAGCAAGCAACTGTGTTTTTACCACTCAACCTTTCCTTAGATTTCCCTCACAGTGGATTCCTGGAAATAGTGGAAGAATCAGTGGTAGAGGGAGCATCTTCTCCAGATCCTTCATATCTTTCAGGCAGTGATTTTTTACGTCTCTGTCAGGCTCACTGCTCTATGTTTGTGTCACTAGTAGAAACTGACGCAACTGTCATAACAGGATAGCTTTTTCCTATTACTTTAAGCAAGCGTTTCAGGCTTTAGTCTTTTAGGCTATATTGTTTCCATTTTCTCTCATCCTTCCTTAAAAAAAGGTTTTTGAAAGAGTTTCTTTGTCACGAACCTGAATACAGTGACTGTTTCACATGATTTTAATTGGGGTTTTTAAATTAAATAGATGAAAACTGCCCATTACAGGAATTTCTAGACTGTAAAACTATTGTTTATTAAAAAATAAATATATTGTACATATTTTGTAAAAAGTGCCTTGAGACCTTGTATGTAGGCATGAAAATTCATTGTTTATAAGTAATAATTAGGACCCCATGGTGAAGAAATCCAAGTTTGAGATCTTGCATGATGCTAAGAATTCTGACGTCTCACCGCTGCCCTTTATGCCCTTCTTCTGCCATTGGGTGCACAGAAGTACTGAGCCACACAGGTGGCGAAGACGTTTACCAGCTGCCCGAGTATGCTGTCTGATAATTTGCTAATGCAGAGCACATAAAATGCTTCTTTCTTTCATAATCCAGGCAGTCTCTGGTAAGCTCTCAGTGCTGTCCTCTGTATAGCTCCCACTAAGCAACAGTATGCCATCGTTCTCAAGCCCTAGGCTTATCATGATGAGATCGAAAGAAATGCTCAACTGTTAAAAGGTTATAAACTGAGGAAGCAGTCACTAGGTACGATCATACTGTCAATGGACTGTAAGTGAATTGTGACATAGAAATTTGCAGGAATCGTAATTCTTGGACCTCAAAATTAGGCTGTCCTTGTTCCGGAGCTGGTGGAGGTTCTGATGGAAGGACGATGAGAGAGATCAGGAACATAAGGATAGATAAGATAGGAAAACAGAATGAGTAGCCAATAACTATAGGAATCAAAGAGTCAATGTGATGAGAAGGAAGGAACAACTTTTGCAGGAAAAGCTTGCGTAATAAAGAAGGGTGATTTTCTGTAGACACTACTAGTAGCTTTACCGGGAAAAAAAATCCGCAAATGGTAATTAAAAAGCCAAATTGTCTTGAAAAGCATTGTAATTTGATTAAGTTAGACTGGGAATGCTATGTAGAAGATAAATCTTGCTGACTGAAATACAGTTATTTGAGTAAAAATAAGAGTCTTTAGAAGGAGCTCTCAACTACTTTAGGCTCATCAGTACTTGTGTTATCTAGACCTGATGCAGAAAAGTTGAGCTATTTATCAACATGTAGAGGAGGAATTACAGGCTGTTCATAAATTAGTGATAACTCTAGATAACAATGGGACAGAAGCCCATCAACAAATGTCTCAGTTCACTGCAGGACATCATTACTAAAAGCTCTCTTTCAAGCACTATTAAGAACCAAGTTATTTACCTTCCATAATGCATTTTCTGGTAGACTATCTATGTGCAGATTCCATACCTTAGAATATTTCCCAGGCGTCAGACTGGATCTGTAAAACCTTGAGCAGTACCTCTATGTACCGGAAGGTGGTGCCAATCGGCCTGTGTTGGCCGTGCCAGAAATGACGTGAGTGGTACCTATAAAGGTGCCTCCCCAGCGTGCTGACCTCTGTTTCTTTACATGGCTATTTCTGCTTCAGTAGCAGGGAGACACGTCAGAAGGCTGATTGACTAGTGTGCAGATACTAGAGGGCCAACAAGGACCTTTTAAGTAAAGGAACTGGTTAGTAGAACGGGAGTGAAGGGGAAGTTGAGAGGGTCAGAAAGGAATCTGCAGCTACATAGAGTCTCTATCACATAAGACTTGACCAGAGTAAAGTGACTAGTTCATCAAATAGAGACTTCTTAGCCACCCATTCCTTATCTTAGAATAGATACCAAAGCAATACCTGAAATGAGGTGGACCTGCAAACTGGATCAGACCAAAAAGTCTTTGAGGACTGAACGTGCAAAGTGCCCATCATAATTTACTTGACTGTCAAGGTAGAAGTGTTGGGTAAATGTTTGAAAGCATGCCCATGTAGCAGCCTGACAGATGTCCAGGTCAGGGACTCGGCGAGCTATGGTCACAGCTTTGGCTCTGGTAGAATGAGCATGTAACCACTCAGGAGGTTGTTTCTTAGCCAGTGCATAGCAGATCTTAAAGCTGAGTACAATGCATCTGGAGATGGTCTGCTTCTGCACTGGTTTCCTTTTCTAGGTGTGATGACCCTCACATAGAGCTGATGTTCTTTGGTACGAACAAGATAGAAAGACAATGCTCTTTTCGGGTCCAGATGGTGGAGTCTTTTTCCTCCTTGGAGGGGCATGGTCGAGCACAGAAGGTAGGCAGTTTTATACTTTGGCTGACATGAAAAGGCATCACTGCCTTCTGTAAGAAGGAGGCAAGGGTGCGAAGAACCAGTTTATCTGGGAAGAAGCAGGTACATGAAGACACACAAAGGCTGTAACTCTTTGACCCTCCTGGCTGATTGATGGCCACCAAAAAACAGTCTTGAGTGTCAGGAATCGGAGAGTACAACTATGCATGGGTTTGAAAGAGGACTACATCAAGTAGGTCAATACCGAATAAAAGTCTCATTGAAGCATAGCAAAAAGCTTTGGAGGGACATGTGTTGAAGACCATTTAGGAAATGTGTCAGAAAAGGTGAATTGAAAGGGAACGTCTATATGGCTGAAAGATACCCCTTAACTGACAAGGTGTTTTAAAACACTAAAATATCATCCAAATAGATCACGTTAAACATCAGGACACTGGAGAATATTGAATCCATGAAGTGAAGCACTACAAACCCAAATGGCATCACACTATAGTAAAAATGCATAAAAGTGGTACAAAAATGAATCTTCCACTCATGGAGAGAGCAGATAAGCCACTGGTTAGTCAAGTATTAATAGTAAAAACTTCTACTTCATGGACTGACTCCAAGATGTCCTTTAAAAGAGGCAAAGAATATTCTGATTGTGAATTATTTAGGCCTCTACAATCAATAAATAGTCAAACATCTGGGTCTTCCATGGACACAATAAACAAAGGTGCCCCAGCGATGATCAAATAGCACCAAAAAATCCATTTATTTCTAAATGAATCTGCAAAAAAGCCTTCATAATCTCCTTTGCTTTCCTGTTGAATAAATATATCCAAATAGAACATTGGCATCTGGTTCGGATGGTATAGTGTAATCAAATTCCCTAAGAAGAGGAAGTAAACAGACTTAAAGCTGAGACAAACTGGAAAAAAGACACTACACTACAATGACACAGAAGTAAAGTTAACTACCAATAAATTGGATGTGGTATCTTTTATCTCATCAGTCTGTGAGGAAATAAAGTCAAGAACCACAGCAATAATCATTACAAAACTGTGATGATCAAGAGGGACCAGCCGCATATGGATTATGCCTCTTTAACTGACACAATAAAGCAGGGGTACAAACAACCTTCCCTTTCTCTATTCCCATAACAATTGGTAAGAGAAACAAATGATTATCAGCATTATTCATAGGAAGTCAATGCACTATTGTCTTTTTCTCAGGAGTGGACAGAAAACTCCCATCTTTATGCTATTTATGGGAAGTCTGAATCATATGTCCACCATCACCACAATATAGTGTTAAGCCTACCTTACGCTGGTGCCCTTTCACACTCTTAAAGGACTGCTCAATGCTCCAACCATTATAGTTTTTTTTTAGACAATGGGTACATAGAATTCTTTGACTGACCAGATGAAGGAACTCTAGGGAAATTAGTATGACGTCCTAAGAAAATAATTCCTTTGTTTCCTCTCGCTGTATGCAATAAAAAGTGCTACATCAATAAATTCAACAACAGAAGTAGGATACTGTGATTAAATGGATTCTTCATTAATTTTATCTTTCAAACTATGACAAAACAATATCATCTAAGTTCTTTTAACTCAGGTAGTTTCAACTGCTAATTGATCCAAAAAACTATAAAAAAACACGCAGGTCAATATATCCTTTCTTCTTCGATGAATGTCACACCAGGCATCTTCAGTTGAGTACTCCAAATGAGATAATTCAAACATCTTCTCCTAAGACATAAACAGGAAATTGAGTTGTTTACTCAAGGCACAACTGTTGTAAGTTAGGTTGCATCTAAATCTGTCAAACAATGGATTCTGAGGAAATTTGATTAACCTTCTAAATTGGGATACTCCTCCCAGTAGCCAGAGTGCAACATTGTACAGAATTAATATATGTAAAAGATCACAAATGTCTAATTTGAAAATGGTCTATAACTAGTACACACAAAAACACATTAATGAATAGTGATATAGAAACCCACTATATATAAATGATCATTGACTACTTTGTTGTACTTTTATTCAAAATTTATTGTTTTTGTTTGGTTTTATCAAAAATATATATATTTTTTTAAATATGAATGTTGTGAAAGATAGCTGATAGATAATTTTTAAGAAGCCTTTTTATACATTTCTAAATCAATAATGGTTTATCATCAAAGGTGCAAAAACAAACATATGACAGAACATAAACTTAGACAAAAGAGGATGAATAAACATGATGTAGGCAAAGCGGTAGATACACTACGCGCGTTTTGACTCGTTAGCCTTCATCAGGTGACCCGTCTTTGACTCTATAATTATCTGATGTGGCCTATTATGAGACAAAGAAATGTTAGGACTTGTACAGTATAAAATGACATTTTAATTGTAAATAATGTGAAGATGAAATGAATATATGTGTGTTGTTTTGATAAATAAGATCTAAGTATCACCAAGTAAAATAGATGTGCCCACTATATATATATATATATATATTCTGTGATGTATCGTATGTTTTTAAGAATATCCTTTGTGTTTTAATTATAGAGTCAAAGACGGGTCACTGATGAAGGCTAACGAGTCAAAACGCGCGTAGTGTATCTACCGCTTTGCCTACATCATGTTTATTCATCTTTTTTTGTCTAAGTTTATGTACTGTCACATGTTTGTTTTTGCACCTTTGATGATAAACCATTATTGATTTAGAAATGTATAAAAAGGCTTCTTAAAAATTATCTATCAGCTATCTTTCACAAAATTCATATTTTAAAAAAATATATATTTTTGATAAAACCAAACAAAAACAATAAATTTTGAATAAAAGTACAACAAAGTAGTCAATGATCATTTATATATAGTGGGTTTCTATATCACTATTCATTAATGTGTTAATGTGTGTACTAGTTATAGACCTTTTTCAAATTAGTTATTTTCCCTATGTATAACTAGCGTATTTCATATATAGGGGTCCCCTACTTCCTAAACTAAAGATCACAAATGTCTACTTAAGAGGGTCACAGTTTGGAGGAAATATTCATAAAGAGGAAAATGCCTCATTTGGCAATCTTGTAATTCTTGACTAGTGATTATGCTCCTGACATCAGCAGCCAGACTATACCAATAGATGAACCGGTAGGGAAAGGATCCAAGTTGCCGGAAACAAATATGAGGGATAAAATAGTAGCGAGGGCTAAGATTGAATAAAGAAGTCGGGTAGTGAAATTCGCTGCAATGCATCTTCCTCCCAAAAGCCTCCTTTATATATGGGAAAAGATTCTGCAGCCTCTGATATGGAAAATCTGTACATCCAGCAACAGATAGACCACCTAAAGTATATTTATGATGCCTGTTTCCACCCCTTTCCTGCTCATGTTATCTGTTAGACTATGGAGAAGAACCGCAGGGTTGACATTCTGCGTACCAAAAAGAATACCGTTATCCTGCTTCCGCCAGTTATGTTTCATAAAGCTCACAGAAATACCCACAAGAAGTTCTTCCGACAACACAGGTGGGAAAGTCCTCACTAGTAGTCTAAGCAAGTGTCTGGTAACACTCTGATGGAGCAAGGCTGAAATTATTCTTCTACTTCCCAACCCAGGCAGTCCCTGGTAAGCTATTGGTACTGTCCTGTGCACAGATCCTGGTACGAATGTAACAGTTGTTATGCTATGACACATGGTAAAACCCAGAGGTCATGCACGTTTGTTAGGTAATCTGGAGGGCTGTCATCAATCTTTGGCATAGAAGGACAAGGAGCCTGTTTGGAAAAATGAACATTTTGAGTTACTGCAGGAGACGGGTCCAAGACATTCAGTGAAAGTTAAAGGGCTGCGGACTCTATCACTGTAACAGGATTATCAAACAGATCATTACGTATCATAGATAAGAAAACCAATGTACCAGGTATGAAGGAGGTGATCCACTGACCTATACCTGTGAGCACTGCAAACCCACTTCTTATACCTGGTACAGCATCACTCTTATACAAATGTAACAATTTCTCTATTGCTACAAAATTCAGTCTCATTTTTTTCCAGCAGTACCGTCTTTGACTTGGAGACAAAAATATTTTTCAGGGACCTCGAATAATTTTCAAAGTGGAATCACCAAGGTAATAGTTTGCTAATCACGAAAAGCAGGGCTTGAGTTGGTTGACTCATTATTATATAAGCTCTCTTTAAAAAAAAAGAAAAAAAAAAGAAGTAGACACTACCTCCTTCAAGATGGAGAGAGGAAAATAATTAACAGACTGTCCATTAAAGGAAATGCCGGAGATCCACATCTCTGCATCCTGTCAAATAAGTGAAAAATGCAGTCAACTGGTCAGACTGTTGGTAATGCACTGATAAGGCAGGGCAGTGGGTTTGGAGGGGGAGGGTGGACTTCAGATTTTTTTTATGCAATTACCTTCTTTTCAAATATTTTCTGAGCCTGATGCTGCAAGCAATTTTTAATTAGCTGGAAAGAGGACATTTAACAGGACCCTTGAGAAAATCTATATCAGTCCGTGAAGCAGGCCATCTCACACAACCTATTCCAATTTATAAACCATGAAATACTTATTTGCTAACTTCAATGGTATGGAATTCATTCATTGATGGGTGTCAAGGGCATCTCAGATTGTGTTAAAATTGTCATTAATTACAAGGAACTCTGTTAAAAGAAGCACACAGTTGTGTCTTTGGTGAAACAATACTATGATGTATCATGTATTGTGAAAAAGGGTGTGTCTGTTTCTGTTCCATTTTACACCTACTATCACAAATATAAAAACAAAAGAGATGGGTGATGGAATCTAGGTGAATGTATGGGAAAGTGTTTTATGAAAAAAAAAGTAAGGTCCATGCTAACAAAAAATAAAATGAAGGGGAAACCAATGAAAACCAAGGAAATAAAAATAGAAACAAACACAACTCATAAATAGGAAAACGTTTTTCATTTAATACTAGGCTTTCTCATTAAATTGAGGTGAAAGCTTTTTATGCAATTACATCCAATGGTAAAAATGGTGATACATAATTTACAGAAATTAACATCAAAACAAAGGTCTATTTAGATATATTTTTGTAAAAAGAAATATATTAGCAGCATTTACTTTGCAACAACTGCGCAGCCTACACCCATGCAGACTAATAGATCATATCTAGTTGCCATAATGTAGTGCTTCCTTGTCTTTTGATACTCACTCTTCCTTTCTGGTGACACACTCATTTTTTAAATTATTTTAAAAAGGTCAAAAATAAAAAAGTCATTACTTTCTACACTAGTTTCAAACCGATTTCTTGCATCCACCTACACAGTTGATTGTCTAAAACAATTGTGTTTTGCCTTTCAACAAAAGAAAGATAAAATGACAGAGAAAGTGTCTCTCTTCTATATTTTCTTTATTTTAAAAACTTTTTAGTGTTTAACACCATTGGAACCCCTCCCACCCCACAAGGACTTGCATTTAATATAACCCAAATTAAACAAACAAAGATTTCAGACAGGAGTACAACAAAGCATGGGAGTATCTGATACTCAGGATTTTGTGATCTGTACAGGGGTCTCTAGAGTAAGAAAATATTCCAAACAATTTTCTTATTTGCTTTTTAATAAAATATTTCTCAAATGTTTTTCCTTCCTTGTTTTTTTTAAATCAAGACAAAGAATAATGGAATGAGACATGTTCCACTTGAAATTAATACCATAACATGATAACAGTAATGTACATTAGGACAAACTTGGTCCATTTATAAAGGAGCTTGTAACGATCGTATTGCTTTACATCCACACAGCAGATATATACAACTTGGCACATTATTAAAAAATGTATCCCCCCCTCACTTTATAGGAACATCTAAAACAAGACAGTACTGTATATGCATATGTATGTTTTTGAAAAACCTAACAAAAGAAAACTGCAAAGCGTCTTCTTAAATAGGGCAGGTTATACACATCTTCCTCCCCCCTCCTCTTTGCCATACTAATGAGCCAGACTAACCTTGGATAATGTTTGTAGTACACTTGGCAAGGAGGGCAGCTTCACAGCGTCCGATATCTAACGATACATGTTGTAAAGTATTAAATTCCAATACAACACTAGTAAAAAAAACTATTGCAATCACAAAATCCATGCGTTCTGTAGTTAATGACTCTGCTGAAGCTTCTGCGAATAACACTTTTCTGGGGTAATGGGGCAAAGTTTGTGACAAAATGGGAAGGTAAAATACGGCATCTCTTTGAGAGACGGACATTTTAGCTGTACAGTTAGAACACGAGAATAGTGTTTTCTTAAAATCAGTTCGTATATTCTACAATTCACAACAAATACTCTATAGATCTGAACACTGCTTGATGTTTTCATGTAGTGAAGAGTTTTTGTGTTTACTTTTTTTTAAGTATTTCATTCTCACAGCACTGGACACACAAAAACACACAGTTTATAATATTAAAAACAGGAAGAAAACATCAGCAATGTCTTCATGTCAGATATATCTTCTTAAAAAAATCTGCGGAAAAAAGTGTAAACACCCACTTTGAATGTTTTGAGGATGCTGTACAAGTGCTTCATACAATCAGTTATTGTTTCTCTGGGAGGGTTTTGTCTTTGTCGTATGGAACAAGGCTACATCCAGGAATAAACTGTTGTACATTAGGCTATTAGCAGTATTTTCTAAGTCTGCCTTGTTTCGCCTCATTTCCTCAGCTTCTCTGGGCTTGTGCAAACTGCGGGCTGTCCCTGACAAGGGAAAGC
Organism: Lissotriton vulgaris; assembly: GCF_964263255.1. Classification (NCBI taxonomy): domain Eukaryota; kingdom Metazoa; phylum Chordata; class Amphibia; order Caudata; family Salamandridae; genus Lissotriton; species Lissotriton vulgaris. The sequence continues at coordinate 107,652,531 of NC_141700.1, forward strand.
AGACCCTAGCGATATGTCTTCAGGAGTTCCTAAACTAAAGACGTTTGCTAGGTCAATGGAAATGCCAACAATTCATGCTTACAATTGCATCGGTAAGTTTAGTTCCTTTTTAACACATTCTTAGCTTATTCCAAGCCATGCTTTCATTCCCTATATTGCTTTCTCACCCCTCCTCACTGAGCAGCAGGGAGAGTGAGCAAAATAAATAATTTAACAACTTGGACATTTAATAACTTGTTTTTCCTCAGTACCTAACATTAATACAAGGCACACCCAACAACACGCAAACCATAAGTGCACTGTAGATCGGAGTAGGTTGCTCAGTCCTCTTCCTCCGCACATAAGCAATAACTACTTCTCGATCTTTTTGTCAGTTTTTTCTGTCCTCTTTGTCCTGGATTTATGTACAGAAACACGGACAGGGTTGTAGCCGCCAACTGCTCAGTCACCATCAGATCTGGCGGATAATTTCCCAGTTACGACACTTTCTGTAATGTCACTTCCTGAAGCTGCTTTCTAGGATTGTCAGCGTGCGCCTTCGCAGTTTTCTGCCTGATCCTTCCTCGAGCAGGTACGTGACATCGATCGCTGAAAGAGAATAACGTGATTTAATAAACAGATGGGCTAACTAAACACATAAGTCGCTTCATGGCTACTATTTACAGTAACTTAATCAAGGCACACATCTGGCCAACACTTATAATTGTGGACCTCCCTTATCTCATCTTCAGGGGGTACAGTCAATTGAACTGGATTTTCTCAATGAAGGGCAAACCCAATAAATCAATCTCGGGAGATGGAATAGCTGATAATTATTTCTGCCACCTCACAAATCTTACAGACACTGGCATACAGCTCAGGCTGGGGATTTCATATTGATATGATGTAAATTGGGTTTTATTTTGCTTTCTTCCTAATAAAAGTGACAAGCACTATATTTAAGTACTTCTAGCTGTCAGAATGCACTCGTTTTAATATGAAAGAGTAGTCAACTTTATCTCTGAGCATTCAGACATGTAACTTACACATCTGTTTTCATGATGTAAAACATGTCAATATACATATGGAGTACAATAATGATTGGATTTAAGAAGTTCAAGGTTAAATAGATGGAGACAGACCTTAAGATAATGAGATGCCCTAAATAAACTCACCATAGTACAAAAGGAAGCCTTCATCATTTCAATTGCTAATTATTAACCTAACAACAGACACACAATCTTCAATTCTGCATTAACAATAGAATGACAGTTCACACACTCTTCCACTGAGTAAAAAAAAATAAGAAAATGAGGGATGTTTAGATGAAAAAAGTTAAAGATTCTCCTCAGTTATAGCAGTGTGATATGTGTTTTGCTTCATCATCAGAAGACTTATTAATAAATGTATGTCCCTTGTACCTTTGAAAAGAATGAATATTCTCACTGCTGGTCAGCATCAGTAAACTTTAACTGAGATATATTATGTAGGAAAAGTAATATTCAATAATAAACTGAGGATCGATTGTTGAAGGACTATAACTCTGAAAGTAACTTATTCTGCATAGCAGCCATCTAAAGTATTCATACTGTAGTAACTGTGAATTCTAGAAAAGACACTATTTAGATAAAAAATAATTAGCATAGCATAGACACTAAAATGTAGGCAACAATGTTTTTCTAAAGTGACATAGGAACACCAGTTTACAACTCTAGCGACGGGCTGTCAGAAATGGAAACGGAGGCTGATTTGCTCGTCTACTAAGACTTAAGACCTTAATGTCAGTTAAACCAGCAAGTCAGAGATGCAGAAGACAAACTCTGCAGATCGCTGGTTGTGAAACATAACTTCCCTTACCACTGCAGAGGGTGTCAAATTAACAACTGGCCATTTAAGCTTAGCAGAACTCTGTAGAAGCAAAGAGCAGTTATGGCCTCCAACTTACATACTACTCAGTCAGTCTTGGTAAGAGGGCCTTAGAAATACACTGGGAAGACAACTATTTGGTTAAAGGCACACTGAGAAAAAAATTAGAGAAGTTGAATATATCTAAAAAATCTGGCAATCCTTGTATGAAGCTAAATATTGCTCAACAAAAGAAGTCTACAGCGCACTTAAGTTGCAGATTCTCAAAAGAAGACACTATGACCATCAGCAATAACCAGGTATCCAAAAAGGTAAGAGTTGCCTCTTTTAAAACCATGTGCATTCTACGTAGAAACGGTGCAGCTGAGAGAACAGCAAAAGGTAAGATAATATTTTTGCACACAGACTTAAGAATGAGGTTTGTTGCTTTTACAGCATATGTTCTGAAATGGAATTTGTCAGAATGATCAAACACATTTGCGTTGTAGGCCATTCTTGTACTTCAAATTCAAACCAATAGGCACGTGTTTCTTCACTGAGGCAATCCGTGTATCTCCTGGGGGCCACACTAGCTGCACCTTGTTTTTCAGTATCTCCTTCAGCTATCCTCGACTCAGGCAGTCTGCCTTTACATCTTCCTTTCAAATTTTGGTCAGTGATGAATAAAGGCTTATGCAAGCGTTACTGGACTGTTTCATCAGTAAACACTGTTGCTGTCTTGCACCTTCACCATTCATTGAACAGGTTATTAAGTTGTTAAAGATCAACAGAGATTTGTTTAGAGTCCCTTTGGGGATATATTCCATACATTATAGAGTTCTGTCCACTAAAAACGCATCAACTTCACTCACCCTTCAAGCAGATATTACCAGGCACCACTACCCTCAGATCTGTATCTTATGATAAGTACGTCTGTTTTGGAACCGACATACGAGACCTGGATCGGTCTAGTCTACATTGGAGAGCCTAAGACCAGAAGCTGAACCCCCTTTTATGATTATGTGAAAAGTGTTGGGAAATGTTTTTTTAAAATTACATTTCGACTATCATTGTTCCTCGCCCAAAATATTTGAGCAGTTACTAGAGTGCTTGAATGCTAGTTATAGGTGATCAATATTTGACAATGAAATGTTCATACCCCTGGTTTGACCAAGATGTTTGGAAATGGCAATCACTAGCTAGCCTTGTTATTTTTGAAATCTAAAAAATTAAGAACCAAAGTTTCATCTGCAAAGTTCTACTGATTATTCTGCAAACTTCAAATAAGTCAATTTTTATTTTTGTTTGTTTTCAGTTTTGTTGCAAATGTATCCAATCATTGTTAAAAAGCATCATTAGGCATACTGTATTATGCACCACATACCTAAAACTGACAGTGTTCTTTCCAGGAGGTCAATGCTACTGAGATATATAATGGGGCAACCCTGTGCTCTACAGAGCAAGGAAAGCCTTGTGAGAAGGCCTCGGCCCAATACTGGCATACCAGTTGCAAACTGTACAATTGCTAATCCGACTGAGGTTTCATTTGGATATCAGTCTTAAATGTTACTCTGGGTCACAATGAAGCATGACATGGATTTGATTTCCAGCTGTGATAGCAACTTCCCCTACCCCTTACAGCAAGATGAGAATACCACTTGTATAATCAAATGAATTTGAGGCAATATAAGGTTTAGGGAAGTGAGGATTGATCTTCTTTCATTCCTCGTTTTACTTTGAACTAAAATGTCTTAGGAGAAGTGATCTGAGGACTGACAATGGCTAGGAAAGCTGTGAACAAGCTAACTAATAATGGTTTTTGCAGGGTGGTGGTGTAGGTTTCTATTACTTCTTATCAAACATTGATTGGTTCACTGCAGTTTCTCCTCTGTAAATGGTGAACTGGTCTCAGGGTTTCATTCTTTGTGCTTCTAGTCCACTCTACAGGGGTTTTAAGGGCTGAATAGTATGTTCACTTTCTCTTACTGAACAAGCACAAAAAGGGGCACCATCATTATGGCAGCTATATCAGTAATAACACTATTTTTATAGAAAGCTATGCCAAAAAACATATCTCACTAAACCAGAAACCTAATGGGTCAACACCAGGGTTGATATGGGACTGTAAAGATTCTTCTCATCAAACATCCCGGAAACGGAGCCAAATTACCGTTCTTTACTATCAACTATCAGTTTTTTGCTTCAGTGAGGGTCACCCTTTTTGTATCCTACTCCATCACTGAACCCAATAATGTTGGAGAATTAGCTGGGTCGAAGTTGCCCAGGAAGTACCTATTTATATCAATGTAGGTATCTGCAAATTGTTTTTTACCTATCTCAGGAGCAAAAACAGTCCTGTTACTGAATGTTTTACAATGATCTGTTCCATTTAATTTGATATAATATCTAAGACATTGGAACATTCTGGTATCGGCAAATGTAGAATCAAAGTAAAGACACCAACTATTTTAAGGGAATGTTGCAAGGATAATACTTTTTTGACTGAGTGGTGTATTGTTGTTGATACCAGTAATACTTAGCTTTGGGGAAGGCAGAACATTCATTATTGATAAAGGCCATTGGCAGATCTGTGGTAACTCTGAGGAAGACGAGCTAAATAGCAATGGAATACCGCTCTGAAGATGTACATGATTATGAGTAGTTAAGACTCATGTTCAAGCACTTTCATGTATTTACTGACTTCTGTTGAATTGTCCTAAGAAGAAGGAGATATATTCAAAGATAGATTCCTTGCTTGCATTGTACAGTGATTCAAGCTACAGCTCTCTTTGACCAAAATCCACTATGGCAAATACATTTCTGCTGTTGCTTCTTCTCCAAAGCAGAAGGCATGTAACCAATTAGTTTGGTCCGACTCTTTTGGTCCAGGTTTGTTCTGGTACTCACTAGGTTGGTTCCCATCTAAAATAATATAGACTAGCAATGAAATTAATGAATTCTGGAACAGGGCATTAAAATGACAGCCCCAGTAGAGAGAGTTTGGCACAAGCTTTTCTATCATTTTGCGCCCTTGCCAAGATCACCTGATCTTAGCTAGATCTAGAGATTACTTTTGTATCTAAAATATACTCACTTTTTTAGATTTGGGTTTTAAAATTGTATCCAATCACTTTTTTGCTGTAAGCAGTGGCCCGTTACTAAGAGTGTAAATTCCTCGCTGGTGGTGTTAGCAATAGCTTGAGATAATAAAAGTGCTCTACTATTTAATAGCTCAGACTTCTGAATGCATGCCCAGAGTACTACTCACCTATCCTGTTTCTGACAATACGTGCTGCACCTACCAACTATAAACACACTCCTCTATCTATTGGCAAATATGTGCAGCAGACATTCCAACAAGAAGAACAACTGAAAAACAAAAATGTTGGGGGGGGGGGGGGGGGGGGGGGGGCAGACAATTATCCACAGGCTGTGCAATTGAAAGATGATGCAAACAGCCAAAAATATATATGCAATACAAATCTGTCTCTCAGAACTATCTGCTGCAGTGCAGTATATATGTGATTGAGCCTATCTGATAGGGAAGGACTTGTTGGAAGGGCTAAGGATATTTTAATATCAAGGCCGTTTCGAAAGGCACGCACAACTGCATAATGAGCTATAATGAAATTAAATACTTTAAAACACCCTCTGTTGAGGTCCCACTTAGGCTCAAGGGAAGAATTCATTAAGATCAATTCTATTGCTAGTGAGTTCTGAAACAAAAAATGTGTACAATAAACTGTAGAATCTTTAGTGACACTGAGTTGAAAGTGTAATCCTTACACTGCTGTTCTGTACAATCTACGTGGAAGGGTTGATGAGAACCTAAATGCAATTTAATGGTGATTTTAATGACTAGATGAAGACCACGTAAAACCTTCATGCTGATGTCTGGTTCCACTAAGGTGGTATCTCGTGCTCCAGCCACACAGAGTTGATTCTCTGTCCGGTACTTATAGGAGGTGTCACGGACGTCCCTCAGAGGAGATTCCCCACCCAGACCTCATAGGGAGAAAACTGTGATCTCACCGTTTTTCCCTGGGATTTTTTCTAGGAGATTCAGTAGGATTTGGTTCAGTTTTTCCCGTTGAATCTGCCTTCTCTCCTCTGGAGTGCACAATCGTCTTGCAATAAGGCTGGTCTCCTCCACTTTTTTTTCAGCGTGACAGATCTCCAGGGAGCTCACGTCTCGCTCAGACTCATCTAGGACAGGCATTTCACTCGGTGCAGGTTCCTGACTTTCCAACACCTCCTCCATGAGAGGCAGGTGGTCTTCATCCTGGCTGATCTCTTTGCTTGGTGGTTTTGTACGTTCTGATTTCCAAGATGACCTAACAAGGGTAAAACGGGGGTATAATGGTCAGTGTGCCTTGAACAAAATGACAAGTTTTAGGCTCAGGACCTTTTAGATGAAAGGTTTTCTACAGTCTCTCACCAAAGTAACAATAAGATTAAGAAATAGTTACTGACCTGTAACCACTGTAACTCAAGTGTTGGTGTCATCCATGCATTCACATGTTGTGATTAATTATTCCTCACTGCTAGATGAGGGCCAAAGGTTGAAGCCAGAGATCAATAATTACAATATGTTCATTTGTGAAAGACCCAATTCTTCAAAAACCTCACCAACTCGTCCCTTTAATAACCTTCCGCCTTTTCTTTATAAAAAGAGTATCCACACACTAAGATCTATTGTGCGTGCAATGTAACCTCAAAACCACTTTGGTAATGGCAATAATGAAGAGGAACATAATACTGGTGTAATATAACACTAAAAGCTGTTGAAAGTCAATTGCACACAATTACTGAGGGATTTTAATTTAGATCAGATAATAAATAAGGAAAACATATTTAAAGTAATTTACTACTAACACAGGTTGCCCCTCTCGGGCTCCCGGGAGGATGAAAATGGTAATAATACCATGTTGTGAACAAAGGTTTGTAAGGACAAAGGTTCACAAAAAGCGCTGAAAAAGTAGAGCCCAGGCAGAGCCATCAATATATCTCGGCAATATTCCCATAAAAAGGGTATGGCTCTCTGGATAACTCAATAGACATGCTCCAAACCAGACTAAGTTGCAAGTAGGGCTGTCTTGTTTATGTTGCTGTGTAAGATAATTTGTCAGCTTTTGCCTTTTAAGGTCCACCAAAAAAGCATTTTTTGTTTGTTCATCTAGAATTCAAATTTTTTTACATTAAGGCCAACAAAACCATCTCATGGCCTGGGAAAGAACATGTAGCTAAAACTAGGAATGTCCGTTTCTTGCCGCAGTAACTCTTGCACTCTTTCTGCTTAGTTTCCCACTCTCTGGTCGTGTCCGATTTTCATATTTGAGAAAGCCAAATAAGAAGTTATTTACCTTTGATAACACTCTTTCTGATGGATACTCAAATTGCAGATTACTCACCTTTAGAATATCCTCAGGTGACAGACTGAATCTGTATTGCCCCCCACATAAAGCAGTATATCCTATGGTGGTGAGTCTGTGGAATGGCAAAGACCAATAACGTCCTGCAGGACCTACAGGACAAAATGTCCCTCCCGTCTGACCCAGCTGTCAAGCCAGGAGTGCTTTTCTGAACCTGTGCACTGATGCCCTTGTCAATGCCTGACAAATGTCAAGGCCAGGCACACAGCATGCCAGCGCAGAGGCAGCAGCCTTGGTTCTGGCAGACTGGGCTCTCAGTCCTTCTGGAGGCAGCTTTTTGGCCAATGCTTTTCTTAATGCATAGGTCTATCCACCATGAAAGAGTCATTTTCTTGCCTCGCTTTGCCTCAGTGAACCCTCCAAAGGACTGGTCTTTAATGCATTCAATGTAAAAGCTCAAAGCTCTTTTGGGGTTCTGCTGATGGTAGTCTCCCCTCCTTTGTAGAGTGAGGTGGAGAGAACAACTTTTGGGAGAGTGATGGTTCCCCAACGTAGAATGCAGTCATGACTTTTAGCAACAAATATTAGAAATGCAATAGGTCTCGCCTTTCATTAAGTTAAAGCTATTTCCTTTGCTATACAATACCATTAGCAAAGCAAATGGCTTTAACTTAATGAAAGGCGGGACCTATTGCATTTACAATGCTTGTTTTGTCATTGTAGTTTCTATTCCCAGTCATCCGGGCCAACTCCTCCCCCACCCCCACCCCCTTGACTTTGTACTAGATTTCGGATTTGTATGATATTCAGGGTCGAGAACATAGCTAATTGGTAGCTGGTATCTCACTACCTTGTACAAGGTATTGAGACTGCAAGCAAATATTTCGTTTTTAGAGCTGTAGTGTTTCTAGCTTTAACCAATGTTTCTGACCTTACAGGCCTTAAAACTCTTAATTTACCACACTTTCCTTCCAAACAAAATCCTCTTGATACTAACTAAGCACAGTTTTGTTCTGCAAATGTGGCCTACTTTTTATAGGTGCCCAGACCTACTTGGTGTCCGGGCCTATATTTGTTCCCAATCTGACCCTGGTATTGGACCTGGATATACAGCTGGAGGAGGCTGGTATTACAGTACATTAGTCGTTTGATGCAATGTTCTAACATACTCTCTGTGAGTGCACAGCTTCCAGATGAGTTTGATTTCTGAACAGCAAAAGGGTTGCACAGGAAATCTTTTATAATGGAACCTTGAGCATTCCCACTCTTTTCTCATTAAACCAACATGCAGCTATCGAAGAGCCATACTTCTGTGCTTTACTGTTTAATGGTATACAGTCAGTTGATTAATTTGTTGCTCTGTAATGCTCATAATTGAAGGGCTATCGACCACCACAAGGAAAAGGTTCAAATGGAGGTCACCATGAGTAAATGTGGCCTTATGACAAACCGCATTTAAATCTTGACTTCTTGATAGGAAGTGAATGTTAGGTTTTGAAAAACACCAAAGTCACTCAACTGTAGCAGAATAATTAGAAGAAAGTCAGTCAACATGGAAAGCTCAACACTTACTACTACGTATTCTTTAAAAAAAAAAAACTGAGATGTTCAGAAGTGTGGCTGCTAGATATTTGTGCGGTACAAAAGGGGGTGGTGATGGACGGAGCTTCTGAATCAATCAAACACTCACACCCAATCAAAAGATCTGGGTTTAATCCATCACAGTTCTTTAGCCCACTCTGCCACCCCAGTTCAGACATGGCTATATGCAAATCAGTCTGACCCTGTGCCTCATGGGAACAGTCCAGCCCGAACTGCCAAGCCATGCCTTCCCTGGACCGGAAACAAGCTTCCGAGGACCGGTTTCTGGCATTCCAGCCGTCTTCAGCCCGGCTTGCTTGAATCCAGTGGCAAAATGAGCAAGGGACTCACGTCTGAGCATACCCTGCCACACTTATGGAGTGCTGTGGCCAGCTGCTGTATACGCATTCACACAGACACACACACGAGCTCCCATGCACGCAGGCACATACACACCCCCCCGCACACATACACACACGCTTGCACACACACACAAGTGCACCGAGCCCCTCCCGCCATACATACACACACAAGCACACACACAAGTGCACCAAGGCCCCAGCCCTTTTCAACTTACCGGGCCAATCTCGGGGGACTCCGCTCTCAGCACGCCAGCTTCATTCCCGGGGCTCCCTCTTGGTCAAGGTAGCCCCGCAACACTTGCTTCTGCTGGCGGCCCGGGGCTCTCCACCGCTCACAGGAGCCCCGGGCCGCGAGACGCTTTCACTTCGTCTGCCTCCTCTTCCGGTCTGGACGTGGCCCCGCCCCCGTCACAGGCAACCTTGCCTGACTTCCGGTAAGGCTTTTTTTTGCTTCCGTGGATATCAGTGAGTTCTTGTTTGTGAATTGTTAGACTGTTTACCACATGCATTTTATTGTGCCTGTGTAGGCTTTTTAACCATCCACATTTATTGTGCATAGCTTTTAACCTTGCCCGTTGTGATTAAGTGGTAAGAGTTTTAATCACTCGTTTTAGCCCGCTCTAATAAGGACATTTTGACCACATATGGTTAGGGTCCATAGTTAGTCATTTTCAAGCACACGTATAGTGTATGTGTTAGACCTTTTTCAAGAGCACACGTTTGTAGAGCTATGCTTTTCCGAAACGCCTTGAAGGTGGTCTCAGGATGCATGCCTTCTTAACTGAACGCTCTGGACCCCCCACCCAAAGCCACACCCACAACCTTGCCAAGTGTCACTTATCAGGATTTAGTGTAGCACGTCATTTTTCTCTTCTTGATACTGCAACAACGTTTATGTCATGCAATTAAGAGCTTCATAAATCTGGTGATACATTGCCTCTTGATTTGCCAAAAATGTAAATTATCTCCTGCAGTGCGCACTCAGCAGCTACCACTGCATGCTTCCTCTGCCTAGGTTAGGTGACCTGGCTATTTGGAATAGCCAGGGGCATTCCTGATTGTTCATAATCTGTCCTGGCATTTTCATTAATTTTAGCACAGATCCCAGTTTTAGAGAGGGTGGACTGAACACAGAGGGAGGCAAGCTTGTATGCATTCCATTGCAGGATTAGTTACCAGCCTTTTTAGAAGTCAATTTAATTAACATAGATTATACTGCTGTAGAAGTTTCAATTATTTTATTTCTTTTAGTGTCTTGTATGTGTTCTCAATGCTGGTGGGCACTGTTGTGTCTGTTGATGTGAAATTGCAGTCCTTATTGCATGTTTGTGAAATTTTCGAGTTTTTCTTTTTCAAAAGCTGGACACTCTCTGCCTAGGTTTGATGAGATGTGTTGCCCGCGGTTACGGCGCTATGCAGTGGTGCACTGGCTACATCGACAGTCCTTGTGTAGCCCTTCACCGTCCTTCTTATTGTACTGCTGGTGCACATAGTGCACCAACCATAGCAGGAACAAGTTATCATGGCTCCTGCTGCTGACTCTTACATCAAAGGGATTTGATGGGACCTCCACCGCTTACTACATAGCTGCCAAGTTTTCACATTCTTAATTTGTGATATTTCTGTGGTTTCAGTTGGCAAATGCGTGACATTCTACCGACATATGTGTGACACTTATAGTAACACTTTCTCAAAAGCAATGACCAATATTTGAGTGTCTGTGAATTTTCTGCTACCCCTTTCAGACATGTCACACACCAATGAACTCTGATCAGCCCCCCAACTGCACCGTCCCTTCACTGCTGCACTCTCTCCTCAGCCTCTCACTGCACCGTCCCTTCACTGTTTCACTCTCTCCTCAGCCTCTCCCTGTCCCGTCCCTTCACTGCTGCACTCTATCCTCAGCCCCTCCCTGCACAGTCCCTTCACTGCTGCACTCTCTCCTCAGCCCCACTGCACCATCCCTTCACTGCTGCAGTCTGTGTGTGTGTGTGTGTGGAGCTCTGTGTGTGTGTCTGTGTGGCTCTGTCTGAGTGTGTGTGCGGCTCTGTCTGTGTTTGTGTGTGCGCGGCTCAGTCTGTGTCTCTGTGTGTGTGGCTCAGTCTGTGTCTCTGTGTGTGTGGCTCTGTCTATGTCTCTGTGTGTGTGGCTCTGTCTGTGTCTGTGTGTGTGTGGCTCTGTCTGTGTGTGTGTGGCTCTCTGTGTGTGTGTATGGCTCTGTGTGTGTGTGTGTGTGTGTGGCTCTGTTTGTGTGTGTGTGTGTAGGGCTCTGTCTGTGTGTGTGTGGCTCTGTGTGTGTGTGTGTGTGTTGGGCTCTGTGTGGGTAGATTTTTGTAGGTGGGTCTGTGTGAGGTTGGCTCTGTGTGTGTGTGTAGGTTGGTCTGTGTGAGGGTGGCTCTGTGTGTGTGGGTGGCTCTGTGTGAATGACTGTGTGGGTGGCTTTGTGTGGGTGTGTGTGGGTGGCTTTGTGTGTGTGGCTCTGAGTGTGGGTGCAAATGCAATAGGTCTCGCATTGGCGAGAGATTAAGCTATTGGCATTGTAAATGACTGCCATTTATTTATATGTTTTAAAAACAAAAACATAAATAAAAATAATGTCATGAGCAATGCCAATAGCTCTAACTTTTTTTGTTTATTGTATTCTTCAGGAATAGGAGTGATGACCAGCAAGGAGTGTTTACGATATGTTGTGCCCCTAGCTTCCTCGGAATCCCACACACATCGGCCCTAAACACACAAAGCAGGTATTGGGATTATGGACCGCCCCTCGCTGCCTCGTGTTTGTTTTTGTGATTGCTCAGCTGACGTATTCTGGGCATCCCGTTCTGCTTTGTTATGCCAGGTGCTGCACTGTGTTTATGAGCTCCTTACGCCGCTGAATTTTAGAACCTTCCTGTGACACATTTTAAAATCTGTAAGGGGAAACTGGATGACCTTTTTCAAGTGCGAGTGGGAGAGGGGTGGTGGCTTGTTGTGATGAGAATCTTAAGTGCATGGAGTGGCTTGCAGGCTCCTCCGAGAACACTGGGGGTCTGGCTGACCCGGGGCCTGAGTTATTGCTGTGATGGAGCTGAGCATCTGTGTGTCTGTGCGGCTGCCAGGTGACTCCTGGTAATCATCTTAGTTTCACATATGCGGGGGTTACCTAAGAAAGGCATACGCGTACACTATATCACCCCACAAACGGGCGGCTTTGATGAAGACCCCAAACGATTCCCTTTGCAACCCACGTGTAAAAAGTACTTAGCTGAGGAGCGGGTGGGAGGGGGGGAATCGGAATAAAAGTTAAAAGAAAAAAAAAACGCTCGGCCGCAAAAGTGCACAAATGCGTTGCAGTAAAAAAAAAAAAAGGCGCTCACTCCTTAAACGTATTAAATCTCGCAAGGATAACTAAGATAAAAAAATAAATAAAAAAATAAGCACGGTCCGCTTTCACTTTCGTCCGGAGCATGGGGATCTCTTGTCTTTATGGGGCCATGTGTTTGAAACACATGGCCCCATAAAGATAAGAAACCTTTTGCGACGCACGGAAAGCAGGCGAGCCCGTCCAAGTGGGCCGTCTGAAAAAGCCAAAAGTACACAACACAAAAAGCTCTTTTTCAATGGCTGGCCACTGTTTAGCATAAACGGTGACAGCGGCCAATGGGAAAGAGGGGCGGGGCTTGAAGCCCTTTACTGAAAGGCCTCAAAAACATTAAATCTCGCTGAGTGAGCTGCGTATGTGCGCAGCCACGCTAGCCGAGACCTAAAGGTTGCATTTGTGCTCAACACCACCTTATCTGGGAAAAAGGTGGTGTAAGGCGGCTCCACCAAGACAGCTTAGAGTTCACTGATGCAACAAGCCAAAGTTGCAGTGACCCAGAACAAAGTCTTCATTGTCAGGAGTTGTAGTAGACACCTGTGCATCGGTTCGAAGGAAGTACACATGAGGCAGGTGAAGACCAAACTGAGGTCCAATGTGACATCACGAAGGGGTTGGGAGAAAACATACAAGTCCAATTTTTAGAAACCTCATCACAACATTTGATTTTAACAAAAGCAGCAGTAAATGTAAAACGGGCAGACAAATAACCATTCACGGTGCACACTGCAAGTTCTTCCTGGGCCAGAAATAATATAAACAACAACGCATCAGAAAGGTTGGCCTGTAAAGGGTCCATATTGATTGTGTCACAATAGGCTACACACTTGTTCCATCACCTGGCATAAACGGACTTTGAGGAGGGATGCCTCATTGCAAGAATGACATACACAACTTTAGGAGGAAGTTCAAACACTGTCAGCAGCTGCTGCTCAACCTCCATACATGGAGGTGCAGATTGCCCAGGTTTATTGTAAATTGAAAATTGTAAAAATGCAGAACCCCCCATTGTTGATGTGACAGCACATCTTCCTGTAGTGGTAGCCTGATCGGAGGACATATGCTCATGCCCAGAAGTTGCAGATACCACATTCTCCTTTTCCCAGGATCCACTAGGATGACTTGGACCAGTCGTTCCTTATCTTCAGAACTTGAGGCACCAGAGGCAGAAGGGCTACACACTATCCATAATGCATCTCCAAGAGCCTTCTTGAGAACTCTAGCATCTAAAAAGTTTTAACATAGAGAATTCTCAGGTGTGGTAAAAAGATCTATTGATGGTTCTCCTCATTGCTGGAAGAATCCTTGGTTATAACCATCATTCGTGTTCTGACAGGCGCGCTGCTGGGGTCGTCTGCTGTGGCACTTGGAAATCCCCCAGGTGGTTTCCATCCAAGGAAAAGCCCTGATGCTCCAGCCAGATTCAGAGATGAAATGCCTCTTGGCACAGAGCCCAGGACCCCCTGAACACTGTGTAAGAAACTGGGTTTGTGTTCCAGCCCCCCACGGACCCCCCACCCCACCCCACCCCACACACTGTGCCCGGTATTTGATGTAACTTTGACTGAAGTGTACTGGGTTCCTGCTAACCAGGTCACAGTACCAGTGTTCTTTCCCTAAAAATGTTAAATTGTTTCCCCAATTGGCGAAAACTTTAGCTTCCACTGTAAGTTCGTAGTAAATGGTACCTATGGTACCTGGGGCCTAAGGTACTAAAGAGGGTCCCTAATGGAAGCAGCACGAATTGTGCCACCCTAAGGGACCCCTCACCAAGTACATGCAAGGCTGCAGTTGCAGGCAGCGTGTCTTGGTGAAGACAAAAGTGAAAACACGACATGTCACTCATCCCTGTGTGCCATGTCCCCTAACGCTGCATGTAATATTTTCAAGTCACCCCTATAGCAGACCTGACAGTTCAAAGGCAGGGTGCTGAATATTAGATGAGGGCATACCTGCATGAGCAGATATGCCCCTGTGCTGGCCAGTCCTATTAATGCCAGTACAGGGAAGCTATTTTAAAATATGTGCTGGACACTGGTGAAAACAAATTCTCCAGCTACATGATTGCGTCACTGAAGATAGGGATGTTTGGCATCAAACAACGCGTTTTGATAAATTCACACTGATTCCAGTGATGGATTTACCAATAAACGCACCCAGAGGGCACCTTAGGGGTGCTCCTGAAAACCTAACAACCTCTGTTGTTCTTGTGAACTGTTTTCTGGCAGGCTGCCACCCGAGATGCTGTTCTGACCTAGGATGAGAGCCTTTTGCTCACAGGAGACCCAGAACAAAAACCTGCCCGGGAAGAGCGTGTAACACCCCCTCCCACTGGATGACCTGCTGATTAGCCTCCTAGGGCCGGCGAGCTTCGAAAAAGCTGTCACCTTTGGAATGCGAATCTGGCGCTCCTCTCAAAGGAGAGGAATAAGCACCCCTTTGTCCCGGACACTCTTGGCACCTGGACAGGTGGGAAAATTAGCTAGTCAAGTAGGTATGCCACCTCCACGCTAGTATCACCCCAAGGTGGGCTACACTGAGGTGAACACAATTTTTCAGAAGTAGCTTCTTTGTGATGGCATACTTAGTAATTGTGGGACAGGGTTATGTCCGCTTTCCACATGAAGTGGTCATATGGGAGGCGTAGTGACCCCAAGGGTCTGTAGCCTATTGGCTACTACACTTCCCTAATGTCCCTAAATTCAGTATTTAGGGGAGTCTCTGAAACCAGAGAGTCAGATCCAGACGACCTAAGAAGAAGAAGGACACAAAGAGCTGCAACAACAGAAGACTGAAGAGTGTCATCCTATCTGTTGTTCTGTCGGACCTGCGCCAAAGCCAACTTGTCCTGCAGCTGTGTGCCTCTAAAACCTGGGAGGACTGCCTGTATTTAATAAAGACCAGGACCTCCCGAAGAACAGTGGAACTGTTCTGTGCATCCTGTAGGAACTCCAAAAGAAGAGACTCTGATGCCTCTGGAACCGCTAAAACCCAACACCTGATGCCACTAATGCACCGGTCGCCTCCGTCCCAACCACTGCACCCGCTGCCTCTTGCCCAAGTTGAAGTGAGCCACCAGTGTCAACATGATCCTCCAGAGCCTGAGTCAATTGTGGTTTCTCCCCTTGTGGACTACCAGATGTCCCCTGCAGCCTCTGCACACAGGCCCCACTCAACCGATCTACATAGAAACCGATTGGGTTCCCGACGCTGTTTTACACCCTGCACCCAGCTGCCCTCGTACCAATGATAGTGTTCTGTTGGTGCTGCCTTGGACCTTGCCAACCACTCACCTTAACTCCTGGCGATTGGTCTTCTAAGTCGCTGTACTATACCTATTTGCAGAACTTGTTCTCCCTCCTATCCGATAACATTGCAGAACTCAGAAATTGCACTGTGTCCACTTTTGAAAGTGAGAAGAATTTATATTTAAAAACGTACTTACCTGAACGATTTTTCTCGAGTGCCTTAACATGCATAAAGATACTTTCTATTTTTATAAATTGGTGTGAATCTCCTTCTTGAGTCGTGTGCGCCATTTATTGATCACTGTGCATTTTCAAATGTCTTGCACTCCTCTGTGTTAAGCCTAAGGCTGCTCGACCCCCCTGCCCCCTAATTGAGCACTTTGAGTTTTCGTTGCCAGCCCCTGTCCACTCATGAGGGTCTCTACATGGTAGATCAGATTCTTGATATATCACATAAAGAGCCAGGTTCCTACTCCTGTTGCAGTGCCACTTTGTGGTGCTGTAGAGCAAAACTTTAACAAGTCACTATTGATGGGTAGTAGGGAAGATTTTTAGCTCCAGGTGAGTAGCCTGCAATTCTAAAAGGTTGATTTGGAGACGGGTCTTCGCCAAACAACAGAGGTCTCTGATCTCCACGTTGCCCATAATACCCCCTCTCCCCATCCCAGCAGCAATGCCTCCATCACCACGGTCAGTTCTAGGTGAGACAGGGAGAGGGGCCTGCCTCCGGTCTGACTGTGGTTGAGTCACCACAGCAGGTCTTTTGCAATCTTGTCCAAAACCAGTATGGAATCCATCAGATTACCCTGGGACTGGACTAGTTAGACTTCATATTAAACTGCAGAGCTTACATATTCCACATGGCAATTGTCGATGAGCGAGGCTTCCCAGGAGGGCAAGAAGCCCAGAATTTTAATAGCCACTCTGAGACCCAGGACTGAGGCTAAAACTTTGGAGTCATAGCCTGAACGTCCTAGACTTTTGTGGTGGTGGGAAGGCCAGAAACTACACTGTATCCAAGTTAGCTCCAATGAAAGGGAGCCTCTGTGAAGGAGTCAGGTGTAACTTCGGCATGTTAACAGTGAGCCCAAAGTTATCAGGAGGTTCGCTGTCTAGAGATGGTCTATGACTGACTGTAGCAAGCTCTCAAACAACCAGTCATTGATGTAGGGGAACACTGGAATCCCGAGCCTACGAAAGAGTGCTGCGACCACTGTCATCACCTTAGTGAATATCAGGGTGGCACTGGGGAGGCTGAGGGGGAGCATGAAACACTGAAAATGCTCCTGAACTGTAAGTAGCGTATGAGGGGCTGCAGGACAAGTACATGAAAGTAGGAATGCTGCAGGTCCTAATCGACCATCCAGTCGCCTGGATCCTGGACAGACAGTACTTGTGCCAGCTTGAATATTTTGAATTTTTCTTCCGCAAAGAAGGAGTTCAGAGGGTGGAGATCTAAAATAGGATGAAGACTTCCATCCTTAAGCATGATGCAATAGTGAGAGTAAAGGACACTAACTTTTTCTGGTTTGCGGCCCTCTTTTTGGCTCCTTTGACCAAAAGAGCCTGCACTTCTTTGAGCAAGATGAACAATAGTTACTTACCTGTAATCTGTGGTTCTCCAGTATTGGTGTCTTTCATAGATTCACATGCCTGAATCATTCCCCGTCGTCGGAGTGGGAGTCCCACGGTACATAAAAAAGCAATAGTAAATACCAATAAAAACAAACCAGGAAGTAAAGTAGCCAAAGCTACAGTAGAAAAAACTTCCACACCTATGACTATCCTAGTCATTTTGTATAGTCCAAACTACAGCCAAACCAGGAAGTAAAGTAGCCAAAGCTACAGTGAAAAAACTTCCACACCTATGACTATCCTAGTCATTTTGTATAGTCCAAACTACAGCAAATCAGGCGCCAGCACCCACCAGAAGGTTCTCCCCAGAGTCTCAGGCTCTCAGATTTTCTCGCAAGGAATGAAGGTAAACCAATATATCAAAAACAACGAAAGAGTACTAATAATGAATATAATACAAAACTAAAACAATGAGGAGTGAATGACTACCACCATCCAATGAAGGAAAATATTACACCCAGACAAGTGGGGTGAAAACAACTAAACCTTAGTCAAAGAAAAGAACCCTCAGGCACCAACTACATGTATTGGTTGCCATTGTCTTCATTGGGTCCTTGTTGAAAATACGTGAAAAACTACATAGTCAGAAGGAAAGAAAAACAATCGTGCAAAGTCGGACATATATAGGTTGAGCTAATTAGAACCCAATGTTGACCTCATAGGACATTGGGTTCTAATTAGCTCAACCTATATATGTCCGACTTTGCACGATTGTTTTTAACTGAGTTAGAGCTACCCCTGTATTAAAATCCTAGTCTGGGGAGTAGTCCATACTTGTTTTAATTGAGCACTTTCTTTCTTTCCTTCTGACTACGTAGTTTTTCACGTATTTTCAACAAGGACCCAATGAAGACAATGGCAACCAATACATGTAGTTGGTGCCTGAGGGTTCTTTTCTTTGACTAAGGTTTAGTTGTTTTCACCCCACTTGTCTGGGTGTAATATTTTCCTTTATTGGATGGTGGTAGTCATTCACTCCTCATTGTTTTAGTTTTGTATTATATTCATTATTAGTACTCTTTCGTTGTTTTTGATATATGACTTTCAAGGGGTACAAGAGTAACTCATTGACCCTTTCTCTCTCGTTGTTGTGGTCCGGTAAACCAATATAGCCTAAAAGCCTCTGAGGAGAGGTGGGCGGGTTGCATGTGAATCTATGAAAGACACCAATACTGGAGAACCACAGATTATAGGTAAGTAACTATTGTTCTTCTCCAGCATTAGGGGTGTCTTTCATAGATTCACATGCCTGAATCAGAGTAGCTAGCAGTACATATCCGTGCTAGGCAGACGCCAATGATAGTCAAGCTTGTCAGCATATTAGTCAGATAACAGTGCAAACTGAAAATACACATATCATTTTAAGCATAGCAGAGTGCAATCATGTAAGCATGTGTAAAACAGAACATAAGAAGCGTCTGACAGCAGTAAAAGGAGGTGGGAAACAGAGGCTCACCTTAGTTGAAAAGATTCCGTAGAACTGCTCAACCCATAGAAGTATCGGTCTCGCAGGTTGCCTCCAGACAATAATGTCTGGTAAATGTATGGTGACTGGCCCAAGTAGCCGCCCTGCAGATCTGCTGAAGAGGGACTCCAGCACATAAGGCCGTAGATGATGACATTGCTCTTGTAGAATGCGCTCTAGGAGCTGCTTGCAAGGGTCGTCCTGCTTGTGCATGGCAAAAGGCAATGGCAGTAGATATCCATCTCGCAATAGTCTGTTTGTGAAACTGCCTGCCCCCTACGAATTGCACCGTAGGTGATAAATAGTTGGTCAGAACTGCGCAAAGCGGATGTTCTCTGCAGATAGAATTTAAGACACCTTTTAACGTCCAGCGTATGCAACGCTCTTTTCGCCGGTGTTTGCGGGTTAGGAAAGAATGACTTTAGAATTATAGGTTCGTTTAGGTGGAAATCCGAAGGTACTTTAAGAATATACTTCGGATTAGTGTGGAGCATTACAGAGTCACTTGTAAACTGCAGGAAAGGATGGTGAACAGTGAAAGCCTGGATATCACTGACTCTCCTGGAGGATGTTAAAGCCAGCAGCAGTGATACCTTCTACGAGAGATATTTCAGGTTGGCCTTGTGGATTGGTTTGAATGGGTGACACATGAGTTGTGCCAGGACCACCTTTAGATGCCACGCAGGAGTTGGACGGAGTACTGGAGGGAACATTTTAAAGAGGCCTTTAAAGAATTGTTGTATAATCCTGCAGAGTAAAGGGAATTGGTCCCATCCTGTCTATACCTTGAGATCGCAGCCAGAAAAACCTTCAAGGTTGCGTGAGACAGGCCTGATCTTGCTAATTGCAGGAAAAAAGGCAGAATCTCCTCCGGCTTTGCTGAAAAAGGGTGAACCCCGGTTGAGTGACACCATATGCAAAAACGCTTCCATTTAAGACTGTATGTCTTTATGATAGCGGCCGCCCTTGCCTTGGCCAGAACTTCTTTGCAGTCTTCCGGGATGTTTAGGTGGGCGAACTCACGGTACTCAGGCGCCAGGCCGCTAATCTCAATGATGTTGGATCCGGATGGTAAACCTGTCCGCACTGAATGCTGAGTAAGTTCGGGATTGGATTCAACTGAATCGGTTCGCACGCCGACAGAAGAAGGAGCTCTGTAAACCAATACTGGCGCGGCCATCTGGGAGCAATTAGAATCAGTCGGCACGGTTCCTTCTTCCTTTTCCGCAGGACCTTGGGGACTAGTGGAATCGGTGGAAAAGCGTACGCATATGTCAGAGACCAATCTATCGAAAACGCATTCCCCTGAGAGTCCTTGTGGGAATGCCAGCTTGCGAAGAATTGGCATTTGCTGTTGGTCTTTGTCGCGAATAGGTCTAAGTCTGGTTGACCCCACAGGTGAAAGATGCGCTCCACTGTCTGCTGGTGCAGTTCCCACTCGTGAGTGGAGACCAACGTCCTGCTGAGTGCGTCTGCCAGATGTTCTCTGTTCCCGGAACATGCACTGCTTAAAGATTTATATTGTGCTTTAAAGCCCATGCCCATAGGTCTTGGGCTTCTTGGGACAGGAGAAGTGATCGTGTTCCGCCCTGCTTGTTGACGTAGTGCATGCTTGTTGTGTTGTCTGTTCTCACCAACACATTGGCATCCTGAATGATTGCACAAAACGCCTTGAGTGCAAGAAAAATGGCTCTCAGTTCTAGACGGTTGATGTGCCACCGCTTTTGTTGAGCAGTCCACTTGCCGCTGATTGTGAGGCCCTGAAGATGCGCTCCCCAGCCCTCGAGAGACGCATCCGTAGAGATGGTAAGGCTTGGTGCATCTTGAAAGAATGCGCACCCCTGCTGGAGATGTCGCTTTTGTGTCCACCTGAGGAGAGAATTCCGCATGAGCGGTGTGATCCGGATGAGATCTTCGAAAGAATGATTGCACAAAACGCCTTGAGTGCAAGAAAAATGGCTCTCAGTTCTAGACGGTTGATGTGCCACCGCTTTTGTTGAGCAGTCCACTTGCCGCTGATTGTGAGGCCCTGAAGATGCGCTCCCCAGCCCTCGAGAGACGCATCCGTAGAGATGGTAAGGCTTGGTGCATCTTGAAAGAATGCGCACCCCTGCTGGAGATGTCGCTTTTGTGTCCACCTGAGGAGAGAATTCCGCATGAGCGGTGTGATCCGGATGAGATCTTCGAAAGTGCCGGAGACCTGTAGCCACTGCAAGCTCAGTTATTCCTGAAGCGGTCTCATCCTGAGGCGGCAGTTTGGTATTAATGGGATGCAAGATGATATCATCCCCAGAAAAGACTTGTACAGTCGAACTGAAACTGACCTTCTTGATAGCAGATTCTGCGCCATGTTTTTTATCTTCATTTGTCTCTCCTCCGAGACAAAAGCTTGGAACTTTTGGGTGTCCAATGTTGCTCCTAAGAAAGCCTGCCTTTGAGAAGGTTTCAATTGGGATTTGCTGAGATTGAAGGACAGACCCAGAGACTGAAACAGGTGTAGACACTGTTGTAGATGATAATGTGCAACCTCGCTAGAACTGGCCTTTATAAGGGCAGTCGTCTAAGTATGGGAAAATTTGAAACCCCTCCAGCCGGAGGTGCGCCACCACTGGAGACAAAAACTTCGTAAATACTCTTGGCGCTTACCGTAGTCCGAAAGGAAGGACTTTGAATTGGTAATCCATGCCAGCCACCCTGAAGCGCAGGAATTTCCTGTGGCGAGGAAGAATGGGGATATGGAAATATGCATCTTGGAGATCTAAGGTGACCATGTAATCTCCTGCTGCCAAAAGATGTAATATTTCCTGAAGTGATAACATCCTGAATGTTAACTTCTTTAAATACTTGTTTAGAGCGCGAAGATCTAGGATCGGGCGCCACTCTCCGTTTTTCTTCTTTATTAGGAAAAATTTGGAGTAAAACCCCATTCCCCTCATTTTCTGAGGTACGCTCTCGATCGCTCCTTTTTGTATCATCAATTTTATTTGGGCAAACAGCTCCTTCAGGTGAGCTGGAGGTGGTCCTTTCGGTGGGACATTTGGAGGAAATTGCTCGAATTCTAGGGCATGGCCCCTGGCCACAATATCCAGGACCCATTTGTCTGATGTTATCGACAGCCAATTTGAGTAAAAGTTTGATATTCGTCCTCCAATTTTTCCTCGAGAGTGCGGCAGTGGTGGTGGCAGGTGAAATGTCTCATTGGCGCTTATTCTTTCTGCGGTAATTTGTCTTCCCCCTGTTCTGGGTATAAGTAGACTTTCTCTGGCCGTAAGATTGGTAGCGCTGGGTCTGTAAGCGCTGATTGCCTTGTCTGTAGGAGGATTGTTGGTTGTATCCACCTCTGTTGGCGGACGATCCTCGTCCTCTCGCTCCTCGAAAGGGCGGCTTGCGGAATTGAAGGGTGCCCAAGGATTTTGCTGTTTCCGTATCCTTCTTTATCGTCTTTAAGGCTTCCTCCACTTGGGGGCCAAACAGATATTCACCATCATATGGCATGTCCAATACCTTATTCTGGACCTCTTGCCTGAAGGAAGTGGAACGCAGCCACCCCTGCCTATGCAGAACCGCAGCGCCTGCTAGCTGTCGAAAGCCAGTTGAGGCCACATCAACTGCTGAATCAATAATCTCTTCTGAGATTCTTTGGCCTTCTTGTAGGATCTTCAGCGCCTCAGCTTTGGAAGGCTCAGGAAGTAGGTCAATGAACCGTGCGATGTCCGACCACATCTGTCGGTCATATCTTCCTAAGATGGCCAATGAATTAGCCGCTCGAACAGTCGTAGCTTCCATGGTGGAGACGCGCTTCCCAATAGAATCTAGGCGTTTGCCATCTCTGTCCGGCGGGGCTGTAACAAGAAAGGAAGGGTTTCTAGCCCTCTTTTGAGCTGCTTGGACAATTACAGAATCAAGCTTCGGCTGTCCAATGAGGCACGCAGGTGATTTGTTCGGCGCCCTGTACTTTTTTTCCATTTGTGGCAAGACTGGAGGAATGGATGCCGAGGTTGCCATGACCTTTATTCCCTCCTGCCAAATAAAGTCAATGATGCGTATAGACTTGATCTGTTTCCTGGCTGATCTTTAAAGTCATATAGAAAACAGTCTTGTTCCATGTGTTCCATATCAATATGAAAGCCTTTAGTTGCACGCTCCATCAAAAGGTGGAAGCTACCCACGTCCACCGGCGGTGAGATTGAGACAGTCTGAGGTGAAGGAGAAGGAGTTTGCACCTGGTATTCATCCTACTCCGACTGATCCTCTACTTCTCCTTCCTCTCTTTGATCATCTTCATCCGAAGACTGTGGATCCACAGGCTGATTGAGCGGTGGAGGTGAAGAAGGATTTGCCGGTGGAAAAACTGGCAAAGGCGCTTCAGTAGCCGGAGTAACAGGCACCGAGCCTGTAGATTCAGATGGCGGAAACCTTCTATAATAATCATCCAACATATACTCTAGGTTGGTAAGTAAAGCAAATGGCACCTGTGAGACAGGGACACTGTCTACAGAGGACGTTATTCGTACAGTTGATTGTGTATCCTCCTGTTCCTCTTCTTGAAACTTTATATTTAACTCAGAAGGACTAGTGGCGGCTCCGAATGTCCTTTGAACCACCTCATCCTCACTGTCAGAGTCTAAAAGCTGGTCAGGAACCGGCGACGGCATCTTCTGAGGTGAAATATGTAGGGGTGAGAGCTGGAAAGCTGGTTCACGCCTTTGAACTAAAGACTGCTTTGGTGTTAAGATCACCGTAGACGTGACCAGACCTGCAACGCAGTGCAAGATGACAATTGCGTCGTCGACGGTGGGTTCACCGCTGCCGATGATGCAGATGTCAATGGTTCCGTCGTCGACGGCATAGACTTCGTCGACGAAATAGGCTTCGTCGACGGCACAGGCTTCGTCGACGGCACAGGCCTCGTAGACGGAATGGACTTCGTCGACGAAATGGGCTTCGTCGACGGAACGAGCTTCGTCGACGGTACAGGTTTTGTCGACGGTGTAGACTTCGTCGACGGGACAGGCTTTGTCGACGGGATGGCAGTCGTCGACGGATTGGGCTTCATCAACGGTACAATCTTCGTCGACTCCTCCGTCGACGGTGGTAACTTCATCGACGGAGTGGAGCTCGCCGACGAGCCAGTCAACGGTATCTTCTTCGTCGATGGTAGAGCCTTCATAGGAGTCGACGACGAGGCGTCAACGATGGCCGCCGTCGATGAGAGAGGTCTAACAGATACATAGACAATAGTTGGTGAAGAAGCCGCCGTTGACATGATCATCTGGGGCTTGGGAGATGAGAATGTCACTGTTGACGTAAATGTAGCGTCAACGGAGGTCTTCGTAGACTATGAGGCAGAAGATGGCGTCGTCGACGATGAAGATGAAGCCTGAGGTGAAACTTTGTCAGCTGTCTGAGGCAATCTTTTGGTGGACCGTTTTTGAGGTGCAGAAGAACCCTCCATGTCCTTGCTTGTGGGTGTAGCCTTAGAAGTGGAAGGCTTGTCAGACCCCTTAGAAGGTTGATGTTTTTTAGCAACCTTAGCTCCAGGAGATGGCAATACCTCAGACGCAGGCCTCTTTCTAGACGCTGAAGTGGAACCAGAGGCAATACTGCCAACCTCAGACATAGGATTATCAGCATCGTTAAGCTTTTGTAGCCACAAAAGTAACCGACCCTCTCTGTCTCTGAAAGTCTTCTGAGGAAAGGTTCTGCATATCTTACAGTCCTTGACTTGGTGATCTGGATACAGGCAATAAATAATTTTTTTGTGGGGGTCATCTTTAAAAAGCCGGAGCTTACCACAAGAATCACAGGCTCTAAACAGAGATTTCTTTGAAGACATCCTTGAAGAATAGATCCAAAAGGAAGAAAGAGAAGAAAACTGAGCAGAGCTCAGGGAGACTCCCTTCACACGACGTGCAGTAGAAAATCTGAGAGCCTGAGCCTCTGGGGAGAACCTTCTGGTGGGTGCTGGCGCCTGATTGGCAGTAGTTTGGACTATACAAAATGACTAGGATAGTCATAGGTGTGGAAGTTTTTTCTACTGTAGCTTTGGCTACTTTACTTCCTGGTTTGTTTTTATTGGTATTCGCTATATATTTATGGCATATTATTGCTTTTTTATGTACCGTGGGACTCCCACTCCGACGACGGGGAATGATTCAGGCATGTGAATCTATGAAAGACACCCCTAATACTGGAGAAGGACAGGTACCCCTCTAAACGATGTTCTGATGAGGGTGCAAAATGTAGCAGGTCGAAAAGGGAGGCAGGGCATACCTTCATTGGATGGTCTGAAGGACACACCTGTTGGATTTTATAGTTTGCCACGCTTGAAGGAAATATCTGATCCTGCCTGCCCTAGGTTGATCATGTGCCAGTAAGGGCAAACAAAAGTGACCTGGAGGCAAATTCTGGAGGGGCTAGGGACTGGCCACTGACTGCTTGATCCCAGACCCTGAAAGGATTGGGGTGGTTGATGAGCGGGTGGTGAACCTCTGCGTTGCCGGTATGCCAGTCCTCTGGTGCATACATGAAGAGGTGAAATTGCTGTCAATGCGATCTTGCAGGTGTCAGAAGGCCTAAGAAATGCACTGTGGCCCACCTTTCCTTGAAGAGTTCCAACACTGGACTGGCCTTCTTCCCAAATGAACAAAATCCTTCATATTGCACATACATCAAAGAGGCCTGCATGTCACCAGAGAAGCCTGTGGACCTCATGCAAGCATGATGCTAAAGCAACATGCTGGTGCCTGCTACTCTGTCAAAACAGTAGGTCATGTCCGGATCTGAATGTAAACGTGCAGGGGTGGGACTTGCTACTGGTGCTTGGGGCAATTCTGTTTAAAATTTCCGGATCCAGTCTGGCACCTGGGAATATTATAAAGGTGAGGAATCTGTAGTTCGAAGTATCCATATTAATCAAAGTGCATTTCAGTATAACAAAAATAATTATAAATATCAATGCACTGGACTTAATCTGGATTTGCTCATACCAAGAGGCCACGGTGCTTCTACAGGATAGGCGTATTTTACCCGGCTGAACCTTTACAATTAACAGCTGAACTGAAACCAAAGGAGTGGCTAACAGATGTCCTGTTCAAGATAGGCAGAAGGTGAGCACAACAGTTTGCTTATAAAGGGTCCACCATTTCAATTTTCTCTTCCATTCCCTGAAAAAGTATATCAGGTTTAAGTGATAAAGTTACAAACAGAGCATTCTGAGCTGATCATGAGAAATTAACTGAAGACAAGCTGCAACACTCTATGAACTACCATACTTTGACACTAGTGAGATCGCAAATGTGTTTACCTTTTCCTACAAATCTAGCAAGGCACTGATGAAAATGTTGTAAAGGAAATTCTGGGCTCGAACACACAGCGTGTTCACAAGGTAGGAAGAGAATCCTGCACTGTTAGGAGATATTGCAACCAGCAAGTCATTAAAACAGGTGTATATGTGCATTACATGGCTAGAAAAATATACTGTTGTCATGAAAGGGAGACACATTGATAACGCTTTCCATTACAAATGGAGTGAACTATTAATATTGGTAGAGTTCCTCCCCCACTATAAAAACATATGTTGTTCTCCCGTATGTGAACAAAAAGCGAAAGTAAAACCAATGATTGATTCATGCCCGTAAATGTTTAGTTCAATAGTCACAAACTCTAGAAATTCCTAGATCTATACCGGAGTGCCCAGGGACACCAGATGAACATTTGACAAGAGGTTGGGAGGGGTGAAGATGCAGAGGAGGGAGTCAGAACTCATGTCTTACTCAAAAGATCCTTTGTAACCGGTCTTAAAGAGGGGTGCAAGCAGACTGTCCTGCCTAGAGGAGAGAGATGATCTGTGAAACTGGTGAGTCCATATTGGCTCTTCAGGCCAAGGCAAACAATCTCTTTGAAGGTCACATATGTCCGAGTTACTGACCTCACGGGGATATATCCTGTCTAGTTTCCTAGGTAGAGAAGCTCCAAAAGCCTTAAAAATACCTGAAACCGAGGGAGGAGCTACGACAGCAAACAAGATGGCCGCTTAGTCTCCCGGCTCCGCCGACCTCCGTCTTTCGCTTGCAGATCCTGTCATCTATCCTGATTTTCCGCCACATATCCGTGCCTATGAACTAATCTGTTTTGCCTTTATTTGTTTCTATGGCCTTTTTTTTCTCTTTCGTTTCCTTTCTTTTGCCTTTTCTTTCGTTTCTTCATTTTTCGGGTCAGCATAGTGGGTCCACTCTTGTGTCTATTATCGATCTTTCTTTATCTGTGCCTATACTTTCTACAGTATTATCAGTATCAATGGGCGGGCGCTTAACTGGTGCGAACTGTGACTGTATGCTTGTTTATCCTGAATCATATGCTTTAGCGCCACTGTTCTAACTGCGATCGTTCTAACTATGGATGTCTTACTATTTTGCCCGCCCTTTATGCAACTCTGTGTTATTGTATGGCACCTGATCCTTTCATTTTTAGGTTTCGACTGGGGAACAGAGCGTAAGCTCCGCCCACAGAGAAATCTCTAGTCTTCAGTAAGGGACTCTTGGAATACGCCCTCTGTTTCATTGGCTAGCTCCAAAAATGGAGGCTAGCCATTGGAACAGAGAGGCGTTCGTCATGGCCGTACCAGATTCGGGGGCGTTCCCGAGAATTTTTGGCTTTTGGCTACGTCATGCTACGTCAGCCAAAAGCCGGGAACGCCCCCGAATCTGGTCCGGCCGGGCCGTGCTTGCTGCTGTCCTGCCTTCCTCCGTGTCCCTCCTCCCGCCGTCCCCCCTCCCCTCGCTG
Source organism: Lissotriton vulgaris (assembly GCF_964263255.1). Lineage (NCBI taxonomy): Eukaryota > Metazoa > Chordata > Amphibia > Caudata > Salamandridae > Lissotriton > Lissotriton vulgaris. The sequence goes on from NC_141700.1 coordinate 107,680,163, forward strand.
TCCTGTGCACGTTTCCCACCTCCCTCCCGCCGTCCGTGTCCTCTCCCGCCGTTCGTGTCCTCTCCCGCCCCCCACCCGCCGTCCGTGTCCCCTTCCCCTCCCACAGAAGCAAAACATTACGTTCTCACAACCCTTGTTTCCCATTGTCTTTGCAGCATAATTTTTAAAAATACATGTGTAAATTGGCTGTTAGACTCCACTTTAAATTACTCCGCCCCTCATGGCTCCAACACTTTTAATCTGCTACACCTTGGCCCCGATGTATGGGTTCCCAGAGTATCTTTTCCAGTTCCAGCACTGAACGTGGCGCCTGGCTTTGAAGCACCATGACTCCGACATCAAGCGCTATAGAAATCAAAATGTGAGATCTGTGATCTTACCTGAGTGCAGATTGCGTCAGTGTCTGCCCATGTGGCCACTTGTAAAGTTCTCCTGGGTGACCCTGGAGTCTCTTGATGCTGCGGTGGGTCTAGGTGGCCCCAGGGTGCACGGCGTGCACTCGTCCACATCTCTCTAAGATGCGAACACTGCGGCTCCCGGGCAGGATGCTCTGTGCAATCAGATGTCCACATCGAGCATTCTCGCGGACTGTCCCTTTCACTGCTCGGGCCAAGTGTCCGCCAGGAGCCCAGGGATGCGACAAGCGCCAGCAGATGGGGGGCTAAGATGAGCGCACACCACGGGAGCAGGGCCCTCTGAGGGCGAGGAGTCCTGGGCACAGCGCCACGCATCCCTTAGAGCAGGGCGCGCTTCCTGGCGAGGGCTGCCTTCAAGAGCTCATACTACTTCGGCGCCCCTCGGGGAGCCGTGCAGCCCCTCGGACCCAGAGCCAGTTCTGTCAGGACGTCCCTCCAAAGTTCAGAAGGACCCGCGCCGCCGCCATCAGCCCTGCACGCCTCCTGGAAAGCACCGCGTGTCCATTGCAAATCCGTTGCCTCCTGTAACAAACCGCTCCAGTGACACATGTTATTCAAGGCCACCCTGAAGAGACTGCTCCGGGCTTATCTACAGACAAACACATCAGGGACAACAAAGAGGTGCGCGCTGCAGGGTTGATGTCTTTCAGCTCAAGTCAGAGGCTGCGCTAAACGCAGGGTAGGTACTGTTACCAAGTTTCTTAAACTCTTAAACAATAACTAAGCGTGCCTGTGAGTTAGCAGTCACCCATGCAGTGGAACGCCTACATTCCTGAATCCTGAAGCGCACAGGCCCTGTCGCCCCGCCCTGTCTTCTCCCCATTGGTTAAAACATGACCCCTCTCTGGAGTTGTAAACGGGTCGGACAGCCTGTGTTTTCAAGTCTTGCCTACGCGCTGCCGGGATATGTAGTGAGCTCTGCTCTGTCCATGTAAACCTCTTCATCTTTTGAACACACCGTGAAACAAACAAAAACACGAAAACAACCAATATCAAGTGATGAAAAGTGCTTGGTCTCCTATGCTTCTTGTGCCAGCGCTTGAAATGTTTGGCAGCTTTTCTCTAAGTGGAAAACTACTAAAAACTCAATGTCCCAGAATCCCTAGCAGCTGTTCCGTTCGCATCACTCCCAGATTTCACAGTTTCTGTTGCCAGACGAGCACTTCAGAAACTTTAAATGCTCTGTAAATACAGGGCAGCTATTAGGTAGCAAACCGCCTCTTATAGAGGCACAGCGGATACTTTGTTTATGTATCGTTTGAAAAAAGACTGCACCAGCCAAATGGGGTGAAGCCATGGGGGGCGGGTAATAAGGGGAGCATACCCTCGGAGGGACCCTAGACGAGCAGGGCTCGCTTTTCCCCGTCTCCGGCTGTGATGGCTGACTCGTGCTTGAGCGATGTGGTGCTCCGGGTGTCCGTGGAGTCTCTGCAGGTGGTCCCCGGGCTGATGGCGGCCGCCGTGGTCGTGGGAGTGGTGCTGGGAGTCGACGCGGGGGCCCTGCTCTGCTTCTTCGTGTTCCTGCCCCGCTTGAAAAGGAAGGTAGGTGCTCCCCAGCCGGGACTGACTTTACTGCGAAAAGAACTCGTATTTTTTTCTTAGCTCGGAATAACTTGAATTTGACAGATTGAATCCCAATGGAAATCACGTTGTAGATGGTGTCATTAATGTTTATGCGCTCTTGTATCTTCTTGTATTCCTCTCTCTTTGTTAGTAGTAGCCACTCTTTTAGATTGGTCTATTTAAGTGCATAATTATAGATTTGCAAATCTGTGCACATTGTAGTTGATTTCAGCAACACAAAGATTGACAAAACATGAAGGGAAAAATCAAACTTTCGCAACAGATGTAAAGCCGGGAGTGCAGGATAGTGCGCCTTGATTTGCAGCATTTCATAGACTTTGAAACAAGTGAGTAGTCATAACAGTGAAATAGCTCCCACATTGAACCATATCCTAAATAGCACCAAGGGACAGAGCCCAACACTCCCTGGAACAGTTTCCTATACCCTGTCGTCGTCCTTCCTTTCACGTGTCCTTTCACGTATCCTTTCACGTATCCATCCATCCATCCAATCATCCATCCATCGGTTCCCACATCCACCCTTTATTCATCCACATTTGCATGTTCCCTTCATTGCCCATCCACTCGTCGGTATATTCATTCATCCCTTTATCTTTTTAGCCATTGATCCTGTCACTAGCCCATCACCTATCCTTCCACCAATCCTCAATTCACTCTGCTACTCATCGTTCCATTGCTCTGTGTGGCTGTGTGTGTGGGGGGCTCTGTGTGGCTGTGTGTGGGGGGGCTCTGTGTGGGTGTGTGTGTGGGGAGGCTCTGTGTGTGTGTTTGTGTGTGTCATTTGCGAGAGATAAAGCTAGTGGCATTGTAAATGACAATGCCATTTATTTATGTTAAAAAAAACATAAATAAAAATAATGTCAAGAGCAATGCCAATAGCTCTAGCAAAACCATTGCATTGTAAATGCTTGTTTTATCTGTTTTCAATACCAACACATAAATAAAAATGTTGTCATTTACAATGCCAATAGCTCTGACTTTTCCAAAGGCGAAACCGTTGCATTGTAAATGCTTGTTACATTATAAAATGGAGCCTTTTGAATCCTGTAATTTAGTTGGTACGCTCAATAACAAGTTTTAACCGAATCTATGGTACCTCCGATTCATGGGCTGCCGAGTCGTGTCATAACTGACTTGCTGTGATAAACTGATTAGCGGCCGGCCCTGGTGGTTGTAGGCCCATACTTGTAACCATTTGAAGTAACAATAAAGGTTTTCCAAAAAAAAAAGAAGAAAAAAAATACCTGAAACCATGCACTGTAGTGAATCTACAATTTATTTATGGCGCCTTAAAGTAACTTACTGTGATCTTGCTGGCACAGAGTTTTTTTTTTTTAAAATAAGTTTTTATTGCAGATACACAAGGAGCCAATAAAGGAATATATCTGGGAGTACAGTAATGCATCACAGTCGGGGTAAATCACTGTCAGAAAGAGATACACAGCCATTTAGCCCACATCCCTGGGGTTGGGCGGAGAGCAAGATTAGTGCAGTATTATTACCAGAGATGACCCGGCTGCAAGCTTACTTGGGCAATCCATGTTTCTGCTTTTTTGATTTTTAGAAACACAAAAATGAACCCCCCAAACCCTCCCCCCCCCGTGGACGGTAGAAGACACAAGTCAAGAACCTTCAAAGTGTACAAATATTCAAAACAAGAGATGCATCAGTCACGTATCCTCGTTCCTCCCTCTTTTCCCCCACCCATCAAGTAGATCCAATTGTTCAAGTCCCGCGGGAGCGGGTCGTACACGGCTCCCTACGGGATCAGCCTTGTTAGTCGTGATCATAAAGGCATATGCTTTTGGTCCCATAATTACGTCCCACTTCCCTCCTATCGAAACACTCCTACAGCCCCCATCTAACCCATGGTAATGTCTCCATTTCGACCAAACTCTCCGGAATTTCTTCGGACAACCCCTGGCTTTGTATGTAACCCTCTCCGCTGCCATATATAGGTCTAAACCTCGTCTCCACTCCTCTAGATCTGGTGGTTCTGGTGCTCCCCAGTGTTTTGCAATATCTCGTTTGGCAACCACCAATGCAAGGACTAGGAAAGTAAGTAGTGGGCGAGTCAGGTCAACCTCGTTCGTCATTCCAAGCAATGCTAACTTGGGGTCCCGAGGGAATGGAGCTTCAAGGACCTCCTCCAGTTCCCTAAATATCTGGGTCCAATATCTCTGTATTATGTTACAAGACCACACAGTGTGAAAAAAGTCCCCCTCCCCTTGGAGGCACCGAAGGCAACGTGGTTCCTCTATCTTCCCATCCTACACAGACGCACTCTGTCAAAATATGTCCTATGGAGAAAGTTAAATTGAATGAGTCGTAGTCTAGATTTGATTGCCACCTCCCGGGGATGCATCAGGACTATCTCCCAGTCTAGGTCCTCCATCTCCCCCACCTCTGCCTCCCAAGTGTGCCTAAGTTTGGTCAAGTCGCCCAGCATATGGTTAGTCAGTGTTTTATAAGTCAGGGAAACCGCCTTTCCCACCACCTGTTCTTGTAGGAGCCTCCCTTCCAGTGGCGCGTATTCAGGGAGATCCGTAAGCGTGATATTTTGGGCTGTCCAAGCATGCCGTAATTGAGCATATTTAAAATATTGTGTGTTGTTTAGTCCGAACTCCGATTGGAGGACTTGGAACGATTTCAATTCCCCCTTGGCTATTACATCTCCTATGGTGGAGATGCCGATGTCATCCCATCTCTGGAATCCGCGTAGCTTATGTAGCTCGGTCAACCATTGGCAGTGCCACAGTGGTGTCTTCCGTGTGGGTTTCTTCTCCCAGCCCATGCGACGCGTAGCTCTCGTCCACGCCCTAAGCGTTATAGACGTGGCCGGGAGGAGGGAGGCCCTTCCGACGCTCCCGTAGAGATATCTTAGTATGTTATTGGGTGCCAGTTTAGTCCTCTCTAATGCATATGTTGGGTGATCTGCCGGTGTATGGAGCCAGTTATTAATTGGGGTCAGATGTTCCGCCCAATAATAGGCCTCCAAATTCGGGAGTGAGATCCCTCCACTATATTGGTGTCTCTGAAGTGTGGACAGGGCCACCTGGCCTGTTTACCAAGCCAAAGGAAGGATCTCAGATCCGCATGGATCCTGGTGAAGACCGCCCCTGGTATTGGGTAATATTCATTTTGTAGGGCGTATAGGAATTTTGGTAGAATGATCATTTTATACATAGCTGCCCTACCCAGAAGTGTCAGTGGGAGCTGCCTCCAGCGGTCCATATCTGCAATTGCATTAGAAATGATCCGTTCCAGATTTCTCTGGAACGAGAGGGTCGCATCCGCCGTTATATAAACTCCAAGGTATTGGAAGCCCTCCGTTGTTGTCATCAGGTCCTCCGGTAGTCCCCCCCCACTGATTGCGTCCCCCCGGGTCGTAGAGTACTGATTTGTGCCAATTTATTTTATGGCCCGCCATCCTTCCGTAACGTTCTAGTTCTCGGAAGAGCTCTGGCACCGTGTCCTCCGGTTTAGTAATGTAAAGCAAGACATCGTCCGCATAAAGCGAGACCTTTTCAGGGTTTAGTGTAGTATCTCCACTAGTGAAGCCATGAATGTCTTCATTATGTCGGATTCTGTCCGCGAGCACCTCAATGGCGAGCGTAAAGAGGAGAGGGGTCAGGGGGCAGCCCTGCCTGGTGCCTCTCTGGATTTGGAACTCCCGAGAGAGCATCCCGTTTACCCTCACCCTAGCCTTCGGGCCAGTATAGAGCAACCGGACCCAATTAATAAACTTTGGCCCGAATCCAAACCTCTGAAGCACTGCAAACAGGAAGGGCCAATGGACTGCGTCAAACGCCTTTTCGGCGTCTAGGGAGAGGATCCAGTGTGAGTCACTTCTACCCTTCACCTCTTGGAGCCAGTTGTGGCCTCTCCTTAGATTCAATGTCGTTGCTGTATCAGGCAAGAAGCCCGATTGGTCCAGGTGCACAAGGTCTGTGATGACCACCCTCAGACGGGCAGCCAAGATGGTTGCCAGTAGTTTCACTTCCGTATTGAGCAGGGAAATCGGCCTGTAGGAGGCGCAGCTGTCTCGCGGTTTGCCCTCCTTATAGATCGGAACTATCGTGGCCATTGCGAGATCTGGAGGGAGCTCTCCTTCCTCATAGGCATCAGTGAAGAGGCCCTGAAGATGGCGGGTCAGAAGGTGTGACGTGCGTTTAAACAGCTCTGCTGGGAAACCATTCGGGCCTGGGGTTTTGCCAGGCCGGAGCGTGGCAATAGCATTTGTGATATCCTCAGACGTTATGTCCGCTTCCAATGCCTTCATGGCCTCAGGGGGGAGGGTCGGTAGGTCAGTTTTCTCTAGGTAGTGGAAGGCCACTTCAGGGGTAGCCAGTTCTCCGGCTACGTAGAAGGCCTCATAATGGGTCGCAAAAGCCTCTGCTATCTCTAAGTCGGTGTTGACCACAGTTCCCTCAGCCGTAGCGATATTGTCTATCCATCTCACCGCTCGCTCTTTTTTGCTGAGCCATGCCAAGAGTTTCCCTGACTTGTCCCCCACATCATATAGTCTATGGAGGGTGGCCAAGGCTTGGGTCCTGGCCTCGTTGGTTACCAGTTCCCTATAGTGTTTCTGGGCATCCAGTAACCGTCGCAGGGTGTCGTTGGTCTTATGGGTTAAATACTCGTTTTCCCGTCTCAGAATAGCCTATTCCAGAGCCGCCACCTCTGCTAGGTGTCTCCGTCGTTCCTCACCTAATCTAGATCGAATTCTGTCACGTAGGACTGGCTTCAAGGCTTCCCATAGAGTGACCTTCGAGTCCACCGAGCCTTCATTTTCTGCGATATACACTCTAATGTCAGTTCTCACGCCTTTCAGGATTGCCATGTTTTGGAGATCCCATGCCGCAAGGCGCCAGGACCTCATGTCTCATGTCCCTACTTTGGTCTCGGCCCACTTTTACATATAATGGGGAGTGGTCAGATATTCCTCTGGCCCTGAATTCTGCGATATCTCCTACCTTCAGATACTGTCGGGACATAAAAACATAATCTAGGCGCGAGAACGTCTTGTGAGCCCCAGAGTAATATGAATAGGTGTGTTGTGTCGGGGGAAGCCATCGCCAGACGTCAGTCAACCCTATGGCGGTCAACTGGTTGCATAGCGCAGTCCTATGCTCCCCTCCAACTGTGCCCCCAGATCTGTCGAGGTTTATGTTCATGACTTCGTTGAAGTCTCCACCCACTACTTGTACAGTATCCGCAGTGTCTAAGAGTATCTTTGCCAGCGCTGTATTTGTGCGTGCCTGCAGTTTGGGTGGTGCGTAGATCGAAATCAGGGTATATGTGCGTCTGTTCCAGGTACCCTGCACTCCCGCGTATGTACCTTGTGGGTCGATCCATGTGCGAGTAATGGTGAAGGGTGGGGATTTTTTAACTATAACTGCCACTCCCCTGGAGTCGGATGTGTATCCCGCATGGACCAGTACCCTGTATCGGCCTGTGGTGATATAGGCACACTGGGTACCCTTGAGGTGTGTTTCCTGTAGGAAAATGATATCTGAGTCACTCTTTTTTATATAGGCATTCACTAGGCCTCTCTTAACCTTGGAGCCCAGTCCATTGACATTCCACGTTAGGATACTCAACCGCTTGCCTTCCTCTCTCGATGTGTCTATGTTGTCTGCCATTGGAAAACGTTGTGACCGCGTAAGACCCAATCCCCATATGTGGAGGTGATGCAGAGGCACAGTATACGTGACTGTCCCTTTACCGGTTTCTTCTGTGTTCCCTCACTGTCCCCACCCGAGTCCCTACCCCAACAAACTTTGAATCCCCCTGTCCCCTCCCCCTCCCCTTCCAGATGTGTCCCAAAGCAGGACATGACTTTCCGTAGGAGTAGGCCTGTCGCCCACCCACCAAACCCAGCCTATCAAACACCAAAACACCCCACAAACGTGTGAAACAAAACAGAAGGGGGTGTCAACTTGCGTGCTTCCCTGCGTCGGGCTGCCACTCCAGTTCTCCCATTCCACCAACATTTCGAGGTTCTATCCACTTGACCGTGTACCGAGATGAGTAGTGTGCTTTGTGTCCTGAACCATTTGCCTATTAGGATTTGGAGTCTTGAGTCTCAGATTCAGGCGCTCTATGCTGTCCTGATAAGTCCTGTTCCAGCACACGGATCTCTTGCACCAGTGGGTGGGCAGATTGTCCCTCTTCTTCTTCCTCCTCCCCTCCCGACGTGTGGCTGTCGAGGGCCTCCTCATCTTCACCCTCCGAGCGTGCCGTGGTGCGCAGTACTGCAAATCTCGACCCTGACGTGGCTGTACCGTTTGGTGAGGCGGAGCGCCCTCTTCGTGCCGACACAGTTCCTCGACCACTTTATGGTGTCGCTGGGTTTTGCCTCTTGGATCTCCTGGATTTCAGTCTCTGGGCCTTCGGAATTTCTCACGGATCTGTCTAGCAGATCTTGTCTGGCGAGCTCTCTACTGTTAAGAATCGGCTGCTCCTCCAGCCATTGCCAGGCGTCCTCCGGGTGTGTGAAGAAGAGTGTCTGGGCATTGTACATCACCTTGAGTTTCGCCGGGAACAGTGGCATGTATGCGATTTTCAAGTCTCTTAGTTTAGCCTTCACTGTATCGAAGGATCTTCTCTGCTTCTGTACCTCTTGACTATAGTCTGGGAATATCATGATGTGTGAGTTTTCAAACCGATCTCTCCCATCTTCCTCGCCTCTCTTAGTATTAAATCCCTGTCAGCGAAGTTTAGGAAGCGGGCAATAATCGGACGCGGTCTTGCCCCCGTTGGCGGTTTTGCGAGGAGGGCCCTGTGCGCCCTCTCAATTATGAAGCATGTCGAGAATTGCGCCGCTGGGAACGTTTCCAGTAACCACTTATGTAGAAAGGACACCGTATCTGACTTCTCAATCTCTTCTCTAAATCCAACAAAGTGCAGGTTGTTGCGCCGGGCTCTGTTTTCGGCGTCATCCACCTTCCAGAGGAGTTGGCGATGGGAGGCCTGTAGCTCCGCCATGTCTTTTCGGAGGGTTGTGATTGCGTCCTCTGCCTCACCCATCCGTGTCTCCGCGGAAGTGACCCTGTCGGACAGATTCCGAAAGTCCTGTCCCAAGAGTGTCACCTCCGAGCCCACCTCGCCTATCTTGACCTCCAGTGCCGCCCTGGACTCCTGGATATCAGTGGGTGAAGCCTGGATGGCCTCCATCAGTAGTTCGGTGTCCGAGCGTGGGCCCGGGGTCATTGGAAGTCCACCTACCACCTGCAGCGGCGCGGCGAAATTGTCCATTGGGCCTTGTTTAGGCCCTTTAGGTTGTATATCCTTTTTCCCCATGGTGTACTGAGGTGTCGCAATTCGACCACTCCGCGAGCTGTTTGCCCCTCTCTCGACTGGCGTCGGGCGTGATCTCACGGTGAATCGCCCGCGTTTCGGGGCCCCCGCCACCCAGATCTCCTCACAGGTGCTGCTCAAGTCTACGTCTGTAGGGGGCCTGGGGGGGCCTTCCGCCTCCTTCCTTTCGTCGTCTCCTTCCCGACGCCGGGTCCCCAGATTCTCAGCTTCACGCCGCAGCGCCCTAGTCAGCTCGAGGGTTTTCTCGATCCACCATGTATGTTAGGCAGGCCTGCGGGAAGTTAAGCACGGATCCTTTCCCAGACCACTGCCGCAGAACTGTGGAGGGTTTTGCTTTCTAGCTCCTCATATAGCATACACCTCCAGGATTTCTTTTTCCTCTTCTTTTATTTTTCCCTTTTCCTCGCGTCTCAGACTCCCTGCGCCCCTGTAAACATCGAGAGCTGATGTGTGCTGGCAGTCCCCAGCGAGGATCAGGCATTTGGACACCTCATGCAGATCCGGTTGCGTCTATCTGAAAGTCGTAGCCCCTTGTCTCCGCAGCCGTTACAGTCCCAGGGCCGGCCGACTCAGTTGAGAGGGAGCGCTGGTCTATGCGCTATATCACAGCCCCCTGGGCGCCGCCGTCCGTTGATGACTTTGGGCCCCTTGCCGTGCATCGCCGTAGCCCTTCCAACGCCACGTTCCCTGTAGTGTGCCCTCTGTGGCGTAACTTAACTCGTGCAGACCCCCGGGCCCAGCCTTACTCCCTCTTCATCGCTGTGTTCCTCGAGTGTCGGGCGTTGCCTTCCGTCCCTTTCTTCCGTTGAGGGAATCTTGGTCTCCTCATGGGGGTAGGCCCACAGAGAGATCCGACCGTGGAAGGGCCGCCGCCGGTCCGCAACCCAGCGCCCCGTGACCCGGGCAGGCGCGACCCACGCACCCTGGGTGTTCCGTCGTCAGAGGGAGTGTGGCTCGCTGCGCTTCTCAGGGGTGCCACCGCGCTCCACCAGGCCCCCTTGTCACCGCCGCTCTCTCCACGCCAACAAGTCGGGGACCTAGATCGAGCTTCTCAGCTCCGCCGGAGGTCTTCCCCGACTTCGGGCGCCATCTTCGTGCAGTGCTTCCCTCCACACTCGGTATCTGTCGGGCGTGGGAGCGGGGGGGGTCGACTCCAGGATCCGCTCAGGATGCTCGGGCTCTTCCTACCGTCATTCACTTGTGGCAGCTTCAAGCGGCAAAGCAAGGATTCCGCTTACTCTGTGTCCGGCTCCCTCGGGTGCTGGCGGCCGCCATCTTGGTGTAGTCGGGGCGCACGAGCAGGCGAATCCGGAGTAGTTTTCTCTCCCAAAACGCCACCGTTTCTGTAATTTCTTGCCGCTCTCTAGTGAAGGGCACCTTCGGACTCCCCCTCGTCGTTTTTGGGAGTGGTGGGATCAGTATTTCGTCGGATCTTGAGGCAGCTCTGCAGGAGCTCCGCAGTAGCATGTCCTAACCGGCCATGCTGTTGGGCACGCCCCCTTGCTGGCACAGAGTTAACCTTACAACAAGCAGGCGTATAGAGTCAGCAGTCCAAATCTCCCTTTCCATTAAATTAAATTCCCGACATTTGTAAAGCTCACAGCTACCTCCGTAGACGTGTCCCGGCAGGATACCTCTAAAGTGAAGGTCAAGCACTTTCTCCAGTGTCAGTGAGAGACGTAGATTAAGTGCCCAACAGACAAATCCTTGTGGTGGCACGCATTTAATGGCTATGTCGACATGAGTTGCGACAGAACACAGCATAAAAAGAAGAAACATGGCTGGTATCAAGCAGACTAAAAGTTACTGCATACATTTTTTTTAATGCTGGGTGTTCAGATTGCGTATTCATACATTTGTTCAACATGCACAGGTTACAATGTGACAGTCAGTCACGATTACCCAACGAAGATGCAAGGAAGCATTTTAATAGAATCGGTTAGAATGTGTATTTGGGAAACTGACTGCTGCCTACAGAAGACATGACATAAGGGCAGCATAGCTTTCACTTTTATGGAAGTCTGCTCACATCATACAAAACTGAAACCGGGTTTAAGAAACAGACAAGTTGTCTAAGAAGATACAGCCATTTTAAAGAATACCTTTATTCATGACTTGTGTGCAGTGCAAATATTTACAGACTTACAAAGTCTTCTTAAGGATCTCTTCTGGCATTGAAAGCTATGTTGACCTATTGTCTCTCTGATTAACAGAACTAAGACCCCTTTTTTAACTGAGGTAAGGTTTTCCTAACATTAGATCATACAGAATGAGTAGAACGTATTTTCTTTTCAAGCCTCCACTCATTATACAACTTACTGCATGTAACAGGGTTAACATGAGCCTGATTCAGGTAAACAATGGTCTTGTTTTATTAAGTCACAGTGGAGGCATTGTTATTGGTTGAACATGAACACTAGTGATCAAATCTCTAAAATGAACCTTCACTGCATCAGACTTCAAGAAGCTGTGCAAAGTATTCGCATAGTTAGCCTCACTAAGCAGTGCTTAAAGCTGCAACTCTACTTTGGCATTAGAAACCTTGAGCCACGAAAAGGCTCAAATAAGAATTGGGTAACTAGATAACTGAACAACAAAGGGAAGGTTACCAAAAGGAGGTTGAAAGCCTCTCTCTGTTCAATACAGCTTAAAGATAGACTTTAATCTGGAGGAAAAAGCATCTTGGATGCATGGGACCAAGTAGTTGAAATATAACCAGCTGAGGACCTTGAGGGAGGATACAGTGTCTCAGGAGTGTCTCATATTTAAGGAACTCATCAAGGCAGATGGAAACTAGGCAATTCTATTAAGAACCTATGGCGATTCAAACATTTGAAGGAAATTAAAATCTAAATTCTCAAGAGAGTCTGTCTTGGAGCTATAAGCTTGTGTCTCAAATCGGTTCCTGCTAATAAAGCGACTGATGTGTTGTAAAACTGTCATTCAACTACTTTGGCTTGTGTTACTGACAATCAGTACTGAGGCAGGAGTTTGCATAATGCTCAAAGAACATCTCATGAAGCAACTTGGTGTTGAGTTTCAGAACCACTGAGACATTGTATGGTCAAGAGTGCATGGGCACCACAGGAGTGCCCCGTGTTAGGAAGAACATGCACCACAGCACAAGCCTGGGGTACAGACTCTGTGTTCAATGGGGTGGAAATATGTGGCTAATCAGTACAACAGGAGCCATTACTCTGGGATAATTTATCTACAAACAGCAACATCCCTTGAGTAAAAGACTGTGAAGAAAATAGGTTTAATACATTGGTTTTACTTTGCTTCTTTCTATCAAAGTTCTAAAAGGCCCAAACAGGCGCAAAAGTAGAAGATATCTTCCAATCCAATTAAGTCAGTGTTTGAGCACTGCCACTGAAAGGAAATCATAAATGATGCAACAGCGGAATGTTAGGTATCCAAGTGCTTCAGAAAGTCTGTGTGTATCAACTGAAGAGAAAAAGCCTTTCATTCATTGATCTTGGTGACCCATTTGGTACTGAGGAAACTACACAACAAAGCCACCATTCAGAGGAAAGATACAGTTGAAGATGAAAATGTGTGAAGGTGCCCGAGCAGGAGTCTGCAAAAATGGAACTGCAAATTCAAATACACATCGTTCTTCATCTGCCTCATCACTGACTCCTCTATATTTCCATATGAAAAACATTACTTATCTGTACCACCGGGTTTACAAATTATAAAGCTGTTGAGTGACGTGCCCTCTCCTGTCATCTAAAGTTGAATTTGCAATATAACCAATTGTTTTACTTCAAAGTCTAGTTTCAATTTTATGCAAATCACACATTGCCCATATTGACTCCTGAACCCCACAATGCACAAAGACTCCATCTTAGATTATTTTATTCAAACATTTGGGTTTGGACCGATTTGCCAGTGCAGTGTGAAAGGTGGAACCGTACTGGAGAACAGAAGTAATAGGAGGAAATAGATTTTCAGGGCCAGGGATATCAGGAAACATACAGAAGCACCATAGGAATTTTGAAAAAATGTGTTTCAAGTCACATGACAGTACCTCAAAGGGAAGTAGTTGCTGCAAGGTGTCCGGTACCACAGGCATTGGCTCTGTGAGGTTCCAGTCGGTCCTGGTATCCTCTCAATCGGTTGGGGACAGATCTGACCTTTGGGAGCATGTGTACCTTTTCCTGGGGCGTCAAGCTGTACAGGAGCTGCAACACAGTGAACCACACTCCAAGTCTTTGGTGCCTGCAAACAGCAGGGGAGTAGCCCCTCTAATTCCAAGGGAGATTGCTGGCAATTTGTGAAGAGCTGGCAGACTACCGGCAGTTGCTCAGCCACAGGATGAGTCACTTGGAGACGACTGTCGAGACTGGTGCTGGAAGGCAGTGTTAGGTTTATAAAGTCCACAGCAAGTCTTCAGTTCTCGTTTTCTCAAGGCTCTTCTTTGTCCTCTTCTTCTGGATCAGTCAAGTCTAAGTTCCTGGGATCAGGGGTGCCTCCTACATACTCAATTTAGGGGTGTTAAGGGAAGTGACAGGTAGAAGCCAATGGGCTACTCACTTTTCGGGGGACTACACCCCCTCCTCCCCACATGACCACTTCCTGTGGGAAGAGGGCATAACCCTGGCTAAGTGAGCCTAATTCCACCACAAACCAAGATAGTGGGATTTTCCTAGTCGTGTACACTTCAGGTAGCCCACCTTAGGGGTGGTACTAGCCTGATGGGGAAAAAGCATCCAGACTAGCTATTCTTCCGGCCTGACCAAGTGCCAAATAGGCCCCTGGCAGGGGGTGACATTTCCCTATCCGGGGGAAGTTTAGGTTGCATATCAAAGGCGGTAGAGGCCTTCAACGCCTTCTTCCTTGATGATCTGATTACTTAGCCATCCTGCTTGGAGGAGGTGACAACACCTCCAGTCGGAGCAGGCATTGTTTCTTTCCTCAGAGAGCATCGGCTCTCCCCGGCAGGGGGTCAGACACCTGTCTGTGGTGGCAAGCTGGTCTACACCAGTCAGCCAGTACACTAGAGATCGGCAGGTGTTCAAGGGGCACCTTTGGGTGCATTTATTAATAAGGAGTAGTTTCTTACCTGTAACTCCAGTTCTGTAGTAGGGGTATCTCTGTTATAGTCATAATCCAGTGAATAGTCCAGCCCATGTGCGTGGACCCCGGAGCAATCAAAAATAATCTCTTAAGCTGTCTTCTTTGCAGTCCTGCATAGAAACTAAAGAGAAAATCAAGACAAATAATGCAGCCTAACACTTACAAGGCTACAATGGCCACCACTTCAGCTAAACAGTGAAAAGGATAGTCAACAATGTCAAATTTTACTGATTTTTACCAAGTTTCCCTCATAGAGAAAAACTCCCCTTCACCAAAATCCTTGAAATGATAGAGAGGAAGGGTTGGACAGACAAGCCCTCATAGACTGTCATTATGTGTCTGGAAAAGGGATACCGTGCCTTTAAGGAACTCTCCAGAGACCTTCGGTATCCTAGGATGCACAGCCAAAGTCCTTTTACTTTCAGTTCTTTATGAAGGCGTATAAAGCAAGGCCTGTAGCATACATTACAGTACCATTTTCTCCACCGGGGAGGAGGGCGGGTGCTTATGACTATAACAGAGATACCCCTACTACAGAACTGGATTTACAGGTAAGAAACTACACCTTCTGTAGTAGGGTATCTCTGTGTATAGTCATAATCCAGTGAATAGAATGGCAAGCCCATCCCAACAAACCAAACCAAACTGGCGGTGGAGAAAAAACAGACAACACCTCTACTGTGCAAACAGATTTCTCAACAAGGCCTGCCCAACCTGAGGATCTGCCCTGGCATCAGAGTACAGACAGTAATGCTTAGCAAAGGTATGGACCGACTTCCAAGTGGCAGCCCTACAGATCTCTGTAATGGGAACATTACGAAGCAAAGCGGTTGTAGCTGCTTTGCCCCTGGTAGAATGAGCCTCAGGCTTACCCCATAAGGTTTTGTTAGCTTTCTGATAACACAACTGGATACAGGACACAATCCATCTAGAGATGGACTGTTTCGATGTGGCAAGACCCATAATTGACAAACAACTAGTCTGACCTACGAATGTCCTTGGTCTTATCCAAGTAAAATTTCAACACTCTTCTGACATCCAGGGAATGAAGAGACCTCTCCACTGGAGTGGAAGGGTTTTGAAAAAATGCAGGCAAAGTTATAGTCTGATTAACATGAAAATCAGAAATCACCTTAGGAAGGAACTTAGGGTGAGTACGCATCACAACCTTAGCAGCATGAAATACAGTATAAGGTTCCTGGCAACACAATGCCTGAATTTCACTCACCCTCCGGGCCGATGTAATGGCCACAAGGAAGGCCGCCTTCCATGACAAGTGCTGCAGAGAAGCCTTATGGATAGGTTCAAAAGGCTCCTTCATCAACCTGGACAGCACCACATTCAGCTCCCATGAAGGCGAAGGACGCCGCACAGGAGGAAACACTTTCTTCAATCCTTCCAAAAAATCTTTAATCACAGGAATCTGGAAGAAGGATGTTTGTGAAGGGCATTTCCTATTCGCAGTCAATGCTGCGAGGTGAACCTTAATAGAATGAAAATTAAGGCCAGATTTAGCCAAATGCAAGAGGTATGGAAGTATGACATCTTCCTTGCAGGTCGTCGGATCATAGTTCTTGGACGTGCACCAGATGCAGAACCTCTTTCACCATAGGAAGTCCTAGTGAAGGGCGCTTAGCCTTCTTTAGTATGTCCATGCAATTGTCAGACAGATTCAGGTGTCCATATTGCACTATCTCAGGAACCATGCCGCCAAACTCAACGAGGAGAGGTTGGGATGCACCATCTGCCCCCTGAACTTCGTGAGAAGGTCCGTCCGACATGGCAGCTGCAGGTGGGGTAGGAGAGACCTGTGAAGCAGGTCGGTGAACCACCACTATCGGGGCCATTCCGGAGCAATGAGGATCATCCGTGCTCTGGACTGAGACAGCTTGATGAGCACCGCCGGAATCAGGGGAATGGGTGGAAAGGCGTACAGAAAGCTGTTCGACCAGCTGATCCATAGCGCATTCCCCGGAGTCCCCGGTTGGTAATACCTGGAGGCGAAGTCTCGGCATTTTCTGTTTTCGGCGGTGGCGAACAGATCTAAGTCTGGAGTGCCCCACCTGTCGAAGATGTCTCTTAGCACCTCGTCGTTTAGAACCCACTTGTGGTTTTCTTGCACCAACCTGCTGAGTGCGTCAGCCTGAGCATTCTGCACACCTGGCAGATGGGTAGCCGTTATCGTCAGTCCTCTGGCTAACAGCCAGTGCTAGATCCCCTGCGCTTCCTGTGACAGTTTGCGCAGTCTCGAGCCCCCCTGCTTGTTGAGGTAATACATTGTGGTCGTATTGTGGAGAAGTGTGGCTCACGGTGTAGAGCAGGCAGACCCGGAAGCTGAGGTCAGACCCGGGACCAGGGTTCAATTCCCGACGCGGCAGGGTCTTGAGCTCAAATGTCCACGGACTCGATAATTCTCGCTTCGGTGCCTGCTCTAATTATGGGTTCTCACTCTGCAACTCTGGGCATTAAGCTTGCTTAATCTCCACAACGGCCCCCTGCGGTGGGATGCCTGGCTTTCACCTTGGGGGTGCCCTGTAGGGGCTATCTCACAGGGAAAAAGCCAGGACGGGTTCCCAAGGCAAGCGCCGGGAAACCTCCGGGTAGCTGTGCGCTCAATAAATGCAATAATAATAATAATAATAATAATTGTCCGTCTGCATAAGCAAGGAGCTGGTCTAGAAAGACGGATGAAAGGCCTTCAGTGCCAAGTGAACAGCTCTGAGTTCCAGGAAATTGATGTGATACGTAGATTCCGCTGGGGACCACGTTCCCTGGATCTGTAGATGAATGCGCTCCCCAGCCATGGAGAGAGGCATCTGTGACGATAGTCTGAATGGGAATGTCCTTTTGAAATGGGACCCCTTTGAGGAGATTCTCTGCTGAGCACCACCATCTCAGGGTCTGTTGAGCGCGAAGGGACAGCCGGATCCTGTCGTCCCAGCTCCCCCGCTTCTGGTCCCACTGATCCTCTAGACATTCCTGCAGCAGCCTCTTATGAAGGCGCGCGTGTGGCGTGAGAAAGATGCAAGAGGCCATAGACCCCAGTAGAGAAGACACCGTCCTCACTGTCGTAGATGGAACAGCTATGAGAGCCTGAGACTTCTGAAGGATCGATAAGCGTCGCTCCTCCGAAGGAGACACGCTTGCTGAAAGAGTATCGATGGAGGCTCCCAAGTACTGTAGGCACTGGACAGGAGTCGGGACAGACTTGGACATATTGATATGCAACCCCAGCTGGGTAAAAAGGAACGGCCGTCCTGTTGAAGTGCATTTGCGCTTCCTGGAGGGTGGAGGCTTTGATCAACCAGTCGTCCAGGTACGGGTAGACAAACACCTTGTTCTTTCTCAGGTGTGCTGCCACCCCTTTTCTGAATCGTTTTGTCCACCATAAGCGTGGAAGGGTATGCTCAGACATGAGTCCCTTGCTCACTGCACCATCAGGATTCAAGCAAGCCGGGCCGAAGACGGCTGTAATGCCAGAAACCGGTCCCCGGAAGCTTGTTTCCTTTCCAGTAAAAGAATTGGCTTGGTAGTTTGGTCTGCCCTGTTCCCATGATGCACTGGGCCAGGGACAGACTAATTTGCATGTAGCCAGGTTTTGAGCTGGGATGGTGCAGTGAGCTAAAAAACGGTGATGGATCAAGCCCTGATCTGTTGACTGGGTATGAGTGTTCTGCTTAATTCAGATACTCTGTCCATCACCACCCCTTTTTCTGAATCGTTTTGTCCACCATAAGCGTGGAAGGGTATGCTCAGACATGAGTCCCTTGCTCACTGCACCATCAGGATTCAAGCAAGCCGGACCGAAGACGGCTGTAATGCCAGAAACCGGTCCCCGGTAGCTTGTTTCCTTTCCAGTAAAAGAATTGGCTGGGTAGTTTGGTCTGCCCTGTTCCCATGATGCACTGGGCCAGGGACAGACTAATTTGCATGTAGCCAGGTTCTGAGCTGGGATGGTGCAGTGAGCTAAAAAACGGTGATGGATCAAGCCCTGATCTGTTGACTGGGTAGGAGTGTTCTGCTTAATTCAGATACTCTGTCCATCACCACCCCCTTTTCTGAATCGTTTTGTCCACCATAAGCGTGGAAGGGTATGCTCAGACATGAGTCCCTTGCTTACTGCACCATCAGGATTCAAGCAAGCCGGGCCGAAGACGGCTGTAATGCCAGAAACCGGTCCCCGGAAGCTTGTTTCCTTTCCAGTAAAAGAATTGGCTTGGTAGTTTGGTCTGCCCTGTTCCCATGATGCACTGGACCAGGGACAGACTAATTTGCATGTAGCCAGGTTCTGAGCTGGGATGGTGCAGTGAGCTAAAAAACGGTGATGGATCAAGCCCTGATCTGTTGACTGGGTATGAGTGTTCTGCTTAATTCAGATACTCTGACCAGAAATCGCAGGAACTTCCGATGTTTCCGTGCAATGGGCACATGGAAGTACGCTTCTTGCAGATCTATTGCGCAAAGCCAGTCTCCTCTCTGCAGCTGAGGGTAAATCTGGTGCAGAGACAGCATGCAAAACCTCTCCCTGTGCATCCATTTGTTTTCTTGCCGCAAATCCAGAATGGGCCTGAACTTGTTCTTGTCCTTATTGCGCACTAGGAAGAACCGTGAGTAAAGGCCTTTTCCCCTTTGAGACAAAGGGACGTCTTCTATTGCCCTTTTTCTTAACAGGGAATCGGCCTCCGCTTGGAGCTCAAGAAGCTGGAACTGCGAGCAAACCGGTGGAATCGCCGGAGGAGGGCTGACGAAACGAAGACTGTATCAATTGCAAACAATATTCAGCACCAACTTGTCCCGAGTAATTTTTCTCCACTCTGCCAAGTAATTCTGTATGCTTCCCCCCACCGGAGCGGGTAACGGAAGAGGGAGAAGCAGCACCTAAGGGCTTCGACCCGGCCGGGCCCTTGTTCGCCGAGGAGGACTGCTGTCCACCTCTGCCCCTCTGACGCTTCTGGAATGGCTGCCGCTGGTACTGCTGCTGTTGACCAGCTTGACAACCCTGCCCTCGTCTTTGAGAACCATACCACCTCTGGAATGGCCGGAAGAACTTCCTCTGCTCTTTT
The DNA here is from genome assembly GCF_964263255.1 of Lissotriton vulgaris. NCBI lineage: Eukaryota > Metazoa > Chordata > Amphibia > Caudata > Salamandridae > Lissotriton > Lissotriton vulgaris. The sequence goes on from NC_141700.1 coordinate 107,699,631, forward strand.
GGTTTCTCCAAACCAACGGCTTTCAGTATCTCTAACTCTACCTTCATGAGGGCCATCTCCTCGCCCACATGTGACCCAAAGAGAGTCGATCCAGAAAATGGTAAATTAGCAACTCTCTGTTGCGCCTCCAGTTTGAGAGATGTAAGGTGCAAACAGGAGTGGCGTCGTAGATTGATGCCATGGCAGTAACCATGAGCCGCCAGGAGAGAGGCGTCTGCAGCAGAGCTGATGACCTGATTAGAAACCATCATGCCCTCATTCAAAATCTCCTTGAAGGCTTCCCTCGTATCCCTCGGAAGCAGTTCCAGGAATTGCTACAGGGACTCCCACAAGGAGCGGTCGTAGCGACCCAAGAGCGCCGAGGCACTTGCCGTTTTCATTGAGGTGGCCGCCGTCCCGCAGACTTTTCGTCCAGCTGAGTCCATCTGACGGCTTTCTTTATCCGGAGGCACCGTAAAAGACGGGGCAGTAGCATGCTGCTTCTTGGCTGAAGTTTCGATAACCGAATCCGGTACCGGGTCTGATCTCAGGATCGGAATCCGGGGGCCTGTACTTCTTTTGCAGCCAGGATGGAGTTGACTTCACTGAGGCAGGAGTCAGAAAAAGCTCCATAGCCGGTTCCTCCAGTCCGGGCACCAAGGGCAACAAGGGGCGAGACAAATGCCGCTTGTGCAAGGTTTCAAATATCATCGATGTAGAAGGTGTGGGTACCGTTAAAGTGATCCCCAACTTCGCTGCCCCTCTCAATAGCACCTCCTGAAATGTTACGATGTCATCCACCGGTGACACCCTCGTATGGGGGGAATCCGACAAGGTGGGAGAGTATATCCGGCCACTTGAAGAGTTCGTATGACGGGACCGTGACCTATCCCTCCGGTTCGTATGAAGGGACCGTGTCGAAGACCGATGGTAACTCCTTGATCGATGTCCTCTGGACAGCATTCTAGACCTCCTAGGCCTCGGGCGATCCACTGGCCGTACAGGAGGCGGGAGCTGCAGAGGCAGAACCGGAGTCCTAGGCAGTGGAGGCCTCGTAGGCGGTGATGGAAGGTCCGGCAGAGACGGAGGAGGTAGTTGCGGAGGTGGAGGAGGCGGAGAAGTTGGAGGAGGAGGCAGGGGAGGTAGCGGAGGAGGCTTCCTCGGAGGCAATGGCGGAGGAGTAGGCGTCCTGGGCCTAGAAGGCGAAAAGGTTCGAGAATATTCGGATTCCGAAGACCTAACCACTCTCCTCTTTTTCTGCGCCGGTCTTGATGAGGATGCTCTGGAGGCAGACCTCTTTTCAGCCGTGTGCCGGCGCCGCCGCGACCGGGGGCTCCTAGATGCAGAAGATAGGCTGACTACTGAGGCAGAGGACACCATCCTGGCGCTTGAACGCCTCCTCGACGTCGACTTTTACTTCCTCGACGTCGACCTTTTCGCCTTTCTGCTTCTCGATGTCGATAGTCTAGACGTCGACGAACTCCTCGACGTCGACCCTCTTCTCTTTGACTTCGACTTGTCTTTCCTTGACGTCGAACATCGAGTCTATCTCGACGGCGAACGGCGGTGTCGCCTCGACGGTGAGCGCCGGTGCCTCCTGGACTCATCTCGATGTCGATGAGATGTCGACGCCGGTGAAGTCCTCGACGTCGACCTCGTCAGAGGTCTCGACGTCCTCCCTCTCAACGTCGACGTCGCTTCGACCCAGAGCCCTGGGTTGACGGGGAGCAGATAGTGGTCATGCCTCTCGACGCCGACGCCATCGACTTCGACCGTGACAGGTGCCTTTTCTGGGCCTCATCTTGACTGGGGAGCACCCCAGAGGCCGAAGCACGGGCAGAGGACGATGACTGAGTCACTCCATGCCCAGACCCACCTGGTGCTTGATGTCTCCTCTGCTCCAGGCCTTGGAGACAAATCTTCTCCCTGTCACGCAGGGTCCTCCTGGAGAAAGTTTGACAAATCTCACAGGCTTCAGGGACGTGGGAGGAAGGGAGACAGAGTATGCATACTCTGTGGGGGTCAGATTTAGCCTTCTTCCTGGCACACTCAGGGAACTTGTCGAATAAAGCTGGCATATTCGACAGAAAGAGTGGGCAAAACTGGCTAAAATACACAGCAAAAGGAAGAGGAAGACCCCAGACGTCGAGTGAAACACTCAAAAGACTTGAAAAGTGCCAAAAATTGAAGAAATACCCAAAAAAGGGAGAGCTCAATGCTCCAGGGTCCTGCTAGCAGGAGCCGGAAAAAAGAACTGAAAGTAAAAGGACTTTGGCTGTGCATCCTGGGATACCGAGGGTCTCTGGAGAGTCCCTTTTCCAAACACATAATGACAGCCTATGAGGGCATGTCTGCCCAATCCTTCCTCTCTATCATTTCAAGGATTTTGGTGAAGGGGAGTTTTTCTCTATGAGGGAAACTTGGTAAAATGTGTACAATTTGACATTGTTGGCTATCCTTTTCACTGTTTAGATGAAGTGGTGGCCATTGTAGCCTTGTAAGTGTTAGGATGCATTATTTGTCTTGATTTTCTCTTAAGTGTCTATGCAGGCCTGCAAAGAAGACAGCTTAAGAGATTATTTTTGATTGCTCCGGGGTCCACGCACATGGGCGGGACTTTTCACTGGATTATGATTATACACAGAGATCCCCTACTACAGAAACTCATCACTGGAATCAGTGTGGGCTTAATAATATGAGATGTTTGATACCAAATATCTTTAGTTTCAAAGTAGCCATCCTGTAGCTGAGTAACTCGTAATCACCAGTGTCCAGAACAGATACTGAAGATGGCTTCTTTGTTCACTGAAAATGTCCAAAAATCGACATGGACATCACAGGGGCATATCTGCTCCTGCAGATACGTCCTCACTTGTAATATAATGAACCCTGCCTAAGGGCGCTGTAAGGACTGCTGTAGGGGTGACTTGCTTATTTTACATGCAGTGTTTGTAGTCATGGCGCACACAGGTGTGCCATGTCTTTACTTTTTTCTGCACAATGTCACGCAGCCTGCAATGACCGATTCATGAGTGTGTTGAGGGGTCCCTTAGGGTGGCACAATGCATGCTGAAGCCCTTAAGGACCCTCTTTAGCCTTCCTACCCTGGGTACCAGGCACAACCAGACTGATCAACGAAACCAGCCCTGTCAATTCCGCTCAAACAGCACCATGCCTGGGTGCCATTGAAAAGCACTGGTCTTGGGGGTAGGGACCTACAGAGGGGTGCTAAAGCTATTGATAATTTGGGTAACAATTGTACAGTTTTAGGGAAAGATATCTGCCACTGGGGACCTGGATTGAAGGAACCTAGTGCACTTCTATCAAACCTGCATCAAATACCAGGCAAAAAGTGGGGTCACCATGTCAATTAGAGGCACTTTCCTACAGTTATGGGAAACAACAGACTACAAAAGAGGACTGCCAGATGTGGTATTGAAGAGCTCGACCTGGGATAAAGATCATGCTACACAGTAAAGAAAATATTCAATGTTGCATTGCACAATCTGGTCAGGGCAATAATGCCAGTCAATTTAAATCCCAAAGGGGTCTTCACCTATGAAAACAAAGTTTTCTGTGTGCAAGCACAAGAATCACAGGACACACATCGACCCAGATGTGGCCCACATTGTGGCAAAATCTCAGGACAGGCTCCACTTTCTTTGGAACCCAGCACAAAAGAGAAACTAAACTTCTGAGGAGGCGACCTCCAAGGAAATCCTGAAGTTCACTATCCCAAAAAAACGAAGACTAAAAAGGTCCAAGAAATACCTACAACACCAAACTCTTTAAGACACCTGTTCTAATCTTCAACAAACTTTGAACAATACTCTGCAATCTTCACCCCTACGGAGTGATTTAACTTTATCCTCCCCTCTGGGGCCTGTCCTTAAAGGATAGAATCCACCAAACTTACTTTTAGGTTTTAACTCGGTCTCAAATGTCTCCTTTAGAAAATGTGACATCCTCCTAACACTAAGTTTTCAGACCACTGAATGGCATATGCTCCATCTTCGTGTCCAAAAATGTAATCAAACAACCTGCCAACACCCTTGTTTTAATACTGCATTCTTAAATGCGAACAACTTCCACATGTATCCTTTCCCTGTAAGGTATGAAATTAAACATTGAGGGATATCGACCCAGAAGTACTTTACAGTTAAGTTTTTTTTAATTTCCTTCATCCACCTACATCAAAAGGTTCACATTGTCACTAGTGTCTTTATTCTGCTTTTCCTTATTTTTCTTCTTTCTTGCTTTTCACAAGCAAAATGTACCTTATTCTCACCAATGACAAAGAAAATATTTCTTGCACTGTAAGCATCTGTTAGTAGCGTGTATGCTGTAGGATCACATGCTCTACATACTCCTGCAATTAGTGTTGGACCAGGACGTTTGCAAGCTGATTTTCTTCAAAGAAGTCTTTTTATTCACAAGGTATACCGTGACTCCTTCCTTAGTTGGTAATGCGCAGAAACGAAGACTCCATGGTCGTTGTTTTTCACACAGTGGGCGAAGGTAATATGGAGTGGTGATTGAACACAATATGATGCACAAGTGTGCTGCCCAAAAAATAATGTAATTAAGAGCAAGAACAGATGTGTGATCAGAGCCACAATGTCTGAGCAGAAGGGTGGGCGCTTGTGAATTTATAGCATTCCACGCTAACAGATGCTTACAGTGTAAGTAACATTTTCGATTGGTACCTTGTTCTGCTGTAGATACACATGCTCTGCATAGACTGTAAAACAGGACCCTTCTGTAGGAAGCTGGCTCTTTATGTGCTATATCAAGAATCGGATATATCGTGTAAAGAGGCCAGGGATTCCCTTTTGAGTGGCCAGGGGCTTGCTATGCAATCACAAAGTGCTCTATTAGGGGGTAGTGTGGCCGAGCAGCCTTAGGTTTAACACAGAGGAGAGCAAGACATTTGCAAAATACAAACAAGGATTAATAAATGACTTCATGACTCAACAAAGAGATCCACACCAATTTATAAAACTAGCAACTATCTTTATATATGTTTAGGCATCAGAGAAATCATTCAGGTATGTGCGTTTTTGAAGATAAATCCTTTTCACTTTAAAAGGTGAACCCTTAATGCAATTTTCGAGTTCTGCAATGTTATCCTACAGAAGGAAGAACATGTTCAGCAAACAGGAAAAGTAAATACATCGACTCACAGGACCACTCTCCCAGAGTTAAGGTGAGCAGTGGACAAGGTCCAAGGCAGCACCTGCAGTACACCAGTGGCACTAGGGCGGCCAGGTGCTGGGTTCAAATCAACTCAGAAGGTTTGTCCCATAGAGGTCACTACGTTCCATTTCAGCTACAATCTTGTGGTACAATCTTTAAAATTCTCCTCGTGGGGAGGTAGGAGCTTTGTGATCTGCACTACATGGAACTGGAACCTGCTACCTCTTGATATAAAAAAATGCTCCCACTCTTTTAAAGTTGTGTAAGTTCTTACAGTCTTGGCTCTTTCGGAACTAATGGCCATGGACTTCCCACCTACCTTATGCCTCAGCGCCAAGAGGCCTCAGGGCATTTGTTTGCGCTTTATAAGAAATCAAATCATATTAAATCTATAGTACCCCAGACCTTAGGTACCCGGGCACCATTTACTAGGGATTTACAGAGGGTGCTAGGCTAACACAGAGGAAGGAGTGCAAGACACTTGCAAAATACACACAAGGATTCATAAATTACTTCACGCCTCAAGAAGGAGATGCACACCAATTTATAAAAAAAATGGCAAGAATCTTTATATAAGGTGCCCTCTGTGTGCATGAATTGGTAAATCGTACACTGGCATCAGTGTGGGTTTGCCAATATGAGATGTTTGATACCAAATGAACAAGGTACTTACCTTTGGTAATGCATTATCTGGTAGAGACAGGATCTAACTGCAGATTGTTTACTTTAGAATCCTTTCCCAGACCCGAGACTGGATCCGGAAACTTTTCCCCACAGCAGGACCATGCGTTGGAAGAGGGTGCCGCACAACTCTGTATCAACATCATAATGTGATGTGACGTTGATGGAGTCCATATAACCCCCTGGTCGACGTCAGCTTCTTTAGTGACTATTTTCAATGCTCAAAAAGTGGAGTCACATACAGAAAGTACCCATTGAAACAGTGTGCTAAAATCAAAGACACCTTTGTGTCAAAAAACACGGAATTATAATTCAGTATGTGACTGTTATACCTAAAACACTGAGAAGAAAGAGGACTCCTTATCACATAAACACTGAGTTCGTAGTTCAGTAGGTGAAGTCGCATAACTAAATCAAAGAGTCCAAAGAGGAGGATGGGATGGGCTGTGAGGAATCTGCGATTAGATCCAGTCTCTACCAGATAAAGCATTACTGAAGGTAAGTAAATTGTTCATCTGATAGACATATCTAGGCACAGATTCCTGACTTAAGAATCAAATATTAAAGCATACCAGCCCCGAAGAAGGGACTGCAAACTAAGACCACTAAAAGCCTCTAATTAGAACAAAACCGGCCTAGAACCAAAGAATAAGACTAGACCTTCAAAACAATGCAGGTGAGCAATAACATGCATTCAAATTTAAAAAACATGTGGAAGAACCACAGATAGGTAAAGTCACAAGATAGTGAAAAAGCATGGGAATAAACTTTTCAATGTTAGCATGAAAACTGTGGTAGAAGTCAACCAACACAATGAATAGAAAACCACTTGCACCCTCAGGGGATCCGAACCTATGCAAGCTCACTGCATAAGCACTGCAGAAGGAACCGCAGTAAGAAAGGTCATAAAGACATAGAAGGCATGGGAAGAAGGTTACCCATAATAGTAGGACAATTGATCAAAATAACTCTATAATGCAAAGCTATTGTCGCAGATATCCAGACTTGAGCAGCGTGTTGGATACTTGTGAGACCATGACAGCAGGTGATGCCAAAGAGGAAAAACCTCCGTGTCATACAGAGATCTACCTGAGCCAAACCTGCACTGTAACAGCGAGAGAGGTCCATCGCCCGTATAAAAGATAAACGCTCTATAAAAAATAGATGAAGACAACATGCATAACATGTATTCTTAAGGCGCGCTCACCGCAAGGGTATCTTGGCGCTGAATAACAGATGTTTACTTATACCCTTCACAATGGTACTCATGTTAATGACCTCAGAATGATGAAGGCTGAGCAGTGCAGACTTAGGTTAAACACAGGCCCCTACATTGGAGGTATAGTCCACTAAGCCATCTGAGCCAACAATAGAAACTAGTGGTATAGAAGCAGTCATATCCCTAGAGAGATAATACAAAGACTGCTAGGATATCTCCAAGAAATACACTGCCATACAAGAAAAACAAATAACCACCTATGTATAAACAAAAGACAAATATAACCCATAGAAAGAAAGTAAAGCTGAATAATCAGTCAGACAATATGACACTATAGTATGGAAACCATAGAGGCCAATAAGCCACGTAGGAAAACAAAAACCATCAGCGTAATGCAAACTGACTGAGACAGCATCAGCAAGCAATAGAATATAACATTGAATAAGATATAAAGTATGAAATAGAAATCTTGAAGCTAGCGAAACCCAAGGTTAGTATATGATCTTACAACATGAATAGAGACCTATCAACAGAAGATGTAGAAAAATCCCTCATACTGAAACTAGAGAATTTTTTTATTCCATAAGATAAGAATGAAATGCGTTACTTACCTGTAACTGCAGTTATCCAGTATTGGTATCTTTCATAGATTCACATACCTGACTCATTCCCCGTCGTCGGGGTGGGAGTCCCCGGTATATCAAAATAGTAATGTCATAAAGACATATATACACTAATAGGCCGGAGGCCTCACATTAGTAACCTATCTGAGTCCTTTTATAAAAAAGGACCAAACTTTGGCCAGGAGCCAATCAGCTACTACCACCCTCTAGAACCTTCCTGGAAGGAGCCCTAGTCCCTCAGATTTTCGTAAGCACAGTGCTAAGTAGTACCTACTGAGAGAACCAAGGTGAGCCCTTCGAGGGGAGGCGAGTGGGTTGCATGTGAATCTATGAAAGATACCAATACTGGATAACTGCAGTTACAGGTAAGTAACGCATTTCTTATCCAGTATTATGGGTATCTTTCATAGATTCACAAGCCTGAATCAGAGTAGCAAGCAGTAGGCAGCACATTTCGCATAATATAGCATGTAAGACACTTGATAATACCTTATCAATAGTGCAACAGAATAAACTGCAAACAGTAGCAGGATAAGAAATGAGCAATTAGGAAATAGGAAAGGTGGGATGAAAGGAAGAAGGCTCACCTTTAATGAAATAGATGATGGAGCACCGCCTGTCCCACTGCTGCATCCTTCATAAGTTCCGAATCCAAGCAGTAGTGCTTGGTGAAGAAAACAAGTTACTTACCTGTAACTTTGGTTCCCCAGTATTGGTAACTTTCATAGATTCCCATGCTTTGTATCATTCCCCGTCGTCAGAATGGGAGCCTCGGTAAATAGAAAATACCATAGTAGTAAGCACAAAGTGAAAAAATAGGCCTAGGCCTCATCTCATTTTGTAGCTTATCCACCTCTTTTTGTAAAAGAGACCAAAATTCTGCAGTAGCCAATCAGAGCAGCCTCACCCCATAGAACCTTCCTGAGAGAAGCTCAGAGCCTCAGATTTTCGTAGCCGTTGTGAACAGCTATCCACCAAGACCAGAAGACTGAGCTTTCCCAGGGGAGGTGGGTGGGCGCATGGGAATCTATGAAAGTTACCAATACTGGGGAACCAAAGTTACAGGTAAGTAACTTGTTTTCTTGCCCCAGTATTGGAACTTTCATAGATTCCCATGCTTTGTATCAGAGTAACCAGCAGTAAACAGAAAAACGCATATTTTGCCACATATGAACCTGAAAATGTGATACATCTCTGATCAGGAAAGCAGAACACATTAGGATCATAAAATACAACAAGAACACAGCAATACAAAATATGCGAATAGGAAGGCGGGATAGAAAGGAAAGCTCACCGACTTATTGGAACAGATTCCTCAGAACTGCTTGGCCCACTGCCGCATCCTCCTTCACAGAAGAATCCAAACAGTAGTGGCGGGTGAAGGTGTGGACACTGCTCCACGTTGCTGCCCTGCAAATGTCCTTGATAGGGACTCCTGCGAACAGAGCCGCAGAAGAAGCCATTGATCTGGTGGAGTGAGCACGAACTGCTCGCTGTAGAGGTTTCCCAGCCGCCTGGTGGCAAAATTGTATAGCACTGGAAATCCAACGGGAAATACAAGCTTTAGAAACTGGACAACCCTTGCGTGGAGCACTGAAGGAAACAAAGAGTTGTGAAGATTTTCTGAAATGCTTCGTTCGTTCCAGGTAGAATTTCAGGCATCTGTGAATGTCTAGAGAGTGCAAAGTTCTTTCCGCGGGTGCAGAAGGCTGCGGAAAGAATGGTTTCAAGACTACCGGCTCATTTAGGTGGAATTCCGAAGGTACCTTCGGGATAAACTTAGGATTTGTTCGTAGAATCAGAACATTATTCTTAAACTGGAGAAATGGTTCCTCAATCGTGAAAGCTTGGAGCTCACTTACTCTTCGAGCCGATGTCAGGGCCAAGAGAAGAGCCAGTTTCCAGGAAAGAAACTTAAGGTCAGACTTATGAACAGGCTCAAAAGGGGCTTTCATGAGAGATGACAAAACTAGATTCAAATGCCAGGCCGGTGGTGGCGGCCGGACTGGAGGAAAGACCCTGAATAAACCCTTCAGGAACTGTTTGATAATCCTCGCTGACCATAGGGAAGGACCTGAAGATGAACGTCTGAATCTAGAGATGGCTGCCAGATGGACTTTTACAGAAGATGGAGCCAATCCAGATTTCGCCAATGAAAGTATGTAAGGCAAGAGTTTGTGCGGAGAAGAAGTATATGGGTGTAAACCTTCCTTCCGGCACCAAACACAGAATCTCTTCCATTTAGCACAATAGGTCTTGTTGGTACTAGGGGCTCGAGCCTGAGCCAGAATGTCCCTACATTCCCCTGAGAGATCTAAACCTTGGAACTCTCTGAACTCAGGAGCCACGCTGTCAAACGCAGTGACTTCAAGTCCGGATGTAGAACCTGTCCGTGAGACATTGTTAGTAAAGTTGGAACAGGATGCAGGAGAACTGGCTGGTCCTGGGAGAGGAGAAGAAGTTCCGAGTACCAAAATTGTCTGGGCCATGCTGGAGCGATCAGAATCATCCTGCACGGTTCCACCTTGAGTTTGCTGATCAACCTCGGAATCAGTGGAATGGGAGGAAAGGCGTAAACAAAGGCGCCTGACCAGGCAATCAAAAGCGCATTCCCCAAGGATTCCCGATGGTGAACCCTGCTTGCGAAGGACAGGCATTTGGCGTTCTGGGGAGTCGCAAACAGGTCGATGGATGGTGTCCCCCATCGTGCAAAGAGTTCCTCCAGAACTGTTTGATCCAGTTCCCACTCGTGAGAGACTGTTCTCTGGCGACTCAAAGCGTCTGCCATGACATTGAGTGTCCCCGCTAGATGTTCCGCTGAGAGGGATACATTGTTCTGGATTAACCAATTCCACAGCGTCTGGGCTTCCTTGGAGAGGGTGGAGGATCTTGTTACACCCTGTTTGTTTATGTAGTGCATGGCTGTGGTGTTGTCCGTACGAACCAGCACTGCACGGTTGCGAATCCTCGGAAGAAAAGCTTGCAGAGCCAAACGGATAGCGAGAAGTTCCAGGAGGTTGATATGGAACTTGCTCTGTACTGGACTCCAATGACCGCTGATCTTTAGCTCTTGGAGGACCGCTCCCCATCCTTCCATGGAAGCATCCGTTGTTAGAATAAGGGGAGATGGTGGAAGTCGGAACGATAATCCCTTGGAAAGATTGTCTTTCAGCAACCACCAGCTGCCTGCTTTCCTCATTTCCTGGGTAACGACAATCCTGTCGTCGAAGGATCCCGTGACCTGCCGCCACTGTCTGTCCAATTGCTCTTGTAGTGGACGCATCCTGAGCCTGCAGTGCGGAACTAAAGGTATGCAAGATGAAATCGATCCGAGAAGCGATTTGTACCTGCGGACTGTCAGTGTCTTTCGAGATTGGAGAAGACGAGCTGAACACATTAGTTTGTTCTGGCGTTCCTCCGGTAGGAGGGCTAAGCAGCTGTCTGTGTTCAGGATGGCCCCTAGGAACCTCGCTGACTTGGATGGGCATAGAACCGATTTTTCCCTGTTGAGTCGAAGACCTAGTCGCTCGAACAGATCTTTGCATGTCCGTACTGCATTGGACGCTTCTAGAACAGATGGAGCCTTTAGCAGCCAATCGTCCAGGTATGGAAATACTTGAATTGCTTGCTTCCTGAGAAAAGCTGCCACCGGAGCCAGAATCTTTGTGAAGATCCGCGGGGCGGACCGGAGACCAAATGGCAGTACTTTGAATTGAAAGTGGCTCTTGCCCACTGTAAATCGTAGATATTGCCTGTGAGCTGGATGAATTGGAACGTGGAAGTAGGCGTCTTCCAAATCTAGGGTCGCCATATAATCCCCTGGATCGAGCAGACGAAGGATGTCTTGGAGAGTGACCATCCTGAAGGACAACTTCACGAGATAAGTGTTGAGCTGCCGTAGATCTAAAATTGGACGCCACTTGTCCTTTGTCTTCCGAACCAGGAAGAACCTGGAATAGAACCCTTTCCCCTTCTGCGAAAGGGGTACAGGCTCTACCGCCCCCTTGGTGAAAAGTTGGTGGGCTTCGAGATGAAGGAGCCTGAGATGTTTGGGAGGGAAGGCATCCGGCGCTCTCGTTGGAGGAAGGTCTTGAAACTCCAATGTGTGTCCTTCTCTGACAATCTGTAGGACCCACTGATCCGATGTAATAATCATCCAGTTGTTTAGGCAATGGGCAATCCTGCCCCCCACTGATGTGAATGAGGGAACAGCAACAGTGGAAAGAGCCACCTGGCCGCTATTGTTTCTTGGTGTTGTCTCTCCTTTGCTGCCCTTGACGTCCTTTAGGCTGCTGGCGAGAGAAAGAACCTCTTTGAGAGTATTGAGGCTTATACGTCTGGCTGGACTGTGCTCCAGAAGAGTAGCGATTTTGATTTCCTCCACGATAAGAAGAAAAACCTCTACCTCTAGCCCCCCTGAAAGGCACTTTACGATACTGCAATGTACCCAAGGAACTTAGCTGTATCCGTGTCCTTTTTGATGCCTTGCAGGGCCTCATCGACGTGCTTGCCAAACAGCATCTCACCGTCGTATGGTAGATCCAAGATCTTATTCTGCACCTCCTGCCTGAACCATGTGGCCTTTAACCACCCTTGGCGTCGCAGAACCGCCGAGCCGGCAAGTGCTCGGAATGCGGTGGTCGCTATATCCATTGCCACATCAATGACCTCCGAAGAGGCCCGTTCCCCTTCGAGCAAAATCTTCTTTACCCCCTCTTTAGAAGAATCCTGCAGTTCTTCTACAAATGGAGCAAGGTCGCACCACATTTGCCGATCATAGCGTCCCAGAATCGCTAAAGCATTGGCTGCTCTAACAAGGAGACTGGCCATAGCTGAAAATCTTTTGCCTACATTGTCTAGGCGCCTGCCCTCCTTATCCGGCGGTGTAGTCATCGGCGTAGAAGGATTCTTGGATTTGCTCTGGGCGGCCTGAGAAATGACCGAATCCGGTTTCGGTTGGCCAAGCAAACATGCCGGACTGCCATCAGGTGCCTTGTACTTCTTTTCCAGTCTCGGTAGCACCGGGAGGACTGTGGCCGGATTATGCATAGCCTTCAAGCCCTCAGACCAGACATGCTCAATGATCGGTATGGACCTCACTGATTTTCTGAATGGTTCTTTAAAGTCATACAAGAAGCAATCCGATTGAACCGTGGTCACTGGGAGACCAAATCTTTTGGATGCCCTGTCCATTAGGTTGTGAAACCCTCCAACGTCCGCTGGAGGCGAAGTATTGTTATCTGGATCTGTGTTGTCCGGATCTATAGGGTCAGCAGTATTCCACGGTGCCTGTTGATCTTGATCAGGATCCGCTTGCTGGTCTGCATCTGAAGAAGCAGCGTCATCATCAGTATCCTGCACCTGTACCACCTCTTGTGGGCGCACTTCCGGTGCAGTGGCACGCTCTCTTGGAGGCAAAGAAAGGTCTGCCACAGGTCGTAATGTCTGAGGCGGAGGTGTTGGGGGACGCACTTGTTGGGTTTCTGGAGGAGCAGGGAAACGTTGCCGGTAGTCCTGCAACATAAGTTGTAAATCCGCAACTAAAGTGGATGGTATTGCCACCATCCCTTCAGGTACCTGACGCATAGGCTGCTGTGAAGGCATGTGCCTGGTAGTAGTGCGCTCCTCCGTATAATAATGTTCTGGAACATAGTGCTGTCGTTCCATCTGCTCTTCCTCAGAGCTAACATCCTGAACCTTAACCTGGAGGTCAGATGGGCTATAGGCTTGCCCAAATTCACTAAAAGTCTCTTCATCAGAGTCCTCTTCTAACAGTAGGCTAGGTGGTAATCTCTGAACCTGGCGAGGAGACGTCATCTCTGGCGTTATTTGCCTCCCTTTACGCGAAAAAACATGTTTTTCAGAAAATTCCGTCGTCGACGAGGTCGTCGTCGACGAGGCCGTCGTCGACGGCAAGCTTTTATGGGTCTGCGTCGATGGTGGAAGTGCAGACGTAGACACTGTCCTCGTCGTCGGGGATTGCGTCGTCGACGAGGTGGAACTCATCGTCGACGATGGTGGTATCGTCGACGGGATCGTCGACGAGCTCGTCGTCAGCAACATGGTAACCGGCGTCGTCGACGTCGTCGTCGTCGTCGACACCGCCGTCGACGCCAGCTTTGCAGTCATTGTCGTCGACGTGGAGATGGTCACCCTCGTCGACGACGAACAGGAATCTGGAGCCTTGAAAACCGTCGACGGTGTATGCGTCGTCGACACAGCCGTCGTCGACGAGCCCGTCGACGAGGCAACCTTGGCAGAGTTGTCCTTTTTAACACTCGTCGACGACGTACCTGATAGTTTAATCGTCGACGACTTCTGCTTTTTGTCTGAAGCGACCTCCTGAACAGGAGTTGAAGGCTTCTTGACCCCTCGATCCTTCTCCGAGGGAGGTGAAGAGAATGTTGAAGACTTTTTCACCTTCTTTGAGGACTGTTGTTCCTCAGGCTTACCCTGCCTCTCCTTTTCACCGTGGTGAGGAGATTTTTGGGCAGCAGGCCTCTCAGACCTATCAGAGGTCCCTGGTAAGGCCTTGTGACGGGACTCGTCTGAAGCAGAAATGGGGGACCTACCCCTCTTCAGAGACTTCCTGGATGACACCATCGACGAGGAGCCCTCACTGTCCGAAGAGATAATATCCTTCCGGTCCATCATCTTTTGAAGCCATGTGAGGAGACGTCCTTCCCTGTCCCTCAAGGTCTTTGCTGAGAAGGATCTGCAAATCGGACAGCCTGTTGGTTTATGGTTCGGATACAAGCAGTAGATACAATCCTCGTGTTTGTCCTCGACAAACAACCTCTTTTTGGAGCAGGTGGCACAGGCTCTAAAAAGGGCTTTCTTCTCCGACATGATGAGAAAATATCCAAGTAGTTGAAGAAATAACAAGAAAACTGAAGAAAACTGAGCAGAGCTCAATGGAGACTCCCTTGCACAACGTGCGGTAGAAAATCTGAGACTCTGAGCTTCTCTCAGGAAGGTTCTATGGGGTGAGGCTGCTCTGATTGGCTACTGCAGAATTTTGGTCTCTTTTACAAAAAGAGGTGGATAAGCTACAAAATGAGATGAGGCCTAGGCCTATTTTTTCACTTTGTGCTTACTACTATGGTATTTTCTATTTACCGAGGCTCCCATTCCGACGACGGGGAATGATACAAAGCATGGGAATCTATGAAAGTTCCAATACTGGGGCAACGTATGTGGTGTCTTCCATGTCGCCGATCTGCAAATGTCGACAATGGGCACCCCAGAAAAGAGCGCCATGGAGGTGGAAACCGCTCTAGTGGAATGAGCCCGAACTTTGGCGGGCAGAGGATGTCCCGCCAGTTGGTGGCAGAAGGCGATGGCCGCAGAGATCCACCTTGAAATGCTCTGCTTTGTCAATGGTAGGCCCTTCCTGGGCCGGCTGAAGGCAATAAATAATTGGTTGGACTTGCGAAATTGTTCTGTTCTATGAATGTAGAATTTCAGACATCTTTTCAGATCTAAGGAATGTAGAGATCTCTCCGCTGTTGAAGATGGATTAGGGAAGAAAGATCTCAGGACAATAGGTTCGTTTAGATGAAAAGCAGACGGAACCTTTGGAATGAATTTGGGGTTAGTCCGTTGAATGACTCTGTCCTGTTTAATCTGAAGGAAAGGGTCCTGAATACAGAAAGCCTGCAGCTCACTCACCCTCCTTACTGACGTGAGAGCCAGCAAGAGAGCTGTTTTTGAGATCTGCTTTATGCATTGGCTCAAAGGGGTGTTTCATCAACTGCGCCAGGACAATATTGAGCTCTCACTGGAGGATAAGTCCTGAATAAGCCTTTCAGAAACTGCTTGACCAGTCTATTGGACCATAGGGAAACACCAGCCGAAGAGCGTCTGAACCGAGATATGGCTGCCAGGTGGACTTTGATTGAGGAATGAGCCAATCCCGAATTGGCCAGGTTAAGCAGGTAGGGCAGAAGTTGTGCCGTAGATGACGAGAACGGGTGCAGTTTGTTAGCTTTACACCATAAACAGAACCTCTTCCACTTAAGAGAATATGTCTTATTGGTACTGTCAGCCCGGGCCCGGGCTAAGACGACCCTGCAGTCCTGAGAGATATCCAGGTCCTGGAATTCTCTGAACTCAGGAGCCAAACCGATAATCTGAGAGATGTCAGATCTGGATGCTGGACTTGCCCCTGGTTCATAGTGAGGAGATGCGGGTAAGGCCTGAAAGGAATCGGAGGCTCCAGCGATAGAAGGTGGAGTTCTGTAAACCAGTGTTGGCGTGGCCACGCTGGGGCGACTAGGATCAGTGTGCAATGCTCTGCTTTCAGTTTCTGAAGGACCATGGGGATCAGGGGAAATGGAGGAAAAGCGTAAGCAAAGAAGTTGCACCATGTGATCGAAAATGCATCCCCTAGAGATCCTTTCTGGGGAAGCCAGCTTGCATAATGTTGGCATTTTGCTTTGATCTCCGTCGCAAATAGATCCAGGAAGAGGTCTGCCCCATCGGGAGAATACTGCGTTGAGAGCATGTTGGTCGAGCTCCCACTCGTGGCAAATGGAGCGTTGCCTACTTAGTGAGTCCGCCAGGGTGTTGTCTGCTCCTGGAACGTACTCCGCCCTCAGCGAAATGTTGTGTTGGAGTAGCCACTTCCAAATTCGCTGTGATTCTTGAGACAACGTCATGGATCAAGTTCCCCCTTGCTTGTTTAAATAGTGCATTGTGGTGGTGTTGTCCGCCCTTACAAGCACTGGGGAGTTCCTTATTCTGGGCAGGAAAGCTCGAAGAGCCAGGTATACTGCCCTCAACTCTAACAGGTTGATGTGGAGCAGTTTTTCTGCTGGCGACCACTGACCGTGTATCTGAAGTTCCTGCAGGATTGCACCCCATTCTTCCAATGATGCATCTGTTGTTATCACGTGTGGGGAGATTGGAAGCAGGAATGGAAGGCCCTGGTTCAGGTTTTTTGATTGAAGCCACCAGTGCAGGGCCTTCACCATGAACGGAGGATCCTGATTAGATCGTCGAAGGATCCCGTACACTGGATCCACTGAGATGATAACGCCTCCTGTAAGGGACGCATACAGAGGCGGCAGTGTGGTATTAGGAGGATGTTGGAGGACATCATTCCTAGCAGTGACTTGAAAAGTCGCACCTTGATGGTCTTTTTGACCTGAATGTGGGCTGCCAGCGACCTCAGTTTGAACTTACGCTCCTGTGATGGAAAGGCCTTCTCCTGATGTGGGTCTAGAATTGCTCCCAGGAAAGTGAGGCGTTGAGAGGGCTGCAGTACTGACTTTTCCTGGTTGAGTGTAAGTCCTAGACTCTCGAAGAGCTGAAGACAGGCGTTGGAAGATCTGTTCACGCCTTCTAGAGTGGGAGACTTGATTAGCCAGTCGTCCAAGTAGGGGAATACCTGGTGATGGTGCTGGCGAAGGTAAGCTGCCACTGGTGATAGGCATTTTGTAAAAATGTGTGGCGCCGACTTCAGGCCGAATGCCAACACTCTGAACTGGTAATGTCTGCCCGCCACAGTGAACCTTAGGTATTGGCGGTGACTTTTGTGGATGAGTATGTGAAAATAGGCGTCCTGGAGGTCTAAGGACACCATGAAATCCTTGGAATTGAGTAGCTGTAACACCTCCTGAATGGATACCATACAGAACGATTGTTTTTTGAGGTATCTGTTGAGGTTCCTTAGATCCAGTATAGGTCTCTATTTCTTCTCCTTTTTTCGTATCACGAAGAACCGTGAATAAAATCCTTTCCCCCTCTGACCTCTGGGAACTCTTTCTACGGCTCTTTTCTGAAGCATTAGTGAGAGTTCCGCTTGAAGGAGATGAAGATTCTTGTGTTGCATGAGACATGGGGGGTTCGAAGGAGGAGTGTCCATGAACTCCAGAGTATGGCCGAACCGAACCAGCTGGAGAACCCAACGATCCGTCGTTATTCTTTGCCAATTGTGGGGGAAGTTAGAAAATTTCCCTCCAACTACGTAACGTGGAGAAGAAGTGGAGGCCTGTTGGAGAAAGAAGTCATTGCCTTCTGGCGGAATCTTTCTTTCCTCCTCTTCCTCGAAAGGAAGACTTATTGTACGAAGACTGGCCTTGTTGCTGCCTCTGTTGGTATTGAGGCTTGTATTGCTGGGACGAGCCGTAGGTGGATTTGTATCCCTGATAGCCACCTCTTGTCTGCTGGCCTCTTCCTCTGGAGCCCCGAAAGGAAGTATTCTTGTACTAGAGGGTACCCAGGGCTTTTGCGGTCTCAGTATCCTTCTTGATACCCTGCAGCATCTCATCAATATGCTTCCCAAAGAGAAGCTCTCCGTCGAACGGCATGTCCAGTACCTTGGCTTGGACTTCCGGCCGGAAAGATGTAGCTTTCAGCCAGCCTTGGCGTCTAATGACCGCTGCCCCAAGAGCTCAAGCGAGTTTGCGGCCCTGACATTAATGGCCAACATCGACGAGAACCTCTTCCCAATGTTATCCAGTTTACGGCCTTCCTCATCCGGAGGCGCAGTCAGTGCAGCAGCTGGGTTGTTGGATTTCCGCTGCGCGGCCTGTGTAATCACGGAGTCTGGTTTAGTATGGCCTGTAAGGCATGCCGGAGCCGTGTCCGGGGCCTTAAACTTCTTATCAAGCCTGGTCGGCACTGGAAGTAGAGATGAGGGATTTTGCATTATCTTTACCCCCTGGTCCCAGATGTGTTCAATAATAGGGATTGACCGAACCGTCTTCTTGAATGGCTCCTTAAAGTCATAAAGGAAGCAGTCCTGAGGTTGCGTGGTCATCTCTATTTTGAACCTTGCTGCTGCTCGCTCTATAACATTATGAAACCCCCCCGATATCTTCTGGAGGTGAATCCGCCTGCGCCTGGTCTGGGGATGCTGGATGTGAAATGATATAGTAATTCCACTCATCATCCTGTATTTCTCCCTCTTCCTGTTGACCTTCCTCGTCTTCTTCCACTGCTTCCTCTTCATCCGAAGATTGTTGAGGAGGCAAAGATACAGGATCCGGATTAATGACCAGCAGAGGTGGTCTAGGGCGAGGAGGAGGAGCTGGTGTCAGAGTTGTAGTGGCACTACTGAAGGTGGCGGAGTATGCGGAAACCGCTGTTTGTAGTCCGCTATGAGGAATTGGAGGTCCGTGACAATTGAGGCCGGGAGGCACACCATAGGCTGTGAAGGAGGAGGCGATTGATATTCCTCCTGGTATGGTACTTCTGCCTGACCCATATCTTCGTAATCCGAACTCTCATGCAGCTTGACATTTAGCTGTGATGGACTTGTTGCAGTGTGGAACATTGCGCCATCATCAGAGTCCTCAGTCTCCAGTAAGTGGACCGGTGGCAGTGGCTGGACTCTGCTAGGAGACGTAGCCTCTGGCGTCAGCGTACGCGTTGACATCCTGAAGTGTGCATATGTATACTTCAGCTTAGGAGAGCCTTCCGTCGACGGGCCCGTCGACAGGGTGGTCCTCGACTGTGGGATGCTGACAGCCCCAGCAGACCTCTCTGTCGTCTTCACCGACGACGTCGCCGACGGTAGTGTCGTCGACGGGGGTTTCTTCGTCGACGGCAGTGTCGACGTTGGAGTTGCCGTCGACGCTGGTGTCGATGGCTTCGTCGACGATGACATCGTCAACGAGGTGGTCGTCGACGTCGATGGGACTTTCGTCGACGACGATGGTTTCTTCGTCGACGAAGACGCTGTTGTCGACGGAGGCATCGTCGACGCTCTTTTGACAGGAATAATAGATGTTATAGACCTACCCGACGACGACGATGTTGAGGTAGATGTCGTCAAGGTGGTGAAGGCCGATGCTGTCGACGTAGAGATGGTTACTGTCGACGCTGTCACAGGCATGGCAGAAGACACCAGCACAGGCTTCTTGAAGGTGGCTTCCTGAAGAGGAGTCTTAACTGCCATGGCTTTTGGACGACCCTCTGAAGACTTTGGCGTCTTCTTTTGAGGTGGCATATTAGACGGACCTGGAGATGTCTGTCTTGGCCTTTTGGAAGAGGAGTGTGAGCTCCTGAAGGAACACTCGCTCTCACCTGAAGAGACTGTTTGATCCTTGTCCTTCAGTCTCTAAAGCCACAGAAGCAGGCGTCCCTCTCTGTCTTTTAGAGTCTTGACAGAGAAAGTGCGGCAGACCTTACAATCCTTGGCAGAATGGTCTGGGTAGAGACAGTAGAGGCAGTCTTCATGTTTGTCATCTACATGCAGTCTCAGCTTACTACACGAGGCACAAGGTCTAAAGAGCCCTCTTTTAGGAGTGGTAGACATAGTAGACTCTAGCACTCCTCCACAAGATTAAATATGAAGAGAAAAATATGGAATAAATCCAGAAATACCAGAAACCTGAGCAGAGCTCAGTGGAGACTCCCTTAGCACGACGTGCGGTAGAAAATCTGAGGGACTAGGGCTCCTTCCAGGAAGGTTCTAGAGGGTGGTAGTAGCTGATTGGCTCCTGGCCAAAGTTTGGTCCTTTTTAGGTTTTGCCTAGCCAATGCGTACGAAGTACGCATAGCTAGGAAAAACTTAATGATGTGTGTGTGTGTGAGGACTGGACCGTCCCCACTCTCTCATTGGCTAGCTCCATAAATGGAGGCTAGCCATTGGGAGACGGGCCTGTCCGTCAATGCCGGACCAGATTCGGGGGCGTTCCCGAGAATTTTTGGCTTTTGGCGACGTCACGCTACGTCAGCCAAAAGCCCTCGGGAACGCCCCCGAATCTGGTAAGGCACTAATGGCACCCTGAGCGCTCTGCCGCCTCCTACTACGGTGCAAGCGCTGCCTCCCTGATTGCCGCCGCTGCCCGGGGCCGAGAATAACTTTAGGACCTCGCCGGGGCCGCGGAGAGCAAGAACGAAGGAGCTGCCCTCCCATTGGCTGAGGCGGTCGAGCCCCCTCAGTGCCGCCGCGTCATCGTTGAAGCCGAGCTGCGATTGGCCGCAGCTTCGCCACCATCGGAGGCTCGGCCTGAGAGCGGCGCATCCATTGGCTACAGCCTCGAAGAAGGACCAACAGCGATCACCTTTACAGAAGAAGCCAGAATATACATGCGAAGAACCGTTTCCTCTTCTGTTTTTTTATTTTTTTATATTTTATTTTATTTTATTTCAATGCCCCAAGGTTTCCCTCCACCGTGGTTAGACGACCTAAGGATTACTGTATTGTCCTGGGATGGCAGCGGACACCGCTCCCCCCACACACAATCATAATACTCCCCTCCCTTCAGACGAATTATGAAATCAGAATGTTGGCCTCGCGCTCCTTCCGACTATTCCCGGATGACGGGGGAGTTCACGAGACGAGTTTCGATAAAATGTCAAAGTTTATCTTAGAGCCTCGTGTCTGGTCTACTGCTGCCCGCCCCGGCCCCCCGTTCTGGCAGCACCCCTTTCTAATGTATATTCCACCAGTTAAAGCAATAAACATTAACTCCTGCAGCCCTTGACAAGAATGTAATCTGCAAACAGATACCATAGCCCGCTCATTTTAAGCGGGGCTTCTAAGCGCTGGAAGTGTTGTTTGATAAGGGCAATTGCGTATTTGGAGAAACGAGTTGTGCACAGGACACACAGTGTGGTGGACTCGATGAGCTGGGATTCGAAGTGTGGTATTGTGCTGAAGGCGTGGCTTTCATTGGTGCAGCAGGCGCAATGCCACTAGGGAAGATTATTTTATAATTCATACAGTAGCCGAGTTAGGTGGAGGGAGCATTTTCTTACTCTTGCTAAGCCCTTGACACACTGGCCCACTAACCACCTCTAACTGTGTATCTAAAACGTAGCACTATTTATAGCGCCTCTGTGACCACCCTCAATCAGTGATATCTCCCCGGAAGCTGGGTGGATGTTTAAGTGAATTCACTGTATGGTCAGCTCTGCTACAGAACCAGCCGTCTCTAGCGCTACCATCAAGTGTCACGATCCAGGGGCGGGTCTGTTCCACGCTATTTTTTGTCCAACGAGAAGGATGAGTTGAGATAGTGTTATCACTGCTACTTATAGCGCTGCGAAGTTGCGCTTGTGTTGGCGGGTGTGTTCCTGCCGTGGCATGCCTGCATCTGAAGAGTTTCGTTCCCGTGTTTTACGCTGGGCTCCAAAAGGTTTTTTAGGATTCTACTAACAAAACAGCAACACCTTGTTGAAAGCGAGGGTGGCCCAGCCAGGGGAGGCTAGCAGAAACTCGTCTGCTATTGTCTCCTCAGCAGCACGGAATAAACAGTGAGGTGTCGGGTTGGGCAAGATCTTTCTGCTGTCTTGGTTCTTGAGAAAGATAGATTTTCGGTTTGGTCCTGAGCTTTGATAGATCCTCGCTAGCGGTTATGCATATAAACGTGTAAATTATGTTGCACTTTGTGGCAGAAATAGGTGGAAGTGACTGGCAGCAGTGACGCCTGGGGTCGATCTGTGGCGATAGCCCGTGGCAGTAATTCACAGCAGGGAAGTAAACGGCGGGAGCATTTTGTGACAGGTATTTTGACATTAACACGTGACACTGGTCTGTAGGTGCAATCTGTGGCCCTAATCCGAGTCTGGGTCCTGTGTCAATTACTCCTGGCAGTAATCTGTGGCAAGCACCTGTGCCCGCAACCTGTTTCGGTAATATTTATGCCCCTGAAATCTGTATCAGCAACGTGTAACATAAATCTGTAATCCCTGACACTGTTTTGTGGTAGGAATCAACAGTATGCATTCCAGAATGTTGCTTTGTTTGGTGACGTCAGATGGAATTTTAGGATCTATTGTCAGGGCCACTGTGCGATTGTGCAGCGATTTTCGCATAATTGTAGATTTGCCACATAATCCATCATCTGCTGCATAGTCTGCAGATTTTAGCAACAACATTTTTTGATTCTACCTCAAACGGATAAAAAGTTGGTAAAAACACAACCAACACGTGGATCTTAAACTGGTAGTAACGAATAAAGTACAATTAATGTCCCCCAGTGTTAACAAGTTTAAAAATGACAATGCAAAGGATGAACACTTTGATCCTTTAATTTATATACTGCTTGATACCTTTTGTTTTCGTTCTTATGATTATTTTTATAATTCTGTACCTTATTACATTGTTTTGATAAAGCTCTTAAACTAAAAAAAAATGTTTTAAAAAAACGACAATGCAATGTAGTATTACGATCACAAAATGTGCCGCATAAATTGTCTTTTCTTGCCACATAATTTACCCCACTCTCCCGGATAATTTCCCCCTCCCCAGCCGCATAATTCCAGTGGCCCTGCCTATTGTTGTGTCGCTCTCTAGATGGCCCCTTTAAGACTCTGGTTCCTTGCCTTTGCCAACCTACCTTCACCCCCCTGTGCCAGTTCTGTTGGAAAACCCACCAATCTACGTATATAGATGTGTCTGCTTCGATGACCCCCGCACCTGGAGGGCACACACGCACTCACTGCCCTCGCACGCCTGTGCACTCTTCTCTCCTGGCAGCATTCCTATACACACTCAATGGGCACCACAGCGGATGCACATGGTGCAGACAGGGCCGGGCTGAAAAGCAGCCCTGGTACAAACGTTCAACCTGCCCCACAAATTAGCCCGGCGGGTTCTAAAATGGAGGCTGGAGGAGGGGACGGTTGGGTCATTGCGACCCTTCCAGCTCTGAAGACAGCCCGCTAGCCTGCTGGCCACCTGGAAGATGCCAGAAAGGCCGATTGGCCAGTCTGTCCAGAGTGCAGCCAACTCAGGGGTGCACCCTAAACTATGCTTTTTAATTCATTCCTTACATAACATTCCTGGTATATAGTGTTTGGTTCCACTTGTGCTGTTTCATGGCACTATGAATTTCAGATTTTACTGTTGCCGAACCACAAGGTTGGCCACTGAAGTGGTACACGCCGTAAATAAACAGAATGGTATCTATGCACCCAGACAAGAGGTGTTGCGATCATCACAATACCACTGATTTATTGACGTAGGAAAGATGAACGTCTGAGTCAGACGCTGCGGGTTGATTCTGAGGTCTGAGTGACTCCCTCAGACCTCTGAGGCAGTCAGCAAACCCACCCAGCTGGTTTCCCGTGTATGGGCCCTGTGTGGTGACAAGTCTGCTTGCGCACAGTAGGAGGTGGGAACCGTGTTCTCGCCTAGTGACAGCTGGTACAAACAAGAGTAGTGTGGCTCACTAGTTAGAGGCGGCAGACCCGAGAGCAGAGGACGGCCCGGGACCAGGGTTCGATTCCCGGCGCGGCAGGTTTCTGGACCAGGGTCAGCGGACTCGATAATTCTCTCGCCTCGGTGCCCACTCTGGTCAGCGATCACACTCTGCAACTCTGGGCATTAGCTTGCCTCATCTTCACTAACGGCCCCACCAGACCGCCGGGGATGCCTGGTCTCACCCTGGAGATACCCATTAAGGGACCATCTCTCAGGGAAGCCAGGAAGGGTTTCGCAGGGGTCGAAGCGCCTTGGGACCCTACGGGTAAGTAGTGCGCTATATAAATGCCAATACATTTACATTTACATTTACAAGGAGACACACCCAAGAAGCTGAGATGTAACAGACAAAGGGACGGTATTTACAGTTACTTTCACTCCCTTGCACAAGATGAGACAGAACGTCAGTCGAAATACCGGGATTTCTTTTCTCTTTTATTTACATTCTGACTGAACCCACCCAAACAGACGGTCAATGGTGCAGTCCCTGGAAGAGTTAAGGAAATTGTCGACTTTACCACATGCAAATGAAGCGTAGGCCCGGGCGAAATTTCTGTTAAATCTGCACAGCGAAATGTCAGTTAAACTTGCATGGCGAAATTTCAGTTAAATATGCACGGTGAACTCTCAGTTAAATCTGCACGGCGAAATGTCAGTTAAATCTTCATATTCTCGCGAAATTTTTGGTAATTTTGCATTACTCCTGTTGAGTGAATTCCAGCAATTACGCCAATAATGTCACATGTTGAACCTATTAGCACATGTCGTAGCAATGGCCACGATGCCCGGCTGCTGTTTGTGGCGCTAGTGTTTTTTGAGCTTTCGTTGCACGAAATGCACCACGAGGCCACTAAAATATAGCCCTAAATGCTAGTTTCGTATTTTGCTTAATTTCCCTGAATTTTCACAAAATTTTGCATAATAACGCAAAAGCAAATTACGCGAACTTTGCAGACTTCTGAAAATGTCAACGACAAAGCAAGGGCTGACCATGTAAATACACTTGGGAGGTGGGGAAGTGTGATTTATTTAAGGTAGCATATCTTGACGGGGGTGACCTACTAATTACAATACATTAGCCACTTATCCACAGAGCCCTCGAGCAACCTGGCTCCCCATTGTAGCTGATGACATAATGACAGCACAACTGTACTTCGAGTCAAAGCATTGGCAAAGACAATAGGTTTGGCTTGCATTTAGTGCTCAGACTAATTCTGACTAAAAAGTGAAAGCAAATTCGAAAACATATTTCTTTCTATATGATATATATATATATATATATATATATTACCTACTGGCGGTTGCCAGTAAGTAGATATAGTTAGAATGTTCTTTCCAAATGAAAAGCATTTTTTCTTTTCCCAATAACTTTGGTGCTGTTTGATGAATGTTCAAAACATATTCCACACTAATTCAACGCTCACTTCAGCTGCTGTCTGGAAAGTTTCAGGGTGATCCGTGAAGCGGGGCCCGAGAAAAAGGGGATCTCAAAATGCATTTTCACCTTGTTAATTCCCAAAGGGTTTTTGAATACGACTACAGCCCAAACCGCTGGACGGATGACACCAAATTTATCAGAAAGATCGATCTAGGTCCAGTGTAGTGCCTTTGGATACTTTGGTGTAAATCCATTCAGTAGTTTTAGACATCTACATTTGTATATCTTGGGACGTGGAAACTCCACACATCCAACAGTGCCCGTTATGTAATCTGATTGGCTGCCTACACTTCAACCAGGAAGTGTTGGCAGCCATCTTGGGTCTTGGCTTCAGCCGAGTCCCACAACAAACGTTAAAAATATAGAAAAGGAGGCAGGGTATACCCTGACCCCCTAGACTGGTGAGGGACCACGCTGGGGTTTCATTATTTTTTTCTCGCAGTAAAATCGCAGTCGGATCTGCGGATTCCTATTACAAGCCCCAGGGACCACCAGCTCCCAGGAGCTAAATATAAAAGGAATCGGGTGGGGGGCACCATGGACGCCCGTGGGACCCAGGACGACTGACTCCCCGGCGCCAGATCAGTTCAAAAAATGGTAGGGGGGTGCGTGCCCCCCCTCCTGGGCCATATATACGGCCCAGGGACCACCACCTCCCAGAGGCCAGCCCATGCAAACAGAATGGGAGGGGCCCGCACAGTTCCCTCTTGGAGCCATATATGGCCCTGTGGACTGCCACCCCCAAGGGCCGGCTTCTGCTATGTCTCAGGATGCCAAGGGATGGGATCAGTGATGTCAGTGACCATGTCATAAGTGATGTAATGTGTGAGGTGATAAGCCATGCATTGCGTGGGCGTAAGTTATAGTTAGCTCAGGTAACTATAACTCAAATTTCTATGATATATATATATATATATATATATATATATATATATAAAAACACTCCTATTGGCCCTTTATTGTCATGTGATCAAGGCTGCGGTGACGTAGCCTAAACGCGTCATCCTGGTGGCAATGGGGAAATAAACCAAGTATATTACATCATTTTGGCGTTCGAGTGATCTGTACCTGGAGAAAACATCGGCGATTGTGGCTGAAGTTCAGGACTTTGGAACTTTATATATATATATATATGGTTTAAAAGCCCATCATCAACTGTGTATCGCGTGATGTGACCAAGGGCCTTCGGGCTCGAAACGCGCCAGGGCTGTGGTTTGTTGAGCGAACAATAAAAAAACTTACAGCACGAAGTTGTGGTCTGAGCTCCTGTCTTCTGCGGCAAATTGGAAAGTTGGCAAACACTAAAAGAGTCCCTATATAAATTGCCTATAATCATGCTTATAATACGTTTTTTTGTATTTCTTTGAATTTACTGTTGCTCGAGTGACCCTTTTACTTTCCATCTTTGCACATATATAATGTAATTTGAAGTATAACGTTTTTAGGTTTTGCCTAGCCAATGCGTACGAAGTACGCATGGCTAGGAAAAACTTAATGATGTGTGTGTGTGAGGACTGGACCGTCCCCACTCTCTCATTGGCTAGCTCCATAAATGGAGGCTAGCCATTGGGAGACGGGCCTGTCCGTCAATGCCGGACCAGATTCGGGGGCGTTCCCGAGAATTTTTGGCTTTTGGCGACGTCACGCTACGTCAGCCAAAAGCCCTCGGGAACGCCCCTGAATCTGGTAAGGCACTAATGGCACCCCGAGCGCTCTGCCGCCTCCTACTACGGTGCAAACGCTGCCTCCCTGATTGCCGCCGCTGCCCGGGGCCGAGAATAACTTTAGGACCTCGCCGGGGCCGCGGAGAGCAAGAACGAAGGAGCTGCCCTCCCATTGGCTGAGGCGGTCGAGCCCCCTCAGTACCGCCGCGCTAGGAGTGGTTCTCGAGCCGCCGCGTCATCGTTGGAGCCGAGCTGCAATTGGCCGCAGCTTCGCCACCATCGGAGGCTCGGCCTGAGAGCGGCGCATCCATTGGCTACAGCCTCGAAGAAGGACCAACAGCGATCACCTTTACAGAAGAAGCCAGAATATACATGCGAAGAACCGTTTCCGTAGGAGCACATGCCCGACTACATCCCTTTCGCCAGCACAATGCAAAGCACCCTCGGGACACGTAGACTAGACACGCCATCTATTTGACACTGAAGTGCTTGGAAGCACACCGTGAATGATGACGCCCGCCACGTGGACACTGGTGAAAGCCACACATTTGTGCTTACTAACATAACTTAAAGAGGAATAGCGTGCAATAGTCCATAGATTTTGAGGCACTAATGTGAGCGAAACTGTGGTTTAAAAGTTCAGTTTGTTCAGTGCAACCTCTTGTCTTCTGTGAAGGATGGCCCGTACTAATTCCGGTAGTAAATGAAACCAATTTAGAACATGATGTCCTATTGTTTATTATTACCTGAAACCATTGGTTTGTTCTGCTGTAGCTAGATCGAGACTCTAGTGATGTGCCAGGTTGACAACTGCTGACTAAATGCATCTAGGGCAAACGCCTTTCATGATTTATTTTTTATTATAAAATTGTTATTCCACGAATTTAAATGTTTAAAGTGTCAGGATTGTGAGTGATGACCCTTTGTGTATGAAATGCTTTTTGTTTTTTAATTCATGTATTTACGGGTTTTAGAAGTATTGAATGTAATGTTTTTTCCAACTCGTTGTTAAAAGCACATGCCCGACTACATCCCTTTCGCCGGCACAATGCAAAGCACCCTCGTGACACGTAGACTAGACACGCCATCTCTTAGACACTGAAGTGCTTGGAAGCACACCGTGAATGATGACGCCCGCCACGTGGACACTGGTGAAAGCCACACACTTGTGCTTACTAACATAACTTAAAGAGGAATAGCGTGCAATAGTCCATAGATTTTGAGGCACTAATGTGAGCGAAACTGTGGTTTAAAAGTTCAGTTTGTTCAGTGCAACCTCTTGTCTTCTATGAAGGTTGGCCCGTACTAATTCCGGTAGTAAATGAAACCAATTTAGAACATGATGTCCTATTGTTTATTATTACCTGAAACCATTGGTTTGTTCTGCTGTAGCTAGATCGAGACTCTAGTGATGTGCCATGTTGACAACTGCTGACTAAATGCATCTAGGGCAAACGCCTTTCATGATTTATTTTTTATTATAAAATTGTTATTCCACGAATTTAAATGTTTAAAGTGTCAGGATTGTGAGTGATGACCCTTTGTGTATGAAATGCTTTTTGTTTTTTAATTCATGTATTTACGGGTTTTAGAAGTATTGAATGTAATGTTTTTTTCCAACTTGTTGTTAAAAAGACAAACATATTGTGCACATGGTTCTGTCAGGGATGGGTTTCGATCTAAACACGGACCTTTGGTTTGATTTCTGGATCTGGACACTCTACCAGCAGCTTCTGCGCACAAACCACATGGCACCATTCACCACTGTTGTGTCTCCATGCCTCTTCTGCACATGACCAGCTGCATGAAGGCACCCCCTTGCATGCCTGTGTCAGTTTTATCATCAGAGTATCCACCAGAAAGAGGAGGCGAGTAACTAATTCTTCTGATGGATTTTTCTGTCTTGTGAATCAATATCAAAGCAATGCCCTCTCCAAAGAGGTGAGTCTGGGAGGTGGATATTACCCCAGGAAGTCCTTTGTGGCTGTGAATTGATGCAGTGGAGCCTGGTGAAAATGGGAGCCCACATGACTGACTGACAGCTGCCCAAACCTGTCACAGGAATGCTCACGCCCTCCGGAATGGCTTGAACTCGTCAGCTGCAGGAAGCTGCGGCCTCCGTTACCTCTCGGTTTTCCCTGCTGACTCTGGGCTGTCATCACACCTTCGGAAGCAGTCTTGTGAAACACACATTCCGCCTTGTGACCCTAGGTGTTTGCTTCCCCGCTCCCTGCAGCTCTGAATCTGGCGTGCTACTTTTTCCACAGTACATTTTGACTTTGTGAGTTTCAATTCTGCTTGAGGTGTGTGCTTTTTTTTCCCCCAGCGAATTATACTAACTTTTTAGGTTTTGCCCTATATTCGGCCTGCTGCCTCTACTGTGGAGGGCTCTGTGTGGGTGTGTGGGAGGCTCTGTGTGGGTGTGTGGGGGGGGGCTCTGTGTGGGTGTGTGGGGGGGGCTCTGTGTGGGTGTGTGGGGGGCTCTGTGTGGGTGTGTGGGGGGCTCTGTGTGGAGGGCTCTGTTTGGGTGTGTGGGGGGGCTCGCAGTGTGTGTGAGGGCTCTGTGTGGGTGTGTGGGGGGGCTCTGTGTGGGTGTGTGTGTGGGGGGGCTCTGTGTGTGTGTGGGGGGGGCTCTGTGGGTGTTTGTGTGTGTCATTTGCGAGAGATAAAGCTAGTGGCATTGGAAATGACAATGCCATTTATTTATGTTAAGAAAAAAACATAAATAAAAATGTCAAGAGCAATGCCAATAGCTCTAACTTTACCAAAGGCAAAACCATTG